>NC_138539.1:86878287-88078287 GCF_964234715.1 Podarcis melisellensis
TGCAGATTCTTTGCACATCCTCAGCAGCGCTGAGCAACAGCGACACAGAATGGTCAAAACTGGAACTGCGTGTATTTCATGCTAAGCAAAGAGCAGTTTTCTCGTGTTTTCACTCATGGCAGGTAATATGAGTTTTGCCCATTTAATAAGTGTGCAAATATTGGAGACAAGCACAGAAAAACCCCAAAGCAAGTAACTGTAGGGCATGTTTTGGAGCACCTCTTTATTCAGCTCATAGTGATGAGGAGGAATGAATGTCCCTCCAAAATATCTGCTTTATATACATTATTTACACAATGGGCTGCACGTGATTGGCTAATTCCAGGATTCTCCTGTAGACCAATCAGGTTGTGGATTCACTTCCACCTGGAGCTGGATTGGGTGGCTCCTGCGGACCAGTCATATTGCTGCATTTTGGATCCTATTGTTCTAGGACCAATCAGACTGCTGCATTTTGGATCCTATTCAACTCAGTACATAACAATGGCACAGACATTTTGGCATTGACAAGCCAATTAACCCATATACTGTTCTAAAAATCTCATGTCTCACCTCAAACTACAAGTGATAGCATTTAAATTCTTGATGTACTACAACTTGATAGTTTTACATCCGTATGTCCCTTTGAAATTCTTTTGCTGGCAATGGCCATGCACATTCACTAACATGAAGTAGTTAGGAGGTTCTCTAGAACCTTTGTTGGGGTTCTTCAAACTTTGTTCACTCCTTCTTTTGATTTTCAGATTCTCATATTTTTTGCTGCAAATGTTAAACAAAATAGCAAGAATTTGAGGTGGTAAGAGAAATCTGGGCATGATGGGAAAGTTGCACTGTCAGTAGTTTGCAAGAGTTTTCATGTGGAGATGATCTGTAGATTTAGGATGCATAATAATATTTGAGTATGGGGATTACCGGTACTTCTGAGTGGGAATCCATAGAACTGCCCAGTGAATTTAATTTGATTGTACCAGGTACAAATCAGATTTCAGGTTGCACTAAGGTCTACTGCAGGAGTAGGGAAACAGTTGTTATCTCTCCACCCCCTGGTGTCCACCTATCAATCACTTGACATCACTATGGCATAAGGGGATGTTGTGCTTTGAAGTCCCAGATGCTGGAATTTGTACCACTGTTTGAAAGCCTTTTGCTGTTGGAAACAGGGGGCTCAGACAAAGGGCAGAGGGCACTCTGGTTTTGTTCCCTCCCAAACACTTGATCAGGAGAAAAGAAACAAGTTGCCTTTTGAAAGTCTCATATATAATAATATATATCACATATAATAATATATATATTATATCATATATAATTATATATATATCGTCTGTCTATCATCTATCTATATCTATCTATCTATCATCTATCTATCTATCTATCATCTATCTATCTATCATCTATCTATCCATCTACCATTATCTATCTATCTATCATCTATCTATCTATCTATCTATCTATCTATCTATCTATCTATCTATCTATCATCTATCTATCCATCTACCATAATCTATCTATCATCATCTACCATTATCTATCTATCATCATCTATCATCTATCTATCTATCATCTATCTATCTATCTATCTATCTATCTATCTATCTATCCATCCATCTACCATTATCTATCTATCTATCATCATCTATCTATCTATCATCTATCTATCTATCTGTCATCTATCTATCTATATCATCTATCATCTATCATCATCATCATCATCTATCATCTATCTATATCTATCATCATCTCTCTCTCTCTCTCTCTCTCATCTATCTATTATCTATCTATCATCTATCTATCTATCTATCATCTATCTATCATCTATCTATCTATCTATCTAATCTATCCATCATCTATCTATCTATCTATCTATCTATCATCTATCTATCTATATCATCTATCTATCTATTTTCTTGGCCACTCTGGGTAGCTTCCAAGTTGCCAATCTGACATCAAACATTAAAAACTTCCTTGAACAGGGCTGCCTTCAGATGCCTTCTAAAAGTCAGATAGTTTATTTCCTTGATATCTGACAGGAGGGCATTCCACAGACCCTCTGCCTTGTTCCCTGTAACCACAGTTCTCTCAGTGAGGGAACCTCTGGAAGTCTCTCAGAGCTAGAATGATAGAATTGTAGAGCTGGATGGGATGCCAAGGGTCATCTAGTCCAACCCCCTGCATTGCAGGAATTTCAATCAAAAACCTCCAAGGAAGAAGAGTCCACCACCTCCCGAGGGAGTCCATTCCACTGTCAAACAGCTGTTATTGTCAGGAAGTTCTTCCTGATGTTTAGTTGGAATCTCCTTTCTTGTAACTTGAGCATGCAGCCATTCCTTCCCAAAGGCAACTGTTTTTCTCATCTCCCTTTTACCTCTAGGTGATCACGCCTGCCTTGTAACAGATGAAGAGTTTTGAAGGGCCCGATACATGGGCATCTTGTATGTTCCCTTTTAGGAATCCTAGGTCAAAGCTAAAGAGGGTGACCAAAGTAAAGATCAAGAAGTAAATACTGAGAAACAACAAATGGATCACAACTATGAAAAGAGGTTGCCTGCAAGTTGTGTGGGGGTGATGCTCAAGGCTCATCCCTCTAGGAAGGGGTTCCTTACTTATAGGTTTGGATAATATACTTGGGGCTGGTAGTGTCACCCACCCAAGGAAATTGCAGATGGACTGGGGACTCAGTGATATGGGATCATCAGACTAATGGCATATCATAGCTAAAAGCTGCTGGGAATATAGAAGCAAAGCAAGGCAAGGCACATAAAGCATGCTTGGATTATAATTTTAAATAGAGCATTGATTAAAACATTTTTAAAAAAATAAGGGGTCATTCCATATAAGTGATCCAACTTTTTTACCTCATGGCATCCAATTTTCTTAATATTTTGTACACTTGTTGAATGATCAACACTAAGTTTAAATATAAATTTTTAATTCTTTATCTCATCATGTTTTTGAGTTATGAGGGTTTGAAATTTCAAAAAATATATATGACAATTTTGATCCAAGTGTTTACTTGGTTCCTTGGTGGGCTGGTCCCCTCCAGGTGGCTCAGCATCCTGCATGACAAACAAGGTTCCCACAGGCTGAGTGGACTCCAGTGAACTCTGATCACAATGAGCACACTTTCTTTGATCTTCTTTTCATCAATTCACTACTGCCTAACAATTTAACTACACTAGAAGGTATGTTAACTACAGCTTGTTTGGCCTCTTATCCCACCTCTGTCACCATATAAAGAACAGATGGTGCTCAGGAACAGAGCACTAGCTATCTTTTGATATAAAGGTGCCAAATGACTAGGGTAAAATAATCCCTGCAAGGTAGAAGCTGCCACCATTGCTGCTTGTTTATCCAATGTATAGGAGAGAACCTCATTTTGCAACCTGAAATTCCAGAAAGCAAGAGCTGAACAACTTGACTATTCCTCTTGAGCCCCAAGCCCCAGTTACTCTGGAGCAGTTAAGCAAGTGAACAGGTACACCAAGATTATAGTGGCAGAAATGCTAATAATTATTAAAAACAGCAGCATGAAAGTTGTTACCAGTGAAATAAGACAAATAATCGTAGGCAAATCATCAAAGCATGAGAATACTATAAGGTAAAACAATGAACTTAATTTACCTAACTTTAATATTTAGCCATTAGAGCAGTTGAGCAGTTAAATCCAGCAAGCAGCATCCAAAAACACAACAGAGTGCCCCAGAGTGGGTGGGGCAACCCAGGCAGATGGGCGGGGTACAAATAATAATGTATAATTACTAGTACTATTATGATTATCAGTGTAACAATCCAGAATGAGACACCAAAGTGGCAAAACCACTTTTAAAGAATCAAGCCTGGATTCCTTGACCAATAAGAGGCCTGAATAGCTGTAAATTTGTGGACATACTACTTCACCACAAAGGAACTTCACTTGACCTATGGGATGATAAAACAAAAGTTTTATCCAGCTTCTTAATTCCCTATCTGTATTAAAGTATTCCAATATTTTTAAACAATTATGTCCACTCAAACCTGTCAAATGCTTTTTTTAATATCTAAAAATAATAATACATGAGGTTGGTTACTTTTAACTATGTTTAACTGTTTTATGTATTACATTTACCAGTCTTCCAACATTTGTAGACATTTTTTCCCCTGTAATAGAGCCCAAGTATACTATTATACATCCCAATTACACAAAGAGTTCATCTATATTTTGTTCCAGTGGGGTTTCTGATTTAGACATTTTTTCATATTATTTTAAAATTGTTCTAAAATTTCATTTGCTATACTTATTACTCTGTCTTTAAAAATATTGATGAAATAATTTTCTCTTTTATTCTTTATTTAATAATTGGATATTTTTGATGGTTTATTACTCAAGTCAAATCATTTTTACTTTAAAACAATTGAAATGCTTTCTTATTTTTGAACTCATAAGAACTCTAACTCTTGTTTAACCCCTACAAACTGTTCATATATTTGTGGACTTCTATGTTTATGAGATTGCTCTATTGAATGAATTATCTCTCTCTCTCTCTCTTTTTTAAATGATATTTATTGAAATTTCCAATAAAAGCATACAAATACCAATACAAACAACAATAAAAGACAAAACAAACAAAAAAACAAAACAACAGGTATAATTTCAAATCTTATTTTCTCAACCTATTTTCCCCGACTTCCTCATACCTCCCCGTTTTGTATTCTAATTTTATTTATCCAATCAGCCTTATCCATTTCTCTCTCTCTCTCTCTCCTAGCATCCCAGTAGGCCATGTCACCTCTGGGGTATCATTCCTTTCCAATATTATTGTATTTCCTGATGGTTAGTATTTAATAATTCTGAATAATTCAGGTATATGGTATCTAATCTCCATTGTCTTGATTTCCATTTTATCCATGCACTTAGAATAGACACATTAGCACCATATAACATAGGCTCTATTTTAACTTCCTTTATTTGTTTCAAGACCAAATCTCTACTTTCTTATTTATATCCTTTGGGTTATCACAACTCTGTATAATTTTATCTTCATTTCTTTCATAGTAATCTACTAAGATTGAACATTGTGTATTTTATGCATCTCTGATGTACCCTTCTTTGTTGATTTTTGTTTCCTTTCCTGTTTCAAGATTTTTTCAATTTCATTATATTTCCTTCTATCTAACCCATTAACTAGCTCAGTAATAGTTGTCATTACATATGTTACTACTCCATAATCTCAAACCTCACTACCAAGAGGACAGGAAGTCTTGCTAAATTGACCTTAAATCTGTTATAACTAGTGTGTGTATATATAGTATTCCATTTATTCTTTTCCTCCCCTTTCATTTTATATGGCTGTATTATCTTCATTAATTTTATAATTTTCAGCTGTTCCCATATATTTCAAAACAGTTACTTTCTGCACTTACATCTTGCACATATCAAACGCAGATACACACACAAATTTGAGGGTACAGTTTTGACACCTGTGATTAGACATTTCTACATGTTAACATCTGGAAACTTTGGAGATGGGTTGTCAATATCCTTCAAGCATCAAAGGATGGTAAGAAGTGAATGAAAAGAATATGCCCAATTTCTTCCTGGAAAACCAAACAGTGAATGAAGTGTCCTGGCTGCATGTGTGTCAGATACATGGACATAAAGAGAATCAGTAGAAGTATAGTGTCCAGAAAGAGAAGGGGGGGGAGAGAGAGAAAGAAAGAAAGAGGAATAGAAAATACATTAAGAGAGAGAGAGGGAAGAGAAAAAATAAAGAGAGAGAAAAAGTTAAGGAACTAAAGAATTTCCCATTCTTCATCTGTCCGCTATTTATAAATATTATTCACTACATCCACTCCTGTATAACACCTAATAAAGCCACTTTCTATAAACCATTATCTTCAGTTCTGAAATCCAATGTCATTATATCTTTTTTCTTTTTCACACAAAAAGCCTGTAAGAGGTTTCCGGACTTTAGCAAATGTCAACAATGGCTTTTCTTTTATTAAACGTCAATTTCACCATCTCAGCTAGGTTCATTAATTATAACAACAATTTCTCCATTTTTGGTAATAATGAATCTTTCCATCTTTGGTGCATATAAAAGTCTTAAAGCCATAATCATATATGGAAGGAAAGTTCCATCGTCTTTTTCCAACTGTGTATTTCCATAAGCCCCAGCAGAAAGTGTTCTGGTTTCAACTGAAAGTTCATCTTTAAAATTCTCTGTATCAATGTATATATTTGTATCCAATATTTTTGTATCCAATATTTTTGTATCCAATATTTTTTCCACCAATCATGACAAACTGTCCTTCAATGTTCTTTACATTTCCAACAAGTATTTGGAGTATTTTTTATACATTTTAAATAATTTATCAGGAGTTAAGTAGCAATGGTACATAATTTTATTTAAAAAAAACCCTCTTTATGTCATAACACAGTGTATATTTTAATCCTTTAGTCCAAATATGTTCCCACTGTTCCATCTGTATATTATACCCAAAACTTCTTGCCTATTTAATCATGCATTCTTTAACTTTTTATTCTTGCATATCCAGTTTCAACAATTATTTATACGTTTTTGCAATAACTTGTTCCTCATCCATACACATCTGTATTTCAAAATTTGTCTTTTTTTGTTCAATACCAAAAATATTTTTCCCCAACTTAAATCTCCCAGTTAGTTGTAGATGAGCAAACCATTAGAGACTGTACTCTTCTCTTTTTAATTGTTCCCTTGCTTTAATTCTGCAGTCCCCTTGACTCCACGCTAATAATTCTCGATAGATTGGCCATTTCTCTTTACCTATCACCTCTGTGCTATGAAATGCTTCTTATGTTGAGATCCATAAAGGTATCTTTGTATATAACCTAGATTTTCATCTATTCCAGACTTTCAGTATAGCTTGCCTAACAAAATAATTTTAAAACTCCACAATAACTTTAACCTTGTCATACCACACATACCCAAATCTTAAATCGTTACCTTCTAATTCCAAAATTCTCTTATTTTTTGAAGGTCACCCACTCCATCCAAACTGAGCAACAGGCTGCAAAGTACAATTTCAAGTCAGGCAATCCCTATCTTCCCTCTTTCCTTCACATATTGCAGTACTTTCATTTTAGCGCTCTCTCTCTTTTTTTTACCTTTCCATAAAAGCTTAGATAAATCTTTTTGCTATCCTTTAAACAGCTAGCCATTATTCACACAAGGTATTATTTGAAATAAAAACATAATTGCAGGCAGAACACTCATTTTTATCAGTGAAATTCTACCAAGAAGTGACAATTTTAACTTCTCCCATCTTGATTTGTTTTCAGCCCATGTTTTAACATAATTATTTTGAAAAAATGTACAGTTCATATTTGTCATAGTGATACCCAAGTATTTAACTTTTCCCCCCAATTTGAAATCCTGTTTTTTTCATCAATTTGAACTTCTATTTTCTTGACATATTCTTTGCTAGTATTTTCATTTCCTGATGGTGAATCTTAAAATCTGCAATGGGTCTTCCAGTGTTAACATCAAGTCATGAGCTCTTTACCAAAGCCAGGTAGGGCTTTGGGAAGATGGCAGGAGGACTCTTGGACCCCTTCAGAGCAGGGGTCAGCAAACTTTTTCAGCAGGGGGCTGGTCCACTGTCCTGCAGACCTTGCGGGGGGCTGGACTATATTTTTTTTGGGGGGGGGGAATTGAATGAATTCCTATGCCCTACAAATAACCCAGAGATGCATTTTAAATAGAAGCACACATTCTACTCATGTAAAAGCACGCTGATTCCCAGACCGTCCATGGGCCGGATTGAGAAGGCGATTGGGCCGCATCTGGCCCATGGGCTTAGGTTGCCTACCCATGCCTTCAGAGCATCACACCTCCTTTCCTAAGCCAGGCAGAAGTTTCCTGGGCTTTGGGAAGGAGGTGTCAGGGCTCTGACAGGATGCTGGAGCCCTCCTGCCTCCTTCCCAAAGCTCTGTGCTTTTGGGACATGGGGGGGGCTGGCCACTACCCCCAAAATATAGGGGGACCAAAAGGGCTCAGCCCTAGGAGCCAACGCTCCTGGTCTGCACTGACTTACTTGCCTTGCTGCTGAACTTGCTTGTTATGTTGGTGCTTTCTCACTTGGGCTGAGATGCAATGTCAGCTGGAGCCCCACTCTTGTTTGTAATGGACCTCCCTCATCTATTACACAGTGCTCAAATGGATTTGGCTCTCATCTTGCTCAGCTCTTGGACTTCACATGTGGAGGGCATGATAAGGTAATTTATACACATAGTTGGAGGTTAAGGAGTATTATTACTTCTCTCCTGGTTATTTTCCATCTACATCACCCAAAGATCAAAAAATAGATTTTGCTGGTTATTGTTTAGCTTCTCTGCAATTACAATCCTGAGTGGGGTCCTCCCAGAGGGTAGCATGGGAGAATTCGCCTTCATAACCCACTAGGGCGCAAGAACAGTCAACTACTGCCTGGTAGCTAGAAGGGCTTCTATGTCATTAATTCGTTCAACATTGACAATAGGACAGAGAGTGACTATTTGCCTTTGGTCCTTTCTGTTGTACCCCAAGACATAAACTTGCACACACACACACCCAGTAGTATAGATGCCAAACCATGAACCAGACGTCCCAACAAAGCGATAAAATAGCCCCAAAGCAGTCTACTGTAGTTAGCACCAGACTAAATTTGGAACCAGCAATTCTCTTAAGATCAAAAATTATAAATGGTCAGTCTGCAGAAGCTTCTATTTATTGAGACATATTATAATCTTATTAAACTACTACATAAAGTAGTTCCACAATGGACCATGGCAATGGTCACCCAGATGGGAATCCAGTTGTTCAGACCAAGGCTGGATCTACACTCACCTTTTAAACGTTGGTTATTTAAACTAAAACTCCAAGACAGAAAAAGTCCCATTTGGTTTCACTTTCACTTCCTTTCCACACAGTCTACCTGGTGTATGATAGCTAGTTGCTCTGCAGCGCCCTCTGGTGTCACATTTCAATAACACATTATTAACGTTAAAAACGAACGTCATCTGGCTATATGGTTATCAGAACCATTCCTTATCTCTTTTTTAGCATTAAAAACCATGAGTGTAGATCGGCCCCCAGACAGCTGCCACATTGTCACATTGCTGTTGCTGCAACTGTGAAAGTCCAGGCGGCAACTAAATGGATGTGTATGTATATGTGTTTTAGCATGCACAGTTTGTGCCAGAGCAGACCAACTTACTTGGCCATATCATGACCCTCTGCAGGGGCTTCCTGGGTCCTGCAGCCACTCTTTGCTCCCACGGCTTCAGAATGGCTGCTCCCAGTTCATGGTCTGTGACCAGTTTGCCAAAGTCTACACACAGTAAAGGGGCTTGCTCTAATTTGCTTTCTTTCATTCATTTCTTTACTTCTGTGTATTTTATGTTGTTATGATATAGTTCATGCAACTTTTAAAAAATATATATTTTTGTTTACTTTTTATGTTTCAAAGTTCTATTAAAAATACATTAAGGAAAAGAGAGAGAGAGAGAAAGAAAGGGCAGCCCCTAGTAAGCGTGCTTTGCGTTAAAGGCAATCCTTTCCCTCTCAGTACAGCTGAGGAAGAGAGCTCTGGGAATTGCAGCACAACTTGTGCATATCTCAAACGCCTGGTGTTCTATGGGGCTTACTCCCTTGTAAGATTGCCTAGGTTTAAACACTTTTCCTTCGCCTCAAGGCTTCATTAATTAATGGACCTGAGGCTTATTGCTGCTTTTCTGTTTCACCAGGAAAACACATTTCATAGAATCATAGAGTTGGAAGAGACCACAAGGGTCATCGAGTCCAACCCCCTGCCAAGCAGGAAACACCATCAGAGCACTCCTGATGAGCAGAGCAAGCCTCTGCTTAAAGACCTCCAAAGAAGGAGACTCCACCACACTCCTTGGCAGCAAATTCCACTGTCAAACAGCTCTTACTGTCAGGAAGTTCTTCCTAATGTTTAGGTGGAATCTTCTTTCTTGTAGTTTGGATCCATTGCTCCGTGTCCGCTTCTCTGGAGCAGCAGAAAACAACCTTTCTCCCTCCTCTATGTGACATCCTTTTATATATTTGAACATGGCTATCATATCACCCCTTAACCTCCTTAACAGTCTTACCAGTAAAAATGCTATTGGGTTAAAAATCTCAAGGTGCTTGTGGGTGTGATGCAAGATATCCCCATCTCAAAGTCCAGCACTACTTTTATGGGATTACTGTATATCAGTGCATTTACTCAAATCATTTATTTCCTTTTTCTTATTTCCTTTCAACCACCAGATGGCATGCTTACACTCCATGTAGCCTGCCTGACATCATCAGTCGAGAAAAACCTGCCAACAGTTTCGTAATTCCAGATTCCAAGGGATGAAAAAGGCATTTAAGAAGTAAAGGAAGCTGAGACTGGATGCATGTAAAGAGAGGGGAGGATTTAATTTTTAGGTAGCACATGGTTTTTAAAAGGCAGTTATGTTGCATATAGACATATATCTGAAGAAGTGTGCATGCACACAAAAGCTCATATGAATAACTAACTTAGTTGGTCTCTAAGGTGCCACTGGAAGGATTTTTTTTATTTTGTTATAGACATATAAGGTAACGGTAAAGGGACCCCTGACCATTAGGTCCAGTCGTGACCAACTCTGGGGTTGTGGCGCTAATCTTGCTTTATTGGCCGAGGGAGCCGGTGTACATCTTCTGGGTCATGTGGCCAGCATGACCAAGCTGCTTCTGGCAAACCAGAACAGCGCACGGAAATGCCGTTTACCTTCCCGTCAGACCGGTACCTATTTATCTACTTGCACTTTTACGTGCTTTCGAACTGCTAGGTGGGCAGGAGCTGGGACTGAACAACGGGAGCTCACCTTGTCGTGGGGATTTGAACCGTCGACCTTCTGATCAGCAAGTCCTAGGCTCTGTGGTTTAACCCACAGCATCACCCGCTGTGATGCTTAAAGTCAGTCTTGTGTTCATAACTGTTGTTTCAGCACACAAACCAACCTTCAATAGCACCGAAGTAACATATCCCACCACATAGAAGTCAGTGTTCTGTTCCACACTTGGATCTGATTAAGTTTGCACCTGAATATGTGTTTCTTTTTATTTCTTTGGCATTAAGCTCTGAGGATTTTGGCTATGCAATGTCAGTTCTAACATCCATTATGGTTGCAAGACACACTACCATATAATTTGTTTTTTTTTTTAAGGCCTGAATATTTGGACTAGTGGCAAATGCTTTTTGGAGGAGGAGGGGGCAAGCTCCTTACTTTAAATGTCACCATTGGCCTACTCTGATTTTAAGGCGTGAGACAATAAGGGTGACCCAGCTCCAGGCATTCCTGGATAAATACTGAATACTTCCAGTTTAGTGTCTGGCCCAGATTTGAGAAAGAAACTGCCTTCTTTTCTGTAACAGACAACTTGTGATGAGTTGGGTTTCCTGATTCTCCTGCATTCTCTGCAACATTCAGTACCATTGGAATTGACACTCTGGTCTAGCTCCTTCCTTCCTATCTTGTCAGTTGCTCCACTTAAGATGTCAGAGGGCTGTGTGTGTTGCCTGCCTTGCGCTACGTATAGAGGCCATCCTAACAGGCATGTCTCTGCCCATGTGAAGATGGGAAGATCCTTGTCAAAGGGAGTTCGGGTTAAATAATAGAAAAATGCATATTAATTAGAGAGTCTGAACTTTTGTTGCTTTGAAACCCCAATGTTTTCTCCTTCCTGGGGGTCAATACTATATGTTGAGTTACTGTGAGCGGAGACAATAGTCCTTTTGCTAGAGTCAATTGTCTCAGATATCTAGCCTTGTTTCCAGTCTGCTGTTTTCAGGTGCAGTTAGCTAGCTTCGTGAAGTTCATGCTGTTCTTCTGCCAGGAAGAAGCATTTGATTTACCTCAGGTGCTACTGCTTCCTAAAATGGATCTTCTGTGAAAGTAAGAAAAAAAAGTACTTGCCCCCTCTTCTATCTAGGTCACATTTATATGTTAGAAATGATGCTTTGTTTATTTAATTAACTGCAATGTTATGTTATTTTAAATAAATCTAATTTTTTAGCTAAAAAAACACAATGTGCTCTGATGGGCAGATTATATACCATTGTAGCTCACCCTGTGTTGTTACCTTGGGCATCTCAGACAAGCTACTGAACAGGTGTGTGTAGTAACCCTTTAGGGAGTTGGCTGAGCAGAGATTGGGAGCTGGCAGAGTAGGAGAGAAGACTAGAGATGAAAGACCAAGGGAAAGGACATGGAGGATCAATTGTAAGCTAATACAGTGTGAGAGACTGTAGAAAGTGTGTGGGGTTTTTTGTTTTTTGTTTGTTTTTTGAGGGGGAGGGGATAAAGGATTTTAATGGAAATTAACACAAGTGCCTTAAGTTGTGATTTTCACACTTTGCAGGCAGGGTAATATGCTCCTTCACTCTTTTCTCAAACTACAATAGTTTTGATACTAGAATTTTGGACTGTAGTTATACAGTGGTACCTCGGGTTACATATGCTTCAGGTTACAGACTCCGCTAACCCAGAAATAGTGCTTCAGGTTAAGAACTTTGCTTCAGGATGAGAACAGGAATCATGCTCTGGCGGCACGGCAGCAGCAGGAGGCCCCATTAGCTAAAGTGGTGCTTCAGGTTAAGAACAGTTTCAGGTTAAGAACGGACCTCTGGAATGAATTAAGTACTTAACCCGAGGTACCACTGTACTTGATTTCTACTTTACAATTTAACGGGGAAATGATAGTAGGGACTAAACTGTTCCATTAAAACACACACACATACGTTGAATTGTTACAGAAAGAGCACATATGATTAGAATTTTTCAGAGGAAGGAAGGAGATATTAAATAAGTTCCCTCAAGTGATTTATGAGTGGCTGGATGGAAATCAGCAGTTGCCTTTTGTCCAATATATTATGTATATTTATATATAGATATAGATAGATATATAAATAGATGATAGATAGATAGATAGATGATAGATAGATAGATAGATAGATATAGATAGATATAAAAATGGGCCATGAATAAACAGCTTTTCTAAACAGAATTAATTTAGCAAAGCTCTGAAATGTTGGCGTTGTTTTCGATTGATTTCTGACGTGAATCTAATTATTGCATACGATGCGCTTCCTGCATTGAGCCACCAGAGGGCGAGCTTCTCATTCTCCTGCTTTTCTGACTTAATCAGAAGCCGAGGATTTCCAGCAAATGGATTCACAAACCTCATTCCTGAATGAGAAACAGAAACAGAATGAACGAAGAACAAATGGTTTCCGTGCAACAGATTTAAAGGGTGTGATTTTATGCACAGTTACTGGAGAGTAAGCCCCATTGAACCCAGGGGGCCTTGCTTTTGAGTAAATATGCACAGAACAGATCATTAGTGTCCCTTTTGGCTAGTCAGTCTCCCAAATGTGGCTTTTAACCGGCTTCTGTGGCAAAAGGGAGGTGGCAGTTTGTCCCTCTGCCAAGTAGAACATGAGGTGATGCCATTTTTGTCAAGGACGGATGCATGTCTATTTTGCTGAATAGGAAGACGGTTTGAACTGGATGCATGGGAAAACACATAATTTTTGGAGGTGGCCATAAGAAAATAGCAGTACAATATACTTCCAGTCTATGTGGATACACAGAAACCTGTCTGCAAAGACAGCGTGAGCTGTATGGGCTGGATTTGGAAGGAAAGTGGGACAAATGGAGAATGGTAGGGAGGGCAGAGGAAAGGAGGGCAGATTTAGCACCAGCACTCTGTTTCTTGCTTCACCGGCACTTGAACTCGCTTGAGTTCTTTTTATAAAACAACAACATTTCCTTATAGGTGGGGAGCTCATGTTGCTCATTAATGATCACCGTCATCTGAAATGCAGTGAGAAATTAGATAGAAATAGGTAGGCAGAGGGAAAAGAAAGTCCTAGCTTTGCTATTTTGCCATCCATCTATTCCATGGGTAGGCAACCTGAGGCCCGGGGGCCGGATGCGGCCCAATCGCCTTCTCAATCTGGCCCACAGACAGTTTTTACATGATTAGAACGTGTCCTTTTATTTAAAATGTATCTGTGGGTTATTTGTGGGGCCTGCCTGGTGTTTTTACATGAGTAGAATGTGTGCTTGTCAGAGCTGCCCAAGGTCCCAGCTCACAGAGGACCAACGCCAGTTCTTGTTATATACAAAAGTCTTTATTAAGGTTCAGTTTCGATTCCAAAGCCGCGGCGCGCAGCTCTACGTCTCAACCCTAGACCGCTGAAGCTCCGTCTGAATCTCCTCCCCCCAGACACCAGTTCAAGACCCTAGCCTTGCTCCACCTCCTCCTTTGCTCCTTTCTCCTCTGGGTCCTTCTGCCCGCTGGGGTGTTGCCCTTTCTGGACTCTTCTGACGCTGAGTCCCCAGATTCTTCCCCCTGCCTCCAGCGCGCTTTAGGACCTGGCTCCTAGTCTGCGTTCCCGGCTGTCCCGCGCGCCTATGCATTTGAACTTGGCGCGCGCGCCCTGCCGGTAACCTTCCTCCTGACCGTTACGCTGCTCCTTTCACTGCTCCCTCCTTCGGGGGGGGGCTAACTGGATCTGACTTCCCCTCTATTCCCTCACTCAGCGATAGGGGCATGGTCAGCCCTGCCTCATCTTCTCTTTCCCCTGGAGTGGAAACCGGTCCTGACACCTGGGACTCTTCCCTCCCGCTACGCTCTGGTGGGGAACTTGGTCCCGATCTCCAGCTGCTGCTCTGGGAGTCACCGCTGGTTCCTTGCTTCTGGTGCCTCCCTCCCGGGAACCCCCTTGCGCTGGCTATGGGTGCCCCCTTCTGTGAATCTTCCGACTCACTGGACAGACTCATGGAATCTCTTGCCCCACTGTCTTCCTCACCTACACTGCCCTCGGATTGTTCCCCTTCACTCTCCGCTTCCTCCTTCCCCTGTGCCTCTGCTCCTGAACCCCTGACAGTGCTTATATATAAAATGCATTTCTGGGTTATTTGTGGGGCATAGGAATTCGTTCTCCCCCCCCCCAAAAAAATATAGCCTGGCAGACAAGGTCTGAGGGACAGTGGACAGGCCCCCTGCTGAAAAAGTTTGCTGACCCCTGATCTATTCTTTTAAGATCAAGTAGTGTATCCTGATGGCCATGGGTGCTCATTCTTTACAGTTTGTTGGGGAGGGGGAAAACTGGCTGGTTTTAAATGCCAGAAAACTGCATATATTTGTCTTATTTTCCTGGCTGCCTCTTTAGACCAGTCACAACTGCTCTCAACTGACCGCAGCTCACTTCAGCTCACAATTGATTTGCAGTGGTATACCTGGGCTCCCTTGCGCCCTTGGCAAGGAACTGTGTTGACAGTCCACCTGCCCACCCATGCCTTGCACCCGTGGCAAGGAGAGCATGTGGATGGTGTGTGCTACTTTACAAGTAAGCACTTTGAAACACTACGCCAAAGCATGTGACTCAGTCATAAAACTTAGCTCACCCACCTTTGCAGTGGAAAAATGCGAGTCTTCAGTCATGTGCTCAAACTTTATTCGCAGTAGCTTGAATATAATACAATTACAATTAAACATCCTTTTTGTAACATTAAATAATTTCATCAAGTATGGGCCAGGAGCTGATAAGGAACAGGTTACATTTATGTCTAAAGTGTCCTTGTATGACTTAATCACTGGTCCCATCACCTCCTGGCAAATAGAAGGGGAAGAAATGGAGGCAGTGAGAGAGAATTATGGTGCTGGAGGAGAGTCCCATGGACTGCAAGAAGATCAAACGCATCCATTCTTAAGGAAATTAGCCCTGAGTGCTCACTGGAAGGACAGATCGTGAAGCTGAGGCTCCAATACTTTGGCCACCTCATGAGAAGAGAAGACTCCCTGGAAAAGACCCTGATGTTGGGAAAGATGGAGGGCACAAGGAGAAGGGGACGACAGACGACGAGATGGTTGGACAGTGTTCTCGAAGCTACCAGCAGGAGTTTGACCAAACTGCGGGAGGCAGTGGAAGACAGGAGTGCCTGGCCTGGTCCAGGGGGTCATGAAGAGTCGGACACGACTAAACAAGTAAACAACAACATGACTTAATCTGAAGTTCCAAAATAGAAAAGAGCTGAATTTGAAAGTGTAATAATAATAATAATAATAATAATAATAATAATAATAATTATTTATTTGTACCCCGCCCATCTGGCTGGGTTTCCCCAGCCACTCTGGGCGGCTTCCAACAAAGATGAAAAAAACCATAAAATATCACATATTAAAAACTTCCCTGAACAGGGCTGCCTTCAGATATTTTCTGAATGTCAGGTAGTTGTTTATCCCTTTGACATCTGATGGGAGGGCGTTCCACAGGGCGGGCGCCACTACCAAGAAGGCCCTCTGCCTGGTTCCCTGTAACTTGGCCTCTCGCAGTGAGGGAATCGGCAGAAGGCCCTCGGAGCTGGACCTCAGTGTCCGGGCAGAACGATGGGGGAGGAGACACTCCTTCAGATATACTGGGCCGAGGCTGTTTAGGGCTTTAAAGGTCAGCACCAACACTTTGAATTGTGCTCGGAAACGTACTGGGAGCCAATGTAGGTCTTTCAAGACCGGTGTTATATGGTCTCGGCGGCCGCTCCCAGTCACCAGTCTAGCTGCCGCATTCTGGATTAGTTGTAGTTTCCGGGTCACCTTCAAAGGTAGCCCCACGTAGAGCACATTGCAGTAGTCCAAGCGGGAGATAACCAGAGCATGCACTACTCTGGCGAGACAGTCTGCAGGCAGATAGGGTCTCAGCCTGCGTACCAGATGGAGCTGGTAAACAGCTGCCCTGGATACAGATTTGACCTGTATGAATTGCTCCAAACACCGGTATTTGAAAAAGAAGAGGCCACTTTCAGGTAAAGTGCCCTGATCCATCCCAGCAGGTACGAGCATGCAGAAGTGGCCTTCCTAAGGCATGTCCCTAATTGGAGAAGGAATTCAGCATGGAAATTAATTAGGGTTGCCATATTTCAATGAAAATCCATACAGAAACGTTGCTGAGCTTTCTTGGCAAAATCACCAAAAAATGCCGTTTTTTTCTGGAAAACTGACATCCCCCTGGCTGCATGCACAAAGTCCTTTTGAAATAAGTGTCACAAATAAAGTCATGACCCCAGCTTTATACCCTTCTACAGAACCTGGGGTTGTTGTTTTTTCCCCCCTTTTTAGTGCCAAAACCCAGTGCTGAGTTGGCAGCAAACCCCCAGACTGAGAGCTAGTATCTGACAGAGCATTTCCTGTTAGGGCATTGCATTACATTTTTTATGAAGCTGAAGCATGGTTTCCTGGCCATAATCACACTGAGAGACAGCTTAGAATTCTTTTCAGGGGAGGCTTGCTTTTGCAAAAATCAATCCCATGTGCTCAATTAAGATAATAAGTGGATGGGGTGGGAGGGGGTAAAATTGGAAGTGTCTCCATGAGCTTCTAAAAAACCAGGTTGTACCAAGTCAGAGGCAGCACTCTCTTCCCCATGACTGAAATTAGTCAGAAATAGATTGTTGAGGTACCTAATGGATATACAAGACTGGTTTTAGGTGTTTGATTCCCCCACCATTGCTTCTCTAATGGTACCTGTCTTCACCACCTGGAATAAGAATTCCCTTGTTCTGCTGCCATTGGACCAAGCCGTGACACTTAGGTGAACAGGCCAAATTCGAAGAGATCTGCTCATTTCATATATATATATGATATATAATATTAAGCAGCATTTCATTTTTGCTCCAAACAGAATCAAATGTCAAACAATGAAATCAGACTTCAATATCTGTTATAAAATACTGAATATGTGGTAAGTATACAGAGAGTGGCAAGGGCAGGGGTGGGGTGGGGGTGGGAGCAGGAGGATGATGCTTTCTAGACCATGAATCCATGGATCTGTAAATTAAATAAAACTCTACAAGGTTATGTAGAAAAGAAAGTCAGTCTCAGTGGTTTTCTAATTCCCTTTCTTTGGAAGTCTGCCAAATTCTATGCCTCAACAATTTCCAGACATGACAGCTATATTCAAGTCAGTGGTATAGAGGCTAATGTCCCTGGCATAGAGATGTTTAGTCTTTTATTTTCAGCTTTATAGTGTGAGATATATATATATTTGTTTTTTTAAATATTTTCTTGAGTAACACAAGTTGCATTCAGTGTGAGACACTAATGTTTAGGACAGTATCCATAGCTACACACACACACACAGACACACACACACTGCTCTTCATAAACATTTGGTTATTCAGGGTCTCTCCTGCCCTTTCTCCCAAAGGAACCCAGGGCAGCAAACTGCTTAATATCCAGAAACTTACCCTAGGGTGCTTAAAAACCAAAATCAACTATAAAATATACAATAAAATAAGTAAAATCAATAAACCCTGATGGAATTAAACCATCAAACCAGATAGAACAGCAGGGTGGAAAACAATCATGACCAGTGCTTAAAATGGAAACCCATTAAACATGCAATCCTAGGCATGTCTACTGGGGGGGCGGGGATCTCAGCTGAATTCAATGGGCCTTATTTCCAAGTCAGTGTATATAAGACAGCAGCCTAATGTTTCTGAAAGAATAAAAATGCATTAGCCTGATGTCTTAACCTGGTGGGTGCTAGCAGGCAGGCTTATTTGTGGAGAGTGAGAAGACATCTGAAGGCTGAAAGGAAGTTTTTAATGTGTGACATTTTAATGTATTTTGAATCTTGTTGGAAGCCGCCCAGAGTGGGCGGGGTACAAATAATAAATTATAATTATTATTACCAGGGTACCACAGATTAAAAGGTCCTTTCTCCAGTGGTATCCTGAGAGAAATCGCTGGAAGATTTCAGAATTCAGGCAGCATTCAGGGAGAGCATAGGACTCAAACTAAGTCAGACTATTAGTCCATCCCACTTAGTGTTGTCTACTGTGACTCTTCCACACTATAGATTGGTCCTTTACTTGTCAAAACTAGCACCTGGAAGTAGGCTCAAGAAAAATTCATGTTACACTTACTCTGTCTCTCTCCCAACACAGGACATCCATCAGGGTGGCTTCCATGATGAAGCTGGAGCTAAAACCCCATTGAAATGGACCTAGAAGATCATTGCCTGCCAAGAGAGACAGGAATCGCACAACCGCCACTCACTCTAGTACCTTGCCATATTTGTGATTGGCCAATACCAATTGCACTCCAGAGAGGATTTTTTGAAGAGTGACCATATGACTGCCATCTCTTGCAGGGAGATGTTAATAATCTCCTGGGCCCAGCCGGTCAAATAGCTTTTGGTCACACTTATGAGCCAAGAAAGCAAAAATCAATTATATAAGAAATATGTCTACATCCTGTGGCTGCAACAACTGAGTCATCTCACAAAGATGGACCATTCTGTGCTCTAGAAAACATAATTATTCCAGCTGAAGCAGATATATATATTGGAGCAGAAATGGGTGATTTTATCCTCCAAGGGTTTAGAAGATATGTCACAGCAGACCTTCCAGACCAGAAGAAAGTAGGCTCCACACTTCTCATGAAACCAGCTTACACTCCAAGGATGCAATGAGGGATACAATGAAATACTGTTTATTCTCTGCCACTGAGTAATAATAATGGCAGTGCTTTCATCACTCCAAGCACCTTGGTAAACCATGGAGGTAGCTGAGAACTCATTTTGGGAGATGACACTGACAAATTATTGCATCCACTGCCTGAGTCATCTCTGCGTGCCACAGAAGACCTGCATTCCACTTATTTAAAAGATAAGCATAAGCACATCAGTGTTCACACATGACTCGTATGCATGTGCACTAGCGCTGAGATGCATCTACCTCCCACTCTATATCCCACTCAGAGATATAACTTCTGGAAATTGCAGGGAAGTTGCTGGACCTCGGAGAATGGCAACATGAGTAACTCACACTCATAACACATTAACAAGGCATCTACAAAAGGCCAAAGTGGGCACAGTACTGTGTCAGGGACAGGCATCAGAAAATAAGCACAGACTGGTGAATAGCAAGGGCACTTGGGGTGCTTGCTGATCCCCAAAACTGTCAGAGGGCAGAATCAGTAACCAGCCTGAAAGCAGCAGTCTGTGGACTTGGGATCAGTGGACTTTAGTTATCCTGAAAGCTTCTGGTTGTCCTCAAACTTGACATGAAGGTACCTAGCATCTAGAGCTAGCTGTGGCTATCTAATTATCATTTGGAGCACATTTTCATGATAATTTGCACTAAATACTGGTCCAAATAAGCAACTTTGACTTTCAATTGAGCTTCATAATGTGCCTGTGATGTTATTGTCTATTATCTGTAATAAAAAGTTGTAATACTTTTAATTAGTTACACATCCCAAGTTTACTTTTTTCCCCTCCAAACATCTTTTCTTCATTCCTATAATATCCGTTTCAGAGTACCTCAAACGTGACACACTGGTGTACTGAAATCAATAAAGAGAAAGAGTGGCAGGAGATAAAGAGCTTGAAGGAAATTAAATTTGAGGAAAGAGAGTTAAATAAGCATAGCCTAGGGAAAGGGAGATGAAAGGATAAGGTAAAAGCCCCAAAACACATAAAGTGTGTCAACAACAAAAAGAGAAAGGGTGGAGGAGGAAGAAAGGCAGAGAGTCAGAACTTGAAGCAATGCTCCAAAATGGCTTGGAGGGCTGAACATGTAGACAATGCATATCAGAACAAGAGGTGGTGCTGGGCAAGCTCAGGTATAAACTCATTCTTTGAACAAAGCCACTGTTGCAAATAAGTCTGTAGTTAAGACGGAAGCGAATTTCAAAGCCTGTGACCTCTAGCCCTACTACCCTGCCATCAAGAGCTTTCCTAAGCAACTGTATGTATTCTCCTATCTGCCCTCATGTCTGAAACTCCATTCCATCAAAACTACATGCTGCCTCTTTTCTCTCTTTCTTCAAATCCCTTCCCAAGCCCAACATTTTCCATGAAGACTTCTTAAGATCTTATTGACCACCCTGAACTGAAACCAATGACCGTCCTTCTCCCCACCTGTCAGAGAGTAGCAGCATGGTGTATGGGACTGACTGCTAGGCTTGGACAGGGGCACCCAAAATCTTATCTCTGCTCAGTCTTAGAGATCCATGGATGACCTTAGGCAAGTCACCTATGTTTCAACCTAACCTACATCACACACTTGTGAAAATAAAATGGGGGGGGGGCATGTGCACTAGCCCAAAGTCTTTGGAAGAAAGGTGGAATTATTTAAATACTGTTTAAATAAACAGTAATAGCACCAGCAGCCAGAAGACTAGATGATGAAACAAGCTGTACTCAAACCATGTTTAATTCTAGGAGAAAGGAAGACAGGGTTTTGCCTTTCTTAGTTCAGGTCTTCTGCATCGTAGGTGTTCAATTAACACATGGGGGGGGGGACTCCCTCGTAACCAAGCAGCTGGCCATCATGCCACTTTGCTTGGTTGTTAAGCAACACCTCCACCTGCCCTCCTCTTGGCTAATTCACTTTTACACCCACAAAATTAACCCCTAAGCTGCACACTGAATGATCCCTGCTGTTACACTTTCAACATGAATAACCCAGATCCTTGTGGAAAAGAAGCTCAGAGCACACATCAGGGATTAAAAGTTGAAAACATGACAGGGCCAATGTAACTCTTAAAACACACACACACAAGTACTATCAGTTGACGGCCAACCTAAAATTAAAAACATACCCTGAGAAAGCAAGTGAACATCTCAGTGTGGTGCTAATAATGTCAAGCTTGAGTTTGACCCTCGTCTGGGACAGCTGCATATTCCTAGATTGCAGGGGTTTGGACTAGATGATCCTCAGGGTCCCATCCAACTCAATAATTCTATGATTCTATGATTCTGTACCTGAATTTAGCTTACAGAAGTCATGCTGCAACATTCCAAGTCTCCTGAGGATTCTTGTCTTTCTGAACAGCAAAGAGCCTCATAGCAGTTATTCTGCTCCCAGTGTTGCCATAGCAAAAGCATTTAATTATAATTTATGATTAATATAGTTGAGTGCTTGTGACCTCAGATTAGATAATAAACATTTATTGTCTCTAAATCATGGAATTCTGCTCTTGGTCTGCTGAAGATTCTTAGGACAAATAAGCACTTTCCCAATCACAATTTGGAATTCTCTACACTGCCTGCAGAAAGTCAGCCACCATTGAATGATTATTAAAAACAGTGCTGACTATATAAGTGATTAGTGCATGTCAGCTCATGGGTCTGGGGTCTTGTGCTGTCTGTGTTGGGGTCAGTCTTGAGAAGTGAGTTGAAGTCTGTGTTGCATCTTGGAATTGCTGGAGCAATGGAAAAACTTTGTACTTGTATATATCTGTATCTGTATCTGTATCTGCAATGCCTACAAAGTGTATGTATGTACCAGTGTCCGGAACTGCTTTACTGAAACCTTATCTTCTGCAACAGTAAACTATTTGGACCTTAAGCTGCCTCTGTGCAGTGACTGAAACTGGTGGCAACTTCTGCTACGTGGGTATCTCACTGCAGATTCCCCAAAGGCATATGGGTTACCTCTGACAAGCTGTAGTTGGCTACTGATACAGAAAAGGGGTTCAAAGAAGATAAGCTGTTTCCACATATGCAACCCTGTCTTGTCTTCTGTCTTCTTCCTTAGCCAGCTGAGGAGAGCAAATTGGCCAACTTCAACACTGCAAGAATGTTGCAGACAAAGTCTTCACTTGTATGAATGAGAGGCAAAGCTTATTTTTCCTCTTCCATGTTCTTTTTTTTGGGGGGGGGGTCCATCTGGGATTTGAACTTTAGAGCAGATTTATATGGAACAAATAATTTTTCGATAATTGTTTGGTTTTGATATCAGATTCAATTTATGAACTTCAATTCTGTTATTCAACTTTTATTAGTAAAACCTGTATCTGCAGAACAAATATGAAGACATGCATAATTTATATTCACACTTAAATATGAATATCTATGTATTATCTATGTAATTATTCACATACATGTACAAGGCTCTTGGATCCCACAGCAACACAAACAGATCTATGTCTGTTGAGTATCTGTTTATCAGTATTTCTTATATAAATGTTTTATAAGCTGGCAGAAACACATCAAAAGAGAGCTGTGAGATAGTAAAGCAGAGAGAGTGCTTGGAAGAACCACTCTCAGGAATTACTGGCAGAAAATGAATACTTATGACCACCACACCACCTCATGCAAGAAGCAGAAAGATTGAAGGTGTGATGAATTGCTGTAAAACCACACAACAAACATGCTCAAGGACCACCTCAACAAACATGCAAATCAGGTCTCCAAAAACCTACTGAAAGAAATCTGAGTCTTGCCAAAATAGGTACTTAAAAATGAGAGCATTTGAAGATTAAGCAGCTGTACAAAATTAGAAAACCTCATCCCAGAATCCTACAGCGAGTGCCAGAGGAAATGGGGCAAGATTAGCATATGCACTGAGAATATCTGTGGAAGCTAAAATCTCTTGCAGAGTGCCTTGTGTCTCTCTCACACATACAACTGCAGCAACTTGAAGATCACAAATGTATGGGAAAGGAAATGGTCAGAAAACAACTCTGGAAAAGGGGTCAGCTGGAGAATTCTGGTTTAATTAAGTCAAGTTAGGCTGAGCAGGATTCACACATGAAGGATTATTCCCTACAAAGCTGATGAAATGGTGGCTCTGTATAATCACCTGGCAGTTCAACCTGATTTGATCATTATGCACACTATCCTGTATAACTGAGAAAGTGAATGTGGACTTTGAAAAGCAAAATAGATTTTACGTTTTACAGGATTCAGGCTGAATGCCTACTTTTCTGTATCATAATTTAATCAACACAGCGCAAAATATGTTCATCTTTGCAGTTGCACCTCTGAATTCTGCATCATTTATAATATTTTAATGTTCTGTTTACGTTTTTTATTTCATAATTCTTCCTGGGACTGGAAACCTGCTGGGAAGATTCATACACTCACATTCAACCAAGCATGCATAGAACCTTCTTCAGAGGATTCCCACTCAATTTCTGAAGGCCAGGAGCAGAGGCAGCAAGAGCAGGGGTGTAAGGGGCAAGGCCGACATTCCATGTGCTCAGTGCTATTTTTCTACAAAAAGAGGTGCTGGAAGTCAACATGAATGACTCCCTTGTTCTCATAAAGCGGCAATGGTGCCCACCTGAGAAGTGCTGGAACTCAGTTCTAGCGGGTTCTGGATGAAAAAAAACCCTGCTGCATGTAAGGTAAAGGACCCCTGGATGGTTAAGTCCAGTCAAACTTGACTATGGGGGTGTAGCACTCACCTTGCTTTTCAGGCTGAGGGATCCGGTGTTGTTCCACAGACAGCTTTCTGGGTCATGTGGCCAGAAGCCAGAGCGCACAGAAAGGCTGTTTACCTTCATGTCGCAGCAGTACCTATTTATTTACTTGCCCTGGTATGCTTTTGAACTACTAGGTAGTCTAATAGAACAGCTCCTTTGGACATGTGGGAGGTCCCAGGATTAAATCCAGCGTACAGATCCCACACTTGGATCAGGGCTGGACCCATGATCAGCTGCTACATGGACCAGCCAGCCATTTTGACCCATTTCTCCAAGCCACACAGTCAATTCTCCACCAGACCTACTGAGTAGCAGGCCTCCTCCATCTCAATACACTCTGGCAGCTGCACCCATCCCAATTGCGCTCCAGCCAGTGTGGTGTAGCGGTTAAGAGCGGTAGACTCGTAATCTAGTGAACCGGGTTCGCGTCTCCACTCCTCCACATGCAGCTGCTGGGTGACCTTGGGCCAGTCACACATCTTTGAAGTCTCTCAGCCCCACTCACCTCACAGAGTGTTTGTTGTGGGGGAGGAAGGGAAAGGAGATGGTCAGCCGCTTTGAGACTCATTAAAGGGAGTGAAAGGTGGCATATCAAATCCAAACTCTTCTTGTAAGGCCTGCCCCCTCGCAGCCCACAGAAACTAAGTGAGCAGGGGAAGGGAGGCAGCAGCACCCCTGACTGTCCTCCTATGCTTTTCGGTCCCTTGCTGGGGCCAGTTGAAGCCTGAGCCTTCTAGGTGGGGAAAGGGATCTCTGTCTACCATTTCCAGCATCAAAGAAACAACAGAATTGGCAGTGACAAGGCCTTTATTGAACAGCATCCAGGATGGAGGAGATCTCAAAAGGGAAAGACGTGTGTGGGGCTGCCAGCCAGTCCCTCTAGCAGGGCTCCTGTGCCTTGGGTAGTGGCTTAGCAGACAGAAGGATAGCAGAAACAAGTGTCCCTTGTGGCACCAGCTCCACATTAGGAACACCTTCACCTCTTGCTTGACTCTCGGAGAACTTTCAAGGCACAGGAGCCTTCCTGGGCCAAGTAGTTTGTCAACCCCACGGCAGTGTAGTTGAGAGCATCTTGCTCACTGCTGGTGGACCTGCACAGAATGGATCCTGTATTAGTTGGAGAGCTGCCTGTGGAGAGCAAGGCGAGACAAGTATTGAGCAATAGTCAGGGGCTGGTATGCATAATCTTTGAACCTGGATGCACAGTTTCAATTTGTGAGAAGTGAGAGAACATTAATCATAGGAAAATAGAATCATAGTTTGTACGGACTCTGAGGGTCATCTAGTTCCACCCCCTGCAATGCAGGAATCTCAGCCATAGCATCCATGACAGATGACCATTCAACCTCTGCTTAAACATTTCCAGTAGAAATGGACCCACTACCATTTGAGGGAGTCCATTCCACTGTCAAACTGCTCTTACCACCGTAAGGTTCTTCCCAATTTTTAGTCAGAATCTCCTTTCTTGTGACTTGAAGCCATTGGCTCAGGTCCTACCCTGTGGAGCAGGAAAAAGCAAGCTTGCTCCACATTCCATGTGACAGCCTTTTAGATATTTGAAGATGGCTGTCCTATCTCTCCTCTGCCTCCTCTTTTCTAGACTAATCAGGACTTTTCATGCTGTACATAAGGATGCAAATGATTACGCATCAGTTATGTACCGGTATGTTCATTTGATAAGAACAAGTAAGAGTAGGACTAGATCTTTTCCTGGCAACTGTGCATTCCAGAGGGCATTCAGAGAGGACTGGCAAGAGAGAGAGGAGTGTGGTGCTTATCCCCTCCCATGTTTGTGGGGGTTGTTTTTTGTTTGTCTGATTTTACTGCAAATTCCACCTGAAAGCTGCTCATCTTCGGTTTATTCCATGGCCTGGCTGTGGGAAAACATGAAACACTGACTGAGGGGGCCATAACAGCATTGTGATAGAAATGCATGGTTTCTGTATGTTGCATCCCCCTCATCCCCTATACTTGATCAGAAGTGCATATTGTACTCCACCAGGCACACTCCACACTAACTAGCTCCTGCTGCAGCTTTATGTGTGCAACCACTTGCTGTTCTAGGAAGTGTGGCACAGAGCCTAAGAAACTCACCTATGAAACAGGAAGTCCCTGCTTTGTCTCTTGCTTCTGCCATAAGGTCACTGGGTGGCTGAGACAAGCAGAACCTCTATAAATGCTGATTGGATTCTTTTAATTGGGGCTTTTGTTTACTGAAATCTCATTCCGATTGTGCTCACTGAGCACTTCTGAAATCCGACAACACCAGCGCAGTTCTAAAATGCATCTCCAAACAAATGCTTATTAGAGGAGAACTATTACGGCAGACGGTAGATACAGAAAATCATCCAAGATAACACAAAGTAAAGAAATGAAAGATTGCAATGATGGCTAATCTAGCCACTTTATTTCACAACACTATTATCAGCTACAGCAGTCATTTTAGAACACCCTAATATTTTGGAGGAAATTAAAAGGAGACATTGACTCCTATCTGTGCAAAACATCATAGTTCTGGGATCATAATAATGAAACTCTTGTCACTGTTCACAGCATCTGTGGGGGCTTTCAGCTTGGCAGCACCATGGCAATCACTCAGTCTTGGGGGCCAATTTAGACATGACAGCAGCAGCAGCAGCAGCAGCAGCCTTTGAATCGTGTTTCCTCTCACACACAGGTGAGGGGAGATGAGCACTCCCCATCCTCATCTCATCACAGAGTCAGCCATCCCTGTTCTGGCCTGGTTTTTAAAAGCCTGTTATCCTTCTGCCCTTGGTCTGCTTTCAGTACCAGAATTGAGCCAGGCAGAAGAAAAGTGACAAAGCTAATGGTTCCCAAGGAGGGAAGGCAGGGGACGATTCAGCTCCTTCTTATGGGACCCTTTTAGTTGTTAAAATCAGATGCCCCAAGTGACTGGGGCAGAATTGCAGTGAATGCCAAGTTAGTGTCAAAGTTCTGTCCCAAAGCGCATATAATGCAGGGGTTGAGCGGTTCATTTTAGAGCACAGTAGCTAAAGTAACAGCTTCCCATTGCTTTTCTCTCCATAGCTCTTCACCCAGGTAGTTTTCTCCCAGGAAAATCTCACCTCTGGTATCAGTTCCCAA
Organism: Podarcis melisellensis; assembly: GCF_964234715.1. Taxonomy (NCBI): domain Eukaryota; kingdom Metazoa; phylum Chordata; class Lepidosauria; order Squamata; family Lacertidae; genus Podarcis; species Podarcis melisellensis. Next base: position 86,905,644 of record NC_138539.1, read on the forward strand.
ATGAGAGAATTATTTTCTCAGTAGATCTAATTGCAGGAAAAGAAGTCCTAGGAATCCACCCCCTGCTTTATATGTGCTTGGGGCAAACCTGCCTGCATTTCAAGAGACAGATCCTGTCATGTCTGCTCTGGCTCTGAAACTTAGATTCATGAACTGAAGTTATGCTCTCAAATTTGTGCTTGAGTACATATGCAGTTTATTTTGCCTTCCCCCATAGCATGCAATTTGGCTTGCTTGTTTGAATCACCTGCAGAGATTTACTGCCCTTCAGGACTAGTTCCAATTATAACCTCCCATCCGCTCTTTATGTGAAAGGGACCTTTCAGCTGGCAAGAAGGAGCCACCTGCGCCCTGACAGAATGTAGACTCATGGTGAATGCTAATTTAGCAATATTTATACAATATAAAGAAAACATATGAGATGGAGAAAGGTGTCACATGCTTGAAGCTGATGCCCTGAGGAAGGTGGGATGACTCGCTGAAATGGATTGATAGAATAAAACACAAAAAGGATTTCAGAAGGCTATGCGGTGCCTGCTGTAAAACAAGGAGGGAGGTCAGCAGAGAGCTGTTTCTGAGGTCTTTATCATACAGACACCGGATGGTCAGGACAGGGAGGGACCCTTATTCGTTGAGATGGGCTACCAAATTAAGTGTGGGAAATGCCATCCTTTGAATACTGGAAAGGTTAATGTTTGCTTGAAGTGTGTGCATGTGGTTACATGGTTTGCCTCTGATTCTATGTTCATATAAAAGTTTGGATATGTGCATTCATTTGAGAAGGTTGTTTTCATTTTAACACTGATGAAAGGTTGTTGTGTGTGTTACAACCAGAGAGAAATCTCCCTCTTACCAAAGGGAAGCTTATAAATTCATGGAATAACTAAATGAAATAAACCTCTCCTCTTTTTTCCTTGTAATGTTACGATCATTTATACAAAACAATATGAGTAGGGGAGGTTCACATCACACATACACACAAACACTGGAACAATGCTTGAGGGCCGCAGCAACCGTGTCCCTCTGGCCCGTGGGTGAATGGGCTGTATGAATGGGAGGGTCTTGGGACACCTCATTGAAAGGTGCCCACTTCAATGTTAATAATAAAAAAAGAAACATGCCCACTCAAGAACTTCGATTTGCGGAACTGGCACTTTTACAAGTGCCGCATAATGTTCATTCTGCACTTGTAAAGAGTCAATCTTTTAGTGTGGCGGCTCTTGCACTCTGGAACTCCCTGCCCATTGACATTAGGTGGGCACCTTTGCTGTACTCTTTTCAGTGTCTTGGGAGGGTGGGGGCACCATTCGCAGGGACCCCTCCCATCAGGGTCTGGTGTGGGCCCCGTTCACTCTCCCACTCTTCCTCTTTCTACCAGCACAGTGGTTTCCTGGGGAACAGCTGACTGTTGCCAGAGAGCTGAACTGATTGCTTGCAAAGGGCTTTTCTCCTCTCCTCCTTCGATAACCCAGTCTAGTTTTTGTTCCTCCCCCATTCCACCATTTCCTCTTCCCTCCCCTCCCCTCCCTCCAGGGTCCCCACCACCCACACACCCAACCATGGTGCCAATGGGAGTTTACATTGCACTGCAAATAGCAACTGAGGAGCTGATTCTGATTGGGACCTCAGCAAGGAAGGCAATGGGTTAAATCCCCCTCTTCCCACAATTCCACTCCTCTTGCCACAGTGCCGGCTGTTTATTTTAAAAATATTGTATGTCAGGACTAAAGACATGAAGAACCTTGTGTTTAGTTTGACCCACAGTTGACAGCCCATTGAGCTCTCAACAAACAACGTTGCCAATGCAAATACTCAGCATAAAAGCTGAGGTTGAGTACAGAAGCATTGCAATGGGAGCAGTCCCCAAGAGCATTGCAGAACAGTCTTCATCCTTTTCAGCAAGCCTTGCTTGAATGGAGGGTGCAACAGCTTCACCGCACGCTGCTCTGTTGCTATGGACCCTGTAAGGTGCAACAAAATAGTCTGCTGTGAATCTGTGTCAGATTAGAGACCAGGAGGTCGCAGACGGACTTGGGAACCCATTTGAGGGAAGTGCACTTTGATGCTGCAAGCATCAGCAATATTCAGCCACTGTAAACCACTCGTGTCGTGGAGATGCCTTTAACCTCTGCGTGCCTCAAGGAGGAGTGGATCCCCAGAGTTATACCTGGCCTTTGAATATCCAGCACCTGTCAGTTTAAATTAAGAGTTGTTTCTCTTCAGTGTCTAGCAGCTATTCTAATTCAAAGCCATTCTCTCTCTCTCTCTCTCTCTCTCTCTCTCTCTCTCTCTCTCTCTCTCTCTCTCTAAAAAAAAAAAAGAGGCTCAAATTAAAAACAAGCAATTTCTCTTGCTATTGCAAAAAGAGAATATTTTTTTAAAGTTTGCAGATTTAAGGTGAAGGAGGGAAGTTCTCTGCATGGCCAGGGGTGCACCCACAATGATCAGCAAAGACCCATCAGAGTTAACAGTATACCCCCCAGCTGCCCATTGCACAGCTCTTTTCCCGCTTCCCACCTCAATAAAGGCCTTTCGGGCAAACTACACCCTCCCATCTCACACTGCTGCCCATATGAACAACCAACCGAACTCACACAGATATTTTGGACTCCTGCTTCAGAGACCGTCACAGAAAGAATCCTGCTTCCTGCTGCCTTAGTCTGCTGCTCACAAAGGCCAGGGAATAACAACACAAACTCAGAGGAGAGCTTGCAAATGCATGCATCTGATTGGGTGGGTCCTGCCCTGATGCTAAGGACCTTTCAGTGCATTTCTGAGGGACTCCTGGTTGGCTAGAGTTTATTCCAAGGGAAGTAAAAAATGGAGGTCCTCTCCAAGCCACATCTATTGGAATGTAACTTCTTTCACCCCTGCAGCCAGGGGTGGGACACGAGATTATTGTTATTGGCTGTGCTGTCCAGAGATGGTTGGCTGGCCCAGCAGATTGACAGAAACAACTCCAGAGTATCTCTTAATGTAAGATATTGTGTTGCATATGAATGTAAGGAGCAGAGAGGGAACTGGGTTTAGGGGAGTCTAGAGGGGGCAGTGCCCTACCTGCCCTAATGGACCCGCCTGCACCAGCTACATAAAACTTTCCAAGATGTAATCAATATAATTGACCCAGTTAGAAAAGATACTCACCTTGGTCAGGTGGTCTGCTCACATAGTTTCAACATGAGTACGCTGGCTTTGGCTTCCTGGTCCCATAAATGATGACCACACATGTGCTGAATGTCATTGTAATGTTCTGAGACAGAGAAGGATTTCTAGGAAAAAGAACACTTGATTCATACATTATACTATTGAGTATGATGAGCTGACCAAATTCATACATCAAACCAGGAGATTATGAGAGTGTTGGTTGTGGCTTGCAGTAACTCCAACAGTTTTATTCTTTGCACTCCAGACATTATAGCACAGATTGATGGGGCAGTGGGGGACATGCAAGCTGACCTAACAACATTGGGGTGAGACATACCAGAGCATCGTGGGAGGAATCACAGAGGCGACAGCAGTCAGCCCTCGAGGTAACAGACAGCCTGTGCCAAAGGCTGCAGTCCTAAGCACCTTTACTAGGAACTAGTGCCAAGCAACATCTGGGTGCAGTTTTGCACTTTCCACAGCAACAGAATAATGTGCAGAGCTATTCCATCGCATTCAGTAGTTTTGCTGTATCAGTTTTTTCATTCATCACTTAAAATTTATCAAAGGAAAGAGAAATTTTCAGTGAAATTCTCATGGATGGGTGCAGGGCTTATGACTCACCCGATGCCCCCTAAAAAGCCCATAGCATCTTGGACTGAGCTTTTCTTCAAGTGTAAGAAGGCAGAGAGCCTGTCGACCATGAGCTACTCATTTTTAAATGAAATCCTAACTTTTAAGGAAATCAGTGCAAAAAGCATTTTCATGGTAAAAAAGAAGCACTTCTCTTAAAAATAAAATCTGTGGATGTACTGATTTCAGAAAGTGCTACCACCCTCAGCTTCAAACTGTTCAAGGAAAAATGTCATGAAGCAAGTCCCCCGCAAGGGGCTTTTTTTTCATGTTAGGAAGTCAAGGCAGCCAGGGAGGCTGTGGAAAGCTGGAGATATGTTTAATGAGAAGAAAGAGACACACACCACCCTGGTCACCTTACAACTATGAAGGAAGCATAAAGGTAAAGGGACCCCTGACCCTTAAGTCCAGTCATGGATGACTCTGGGGTTGCGGCGCTCATCTCGCTCTATAGGCCGAGAGAGCCGGCGTTTGTCCACAGACAGCTTCCGGGTCCTGTGGCCAGCATGACTAAGCCACTTCTGGCGAACCAGAGCAGTGCACAGAAACGCCGTTTACCTTCCCGTTTACCTATTTATCTACTTGTACTGGCGTGCTTTTGAACTGCTAGGTTGGCAGGAGCAGGGACCGAACAATGGGAGCTCATTCTGTTGCGGGGATTTGAACTGCCAACCTTCTGATCGGCAAGTCCTAGGCTCAGTGGTTTAGACCACAGCACCATCCGTGTCCCATTGAAGGAAGCATATAACAACATTATACAGAAATTCTAAATTGCCCTGTGTGTGTAGCTCTGCTCTTCTTTTCCCTTGGAGAAATTCATGCATGATCCAGGGGGAAATAAGCTTGTGGGGGCCATGTGTGAAAAGGCTGTCTGTGAATGAAAATGAATAACTTACGTGTAGCTGCAAGTGCTGCATGACTGAGAGGGGGCAGCACAGTTGTGGCTTGGCGTCAAGGAGGGGAGGGATTAATGGATTCCTGTGAGGCAGCTCTACAACACTGCTCTGTGGCATTTGGGTGGTGGTGGATTGTACCAAAACTCTGTTAAGAACTGGTGGTAACTGTCTTCCTCCTCTACTTTATAAATTTGACATTTGCAGTGAAAGATTAGTGCAGAATTAGCATAGCAGAGGTAAGAAGGCTGTATTGAAGGGTCATTGTTCTTACCATGTACACATCTGAGCTCTGCATAGAAATGTCATGCATTTTATGACATTTTATGTCTCATTGTGAATGGTCTCTCTCTCTCTCTCTCTCTCTCTCTCTCTCTCTCTCTCTCTCTCTCTCTCTCTCTTCCCACATGCTTTATACATCTGATGAAGTAGTCTCAGGTCCAAGAAAGTTTAAACCATAATATACTTGTTAGCCTTCAAAGTTCCAGAACAACCAGAATCGTCCCATAATAGGGCTTCTACCAGTTAACCTCAAATGATTTTATGGAAAGTCTATAAAAACTATAAACTGGTGGCAACCTTGCAGAAATCTTGCAGCATTCATTATTTTGACATGAAGTTCCTGGTCAGTTCCATGTCAGTCAATACATAGCTAACTACGTCATTAATGGTAATCGAATTAGGAAGCCACGTGACTCTGTGAAATACTCCCATAAAATGATAGCTGCAGCTGCTTCCATATTGATTTATTTTGCGTAACTTTTGTGCAAATCAATCTGTAGAAAGACATGTATGAACACAGCACTGTATACAATGTGCTGTCTTTACTGCAGGTTTCTTGCCCATAGTAGATTTAGAGTGTGTTCAGTTATCAAGTAGTACTTTTCTTTTCTTTGCAAGACAAAGCTTGTGTGAGTGCTGAAATCAGACTTATATTTGGCAGAATAGCAAACAATGAATGGGGCTGTTCGGCCCAGTGGTCCATTAAGAAAACAATCTATACGAACAGTTTTGCTGCCTTCAGTTTGAAAGATTAATGCTTTCTTAGTGACTTGTGGAAATGGATCCATTCTCCAAAGAGCTTTGTAAGTAAATATAAGAACAACAAAACCAGGTGGTGTGACTCTTTGCGGACTTTGTGTTGCGGACCACGTGAGCAAAAGAGCAGATCAAACCACCTTATCCCACCTCTAAAAAATATTGGGTTTAGAGCAGCAGTTGGGAAGCTGTGGCCTTCCAAATGTTGCTGGAGTCCAATTCCCACCAGCCCCAGCCAGCATAGGCAAAGGCCAGGGATGATGGGTCTTGCAGTCCAAAAACATCTGGAAGGCCACAGGCTCCCAGTCTCTAATTTAGGATCATGAGGTGAATAATATTGTCAGGCTGGGCCTGGAATCCACCCAGCTGCTCTTTGAACTTCAGCCATATTCATAATCTTATCCACATCCTTTGGCAATGGGTTTTCAGAGTGCAGAAAATTATTTCACTTTCATCTTAATATTTAGTTATTTCCTTAATTATCTTTTCATGTTGGGCGGGCGGGAGGGAAAAGTGGTGGAATGTGTTTCATCTGTGGCCATTCCTAGGGTTCATATTTCTCAAAGTAGACTTGCCAAAGGATAGATCCATATGCAGAGTACATATTTGATAACTGTAGTAGTGTTAGCACCAGCAAGATTTCAGATCATACTTGCACTGAAATCAATCAGGCATGATAATAATCTGATTCTTTCCTTGTTTGTGTTACCTTCTTTCAAACTATTATAAAGCACACCATAATTTTTCAACACATGGGGCAGTAAGTGAAGAGATATTTATAATAATATTTAAGCAAGAATGTATATATAAAAAAGGCTTTGATTAAGTTATTTGAAAGACACATCGTTCAGTGAAAATGATTTGACCATTAATTTGACCCTTGGTACTCAAGTATCAGGTCTGTAAAAATGAATTTAAGTACAGTGGTACCTCAGGTTACATACGCTTCAGGTTACAGACTCCGCTAACCCAGAAATAGTACCTCAGGTTAAGAACTTTGCTTCAGGATGAGAACAGAAATCATGCAGTGGCGGTGCAGCGGTAACGGGAAGCCCCATTAGCTAAAGTGGTACCTCAGGTTAAGAACAGTTTCAGGTTAATGAAAGACCTCCGGAACAAATTAAGTTCTTAACCCGAGGTACCACTGTAATCACATTTGTAAAACTCAGCAGAATGCTTTTATAGTTGCCTAATCTGTCCCAAATATGAATCAGGGTTTCGTAATATTGCAATAGCATGACAACCATGCATTACAACATAGATTGTGGTTTGTTTGTTTATTTTCAAATTATTTTTTCCCATTCTAAACATTGGAAATATGTCCAATTGAGCTTCTTTACAAAAACATGCTAAAACGTAAATGTGGCAGGCTGCTGTTTTCAACCTCCTATATTCAGCAGTACCAGTGGCTTCAAAAGGAATATTACAAATTAACTTGACTGATCAAAACTGTAACACTTCTTACAAACAGCAACTTTTTGAACTAAATGAACTGTCAGCAAACTTAAAATAATATAAATCCTGAATCCATTCAAAGACATCTCATTTGATCAAATATGGAGTGAGCATTAAAACTTTTAAGAACTCTTGTATCATAGAGTTGACATTCACAGGACACTCTGAGCTGGATCCCCCATGAACATACACCACGAAACTTCCTTAAGAACATTAACATTTTCTTTTTCAACTGCAGCTCCTCATACTTCGTAAGGGGTCATGTGGGAGATTCCTCTGATTTTTAAAAGCAACTTTTTGAGTAGCAGAGGACTGGCTGTGTCAAAGCTTCTTCCATATTCTTTCGATACACCCTCCAACATTTCATATATGAATATATATATATAGACACACTATTCAAAGACCGCTGTCTCCACACACACACTTTTCTGCTAATAGATGTTCCTTTTACAAAAATTAAATGTTTAATTTTATTATAGATCTGGTTAGAATTATAGGATGCTAGAATTTTGCAGTGGAACTGATTTTAGTGATTCTTGATTAGATGCAACACTAAACACATTCAGCAACTTCTTTCTTTCTTTCTTTCTTTCTTTCTTTCTTTCTTTCTTTCTTTCTTTCTTTCCTTCTGGACTATTTTCATTGAAGTCTGTAAAAGATCGCAGACACAACTTCTCTAGAGAGCAGAAGCCAAGGCCTCAGTAATGGCAACTCTAACCCAGTTTTTGAAAAGGCATTCCCTTCCTCAGATCTCCTCACAAGGCAAATCAGAATAAAAGAGATGAAAGGATTTACTAGGGAAATGAATTAAAATCAGGGGCCATCCTTGATATATAGGGACATTTGGAATGTACGTTTTGGATCCCAGCTTTATTCTGTGGAGAAAAACATGATTATATCATTTTATATCACTCCTTCACACACCCTATGCTGTTTAAAACACACAATGGATTGAGACCACTAGAGATTCCAGTCCATGTATCACTTGTGCCTTTATCTGTCAGGAGGCAAAAGTTCTTTACTTCATGACCGCCCTCACCCCACTTCTGAAATAATATCCTGCGATTTACTAATTTCTTGATTTAAGAAAGATATTTTACTTGTGTTTCAATTCATACACAAAAACCGGTAACTAACAGTGCTTAAAAATATTAACACTACTTCACTTGTTCACAAACGTACAAAATAATAATAATAATGGATTTACATTCAACAGTAAAGCTTAATGTCCACGCTAGGTAATAGTTTCATTGACATTCACATACACAAGCACAGAATAAATATTTCAGGATACTTATAAGAGCATAGAGCATACATACAGTACTTGAATTTTACATAATGAGTGATAGTTGTAGGGTTGGAAATCATAAACTCAAGAGAGAAATTAAACTATAGCCCAAGGAAGTCATGAGGGAGGTAATAACACCAAGACACTGCACAGAGCCAGCAGGTGAGTCGATCTGCTTAGTGTGAGAAAGGGTCTGCTTCAGCTTCCTCTGACAAAAAATTGTTTACAAATGTCGTGTATTCAAAGTGCAGAATAAGTAATGCAAAAAGAGAAAGAGAATATCTTGTATTCTTAATGCATGCAAGAGGCAGTCTCCCCCCAAAACCAGTGACCTGACAGAATAAAGCTGTGATTGGCAGATATAATACAGATGTTTCAGGCAAATTTTTCTAAAGCACTTCAATAGCAGCAATTATATTTTCTAATGGCTGTAAATTTACTTCAGTCTGGGTTAAAGGAATCCTATTTCTTCCTCATTTACAGCTACTTTCCCTTTATAAATAGAGATATCAAATCACAAACAGCATAGATAAGATTTTCTTTTTTGTCCTTACTTTTGCATATGTGTTATGGAAATACTCTGACCTTTTCAGAGACATTATGTGCAAAAGAATGTTAAATAGAGTGGAAACAAGGACATAAAGGAAACATCACAGTCAGTTACATTCCTGAGATGTCAGCCTTCCCTTCCCTTGTTAAACTCCGAGGACATGTCTGCACAGTGGTTTCAAAAGGCATTGGATGTTCCCCGGAAGGACACCCAACTCCCTGCGGTTCATGCATGCCAAGGCCTGGGTAGCAGGACCAGTTCTGTCTACACAGCTGGATACAAAATGTGAACAAAGGAATCTCCACTCCTCAAGGTTCCTCTTCAGTTTGTTTGGTGGTTTGTTGGTGTTATTTTGAGAGAGAAGGGGTTCCCCATGCTCCCTGTTTATCGCGGGAGCACTGAGCCAGGAGTGTGGGCAGTTGCTGTGTAGACGTTCCCTGAGGGACATCCTTGCTAGGAGAACAAAAGGCCTTATTGTGGCAATACGGCCAATGGCTTGGAAGAAGATATACTTCATGGTATAGAGTTATCTGAGTGAGTCTTCCTTTTTTTGCTGGAGTGTGTATATAAAATATATAAAAGCTCCAGCATACTACACACTAGCTCTTGTAGATTATGAAAAATCTAACTGCAAATTTTAAGATAGATCCCCAGGCCGCACAGCATTGCACATTAATTTCACAAGGAACTTCACTTGTTTGTGTTTTGGAACGCTTCTGGTGTCGTATTAATCTGATCTTGCATCACCTAGCTGATAATCAGCACACAAAAGTTTCCAATCAGATACAGGGTGCACAATACCAAAAATGTTTAAGTCCCCCTCCCACCCCCCACCCCCCCGTAAGTATCATCAGGACAGGATCACAGGAACCACAATGCAAAGAGTCCAACCTCGCACTGGCTGTATTGTGAAGAGTCTCCTTTTCAGCGTAGGAGAAAAGAAACTTGTGTCTGCTTTTTAGATTCTGAAAACAAGCCAGAGTGGAGAAAAAGAGTTAACACCAGGCTTAATAAAGCTTTCAAGACAAAACTGTTAAGCAATCTAGACAGACATTGTGAATTCCCTGTGGATTTCTGAAGTCTTGCACATACAGGAAATTGGCTAACAGTAGGAAGAAGTTGGGAGTTGCTACATAGGAGAGATCTTCCAAGATTACAAAAATTGGCTAAGTAGATTGTTCAGTATAAACCCCTCACTGGTCACTGTTGTCAGTGGTGCTGTTGCCCTTTTCTTTTTTCTCCTGAGCTTTATTCCCCTTCTTCTTTTTCTTCTTTTTCTTGCTCTCCTCCTTCTTGCCAAAGGTTATGAAGTCACTTTTGTCAGTTTGGCTGTTGGGCGGATCCTGACGGATGGAGATGATTGCAGGAGATCCTGGGATAATGAATTTGTCTGGCAACTCACCGGGACCAGGCTGCTTGGAGTTGCCAGGTCCATATTTAAAGGTCCAGCTGTTGCTGTTCACGCCAGCTCCCACTGGAGGGGACACCTCGCCAGCCTCTGGTTCTGTGGCAGGGGGGGGGGGGAATAAAAGTGAACAATAAACCCTTAGTATTGCAATTAAAGTTCTGCAGATAGGGTACCATGCAACTGGGATTTTCTCAAAGACCTGGCTCACAGGTAAAGCTAAGGCAAACCATGGTTTTGCACCAATGTGAGATCCTGAGAGATGCTGGAGGGGACGGTGGGACCACTTTGCTCTTCCTCTGATCTGTGGCTGAGAGATACACCATGGTTTGGCTTAATACGTCATCCAAACTCAGGCCCATGGTTTGTCTTGCTCTGGACAAACCACAAGCTGTAACCACAGTTTGCTTTACAGTTCATGGTAAAATCACAAGCCTGGGTTGGGATAACACACCAAGGCAAATCATGGCTTAGCAGGACCAGAGAAGGAATAAAACGGCCCTGAGCTCCTCTCTGGGAGCCCGCATGCTCGTGTGTTCATCCTAAGCCATAGTTTTGTATTAGAATTATAAGTGAACTGGGACAAATAAAGGTAACAGCATACAGACTTCTCTGCAAATGGGGTCTGTCTTCTCTATTTAATTTAAATAAATATATTATGTTGCTTAGTGCTCTTTCAAAACACTGGAAAAAGAAAACCACAGGGCATTGAAATGTCAAGTCATTACAAGGGATGCATTGCAAGTTCAATATAATTTGGGGGTGACAATATTTCAGTGCATTAAATTGCTACAAAGGTTTGAGGACCTATTCTTATCATACCACATCTTCACAACTGAAATATTGCATACAAATCATATATTAGCAGGACTCATAGGTATCCACTGAATTTCATATTGAATGCAAATTAAAACAAGCCTGATCCTGATCACACTCCCTCTCCCCATGGCTGCTACTGACATAACCCACAAATCATAAAAAATTAGCTTATTAAATGCCCTCACCCCATTTCATGTATTTTGACCCTAAGGATTGAGTCCTAAATGTGTTAACTAGTGAATAAGTCCCACTGAACAGCAGTGTGACTTACTTCTGAGTAAACATGCATGGATACTTTAACTAATGGATAGGCTGGTTTTTCTGCATAGGTTGCAAGGAAATGAATTTGCTCAGATCACTGTGTCCAACTAGGAAACTGTAAGCCACAATTTTGTCTGGAGTCTGGTGCAAGTAATTTTTTTAAAGTCTGCCAGATTAAAACTTTCATGGCTAGTGTAAATAACTGTCTGAAACAGCAATTCACATATTTCTAATATTTAAAAATAATATTATTGCAGAGTTTCTATTTTATAAAATTTAATCTGCCCATCTTAACCAATGAATTATCTTTCTTTTGATGCCTTTAAACTGCATCATCTAATGTTTTGGTTTTCTATGGCATTCTTTTGTAACGTCCAGCACCTGACTATTAAGGCTTGCTTTTTGTGATTCCAGTATTCCAACGACTTCAGTGCACAAGACCCTGCCATATATCTTCAGTCTTTGTTTTAGCTTAATTAAATCTTTTCTGAGTGGAGATTGTGTGCCCTTCTCACTTCCATTATTCCCCTCACTGCCTTGGAATAATAAATTACACAGCTGAACTTTGTGTGCTTAATACAAATCATGATTCAACACTCCCTCCTGTTGTACAAAACGGAAACTTGTGTTCTGAATATTAAACATATATTTGTCCATAACCTCTGCAATTAGTCCCAACAACCCTGACCTATATACATAGCTTTTCTGTTTTCGTGTCTGAATGGGAAAGGGTGAGGTTGGAATGGGATATGAGAGGGTAGAGACAAAAGAGGGAAACCATCAGTCACTAGGACTCGTCCTTAGTGTTCGGCACTGTATGCAACAATGAATAAAACTCAGGAGAAATACTTTGCAATTGTTTCTCTCTGCACAATTGGCTCTCTGCCACCAGCACCCACTGGGTGGAGAGGATAGCTTTTCTATGTGACACAACAGCAATCTGAATATAAAAAAGGATTCAGAAGTAAATATCTTTTACTTGCAGACCAAAGTCCATTCTATAACCATGTTCTGGTATATCTGTATACAAGGCATTGATTCTATCCTTGTTTCCTGTTTTCCTTCCAGGTTTTAAGAGGGAGAAACATGGGCGAGGGCATAGCCAGGCCTCATATTAGGGGGGCAGGCTTTTGTTGGGGGGTGCAGAGCCTCATATTTGTACTGATTTGTATTGATTTGGGGGGCAGCTGCCCCCCTCCTGCCCTCCCTTGGCTACACCCATGGGGAGAAAAAAAAGGATTTGAACAGAACTTTCTAACCTGTAGCTTTGATCATATTCTTAACCATATCTCAGAACAGGGTGGTACCTCATTTTTCTAACAATGTTCATGTGACTTAACAGATGCCCAACATGGTGTGGTTTTTCACATCTTAAGGATGAAGTAATTGAAAAAACTACAATGTCAAAATGCTGTCCTGAACAACCAGGTAATAGTTCTCCTATAATCACTGTGATGTTATTTGAATATTTTACAGGAAAATAATTTACAATAATTAGCATCCTTGTACTGAGGCTCCAAGACTTTGGCCACCTCATGAGAAGAGAAGACTCCCTGGAAAAGACCCTGATGTTGGGGAAGATGGAGGGCACAAGGAGAAGGGGACGACAGAGGACGAGATGGTGGGACCAAACTGCGGGAGGCAGTGGAAGACAGGAGGGCCTGGCGTGCTCTGGTCCAGGGGGTCACGAAGAGGCGGGCACGACTAAGCGACTAAACAACAACAACACCTTTTAATAATCTTTTTAAATTTACTGAAAAGCTGAACCAGCCCTTTCAGGACAACTTTGAGAGTATTCCTTTATAGAAAGCGACAGGTGCCTCCTTGTATTGAAATGAATAGGGAGGAACCCTCACATTTAGAAAGGCTCCATGTGGGTATTCAGAATTCTAATCTGGGCAGTTACCTGTAAAAGGCCTCAATATTCAGCAGTGACTGCTCCCCACAACAAATGGGGGGCACCTTTTGCATGGTCGCACGCAGCACCCCCGGATCCCAGTGTGGCTCCCAGTAGTACGGGCTGGCTTCACCCTCCCCAGGCTGGATACCTGGAGGTCTCCGCCTGCCTCAGCCAATCTCCCAATCCAGCCTGGGGAGGCGTTGCCATGGGATCGGCCAGGTAGGGAGAGGGACCACCTTGCCTACACAACAGAAGGTGAACCTGCGAAGCGTCAGTTGGCCCCAGAGCTTCTCCCACCCTGTCCTCCCTCAGTTAAGCCTTCTTTTGCAGGTTAACCTCTTCTCCACAGGTACACGGGCACTGCTACATCATGGTTGCTGTTGAAGGCCCGGAAAGGAATTTTCCTGCATTGGCAGGTTTTGCCTTTCCAGCAGCAAAACGTCACAACTTCAGGCCTTGGGCAGAATCCTTTAGTCTATCTTCCTAAAATGGGGGGGGGGGGTGAAGCAGTGACCCACACCCCCTTTGTGGCGGTGATCCCAGGGTTCCCCGTTAGAGGGGTCTTGAGGAGAGGCATTGGCCAACGCCGAGAGGTTGTCATTGCTCTCGCCTGCGATGGCGGTGAAACGGGGCGGGCTCTCTAACCCTAACCCTAACCCTGTCCACGCAATAGAGTTTATGTATCTGCCTGACAACATTCCCGTCCCTCTGCTGTGCTTTCTATCCCTTATGGGGGCCTAATCAGGACCAATGGTCAGTTTAATCCGGTCCCTGTGACAGTTTATATCCTAGGGTAAAATCATAAAAAAAGCTCAACAACTTCAATCCTAAAAAAACTTTGGTCGGCCCTTTGGTCGGCCCTCAAGGCCCTTCACTTCATCAAATCTGGCCCTCTTTGAAAAAAGTTTGGACACCACTGCCTTATGCCGATGTCGCTTATCACTTATACTGGCCCACTGCACACATCAGAAAGTGTGGAGGTTGTGGAAACTGCACTGTGTGGTCAGTGATCAGCAAGGAGGATTAGAGCAGAAGAGCTCACAGCCCCCAAACATTCTTCGTTCCCCTCCATGCTTGCCTCTCAGTGGGCAGCAGCTACCTATCCAAGCACCAGGGCAAACCAACCCATCTAACTCTCTCATATACCCCCAGGAAATCCGCCCTCTAATTTCCTTAGGACAGAATTATGTGGGGGGTTTTTTCCTGCATGCATGAATTTTGTCCTGGTTATAGGAGTCTCTTCTCCAAAGCACAAAATCTGTAAAACTATCCAGCTGGAGAAGACGAGTTTTGCTTGTAATCCATTTTAAATGAAGGAGAAGTAGAACAAAGCTGACAATACAGAGTGGCAGGTAAAAACAGGCTAGAATTGAGATGTCTCCGGCAGGCAAGATGGCTGCTCACTGAGCACAGAGCAGTGCAATTCAATCAGCAACTCAGTGTTCTGGCAGCGACACCAAAGAGAGTATTTTCTTTCTTCCTTTTTATGCATGCTCTCATATTCTCCACACAGCCCTAAAGCCACAATCTGTCATTTCACAGGAACAGGTGGGACTCACTCTACATAATGAAAGCTATATTGTAAGCACCATGCTTTGGCTCTGTCTCATGTCCTTCCAGTGCTTTCTTTTAATAAATCTTTCTCGTGAACAGGCTCCCCTTTTCAAATGCAACCCCCCCTCCACACACACACAACCCCCTGCAAGGAGAATCAGTACTGGCTGACAAGAGACATTTGCATTTGTGTGGCATGTTCTGCCCAGACAATATGCAGCCCCGCCTCTTTTCATTCATCAATCCTCTCTTCCTCTTTAAGGATTTTGACATCTAGTGCATCTGAAAGGTCATTCAGATAAAAGCCTTAACCCAAACTACTGCCATTACATCTAAAAGGAAATCTTGCTGGCTGCACTTTTTTTTTAAGGCTGCATGCACACCATACATTTAAAGCACAGAACCTCCCGGGAACTATAGTTTACCCCTTACAGAGCTATAGTCCCCATCATCCTTAATAAACTATCATTCCTATGATTCTTTGGGGGAAGGCATGAGCATTAAATGTAATCCACGCTATGAATAAATACCCTCTCTATATTTAGGACAGGCTCAATCATTTATCCTAAGGGTCAGTGTAAATTAACATTACTATTTAGTGATGAAATTCTTTAGAACACAGAGCGGGATGCAAGCTGGCAGGGAATTGCAGAGAGCGCCCCATTTCTCTGCTTTCCTTTTTGTTTGTGCTATGCAGGCTGCTGGTTTTCCCTCTGGCTGGCATGATGAATATTTCCTGCTGCAGAGGAGTCCTACATTCTGCCGACTAATTCTGGAACAGCTCACGGAGAGCAAACACTATTTGCTTGCTGAGAGAAAACTGTGTGTGCAAGAGAGGGAGGGAGGGAAATATTCTGTCTCCAAATATTCTGAATGCACTGATTTTCCCTAAACCTATTTTGGATTAAAATAACCATGCAATATTTTGTTGTTATAGTAGCCAAGAAAAATAATAATATTAGAACTGCCAGCAAAAGAAGATATAGAGGGTGAAAATCCACATTCTACCTTGTTAACTACTGTCTCTCAGAGTAAGCCTACTCGTAATTTTAAGCAGCGATCAAACACAAAAAAGGCAAAGCTTCATTTATGTTATTCACTCGATAGAGATGTGCAACAGGCAAAGTGAAACACAGTTTCTCCTGTGAGCTACTCTGCTGCTCGCAAGTGATGCTTCATTTTTAATGCATTGGCTGCACACACCTATACATGCCTCTTCAGAATTCTTTAGCATTCAATGGGATTTATTCCCAAATAAACATGTTCTACTATTGCAGCCTAAACTGAGAGGTGCAGCTGCTGAATGACTGTTCATCTTGCGTTTCATGCTCTCAACTGTTGACTGAATTGGGCAATAATTCTTATCATACTACTTGTATTAATTGTCCTACCAGTGCCAGCAAGGCTGTGGTATCAACAACTGTTTTGTAAATTTGTCAGTGTTAGGTAATTCTCACTTTCTCTGTACTTTCTGCATTGCATTTCACTCTAACCTTAGTGCTTCTAAATCCCTACGCACACTCCAATCCGTATTATATAGCTATAACAGAAGATAACACTTCATTACACTGACAATATTTATGCCACAATGAAATAATTAAGTCTTTAAATTGCCGAAACATTATAGGTTGCAACAGACTAACAGACTATGGCAAAACATGTTATATAATCATTGGAATAAGGTAAGTAAGAATTTGACTATTCCAGTGCCATACAGTCATACCTCACATTGCGTCCACTTAAGGTTACGTGTTTTCATGTTGCATCCCATGGCAACCTGGAAGTACCAGAATGGGTTACTTTCGGGTTTCGCCACTTGTGCATGTGCAGAAGTGCTAAATTGCGCTTCATGCATGCACAGAAGGGCTAAATCGTGCCACACACGTGTGCAGATGCGGCGCTTCGGCCTGCATCAGTTCCATGTTACGGACAGGCCTCCGGAACGGATCCTGTCCGTAACACGAAGTTCCAATGTATTATAGAATCATAGAATTGTAGAATTGGAAGGGATCCCAAGGATCCTCTAGTCCAACCCCCTGCAATGCAGGAATCTCAACTGAAGCATCCATGACAGATGACCATTCAATCCTGTGGCACCCCACTTGTCACTTAATCATAATTTATTAACCCACTAACATAGCTAAACAATGGAACTCTTTGCGCAGCCCAGTTGCCACCTGCACTTGCTCCACGGCAGAGTACATGCTTTGCATGCAAAAGTTCCTCAGTTCATTCCCTGTTATCTCTGCAAGGCTTGGAAAAAAGCCTTGGGTCTGGAACCATAGAAAGGAGCCACCACTCCTAAGTAGGGAATACTGAACTAGATGGACCAGTCATTTGACTCTATCTATATAAGTCAGCTTCCCATGTTCCTAACCTTTGATCCTGCAACAGGAGAAACCACAGGCAGTATTCCGTGGCACAGCCAGTGGGATAGCCTTTAAAAGATACTCCCTCTCCAAAAGGCCGTGTTTCTGTCCTCCAGACTTTGGTATAAAAGAGGTTTTTCAGCCTACCAAGGATCTGGCTTGGGGCTTCTGGTCCTGCCTTCCTTAATGGAGGCAGCCCCCACGACAGCGGGGGATCATTGGCAAACAAAAAACAAGGATGACAGAAGGGAAATCATTCTTGCAATTCCCCCCAGGGACGGGGGGAATGGTCTTCTCTTGCAGTTCATCTGGGTACCTGGCTCTCGCTCTGGCATGGAATGTGGGAGGCACAGAGGCGTTGAGTGCAAAAGCACTTCGCCTGGTGAAAACCCTCTTAGGCCACCATTAACAGGCAGTGGTTCTCCGTATAATTGGATCTTTAATTGGATTTAAAGAACTGGTGCATGATGGGAAAGGGTTGCAAAAACATACTGCCAAATATACCAGCTACATGGATCAAGGTTTTGAATTGAGATCAGATTTTTATCGGAGTGAGAGTCGGTTGGGAAGCCCATGGTTTATATATATTTATATATAAAGCTTCTTTTATATATTTATGATTCGGCAAGCCTCTCCAGAATATAAGATAAATAGATATTTACAAGTGAGGAAGGGATGTTGGAGTAATATTGATATTAACAAGCAAAAAATGGAAACTGTGTGTGATCTGAAATGAAGAAAGGAGGAGGGGAAGCTCAAGTATGACTGCGTTGGAAAGAAGGAATAATTACCCTCACCTCTGTTTAAAAACAACAGACAAGGAAAAAGAGACTGAGATTTGTGTGTGCTACTGATGAAATGTAATCTAAGATAAAGTTTAATTGGGCCATAAATCTCTTGCTGGAAGGAAAAGAATTTGGGGGCTGTGATAAGAACGCTGCAGAGATTCTGGCAGCTGGAAAGGAGTATTAAATCTTCAGCGCGTTCAAAAACTGCCCAGCTTTTCCTAGGCTGAGAGAAAAATGGTGAAGATCCACCATGGTTTCTAGAAGACTGTCGCCTGTTCCAAGACATCAAAGCAAGGGACAAAGAGAAAAGACCTCTGCGAAACTTCAAGATTCAGTTCTGCCCCAAGCCACGATGGGAGAAAACAACAGAGACAACACCAAATATGGACAGAAGGAATCTCCATGGATATGACAGTTTTCACACACAGGGAAGAATAAAGATAATGGTTTGAGTTCCTCACTTGAAGCTTTATAAATTTATATATTCTAAAATCACAAATGGAAATCATTGATTATGTAGCTGTTCACTAAGGGATGATTATTATAACTGAAATTATTTAAGATTATGGAACGCAGTGATATAAGATCGGAAATGCACCCAAACCACCATGCAAGGAGCCACGTTAACTAAAATGTATTAATTGGAAGTTGATTGGCACTTTGTATAATTTGGGAATTAATTGTTATTGTTATAATTTGGCTATTATTGAGGGTAATAAAAAAAAACTTATGGTGCCTGCTGCTGAATTGCTGTTTCTCATACACCCACCCCCCTTCTGCCCTGCATGGAGAAAGGAGCAATAAATGACAAGCCCTGGGTGAAATCTAGACACATATAAAAAACACTGTGAAAATGCTTTTTAAAAAAAAGTTTTGAAAAATATATTGCATTTGCCGTAGCTCACCATCACCATTGCACATTTCTATAATGAACTTTACAACACACTTAAAATGTTTTATTTGCAGCTATATAGCTGAGTCCCTGATTTAGTGTGACCTATGAACCAGCACTTGTGGTGTGTTTCTCCCAAGAAAAGCATGGGCAGTAAATGAATTCCACTTGTGGTTTGTTTGGAGAGAAACAGACCCTGAGCACTGACTCAGACTCCACGCTAAGCCAAGGTTCATTGTTTCCTGCTCTCAAGCAGGGCACAGTGAAATGCAAGTGATTCAGCAATGTGCACTAGGATGCTGTTCAGATGTCATGAACTAGCTGGATGCAGAGTAATGGTGGGAGAAACCAGCTGGGGAATCACCAAGGGAAGAAGGCTCAGAGCCTGGGGAGTGGTGGTGGGACAATGGTGAGTGGTCGAGAGAGAAGAGGGAAAACACTGGGGAGAAGTGGTAACAAGGTTTAGTGAGCTCGGAGAGTCTGTGGCAGAGAGAAGTCCAGAATCAGAGGCAGACGCTTAAGGAGGGGAGGAGAGAGGCCAAGAGGCAGAGATGAGTCACAGCTGTTCCCCATCATCCTGCTGACACATGCTCCCCTCTAACCTTCTGGTCTCCCAGAACCAGAAGAGGTCTGGTGGCTACACACAGGCGAAGTCTCTGGTTGCCTGGGAAAAGCCCTGGAGAGAAGGGAATTTAGATGGCTATGGGGAGGCAGGAAATTTCAGTCTTGGCAATTGATCCATGGGACAAGACCCACCAGAGATGAGATGATGTGTTAATTTGGCTTGATACTCTTGCAAGTCTGTGCAGATTGTGATCTTGCTAATAAAGAGTTAACTCCAACTTGCACAGTGCAATTTACTGCCGGCTCGCTCCTGACATCATTCATGGTAAGACATAGACTATGGCAAGCTTATACATGAGATTATAACACAAATGTGAAATATCTTCTAAAGCACAAAACAGAATAGAAAGCTCTGAACTAGCAGTCAAGTCTCTGCAATCCCAAACTCCTACTGTCATGAATCTCTAAAATGTAAGGTATATATTTTTTATATCCTAGAAACCCACAGTACATTAGAAATAGTACAAACTCACTGGCCGGGGGGCAGAGGGGAACTGTCCTACTTGCATATTATGAAGCTTTCAAAGTATGGAGCAAAATATTGTCACTTGTTTATTGCTGTAGGTCAGAATGCTTTTAAAGGGGCCAGTCTGAACATAGGAATCCCTACAAACAAATACAAATAAATATAGATCTTTATTTTATTTTACACTTAGTGATGGCCTACTTTAGGACACTTTAGTGTTAGATCAATCAGTCCTATAATTACGCACTGTGATGCAGGGCCACAAATTTTATTATTTTGTATTCCTGGATTGATGTGTTGCGGTATGTGTTTGCCAAAAGAATGAAATGTATTTATTTACATAAATATGCACACATACATTAATGCATTTCAAAATCCTTGGTATCTTCTTTTTATGCAAATTAAAGTGTAACCAAATTACTGCAGAAATAGTGTGTAGGGTGTTTCTAGTGTTAACTCAAATGGGTCACTGGGCATGATGAACTTTATATAAACAATGTTTTATTCTGGTCTTCACCCCCCAAAAAGGCTTCTAGAGTAATTTACAAATCAGTACAAACAAGACAGTCCCTGCTCTCAGGCTTATAATAAAAAATACCCAACACAAAAGGAAACTGGACTGGGAGGGAGGAGAATATAAACAGACTCAGTTACCAGTTCTTAGCGACAAGTTCTAATAAGCTGCTAGGGCAGAAGCAGGTCAAGGAGATGAGGGGACAGAAGCTGCCGATCTCAGTGGAATGGTCCTGCGTTCCTTTTGCATGACAAGCGCCATATAATAATAATAATAATAATAATAATAATAATAATAATAATAATTTATTTGTACCCCACCCATCTGGCTGGGCTTCCCCAGTCACTCTGGGCGGCTTCCAAAAAAAATATTAAAATACTCTAATACATCAAACATTAAAAGCTTCCCTGAACAGGGCTGCCTTCAGATGTCTTCTAAAAGTCTGGTAGTTGTTGTTCTCTTTGACATCCGGTGGGAGGGCATTCCACAGGGAGGGCGCCACTACCGGGAAGGCCCTCTGCCTGGTTCCCTGTAACCGTTTAGGACTTTAAAGGTCAGCACCAATACTTTGAATTGTGCTCGGAAACGTACTGGGAGCCAATGCAGGTCATTTAAGACCGGTATTATGTGGTCTCGGCGGCCGCTCCCAGTCACCAGTCTAGCTGCTGCTTAAGTTCCCTCATCTACATACCTAGTAAAGGTGCAGTGACCTTGCCACCTTCTGAATGAGTGAGTTATAACAGCAGCAATACCACCGAACACAGAGTAAAATACTAGTGGTGATGATGATGATGATGAGTTGGTCCCTTGCTTGTGTGTGTGCTAATGATGGACTCCAGCTTTGTCAGGGTTAAAGATTAAACAACCCTTCCCCATGTTGCAGCAGAGATCTTTCAATGGAGCTGATGTTCATCACAAGAACAGAGCTGTCATATCAAAAAAATTAAAGTAAGGAATGGTACAGCAGCCCTAGTAAAGAAATGTGCAGTATGTTCTATTATGGTTAGAAACATAATGCCTGGAGGAAATGTAACTTGGCAGTGTTCCCTGTAGCATTGCCAACTTTTGAAGCTACCCCTGTAGCTGTCTCTTAAGCACTAATTTAATCTACAGCCTTGGTCTTCGACTGGTGGCGCAGGACCCACAAATGGGTCGCAGCCTGATCCAAGGTTGGTTGCAACAAGAGTACTAAAGGTAAAGGGACCCCTGACCGTTAGGTCCAGTCATGGCCGACTCTGGGGTTGTGGCGCTCATCTCGCTTTATTGGCCGAGGAAGCCGGCGTACAGCTTCCGGGTCATGTGGCCAGCATAACTAAGCTGCTTCTGGAGAATCAGAGCGGAACACGGAAATGCCATTTACCTTCCCGCCAGAAGGTATCTACTTATCTACTTGCACTTTGACGTGCTTTCGAACTGCCAGGTTGGCAGGAGCAGGGACCGAGCAACGGGAGCTCACCCCATCGTGGGGATTCGAACCGCCGACCTTAGGGATGGGAAGACACAGTGCAGAAAATTATTTCTTCCAGGGTACCAGGTATCTGAGGATCAGATCACAGATACAGCTAGAAGCAATATCCATGGTTACAGCAACTGGAAAACCATTGTTGAAATCATGGAAATTGCTAACTACTGAATCTGTGATCAGCTGCTTGGGCTGTTTGCATGAATGTATGTCTGGGGAAAGTGGGACTGTTCCCTTGCAATGTGAAATGTGTTGTGTGAACTGCATCTAAATACCATCATGAGGATTTATTCTAGGGGGAAGTGTGAGGGCTTCACTGCTTCCTTCACCTACTGGATAAAAGACTATGCCCTTTTATTCCTCCTCTGGTTGCGTCTGCCGTAGTACAGTTAGCGTGCAATATTAAGCAGGCATTGTATTCCTCTGCTCCTAAGGGAGTTGGAATGGCAATGAACAATGGAGAGGCTCCTTGGGGAAGCCGGCCCATCTGTTGCTATCACTTTCAGAGTCTTTGCCCATTTATTCCCCCTTACAAAAGTAAAGTTAAATCTATTGGTGTGTTGTATAGCCAAGACACTGTTGTGCATCCGTGGTCTGGGTGCACTTGCCTCATAGCACAATAACAACATATGTGCACATCAATAAATGTTTTCTAAACCCCATTTCAGAATCACATTTTCATTATTTCACTTTAAAATTATTTAAATCTTCCTTGGTTCCTTTCCTTGTACCTAAACCACTGGGGTTTTTTCATTCCCTGCCATATAATTTATATGGGTTTTTCTCTGCTTGAATGAACAGTTCATATCTTTAAAGCTGCTGTACTTTCAGAATTTAAAGAGATGCTCATTTTCTCTTCCTGGTTCTCTCAATTTATTTTTCTTATTTTCCATTTATTTCCCCCATGTTGAATTAAATTTTAGCATTCCCTTCTCCATGTTCCTTGATTCCTAGTCATTCCCCCCCCCCATTTCTATTTTTCTGACCCTGTCCTGTTTATCACACATCAAGCTCTCTCTTTTGTGTGTGTCTCTCTCACACACACTGTTTATGATCTACTGCACCACTCCAACCCAGAACCTCTTCTATTGACTTTTTGTCTCATCAGAGTGACTTTTCCATCCCATAGGGCACTAAAGCCATGTCCTAATTAATGTTTGCTAATGAAAACGATGGCTTCTAGGTAGAGTGCTCTAGGTTCAGCTAGGCATTCTGCAAAACCATTGCTTTGGTCCATTGTGCTATTGTACTGCTGTGCCTTCCTTCCTTCCTTCCTTCCTTCCTTCCTTCCTTCCTTCCTTCCTTCCTTCCTTCCTTCCTTCCTTTCTTTCTTTCACAATATGTACAGTCCAGCTCCACGTGACAATTCCTCAGTCAAGGGGAGATTTAGACCTAGTTCTTGGGCTAAGTTTGATGTGACAGGAGGCAGCCAGATTTATTCTTCACATTTCTGCCCCACGGATGTATAAAGTGGAAGGTGTCAATCTGCTTCCGTAAAAGGCACTTTACTCTCAGCACAGGCTGCATACATACCATAGATTTAAAGCACCCTCCCTGCCAAAAAAAGTATTGTGGGAACTATGATTTACTGCTAACAGAGCTACAATTCCCAGCACTCTTAACAAAACACCATTTCCAGGATTCTTTCTTTGTGAGAGGAAGATGTACTTTAAATGCAGGATGCGTACGCAGCCTCAGTTCAGATACCAGTAGTGAATTGTTCTGTTGGGTGTGGGTGGGTGTGGGTGTGCTGAGGAGGATGTGATTGAAGCAACAAAGCACTAGAGATTTGGCAGGGTGGTGGGGTCACCTCCTTACACCGAAGTACAATATTTAATGTTGAAATTGGGCCCCCTACCAGCTCCATTTACAGTTGAATGGAGCAGAAAGCAGAATGAGCAAATGCGCCTGCTCTCATACTCTCCTCTCCTTGACTTTTGCAAAGTGAAGGTGAGGTGGAGACTGAGCCTCAGCTATGATATTTCAGGCTACAAGTGGCTGCTCACATAACTGAATGCTCCCCTGTAGGAGAGAAATCTGCATTTTCCCTGTGAAATCTGGGATTACTTTGGCAAAGTGCCAGAACAGGATGCTTCCCACAATATGTGACTCAGGTTACATCAGCCATTTTCTATCACCTTCTGTTAAAATCTCATCCTGTTATTATTGCTTTTATGAACGCACTACAAACAAAGCCAGTAGGACACCAATTGAACTTAATAAGGTGGGGAGAGAGTATTAATTAGATGAGATGGGGAGATGCTAATGCAAACTGATGAGCCTGATGGAGGCATGCCATATTATTCTCCCTCCCCAGCTCTTTCAAACTTGGTGGGCTAAGTCAACATTATCCATTGTTAGCTTTCTGCTCAAAATTGTGTGGAGAGGGACAAAAATTCAGTTTTGTATGTATAAACAGAGGTGTTTTTGGGGGGGCAAAAATGTCCTCAATTTTCAAAGGGGGTATACTAGGTAGCTGTGGCAGCAGTTTCAAATGTTATTTATTTATTATCGTAGCCATAAGAGGTTGCGGAGGTCAGCATAACCATAAGAGGTCTGCCACCTGCTGGGAGAGATGTCATTCTGCCCCCCCCCCATGCCCCCACAAAATGATGCTGTATTGCGACTTCATTCCCCTCCACAATCTTCATAAAGTATCACCAACTTATGGACAATTATATCAAGGAAGCAATGGGAAGAGGGTGAGAGAAACATGAAATGTAAAGGTGGGGAAGCTGCAGCTGGTCTGCCTAGCCTGCCCCCCCCCCTTAAAAAAAATCTTCAGAATATATTGTCCTGCAACTCACTACCTATGAATAGGTGGGAATTTTGGGGGGAATGGGGTGCGAGGAGAAGAGACTTTTCATTCTGCTTTAGAAACACACAACTAGAAAGATTCGATTGAAATCCCATTTATACTCATAGGCAATGACTGGCTCTTAAAAAAGCATTATACAGCTTTCTCTCCAATTACTCTAAGAGCTTAATTCTTTTTCATAATCTGCTATCCTAAGATAATAATCCTCTACTCGGTCTCTGATTTGTTAATGCAATCAAGGGGTCAATACAAGACTGCAGCGAGTTCAGAACATGGTAAAACCCTGAGACGGTTAAGCTGAGCCTTAGGTCTGTTTTGTCACCCCACAAATTCATTTATTTATGTCGTAAAATACCCCATACGATTGTAAAAAAAAACCCACCACCACACCCTCAAAACCATTTTCAAAAAAATAAAACGATAAAATCAAGAAAAAATTACAGCCATGCTTTGACACATAGAAAAGTTAAAATACTAAAACAGATTAAAATCACCTCAACTTTACAAGCCTCTGGGGTCACAAGTGAGGATTTGTGTATAGAACCGGCTTCTTTTCATCACTGGAATAAAGAGTCCTGGGCTCAAAGTAGTCAAGAAGCAAATGTATCACCAGTGGTACTAATCCTATGATTGAGCAGCACTGAGTTACAAGAACACTCGTATATGGCCAATAAGGTGGTGGTGGGGAGAATAGAATACTCATGCTTTACGACTGGTGGCATTGGGCTGGGCTTACTTGGGCATCTAATATATCATAATTTTACAACTGTAATTGGAGAAAGGTTCTTTGAAAGTCATCACCTCTCAAACTACAAAAGCTTTTAGCTTTGCCATGTGGGGGCAAGATGTCAGTGTTCTCAGCTTGACAGGGAGGAAAAGCAGCAAAATTACAACCTACTACAATATGCATGTTGCTTAATGCTACTTTCTTGTGACAGATGCATTCCCCCCCCCCCACAGATGGAGCATAAGCTACCAGAGGGAATGAGTAATTCGTTTTTAATTTTTCTTGCAATACTTTCTAGTAGAGTGAGAACTAGACCAAGGATGGCCAAAGCAGGGCCCTCCAGGTGTTGCATCTCCAGACCCATCATCCCTGACCACTGGGCATGCTGACTGGGACTGCTGGGAGTTGGAAATGAGCAACATTAGGAAGACACCACACTGCTACCCCTGAACTAAACATATATATATTTCACCCATTCCTTATTATATTAATTTCATAAATTACGATGCCCAAAGCTTGTGTCTTTCCTCTACACAGATAGAGCAGAGCTATATATGTTGTTTGCTAAACCAAGGCAACGTCCTTGAGGTTTTTCAAGAGACTGATTTAACTGCAAATGAATCCTCTTTATAACTGTGGTCCTCTGTTAGGAAAAACACATAAATTTATGTCCTTCCTGTAAACTGTCATCACCTCTACTTCAAAGACCTCTTAATACAGTTGATTTTTCACATTCAGAGATATCTCTTTCTAGATAAAATACATTGGGCAGTGGTTCCCAATTAGGGGTCCGGGGACCCCGGGTGTCTGTAGAACGCACTCAGGGGGTCTGCGGCCCCATCCTTTGCCTCCCCTCCAACTAATTTTTTGTCATTTTTGCATGGTAATATCACATTTTTTATGGTCTGTTTTAGCACATTGTGATTTTTCAATATGTTGGCCAAAATCGATTTTGAAATCACACCACAATAGCAATAATCTCAGCCAATAAAGCTGCTGATATCAGCTGCCTTACCTCCCGCTGATGGAGAACAGGGCAGTTGATCACGAGCCACAGCCACCACTGCTGATCTAAGCTGCCTTCCCTCACTTCAGGGTACTGTGGCACCAGGCCTTCCCCTGGCACTGAGATGGAGCAGCTTTTCTCAGTAAGCAGGAAAGCAGCAGCAGCCACAGGGGACATGGATCTTTGTTGGCTGCCCTGACGCGCCCATCCCATCCTATCCTATCCCACTCTCACTCAAACCATGCAGTGGAGGTGACGTCCCTTCCCTTCCTCTCTTCCCCCCACCGAGGCTTCTCCTTCCCTCTGCCCCACACCTGAAAGCTCCAATTTCAGACATTGTGATATATCAGAATATTGCGATGTTTAGCTGCCAATATATCACAATGTTGAAAACCAGATTATCACTCAACCCTAGTCTGTTTTATAGTATATCTAAAATCCTTTGCTTATTAGGGGCTACCCCACATTTTGTTGAAAAAATTGCATTGCAGCGGTAACTACCATAGAGTTATCAAAAAAGTAGGGGGTCCATGTCTTGGCTTTTGATAAACAGGGGGTCCTCAGAAATTAGCTATTTGGGAACCACTGACATAGGGTATTTCCACATTAGAAATCTACTTTGGAATAGCCATGCTTTGTTCATATTTTTGCAGGACCTCTCTGCATGGTATCATCATGAAATCATAGGCTTACTGAGATTTCCCCTCAGCTTTTCTTTCTCCCTCATCTCTCCAGACTGCAGGAAATCTGACTTTAAAAACAAGAGCACAATGAAGGCGCCTGACCTGATGTCAACAGGCAGGGAGTTCCAAAGCGTGGGTGATGTCACACTAAATGATCAATTTAATACAAGTGCCAAATGAGTACCAGCTCCACTTAAACATTCCAGAATAATGGGCTGAGATTTCCTAAGTAACTGATGCAGGGGCGCCGACTTATAAAAAATATTGGGGGGCGGGGGCCCATACTGACTTATAAAAAATATTGGGGGGCCCAAGACCTCCAAACCGCTGCTGCTGGGGAAACGAAAGGGGCGAGCCCCGGGCTGCCCCGACCTTAAGTGAACCTGTGAGGGCCCGCCCTTTGCGGCAGCCGATTGGCTGCCGCCGTGGGCGGTGAATATTAATGAGCTAGGGGGAATCCCCACTTCTCACAGGGCTGACGCCGCAAGATTGTTGATGGGTCGAGAGCCCGCAACCCCACGCCCTCTCTAGATCGGGAGTGGCTTTGTTTTAACTCATTACTGAATGTATTTTAAAAGGTAACTATCGTCAAACAAGGAAAATAAAAAATACCAACATAATTTTGTGATTTTACAAAGCATAATATAACTAATAATTTTCTTAAATTATTGGGGGGGGGGCAGAGTCCCCCAAACGAATTTTTGAGGGGGCTCGGGCCCCCTCAGGCCCCATGGAGTTGGCGCCTATGAACTGATGTGAGAACTGGACAATGCAATGCAGCAGCTCATGTATCACATCTGTACACATGAAGGAAGACCGAAAGGGCCATCCTTCAATGAGTGCTGTCTGTTTGCAAAATGAACCCGAGCAGAACATCTGGCACAGAATGTCGGGATGCTCTGCAGCGCAGATTCCTTTCTGGGGTATTTCCTTTCTGATTATGAAGGAAGTGGCCCTATGTTTTCAGGAAACATGCTTTCAGTTTCAATTCTTGTCAATTTCAGCTGGGTGATTGATTTTAAAAGTGTTTATATTCCATTGGTCAAGCCCCTACATGTTCCTAAGAAAAGAGCCCTAAACCAATCCACTTAAAGGGAAGCTTTCTGGATTGGCACATTTCCCCAGGGAGTCTCGCCTTCTCTCTCATAACAGACCCGCCCTCCACCATTGATTTTCTCTGCTAAACTGTAGTTAGTGGCAAAGCATTTTGTCTTCATCTAGGATGGCTAAATAACTACCCACAGATGCCTGTGTGCTTGAACTTATCAGAAGACCTAGGAAAGCATATGGTAAAAATTCTGCTCCTCTAAACATGTTTAGCTTCAGTTGTGTCAATTCAGCCTAATCTGCCTGTGTTTTAGCTTAGAAATACACAGGAATTCATTCATCCATCCATTCATTCATTCAGTCCTTAATCCAAAGGTCTCAGAGCATATTATTCTGTTAAGTTTTTGTTTCTAAATGAACTCCTGCTTACTAATACACCATCTATACCTATTTTGAAATTATATTTCTGGATTTTAGAACGTTAACCATTTGCACAGTGTTTTTGCAGTGGTTCAATTTACAGGTGGCTGGATCTCAGCTAGGGCTAAACATTTGCACAACCTGCTTAGGGAGATCTGCAATAAATGAAGGGACTCTGAGAACATAGGAACTGAATCCCCAGGCATGTCCCAAGAGTAATAAGGTAACCCATGGCTTCAGATTCTCAGCATAAACACATGCAGAGCCGCCACCGCCTATTAAGTGAGTGGATATCTATTTATATCACTTCCTGCTGACATAAAGGATAGTGAGCACTTCAATTGAAATCATACATAATCAGCAACTGAAATTTCAGTAACGGCTTTGAAAAGTGCAAGAAATACAGTGATAGTAGATGGATCCACTTCATACCCAGAGAGAATATAGCTAACGGGTATTTAAGGAACCTATGTGTTAAATGACTAGGCACATCTGATAGTTATGTATGTAGACAGATGTAGCAGCACTACTAATGTCTGCTGAAATGAGCCAATTGTGATAGCTGAAGGAAGAGGTCAACTGCAAGTTAAAGCTTTTTCAAAATTGTCTTTTGAAGAGGGAAATAATGCTTTTTATCGCAGAGCTGGGAGGGATCCCAAGGGTCATTAGTCCAGCCCCCTGCAATGCAGGAATCTCAACTTAAGCATCCATAAAGCAAACCTCCTGAGCGGAGGAGACTTGGCAAAAGCCTTACTGAAATCAAGAAGAGACTCTGGCATGCAATGAGACCCCCGAGTTAGCTATACAGTGGAACCTTGGTTTTTGAACGCCTTGGTACTCGAACATTTCAGCTCCTGAATGTTGAAAACCCAGAAGTAAGTGTTCTGGTTTCTGGAAGTTGAACAGACTTCCAGAACGGATTACGTTTGAGAAGCAAGGTACCACTGTACAACTTTTAGAAGACATCTTAAGGCAGCCCTGTATAGGGACTTTTTAATGTTTCATGTTTTATTATGTTTTTTATATATGTTGGAAGCTACCCAGAGTGACTGGCAACCCAGTCAGATGGGCGGGGTAAAAATAATAAAAATGTTGTTGTTGTTGTTGTTGTTGTTAAATATACAGATCATATGTATGTAGATCAGAAAAGATTTGGGGGGACTGATTGCATGATTTAATTTGGATTTTCTGTATTTAAAAAAAAATCAATATGTCCTCTGGCTACCTAATTTGTTATTCCACAGGCTAATTTGTTGGGAAAGCATTTCTTTTTCATGACAAGGAGCATACTGATTTTGCTGCATGTGTGCTGCATGGTGCATTAAAGGTACCTGATGGCTCACGGAGCTATGAACATCCACAAGATTTCCAAAAATATATATATAGCAACTAAAATCACTTACAATGAAGAAAGTTATAATATTCTGAAATGTGGCAGAAGTGGTTTTCAACACACATTCACTGCATTCCAAGGCAGCTGTTTTCAGGACAGCAAATGTGGGTGCAAATCACTTCCACCCCACTTAAAATTTCTACTCCCCTTTAGACATTCACCTGACTATGTGAGGGCTAAAATGGTTGGTGGGGCAGAGACACGCACCATGTGGGCTCTTCTTTAGACTACAGAGAAGTTATAATCTCTGCATCCCTCCGGTCAGTATATAAAGGTCCAAAGAGCATGGGCAATATCCATCTACTGTGGCCTATCAGTGCAAGGATTTATAAAATATTCTAGGAGTTTCTCCAAACCTCTGCACCACCCAGCCAGATGGCCAGGGTATAAACATTTTTTTTAAATAAATGAATAAATAAATAATATAAGCACAAAGAACTCCCCAGGACATCTTCTCTATGAATATGGAGGACTGGGGCAGGCCATTGTTATATTCCCCAAATACTCCCCAAGCATGCAAAAACATCCCTACATTATGTGATCAAAGGCCTGCTATAGGAATCTGGGACAGTCACCCTATATTTTTCCTGCAGAGATCATGGGTTCCCTACCAAGAATGCTAAGAGGAGAGCCAGCCACTATTACAGTGCTTATTTGTGACATGGAGATTTGGATCCGTCTCATCAGAAACTGGCACAGCCCTACCAACCTCCTTTCACATGCATTGTCCAGGAGGCAGGAGGCGATCGCAGGATTACGCTGTATTCAGGCCAGTGATTTAGAGGTGAAAGGCTTCATATCACTTCAGCTGTTGAAATCTCCAGAGGTTTAAGCTATATAGAGCACACACATAGCAGTTCCAGACAGTGTTTTCCAGAATAGCTGGAGAATGGCCCCTGTACCGAAATAACAGTCTGCCACGTACAAATGGAGCTTCCAGATGAGAATGTCATTGCCTAATCGGGAGAAACATATTCAGGTCAAGTGCCAGATGCAGTTATGCAGGGGAATAGTGTAGGTCCTTGCAGCCTTTGGGGAAGGAGCATAATACCAGACTTCTAAAAAAGAATGGAGAGGCGTCTGCAGATATCAGAGGAAGAAGCCTTTGGTAGATTCCCCACACCCCACCCTGTGTTGCAGACCATGATTATTACCTAGTCCTGTAATTCTGGAGTGCAAGCTTTTCTCCTGGAGAAAGGAGAACATTTTTACTTTTCACAGCAGATTGCAAATTGTATTTGCTGCAGAACTTAGATGTGAGTCCCAGAAGAGCTGCCTCTACATTGCAGGCCTTTTTGCACCTGACCAGGGAGGGCAGGAACCTGACTGACTTCAGCTACAAAACCTGAGGCTGCTGCACAGACTCTTGGGCTGGGGGGTTGGTTGGGGGGTTGGTTGGTTGGGGGTGGGTGGGTATTGTTGCTGTGGTGGTTTTTTGTATTTTTGTTTTTGATCTTGTGAATTACACGTTCTGTTTAGTTGGGTATTTTTTAATGTTTTATTTACTGTCTATGCCTACTTCTGTTATTTTGTTTGTATTTTTACGTTGAAATAATGTAATTTTATTCGTGTTGCAAGCCGCCTTGAACGTGGCTTGAATTATAGATAGGCAACATACAAATAAAATTAGGTAGGTAGGTAGGTATAGAAACTTATATTTGGGGTGAGAATGTGGGATCACACCTATGATCAAAGTGCATGGCTGCAAATCAAATCATTTATATTGAATGAATGAATATAAAATAGAATTTAGACTGCTTCTGTACTGATGCTAGTTGTTG
Source organism: Podarcis melisellensis (assembly GCF_964234715.1). Taxonomy (NCBI): domain Eukaryota; kingdom Metazoa; phylum Chordata; class Lepidosauria; order Squamata; family Lacertidae; genus Podarcis; species Podarcis melisellensis. The sequence continues at coordinate 86,937,574 of NC_138539.1, forward strand.
TTGTTGTTATATTTGTATACTGCCCTATACCCATAGATCTCAGGGCAGCTCACATGGACAAAATCAGCATTCCAGTAATTTTTAATAAGCATTTGCTGAATTAGGGTTTTTTGTGGGTGCACAAGAGGAACAAAACTATATACAGTCATACCTTGGGTTACAGGCGCTTCAGGTTGCGTTTTTTCAGGTTACGGACCGCCGAAACCCGGAAGTACTGAATGGGTTACTTCCGGGTTTTGGCGATCGCGCATGTGCAGAAGCGCTAAATTGCGCCTTGCGCATGCACATAAGCGCCGAATCACAACCTGCACGTGCACAGAAGCGCAGCTGTGGTTTGTAAACGCTGCGGGTTGCAAACGTACCTCCCACACAGATCACGTTCGCAACCCAAGCATCCACTGTATAGGGTGTGAGTTACGGGTGTTCAGTAGCCAGTTGCCTAAACCAAACAAGAAATGAGAAGCCAAAATGGACAGATCTGCCCATCTCTGTTTAGTTAGATGTTTACTTTATTTGGGAGGGGCTATTGCTCACAGCTTAGAGCAAAAATTCAGTCCCAGACATATCTAGTTGAAAGGATCTCAAGTAGCAGGACTGGGAAAGCCCCCTCCCTGAAGCCTTGGAAAGTCAGAATAAGCAGCCCTGGGCTACTGGGCAATTGTTTGATTCAGTAGAATGCAGCTCTAGAGCAGAGAGAAAACAGGCTTCCTCTCTCTGTCATGTGGCAGCCCTTTAGATATTTGAAGATGGCTATCTTCTCTCTTCTCTATCTCATCTTCTCCAGGCTAAACATCCCCAACTCCCTCAACCGTTCCTCATAAGGTTTGGCTTCCAGACCCTTGATCATTTTGTTTGCCCTCCTCTGCACACTTTCTAGCTTTTCAATATCCTTCTTAAACTGTGGTGCCCAGAATTGGACACAATATTCCAGTTGTGGTCTGATCAAGACAGAATAGTACTATTACTTAACTTGATCGAGAAACCATACTTCGGTTGATGCAGCCTAGAATAGCATTATAGTGGTACCTCAGGTTACAGGCGTTTCAGCTTACAGGTGCTTCAGGTTACAGACTCCGCTAACCCAGAAATAGTACCTCGGGTTAAGAACTTTGCTTCAGGATGAGAACAGAAATTGTGCCACAGTGGTGCAGCGACAGCAGGAGGCCCCATTAGCTAAAGCGGTACCTCAGGTTAAGGACAGTTTCAGGTTAAAAACGGACCTCCAGAACGAATTAAGTTCTTAACCTGAGGTACCATTGTAGCTTCCTCTGCCCACCCCACCCCCGCTGCATCACACTGTTGATTCATGCTAAGCTTGTGGTCCACGAAGGCCCCTACATCCTTTTTACATGTCCTACTGGCAAGCCAGGTGTCCCCCATCTAATATTTGTGCAGCAGTTTCTTCCTGCCTATGTGTAGAACCTTACATTTGTGCCTACTGAATTTCATTCTGGTAGTTTGGTCCCCATTTCTCCAATCTGTTAACGTCATTTTGAATCTTAATTCTGTCCTCTGTGACATTATCTACCCCTCTCTGTTTGGTGACATCTGCAAATTTGATGAGCATCCCCTCAATTCCTTCATCCAAGTCGTTTAGAAAGATGTTGGACAACAATGCGCCCAGATTCATCTGGCATGATTTGTTTTTGAGAAACCCGTCAGGGGCTGCTGTGACCACCTACATCTGTTCTCAAATGGACACACTACAGGCAGGCCATAGCAAAATCAGTGAGTTTTTATCTTTGGAATGAAACCATTTTCTTAAGAAGTGCTTTTCAGGTGCAAAATAAACGCTAACAGTAAAGACTGTGCGTGGAGTACATAGAAAAAACAAGTACTCAGTCTCTATTGACAAAAATGCTGTGTTTACACAAGCACAGGAGCTGGATGTGTGCTCAAACCATTTCCGCTGCATGCCCATCTTTGCATTTCCCATTCTCTAGGTTATTTTTTGGATTTAGCTACAAGAGAGAAGCGTCATAAAGCTCCCACAAAGTGTTGCCCTTGCTCAGGCAGCTACATCTTGCTCCCACTGACCTGGAACATGCCCTGTCCAGACTCCCACAAATAAGTCATTGCATCCCAAGGAGACAACTTTAGAGACATTTCAAAATCTGCTGTCATTATGGATACAGAAAGCTGAATTCCCCAACTGGTGTTATTAAAAAAGGCTCGCAGTCAGGATTGACCCCATTTTTAATCTAAAAAGGACCCAGATGCAGCTTTCAGCTATCTGCAACAAATGCAATCTTATATGAGCCTCTCTTGGTTATTGTGTGATGAAGAGAGAGAAAAGATAAAAGAGCAATGAAGTTAATTACAAAGCCTCATATACATTCATATTCTTCACTCTACATTATTTTACAAATGCTAAAAAGGAAGTGTCTAGAAAACCATGTTTCCAAAATGCTATTTTATAGCTATGCTAGTGCAACCATGCGCCACAGCTCCTTTCTTTCAGGGTCTGCAACTATAAACAGTTTTCCTGCACAACCAAGACAGAGCATGCAATGGAAGCACAGTCTTCCATAAGCATTGCATATCCAGCTGTGCTTCAAACATGACCTGAATTTGACCTCCAAGGGGCTCAGGCTCCCGGACCCATTAGCTACCCTGTTAAGACTGCCAATTATTATGGCTTATGTGAGAGTTTCCTCTCATTTGACTGCATGTCTGCTGGGAGCCAGGCTAGGCTTAGGAAATGTTCTGAAGTCGCATCATGCAGACTCTTGCTGACGCTCAGTGCGCTTGAACACAGTCTAGATGGGATGGACCAAATGTCAGCTGCTCTGAGCTCCCTGGGAGGGCACGGGGCTGATTAAACCATCTATGGCCTTTTAAACTGTGTGTGTCTATATAATGGTTTTTGTTTCGCTATTGTGACATGTGCTCTTGTATTTTACTCTTGTAAGCCGCCCTATGGTCTTCGGATAAAAGGCAGCATAAGCATTTAATGTAAATAGGGGGTTGTCCCCTCATTTTTCAGTGATCCAGGAATGAATGGTCCCTTTGACTATCTGATAGCTTTAATGTTCATTTCCATCACATGAAGCATAGCTTGAAATGACATTCCCAAGAGCCTCCTCTCTTGTAATGGAGCTCAGGTTCAAAAGATATCTAGATAACTGTCCCACATTCCTGGCAGCAGGTGGCACTGCTGTTGAAGCTCTCTCTCTCTGCAATCTAGAAAATGCATATGGTGCACTGCCCTCCATGTGCTAATATGGTTTGGACCGCTTGTCTTAAGTATGGAAACTGGGTGCCTTCTAGTCTTACATAGTTATACCATTGCTGATGTTGCCTGTCATTTAAGTGTTTAATAACCATATACAGTGGAACCTCGGGTTGCGGACGTAATCTGTGACGGAGGCACATCCGCAACCCACAGCGTTCATAACCTGCAGCCCTGCGTCTGCACATGACACTTCTGCACATGCATGAAGCACAATTTAGCGCTTATGCGCATGCACAAGCAGTGAAACCTGGAAGTAACCATTCCGGTACTTCCAGGTTTCCCATGATCCACAACCTGAAAACGCGTAACCCGAAGCGTCTGTAACCCAGGTCTCTCTCTCTCTTTCTCTCTCTCTCTCACACACACACTTTCCCAACTGCTTTCCAGCTGCACATTTTGTGTCCAACTGCACACTAAAAAACCAACAAAGAACTTTTGGATCATCTTGGATGATTCTTTCTACCTGCCTGTGTAACAACCGCTCCTGATTTTCTCCAGTACAAACAGAAGCAATTTCCACGGCAGTTTACAAGGGCTGGATTTTTTCCTCCAGCTAATCCATTTTCCTTCTTGGCTGTGTGTGCATGCTAGACAGAGATGTGTTTAGGGATACATGAATCTAATTGCATAAGACAACAACAGAGACAGTGCACTCTGACACATATTCCCTCTACAGCCAGAGCCTTGGTTTTCTGGGAACTAAATCCCCATAACGAAGGGCACATTGCTGAGTGCTGTTGTGACTGCTCTACATCCTTCATTACGCCCTCAGAGTGCACACGAGTAATGACTGAATTGCTCAGAGTTTAAAGATTTCACAGCACATGCAGCATCTCTAGGTCAATGTTGTGCAAATAATTAAGTTATGCACTAGAGGCAAAACAGAAAAGCAGTACTGCAGACTGCTGTTCTCTGCCAAGCACGCCCTAACTCTGCTCTGATCTGCAAGCAACAACAGTAAATCTTGTACAGAAATAATAGGTGAGGCAGAGGACAGGTGCATTTTTAATTCCAGCAAGAATACAAGGGAGCTTCCATGTCATTACATAAATTACTGGAAGAGAAAGCATACTGGATGGCAATCACTAATCGGAAGCCTCTGATTAGCCTATCAAATATAAAATGCATGTAGTATATCTTGACATAGCACAACCAGATTTGTGTTTAAAGCTCTTATAACAACAGAGTTGTGGCACAATCTACTAGAAAATTCTCAAAGGGGTGTGAGCAGAAGAGCCTTCAGGAGGGTAAAGAACCTGTTCTCATCCCCCGTAATATGTATTGACATTTTTTTTTATTGTGCAGATCTAAAGTAGGCACTGGGCTAGTGACCCCTGTTCTAGAGCCTGGGTCCATTTCAGGTCTCCATCCTGGTTTTTCTAATTTATATTCCTTCTCTTTGCTTTGGATCATGTTCTTTTAACTCAATTTTCCAAGTTTGGTTTACTGATATGCAAGCTTTCAATTCCTTCTCCCAAATTCTTCGCAAATCAGGTTCAGTTTAAGTGTATGGACCCCTTAATTTGTTAGGATTGTTTTCCCCCTCAAGTTTCAATTTCTCAAGCAGCACTGAAACTAAAGCAGAAAGCAACCATTTCACAATCACAAAGCACATTTTACAAAACACAAAATGGCTGAATCGCTTTAATTCCTTCACAGTGTAGTTGCACAAGTTTTGAGAATTTGATAAAGGTCACCCAAAATGTTTAAAATCCTTAAATGTTCTCCCCATGTGAAAAGGTAAGATGGTAAATTTGTGGTGGAGAGAAGGTATTGTAATGCCATTTTAAAAACTGCTCAATTTAATTTTAAGTTCAAAAACATTCTAAAATGAAGCAATATATGTGTGTGAAGTGGGAATTAAGGCAGAAAACCGTAGCTGCTGTCTTGCGTGAGAGCAACAGATTCCTTCGAAGTAGTGACCACACAACCCCGTGCTTAGTTGATTACTCTTGACAAGATAACCACCCAAGGAAGAAGAGTTTTCTTCCACTTTGCACTTAATGGCGCCCCGAGGAAACAACATGATTGAGATACATGATGTCCGCATTGCACTGGGCAGCTCATTACTATCAGGCATGCAAAGCATCAAATAAGGCCATTTACTGGAGTCATTTTCAGGTATTCTGCCTGCACACTGGAGTGACCCCCACCCACTGAAGCTAAGTGGGGCTGCACAGTGGGGAGCCTGGCCGGCTGAAGCGGCCGGCGCCACCCTGCTTTAAGGGGTGCACACACAGCGCCCTTCAAGCCCAAGTGATGTAAAGGTAGACAAGCCCCCGCTTCCTCAGCCCTTTTAAAATTTCTTAAGGTAAAGGTAAAGGTACCCCTGCCCGTACGGGCCAGTCTTGACAGACTCTGGGGTTGTGCGCCCATCTCACTTAAGAGGCCAGGGGCCAGCGCTGTCCGGAGACACTTCCGGGTCACGTGGCCAGCGTGACATCACTGCTCTGGCGAGCCAGAGCTGCACATGGAAACGCTGTTTACCTTCCCGCTAGAAAGCGGTCCCTATTTATCTACTTGCACCCGGAGGTGCTTTCGAACTGCTAGGTTGGCAGGCGCTGGGACCGAGCAACGGGAGCGCACCCCGCTGCGGGGATTCGAACTGCCGACCTTTCAATCGGCAAGCCCTAGGCACTGAGGCTTTTACCCACAGCACCACCCGCGTCCCAAAATTTCTTAACTGACTGGTTAAAAGAGTTATAACCCTGTAGGTCAGGGGCAGGGGGAGAGTTAAATTCCTGCCACCAAGTCTCTTGCAAACATATTATATCAAATTTCTGGAGTATACAAAGGAAGTCCTTAGCCACCTTCTTATTATCCCACCAGGTTCCATGAAAGAAGGCTAAGACCTTTCTGGATGTTTTGTAGTCAGTTATGGTACCTTAGAGGAGAGCTGAAGGTATCATAATTTGCTTTTCTGTAATTACCCCCCAGACCTGGGCTTATCTTGAACATTTGTTAATGCTTAATCGCTTTGATTTGTGGGAAATGGATTGCTAGCAGGGTAGGAGTTCTGGGCCTCTAACTTGGGCATATTTCTTCCAGTACCTGCATTTGGGCTGATATACAGTGGTACCTCGGGTTAAGTACTTAATTCGTTCCGGAGGTCTGTTCTTAACCTGAAACTGTTCTTAACCTGAAGCACCACTTTAGCTAATGGGGTCTCCTGCTGCCGCCGCGCCGCCGGAGCACGATTTCTGTTCTCATCCTGAAGCAAAGTTCTTAACCCGAGGTACTATTTCTGGGTTAGCAGAGTCCGTAACGTGAAGCATATGTAACCCGAGGTACCACTGTAATGGTTTTCCCCTTCTTGTCTATTGGAGTGTATCTGGATATTATTAGGATAGGTGACAAAGGTAGGGGTCTTGTGGCTTGAAAACTTACTGCTCCTTCCTCTCAAATGGCCTTTTCCAGACTAGAGTTTCATTTCTCTAGTAAGTGTGGGGGATAGATACTTAACACTGGGTGGGGGTATTTTTCAGGCAATGTTTTAGTTGGAATAACAGCTCTCTGTCAACAAAAATATGAATTATTTGTCCCACATATCAGGATTCCAAAAGATTAGTTCAATCCTGCCTCTCCAGTCTCAATTGGACAGGTATTTATAACATAAATAAGTGATTTCCTAAATCTGGAAGCTGAGAGGTTGCCTGGGAGCATATACATCATCTCCTAAGAAGTGTGGCTCTATTGACCAGGTAGCTAAGCTTTTACTTGGAAAAAGACTTCTCCAGCCCCTTACTTGCACTCTCACAATGTAAAGGACCATGCCTGTCCATCTTGCCACAATCACTTTGCAGTTACCTCTACCTCCCATGCTGAGTCACAATAATTCAGCATAAATTTCCGGACTAAATTTGGCAATGGATTTCTGGACACTTTAACTGAAGCACCACAGGTCTGTGCTCATGTAATAAGCATGTTAACACTGCAGAGTATTCTTAGGATGAGATGGTCTTCTAAGTTCTTCTCATGAGTTTGTTATCAGTTAAATACATCAAACCCAAACAGCTGCTCTTCCAGCTCCTGTCCTCCAATTAAAATATATGACTTTTAAGACAACATAGAAGGAAAACAGTTAAAAGAGATATGCTCCTTACCTGAATTTGCAATTAGTATTAAGTGCTCAGACAAATGACTTTAAAACTTTAAAGCTATTCAATTAAAACTAGACTGTGGAGCTCAAGGACCAGCAGCCTTACGTGTTGCCATCTTCACACGGAAGACTGAACCCGCCCTAAAGATATTTAGTAGCAAAGTGGAAAATGGCGAATTGGATTTGAAAAAGGCAAAATAATATTAGAACTGGAGCTGCGGGGATGCATAAGGCAAACTGTGTTTTAATGCTCAGGAACTTGGCAAAGTCTTTTTATATGGATTTTAATATTGCAGATGTATACAGTGGACGCTCAGGTTGCGAACGAGATCCATGCGGGATGTACGTTTGCAACCCGCAGCGGCGCGTCTGCGCATGCACGGGTTGTGATTCAGCTCTTCTGCACATGCGCAAAGCGTGATTTAGCGCTTCTGCACATGCGTGACCCCGGAAACCCAGAAGTAACCCGTTCTGGTACTTCCGGGTTTCGGCGGGTCCGTAACCTGAAAAAACGCAACTTGAAGCGTCTGTAACCTAAAGACTAAAAAGTGAAATGACATTAAATAGACATTTGGTACCTCTGTGGGAGGGGGTGGGATTTAAAAATAAATATAAAAAATCAACTGTGTATGAATCACTGTTTATATATATGCAAAATTAAAACATATTGTTTACTGTTGTGTTTTTCTAAAATATAAGTTAATGCTACTTGTTAGCTGCCTTGGAAAGATGGCTGTGTATCCTGAAAGGTAAAATTGAGGAAGGAGGAGTCGTGTTCCTCCGCTGCTCTCTGTAGTTCCTGGTTTACCCCACAATTCCTATGCGCCATTTAATCGTTCCCTTTTAACTGAATTATTTTAATATATCAGAAGTGCAAAAGCCAGTAAGAATAAAGTAGGCCAACAGAACAAATGCTGGAAGTTTTAGTCTAAAATTTAGTCTAATGTTTCTTCATGTTTGGCAGCTGTGTATTAATCACCCCAACCAACCCCAAAAGCGTGCATTTTATCAAAGAAAAATGTTAATTAATGTTCTTTACCAGGACCATAATGTTACTGTTACTAAGTCATGAAATGCCTTTTCGGAAAATGTCCCCTCTCCTCTGCTGACACTGATGGAGGGGGGGAAATCAGCAATTCAGCAAGCCAATAAAAGGGGCCGATTTTAAGTGCTTTTTTCTGCTCCATACTCTGTTACTTTCTGGTGACAACAACATTGCAGCCCATGGATTTTCAAAGCAGCTCAGCCATTCATTTTCCACTTTCCTCTTTACGCCAGAGTGAAATTCAGGACATGGCATTAGCTTAAAAGAAATAAGCATCAACAGGATGAACTCTGCTCTGCTTTGCTTAGGTGAAACTCCCTTTGAATCCGATGGAAGTTTGATCCATGTAACTGAGAACGGGCTTTAATGCTCCAGGCACAGAACTGCTGCTATGCTACACAAATTCAGAGTGCAGCTGCATGCAAGGAATTAAGGATTTGCTGGCTTAACGATTAACTTCTTTATCCTTCTTAAAACTTATTATGACATCATCTTTTGAAACTCTCATTGATTAACTCACTGATTCCTTCAGTGCGAAGCACTTTGGCCAAAGCTTTTGTGGACCAATAAATTAAATGAATGGTTTACTGACCCACCTAATGGAAATAAAAAATTGAGCAAGCCAACTGTACAGAAGGCGTGTATCTGAAACTGGGATCAGGTGCACCTTATTCCAGTCAGAGAGAGAGAGCTGTAACAGCTAAATATGCCTGTTGGAAATGAGCAGCTAATTAACGCCTGGCGAGACACAGGTGTAACTCTGGGGCAGTGGAAATGACACAGCAAAAAACATTTGGTTAGTTCACTTTAGTGTAATGGCATGAAATGGGTCAATTGCCTCATGGAAAGCATATCTTAATTCGACTGGCAATTGGGGTGGGGTGGGGGGAATAGCATGAGTTCATGAACCTGGGCACCAGAGCAGAAAACAACTAAAAATGAAGAGCTATAATTATAACACATTATATAGTAGCTGAGTGCACCAACCACAATATTTAGTTCAGACCCCAAATAGCACACCACAAAATGTGGCCTGAGGTGCCTTGAGAGCTGCCTGGTTTGGCTCACTGTCAGTTTGAGCCTGTTTATTTCTTTCCCTTCACATTCCCTTTCCTTCACTATTGTGAGTAAAAAAAACAAAAAAACCCCAGCTATCATTTTTGTTTTCTTTCAACAGAAGTGGAAGAAATTTGTAGACTTACTAATCCGTCAAGAGTGGATAAAATCACAACCACATGGGTCCAGGGGGCTATGTAAATTTGATTTCTGTAAAAGAAAAGATGGCATGGATCCTGCCAAGTTTCAGAAGGAAACTTGCAGAAGTTTTCCTGTAAGGGTCGCTGTTACAGGTTTTTTGATGTGTAAAAAGGAATCACTTAATCTTTCCCTAATGGCTTGTGGGTAACTGATCTGAAAACTGCAGCCTTTCCCCTGGGTAAGAAACCTAACAAAAGACAAACAAACAGGTTCATAGGTAATGCTATTCTTCTAGAAAAATGGTGCCTGTACTCACCATGAAGTTGTTACAGTGCCACACTTTTAACCAGTGATTTTCTTCTAGAAAAAGGTGCCAGTGTTGTGTACCATTCAGTAAAGGTAAAGGTAAAGGTACCCCTGCCCGTACGGGCCAGTCTTGCCAGACTCTGGGGTTGTGCGCCCATCTCACTTAAGAGGCCAGGGGCCAGCGCTGTCCGGAGACACTTCCGGGTCACGTGGCCAGCGTGACATCGCTGCTCTGGCGAGCCAGAGCCGCACACGGAAACGCCGTTTACCTTCCCGCTGGTAAGCGGTCCCTATTTATCTACTTGCACCCAGAGGTGCTTTCGAACTGCTAGGTTGGCAGGCGCTGGGACCGAGCAGCGGGAGCCCACCCCGCCGCAGGGATTCGAACCGCCGACCTTTCGATCGGCAAGTCCTAGGCGCTGAGGCTTTAACCCACAGCGCCACCTGCGTCCCTATTCAGTACCCCCAGAAAAAGTACTGTTCATGAGCATTTGTACTAACTGCCATTATTAGTGATTCCTATTAGTCGTTTACTTATGCAAATGACTCAAAGTAACTTACATATCATTAGAGTTGATTTTGGGGTGAGAAGAATTAAAACATAAAATCACTTCCTCTGATTATAAGTTAGATCTGTCAGGAAGGAAGGATGTCTCCCTCCTCATCCTGGTTTCTTCCTTAAACTTAGAAACATAAGTTTCGCTGTTATAAGGCTGCTCCTTCCCCCAAGGCACTGTGACTGGCAAGCACTGAAAACATCATTTTCTCTTATTACAAGCTAGACCTGTCCATAATGAAGCAGCTGCCCTTTTTTCCTCCTGGCATTGGCCTTTCCCTCAAACAAGAAATGTAAGATTTGATTTTGTCTAGCCGCTCCCTCTCCTCCCACCCCCTGGCATTGCCCTTATATGGCAAGCTTAAAGACATAGATTCATTTTTAGGAGATGCTTGTCTGCAGCATTTTTCAAACGTCTGCATCATGGAGGAGACACAATGTGCTTCAGCAGTCCTTGCTTTGTTTCAGGCAATCCAAAAATCCCCTTGAGGTACCCAATATGCAAATCCTGAGTTTTGGGAGTAGTGAGGCAAGGGTCTGTGGTGTGCCTGCCCTACAGCATCCCCCACCCCATAACTGGTAAACAATCCAATTTTATACGCCAGGAGTGATGATATTACACTTCCCTGGTCTTAAATCTCACCTGAGAGGCGGGAGGAGATACAATTCTCCTGAGCTTATAAAATAAGAATGAGAAGATAAATAACAACCAGCAGCAATTATTTTGTGCCCTCTTCTATCATATTAAAAAATGTTGTTTCCATGCTGTTTAGAAATGTTCTTCAAACCACAATTCAAACAATCTCAAGTTATTCTCTGATGAAGGCTGCTGGAAGCCTGGGACTGAGGCCAATATCAGGTACCCATCTGTTCTTTTGCCTTGTTCATTCAAATTCAAGAGGTTCTTTGGCAGAGAGTGATTCAGGACAGTCATGAACAAGCAGAAACTGGTTCCAAGACCACACAGAGAAAATGGCGCAACTCCCCCCCCCCTCACCTGTTGTTGCGCTGGATACTGTTGGCCACTGCTGCTCAGGTCCTCCAGGTCCCACACGTAAGCCTCCTGCTTCCTCCATGTGTACAGCACTAAACAAATGTACACAGTGATTAGATTATGCAGTTCTCATTAAAACAACATGGTTCCTTTTTAAAAGAAGCATTGCCCTTTCCACTGCACATTCCAAAATGCTCACTGTCACAATTGCTCATAATCAGCACCATCATAATCATCACCCACAGCAGCAGCAACAACCATTTATGCAAATTATTTCATTCTTACTTATGAAAGTATTAATATACCACCTTTTCCGCTGCAGTGTGCTTCCTGCAAAAGTATCATTGAAACCATCTAATGTTTCAGTTTTTCAAAATGTACAGTAGTGGACCTTCATTGTATATTTGCATTCCACAACTTAATATATCCCTGCTCTCATCCAAGTCAGACAAATGTTGCACAAATGTTGCCTTTACGGAATGGGTTGTTTCCATTAATGAGATGTGACATGTCTAACATAGCTGGGAAATTACTAAATCCCAATAGTGTTTATGCCTTACCATTGAAGTAAATAATGAAACACTGTCCTGTCAGTTCCAGGCATCCTTCAGCTTACTACCATTAACCAAACTCTTACAGCAAGTATTCTGCTGTAATTTACAATACCCAGCAGTGATGGCACCTTATGCCTTTGGCTTGGAGAAAGAGGGAACAGCAGGAACCATTCCACAGAATCTTTTTCTGACACATTATGTGGTGAACATTCTGACATGAGACCAGCACATTTAACAATCACACATTATTAAGGTGTAAACTCAGGTGATAATGACAAAGGGCATGTGGGTTTAAAGAAATAAACGCATGTGCTTTGCTTGTCATATGGAGAAATTTGATCCAAAGTTCTAAAGTCAACTATTAGATTCTATTGATGACAAAAATGTTGTCAATTTCCAAGCCAACCTTGCTTCATTAGATATAATTCATTGGCTCAGTTATTTGCATTTGTTGGTGACCATATTATAAAATAGGCCTTTATCCCAAAGCAGGTGCCCAGTGCCATTTTGGAATACCTGATGCTGTCATGCTGACTCTGATGATGTCCCCTGTTACTATTGCTAGGGTGCCACACAGAACAGAGAGCAGGATTCAGCTAATGAGTCCCGTCAGTGCAAGTTCACACAGCAAGTTTTTTCCTCCTCTGCTCCATTGACACTCCCCAAAATTGGCTTGGGGGCAGGGAAAACTCCCAGAATAGCCTGCAGGGGGAGGAGAGGATCATTGTCTGGCAAGCTGCAATGCTTGTGCTGATGGGACATTTGCCCCAGCAAGTTGTTGAATCCAACCCAGAGAGATGTGCTTCAGTGTGGCAGACTGTCTGGAGTCATATTCTTGCTCAACCATGACACACATTCTGTGTAGTTTTGGACACCTAACCACAACTCATGGCTATTGGAAGATAAACTATATAACAGGTATAATGTGTATCACACAGGGAGCAGAAATGACTAATAAAATAGTAATGGATATAGTAAATGAATCAAATGATTTGTAGAGATAAGGCTTGTATCCAGTGAAGTCATACCATCTTGCAGAACACAACTTTCTCTCTTCCTCCCCACTGCCATGCACACTCCTGGAGCGGATTTGGGGGGTGCAGAGGTCACAGGGAGAGGAGAGGGAAGGGAAATCCATTCTGCAAGTGGAATGCCTTGTGCTAACAAGATGACTTCACTGGGTACAACCAACACTAGGTTTGAATGCTGTGCACTGCCCTGGGAAAGAGGAGATTGAGAGGAGATATGGTAGTCATCTTCAAATATCTTAAAGGACTGTCATATAGAAGATGAAGCAAACTTGTTTTCTTCTGCTCAGGAGGGTAAGACCTGAACCAATGGCTTCAAGTTACAAGAAAGGAGATTCCGACTAAACATCAGGAAAAACTTTCTGACAGTAAGAGCCGTTTGACAGTGGAATGGTCTCCTTTGGGAGGTGGTGGACTCTCCTTACATGGGAGGTTTTTAAGCAGAGGCTGGATGGCCATCCAACATGGATGCTTTATCAGAGTTCCCTGAATTGCAGGGGGTTGGACTAGATGACCCTTGGGGTCCCTTCCAACTCTACAATTCTATGATTCTATGCTCAAATTGTATATCTGTGTAATTAAAACCACATATCCTAAAGACACCCCAGCCTCCTTCATTCCACAGAATCTGAACCCAGGGTAAGCACTGGCACCCTTTGGGTCTCTCGCCACTCAGAGTTCAGGGTGTGAACAATAATGCTATATGTTATAAACAGTTAATAAAACAAGTCTGGAAAATATCTGAAAGTTGCATGTCCAAAGATCAAAACTTGGGCGCTTAACTTACAGCTGCTTATGGGCTCACTCCACCAGGAACTTCTCCTATGCCACAAGGGCAGAGTTATGCTGCTATTATTATTATTATTATTATTATTATTATTATTATTATTATTATTATTATGTCACATTGTCTTAAGAGACACAGGTGGTGCTGTGGGTTAAACCACAGAGCCTAGGACTTGCCGATCAGAAGGTCGGCAGTTCGAATCCCCGTGACGGGGTGAGCTCCCGTTGCTCGGTCCCTGTTCCTGCCAACCTAGCAGTTCGAAAGCACGTCAAAGTGCAAGTAGATAAATAGGTACCACTCCAGCAGGAAGGTAAACGGCATTTCGGTGCGCTGCTCTGGTTCGCCAGAAGCGGCTTAGTCATGCTTGCCACATGACCCGGAAGCTGTACGCTGGCTCCCTCTGCCAATAAAGCGAGATGAGCGCTGCAACCCCAGAGTCATCCGTGACTGGACCTAATGGTCAGGGGTCCCTTTACCTTTACCACATTATCTTGCCCAGGGCAACCCAAAACAACTTCCAACCAACCAGCCTACCAGACAGACAGACATCTTCCTGGTGGATCAAGGTCGATGCAACTTAAAGCAAGCAGATTGCAAATGAACAGTTTCCCTCACAGAAAAGAAGGGTACATGTGATACATACCCTTGCATTCCAGCTCTTAAAGATGCAGAATAACGCCAGTCAGGATTGGGTGGTTTTGGCTGCAAAACAAAGTAGGGAAAGAAATCAATATTAATTTCTGCTTAAACATGTTTAAAAAGCGATGCATTCTAATCTTGGACCACCTCTAGATTTCTTCAGCTTTTTAAAAAATCTGCCAAATGAACACAAAGATATACTCACTCAAAGGCAGTAGGGTTTGCCAACCCCTCACCCAGTACATTCCAAATCTAGGGATGCCATATATTGAAGAGCAAAAAAGAGGACGGGTGAAAAATGCTTGAGACAGCAGAGCATGGGGAAGTAGGAAGGAAGAAGACAGATTCAACTCTACTTGCCCATGTGTGCCTTTTTAAAGAAAAAACAGTACCGCTTCAGTTTGCTTATATATGAATGGGTTAATCACGCGAAGAATTTGTGTGTTTTGACCAAGTTTTCTAGCAGCCTGTTGACTGCCATAAAGTGACTTTCCACCTTGAAAACTAGACTTGACTACAATTCCTATCATTACTGGCGAAGGGCCATGCTGGCTGTGGTGGATGGGAACTGGAGTCCAACAACATCTGGGGGGCCACAGGCTGTCCTCCCCCTGTTATGATGATAGCACCTACACTCTGGAACTCCTGCCCATTGACATTAGGCAGGCATGTTGGCTATATTGTTTTCAGTGACTGCTAAAAACCATTTTTTGTTTAGGCAAGCCTGCCCAGATATGAAAGATCGGCGTGCATTTTAATAGGTACTTTTCATTCAGATAGAGTATATTTTTAACTACTGATTTTATGTACGCTTGGATTTTTTTTATGTTTTAAAACTTTAAAAATAATCATCCTGACTTTCCTTGATAATTTTAATGTTTTAATGTATAGTTTATGTTCTGTGCAAACCACCTAGAGGTTTCCACAATTGAGCTCTGCACAGATGTTAGAAATAAATAATTCAGAGCAGTAAAAATCTGATGGCAAACACATTTGATATTAGTATTTTAAAAATGGAATACAACCCCACACCAGCAAGGAAAGGTTTAACAATTGCAAAGTGCATATGCAATGTGAACAATTAACAGCATGCAGAACTCAAAAGCACGATACAGGAAGGTGAGAAACGATGTGTTAGGAAGCAGAATATTAAGGATATACTTAGGATATACTTCTTAGTTAATATTGCCATGGCTGAATGTTAAGGATTACCACAGAATGCATGGAAAAGGCAGCTTGTTTCTTTTTTAATAACACTTTGTCTGTTTATCCAGTGAAAGAGAAAATGATTCTCTTCTACTGGAAGGTGTCTCTCTGAGTTCCATTAAGTGCAGCCTCCTGTGAAGAGTTGGATTTCAGCCACTCTGCTTGTGATGGAGTTTCTGCTGGGGTTTATGGACTGCAGAGAATTACACTAGATTATATCAGGCTTGCCGACTGCAGCAGATTTTCATCAAAAGCAGACATGTTTTGTCACAACAGCAGGAACTAATGCCTCAAGGAAAGGGATCTAAAAATGGGAGAAGGAAATAAGAAACAAGACCCTATTCTATAGCTCAAATCTCAGCCCTGACCAGCAATCATGGACATAATAACAACAACTGTATCAACCTATTGGTCTACAAATATCTCCTTTTTCATATTCGCAAATAACTGATACAGCATCTGTTGTTAGATTCACAGCTAATGGACTCTAGCCCACAAAAGTTTACACCCAATAAATCTGAATCTTTTAGATGTCACATATTCATTGTTTTTCCTATTAAATAATGTCTCTCTGTAAACTGAAACTGCAAAATCTTAAATTACTTTTCTTTGTTACACTGCTTACAAGAGAAATATTTGTCATACTTTACCATCAAATATTGTCATTAAGCATGATACTTCCAGGGAACCTCAATGGGTGTCTTGTGACTCAAGTGTATTTTATGTCTCCTGCTTGCACCAGGTCCTCCCTCCAAAGACCCTCTTTCCATATGAACCTACCTGGACCCCGAGATCATCCTCTGAGGCCCTTCTTTGTGTGCCTCCTCCACAAGAGGTCCGGAGGGTGGCAACACGAGAACAGGGCCTTTACTGCAGTGGCTCCCCATTTATGGAATGCTCTCCCCAGGGAAGTTCCCCTTTAGCCAGGCATTGGTTGATTAACATCGTATACCCCTTTTAAATGTGTGTGTTTGGGGAGGGGGGATTCTTGGATAGTGACTTTTTATGTTCTTGTTTTTAATATGTATTTTGTGTTTTTGCATTAGATTTTAATATTATGAACCACTTAATAAAAAATAACAACTACAACTGCTTCCCCCACCCCCACCCCCAAAAATCACTTTAGGAATTTGCTTCTCCACTGGATGTTTGCTACTAGGATGAAACTGTGGGTTTCGTGGGGAGAAAAGCAAGCTGTGCTGAATCCCAGGATGAAGAGACAATTGAATGTTAGCCCAATTTTCCTGAGTAAGCTGAGAGGGATCTGACTGAGAAGTGCAGGATGCATTGTTTTGGGATCCCATGTTTTAGCCTTTTCTTGTACACCCCAAAATACACTACCATCTGGGGGCTGTAAGTAAGGATGGTGGTAGCAGCTATCAGATAGTTAAGCTGCAGCTTGCCTACACTGCAAGGCAGTTGTGCAATAGAAACCCCCACTCCTGCCCTTGGATACATGAGGCAGTTTCCAATTTTCTAGGAAGGCAAGATCTTCATCGGCTGAATTGCCACTTCCTTTGTGGCAGTCATGATCATTTCCTTTCTTATAGAAGCACGGATGGACCACATCTCTCCAAGCACCTTGGGAACAATTTAAATTCATGCTATGCCTGCAAAAGGTCCCAGTTTTAATCCCTGGCATTTCCAGGTAGGGCCAAATAAGACTCCTGTCCAAATCCCTGGAGAGTCATTGCTGGCTTCCTATGTTCTTATGACCTACCTTGTCCACATTCTCAGTCTGCAATAAGTGAAATCCATCCAAACCAACCTGACTAGTTGAGGCCCTGGCTACAACCCGTGTATTGGCCAATAAAGCTGAGCCAAGCTTAACATCAGAGATCAGGACTGAAGTCAAAGAAGGGAGCAAAGAACCAGGAAATGCTATCACTGCCCAAAGCAAAGTCCCGATCTGTACAGGAAGACTTTGGAGCCCTTCCTATTGAGGATAGCCAATGGGTGGGTGGACTTACTCTAGCACCTGGGAACATTTTGTTATTAGGGCAAAGGTGGCTAAACTATGGTTGTGTAGATGTCATTGGAATACAACGCCCATCAGTTTCAGCCAGCATGGCCGATGATCATGGAAGGTGGGAGCTGTAGTTCAACAGCTGGAGGACCATAGTTAAGCCATCCTTGATCTGTACACTCTGTAGGCTCCCAGCATTGGGAGCTGTGCACAGAACCATGGTGGCCTAGTGCTAGCCCTAGCAGCTCTTCATACAGCCACAAAGTGGGTGTTATGGTGAGTGGGGTCTTCTTCCACTTGTATTCAAGCCATCATATGAGCTGTTTCTTTAAACCAGGCATGTCCAAAGTCCAATTCGGGGGCCTAATCCGCTGGTTGGTTTAATCCGGCCCCTGTGGCAGTTTATTTCCTGGGATAAAATCCTAAGAAAACCTCAACAACTTCAACCCTTAAAAAAGCTCAACAACCTCAACCCTAAAAAAAGTTAACAACTTTGGTCGGCCCTCACGGCCCTTCACTTCATCAAATCTGGCCCTCTTTGAAAAAAGTGTGGACACCACTGCATTAAGCCCACCTCCCTCTCTACACACACATACACAAAACAGTGAAGACAAAAGAAAGCAGTAGCCCTATGATGTCTCAGTCAACAGAGCACGAGACTCTGGGTCATGGGTTTGAGCCCCACGTTGGACAAAAGATTCCTGCATTGCAGGGGGTTGGACTAGATGACCCTTGTGGTCCCTTCCAACTCTACAATTCTATGATTCTATGAATGTCAAGGAGAGAGTGTGGCCGTCATTAGTGGCAATGCTCTCCCTTTCTTGCTATCCTAATTCTTAACATAATGAGAGAGAATTGCTTTCTATAGCTGGACATTAAGCCTAAACTAAGGAGAGTCAAAGTTGCTTACAAATTGTGCAACTCATCTGTTTTACACTGGAAGCCTTCCTTTGAAGTATTTTTTGTTGAAGCTGGTGCCTCTGACTTGAGGTCAGCCGCAGATTACCCATGGAGAATGAAAATGTTCTCCCTCTAGTTTCTTGGTGTTCAATTTTTTATGTCAGGATTGAGTCTACATAGAGACATTTTTCTACATAGAGACAGATTTATTTGTCTAATGCAGACAGCAGAAGGCCTTTTTTGGCAGGCGACTGCATGTGTCACATTGGAGTATATGCAGGTGAATGAACTCCAATGTTAGGATTCTGATCTGTAGTGGTGATGTTATTAGGTCCTGCAATGGTGCATGTCTGCTAGCTGAGGATAACAGCAATGCAAGTGACCTCTTTGAGGACTCCATGGTTTATGTCCTCAGAGCACCCAAAACCCCCTCATTGACTAATGTGCCCATGTCTGAGGTCAAAAGTCCGTGCTTTAAACCGTTGGCTTGATGCCATAATGGATAACATTCATTACAGCAAAGCAACAAGTACACAAATAACACAAGATAATAAGAGTGCTGTTGTAGTGGAATTGTTGGAAACAGCCCAGGAATAAATGCCCAGTCCTGCTTTTTCGTAATAAATGCATTGAACACAGTAAATTATTTAAAGATAGCTCTGCATTTCGTCTTGAGTTTCTTACAGAATGTCCTCTTGGATCAATATGCTTTATACAAAGAAGCTTCACCTGCCACTTTCTTTCTTTCTTTCTTTAAATTAAGAGCCCACTATAAACTTCAGTTTCCATACTTGTGTGATAATTCAAGTGCTGCCATTTTGCAAACATGCATAAGGCAAGATACTAAGCATTTGTGATTTTGCCATGAGGCATGCAAGAGGAAGAGTTTTGGGTGGGGGAGAGATGATGTTTGAGACGCTGACATCCCCAACTGTTCTAGATGTATGGAGAAAAATTTGGAGTTCTCCATTTTGCAACTAATGGATACAAGCTGGTGAAAGTAAGTGCAGTAATGATTAATAATTCGTTCAGAATTCAGCCACTAAAGTACTCTAACACTTTGAGAAGAGTTGAGAGGAAGGTAATTAAAAGCTACTTTAGACCTTCTGGTTCTTTGGCAGCTTCTGTGCTCTCCTTGTCTTTAAACACAATGAAGAGCTTTCAGAAGGATTTTAATGTCGTTCAGTTTGTGGTCCAAACTGCAAACAACAATAAATGGCTGCTCTAATGGTGTCCCTTCTGTCAGAACATTGCATTTCCACTGAGCACTGCACAACAGCCATCATCACAGCTCTGTAAATCTTCTCCCTCTCAGTGGTTCTGGATAATGATCTCTGGGGAGAAAGGAGGAGGAGGAGGAGGAGGGTTCTCTACAAATGCAGTGTCTCCTCGACTGCTTCCAGTCCTAAGTGAAAGCATGAAGAACCACAGTAAAACAAGCCCATGGAAAAGCAGAAAACAATGGGGTAAAATAAGTAAAATATTGTTTCTTATTAGTGCATATAAATATTTTAAGTAGATACATGAATCATATTTATTCTTTTATTTAAAAGCTTTTCTAAATCACTTAATGTTTTTAAGATTTCTATCTAATCCACAATATCCATTAAGACAAAAATACAATCTGAAACCAATAAAACAGGAGCACAAAAACATAAATAAGCAAATAAAACAGAAATTTTGAGGATTCAAATATTTAAAACAGGGTCCAATCTCTGGAAATAAGTGTGAATTGGCTTCATGTATGGCAGAGGGAAGGGCATTCCACAGTTTTGGGGTCACTATGATATTCTGAGGAATGTTCCCTGGTGATCTAAGGGAGTTTATAGAGGCAGATGATCTTTCTGATAATATATATAGCCCTGAACAATTCATGACCAGGTTAACAAGACATTGAGCACAGCCCCGTAGGTGATCAGCAGCCAGTGCAGTTCCCTCAGCACAGGTGTCGCACAGTGGCGTAGCGTGGGGGGTGCAGGGGGGGCCGGCCACACCGGGCGCAACATCTGGGGGTTAGGGTTAGGGGACGCAAATCCACGGGTTAGGGGCGCAAATCCACGTGTTAGGGGGCGCAAATTACTTGCTCCGGGTGCTGACAACCCACGCTACGCCACAGGTGTCGCATGCATGAGTCTCAGGGCTCCACTCAACTACCCGGCCACAGCATTCCAGTCTGGCTGCAGCTTCTGGACCAATCCCGTGGGAAGTCCTGTACAGAGTCCATCACTGGACTACATTACATCATCCCAGTCATGAAGTTTCCAATGCACAAGTCACCATGGTAGAGCTAATATATCTTATATCTATCTGTCTGTCTATCTAGATCAGGGGTCAGCAACCTTTTTTAGCAGGGGGCCGGTCCACTGTCCCTCAGACCATGTGGTGGGCTGGACTATATTTTTTGGGGGAAATATGAATGAATTCCTATGTCTCACAAATAACCCAAAGGTGCATTTTAAATAAAATCACACATTCTACTCATGTAAAAACACCAGGCAGGCCCCACAAATAACCCAGAGATGCATTTTAAATAAAAGCACACATTCTACTCATGTAAAAACACGCTGATTCCTGGACCGTCCGTGGGCCGGATTGAGAAGGTGAATGGGCTGCATCCAGCCCCCGGGCCTTAGATTGCCTACCCCTGATCTAGATACACACACACGAAATAATTTTATATACTTATCACATCTAATTTCACCAATAGTTAATGAGATCTTTGAAAAGATGGGTTTTGATGAAAAATAACCATGCACATTCATAAAACCTCTAATACTGTGTCTTGCTTTAATCAGTGCTCACAGAAGCCCCCTCCAGGCAGCCACTAAGTGTACAAATGAGCCCATGTAGGGAAGTAGTGAGAAGGGCATCCAGATTTTGGGGGGGGGGCATTACAAACCTTTGAACAAGCATAAAGGACCACCCATTAGTCACTTCAGGTGTCTTGAAATATCATATATTTTTGCTCAGGCTTTCCTTGATCCATAAGATTGAACCCTCTTATTACTGAATTCATGTTTTTATTCCTGTTTGTCTGGCTTTTGTGTTGTCAATTTGCTTTTATGACACTCTCTTGTTGTTTTTATGCTGTATTTTTGTATACTGCTTAGAGATTTTTAAATACCAAGCAGTCTGAAAAAGTGTTTAAATCAATCAATCAGTATGTCTGGTTCTATGACTCAACGTGCAATCCTTAATCCACATGCCTGGGAGTGAAGCCCCATTGAATTCAATGGAACTTACTTCTGAGCAGATTGCACTGTAAAGGACAATAGAAATTCTCTGATGGCTTCCATTTGTGTTGGCTCAAACCCTAATCAAGACAGGGAAGTAGAAATCCCAGATCTACAAACAATCACATCTGCAGGGGGGAAATGAAGGCTGCAATAACGTAGATGAATCCTGCCAACTATTAACTCTTGCAAGCATAAAACTGGGATAGCTCACTTGGTAGAGCATGAGGCTCTTAATCTCAGGGTCATGTTGGTCAAAATATTCCAGCATTGCAGGGGGCTGGACTAGATGACCCTCATGGCCCTTTCCAATTCTTTAAAGTCTGTGTGTGTGTGTGTGTGTGTGTGTGTGTGTGTGTGTGTGTAAGAGACAGAGGGGGGGATTCATCTCAACAAGCCTTTACTGTGGATTAACTTGAGTCTCTCACAATCTTCCAGGAAGCCATTCTCAAGTGCATTGGTAGATAACTACCTGCATTTTGTAGGGTGAAACTGGCAGCTACTGCCTTGCTCCCAGATCTACAAACAGTTTTCCATGGGGATCACATGGTGAGAAGAGGACTGACAAGCACCCCTTATCCTTCATCCCTTCACTTGCCCTCATTTCAGTTCAGGGCAGACGTCTCCTGCCTTTTCTCAGGGGTTATCTGAGGCCACTGCCACTCCCTGTTTCTTTCTTTTGAGCAGTCATTCTCATTCCTTTCCTTGCTCACCAGTAAGTAGCTGTAGTTAGGAAAGTAGCCGGCCTTCACCCTAGCCAAAACAACACCTTCTGCCATTACTTTCTGATTACCAGTGCCACTGATATCAACCTCCTATCCTCCTCCTACACACACTCTGATCAGATGGGAGAGCAGATGCTATAAAACCGCTGCAGAAATTTGCGAGCACAACAGAGCAATTGAAATGCATCACTAGATTCTATCCCTGCAGCTTCAGAAGTCTTGCTGCAGAGTTCCCATTATTGTTGTTTGAGTTTCAACCAAGAAACAGCCCCCAGGTGGCTCACAAAAGGTAACACACAAATACTAAATTCAAGGGGGAAAGTGTGTACAGTCAGTGATTATTCAGAAAACATCAAATGTGTTGGCCCTTCCTATCTCAATGCCTCTCAAAGCATTCAAAATGGTGGTACCCAAACAGACGGTGCTTTTGTTAGGCAAAGGTTTAGCATGCCAACTGACCAATAGCAACACCCTACAATGCATCTCTGCTGAAGGCACAGTTTTGAAGCTAAGTGTCACTCTGGTGAAAGGGCTTTTTGCAGCAGACAAGGCAGACTGAGAGGCTCAACAGATGACGAAGGTGAAAATCCAGCTCATAAGACATCTGTGGCCAGAAGGATTCCAGCACTTCCCTCGTCAGGGAAGAGAGAGAAGTATTCAGACAGTCAAGGAATGGCACATATTTTCTGAAAAGGTTATGTTAAAAGCCCAATGGTAAAATAAGATTTCTTCCCTTCTCCTGCAAGACAGCAATTGCAAATGCTGGCTTTAATCTCACAGTGGGTCAGCAGTGAAGCCAAGACGGCATGCCAGGCTTGTTGTTCCCCTTAGGTGATTATCCTGCCCTGACTGCCCTGTTCATCCAGCAGTGATGAATTATAACACTAGACATTCATTAAATCCTGTGCCTTGATCCTTTGCCTCTGCAGTGCCACCAACAATCTCTCTGCTGCCTGCTGGCTATTGCGCTACTAATGCTGCTGAAATGACCCCAGAGCATTCTTTTTTTTTCACTGCACAGAACAAAGCTTGTCTATTTAAAACAGTCGTTTGCAGACAGACAAAACACTTTTAATAGTCACAGTTAGCATGTGCTTTTCAGAAGCTACTAAATTACAACCTAGAAATGCACACCCAGGTGGACAGTATCACCAGGAAATGACTACTTTGATTCTAGAACACTCTGGCCAGATCCGTGTCTAGGTTGTGTGACACTTTTCCATGTTTTTATTCATAGTTCCATTCCATTTCCACAGTAATATGCATTTTTAAAGAATCATTTCTAAATACCTATTTAAATAGCATTGTGCTGTTTAAATACATGTACAAATGCATTTTTAAATGTGTATTTTCTGGCAAAATAGGTATTTAAAAGCACATTTCGATAATTTAAACTGCTGAGAACTACATCTCAAAATCTGAAGAAGCGCAAAATCCCCCACATATTCAAGCTCCTATCTGCACATTACTCAAAGAGGTGTGTGGATCATGTCATTTTGTGTTGGAATTTGCAAAGACTGAATACCTCAAGAATTCTTAGATTAGAAGGAAAGTGCTTCCTCTGTTCCCCCATGTTTAGCATAAATTGTCCTGCCTCCCTTGGCCAAATCAAAAGTAAAAATAAAAAAAAAATGAGCAGAGACTTCAACTGGGGGGCGGGGAGATTATTTAGCCACTTTCCCTAGCACATTTTGTTTTGTTGCTTCTGTGCAAAGTCTTCTCTGTAATTTGGCTTCTCCTCCCACCTCTCCCCACTACCACACATATCCTGCTTGGGAACGGTCCTATGAGTACTTAGTGGGGAAAGATTTATTTGCAAATTCAGGAAAGGAGGGCATGATGAAACTGCCTGGGGGCAAAAAGAAAACCTGTTTTTTGGCTGCACTCATAGTTGCCTTCTGCCTGCATCCTACTCTGGGTTTGTCTCCATCACAGATTTGATGGGGGAGGAGCAGCTAGATATTTTTAGCAGAGAATTCTCAGCATCGTCATCAAACAACAATTCCAGGGATTCTTAGTGAGAAGCCAATGTAGCTAAACTGGTATAAAGCAGATATAGGTTTGTAGTACAGATATATGTTATCTCTGTCTCATGTGGACTCCTGTCTTGGCAAAACACATTTATCACAAAACTGCAAGGCAACCAAAGGACTTCCAATCTCTGCTCTAAGCTTCAGTAGCCCATCACTTGCATTCCATCAAGCCTTTTCTTAAAAAACCTTTAAAGGAGATACCCATAACCTCCAGGAAATGCTTTCCATTATGAAACTGCAGTTACAATAAACAAGATTCTCTATTGTTTTATCTAAATCTAGCTTCCGTTTCCTGTTGATGCACTGAACAGCTTCTGATTTAGTATTGCCCCCCTCCCAACAGCTCACCTTCCAATTATCCAGGTCGCTAAGGCTTTCTGGGAAAAACTGAACACAGGTGCCATGCTGGAAGCTACTGAGGTGTGCTCAGCACTTTTTGGAAAATTGACCTTGATTTGGATTGCTGATCGTGTAAAACTCTGACACACACAGAGGTGGAACAAGAGAAGGCAGAATGAAAAAACAAAGTATCATTCCTAAAATGCTCCCATTAAAACTAGGCTTTATTTTATCCAGGTAAAAGACACAGTTTGGTGCACACACACACACCCCACACACATTTGCGTACACACATACACAGGCTGGGAGCCTCAATGGCACTCCTCTACCTGGGGCAAAAAACTTAGCTATCCGCCCCCCTCCCCGCCCCCCGATATGGCTCTGATAGAAACTTAGGATATTGTGATGGTCACATCCATATGGCATCCCTCATTGTTCTGATAACATACTACAGTACCAGAAACCAACCAAGAAGTTACAGGGCAACTACAAATTCTCTACTTTAAACAAAACTTCCCCTCTTTTACGCCACTATACTATTAATGACATCATGGAAAGTGCTAGTAAATTCCCAGGCAATAAGCAAGTGGATAATTTAGTGCTGTTTTAAAGGTAAGGAAAGTTCCCAGACTTGTCTCTGATTGATGTATTTTATTCCTAAATGGATGGGTTGTTTTTTTACAAAACATGTAAGAAAATGCAAAACTGGATTGTAAAATCTTTAGAACCAAACTAGATGAGAGATCAGTATACTCATGATCATGTATCCTATAGTTAGTAGTATTGGTAGTGATAGGTTAAAGTTAAAAACAGCAATATAGGTTAAAGTGGTAGGTTAAAGTTAAAAACAGCAATATATAGAGGGTGATCAGACTGGGCCTGGAACTAGGAGGGGGGGGAGAATTACCCTTTTTACTCTCTCTCTCTCCTCTCTCTCTCTCTCTCTCTCTCTCTCTCTCTCTCTGTCTGTCTCTCTCTCACACCCACCCCTGCTATTTGCCCTAAAGATGGAAAATACCAATGACATTCCACTGTTTTCAATGAAACTTTCAAACTTTGACATTATGACTTAAATCCAACTTTTTGTATGCAGTCTGATATGCAGAAAGAATTCACTTCAGTGACTAGGATAGGTAATCAAACACCGAAAAATACATTGCAGGAATAGCACCCCCCCTTCAAGTGACTTGGGGAAATTCTTGCCCTTGTGGGAGCTCCGTGTATATACTGGAGGCTTCACATGAGCACACTGCCTGTACATTTAAGTTTTTATTAATGCAGTGAAGAGCAGATGGGGGGGCGGATTTTCATCAGGAAACTGATGTGGAGAGAAAGGATTATCCGATCTTCCCATGGTCCTGATACACATGCTCTTTGCCAGAATTTTAAGCAATAGGAGTTCCAATCTTGCATCTCCACTGCCTCATTTAGCCAGATCTTTACTTTCAGTAAACTTGTTTAGGTTTGTGGCACCAAAAATCCATACTGCTGTTCAGCAAGTATTTTATCTGGACTGAGGTCAAACAAATAAATTATACCTATTGATTCATTTCAGAAATGCAGAAATTATCAAGCTGACATAGTAGCCTCAATAGGTTGTCCATCAAACCAAGCACATTAAAAGCTGTCCATCCAGACTATTTTCTCAGCACGGATTATGCTAATTTTCTATTTAAGGTTGTTGTTGTTTTTCCTTTTAAGTAACATAACCTTTTCAAGTGAGTAAGTGATTATTGGAGAAAATTTACATTGAAACAATTTCAATAGGGCTTTCAATAGGAAGTTTTTTTTTTTTTACTATTTAACTTATTTAACTTGTTTTCTGAATACTGAAAAAACTGGCTGTCCAACTTCATTTTTGCTGTACTACTCTTATTTTCAGCAAAGCATATCTGCATAATTTTACCAAAATACTGAAACTGAGTACGTTTTGTTTTCTACTTCTGAAGTCCATTTGGAGACAGTGTGACTGCTTTCACAATACAGCTTTGAATGGTACCTGGGAAAAACACCCAGTATTGTACTGCTGTGCTGCAGATGCCATAAAACTGAAATGATATATAGGATCCTTTACAACCTACTAAGTGTTAGTATTGTTTACTAATAAATAAATAAATAAATAAATAAATAAAAGTGTATCACTAGAAGAGAGCATGATTGGGTAATGAAGAGGCCATAGGTACTAAACAAGTACATTGGGGGTTACAGACTAATGTACTGCAACAGCACAGCAAAAACTGGGTCAACATACTGAATTATGTCACTAGACTTTCAGAGAAATGGGGAGGTAGGACAGGAAGAAGAGGCAACACCATGTGAGAAGTAAAACACTGTGTTACCAGTTTAATCTATTCATATCTGCTCAGAAATAAGTCCCACTGAGATCAATGGTGGGATTGTAGCCTAAGAATGTTTTATATGTTCTCGGCCTCCTGGAAAACATACAGCCAAGTGTATCTTAATATGGTGATCCAGAAGATGGAACATAATTACAAAGTCTTAAAGGCTGCAAACCAATACCCTGGGAGTAAGCCCCACTGGACGCAGTGCTTCGAAGGAAACACAAATCACCTGAACATCATTTCAAGCATATTGATTCTCAGACTGAGCCTTCTTATGCTTCTTTTATGTGTATTTTGTGCTATCATATAATCTGCTAGAGTGGACTTTCTCCTACATGTAGAAAGGTGGTAGAACACCCTGATACTTTGATCAGGAAGATAAAAACCCTTTAAAAACAAAGTGCTGCACAGATATAATACACCTGAGCTAGCAGAGCAGAAGGAATCAAAAGCCTCCAATTTTGTTTGGGGGGGGGATGAATGCCATGCCTCACCATTCCTTTAACCCACTCTTGTTTCCTATCAATATCCTGAGCATTAAGCATGTAAAAGACCACTGGTTAAATTCAAAGCCTGTTCAGGTCATTTTATCCATTCAGTCCTCACCTCGTTTGGAGTGATGGGCTCACTTTTAAGTATGATCAGGTTCTGTGCGCTCTGCCCGCTCTGCCCACTCTGCCCAGTCAGATGTCTCTCAGTCATCCCAGCCTGGGAGTGGATTCCTGCTGGGACCCCGGTGTTGTAAAACATGAAAGTATCACTTCCTGAGCCTGCAGTCAGACAAGCTTTATAGCAGTAGGTCTTGGAAAGAGATCCATTGCCCCGCACTTCAACAAAATGGGGCTGGACTTTTAAACCATTTGACATTCTGGTGTCAAGGTTGTTATTTGCCTGCTTATACATTTCAACCGGGCACCTTTCTCTGGGCGTCCCACAGAACCCCCCACAACAGGAGCTCATGTGCACACTGTGTTTGTGGCACTTGATTACAGCGAGGACAATGATTGTCAAGAGAAATATAAATGAGACAGAGCTCAGAGCAACAATGAGATAAAGGGTGATCTCAGAGTAACTTCTAGAGCTTTTTACGTGCCTCCTGGTGTCAGGAATGATTTTGGAAATCCTGTCCACGACGGCAACTATGATTGACACGGAGGAAGACAAGGGTGGCTTTCCATTGTCTCTCACTACAACAGTAAGGTTGAAGGTGGTCACAGTGTCCTCCGGCAGTTTTCGAGTAGTCCTAACTTCTCCACTGTGAAGTGCCACTCTAAAGAAGTCTGGAGCTGAAGACTGGGCCAAGTGAAAGAAGAGCCATGCATTTTGCCCAGAGTCTGCATCAATGGCTATGACTTTGGTCACCAAGTATCCAGTGCTGGCTGAACGAGGGATCATCTCCATAGCTGCTGAGGCATTAACTGGGGCAGGATACAGAATCTGTGGTGCATGGTCATTCTGGTCCACCACATAGATGTTCACTGTGGCTGTGCTACTGAGTGGTGGCACCCCCGAGTCTTGGGCCTGCACAACAACTTGGAACTCCCTCAGCTGTTCATAGTCAAAGGAAGTAACAGCATAAATGTCACCAGTGTCAGGTTTAATGGAGACATAGGAGGCCACAGGGAGCCCTTGAATCTCTCTGTTCAGCAGAGAGTAGGAAATGAGGGCATTTTCATTGGCATCAAGGTCAACAGCCTTGGCAGTGCAGAGGGAAACCCCTGGAGCATTGTTTTCAGGGATGTAAACAGAGTAAGCGGATTCTTCAAACCGTGGTGGGTTGTCATTGATATCAGAGATGTCCACCTGGATGACTTTGTGAGAAGTTAAGGGAGGAATCCCTGCATCTGCAGCAGTGATGGTAATATTGTAGGTAGCAGCCCTTTCGCGGTCGAGAACGCCCTGAGTCACCAGGGTGTAGGAGTTTTTGAAGGAATTAAGTTTGAAAGGGAGGTTGGCAGGAATGCTCAAGCTGACTTGCCTGTTCTGGCCAGAGTCCTGGTCAGTGACGCTCATTAAGGCCACCACGGTGTCTGGGGGGGCATCCTCAGAGACTGGGCTGTACAAGGAAGTCAGCACAACCTCAGGGGCATTATCATTGGCATCCACAATGTGGACTAGCACCTTGCAGTGCCCAGCCATGGGGACGGGGCCCCTATCAGTGGCTTGTACATAGATCTCATAGGAGGAGGCTTCCTCGTAATCCAGCGTCCCGTTAACCCTCACCTCTCCCGACACTGGGTCCACGCTGAAGAGCTGGCGCACTTTCTCCGGGGTGTAGCTGCTGAAGGAATAGCGCACGTCGCCGTTGGAGCCCTCGTCCGGGTCGGAGGCGTTCAGCCTCGCCACCAGCGTGCCTGGCGCCACATTCTCCATTAAAGTCGCCGTGTAGGTGCCGCGGTCGAACTCCGGCGAGTTGTCGTTGGTGTCCAAGACCCGCACGGAGATCTGGGCCGTGGCGGACTTGGCCGGGTCGCCTCCGTCGACGGCGGTCAGCACCAGCTGCTGGCGGGCGCTCTGCTCGCGGTCGAGGGGCTGCAGCAGCACCAGCTCCAGGAGTTTGCTGCCGCGCTCGAAGTCCCCCAGGCCCAGCCCGAAGTGCTCGCTGGGGCTGAGGCGGTAGCTCTGCACCGAGTTGGAGCCCACGTCGGGGTCGTCGGCGCCCTCGATGGGGAAGCGGGCGCCCGGCAGCGCGGACTCGCTGACGTCCAGCCGGTACTCCTGGCGGGGGAAACGGGGCGCGTGGTCGTTGATGTCCAGCACCTCCACCTCCACGCCGTGCACCTCGACGGGCTGCTCGATCACCAGCTCCAGGCTGAGGAAGCACGACGGGCTGAGCTCGCACAGCGCCTCCCGGTCCACGCGCTCCTTCACCACCAGCAGCCCGCGGCCCACGTCCAGCGCCAAGTACTGCCGACCGCTGCCCGACGTCAGCCGGGCACCCCTCGACGCCAGCTGCCGGGGCTCCAGCGCCAGGTCTTCCGCCACGCTGCCCACCACGGCGCCCCGCGGCACCTCCTCCTGCACTGCGTAGCGGAGCTGCCCGACGGCGGGACCCAGGCACAGCAGCAGCAGCAGCAGCCAGGAGCCCAGGGCCTCCGCCTCGCGGCCGCGCCGGGAACCGGGCGGTGTCATGGCAGGTCCGGGAAGGGAGGCCCCGGGCAGGCGCACGCTCAGCCTCCCGGCAGCAGCGGCAGCGGCAGGAGGGTCATGCAGGCGGCTAGCAGGCGCCGCCAGGAGCCCCCGGCGCGGCCACTGCGCCCCTCCTCCGCTCCGGGGCCGCCCAGCCCCTCATGTCGCCCAGTCGCCAGCTCTGGCCCGCTCTGCGATGGCCCCGTCTCCTCCGACGACAGACAGGCTGTTCCACTCCTCCTCCTCCTCCTCCTCCTCCTCTTCCTCCCCCGCCGGCTGACGCGGCTGCTCCTCCGCGCTCCGGGGAGGGGCGGGTTCGGCGCTCGGCTGGCTCCGTTTCAGCACCTGGGCGAGGAACAGCGACCTCGAGGCGGGCGGGCGGGCGGCCAGCCAGGAGCGACGCGGCGAGGAAGAGGCAAGGGCAGGGCCAAGGAGGCGTCGGCGGGGCAGTCGAGGGTGGGTGCTGGGGGGCGGGAAACAGGGGCGCAGCTATGCAGGCCGGCTGCCCCACTCACTCACTCACCACGCTTCTCAACAAACACGGGGCAGGCGCCACGCAGCACATGCACACACCCGAACACCGGGGGCTGCTCGATGCCTGGTCGAGCCGGGGGTCCCTCTAGCCTACTTCTGCTTTCTGCACCTGGCACTGCAGATTCGGACCCAGGATATCCGCCATCCTGGCTACTTGGGAGGCTTTCAACGAAAATGCCAGGGGTTGGAACTGATCTCTTCTGCGAGCAGGGGGTGAGTTTTCCCGCCCTGGGGGCCCTTCTCAGAGCCTCGCTCCCATCCCAGCAAGACCCCTTCCTCCCATTCCGATGTCAAATCCAAGGAAAGAAAAGGTGAGTCCTCCCACTGGCCTTCGACCAGCTCACACTCCTGTTTCCTGCAGCCACACCAAGATGTTCCTTCTTTGGTGCAGCAAACAAATCGAGGAGAAAAATCCCCACCCCCCAAAAAACTAGGAAAGGAGTATGTTGATTTATATAGGTGGGTTCAAGGCACCAGGAAGTAATGAAAGAGGAAAATAAGCAATCAAAATGCAGGAAGAGGGATACTCGATTTATAAACAACATTAACACACCACTTCCAATCTTACCAATTTCAAGCTTACTAGCAAATGAAAAGATGATCTATACTTTTACCGGGGAAGGGAGTGCCATAGTTGTGACACAGCCCCTCTAGAGGCTTTCAGTCTTAGACATCTTGATGTCTAGAAAAGGCTTCCTTGCAGGTCCTTTTCTTGCTTTTCCAAAGCTCCCCCTTCACATTGCTTTTCCTTCCTCAGTTCCCTCATATACCAAAACTGGTATGTGCAATCCAACTTCTGGAATCTCACCACACAACTTGTGACTCGCCAAGCCAAACCCAGGTTACTAGCTATATTTCTTTGACAAACCTCCTGTTTTTGCTACTTGCCTAGGGCTGGAGGAAGGAGAAAGTGTGTCTAATATCTGGCAGCCCACAGGTTGGCGGACTATGTATGACTTGGTGAGCCACAATTGGGCAGATCCAGACTCTGTTTTTCCTTAAATTAAATCACAAGCTTTTAAGACAGCATTCATTATAAAAATGCAAATGAATGATAGTCTTTCAGTAATAATAATGAAAATGAGGAGTCTGGGAAGTATAACAGTATTTCTCTGTATATGCCAATGATTGTCTCTTATTAAATTTGGATTCATTGTGTGCAACACAAACTCTGGACTTCAAAATAAAATTAACCATCCTGCTTTCTTTATTCGTATCAGAAATATTGCCCTATGCATGTGTGCATGCAGAATCACCCTATGCAGAAAATCTTGTTACAAAGAATACAGTTTCTATAATAATAGCATTGGTAGTTAATAGTATTGGTTTTGAGATCCATTTGAAAAATTACACAATTCCAAGAACAATTACAAAAAGATAATTACTCCCCCCTCCAAATCCTTGTATCTTATGCCATAGTTCAAACACGTTTTGAGTACCAGTAATTTCCTGCTGTTTTCTTCTCCTCCTCCCCATTTCTATTTTGTGGGATAAGTCAGGAGAAACAGTATGAAGAACTAACCCTTCAAGGCACATAGTTTCCCAATGTCTATCCTATGCAAGGAATAGTTGCATGCATTTCTTGTGTCAACAGAGACTATGGCTTAGTTATTACTAGGGTTGTAAACTAATGTCTAGGTTGCACTACTTTGGACAGTATTTGGGGGCTCACATGATTAAATGCTCTCCAATTTTCAAAATCACCACATGCAGAAAACTAGTATATCAGTGAGTACTATTCTAGCCTGGCCTTTTTCTGACATCTACTTTTTTTCTGTGTGTAAGCATTACATTTAAAACAAAACAAAACTGAGGAGCATTCCGTAATGTCAGCCCCACTTGTAAAATGAACTGATACACCTTAGACAGAGGTTTACCATCCTGGAATCCGTCAGAAAGAAGGGTGGAATCTAAATTCAATCTATCAATAATGCTGGGAGTAGACCTACGTTTTCCCCATACTGTTGAATTCAAAAGGTTCCTAATACTTTGAGCAGAATCTGTATAATCATAGCTTTTATTGCTTTTATTTCATTTTGGATGTTTTGTTGTTGTTACAATGTTGTATGATGTCTTGGAATGAGTCATCCTTAAAGGTAGAGTATAACTATATTATACAAACTTGTGGGTTGGAATACAGATGTCTTTACAGAGGCATTGTGGACTCTCCTTACGCTGTATGGAATTGCACTGCTGATAATCTCCTCATAAAGCTTCTGTTTCTCCCCCTTTCTAAATATATTTCTAAGCCTCTCCTGAGCCTGCATATATTTCTTGTTCCAGTTCTGCATCAGACATTTTGTTTCATGCTTCAATCCTCTTTTATGCCTGACTTGCTTGTTTACATATTTCTTCCTCATTTGAAGCTATTGGCCTCAGTTTGTCATGTCGGGCATCTTTATTAAATTGATCATTGGTACTAATATGTACTCTCCCCCTCATGCCATGCCTCAGTTCAGTGCAAAACTAATCTCATCTCTGATGTAAATTGAAGTCGCTTAGGTGTGTGGAGGTGGTGGCCATGTGTGTGTAATACAGCTGTTTTGCAATAAAACTTGTCAACCAATCATTTAAAAAATCCTGACTACATTTAGATTGTATATTCTTTGATTTTCAGATATTGCTGACTTTGCCATTGTTTCAGAAATTAGTATATAAAATATAATAGTCCTCATCCTACATCTCTCTTTCTGTTCAACATGTCTGTGAAGCTACTGGATAAGATTTGGATTTAGGTGGATTTAACTGGAGAGTAAGGTCACAATGAGAGATTGATGGAATTTGAGCTGCCCAACTGTAAGCATAACCAGTAGCCTAGAAAAGATCACACAGCTATCTAGACCACGTCCTTATGCAGTTAACATCTAAACCTTGTTGTCACTGAGGTGGCAAAGCTGTGACTAGGCTGTACTCGTTTGGGTGTGTTGTTCTGCTTTTAAATTTGAGACTCACTTGACTAAACCTTCCTCCATACAACAGCAACAAGAAATCCCTGCAAATGAAAAGCAAGCATGCCAAGTGAGAAAGTTAGACTAGAATCCTTATCCCTAATATTTAATTTTGTGTGAGGGTGGATTTTGTTTTATATGGAGGAGCATTCCTTCAAATGAGCCCCAAGCCAGCTCTCTGCAGCCCAGACACAGCTTGGCCAACACAGGTCTTCCCCCCCCTTCCCCCTCCCCTTACTTATTCTCTGGCTATTCTGAGGACTAAATGTAGACAAATTAATTGAAGCTGAATGCAGACAAGACAGAGGTAATGATGGTTGGCAGAGGGGATAAGGACACTCATTAGAGAGGATGTTCAGCCTCCCCAGGTCACACAGGTTCATAGCTATAGAGCGCTCTAGGGGTTGCTATTGCACCTGAATGTTCATTTTGTAGGAATGCTTTTGGAAAGGGTTGTGTACCCTAGACAGTTCAGAATTTAAAGAAGAATGGCTTTTTCCCCAGCCGGAACTCACTGGAACTCAGTTCCTGCACCTCTTGGGTGAGCGCCATTGCCATTATAAGAGAACAAGGGTGAGCTCCAGCACTTCTTCTTCTTCTTTTTTTTTAATAGTAATACAGTGGTACCTCGGGTTAAGAACTTAATTCATTCTGGAGGTCCGTTCTTAACCTGAAACTGCCACTGTGCGATTTCTGTTCTCATCCTGAAGCAAAGTTCTTAACCTGAGGTATTATTTCTGGGTTAGCAGAGTCTGTAACCTGAAGCGTCTGTAACCCAAGGTACCACTGTAGTAATAAAAAAGTATTGCAAAAATAAATATTCCTAAACTCAAGTGATCTTCTAAGGTGTGGAGTTCCATAACCTGGGAATTATCTCTGATTTTTGCTGATGTTTGAATTCTATCCCAGGAGAATATTCCCATGTAGATTGAAAACTGGTTATGAAGTGCTTATAGTCCTGTTTATATGAACCGGCTTGCAGTCAGTGTGCTACTTAAAAGCATTTGACCCCCTAAATTGTGCATACATCTTTGTAAATATAGTTCTCAGTGCGGTGGTGAGCCTGTGTCTGAGCTACACCAGCTTCAGACTACGGGCTCACAAAAGGCCTGCAAGCTGCAATCCTTTCCCACTAGAGCCATGGGAGTTTTGTTACTGACTTCAGTAATATTAATATTCCACCTCTGTAATCAGAAGATGTCAGTTCTGGTTAAAACTGGCTTCTATTAAGTACTTGGGAAGCTGAAATTATGAGCTGGTTCTTGTGCATTATGTTTTGATGGATTGTTAAAGCCCAAATTACTTATTTCCACTGCTGGAGGTCATGTTGTGCTTTTGGACAGCCCTGTAGCTGGCCAGTGTGCTGCCAACGCCATTTATTCTTTACCAATTTATTTGTTGATTTATCTTGCATTTGCCTCTGTAAATAAAAACTTGGTCCTTTCTACAGGGTGAGAAATGTTCTGCATTAATTTCTTTAAAACGAGTACAGTAATTTTCCCATAGCAATTCCCCTCCCTTTTCAACCCTTATAGTTGCAATGCTAATATAATTTCCATATCATCCATGGTTCTTGATATCTAGTAGAATTTAATAATTCCTTAAAGCATTTTTCAGCTTACAAAAAGTACAAGACTCCTTCCTGACAAGCAAATAATAGTAATAATCAGTCACTTTGTAGCTGTTCCCCTCTATTTCATGACTGATTTTATCCTTTGATTCTGCTTTCAACAATGATATATGTTAGATGTCATGACCTTACTAGGTGGCTATAGGCAGGTCACCTATCTCCAACTTAGCAACCTTATAGGGTTGTTGTAAAATTACCAAAGAAATGTGTTTTTGTTGTTGTTGCATACCAATGAGACCGTATAAATGCTAACTGGTGGTAGTGGCTCTTCTTATTTACTTTTAAAATCTCTACAACATAGATGGCTATCATGAGGCCTATGTAGAACCCAATTTCTAGTTGGGCAAGAATAAATAATGCAGACAGATGTAGATTCAGATAATGAATTTGTTCATCTTCTAGCAATTCTCACTGTTTAGATGACCTTAAGCTTTTCCCATCCAACAGAAGCATTATTCATGCAGAGAATGATGGCGCCAAGGAAATGCAGAAGTGTATACAGTTATAGAAACTCACACGGGTATTGGGGATGGCAAGAAACAGGCTCCCTCCTTCAGAATTTAGCACAGTTTTGAGGGCAGTAGATGCATATACAATGTTCACATTTGAGTTACCTGCATAAATAAGGGATTGGCAGTGTGTGGGTGTGTGGGTGTGTGTGGGTGTGTGTGTATAAGAGAGAGACTTAGGCCTGATTCATAAGTACCGATAGCAAGGTTGCATCCACCAATAGTCATATTATCATGGTGAAGGATGTTTATCAATAATGGGAACGATCCCATTTTTGCTTCCCCTCCCCCCATCATTTAGAACATTTTTCATGCCAGCATCTGTGGACCCCAGAGAACTCTGGCATGAAAATGTTAGATATAAAGCAATTTATACAGTTGCAGCAGCAACCTGGACAATGCAGCTATGACACAATGGCTTGGGCAGCAACCCTGCTGCTACTGGTTCATGTGAATCAGGATTAAGATGTGACTGTTGCTGGAATTGATGCTGGACAGTAAATAGCCTTTGGCTGTGTATGTTACAGGCTATTAGAAATTCTGCTCGAAGGCATCACCATTAAGTGCTTAATTGTACCATCAATGGATTTTTTGCTTCCTCATTTAGTGACAGATATTTTTTAACCTGGTTTTCCACTGCCAAAAGAGCACTGCCAGGCATATATAGGTTTTGAGCCTACATGCCAATCATCCTTCCTTCTGCCAAAACAGAACTAAGCTTTTTCAGCTGTTTCCATAGAAAAGCAAATCTTATTTTTTCCAGCGATCAAATTTAAGATCTTTCCTTGAGGGAATCTTCCAAAGCTATTTCAACTTGACTTTAATGAATATTATTTTGGGATGGGACATTACTTGCTCAGAAATCCAAACCTTGGACTACTATCACAGTCTCAGAAAGCATGGGCAGAAAATGAAATCTCTGTAAGTGAAAAGAGAGCTATAGGAGAAGCTGGTGTGGGTTAGAATGCAGGCATCATCATAAAAGCACAGAGAAATCCTGGGGGAATTGTTGTGAGCCTCCTCCTGCTGAAATTGCCGTCTTGCCATTTTCTGTCAAACATGCGGCTGCACTAAGAAGACTATGAGGGTGACAAGTGCAATCTAGTCTTGCTTACCAATTTGTATCAGCCACTTCAAGACTAAGCCCATCAAACTAGACATGCCACACAACACTATGAAACTAGCAATTGTGTTAATGTCTCTCTTTTTTGAAGTAAATAGCAGGCATGGGAGGGAAGGTGATCTAGGTCAGGGATCAGCAGGGAAGGCTTTGCCATTGGTTGGATCCCAGTCTGGATCTAGCGCATGCTCCTACCATTATTGGTGCCTCTAAATCTAGAAAAACAAAACCATGCTTGCAATTGGCAGCTGAATTAATGGTGTCATTGTTTGGTCTGGCCTTCAACAGAGAATAACTGAATTTAGTGAGACGTAATTCTCAATAGGATTGTATTATAAAATTATATTATTTTTATTATTTATAAAATAATATTTGTATACCTCTCTTCATGAAAAAATATCGAAGCAGCTTACAACAAGTTCACATAAAAACATTTGAAACCATGTAAAAGATTAAAATCGGAGGTCAACTATTACAGATAGAAACTTTAACTTATCTCAGAATAAGTCCTATTTTGCCTAGGCTTTTAAAAGCTATTTTTTTGTTCATTTGAATTTCCTCAGCTCTTGTTTTCATATGCCTTTATACTATTGTTTTACTGGGTTTGTGTTGCATTTTTATTTTAATGAGCCTGATGAGCATGGGACGATGCAGTGAACAGCAAAAGTTCAGATCAAGACAAGCAGAAAATAGCCTGTTTCCATGGTTCTGCCCTTGAAATATTAGTCCTTCTCCTGAAAAAAAGCCCCTAAAGCTTTATGTCAAATGGTGAAACCCGGCAATCCTACCACCACCCTAATAGTACACTCTCAATCCACACGCTCCATCCATTTCTATGTCACCTAATGGGTTTTGCTCACCACCTGAGCTGTACAAAAGGATGACCAAGCTTAATGTGTCAAAATGAGAAAACAACCCTAGGCTGGTTCATGGTTCATGCTGGCACCGTGTTATGCTGTGCCATTGCACCCATACAGCTGTCCTTACACTTGACCCTGAAGGCCTAAAATAAAAACTGCTGCCTCAGAAGAGAGATTTGGAGGTGTTCTTAAGTTGAGACATATACAACCCTCATGGGCTTTAAGAACCTACACTGAAAATGAGAAACAATAGGAGCTGCAATTTGATAATTGTTACTGAAGCCTAAGAAAAACAGTTTGTAAGGTAAACACAAGGACAGAAAAATACATTTTCACTTACACCAACAAAAGAAAGGAAAGTGCAGCTACAATTCAATCAATGGGATAAGAACCATAGACTTTAATAAATTATTCAAATGCATCCAAACTTTCAGATGAACAAGCTGAACCACAGTAATCACCGTCGCCAAGGTCATGTATGAAAATTCCTCTGAAACAATATTAAGGTTATATCCAACCTTAGCCATAACTCAGAGTAGACCATCTGAAATTAACGGACACAACTCATTTAAGTTAATTAATTCCAATGGGTTTTCTCAGAATAGAATTTAGTTAGATACAGTCCTTAATGTTTTACTACAAAATTAAATTGCTCCTACAGAGAAATAAAACACGCATGTGTTAAAAACATAATAGCAAGCTTGGCTGGACTAAACCAAAGGTCCATTGAGTCCAGAACCACAGCAACCAACCAGATACCACAAAGCAGGACAAGAAGTAAATAGCCCTTTGCTGGTTTTCTTGTATTCAGAGGGGCATTGCCTCTGAACACAAAGGTCCTAGTAAGCTAATCACCAGCATACAAGTGCTATATTAACTAGGCTGCAAACATACACACATTTTACATAGGAGCAAATCCTTGACTGAACAGGGATTCAATCTTAATTCTGAGTAAAATAGGTAATAAGGGACACCTAGCTACATTAAATGAATTCAAATCTCCAGGGCCTGATGAGCTACACCCACAGGTACTAAAGGAGCTTGTAGATATAATACTGGAGCCTCTGTCCATAACCTTTGAGAATTTCTGGAGAATAGGTGAGGTCCCTGCAGACTGGAGGCAGGCGAATGTCCTCATCTTCAAAAAGAAAACCCAATGTAACTACCAGCATGTCAGCTTGATATCAATACCAGGAAAGGTCCTAGAATAGATAGTGAAACAGAAGGTCTGTGGACACTTAGAAAAAGATGCTGTGATTACTAAGACCCAGCATAGGTTTCTCAAAAATAAGTCATGCCAGATGAATCTCATTTCCTTTTTCTTTCTGTCTCTCTCTCTATATATACACACACACACAAAGAGAGGGAGAGAGAGAGAGAGAGAGAGAGAGAGAGAGAGAGAGAGAGAGAGAGAGAGAGAGAGAGAGAGTTACAACCTTGTTGGATCAGGATAATGCTATGGATGTAATATATCTTGATTTCAGTATATTTTTGTGGCAACACTGGTAAAATGTGAGCTGGACAAGATAACTGTTAGGTGGAATTGTAGCTTATTGACCAACTGAGTGCTCACTAATGGTTCCTCATCCTAGAAAAAGATGACATGTGGGGTGCTGCAGAGTTCTGTCCTGGGCCTGTTGTTGTTCAATGTGTTTATAAGTGATTTGGGAAAAGCAGCTGAGGGATTCTCATCAGATTTGCAGACGACAACAAACTGGGACAGGCACCTAATGCGGCAGAATACAGATTTGGGATTCAATATAACCTTCACCAATTGGAGATCTGGACCCAAACTAACAGAATGACAGCCTTTCCTCAAATACAGGGAGCAGGGACAGAAGAGCCACACTCTTTATCTTTTGTGCCATCCCCCTTAACTACTTATTTTATAAAGCTTGGGAGCATTAGTTGGCTAGAATTAGGGATAAGGTGGAAAGGGGTATGTAGCTTGTGGCTTTCATAAAGGAATTGCCTACCTTTTATCATTATTATCATCATCAACAACATATATTTATATGCTGCCTTCTTTCCTGGCAGGTTCATATGAGGAAACACAGTCTTTCAGAAAGCTTGAACCTAAGCTGTGTAGGGGTTTATAACTTTGAATTGCATCCAGAAACAGACTGGTAGTCAGTGGAGCAGTTCTAAGGAGTGAGCTGTGTGCTTCCTACAACCAGACCCGGTCAACAATGTGGTTTCAGCTCTTTGGGCCAGTTGAAGTTTCTGAGCACTTTTCAAAGGCAGCCCATCGCAGTAATCCAAATGGGATGTAAGTAAGTCATGAGTCACTGTGGCCAAATCAGATGTCTCAAGGACAAATCAAACATCTTCCATACATTTGGACATTTGGACAACCAATCAGGATTGTGAAACTTCTACTCATCTGCTATTGACAACTGTCTATTTTACAGCCTGTTTTTAGTCTAGGAGTGTCTGGCATATTGACTGGGTTTGGATACAGGTCAGGAGGTGTGTTTGTACAACCCAAAAAGTTCCACTGGGTTGTTCAGAAACTAAACTCATCTTTTTTCTTACATCAGATGTTTAGTTTTCTCAAGTTTGGGTGATAACCTTCCAAATGAAACTCAAGAAGAAGCCAATATGCCTGTTCTCTTCCTGAGTTTGCACAGTTTCCTTTTCCTTGCCTCTACCAATGTCATTGGTGTATCAGCTAAAAACGCAGTGATAACACTTCACTGTCAACTTTCATTATTTCTTTGCTGACAGATATTTAAGCTAGAGAACCAGGAAACAAGATTGGAATGAAGCCCATGCAGAGGTGAGAAATAGCAAGCGCTGCAAGGAAGGACAAGCAAGAGCGGAAACCAGAGGGCTCTGAGAGATTGGGGGAGAAGAGGAGGCAAGGGACACATATAGATGCACAATAGGAAAAGAAGTAGCTGTTAAAGGTAATCCATCAGGATGACCAAGGCTGATATAGTCCTGAAGCAAGGTCTGAACCCAGGTGGGAATGAATTTAGATAGACAACCACCCAGGGTGTGAAAAATAAATGGTCTAAAGCAGGAATGTGGAACCTGCAACCATCCAGATATTGTTGAGCTTTAACTCCCATCACCCCTGATGGACTATGGTGGATGGACAAGTAGAAGTTGGAAGACCAACAACATCTGAAGAGCCACAGATTTCCAATCCCTGTTGAAGCAGACAGGGTGAGTAGAAGTCTGTGGTTGAGGACAGTTGTGACCGGGGTGGGCAGAGGCAGAGAGGTAAATGAAAAGAGGGTGGCTTGGTCTTTTGAGCTCCTGAGGGGAGGGTTTCAGAAGGGTAGGAAAAGAGGAGGGAGACACTGCCCCCTGCAAGTCTCAAACAGCACTACAGTAGTCCTATTCCAGGCCAGCTGGAGTTCTGAAGAGCAGCACTCATGTTAGGCCTGGAGGCGGAGGTGTTAAAAGGCAACATCTCTCTCTCTCTCTCTCTCTCTCTCTCTCTCTCTCTCTCTCTCTCTCTCTCTCGTGTGTGTGTGTGTGTGTGTGTGTGTGTGCTATAATTAAATGTACATATTTAAATATATTATATTGCCACAGTCGCTCTGGGGACCATTTTAATTAACATTTCTTAAAAACTAAAACATTGCTTAGAATTCTGAGGCCATTAATTATAGTGACACATTTATGGATCTTAACAGCCTGCAGTTCCATGAGGAGATGCTGTGAACAAGAAACAAAGAAAATGGGACTCTCCCACCCAAAAAATGATGCTGTAAAAACTTATTCTACTTGTAGGTGTCTGATAACAAGTCCCTTGTTCAAATCTTACCTTAGCCCACTTAGGCAGGCTAAAGAGCTACCAAGGTGAACGTAGACAATTATTATCTCACCTTTAGCTTCTCCACTACAGTACAAGGACAGAAATACTGAACTACCTTGTTGTCCTGAGGATCACTGGATAAATTATGTGCAGCACTTCCAGCACTCTAAAAAGCACTCTATAATGCTAAGCATTAGGACTGCGGTTCCTAGGAGATTAAAAGAAATAATTACTCCACAGAATCTTAAAGAATGCCAAAATTTCCTATCATTTCTTGAAATTTGATGCTGCAATAATTCATTGCACTTCCGTGGCTGGGCTAAAAAGTAGATGCACTTGTTATCAGAGTACATGAATCAATAGCTATTTCCATATATGTTTAAGGGCAGCCATATAACCCTAGGTCACTCACAGCAGCACATGAGTGGTTGGCAGGGAGTACAGTTCCCAAAAAGAAGGAAGGAACTGAGCTGACAAGACTCAACACATCTGAGCTATAGATAGGTTTGCACATTTCATCTCACAAGAGGAGGGCCTCTGAATCATAGCTTTAAATTATGGCACCATTTCTATTTCACAGCTTACACTTACATGAGAATAAGC
Organism: Podarcis melisellensis; assembly: GCF_964234715.1. NCBI lineage: Eukaryota > Metazoa > Chordata > Lepidosauria > Squamata > Lacertidae > Podarcis > Podarcis melisellensis. Next base: position 86,979,860 of record NC_138539.1, read on the forward strand.
CCCATTGAATTCAAACTTACTTCCAAGTAGGCATAAATAGGACAGTTATTATACTGCAACTCTCTACTTCTGGCAAATTGATCTATTTCTATGCAATGTACTAGCTCAGATTCATTTAAAAACAAAGAAAGGAGAATTATCACAGAGATGAAGCATCCCATATGCCTTTGTGTTGTATCTTTAAGGGGAAGACAAAGCATCCTTCCGAATGTGTGCATTTATTGCTGTGTACAATATAATTGAATATAAGCATCTCAAACAAATTGCATGTGTTCTTTTTCAATAGAGCAGTAGTTCCCAACTGGTGGTCTATGGACCCCAGAGGGTCCACATAGCCCACCCAAGGGGTCTGTAGCACCATTCACATAACAAAAACTATCATAGATCAACATTTTCAAAAGTAGGGAGTCCATGGCTTGGCTTTTGAAAAGCAGGGGGTTCACAGTACTTAGCTAATTGGGAACCACAGGGTATCAGTTAGCACTGACGTGCTTCACCCATCATGCTAAACTGTAGTTTGCAGGATTGTGGATGCGCAGCCTGGCCCACATGTGGCTTTCCTCTGCTCACATGGGTGCTGCATGCAGTGCAAATGAGCCATGGTATGGCTTGCGGTTGTCTGCAAACTGAGGTTGCAGTTATCCAGATCAGTGGTATGGCAGAAATAGGTTATTTTGTTTCATTTTGGTATGAACAGAAACCAATATGGGTCTGAGCCACCGAGGGAACAGGATTATGGAGATAGACACAGTCTTGACTCATTGTGTCTGGAGTCACCAGGAACAAGGGGCAGGTCTAACTTTCACTCACTGGAGGCTCCACTCAGTGGTGTCCCCAAGTACATCTGTTTGCTTTCTCTCAAATAAGCAAATGGCTACCATGAACTAAAGTGCTTTAGCACTACATGTATTGCAATGAGAACCAAATCTGCCTCTCTGTCTCTGGATGACCTGGGTCCCAATGAGAAGGATCCCACAGGTAAGTGCAATGTGTAGGTCATCTCTCCACAACACCCCATACCCCAACATGTATACAAGGTTCTTTAAAACACACAATTTCTTCACTGACATATATTTACTTTGTTTATAAAAATATACCACCCACTCCAGCAACCTACCCAAATCCAGCAGGGTTTTCAGAAATGATTCAGCTGGACCTGTGCCTCTGTGAGAAATGCACCTTTTGACACAGAGAATCGTGGTTGGAAACATAAGTAGACATGCAAAGGTACCCTGCTTCGATGTGGCATGAGCTTCTTCATAAAGGTTTTGTCAGAAACACAAAATGAATATTATGACCTGCGCACTAATTTGATCTGGGAACATCTGGATTTATGTATACAGCATTGAAGGAGGTGGATGTGCTTCTACATTTTGGCCTGCCACATATAGATATTTTTTCTTTCCCTTGGGGAATACACAGTGTTTCAGGAAGTAATATCTTTCACAGAATTGTGAGGATGAAGTCTCTCCCAGGAAGGGGAGGACGAAAGGGAGGAGACAGTCATAAATGACTAGAGAGAGAGGACAAAAGCAACATGAGAAAGGTGGGGAGGGAATAATGGGTGGACAGCAAGAGAGAGAGAGAGGCAGTAGGACACACTGCCTGAGAGCATGAGAGCATCATGTGTAAGACTGGTGGTGGTGCAAACTCAAGAGAAACAAACAGCATGGAAGAGAAAGAAACAGGTGATTGGTCTGGAGGACACACCAGGGAGGGGAAGGGGAAAGAGATACCAGAGAGAGAGAAATTGTCCCACAGTTTGCTACTTATGGAGTGGAATTCCCTGAGTTAGAATTTACCAGTCAAAACATTTGTAACAGGTCACTAATGGACTAGGATCAAAGAAGCTTCCCCCTGCAAATAAGATTGTTATTTGGCACACCCTGGAAATCTCCCATTCTGCTGAAAGAGAGGATGAATTTCTCACAAAGGTTAGCAAAAGAACCACTAAGTCCAAAGTCGTAGGTTGCCTTTGAGCCTGATCCTGGAAAATGTAATTCAAAGGAATAATGAAGGCTTACATGAGGAAATTTTACTGAAAATTTTAACCTAAAGAACAAAGCAGTCTAGAGGTGTCTGACTGTCAAGAAACACACTTCCCTGATATTTCCTCCCCATATATTCTAATTGACATTATTCTGAGTTATACCATTGGTACATCTTGACCAGCACAGTTTATTCTGACTGCAGGAGACTGCTCTTGACTGGAAATGCTAGGGACTCAAACTGGGACTTCACTTCATGAATACAAAAAGCTTGTGTTCTGTCCCTGAGCTAATGGACCTGCTCACCCTTCAGAGTTACTTAATTCACATTGGAGGCTGGTCCCCAAACAGGAGTGGGGCACTGTGCCAACAACCTGTCTGCCTCCACCTGCCTCCTTTTTACCTAATATCAGTCAAAGGGCGGCTTTGCCTGTCACTGGCATCCCCTTCCGCCCTAACATTGCCAATGGTCACCAGCCACCACTGTTAATTCATCCACATAAAGGCACCTGGAAGTTCAGTTTGAGGCATAGCGACTAGAATGATGTCTGGTGGACTGGATTCAACACTTCCTGAACATACCAGAAAAAATGGATTGATCATCCTCAAGCTGTACAAGGTTCCATTTTGTTTCCATAAACAAAGATAACTGAAATGTGAGGGACTGCGGCTCATGAAATCTTTGAAGCAAGAGGGAGGGAGAAGGAGAAGTACTATCAGCAGTCCAGGAGATGAGTGAGGACTTCTGTGCTTTCTGTAACATCATTTCCACCCCTTGCCTACCAGAAGTAGAATTTTATACAGAATAAACAAATCTGTGGAATTTGACCAATCTGCACAATATATCCAGGTTCCAGAATTCATCTTTCCTCATAACAGATTTTTTTAAAAAGCTCAGAGTCCTTGGGTGTGTGACATGTTTTCCATTTTTCTGCTCTGCACACCACAGGGCACAAATTGAAACAAGATGGCATGACATGTAGTTCAGCTCCATCTCACTTCCTCTACTGAAAGTCTATAGTTCTATTTTTAGAGGCTTGGCCTGGATTTCAGAGACAAAACACTGCAGGATCACACATTCCATTTGTGAAAGCAGCATCTAAGCCCAACAGCCCACCCCAAGTGATACTGTTAAAACATCAACAACAGAAGACGCACAAATCCCAAATGAAACAATTGCAGTTATTGTATTATTTTCTTTAATCTACTATATAGGTTAAATGAACTGTGGTGTATTCCATCTTTCATAAACCTGTGAGGAAGTGTGATATAGGAAAATAAAAATATATTTCCACCTCAACTCTAATATTTACTCAGACACATCCCATTCTTCAAAAGGGATTTTTCCAAGTATTATGACAGCAGTCAAAAAATGAATGTGAACATCTCAAAGCATATAGCTAATGCTCTGCTTGTTCACCACAAAGAGACACAATAAAAAGAACAATCTGTATTGATTGACCAGGATTAACTTTCTCTTTGCTTTATATTTGTATATTTAATTGTATAACCACAGCTGCTGCATTTCCTTTATTTATTTCTCATAATAGTTGTTAAGGAATGAATGCTTGTATCTGAGAGTAGAAGTTAATCAATAATACATATATGCATGGTTCTACATTGAACCCATTAGAATACTACAACTTATGAACCTCCTGATTTAATTTCTACTATAAAATAAATGTTTGGCATAAGTTACAGAAAATGCAGAGCTGCTGCCAAACAAGCAGCCCTGTGTCAAAATCTCCCACACCCCATTCATAATAGGATGTTCAATTCAGTTTCTGCCCTGGCATTTCTTGGCCTTGGCCAGCAGAGTCCTTGCTGGGCAGCAGAGGCGAGGCAATGAATGGTCAGCATTATGGCATCAGGGCATGAACTAGATGTTCATCTAACAGGGGAGGACTCAACATGGGGCTACTTTCTTGAGCAACATGTGTGTGTTTACATCACATCTAGTTTTGCTCTCAGGTAAGCTAACTATGCCCAGTTCCAGCCAAAATACACTTCCCATCCATTTCAGTGAAGAAATTAAGGCATCCTTAAATCTCTCCTATTCACATCAATGGAAATTAAAAGCACTTGACCTTTTAACCCCTTCTAGAGATGGGGTTGGCTATATGGCTTTTGTTTTCATACTAGAGTGACTGTGGCCCACGAAGGTGTATTAGATTTCCACAGCCAAATGGATATATATACCCAGGAGTTAATAGTTAAGGTATAAATTAATATCTGTAAAGATCAGACTGGATCAGACTGAGATCGATCTAGACCAGCAGTCTTTGGAAGAATCACTGCAACCACCAAGCACAAAGTGGCCTACCAGAAATTGGCAGTTGCCTGGAAAGTTCGTATTAAAAAGGAATTGGTTGTAGTTCAAGTTCATCCTGTCCAAAAAGGAACTAGTTTCACTTAAAGTTCATAATTTACAAAATGAACTAGGTTAGTCCAGGCTCACAAAAAGTTCATCCTTAGCATGCATGCGTGCGCACACAGAGCGCATTCAGAAAGGTACAAGCTCCTCTGCTTGTATAGGGTGCAAAACTAAATTAGGATCCACACACAAGTAATAAGACATCTCACAGACAGAAGACTGACAGGTGAAGTTTTGCCCATAATTGTATTTTCATATTAGAAAATGCTTACCCTGTTTAATTGTTGCCTGTCACACTACTGTTAAAGGCACACGGCATCATTCTCTTTGACCCTGTACCTCTTTCTGCATGCTGCTCCTATTGGAAGACCTCACATCTCTTCAGCAGGGAAGCCTTGGGAAATGCCTCACATTCATTTCTTCCACATTCCCATTTAGTAACATGGATTGACTAGGAATCCTTAGCAATAGCAGTGCCTCTGTATCTCCCTAAAAAGCCTTAGAACACTGCCTCCATGTTTGCTTTCTAACTTTCTTTATAGAGATCCAATATACCATATTTTCCCATGTATAACGCCCCCATGTATAAGATTCCCCCTATTTTTGGGGACTCAAAATTAAGAAAATGTACTATGCACTATCCGTGTATAAAATGATCCCTTATTTTAAACTTCAAAAAATTAGGAAAAAAATATAGTCTTATACGCGGAAAAATACAGTACTTACTTCTTTTTTAAAAAAAGAAAGCTAAGAGTCCGGCCCTCCTGTTGGGCTGGGCTTAGGGGAATTAATGTGAAGATGAACTAGAAATCATTCAAAGTTTTGGTTTTAAAATGAATGATTCAAAATGAACTTAATTCTTCTGGCAATTATGGGGACTACTTTCAGGTATAGTTCAGAGATTTTTGAACAACAAAGAATGTTCAACGACTGGTTCATTTCAAGAACTGGAAACTGGACTGTGCTCCACCGTTGGACCCCAAGGTTCCTTTTGGACAATTTTGTTGTAGAAGACTGTAGTTTGCCATAATTGGAAGTAATTTTACAATAGGTCATAATGCACTTATAAAGCATGTTGGCAGCGTCACTAACAAAAATATTCAAAATTCCACCCTTTTCCATATTGCGGATCTCTGTATTTCTTTAACCTCTTCACAAATTTAAAGAAAGCACATATTCCAACTTTTAAAAAAAAGAATGCTAACCATACACAATCATATTGATAATATGGCACGATTTATAATCAATACAAGGAATCCAAGTATTTTGTAATTTTCAGCACAGACAGTGAAGATCAAACGTTTGAACCAAAATTTTAACTACCATTTCCCCACAACTGAGTAACAGCTAACTAGATAGCCATAAAAAATCTCACTGGAGAATATAAGAAAGCCCTGCTGGATCTCAACAAGGAGCCATCTAGTCCAGATTTTAACCACTGGCTAGGCAGGTTAGTATTGATGGGCCATCCTCCATGTATTTGTCTATCCCTTTCTAATAAAGCCATCTAAGGCAGAAACTTTCACCACATATTGTAGCAATAAATTCTTTATATTAATTATGCATTATGCACATTATGCATTATGTGAAGTGGACGGTTGGCTGGGCTTTTTTTTTTTTTTTGGCAATCATGAATCTACTGTCCATTAGTGTCCATGGTAGAAAAAATGATGAGAGGCAGGTACAATCTATTTGCTGTTAGTTCTTTTATTCTGTCCTTAGTTTCTAAGAGGTTAGGCGCAAATTCAGTTTTGCGTCTATAAATGTATTGACTTCCTTTAAAACAAAATGGACGAAGTGGATACACCTTTGGGTTATTTTTGCCACCCCAAACACAGATACACATGCCCAAGAAAGACACATAACTTTTTATATTAAAATAAAACCCTGCTTACCACCAGAATGGCATTAAAGTGGTCACTCTTCACCTTCTGCACTTGAATGCAAGATGCTGGCACTTGTAATAATCCTGCCCCCTTGGAAAGGTTTCCGGCATCTCCATTGGGCATCAAGTTGTTATTGCTAGGCCCAACACCCAGAGATGCCCTGTACAAATAGGTGTGCGTAAGCTTCCCCATGCCTGCAACCTCAACCATCTCTGGTGTAAAATGAGAACTTGGGAGCATGCGCACATTGTAGCGATACTTTTCATACTCATCTGTGGGGCAGCAGCAGCAGCAGCTGCATGTGGGACTAGTCCTACAGTGAAAAAGTCGAATGGCAAGAAGGAAGATTAGAAAGCCAAGGAAGACAAAGGAAAGGCAAGCTAGACCAATGATCAAGTAAAAGTTCAAGCTGGACAGCTGCTGCCCACGTGCTTCCAAGCTGTCATCAAAGTCCGGGAGCGCTTGTGGGAGAGAGTCAGCCAGCAGGATGCCCAGGGTCACGGAGGAGGAGAGGGGAGGCTCCCCACTGTCCTTTACCAAGACCACAACCTTGTGCTTGATGGGGTCACTAGACCTCATGGAGCGACTAGTCCTGACCTCTCCAGCATTGGGTGAAACTCGAAACAAACTGCTGTCGGAAGACTGCAAGAGGTGATAAGAAAGCCAGGCGTTCTGCCCACTGTCTGGGTCGTGGGCCACTACCTTGGCCACCAGGTAGTCAGCATCTGCCAAGCGGGGAACAATTTCTACCGCCACTGAGCCATTCCTGACCCCTGGGTACAAGATGATTGGGGCATTGTCATTCTGGTCAAGGATGGTAATGCTGACTATGAAGGCGGAAGCCAGGGCTGGAGAGCCATTGTCCTTGGCCTCCACTTGAAAATGGAAGCTCTGGAGTTGCTCAAAGTCAAAAATGCCCTTTGCATAGACAATTCCACTTTCTGCATCAATGGCCAAATAGCTGGTTAAGGAGCTGCCTTGGATGTCAATGTCCCTGAGTAGGTAGGAGACCCGACCATTCTCCCCCAGGTCTGGATCAGAGGCTGACACATGAAAAAGGGACACCCCAGGCTTGTTGTTCTCCGTTACGGAAACTTCACGCATCTGGTTGAGGAACTTAGGGGGATTGTCGTTCACATCCGCAATGTGCACCCGCAGAGTCTTCTGAGTGGCGATGGGAGGGGAGCCCAGATCAGAGGCAGTGACAGTGATATTGTATTCGCTGACCCGTTCCCGATCTAGAAGGCCGCTGGTGACCACACTATAGTAACTATCAAAAGAGGACTTGAGTTGGAAGGGGATGTTGGTGGGGATCTGGCAGATGACTTTCCCATTCTCTCCAGGATCTTCATCGGTGATGCTCAGGAGCGCTATCACTGTGCCCAGAGAGGAATCCTCTGGGATGGGGCTAGAAAGAGAAGTAACAGTGATCTCCGGAGCATTGTTCTTCACATCAATTATTTCCACCAGCAGCTTGGCTACAGTGGACATACCAAAGACCCCTTTATCTCTTGCTTCAATGAACATCTCCAGGAGGGGCTTCCGGGCGCCTAAACTCCCACTTACTCTTATCTCCCCGGTCTGGGGGTTGATGTGGAACATCTTCTGGAGCTCAGCAGGGGTGCTGTTGCTGAAGGCATACCGGACCTCCCCGTTCTGACCTTCATCTAAGTCCGTGGCGTGCACCTGAGTGACCAGGGTGCCATTGGGGGAGTTTTCAGAGACGCTGGCCCTGTAGACGGAATGCTCGAAGGCGGGGGCGTTGTCATTGGTGTCAAGGACGGTGACCACGACCTGGGCGTCTCCGGACCTCTGGGGCGTCCCTCCATCTTTGGCTGTGACCACAAGCCTGTGCGTGGCTTGCTGCTCGCGGTCCAAGGGCTTCTCCAGCACCAATTCCGGATACCTGCTGCCGTCCCCGCGCGTTTGCATTTCCAGTCGGAAAAGCTCGTTGGGGCTCAGCGTGTAGCTCTGCACGCCGTTGATGCCTTCGTCGGGGTCCTGGGCGTTGGGCAGGGTGAAGCGAGCTCCCGGCGCCAGGAACTCGGCCACGTTCAAATGGTACTCGTCTAGCGGGAAGATGGGGGCATTGTCGTTCACGTCCAGTATTTTAAACTGCATTTTATAAAGCTCCAAGGGGTTTTCGAGCACCAGTTCGTAATTCAGAGAGCAGGTAGGTTTCAGCGCGCAGATCTGCTCCCGGTCGATGGGCTCCTTGACAGACAAAGCTCCGGTGCTTGCATCGAGGCTAAAATATTGCTTGCTGGAGCTGGTGATCATGCGGAATTTCCGGGAGGGAAGCGTCGCGGCCACGATGCCCAGATCCTGCGCTAGGTTCCCGACAGGCGTGCCGGGCTCCGTTTCTTCGGGGATGGAGTACTCTACTTGTCCATTGACGGTGTAGAAAATAAGGCAGCACACCATTAAATAGACCCGCATTCTTCTATCCCTGGCTTCCCCCTCAGCTCCCTGCAGACCGAGCCAACAGTACCATAATCCCACGTTCTCAGCAAATTTGCTGCGGCGGCTGCAGCCGAGCGCACCGGAGCAGCAGCAGCCAGAGACCCGCTGGCTACGAGGCGCGGGGAGAGCAGGCGCGGCTCTTCTTCTTCTTCTTCCAGGCGCCGGCCGAAGTCATGGCTCGCCCGCCCGCTTCCCTTGTGCTGAGCCAGCGAGAGCGAGCCCTGCGCGGAGGCAGCCGCTGCCTTTGGCTCGGGATGAGCTCATGGGGGGGGCGAGGGGGAGAAGCGCTCCTATTGCAGACGCGGGGGGCGCCTCGCTGGAGCACAGCGCCGCCTAGGGGCCCGCGCGCGCGCCGCAGCCTCCCCAGCCCTGCCCCGACTACTGTATCAGTAGGTCAGCGCGGAAACGTGGCAGATGATGCTGCGGGGAAGCAGCCGCCGGAGGGGAGGGGGCCGCGCTCCCCGCCCCGCGACCTGGGCCAAGGCGGGGGAGAAAAGCTTCCGTTCTCGCCCGCGATGGGAAACGCCCAGCCTCGCTGCCGAGAGAGGCGGCGCCTACCTGGAAAGCGGGGCGCGATGCGCACGGATCGAAGCAGGGAGGCAGGGAGGCGGGAGCCGCATCTCTCCAGAAACGTGACGAGAAACACGGGGGAGGAGGGGGGAGCCGTTCTCCTCGTGCGCCTTTGCTTCTTCCCTTTCCTCCACGCCCAGTGATGCGCGCACACACACACACACACGCGCACACACCAACACGTCTCTTTGGGGCTTTGCCACCAGGGCGCTTGCCGGGTGATCTGTGCCCACTCAATGTCCTGACTCCATACGGCTGATTTCGGTTGGTGCCAGAATAGCACCCAAGGCCACGCTAGCTCCCCACCTACCCTTCAGACGTCTCAATTGCACCCAATGGACCTTGGGGTACCGGGAGCTTTTAAGGATGGGAGCTCCGAATCTGGGGCGCTGGTGGTGAGACGACGACTGAGAATCCTAGACCCATTTTCCTGGTCCCATGAATAACAATGGAGCTTACTTGTTGAGGCTTTAGAAGAGAATGGCTCTCTAGCCTTTAAGCCCCGGCAGTTTGAGAGTCTCTTGTTGCTGTGAGCGCCTCCTAAGACCGGGGCACCCCTGTGCCGTAGGCGGCAATCCCGAACAAAAGCACACTCACTTGGGAAGTCTATGGGGCCTACCTGGACGTAAATAAGGTTACACTATCGAATTCCTTTGACGGGATAATGAATTTATATGCGGGGAAGAGGTTACTGGAGGCAGGGCAGAAGCAGAGGAAAGCTGGAAGAAGCAGAAGTCTTGGGTTTCTTGCCACCTGGCTGCTCCGCCCCAGAGTAGGAGTTTTTGTTCGTATTTGCTTTACTGACATTTGCCTCGCCACCTGGCTGACATGCCCTCGTGTTCCCGGGTGGATTTTGTGTTATGCCCCAGGGAGGCTTCTCTTGAGTTCCAGCGGGAAAATCTTCAGGACGACTCTTGGATCAGGATGAGGCAATTGTTGCAGCTTGCAAGATGTGCTTGTAAACATGACGGAGACTTGTGGCACCTTAACGCCTGGCTCTCAAACCTTTTCCTCTAGTCCTTGCTTTCAAGATAAAAAAATGCCCGCGCCACGCCAAATTTGCTAATATTGCAAATACATTGGAAAACAAAAAGAAACAACTCTTAGCAATGATTGATTTGTAACACAGAACACAGCTATTTAATATATGATAATGGGACATGAAGAAAGTATAAACAATGCAGCTACATAAGAACATGAATCAACCCCAAAAGGGCACCCGATCGAAAGGCGGTTCTGGATCACAACTAGGATTGTCATCAGTATCACTGGATGCTCTTGCTCTCATTTTGAAAGGGTATCTATCCAGATTCTGCAAATAAAAAAAAAATTATTTGATTGTCCTTGAATCTTCCTGCCACTCTTGCCATCTTCTCCTGCCCCACACCAGTGTGGCACAGCCACACCCTTCGAGAGCCCCCGTCTTAACGGCTTGGTCATCATCTTTGGTGGGTGTAGGACACACTTTGTTTTAATCTGCTGCTCTGCTTAAAACGGAGCGCCTTTGGGGGGCATTAAACGTCTCCTCATTACTCTGTGATTGCTTAAATCTGGTAGTCCTTATTAAAATGCGGCTGCATATTAAAGCTGCGTGCGAAAACTCAGGGCTCCGACTGTTGAACCACGTCTTCTTCTCCGGCGCTCCAAGGCTGGCGATGCTCAAGAAGAAAGAGGACAAAGAGGACGGATCGCAGCTCAGCTAATGCCCAGCCCAGATGGACCCGTTTGCCCAGCGCCCAGACTCCAACTAAATGCGCTTCTGCGATTGACCGTTTGGCTGTGTAGGCAACCATGCATTCAAAGGATGCACACGGATATAGGATTCTTGGTGCTTTAAATATACAGTATAGGGTGTGCGCAGCCTTTGCCTTCATGGAAGGGTGCAAACTGGATCTCCTTTGGGGGAGATTGAAGATGAGCTCTGGGAGGCTCAGAGTTTCAGTCCTAACCGTAAGTCATCTAAGCCCATAGAACTATTCTGGAAGAATATTTCACAGTTGCCGCTTTGAGCATTTGCCTGCCATCTCTTGGGTAGCTTTGAGTGGTGAGACTTCCTTTACACACACACATGTCCTGCATAGTAAGAAGCATTTTCTTCGCCTGGGCTGTTTCACGCACAACACCGGGTCACCGGCAGGCAACACACGGAGCTGGCCACCAGTCCTGGCTGTCCGCCCCGATGAGCGTGCCTGCCTGGTATAGGCGTTTCCAGATCCGTTTGTGACATCCACGCTTTATCTTTAAGCCAAATCCACTTCCAAGAACTTAGCTGCGAAGAGACCGGCCAGAAGCCGAGAGTGTAGGCGACGTCAACGGGGTACCAAAAATGTCCACCGGCTTCCTCCGGGCAGGGCTTCTGCGCCTCTCCCACAGTGGTCAACGGGCTGGGCTGCCGGGTTCTGCAGGTGCCTGGTCCGGGCAGGTCTCCAGGTTACCGTTGCTGCTAGTCTTCCTTCTTGTAAACTCGCTTGCAATTCCAGTCCCGCATTGGCTGATGTTCCTGTGACGTCACGGCAGCCACCCCTATCCTCGGCGCTGAGCTGAAAAGAGGGTTGTCGCCTCCCGCACCAATTTCCTCCGCTTCACCGACAACTCCTGGGAGCTCCTCGCATGTCAAAAGGAAGCTTTCCAATTCCACTTCACGCCTCCGAACAAAACGTCCTTCCTGGGGCAGCCTCCCTGGCGGGCATCTGGCAGAAGGCGAGAAGCAGCCCAGAAAGAAGCCCCTTAAACGCGCGGCTGCCGGCGGCCCCCGACGCCCGCTGCGCCTCCCAGGAAACCTGCGGGCGGCATCTCTTGAGCGCTGGGCAATGGGCAGAAGAGCGGCTGCCAAGGAGGCAAACTGCGCGCCCGAGATTCGCCGCTGGATTCGGGAGCGCGTCGAGCGGCCGCTGCGCGTTGATTTACGAGTCAACCGCAGGGAATCTGATTTCCAGGAAACGCGCGGCGTAAGGACTCCAGGGCAAGGAAGGGCGGCCGCGTCTCCTTGCTCCCCGCCGGCCAAGGACGGCGCTACCCTCGAACTGCCCCTCTGGTAACCTGAAGCCATCTTGTAACTTGGAGCTTTCTCCATGTTCTCTCTTTTATGCCTCTGTGCAGGAAGAGACATGGGTCTCTCTCAAGGAGAAAGCAAACAAGTGGAGATCCAAAGGAGTGCTGCGCACTGACAACTTGCCGGCAGCCAGCCAAGTGCTTTTTAGGAAAACGGAAGAGCTGAACATGCCGAAGAAAAGCATTCATTGCAAACCATCCGTTTTGCTTCACCTTCTTTCAACGGCAAGATCACCCCTTCAGGTGTCCCAGGAAGCTGTTGCCTTTAGCCTTGTTTCTCTTTGGGGTCCCACATTACAGTGGTACCTCGGGTTACAGACGCTTCAGGTTACAGACCCCGCTAACCCAGAAACAGTACCTCGGGTTAAGAACTTTGCTTCAGGATGAGAACAGAAATCGTGCTCCGGCTGCACGGCGGCAGCGGGAGGCCCCATTAGCTAAAGTGGTGCTTCAGGTTATGAACAGTTTCAGGTTAAGAACGGACCTCCGGAACGAATTAAGTTCTTAACCCAAGGTATCACCATACTGCTCTATAGCTTGCTGCTTTCTAAAATTCATTCCTTTTATTTAATGGCTCTATAAAAGACTCTTACTAAGTCCCACTGACTTTAATAGGGCTTACATCTATGTAGACATAAACAGGACTGCACTGTAAGTCTCTTCTCCATTACTATCCATTCATCAAGCACCAAACTGATTTAAACCTCAGCTCCCTTTTGCTATTGCCTCATGCTTTTTCATTCCTGGTCCCTTCACCTCAATTTTACGGAAACATTTAAAAGGCATCTTTTCTTTCTTGCATTTCACATTTGATGTTCTATTTGAGAAGACTCCATTGAAATAAATGGGACTTGGACAAGATTTAGGTATCTAAAGACAAGCCCTATTCAGCTGGATGGAACTTGAACGAAGTGTGGGAGATTAGCAGCCCAATCTAGCAATGAATATTCTTACTAGTGAGCATGAGAAGGGGTTAGAGACCACAGAGCTGTACTGCCAATAGGCAGACACAGATCATAGAAATTTAATTTGTTGAGAGGGCTCTGTGTGGTGTCATTGCTTCTCCTCTCCTGAGAGGGGAAAAACATATGGACTATTCCTGTCTCTCTTCCCGTTTCTCTTTGATAAGCAATAGGAGCAGATATATATCCAACTGCTCCAGCTCAGGCACATGCCTGAGGCTGTTTATACTGGAAATATAAGTATTTTGCCTGCATTTATTTTACTGCTGTTGCTTCTGAGAATGAATGCAGTATTATGACTTTTTCTGTTACGGATGGAACTTTAAACTTTGCTCAGCCCTACATTTTAAATGAAGTGGTAAGCTGATCTCTTTGTATGTTCAATGCACACATGGGCATCTGAAGGGATAAATTGCAATTAAAGTATCCTCTCCTACCTATTAAAACCCATCTCACATGAAGATCTTGAACCAGACAGCAAATTGTGCATGAAATACAGGTAGAATAATCTGTACTTCCCTGCTGCATCACCACTCTATCTAGAAGAAAAAAGGAAGATTCTGAAGGATGACAATGACCTGCAGAATTTGAAGTTTTCAGGAAGTGAAAGGTGTGTGTGCCCAGAGTGCTTGTGTCTGATGACAGGGACAAGTGTCCATCTGTTAGCATGCAGGCTGCAAAGGTGGGAGGGAAAAGGCTCTTTATGGGACTGCTAGTTCTACAAGAGAGGAAATCTAGCTTTAGGGGTGGCAGAAGGTTTAATGGCATGCTGGTAGCCAGAGGTTTTATGGTGAAGGCTGTAATGGTATAAGGGACAGTTTGCTTCTCTATCTATTTCTAGGAGTGGTTCCTAGAAGCACTTGTGCTTGAGTGCTTGGGCCTTGCACAATCAGTTGGCGGGTCACAGTGAAAACATGATGCTTGACTAGATGGGTCATTGGCTGAATACAGCAGCCTCTTCTTATGTACTTTTTGCAGAACAGCCAGACCCAGTAACTACAGACTCCCTGGCTTAGGCAGTCAAATGCTGACTTGTCCCTCACAAGGACCAGATACTTCCTTGATGATGATCGTTCAGGAGAAGTTTGAGATCACTAAATGGCACTTGTTGCAGTTCTGTACAAGTTGCAGGGGGTGGGGAGGCCAAGAGCCCTTCATTTTGCTCAGCTTGGAAAAAAATCTTTGGCTGTGCTGTTTTTTATTTGATTCTAATTAATACTGTTTTAATTTAATTTATTTTTTTAACACTGTTATATTGTTCCAACTTGTCAATATTTCTTGCCACTTTTTATATATTTTTTAGAAGATGACAGGCAGAATTTTAAAAGAAATTAAAGTAAAATATTGCAATGTTTAAAATTGAGTAATTTTTTAAATGAAATCTATGGGTTGTTCTACCAATAGTAAAGGAAGCCAAATTCTGAACAATTTCAGAATTTCTTTGTTGTTTTTCTATACTCTCATGTAATTGATCTGCTTTGACATGATAGGCAACATTAAAGTGATTTGTTTTCCCATTCTGCTATTGTAGGGGCAAGACAATGTTCTCTAACATGTAGTACCCTGGCCAGCAGAACAGTCCTGTGCATGTTTATTCAGAAGTTCTAAAATGTTCATTTGGACTTTCTACATGTATATAGTACTGCAGCCTTAGACTGATGTATATGAATTAGAAATTGTGACATGAACACACTTGTCAGATCTGGGTTAGCTCTGGAACACTTTCAATGATATTGGGGACAATAATACATAACAATCAAATAGGATTGATATAAGGCGATACACAGAAAGAGAGAGAGAGAGAGAGAGAGAGAGAGAGAGAGAGAGAGAGAGAGAGAGAGAGCTCTGAACACTCTAAAAAGATTTTATAAACTCCATAGGAGGTGAGGATATCTCTATGGAGTCAGCAAAAACAGAGGGCCCAATGTTAATTTTATTTCTGTTTATTTATTCACTTACTGGCTTGATCATTTGAAAGCTCTTGGTTGCTGAGCAAACAAGCAAAGATGGGGAGGAGAATTCCCCTCCTCCCTTTGCCACTTTCAACAGAAAAGGCTGTTATCTCATTTGATTTTTAAAAGGTGTCATATACCAACTTGTCATTAGCTCAAAGCAGTTCCGTCTTAAATTAGCACATCACGACAAATTATTAACAGATTTCAATGTTGCAATTCCTATTTCTCTCATCACCTCCACCAAGTGAGAAAGAAGCCCACCCTGAAGCAGAGAAAGTCTTTCAGGACCCATAGTAGAAGCAACAATTAGTGTGAATTTCTAGTGCAACCATTTCAGTATAGAGACATCTGAACCTTACGTCTACTCTTCCAAGCTGTGAGCATGCTAAGAAGCTTACCCAGATTCGAGACAGATACCAAAGAAAACTCAATTCCAAGACTGTTTAGTCCTACTCTTCAGTCATCTCTCAAACTGCTTTGGCTGGCCAATATTCATATGCTCTATTGACAGTGTCAAACTATCATATAAAATACTCTTTGGAAGCATACACAGCAGCATAAATATCATATTTATAAGGCAAGCACAGCATATAGACTAGGTCTCAGTCTATATTGCCTCCTGCTTCTGGGCCTCCAAGCTGCTCCCACCCTCACTCCCAAAAGTTAAGTGCAGTGTGATTTCCCTCCTGCCACAGATAGATGGACTGGAAACAGTGGCGTAGCGTGGGTTGTCAGCACCCGGGGCAAGGCAAGTAATTTGTGCCCCCTAACCCATGGATTTGCACCCCCTAACTCGTGGATTTGCGCCCCCTAACCCTAACCCCCAGATGTTGCGGCCGGTGCGGCCGGCCCCCCCTGCACCCCCCACGCTACACCACTGACTGGAAAGCTGTTACTTGAAGTTGGAACTGGTCCATAGAGCTGATGTAGTGGTAGACTAGCAGAGTGAAATGAGGAAAAATGAAGTAAATTCTCCTGAGACATACAGTGAATGATTTGTAAACTGAAAACTAACTCGGAGACAACTATTACAATTTGCACTTGAGCTGAGAGATAATGAAGTTAGTCTGATGGAAAGTAAACTGAAACATGGAAAGAGCTTATGTAGTTCTTAAGCACAACAGCAATTTTTAGAAATTATATCTCTCCTCCTGTTGGAGTCAGTCTCCAGGTGTAACAGATTACTTTTAAAATGTTATTAGATCATTAAACACCCCATAGTCCTTGGTAAAACAACAACCAACCCTCTAGTTTAAAAGAGCAAGAAGAGAAAGACAACCAGGAGTTTAGAAAGCAACGTGTGTTTTCTGGCAGCAGATGCCCCAATACTATCCTACTTCCTGGTCCCTGTGACAAAACACCTTGGTAGTGTGTGACTCAAATGTCTGAGAAATGCAGAACATAAAATTCCAATGCAAAGCAAGGAAAGTTTTTTAACAAGCTACCTGAAGAGACACACAAGTTAAGGGGCGGGGGAAATAGAAAAGAAAAAAGCATATATGCAGAAAGGCTTAGAGTGGCAGGTGAAGACAAAGCTTGCCAATGCCAAAACATTTGTTATAAGCACAAGTACAACAGATCCTGGAAAGCAGCAGCTGTTTTTTGACCTGCAGTTCCAGACACAGCATGGATACATTTCTAGGGAGATCAATCAAAGGCAGAGGCTAGTCAAGAAAGAAAACAACGCCTTAGGCTAACACGAGGAAGGATTTGTTGGTTGACATTCTTCTGTCTCAAGAGATAATGGAATGTGGCTCCAGTCAAACTGTTGTGTTAAAGGCATAAAGTGACCTTCCTGGGACGCAAACCTGGGCAATGTGTATGAAGGTCCTGGGCTACCCAGATGACAAGACCCCCCCTCTCGGCCTCACTGAAAGGGTCCAAAGGAAAGCAGAGCAAGACATCTGGCACCAGCTTGGCTGCAGGAGTTACCAGAAGGAGGTGTACAAGGCGCCATCCAGCCATCTTAGGGACTCTGCTATGGGTTTATGTAGGGTTTATTCCTTAGCCTTTTCTTCTCCCAAAGAGATCATGCAAAGCATCAGAGATTTAGGACCAACCAACAAATCCTTCTCCTAGATTGGGTACCTTCCCAGGTTGGCAATCCTCATCTGCTCCTCACTTCCTTCTACAGCATGTGCAGAAATGACCATTGGAGCCACTATTGGTCTTGTCTGCTCAATCTGCCAGAGCCTGTCTTCACATGCAGGTGAAGTCCCTAACTCACTGAGAGTTTGAGACCCATTGGCTATCCTCACCTGTTTTAGCCGGCTAGTCAAAACCATTTCCTGGGGTGTGCCCACTGTTGCATGCTGACAGCTTCTAGGAGCCATAGGTGAGAGCTAAGTGCAGAGTGGGGACCAAAGTAGGACAAACTACCCTAGAAGGAGCACGATTCATACAAATCAACTGCAATTCCTTCATGGATACAAAGACACACACATACCTCAACAGCAAAAGGAAGCATTGGCAGCAAAATAACATCATCTCAGCTCATCAAATACTGAAGGAAAAGGTAAGTTTTTACCTGAAAAGATGTTAACAAAGGACCAGGCGGACCTCACGAAGGACAGTTTCCCACCTCAGAAGAAGATCTAAGAGCGTAAGTGACTTCCAGAAGCTACTGAGACTCTGAGACCTAAAGAGCTTTATAGGTCAAACCAGCATTTTCAAACTATATAGGTCAGAACCAGCATTTTTAAACTTTATAGGTCAAAACCAGCATTTTAACTGAGCTCTGAATCTAGAACAAATCTAGTTGTAACAGAATTGGTGTTATAGTATCTATTCGCCTTGAAGCTGTTAATAGTCGGGCAGCCACATTATTTCCTAATAGAAGCTTCCAAACCATTTTCAAAGGCAGCTCCATGTAGAGCACATTGCAATAGTTCAATCTTTTACTTACCAGAGAACAGATTACTGCAGCCATATTACCCCTGTTCAGATAGGGTTGTATTTGAGCCACTGGCCTAATTTGGTAAAAGGCACTCCATGCCACTGAGGCCAGCTATCCCGCACCTGGGAGGACACCATCCATGCCCCCTCCCCCCTCGGGAGCGCACCCGCCCTGGGCATCATGGGCATATGCTCTGTCGCTCCTTCTGGAGTCTATCATTCAAGTAGGAGTGGAATCATTGGAATGCAATGCCCCAAATATCCAGCTCAGGCAGTTGCCTCAGAATGATAAGTAAAGGTAAAGGGACCCCTGACATTAGGTCCAGTTGTGAATGACTCTGGGGTTGCGGCGCTCACCTCACTTTACTGGCCGAGGTAGCCAGCGTACAGCTTCTGGGTCATGTGGCCAGCATGGCTAAGCCACTTCTGGCGAACCAGAGCAGCGCACGGTAACGCTTTTTACCTTCCCACCTGAGCAGTACCTACTTATCTACTTGCATTGTGATGTGCTTTCGAATTGCTAGGTTGGCAAGGACCGAACAACGGGAGCTCACCCCATTGTGGGGATTCGAACCACCAACCTTCTGATTGGCAAGCCCTAGGCTCTGTGGTTTAGACCACAACGCCACCTGCGTCAGAATGATACCATGGTCAATAATTTTGAAAACCTCTAAAAGATCAAGGAATATCAACAGAGCCACACTCCCCCTGTCTCTTTTATGACACATGTCATTGTACAAGGCAACCAGGTTTCCCTATGAAACCCAGGTCTGAATCCCAACTGAAATGGATCTGGGAAATATGGCTCCTCCAAGAGTACCTGGATCTGGCTTGCAATCACCCTCTCAAGAGACTGACTCCATCTTGAGTGGGGCATCTCACACAGCTGTTTTTCATAGATTTTACAGAGGGCTCATTGTACCTTGCAAGGCTGGTATGATGCCCAGTCAATAAACATGTTTTAAAATTTACTTCTGGCAGGGTTAATATAACAGCTAAAAATCTGAGTCTATTTAAGGATAATTATGAAAAATGTTGGTCTGAAATTAAGAGAGACTTGGAAAGTTGGGCAAAATTGAAACTTTCTTTGTTAGGCCGAATTGCTGCCATTAAGATGAATGTGTTGCCAAGGATGTTGTTTTTGTTTCAAACATTGCAAATTGTGGACAAAACGGAGTGTTTTCGGAGGTGGCAGAGAGATATTTCTAAATTTGTCTGGCAGGGCAAAAAGCCCCGAATCAAGTTTAAGATATTAACAGATGCAAAGGAAAGAGGGGGCTTTGCCCTGCCAGACTTAAGGTTGTACTATGAAGCCGCAGCTTTCTGCTGGCTGAAAGATTGGCTACTTCTCGAAGACACTGACGTGCTAGATTTGGAAGGTTATAACAATGCTTTTGGTTGGCACGCATATCTGTGGTATGACAAAGTTAAGATAAATAAGGCCTTTAAGAACCATATTGTCAGAAAAGCAGTGTTTAATGTCTGGACAAAATACAAAGACTTATTGGAAAATAAAACTCCGAGGTGGCTTTCACCCTTGGAAGCTAAGGCTTGGAAAAGACCCAATATGGAGGCCTACTGGCCAAAATATTGGGAACTGCTAGAAAAAGATGGGGACAACTGGAAATTGCAGAGTATGGAGAAAATGAAGGATAAAGTGCGAGACTGGTTACATTACGCTCAGATTAAGGAAATTTTTAAAAGTGACAAAAAGTTAGGATTCCAGGTGGAGAAATCGAAGTTGGAAACAGAACTGTTAGAACCTAAGACTAAGGTACTTTCAAGAATGTATAATTTGCTGTTGAAATGGAATACACAAGACGAAATGGTTAAGTCGGTTATGATAAAATGGGCACAGGACATTGGGCATAACATTATGTTTGAGGACTGGGAAAGGTTGTGGACCACTGGGTTGAATTTTACTGCATGTAATGCTTTGAAAGAAAATGTAATGAAAATGATATACAGATGGTACATGACCCCAGTTAAACTTGCCAAAATATACCATTCGTCTGATAATAAATGCTGGAAATGTAAAGAAAATGAAGGAACATTCTTCCACCTCTGGTGGACTTGCCCCAAAGTGAAGGCCTTCTGGGAAATGATATATAACGAGCTGAAAAAGGTATTTAAGTATACCTTTACTAAGAAACCAGAGGCCTTTCTTCTGGGCATTGTCGACCAGAAGGTGTTAAAGAAAGATAGAACATTTTTCATGTATGCAACAACAGCAGCAAGGATACTACTCGCTAAGAACTGGAAAACTCAAGATCTACCCACACTGGAAGAATGGCAGATGCAACTGATGGACTATATGCAACTGGCGGAGATGACTGGCAGAATCCGAGACCTGGGAGAAGAAAGGATTGAAGAAGATTGGAAGAAATTCAAGACCTACCTGCAGAAATATTGTGATTTAGTGGATTGTTAAGAAGGATGCTTGGTTATAAATAATTGGCCATCATTAAAATAGATTAAGAATTGAGGATAAGAGAGATTAAGAGAAACAATTAATAGGAGAATTCTTTACGGTATTTAAGCATGTGGTTATAGATTTGGAAATAAGATGATAATTTGCTTGACAAAATTTATTAAAGATGTAAATGGGAGCGGGAGACGTGAGGAAGCTCAAGAATATTATGAAACTTTGTTAAAACAAAGCAATAATGTTTATTAATATTGTATTTTCTTTCTAAAAACCTTAATAAATATTTATAAAAAAATAAAATAAAATTTACTTCTGGCAATGGCTAGAAGTTAACAGAAAACTGGTCTGTGAACTACTGGGACCAGAGGGCTAGAGGAAGAAACCCAGCTAATAGAGCTTTCATCTTAACATCATGTGTTTTGTGGTTGAAGCAGCTCTTAGGATATCTTTGTACACTCTCAAACAGCAGCTTACCACAGCTGCTGTACACTCTCAAACAGCAGCTTACCACAGCTGTGGGTAATGTACAGTAGCTATTTCTTTACTACAAAGTACCACTGGGAGCAATGGAGGCACCTCACGTAGCACAACTGGGGCACTGCCTACCCTAAATCTCCAAACCCACCAAAGCTATAGCCCAGTTCCTCCTCTGTTCCTTACATTCCTATTAAATACACTTAGAGACCCTCTGGACTTGTTTTTGCCCATCTGCTGTGCTGGCTAATCATCTCTGGGCAGCACAGCCAGGCACAACCATCCTAATGGTTCCATCCATCTCTTGGAACTTAAAAGGGTTTGTAAATACTATACAGTGGTACCTCTGGTTACGTACTTAATTCGTTCTGGGGGTCTATTCTTAACCTGAAACTGTTCTTAACCTGAAGCACCACTTTAGCTAATGGGGCCTCCCACAGCTGCTGTGCCACCGCCACACGATTTCTGTTCTCATCCTGAAGCAAAGTTCTTAACCCGAGGTAGTATTTCTGGGTTAGTGGAGTCTGTAACCTGAAGCGTATGTAACCTGAAGCGTATGTAACCTGAGGTACCATTGTAATAAATTCCACTAGAAGTGCCTTATGGAAGGCAGCAGATCCCTCTGAACCTCCTTTTTTTTTTTACCACTTTCCCCAGTCGATTAAACTACCGGCCAATCAGAATTCTCTCAGGGTTTGGGTAGGATTATAAATGACCTTCCCAACCCCATCAGTCGCATGCATGCATTTCAGTCTGAGCCAATCAGATGCATGATTTTTTGGTCTGCCTGTTGCTCTTCTCTTCCTTTGTGTCACTATTGTCTCACATTTGCAAGGCAGCAAACTAAAGAAGGAAAGACAATCTTGCCCCCCCCCCCCCCTTCTGTGGAAAGCAGCAATAAATCTCTTTGAGTTCCTGGGTCTGGATTTATTACTGGTATATAAATGTTTAAGGAGAGGAGTGGCGGTAAACTATTTCAAAATCCTATTTGCTGTCATGGAAAGGGAAGAGGATATATCAGACCACTCTTAGGGAGGGGAGTAACCTGGCCTTTTTGTGTGCTGCAAAAGTAGGAAGGGTGAGGACATTTGTATATTCCCAGAAGCGGAGAAGAAGGGCTACCTTTTGTGAGGAAGCCAGTCTCTCTCCAGCTTTCTTAGGATCTCTAAATATCACTAACATTTTCAGCCTTTAGGTTGGATACTCTATACATCATGCTGCTTACTTTGTAAATAAAATTGTCAATATAATACCTATTGTTTTCCTTGGGCTGTTTGAATATGCTTATTAGCATTCTTTCTCTCTGACTCATGCAGCCTTCAGAATTAAAGGACCTGGAGATTTTATACGCAATATACCGTATTTTTTGCACCATAACACTCACTTTTTTCCTCCTAAAAAGTAAGGGGAAATGTCTGTGCGTGTTATGGAGGGAATACCTACGGGTGGCATGCCTACGGATTTTCCTCCTCTAAAAACTACGTGCGTGTTATGGTCGGGTGCGTGTTATAGAGCGAAAAATACGGTAATTGATTCCAACTGAGGATAACAGCAATAAATTATTATAATTAAAGTAAAAACTTTAGCAGAGATGTCAGGGTTTTTCCTGTGCCCAGGAAAAGGCCTTCTGTGATGGGTGAGCTGTGAAAGCAGAGGATTGTAGTGTGACAACAGAGGATTGTAGTACCTTGGAGGCTAACAAATTCATTATGACAATCTGATTCTGTGGCTGTAAATATTGCCTCATTATCCAACCCCGTTAAAAATCACTATGCTGTGGTCTACATATTGCACTCTGGTGTTCTAGCCACACATCAAAGTTCTTACAAAACTATCCGGCTGGCAAACTAGTTTCATGAGGCAAACTAGTTTCATGAAGTCTACAGTACATTTGGTAAATTATGTGCCCAACTTTTGCTAGCCAGTTCCAATAATTAAGTGCCCAGGAGCAGGGCTAGCCCAAAGCATTCAGCTATCCAAGGTGAATTAAAACTTTCCCTGTTCTGTCATATGCTAACGGTAAAGGTAAAGGGACCCCTGACCATTAGGTCCAGTCCTGACCGACTCTGGGGTTGCGGCGCTCATCTCGCTTTACTGGCCAAAGGAGCCGGCGTACAGCTTCTGGGTCATGTGGCCAGCATGACTAAGCCGCTTCTGGCGAACCAGAGCAGTGCACGGAAACGCCGTTTACCTTCCCACCAGAGTGGTACCTATTTATCTACTTGCACTTTGACGTGCTTTCAAACTGCTAGGTTGGCAGGAGCAGGGACCGAGCAACGGGAGCTCACCCCGTCACAGGGATTCAAAACGCCGACCTTCTGATAGGCAAGTCCTAGGCTCTGTGGTTTAACCCACAGCGCCACCCGCATCTCTGATGCTAACGGTACAATAGTACAAAAGGCTGCAAATGAGTACTTACTTGTTTGAGAGCAAGATCCATTGAACCTGGAGGAATTTATTCTAAGCAAGCACATATAGGATCAAGGTACACAGAATCAATAGCTGACTGCGATGTAATAGAAACAGAAGAGAAACTAAAATTGAAAGAATTTGAAGAGACCTGAGAACATGTTAATGATTGGTTACAATATGAGGTAAATGAGGTTTTTAAAGAAGACAAAAAGAAAGGATTTAGATATACTTTACTGTATCTAGATTTCAAACAGAAATTGTAGAGGATAATACTAAGTTACTGAAGAAGATGTATAATTTATTGTTAGAATGGGAAACCAAAGAAGAAGAAGTCAAATGTGTAATGATTAAATGGGCACAAGATCTAGGATACAACTTACAAATGAAAGACTGAGAAAAATTATGGAAAGTTGATTTAAAATTTACCGCATGTACAACTCCAAAAGAGAACTACATGAAAATGATGTATTGATTGTATTTAACTCCTGCTAAACTTGCAAAAATGTATAGAACAAGCTCTAATAAGTGCTGGAAGTGTAAAGAGAAAGAAGGAATGTTTTACCGTAAGTGGTGGAATTGTAAAGTTATAAAAAGTTATTGGGAAATGATTTATAATGAATTGAAGATGTTCAAAATAACTTTTGTTTAAAAAAAAGAAGTATTTTTGTGAGGTATAATAGAACATGAATTACCAAAAGAATGGAAAAAGTTGTTTACATATGCTACAATGGCGGCTCAGATTCTCCTAGCCCAGAAACGGAATGACAACCAGACTCCAATGAAAGAAGAATGGCAAGTCAAGCTTGTGGATTAAGCTTGGCGAAACTTATGGGAAGAATCGGAGACAATGATAACGAAGACTTTTTAAAAGACTGGGAAGTTTTTATGTTGTATTTACAGAAATATCGTAAAGAAATGGACTCACTAGCAGGGTTTGATTAAACACAAGTAAGAAAATAAGATCAAAGGTTAAGAAAGGATAAGATGGAATGAAATCGATTGTAGGATATAATCATGAAAGAAAATTCAGTACAAAAACAATGAGAAGTTAAGAGGATTAAGGTATAATAATATAAAAACAAGATAACAATAAAGCAGAAGTAGTAAATATTTAAAGAACCAGAAAGGGAAGCTGGAGGAAGTCACGGGGAGGGGAAATTTCTTTTCTTTTTTATGACAAATGTTACATTGTGTTGATTGATTGAATATAAAATTGTAAAACTCAATAAAATTGCTTAAAAAAAATAGTTGACTGGGATGTTATTTTAATGGCTATCTGCCATTACTTCCTCCTATTGCACCAGAGGAGTCCTTATAGAGGGGCTTACATGTTAATCTGTAGCAGCAAAACAAATACATATTTTTATGACACCTTAAAGATTAACATATTTATTACGGCGAAAGCTTTTGATGAAGCACCTGATGAAATGGACTATAGCCCATTAAGGTTTATGCCACAATAAATGTGTTAGTTTTTAAGATGCTGCAATAATTTTAAAGTATAAATCAGTATATAGGTGCAGGTCCTAAGTGATTTTGGCAGTCCTGCCTATACACCCAGTTAAAAATTGCCATTTGTATCAGTGGACCAGTCTCTTCTAAAGGTAGGCAGAGGACACTGCATGAAATTTCAGGGCTGGTTAATAAGCACTTACGCTTTGCATTGACTAAAATGAGGGTTGATGCAATCATGTACATAATTACATAATAAAACAGATAATAATTTCAATCACCTGCACACACTATTTGCATAGTGGAAAACAACAGCAAAATACAACAAGACCTACAGCAAGAGCAAACTAAGCATTTGCAACAGTCTTTACAAATTGTAGACATCCAATTTGAAAGAATAGTAGATTACGAATGCCGCTCCAATGTCATGACAAATTGGAACCTCAAAACTTTGTTTGGGGTGGGGAGATGGATTCCGGGGCAGACAATTTTGGATGCATCTCTAGAAGATGAGATAAACCTATAAGGGTGGAGTGAATTCAGAGGGATGTTGTTTGTGATGCATCCTATTACCCAGAAGATCAGATAAGCCATATACAGATCCAATGTGTAGACATCACAGTGGCACTATTCATCCTTTGGAGCTACTCAATGGCTTATTAGAACACAATTCATTTTTATTTATTTTTTACTGCATTTACTTTATTGCAATTATCTCTGCAGTTCATCAATCGATCATGAAATCAATGCTCTGCTAAGCAAGGGGTGAAGTTTGATGTGAGATATGTAACAATACATTTGACAGCACAAATGCAATTAAATTCATACCAAATACTTCTTATGTGATGCTGCCTTGCATCCTGAATTCGCTTTCCTTAATTGCAGGTGGTTGCTTATATTAACAAACAAACAAACACCATCCTTCTCATTTTCTGTCTGTGCATGTACAAACATAGTCATGCTATAAAGAAATATAAAAATAAGCAAATAAAACCAAGAGCAGATAGAAACAGTGGACTAAATTATAAACAGCATTAGCAGAAAAAAAAATTGCCTGAGCAGCCAAACAAGGTCTCTGCTTGCTGACAGGTCAACAGAGAGGTAGCTAAACAGGCCTCCCTTCTGAAGACTAGGCATAGGCATGGCATTTCCAATGCCAAACATACCTCAGATGTTGGTAGAATGTAGAGAAGGGCCTCTTCTCAAAATCTTTAAACCTGGAAAGCTTCATATAGGAGAAGGTGGTCCTTCAGACAACCTGGCTCCATGCCAATCAGGGCTTTAAAGGGCACAACTAGCCTTTTGAATTATGCCCAGAAATATACTGGCAGCCAGTAAAGAAGTTCTATCACTAGGGTCGGGTGCTGCCAATAGCTGGCCCTGGTTAACAGCCATATAACGGCATTATGGACTAGCTGAAGTTTCTGAACTAGTTTCTAAAGTTTGTGCAAATTAGTTTCTTATTACATATGGTTTAACAAAGTATGATTCGGGGCGTTATTCCATCCTCACAGTATAAAATTTCCAATAGCATTCAGGGATTGTCAGGGAAGATCAGTTTGTTTTTTACACCTCAAATAAAACTAATAATTTGGAGTTTAACTTATGATTTGCAAAAAATAAAATAAAATAAAATAAAATATGGGTTGGCATTATATATGAACCAACCCTGTGAATGGCATTGAAAACACATTCCTTACTGGAGCCAACTTTTAGGAATTGAGCACAATAGTCAGATGATGCATATTTTGCTTACAAAGTATAGCAAAAAAACAAAGACAGAACTGGACGTCACCATCAACATATGACTGTCCAAACACACTCTATAGTATGGGTATAATCAAATGATCTGATGTTGACCATAATAAACTAGATCAGCTGCTGAGAAGGCTAATGGCCACTCAGTACCACCCCATCCACCTTATTTGGCTAAGATAGTGTATACACCAAAATCAATGGAGAAGATGTTTGCAAGAGATCTTTCAAAGCATCTAATCTATGTTCTTTTTCCTAACAATAGTACAGTAATAGTAATAGTTCTCTTCCCATCTACCCGCCCCCCATCTGCAGTAATTCCAGTAGAATTCTAGCTGGAAATCAAAGGCGTTATGAAAATACCCAGAAAGCCTTTAAAAAGGAATCAGGTGCTCAAGTATCTAGTCACTGACAGGAGGCCACTGATTGGAAGCTGAAATGAAAGAGTTTCTTATCCGATGAAATACACAAATATTTTAAAGTATATTATTAGAATATTTTTAAATATATTATCTGTATATTTTAAAGTATATTATTAGGGGAGAAATGACAGAAAGGTGTAAATGTCAGAAATCATAGATTTTCTAAACATAGATTATAGATAAGATACAATGCCCTGGCAAATTTGGATGATTTGTGAAGGCAAAATCAAGCTGCAAAAATTGTACACAGGAACCTAGCAGAAAAGTATGAACAATTTACTACTGGACCTGCCCAAATTATAAATATACTCCAGTCCAGTTCAGCTATTGAAATCTAGTGATAATCAAAGGGAAAAACAAATAGGACGGAAATACACCCAAGCAATGAAGCAGTTTTATACACTTGACTTGGTTTGATCTAATAAGTCTTAGCAGTTAAGAGGTAACACATTTTGTCAGGTTATAGATAATTTCTCTCAACAAGCCCACCGAGGATGCCAACTTATTTATAATTAAGAGCAACAAACAACACCCTTCTTCCATAGGTTCACTAGCACATGTCTACAGGAATTTTTGTGCTTCTCCCTTCAGTGAAACTGGATAGCCTTTAAGGAGCAGACAGTTATATCATACAGATAATTTTCCAGAAAGTCCTTGTATTTCAAAATTAGTACCACAAACTGTGTACTAATGGTTCACTCAATATCTACCGGTAATTAGATATCAGCTGCTTTCAACCGATTCCCTGTTTCCTGGCTGTATCATTATGATCAATAACTGACAGTTCTTATTGGCTCAACCCACAGTTTGGCATCATTATTTCACCCAGGGCTGGCCCAAAATGTTTGGCTGCCTAAGGTGGACCAGCAAATGGTACCTTACATCCTAATAAAGAGAGCTAACACCCAAGGCCAACCAAGGTATTTTAGCAACTGAGGCAAAAAATTCTACAAGCACATTATAGTCAACCTTCCAACACCTTTAGAGAAGCCCTACAGAAGACCGCCCCCCCTCCTTCAGTCCCCAAAGTATACGTGCAAATCAACAGTGGTGGCTTTTTAATTTATTTTTAATATTCAGTTAGCAAATCATAAATCAAACAGCTCCCTCCATCTGTGTGTCTTTGCTTTGCTTTGGGGCATATTCCCCTTTTACCTTTTATCAAGCATTCCCCCCCCCGCTTTTTGTTGTAGTTTAACAGCTGATGGTATTTCTTCAGAGAGGCTCACAAATGCCTAAGAGGTTGTTGCATCCCAATTTGTGCTATGGAAATAAAGCTCAATTAATTTATTTTAATACCATAGCCTACCCTTCATCACAATGGATTGCAGGGTGGGATACAATAAAACTATATTTAAAATATCATATCTGTAATCATTAGAGAGCAGTTAAAATCAATAAATACTATCAATGGTAAAATCACAATAATGGAATCTCCTGCAATCTCAACTGAACAACTTAATGAATCTCAAATGCTTGAGTAAAGAACCATGCTTCAAGTTGACATCAAAGCGAAAACTGACTCAGAAGCTGCCATTCCTTAGAGTGGATGTGATGCTACCGTTGAATAGGCATTGCCACATGGTATTCAACTTCTGGCAACAGGACACTGAAAAGGGCCTCTCCAGAAAACTTAGTATCCAGGCAAGGCAATAGAGGAAGAGACATTCTTTCAAGTACTTAGGTTGCAAGTAATTTAGGGCTTCATAAATCACAACTAACACCTTGATTTCAGCCAGGAAGTCCATTGGCAGTCTTCAGGAACAGCTGGCTGACCCACTTAACAACCTGGCAACTGCATTCCATACTAGCTGGAGCTTCAGTCTTCAAGAGTAACACCACACCAACAATAATCCAAGCAGATGGTTGTCAGAGCATGGATTTCTGTGTCAAGGCTATCTCTGTCAAGGAATAGCCATTGCTGGTGAGCCAACAGAAACTGGCCAGATGGATGAAAGCTAGTAATTTACTAGCAGCTGAGAAGTGTCAGTTGAGTATCTTAGAGGTGGTATATAATGTTGGTCACACACACAAAAACTGAATGGGAAACAAAAGACAAGTCTTTCTAACTTCTCCAGTGGTGGTAAAACAAACTTACTTGGCTACAAGTGATCACCAAAGAAAGAAAGAATATTCTTTCAGAGTTGTCCATACAAATTCATTCTAAGATTCTAACTACATGTTACATTTTTTAAAAAAAATTTTTAAAAAAATTTGTGATACAAAACAAACAAATGTACAGGCATACCTCAAAGATATTGTAGGTTTGGTTCCAGAGCACCACAATAAAGCAAATATCACAATAAAGCAAATATCACAATAAAGCAAGACACACTTTTTTTGTTTGTTTCCCAGTGCATATTGAAGTTATGTTTACACTATATTGTCACCTATTAAGCCAGGCCTCCTTAACTGCAGGGGCAAGAGGGGGAAAACCCAGCTCCAGCCCTAGACAGCTCTACTACCAAGGCCAGAAGAGGGGCAGGGGCTGGGGAGGGGGGCTTCCTTTCCCTGGAAGCAGCCAGGCTGCCTGCAGCTGCACCCATATACTCATAAGGAGCAATATCTGTGAAACACAATAAAAGGAGGTGTGCCTGTATTTTAACCATATTAATGGATGTTATCTCTAAGGGGGTAATTCTGAGCAAAGACACAGAGTGGGGAAGGCATGCTTAACTATTACCCCATCTATCACTTCTCCACTCCAAGTTGCCTTCCCTGCCAAATGTTCCCCTCTGAATGGAGTCCCAAAAGCATTTGCCATTGCAAACGTACATTTGGAATTCTGCAAGAGAGAAAGCAACAGTGGGGAACAGAAAAAGCAACTGGAGAGGGAAAGAGTTAAGCACCTTCTTCTCCACTTCCCATATCTTGCCTTATTTTAATCCTTTCTTAAAATACACCCCAAATTGAACAAATCATGTCTTAGATTGACACTAAATTATGAATTAATATAGACTTAAGTGTGTCAGTGGATGTGTGTTCATTCACAATAAGTCATTCATTCAGCAAACAGCAGTTCTCCCTTGGCTATGACAGCTACAAAGAACATTAAAGGTGGACATTAAAACAGAGTGGTAATATCTGAAGTAAAGCTTTGAAGTCTACAAATCTTTGAGCAGAATTTGCCTTGAAATCAATAGAACAAA
Organism: Podarcis melisellensis; assembly: GCF_964234715.1. NCBI lineage: Eukaryota > Metazoa > Chordata > Lepidosauria > Squamata > Lacertidae > Podarcis > Podarcis melisellensis. Next base: position 87,010,096 of record NC_138539.1, read on the forward strand.
AATGCACAGAAAGGGATAAAAAAATTATTAGGTGCCTTATTAGGTGGTTGCAGTTAATGACAGAAGAATGAGCTCAGCCATCTATCAGCTATGAAAAATAATGAATCGAGAGATGAATTAATAAATTTAAAAATTAAGCCCGCCATATAATTTCCCATTTCAGCAAAACAAAAAAGTCCCACATTATCTAAGTGACACCATAAACAAGTATTGCAAATTTCACTTTAAAACAGAGTTGTACGAAGTAAATGCAAAATTGTCTAAAATTAATCATAATAACCCCCAAAAGACAGCTTTGTGTGACATCAGGAATCTCATTCTCTAAGAAACTTTCAATGGGAAAATTTACTTTTTATGTTGCTAGTGACTCCACATGATAACACATCAGAAAAATTAAAGAAAGCAAACTCTCTTTACATCTCACCTGCCCAGATATATTTGGGACCAGCTCCTTTCCATTCTGCAGTTCCCCATTCTCTGAAAAGATAGGTATGTTGGGGGTAAAAACCATGAGGTCATTCTTGGCACCAGCCTCCCCAGCTGGAGCTGCCAGGATATGGCTGTGGCGATTTGAATAGGACCAGCTGCCCACTTCGCTGGCACAAACCAGTGTGGCTGTGCCAGGGCCATACATCACGGGCTCCTTGGGTTGACACTGGCATCGCAGAGCCATATACACAATGATTGCCAGCAGAAACAATGTGGAAACTGAGCAGATGGCAATGATCAGGTAGATATTGGAATTGTCCGCCAAGGATCCTGAGTTCACTCCCAACATGGGAAGCCGGGTATCAGTGTGAACAGCCTGAGCACTTGATATCAGTGATACACTGAATGTGACTGTGGCTGACAACACTGGTTTGCCATGATCCTTCACTACTACCAGCAGATTCTGGCTGCTGCCACCTTCTGTCTCATCCAGGGCTTGGGTTGTACTGATCTCACCACTGTATAACCCAACGCGCCAAGGACCACTTTTCGCATCATGCAATTCATAGCGCAGCCATGCATTGTAGCCTGAGTCAGCATCCAAGGCACGGATCTTTCCCACTACACGTCCAGCTTCTAGTGGGGCTGCCAGCAAGATGGGTGCCTCCTCTGGCTCAGACACTGCTGGTGCATTATCATTCTCATCCACCACAAAGACCTGAATAGTCACATTGCCACATAGGGAGGGCAGCCCAGCATCCTTGGCCCTCACTTGGAACTCCAGCAGCTTCAGCTCCTCATAGTCCAAGGGTTGCAAGGCATAGACCTTCCCACTCTCTGAGTGCACCGAGATGTAGCTTGTCAGTGGCCAAAGCTTGTCATCCATCGAGTAGCTAACCAGAGCATTCTCAGCCACATCTAGGTCTGAGGCAGACACAGTGAAGATGTGAGCACCCGGTGGGTTGTTCTCCTTCACAAAGACCATGTAGGAGGGTTGTGCAAATGTAGGTGCATTGTCATTTACATCACTGATGGGCACAACCAGACTGCTGCTGGTTGACAGCAATGGCTCCCCTTGATCTTGTGCCATCACCAACAGTCTATATTCAGCTACTTTCTCCCGATCCAGAGGCTGAGCTATCACCAGTGAATAATAATTCTTGAAGTTGGACATCAGCTTGAAGGGGAGCCCAGGTGGCCATAAGGAGCAGCTTACTTGTCCATTGGCACCAACATCTCTGTCAGAAATGCTGAGCAAGGCCACCACTGTCCCTAGTGGAGAGTCCTCTGGCACTGGCACTGACAGCGATGATACTGATATCTCAGGAGCATTGTCATTCACATCCAAGACCTCAATCAGGACTTTACAATGTCCTTTCATTGGTGGGGTCCCTTTGTCTGTTGCTTCTATCCCAATTTCACCTAACTTAATGCTTTCAAAATCCAGTTCTCCATTTAATGTGATTTGTCCATTGCTTGAATCTAAACTAATCAGTGCACCTAAATTCTGTGGGTTAACACTTCGAATTGAATATATAATGTCTTTGTTAATTCCTTCATCAAGATCTGTTGCATTGAGACAGATTATTAACGTTCCTATTTTTGCATTTTCAAAAACTTTAACTTGATACATAGACTGATTAAAAACTGGTGCATTATCATTCGTATCCAGCACACTGATTAGCAACTGAGCTGTGCCAGTTTGCTCTGGTTTTCCTCCATCAGTGGCCGTAAGCAATAAATTGTATACGTGAGTTAATTCTCGATCAAGAGGTTTCTTTAACACAAGAACTAAAGACTCACCATGCTTCTCATTGTTTTGAACATCCAAGGTGAAATACTCATTGGGACTGAGTTTGTAGCTGAGATGAGAGTTTGAACCAATATCGTCATCAGAAGCTCCCTCTAGTGGGAAGGATGAACCTGGAAGTCTAGATTCAGGAACAATCAGGGTTTGCCCAGCAGCTGGGAATATAGGAGCATTGTCATTGATATCCTTGATCTCCACTTCCACATGAAAGACTCTCAAGGGTTTATCCAGGATCACCTCCAGGTGAATCATGCATACAAGGGTTTTGGCGCACATCTCCTCTCGATCTATCCGGGAATTAACAAATAAAATTCCATTTTGGACATTTACCTCTAAGTAGTCCTCATGGCCTTGGGATATCATCCGGAACATGCGGGGCATCAGCTCCTCCACCTGCAGCCCCAGATCCTGGGCAATGCGGCCCACGAAGGTGCCATGCTGGGATTCTTCCAGGACAGAGTAATGGAGCTGGCCACTTCCCATCAACCAGACTCTGTGGATTAGAATCAGCTGCAGCAGCCAGCTCTTCACCAGGGGGCATTGGTTCAAAGACATTGTCACGGTAGGTTTTATCCCTGCTTTGGAAAAAAATTAATCCACTCTCCAGCGTCAGCATAAAATGGTGGGAAATAGGCAATTGTTATGCTGCAGTCTCCATGCCATCACCCTGAGCTTCTTGCAGTCTCTTGTTCTTTCTGAATTGCTGGGAGGGGCTTTGATCTCTGCCTGAAAATAGTATTTTGATTTTCAGTGGGTAGCGACATCTTGTGACAATTGGTATAAATGCCTCACAGGTATTTTATTTTAAATTTTCTTAGATTAATTTCATAATTTCCTTCTGAAATATATGTGTAGTTCGTTGCTATTATTTTCTGATGATTTTCCTTGCAAAGTTAACTTGTGTGTGTTTTTGGTATATAGTTGTAATACTTTTGAATAATCATTGTAGAATCAAACAATTAGGTAGGGTACATGTTGATTTCAATTATCCAAAATAGAGCTCAGTCAGAGTATTGTGGCTTCCACAGGTTATGTTTTCAACTACTTACACTAGAAGACTTTTATGCTACTATCACAAGACATACCACACTGTTGAGAAGTTTACACTGTAGAGGTCTGAGATACTGAGTCAACTCCATTCCTTCACAAGAGATCAACTAGGCATTACTTCTGGAACCACCATGACCAGCTGCCTTCTCTCTTTGCCCAATCACTCTACACAAGTAAGGCACAGTGTGTGACAGGCAGAGAACTGACACATGGAAAAATTAGCCAGAGAACATTGGAAAAACCCTACTGGATCCAGCTCAAAATTATTTTAGAACCTCAAACTAGGGACACAGCCCATAATTTATTTGCAACCCAGCCTATTCCATCTTGCCAGGTAAGGTCATTGAGAGCCAAAACACTAATACAGAAATTGCTAGACAAAGGCTATGTACACAACATACATTTAAATCATGTGACTTCCCTCAAAGCATTCTAAAACTATAGTTTCCACCCCAAGCTACAATTCCCAGTGCCCTTAACTTTCTAACCACTACACCACATTGACTGACTGGAAAATTAGTGTTCCTTCCCTTTAAAAAAAATTCATAAAAAAGAAATACAAATCCCACTATCCTAGATTCAACAGGATAATAGTTTTTAAGGATATTATTGAGTTATTCTTTGCATCCTCCTGCACTTATGCACTACAGTGGTAAAAAGAATACAACAGTATTAGGGAAGTAATTCGTTAATAATTGTACCGTCCCCAAGCAGAAGGGCAAGAAGAACTACCCCTAGTTGATGTTTGCGTTATTGATAAGATAGCTGATAGCTATCTAGGCCTCGGTTGTGTTTTGAATTAAAATAAACAAAAAAATAATTGTCTGTTTTTTAATATAAAAATATTAAAAATGGTAGTATATACCATGTTTCATTAGAAAGTAGCCATATCTGCTTTTACTCCCAAGCCACTACTGCAGCACGTACACATGACTGCCTTGCTGCTGACCTCTCTTATTTTTTTATTTATTACTATTTTAAAATATTTATATGCCACTTGTCCCAGAAAAGTTTATACCCACCAACATTTCTCTAATGAAAATAAGGGCACCCTAAGGAAAAGCAGGACATTCCAGGATCAATTCTGGGATCAAATCAGAAACCGAGATGGCTGCTGTAAATCCCGGACTGTCCCTACAACAAAGGGACACTTGGAGGGTCTGAAATCGTTGCCTATAATTCAGTAAAGAGCTCGGGAATTTCCTTTTTATTTTGTTACAGCACAGCAGTGGGTGATTTTTAAAAAAAGATATGTTGGTGGGGAGGAAATCCCATGTTGCTTGGTTTTTAGCAAAGAAATCTCCAGAGTTCTTCAGAACATTGAGGGCCCTGTTGGAGACAGCCTCACATTATAAGGAGAATTGGAAAAGCATGTGTAAAGCTGCAAGGTTTTTAAAAAACGCATGCAAGAATACACAGCAGTCAGTCACCTCTTAATTATTTTAAGGTAAGAAAGAGCAAGAGGCAAACACCTGCACACACACACACACACGTCAATGGGATTATGGAGGAAACTGAATCCCTTTTACTTCCACCACAAAAAGCCCCTGGAACTATTCTGCAGTTTGACAGGCTTGATCCATTGGGGGTGGGGTGGGGGGTCCTGCACCTGTAAATTTCATCCACCTTGGCCAAAAAAAAGGAAAGTTGTAGCCATTTTCAGATTTTCTGTTATAGTGAAGGCTGAACAGGGAGGCTTGTTTTATACAGAGCAGCTACAACCCAAATTACAGACTGAATCAGAGAGAACAGAGCACGACTCAAAAACAGACCAGAATTTTCAAAAATGCCAAGATACATACTTGGTGTATCGTGGAGGCCATGCACACCCCTCTTATCTACCACCTCAGAGGCTCAGACATCCAGCCCAGATCTCACTGATTTAACTGGTGAGCATGGGCACAGATGTTTTCATTGGAAGATGAATCAATTAAGGCTATAGTCCTATGCACATTTCCTGGGAGTACGCCCCATCCAACGTGGTGGAACTTTCTGTTATTGCTATCAAACAAACATGTTTAGGATTACACTGCAAGGAATGTTAATTTAGCCGAGAAGAGCAGTTTTAATGCAAGATAAAATTTTAGCCAAGAGCTATAGGCATCCTCTTTTTATTTTATGAGGCTCTTTTAGTTTTGGTGTGATGCTGTAATAGAAAATGAAGAAGACACAACTGTAAATGGATTTGCCTTCTAACACTTTTGTCAGTCACCCTGAGTCCGTCAGGGGAAAAGGTGGGATATAACAATAACAACAACAACAACAACAACACCCAGTGGTTGGTGCTGTGTATTAAATTGTAAATTGTCATATATTTGTAAGTTATTGTAAATTACCGTATACTTTCTTCCTGACCTCAATCAGGCATTTATATTGAGCTTCTTCTTTTAAATGTGGTTGTGACTGTATTTTAATTAGGTATATTCCAAAGTGATTCCTTTTTTACTTCACGTACACCAAATATAAATTCATGTATACTTTTACGTTTACTTTATTATCAGTAGCAAGGAAGTTGGTTAAAGGAGGCTTAAGGAAACTGGAAGATTTTATTCAGCGAGGGTATATTCACAAAAATATATAGACAGGAGTATAAACTAGAGAGAGATTATGGGCCTCTAATAGTGCAGTCCTTTAAATGGCTACCCAGAAGTAATCCCTATGTAGTTTGATTGGACTTATTCCCAGGTAAGTGAATTTGGCGTGTAGTCTGTGGTGTTTCCTTAAATGGTCCAGTTCTGTGTGTGTTTGAAAAACTATATTCAAAATTATTTCTGCAATCAAATGAGAAAATCCATCCTGTTGGTTCTGCTGGATCCCTTTGCAGCTGAGGCACTATTGACCATGGTATCCTTCAGGACTGCCTGGCTGTGATGAGACTGGAAGGCATTGTTTTACAGTAGTTCTGTTTCTTCTTAGAGGGACAGTTTCAGAACATGGTGCTGGAGGACTCCTGTTTAAGGCTTTGGCCAATGGCCTATGGTGTGTCTACCAAAATTCCACATTGTTTCCTCACATTTCATGAAACTGCTGGGTCAGGTGTCCAGGAGTTTGGGGGTTCATTATCACCAATATGCTGATGCCACCCAACTCTATTTCTTTTTTTTCCATTTAAATCCAAGGAAACTGCCTTCAGAATTAGTGTCTGATATTAGTAATGGACTGGAAGATGGTCACAAACTGTAGATTCAGCCAGAGAAGCTCCTGGCCAATAGAAAGGCAAGCTGGAGAAATGGGGTGGACCTGGTTGTCTGAAACATTATTTTCTTCCATATTAGCCTGCATACATTTTAAGATCTTCAAGAGAGGCCTTTTTTTCTGCCTCACCAACATCTGAAGCACATTGTGTAGAAACCCAAAGGATGTACCCAGTGGCTACTCCCAGGCTACCTCTTTCAGTGACACATTCACGATTTCCTGGAATATACCCATCATATCTTGATGGGAAAATATTATAAGTGAGAAAGAGCAAAAATTGTCAAGTCACACTATTTTTGTTGCTGCTGCATGCATGTTCGTGTGCATTTTATCACTTTACCTTTGTGAGCCACCCCAAAAACTGTGCTAATGGGTGTCAATATAAATACAGTAAATGACTAAATTAAAACCCCAAGCAACCTTTCAGCATCCTTGGACTATAATAAATGGAACACAGCTACACAATATCGGCAAGACCATAGAACAACGGGTAATTTACTAAACTCAACACCACAGCCATATCAGTACAAACATGAGCAATTTTATCCTTGAGGTGCTTAGCAAAAATATCGCCAGAGGTTGCTGAGGCATCATAAGATCTGTCTGAAAACCCACATGAAGCAGCTCTCTCACCACATAAACAGATGTGCTGGACACAGATGTGCATGGTGATGGGGAAATAATTTCTTTGTTACTATATCTACCACAGAGTAAGGTCCAAAATGAACTCCAGAAAAATGAAGGACCTAAATGGACTTTAGGTAGTGGGAGATGGCACAAACTGACCAGGGATTTGACAGAACCATTTGCCATGTCATGAGGAAAGTCACCAAAAATGAAATGGAAACCATTCAGAGCCTCCTCTTTCTGAAGGTGGATCATCTAAACTTGTCCTTCATTCCTGTGTAGGTTTGAGGAATGGTTTGAGGTTTCGTTAATGCTTGATACTTGGCCACAACTAATTTGCTACACTGTTCCTTATTTTAATTCAAAAACCAAATAACCAATATTAAACACAGTCAAGCACTGGTTGTCCAAATACTCTGAACAGAAAGAGAAGCATGTTTCAGGGGTATGCTGGCACATATTCTTGCTCCCAACAACAGCAAAAACACTGGCTGTTTTTACATCCAAAAGATCATCTTCACAGGTATAAGTGGAATGAGGCCAATGGCATTTGCCTATAAAATAAGAATAACACTACCTTTACCCCTGCAACATTCTCATTAAAGTCTACCAAAAATCATAAGTGTGAATCAAAGTAATGCTTTTAATTATTAAAAAATCAAATACCCAACCATGTCACACATGCCAAAACAGAATAGGTTTTTCATAGTAGTTTTTTCATTGATAATAGTATCAATTCTTATAACTCACCTGCTCAGATGAATTTGGAACTGGTTCCTTCACAACTCCCACTTGCCCATTTTCCACACAGGCCGGAATGCTGGGGCTGAAGACCATGAGGTCACTCTTGGCACCAGCCTCCCCACCCATGCCCGCCAGAAGATGGCTGTGACGATTTGAATATGACCAGCTGCCAACTTCGCTGGCGCAGACTAGTGTGGCTGTCCCAGGACCGTACACCACGGCCTCCTTGGCCTGGCAACGGCATCGTAGCGCCATGTATACTATGATCGCCAGGAGGAACAAGCTGGACACCGAGCAGATAGCAATGATCAAGTAAACATTGGCATTTTCCACCAGTGGCTTTGGACTGCCTCCCTTCCTTGAAAGGTGAGCGTCGCCATGGACAGCCTGGGAATTCATCACCATGGACACACTCAAAGTAGCTGTGGATGACAAAGCTGGCTTGCCATGGTCCTTCACTAGAACAAGAAGCCTTTGGCTGTAGCTGCCCTCTGCGTCATCCAGGGAACGTGCGGCGCTGATCTCCCCGCTGTATAATCCCACACGCCAAGGGCTGCTGATTGCCTCGTGCATCTCATAGCGCAGCCATGCATTGTAGCCAGAGTCAGCATCCATGGCATGGATCTTGCCCACCACCTGTCCAGCAGTCACAGGAACAGTCAAGGAGATGGGAATCACTTCTGTCCCATACACTACAGGCGTGTTATCATTCTCATCCACCACAAAGACTTGCACCGTCACATTGCCACACAGGGAGGGCAGCCCAGCATCCTTGGCCCTCACTTGGAACTCCAGCAGCTTCACCTCCTCATAGTCCAAGGGCTGAAGAGCATAGACCTTCCCGCTCTCTGAGTGCACCGAGATGTAGCTTGACAGGGGCCAGAGCTTCTCGTCCAGCCAGTAGCTGATCAGGCTGTTCTCAGCCACATCTGGGTCTGAAGCAGACACCGTGAAAATGTGAGCACCCGGTGGGTTGTTCTCCTTCACAAAGACCGTGTAGGAGGGCTGAGCAAAAGCAGGTGCATTGTCATTCACATCACTGATTGGCACCACCAAGGTGCTGCTGGCTGACAGTGATGGAGTCCCTTGATCCTGGGCAGTCACTACCAGCCTATACTCAGCCTCTTGTTCCCTATCCAGGGGCTGAGCTAGCAACAGTGAATGGTAATTCTTGAAGGTGGAAAGTAGCTTGAATGGGGTTCCATGTGGCCATAAGGAAGTGCTCACTTGTCCATTGGCCTCAATATCCCTGTCTGATATGCTTATCAGGGCCACCACCATCCCGAGAGGGGAGTCCTCTGGAACGGGTACCAGCAGAGACATCACTGAAATTTCAGGTGCATTATCATTTACGTCTAGAACCTCAATCAAAACTTTGCAATGCCCTGATAATGGGGGATTCCCTGTGTCTTTAGCCTCAACTTGTATTTCATAAAAATTCTTGTCTTCAAAATCCAGATTTCCTTTCACGTGAATCTCGCCAGTCTTTTGATCAAGTACGAACTTTTCTTTTCCATTTGCAGGAGAAAAAGTGCTTGATGTATATGTGATCTCCTTATTTGTTCCCTCATCTAAATCGGTAGCATTTAGCTTAATTACTAATAGCCCATTCTCTGAGTTTTCTAATAAATGGACTTTATAAACTGACTGGTTAAATACAGGAGGATTGTCATTTGCGTCTAGCACTTTGATTATCAGCTGGACGGTGCCAGTGAGCTGGGGCTGGCCTCCATCAACTGCTGTGAGTAAAAGATGGTGAGCTGCACATTCTTCTCTATCAAGAGGTTTGTTTAAAACAAGAAATAAAGATGCACCACGTTCATGATTTTCTATTGTCTCTAGACTGAAATGTGGATTTGTGCTAAGTCTGTAGCTAAGGAGCGAGTTTGCACTGATGTCTGCATCAGAGGCTCCCTCTAGAGGAAAACGCGAATCACGAGAGCTAGACTCTGCAATAGTAAATTGCTTTTCTGTTACAGGGAAAATGGGGGCATTGTCATTTATGTCGGTGATCTCCACTTCCACATGGAAAACCTTCAGGGGTTTATCTACAAGGGCCTCCAGGTGAATAACACACACAGCGCTCCTGTCACACAACTCCTCCCTGTCTATCCGGGAATTCACAAATAAAATCCCATTCTGAACATTTACCTCAAAATACTCCTCCTGTCCTTTGGACACCATTCGGAACAGCCGAGGCACCAGCTCTCCCACTTCTAGCCCCAGATCCTGGGCGATGCGGCCCACAAAGGTGCCATGCTGGGATTCCTCTGGCACAGAATAATGGAGCTGGCCACTCCCCATCTTCCAGGCTATGTGGAGAAGAACCAGCTGCAGTAGACATCTCTTTCCAGAATTTGTCTTCCATGCAAGCATGTCAAATTCAGATGCAAATCCCAGGAATGTCTTGCCTATTTTGAGGACGTGATGAGCTGAGTCCAAGTCGTTCCTCCAAACCAATGGCTAATAGATCAGTTGACTCTGGTATAGCGGCTAATGTTTGATGTCTCTGCTGTGTATTTGACAGGATATTCAGCACCTTTGAGGGAGGAGCTCTGAATTTTCAGTCTTCCTAAAAAACTCCTTAAACAACAGTGACACCTTGTGACTGAGTTTTGAACTGGAGAATCAGACTATTTATTACCTTTTATGTGTTCAAGTAAATGTTTTTAATAATCCCGTGCCAATACACACTATTTGATACAGTTTTACTTCCAGGTAAATTCCTTAGCCTCCATTTGTCTTTCTATTCAAGTTTCATTTATTTTATTATATTCCATTAACTCAGCTCCTTTTTGGAATCTTTTCCGCCTTTATGTCAGTTATGCATCCTCACTGTTTTCATTCTTCATCTGCACACTCTTAGGTGCCATATGTACTTCCAGAAGGAAAAACTTCCATCTTCACATTCACATGCCAAGATTCACATGGCATTCCCTGGTGAAACCGCTGTCATGTCCTTTTTATTTTCCTTTTCTGGTAGAATTTTTTTTTTGGGGGGGGGGTTGAAATGTTATCAGCTTCCCTTTTTCCAGCTCCATTGTTAGGGGTGTCTCTCACATGAACAAGGTCTGCCCCTACACAAACACACTGGGCATTTGAAACTGCTTTATACTGAATCAGACCATTGGCCATCCAGTCTATCCATGACCTGCTCTGATTGGCAGCATGTCTTCAGGGTCTGCAGAATAATTCATTCTCATCCACTTCTGCCTGGAATTGAGTGCAATTTTGTGCACACGTCCATATAAAGCATGAGCCTTCCAAGGATATTTGCTAGCTTCTATGTTTCTTCCTTCCTTTGCTTTGCATGCAATTTGTTCATTTTGTTGTCAACAAGTTGTGAATAAAAGCTGGTTCTTGGATGAGTGGCTGCTTCTTTCCTTCCCTGTGGTGTCCTTGCCTCCTTCTGTGTTCGCCATTGCTTAGAAGGGAGTCTAATGTTTTTATTGAAATTCAAAGGATTTTCTGGGACCAAGAAATACTGTTGTAATGGATTTCAGATTATGTAACACCAAAGGGTATAACTGGAACATGGAACAATAGATGGCTCATGGTAAAGAGCTGCAACGTGGGATTATAAAAAAAAATACCAGTAAATCAAAATGGGATAGAATATCACCTCCTTTTTAGCCAAGAGGAAGACATCAAGATGCCCAGTGTCAGACTGCTGAATTAGATCTCCTAATAGTTAATTCTTGAGAAGTTTTGAACATGGCAATTCTGATCCATTAGAGACTTCTGTTGAAGTACTTTTGATATCTCTGAGGTTTATCAGTCCATGAATACAAGTTTCACATGAGCATCCATTTTATATTCTCTGATCAGGATAATGGCAACAACATCTGGAACATGTGGGACTAGAGAAAAACTTTTGATAATCTTTAGAAGGGAGAGGGCAGTCCTTTTCTGTTAGCCCTTAGGGCTTCCTGTTTAGCGCAAAGACAAAGGTTTGGGCTGCTTAGGCTGGAATGGTTCCAGACATACTATACCTTTCCATAATCTGAAAATGAGGTGGGGGTTCTAGATAAGAACAGATCAGACCAAAGGCCCACCTAGTTCAGCATCCAGTTCTCATGGTGACCAACCAGATACCTAAGGGAAACATATAATCAGGATATGAATGCAACAGTGGTCTTCTACTTGTGTTTCCCAGGAAATGGCATTCAAGTGGCCTTTGATACCAGAGGCAGCACATAGTCCTCGTGAGTATTAGCCCCTGATGGCCCCATCCTCCATGAATTTGCTGAATCGGCTCTTCAAGCTGTCCAAGTTGATGCCCATCAGCACACTGTGTGGTGGCCAATCCTGAATTTCCAATTATTCGGCTTAGTATTAGGAGAAAGGGAGAAAAGCGTCTCCTTCTCCACACCAGGCATGATTTTGTACACTTCAGTCATGCCTCTTCAGACAGAGGAATTCACGAGGTTTGGAGGAATTTTTCCTCCACATACTTTGCATGTTTTAAAATACTGCAAATACCCTACACAGCACTTCAAAGAATTGTGACCATGGTCTGGCATGCATATTTTAAGATGACACCAAATGCAGAATGTGAAAGAGATGGATTTGCAGGTCGTGTCTCATCATAGTCTGTCTCTTAATACTCATTAAATTCTAATTCTGCCTATGGCAAGAAAATAAACTCACCTTTAGTCTCCCAGACCCTTCCCTGCATTCATAAAATAAGTTCAAGGTGTTTAAGAAGAAATTTGCTTTCTCAGCCACCACCTCTGCACTAGGGCCTGGGTTGTCTTTACAGGTGATTTTTAAAAATCCAGCCTAATTTGCAATACACAGGAGATGAAAAAGCATGCACACACACCCCCCAAAAAATCTTCATTTAAATAAATAAAAAGTAGTCTATGTCATAAATTCCTCAGAAATTAATTTCCGTGCCAAATGGTGCTCAGATTTAGGGTTCCATTTCATACATTTTCCCCTAGTTAAAACCACTTGTTCTGGATTAAACTAGAAAAAATGCTGTACTTTATAGAGCTAAGCCTAAAGAATACAAAAAGAGAGGCTGGTGATCACTTCAGTAGGGGCCACATTACATGAAGCTGCTTCTGAAAGCGAAGTGTGAAGTGGCCATTCCCAACTCTTCAGTTATAATAACACTTAGCATTCACAAAGCATTTCAAACTAAAACTGTTCCATGAATATAATCATATTACAACTGATGGATGTAGGACTTCATCTCAAGGCCTCCAACTGGGTTCAAGGCTGACGTGAGAGTCATTGTGGGCACTACATATGTCATTTCTTGTTTCAGCCCCTACATTTTCCATGGACCATCTTCATCCATAGATATCCCAATTCCCCAATCAATTCTATACCTTTAGTCATATTTAAGCTTCCAATATGGAGTTTTCCTTCCATAAGGTTCAACAGAAATACTCGCATTCCTCTCATGTCAGCCATGTGTTGACCAGATGATCTTGGAAAACCCACTGCTACCTAGCCCAGAACATTGCACTCTGAACGAGCCAAGTGGGCCTTTTGGGTTGCACGCAATATGCAATGTAAACGGTTTTAATGCTTCTTTCACTGTGTTGCTTTTTATTGATGTATTGTAATATATTTTTGTTGTATTTTGATTTTAAATTGCTGTAAACTACTCTGATGGGTGCATGGGCAGTAGAAGGACAATATAAGTTATTTTATACAGTTAAATGTATCTGTTTTATTTTATCTTCTACGCATTGAAAGTTTCATTTACTTGATTTCTCTTTATGGGCTATCTAGCGAATGACATCTATTTGTGGGTGTTTGGTGGTTGTTGTTTTTAAATGTACAAATATTTGTTCTGATCAGTAGATTACCCATGAATGAATTCCACAAAAGCAAGCTACTCTATGACTGGGCTTTGGGAAAATGCTAGACTGCACTCGCTGAAGGAAAAGGGTGGGTGGGTGTGAACTGTCAGCCAGGACAATTAAAGCTTTTAAGAGTTGGGAGATTATGCGTAGAGCAACCAGTTCTCTGTGGATGCCTTGTAAAGTTAGGAATACAGCAGCAGTGGCATGTGCAGAGGGTGGGTTGGCAGTGAGCTAGGAGGTTCCCTGACCTCATTGTTGTCCTACTCCATCCCAGGGCCTCTGGGAAGAGTCACTGTCACTCCACCCCTCATTTACAAATGCTGGAATAAACACCCCAGGGCTTCCATGCCTTCCTGGAAAGCCCCTGGCTGAATCAAGGCATGGGTTTTCACCTCTTTCTATGCATATTAAAAAAGAGTGACTCTAATTCTGTGTGCTTCTTCTAGAAGGTAGATGCCACTGAAAACAGTGGAATCTGAGAAGACCTGGAAAGACTTTGACTGTAAATATCAAGAAAGAAAGAAAGAAAGAAAGAAAGAAAGAAAGAAAGAAAGAAAGAAAGAAAGAAAGAAAGAAAGAAAGAAAGAAAGAAAGAAAAGCACGTGGGTAAATCTAGCTGACTGCTCATTATGAGGTAATCTTGCTTCTTCTGCCTTCTGTAATTTTCACCCATAGAGTCTCTGGGTTGATTGGCAAGGTAGTATCTGGTCACTTAGCACACTTCTTAATTGATTTTAATTTGTTTAATATTAAATAAGTTTAAGCACATTGGACTATTTCCTCCTCTACCACCAAATGTATCCTTATTTCTACACACAAACACCCACACACCATGTTAACATGTCTGGCTATGAGACAGATAAAAGCACTGCCCCAATATTAACTGAAAAATCAGTTTGAAACATATTCATGTCACATGAGACTAGGTGAGATCACAGCATGCCAATATCTGCTCTGGCTCCAGAGAGCATTCCTAGAAAAATTACATCAGGTGGTTCTCCCACAGAATACATTAAAGCTTGGGAAGACTACATTCTTGACATGTCTGGTGGACCTACCCAAGGATTCAAACCTTCTGGCAGCACATATGTAGCATATTTTTAAAAAGAAGAGAAAGTAGTCATCAAATATTTTTGCTGCTAAATACAGTACATGGCCATAATATTTTCACAAGATAAAAGGATTTATTTCCATTTCTTCCTATGGCAGCAAACTGGACAAACCCACACCCTGAAGGAGTCCAGTAGCATTCTTTTGATGAACCTATGGTTACACAGAATATGGGCACTCCTTATTGTGGAGAATTTATTGCATCAGGGTAAAGAAAAGAACCCTGGTTTGTACACCCCACCCCACCCCCCAAAAAAATCCAACATGGAATTATTCTAGTTTATGTAGAAGCAATCTCTGCATGTATAGACTGCCATTTTAAATCTATATTGCTTATTGCATCAAGACTGATCCTAAATTGGGATACAGAAATTGTCATTCAGTTCGCAAAAAAACATGGTATTAGAATAAAAATATATTGTGTTTTTTCAAGGATTCTAATAGTTGTACATGACTCACCTCTCCATATGCATTTGGGAGCAGTTCCTTCCCATTCCTTACCTCCCCATTATCTGCAAAAACAGGAATGTTGGGGCTGAAGACCATGAGGTCACTCTTGGCTCCAGCCTCCCCGCTCACACCTGCCAGGATGTGGCTGTGGCGATTTGAATATGACCAGCTGCCCACTTCACTGGCACATACCAGTGTGGCTGTGCCAGGACCATACACCATGGCCTCCTTCGCCTGGCAACGGCATCGCAAGGCCACGTAAAAGATTACTGCTAGGAGGAACAAGCTGGACACGGAGCAGATGGCAATGATCAGGTAGACATTGACATTGTCCACCAAAGGCTTTGAGCTTTCACCTGTCCTGGAAAGGGTGTCAGTCTTCACAGCCTGGGCACTTGCCACCAGTGACACACTCAGGGTGGCTGTGGCCGTGAGTGAAGGTGTGCCATGATCTTTCACCAACACAAGGAGAGTCTGGCTGCTTCTGCTCTCCACCTCATCCAGGGCACGTGTGGTACTGATCTCCCCACTGTATAGCCCCACACGCCAAGGGCCAGCGGTCAACTCATGCATCTCATATCGCAACCATGCATTGTACCCTGAGTCAGCATCCAGGGCACGGATCTTGCCCACCATGTGTCCAGACAACACAGGAGCCACTAGAACAATTGGAGTCTCTTCTGATGACCCAGCCACTGTAGGCGCATTGTCATTCTCATCGACCACAAACACCTGGACTGTAGTGTTGCCACACAAGGATGGCAGCCCGGCATCCTTGGCCCTCACTTGGAACTCCAGAAGTTTTATGTCCTCATAGTCCAAGGGTTGCAAAGCATAGACCTTCCCGCTCTCTGAGTGCACTGAGATGTAACTTGACAGGGGCCAGAGTGTCTCATCGATCCAGTAGCTGACCAGCGCATTCTCGGCCACATCCGGGTCTGAGGCAGACACAGTGAAGATGTGGGCTCCCGGTGGATTATTCTCCTTCACAAAGACCGTGTAGGAGGGCTGCATGAAAGCTGGAGCATTGTCATTTACATCACGGATAGGAACTAAGAGGCTGCTGCTAGCAGACAATGGTGGGACACCTTGATCTTGAGCTGTCACTACCAAGCTGTACTCAGCTACCCGCTCCCGATCCAAAGGCTCTGCTAGAGTTAAGGAGTAGTAGTTCTTGAATGTCGATGCTAATTTGAAAGGCAGCCCAGGGGGCCACAGGGAGCAACTCACTTGCCCATTGGCTTCAGAGTCCCTGTCCGAGACGCTGACAAGGGCCACCACTGTCCCTGGAGGAGAGTCCTCTGGCACTGGCACAGCAAGAGAAGTCACAGAAACTTCTGGAACGTTGTCGTTCATGTCTAACACCTCAATGAGAACCTTACAGTGTCCAGACAAAGGCAAACTGCCTTTATCTTCTGCAACAATTTGAAGGTCATATAGATTAATGTCTTCAAAATCTACTTTCCCAATCACTCTGACCTCACCTGTGTTGGCATTTATGCTAAATATCTTTGTGAAACGGGGTGGTACATTATTGCTAAAAAAATAAGTGATTTCCCCATTAATCCCTTCATCTAAATCTGTAGCATTCAGTTTAATAACTGTTGTTCCATTAGCTGCATTCTCCAATAGTTTTACCTTGTAAACTGATTGGTTAAATACAGGAGGGTTGTCATTTGCATCCAGGACATTGATCACCAGCTGGACTGTGCCTGTGAGCTTTGGTTTGCCCCCATCAGTGGCTGTGAGTACCAAGTGATGCACAGGAGTCTTCTCTCTGTCAAGTGGAGTTTTTAGTATAAGTACTGGAGATTTACTCTGGTCCTCATCACCTCCCGATTCAAGAATGAAATAGTCATTAGGGCTGAGCTTATAGGTCAGCAAAGCATTGGCATCTGTATCTGCATCAGAGGCACCAGCTAACAGGAAACGGAAACCTGGTAAACCTGATTCTGCAATAGTCAAATTCTGTTCATTTACTGAAAAAAGAGGAGCATTGTCATTTATGTCCTTGATCTCCACTTCCACATGGAAGACCCTCAGAGGTTTATCCACAATCATCTCCAGGTGAATGGAGCACACAGGGTTCTTGTTGCAAAGCTCCTCCCTGTCTATCCGGGAATTCACAAACAAGATTCCATTTTGCACATTTACCTCAAAATAGTCTTCATGTCCTCTAGACACCATCTGGAACATCCGAGGCACCAGCTCACTTACATCCAGCCCAAGATCCTGAGTGATGCGACCCACAAAGGTACCATGCTGGGATTCCTCCGGCACAGAATAATGGAGCTGGCCGCTCCCCATCTCCCAGGCTGTGTGGAGAAGAACCAGCTGCAGCAGCTGCTTTACCACGGAAGGATTCTGCCAAGGAACCATTGCAAATACAGACACAAATCCCACCAGTGGCATCTCTCCTTTAAAAATCACCTTTCTTGAAGAAGTGAAGAGCAGGGTCCAAAGAGCTCATCAGGGTTGGTGTAATCATTTGAATAGATTCCAGTAGTCTTGCATCTGGTGTGCGATATCCCTATTGTGAATCTCACAGGCAGGATTTTCAGGCTCTCTAAGGGAGGAGCTATGAATTCTCTCTGTTCTTAAAACATTTCCTTAGGCAACAGTGACCCCTTGTGACTGAATTTTGAAATGGAGAAGCAAATTATTACATTCTGTATTTTAATCAGATGTTGCCCCCATTTGATTAATAAACCTTTTACTTTTGCATGAAGTGCTTAACTTTCTCTTACAATTGCATTTATTTTCCTTTGCTTCCCTGCATAATTCATCTTAGCTTCTTCTAAAATTAATCATTTTAAAATACAGTGGTACCTCAGGTTAAGAACTTAATTCGTTCTGGAAGTCCATTCTTAACCTGAAACTGTTCTTAACCTGAGGTACCACTTTAGCTAATGGGGCCTCCTGCTGCTGCTGTGCTGCCGCCACAGGTAGCACTGTACAATCAACAGGAGCCCACAGCTAATCCTGCCTCCATTGGTGGTGTGGACGCAGGAAAGTGACTGCTTTCAGACTTTGGAACTCCCTAGAGAAACTAGACTGGCTCCGTCCCTCCTTGTCTTTCTGCTGGCAGGTGAAGACTTTCTTGTTCCAACCAGCTATGGAAACTGACTTCTTATAATCAAACGGCTGGTGTAATGTGCTCTCTCTCTCTCTCTCTCTGTATGTATAGAGTTTTAATTCTATTAATGTTTACTTGTTTTTTAATTATTGTTTTTCCTGTGTTTTAGCAATTCTTGTTTTTACCTGTAAGCTGCTTTTGTAAGCTGCTTTGAGTTCCTGTCAGAGAAAAAGGTGGAATGATGATGATGATGATGATGATGATGATGATGATGTGTCTTGACAAACACATGCAGATCAAATTGACATGTGGACTTAACCCTTGCACTGCATGCATTATACAGTGGTACCTCAGGTTACAGACGCTTCAGGTTACAGACACTTCAGGTTACAGACCTGAAGTCTGTAACCCAGAAATAGTACCTCGGGTTAAGAACTTTGCTTCAGGATGAGAACAGAAATCGTGCGGCGATGGCACCACTGTACCACTGTATTTTAGGAGGCAAATCTGGATTTGTTGCCATGTAATATGTAAGAGCCATTAACTGATATGTTTCCTTTAATCTGCTCATGTCACATGCTGTCAATGCTCATATTATGAAAATAAGGGTGGCATTCAACTGAATAATTGTGTGAGCAGAATGACTTCCGTTCATGCAGTAGGAATCTCCCTACCTCTCCTACCCCACCATGTGCCTCAATACCCTCCCCAAATCTGGTCCAGATGGTTGGGGAGGGGGACCCAGAACAGATTTATGGGCTGCACAAGAGAGGAGAGGGGAGAGAATGCTTTGCTGTGCAAAGTGAAATCTTTGCACTGACAGAATGCAATCCTGAAAGTTCTAGATTGCCATACATAATTGCAAAAACTTACTATTATTTTTTGCACTTTTAGACCACTCTTCATGCCACAGAATCCTGTTATTTGTAGAGGTGGTCCAAGTTTGGGGGGGCAAGAGACTTGCTGGGTCAACCTCCAAGGCCACAGACCAACGGAACTACATTCCACTCCCTCATTTTCAAAGCTACTGTTCTTAAACAGTATCTCAGGTGGATATGGTTACGGATGACCCCTCCTGTCAGGAGAAGCAAATGACAGCAGTAGAGGGAGCATTGTGGCTTTGTTGTGTTCCTTTGGCCTGACCAAGACAGGTCCTCTTGAATTGAGCTTCCTCCCTGTGTTCCTCTGGAGCAATATCATAGTTACAATTGGAAGTTAGATGCCTGAGAGAGAAGCAGCACTTTTGGGGATGCTTCTTCCGAGGCAGGTAGAAAACCCATCACCAGACAACAGCTTCCACAGTGCTTGCCAGTCTATGACCTTGGCAGATGCCCAACTGTGCCAGCAATGTCTGTTTGCTGTTGCCTCCTCCATTTTATTTTCTACTGGATAAATTTATATAATGTTAAAAATCAAGTGCATAGCTTTAATAATAATTTTTTTAAACCTACGCCAACCTCTGATGCTGGGTCTCGCAAGTTAATATTTTTGTATCTACTTCTTCTGCGGGGGAAGGGGGGATACATTTTGTTTAGACAAGCCTATCTGGATGTGTAGAATGTGAATATATGCTTTAATCGGTTTTTAGTTTGTTGTTTATCTTATGTCTTGAATGATTCAAAGAGTTAGTTTATGGTTTTCTACTCATAGTTTAATTGTGTGTTATTTTGTAAACTGCTTTGGGGTTTTCCTAAGAATTAAGCAGTATATAAATGTTATGAAATAAAGTAAAATAAATAAGGAAGGAACACACAGGCTTTCCTTCATAACTGCCTCATCCTCTTTTTCCCTTCCTTATTCTCAGGTTTGGAAGGAGTGGTGGCTATTTTTTCCTTTTATGTACAAATAGTGGTGTGTGTGCTTTTCTGACCCTCTTTCCATGTTCTTTATCGCTGAAAGAGAAGTATTTTGCTGAAATTCAAATTTTGGGAAAGTATTAATAGATCTGGAACAGTTTTTTTAATAGACAGTCTAGTTTGAGATCATGGATGTTGTGAAGGATTGAAACTATTTAGCCATTTTGTGTTTCAATGTTGGATGTAAAATTATTGCTCTCAGTTTAGAGGTTATTCTTGTGGGATGGTAAAAAACTCAGCCCAGGAAACAAACTTAAAATGGGAAAGAAATATACAAACTTCAGGAAGAAAAAGAAGCCTAAATATTATTGGGCAACAGAAACAAAACTCTACTGCACTGTCCAAGATGGTGGCCAGGGTGAGGTGACATCATCCATGTAAGTAAAGCTGGCAAATAGGAATACAGTTGGCATTAAAGTCAGAAGAAAGAGATGAAATCAGAAGAAAGGAGCCAGGATTGAGAGCACTGTAGAGAACAAACTGTTGATAGTACTGAACTGAAAAGCCTGGAGGCTCGTTTCCTCCAGACAATGATGAGCTGAAACTGCTTAGGGCTGGATCTTTACACATCAAAAAAGTATTTCAGGAAAACAGGCTGTAAACTTTATAATGGGAATTCATGTTGGTGAAAGACTGGATTCCACAGTGCCATGTGGTGACCAAGATAACTGCAGTCATCTGACCTGGCTGGCCAATGGTTCCTCCTAGGCAAGGAGAAGAATAAAGGACTCCCTTTTGCAGCTGAGTCTTTCTTCTGCAACAAGGTCTGCTTGAACTATAGGATACGACTGTGGAGTGCCCGGTGCTGACCGGGTATTTAAAGAAAAGTGATTTTTTAAATAGATAGTGTACTCTGTGAGTTTGGAGGATGTGTGTGTGTGCACGCAAGATTCTGACCTGATCTGGGCAACAACTCCCCGGCCCCAAATAAATATTTTTTGGGGAGGAAGCTAGTGTTTAAATAGGGTTAATTTGGGCCACAATCTTGATTCAAAATGCTGCCCAACATCCAAATATAGTCCGAGACTACTGCCTCCACCTTGGGAACCCTCAAGTTTAGTGACAACTCAAAAGACAGCTGAACCCATGCCAAAAAAACGTGTGAAGTCGCACCAAAGTGACACTTTGGTCAGCCATCTTGATTCAAAGTGGTGCACGGTGTTCAAACATCAATGAAGTCCACTGTCCCACCTTGGGAGCCCTCATGCCAAGTTTGACAATGATATCTTGAGAGGCATCCAACTCTTTGAGAACAAATGGACAAACAGACAAATCACTTTCCAAAATACATCTAGGACACCTTGCGTTTCTTGTCTTCCTCTTTGGTCCTGACTCTTGGCTTGTTCTTCAGTCTAGTTTGCCTTCTGATTCTGATTGCTGTATGATCATGCCTTCTAATTTGTTCTTCAGTCTTGGCTTCCAGTCCTGAATTAATCTTGGCTCTCGGTTTGTTTTCTGACCCTGCCTACTGATCCCCCACAAATCCTGAGTGCTCCTTGGTCCTAGTTCTTGGCTGTCCTGAAACTGCCGTCTATAGCCCAGCTATGGTTAATATAATTCATTTATCACAAATATCCAAAACATCTATTTTATTGAATTTTCTCAGTGCTGAAATGACATTTGACAGTGTGGGAAATGTTGTAATGTACAAAGTAAGAAAAGAATTAGGCCTTTGCCTCACTATGTGAACATCGATTGAGTTGATTCACTATGCAGTGAAAAAATAATTGTTGACAGACAGCAACGAAAACTGTATTTCCTGAATGAAGAGTAAGACAAGATTGTTTTCTTTCATCTTTCCTATTTAATTTTTGTATAGAGCTCTTCCCAATCACAGGTACAGCTTAAGTTAGCCATGGGATTGGATTATTAGAGAATATGTTTCAAATTGCACTTTAGGTGGATAATATATTTCTGGTACACTTAAAAAAAAAGAGATTGAAATGCAAAGATTAAGAGTTGGTAGCTGCATTTGGAAACACAGGGGGGGTAAATTTGGGTGAATGGAGAAGGTAGTGGTGTTAAAAAAATGATCTGTATCCCTTGCCCTATCAACAGAGCTCCAAAACGCCACTCATATTTACAAAGTTATTCATTGCTACAGAAGCTCTCCAATGCAATCTTTTAAATATCACATCCAAATCAGTCAAAAGCCTTTTCGTATCTAGAAATATCCAAGCTCTCACTATAAAATTGTTTGGTAATCTAATCCAATTGCATATGATTGTATTCAGTGCAGAGGTGGAACAGACTTCTGGGTGAACAGAGCTTCTCTTTCACTCCTGTCCCCTCCACCACCACCACACCCTCAAAATCAGTTCTGGAGAGTTGGAGGACTCTCCAAATTTTGAGGGTTCATAGGAGGGAGGAGAGGAAATGCAGGTCCTGTTGCACCAACAGAACTATGTGTGTGGAGCATTAGATGCAACCCATAGCTTTCATTTTCTCTGAAAGCTTTTTTAATTAGGAAAAAAGCCTGCTTTGTTATCAGATATATTGATAAACAATATTTTACTAATGGCAGGATTTTTATCCATTTTCCTTTGATGTAATAAATAATGCTTTATGGCTGACTTAAGAGAACACCTGCCATGATTATTTCAATGATATTTATGAAGAGAGAGAGAGACAGAGAGAGAACATCTATGTTGCACTGGAGGCATGACAAGCATGGCCTGGCAGAAAATTTGATTCTTAATTTCAGACAATAATAATGCAGAACTGAACCATTTACCAGCTACAGACAATTTGCTTAAACCAATCATCATCAACCATTTGAGACCCAGCATCCACCTTTAATTGTACCACACAGAACATTACCCACTTATTATTTTTATATAATTAATCATTATTAGAATGTTGACATAATACTTTTCCATTTTGTGAACTACTTGTGTTAATTTAAAATAAACAGACTTTCAACAACGCAATTATCAAGGAACAATGGTTGAAAAGGCACCACACAGATAAAATACTCTCTGCCAAGGTGCATCTGCCTTGTGCTGTAGTTATTTATATTTATCTCCTTCTGATATGGGCTTTCCCAGCGCCGGAAATCTTATGATATGCCCTTTTCCTGAAAGTGGAATATCAATATTTACAAACTGAGACTTCAGAGCGACAAGACTCCACAGAATTTCATTCAACAACCTTCCCTGCATCCTGTTTCCATCACCATCTCAGAGCTGAAAGATTCACCCTCTTTTATTCTGATTTTTTTTTTTAAAAAAGTGTGTAATTCTTAAACTATGAGCTTACCTTCCTAAAGGCAGGTGAACCAAGAACAGCTAACAGCTAACCATCACCACCAAAATGCCAGTCCAATTGTAGCACCTGTCCAGGCCTCCTCATTAGCTCTCTAAAGGCTTCCCTAAACCCTCAAACTACCAAGCACTCACAAAGTAAATGAAAAACAACATGAATTTATGGTGCATTTCACTATCACACAGGCAATTCACTTCTTGTCTGAGAAATATAATTCAGATCTCATCATGGATTGTGCAGCACAAATAATTGTTTATGCAGCGTAACTATTATTTCACCAAAAAGGCAAATATTAAAATTCTGAAAAAAGTATTAGATTCACACCGTTTTTCTACCAAAGTATGTGTATGTGTACAAGGCAAAACACAGCAGTCAGAGCCCTATTTGAAATTTCCTTCTCAGACCACATTTCTCCAGTTTTATACTATCTGTATTGGTTCCCAGCTAGTTTCTGTGCACAATTAAAAGTGTTAGTTATTTTCTTTGAAGCCCTAGATAGTTTGGTACCAGAATATTAGAGGGACCATCCCCTGTCACATGAACCAGCCTGGCCATTGCACTCAGCATTGGATCCCTTGCCTTACAGAGCAATTGAAACCATACCAGGGAGCAGTGCAACTGAAGACCCACTGCCACACCTGAAGTCCTGCCAGCTGGCGCTGGCCAGGAGAGAAGGTAGGGGATGGTCTTGTTTCAGTTTCTGCTGCACAAAATCCAGGCTGGTGCTGCTGGAGGGCCTGAAGACTGGGCCCCTCAAGGGCTCGGCAAGGCTTTCGATCCATCAGATCTGAAGCTTCAGATACCTTATCTCAACCCTGAAATACCCTGCTTCAGGGTTTATCGGCCAACTTCCTGCTGTCTTGGATGCAGCACCTCATCCTAACTGCTCCAATGGTATGGATTGAGGATTAGAATTGCACTCTTAACAATCTTCTCCCTGCACCCCAAGCCAGGCTACATATTTGAGGATTTTTAGTTGATTAAAAAAGATAGTTAAATGCTGTCATAATTTATTATGCTATAAAGAAAGTTGAGAGGTTCCCCTTCCCCCCATTCTCCAATTACCCAGTAAAATCAATTGGCAGGAACTCTTTTTTTTCCCCAACAAAGCAGATATTTAAATATGACGTTCACTTAGGTAGCTTTTAGAAGTAGGATTAGACAAGTTCAAAAGAGATAGATCTATCATAACTATTAAGCTTGATATCTAAATGAAGACTCCATGTTAAAGAGCAGTATATCTCTGTGATAGAGACAAATAGGTCAGTAGGTCTCCTTTGTGCCCTGTCTGTAAGCTTGCCAGATTTAGTTGCTTAGCTGCTGCTAGAAACATAATATTGACCTATATGAATCTAAGGTCTGATGCAAGCAGGCAATTTCAGTTGAAACTGTCTTGGTCATTCTGACAGACCACCTTTACCAGCAAAGGGACGATAGAAGTGCAACTCATGATTCTCCTGAACCTTCAGCAATTTTTAAACAACTGGCCATGTTATCCTTCTCTACAGTAAGTCTCCAGCTGGATATTTGTTTTGTGTGTAGTTGCTAACTTAGTAAAACAATATAGAAAAATTAAAGAAGGAAAGCCATCTCCTGAGACTTACCTGTCCAGATGAGGTTGGAGTCATATCCTTCCCAGTCCCAAGCTCTCCATTCTCCATAAAGGCAGGGATGTTGGGGGTAAAAACCATGAGGTCATTCTTGGCACCAGGCTCCCCAGTTGCAGCTGCCAGGATATGGCTGTGGCGATTTGAATAGGACCAGCTGCCCACTTCGCTGGCACAAACCAGTGTGGCTGTGCCAGGGCCATACATCACAGGCTCCTTGGGTTGACACTGGCATCGCAGAGCCATATACACAATGATTGCCAGCAGAAACAATGTGGAAACTGAGCAGATGGCAATGATCAGGTAGACATTTTTGTTCTCTTCAAGCGGCTTTGAGCTCCCTCCTGCTCTAGAATGGTAGCCATCTGTGTGGATGGCCTGAGCACTGACCACCAGTGAGACACTCAGGGTGGCCGTGGTTGACAGCATTGGCTTGCCATGATCCTTCACCACTACCAGCAGATTCTGGCTGCCAGCATCACCCTCCATCTCATTCAAAACACGGGTGGTGCTGATCTCCCCACTATATAGGCCCACCCGCCAAGGACCGCTAGTTGACTCATGCAGCTCATAGTGAAGCCATGCATTGTAGCCTGAGTCAGCATCCAGGGCACGGATCTTGCCTACCATCTGTCCAGCAACCAAAGGGACCACCAGCAAGATGGGAGTGTTTTCTGGCCCAGATACTGTTGGGGCGTTATCATTTTCATCCACCACAAAGACCTGCACCATCACATTGCTGTGCAAGGAGGGCAATCCGGCATCCTTTGCACTCACTTTGAACTCCAGCAGCTTCAGTTCCTCATAATCCAAGGGCTGCAAAGCATAGACATTCCCACTTTCTGAGTGTACCGAGATGTAGCTTGACAGTGGCCAGAGGTTCTCATCTATCCAGTAGGTGACCAGAGCATTCTCAGCTATATCTGGATCTGAGGCAGACACCGTAAAGATGTGAGCACCAGGTGGGTTGTTCTCTTTCACAAAAACTGTGTAGGAAGTCTGAGCAAAAGCAGGTGCATTGTCGTTCACATCACCGATGGGCACAACCAGGGTGCTACTGGCTGACAAGGGTGGGTCCCCTTGGTCTCTTGCTGTTACAACTAGTTTGTATTCTGCAACCTTTTCTCGATCCAGAGGTTCATTTAGCACCAGTGAGTAGTAATTCTTGAAAGTGGATACCAGCTTGAAGGGGAGCCCAGGAGGCCACAGAGAGCAGTTTACTTGTCCATTGGTGCCAGCATCCTTGTCTGAGGCACTGATTAGGGCCACCACTGACTCCAGTGGGGAGTCCTCTGACACAGGTACTGATAGCGATGTCACTGATACTTCCGGGATGTTGTCATTTACGTCCATTATTTCTATGATGACATTACAGTGCCCTGAGAGAGGAGGGGTTCCTTTGTCTTTCGCCTCAATTTCAATATCATACAGATTGATATCTTCGTAATCCACTTTTCCTTTTACCCTAATCTCACCTGTAACTGAATCTATACTGAATGTCTTTTTTACATTGGGAGAAACATGCTTACTAAAATAGTAGGTGATTTCCTTGTTACTTCCTTCATCTAAGTCAGTTGCATTGAGATGAATAACCAATGTTCCATCTGCCACATTTTCTAACAGTTTCACCTTATAAACAGATTGATTAAATACAGGTGCATTGTCATTTGCATCAATCACAGTGATCTCAAGATGAACTGTGCTTGTGAGTTCTGGTTGACCCCCATCTGTAGCTGTTAGCACTAAACGGTGCACAGGGATTTTTTCTCTGTCCACAGGTTTCTTTAACACAAGCACTAATGATTTACTGTGCCTGTCGTTGATTTTCTCTTCAACAACAAAATATTCTGTGGAGTTGAGCTTGTACTTCAGTTGAGCATTAGCACCAACATCTGCATCTGAGGCTCCCTCTAGAGGGAAATGAGCACCTGGCAGTGTTGACTCTGCGACACTCAAAATCTCCTCGCCCTCCGAGAAAACAGGAGCATTGTCATTTATATCCCTGATCTCCACTTCCACATGAAAAACCCGCAGGGGTTTATCCAGGATCACCTCCAAGTGAATGGTACACACAGGATTCTTGCTGCAAAGCTCCTCCCTGTCTATCCGGGAACTAACAAACAAGATCCCATTTTGCACATTTACCTCTAAATAATCCTTGTGGTCTTTGGAAACCATCCGGAACATCCGAGGCATGAGCTCTCCCACCTCCAGCCCCAGATCCTGAGTGATGCGGCCCACAAAGGTGCCATGCTGGGATTCCTCAGGCACAGAATAATGGAGCTGGCCGCTCCCCATCAACCAGGCTTTGTGGAACACAATCAGCTGCAGCAGCTTCACTGTCACATGGAAATCTCTTTGCAGAAAAGGCATAGCAAATGCAAGTACTGATGATCTGTTATAAATTACCTGGCTATAACTGAGCAAATGTTGACTGACCTGGATAGAAAGGAGTCAATGCCGGTCCTTTTACATTGAGGATCGAAGGTTTTCCAATGTAGGAAGAGGCAGATTTTTTTATCTAGTCAGAGGGAGGAGCGTGTCCTTTCAGAAATGGTCTTGTTAGTCAATGGCTCCCCCTTGTGTTGAAATGTTTTTGGTTGCATAGTATTTCTTCTGACTAGTAGTATAAATGTATTCTTCTGCCACATAATGTTTAGTTTATTTTTTAAAATAGTAATTTTGGAACTCCAGGTAAACTAGGCTTCTTAAAATAAGAACAGAAAGGTCTTCCAGTAAGTATGGAAATTTTAAAATATATAATGGCTTATTCCTTCAGAAGAGTAACTATTACCCATACAGCTCTTTGTACCGTTTCTATTTTACAGTGCTGGCCCTACTCAGAGTAGACCCATTTAAAGTAATGGACATTGCTAGCTTAGGTATAGGAGGCACAGTTTTATAGTGGTTCCATTCCTACCTAAAGAGGCTGTGCTTCAGCTCAATAGTAGAGTTGCTTTCATTTTCAGGAGCAAGTTCAAGTTTTTTAAACAAGCTTGCCTTGCTTTTAAACCTTTGGAGTCCTCTGATACTGTGCTATTAAAACTTTGAAGCCAGCTCTTCCTCTTAATTTAGATTATCCATGCATGTTTTGTTATTTTATAAAAGTTCCCCCAACTGAAAACCCTCTCAGATTTGGATTTAAAATCTTAAATTTCAGATTTAGAAGTCATAGAGGAAAAAGTAGGGAAGGGAAGCTGTTCCTTGGGAGACAACTCTAGTCAAGAGACACTATAGTTTAGGGAGAAAGTATTCTTACATCATGTCACCTGTCACAAATACTAAAACAGACCCAAAACTGTGGTGATGTGATAAGTCTCCCAACACACATTGGAATTTGCTACGGGGGGGGGGGGGGAGAGGGAATTATTACCCTCTTTCTTTAATACAGGTGATAAAACAAATATGCAGTAGAAAACCTTACCACATGGAGATGTGGTTGTTTTTACTAGGAAAACATCAGAGATTACTTGTATACAATTGTCTAGAAGTCACATTAAATTGTCTTTCACAAAAAATAAATCACTTCACAGAACCAATTCTTGACCACATTCATTCACAGAGGCAGTTGAACAATGGAGATATTGTGCATTAACGCAAACCCAGGTGGTGGGACTGGGGCAGGCCTCCTTAAATATCCTGGGAGTGGAGCGAACTCTACGTGCTCCATCAGGCCTGCCCCCAAGGAGGACCTTGCCTTCAAGTCTGCCTGCCATTGGCCAATTTTGCAGACAAGCTTGGATCTGAAATCCGAGTCGCTCATCAGGGCTGTCCCCAGCAGCCTGAGCCCTGTTGGATCCCAGTGAAATGGACCTTGAGCTTGTGTGGAGGTTCTAGCAGGGGAGTGCAGCTATCATATACCCTTGACCGAAGAACGGTACACTCCTTCTATCTGGGATTGTTGTCCTCTTCCGCCGAGCGTGCAGCTTCAGGAGCGGTAAGGGAGGAAGGGGACACCCACCTAGCCAGCCAAATCAACCCTGGTGATCAATGGGGTGACAGATGTTGCAGCCAGATCACCCTCACATCAGGATCCCAGTGAAAGGAGACATCACCAGCCCGCAATGCCTCCATACCAGAAGAGTAAGTAGACTTAGGGGGAAAATAGCATTGTCCCTTGCCATTGGTTACTGGCTTCATGTGCAGTTATCCTCAACAGATGTGGGCTACCTGTCTCTGGCTTTGCTTGAAGATTATGCTTGCTCTTGGCTGAAATTTGTTAACGACTAAGTTAACAGCTCTCACTATTTTCTACATCATCTTCTGCCACTTGGGGTAGAAAAAACTGGCTGCACCACTTCTGGGTCTTTGTTTATCAACTCTACCAAATGGGGTTGGCTCACCACTGCTCTCTACCTTGGTCTACCACATAGTGGTGATTATCAGCCTGCTAGGCATATAGCAACATTAACTAAACAATGGCTAGTTCAATGCTTTGCCATCAGCAGTTATGGAAGGTGAATTCACAAGGCTGCCTTGGCAATCTTGCCCTTGTGAAAGCAGCTCAGATGAAATAGTAGCCAATGTTCTGTTATATTATAATGTTCATAGGGTTTGTTGGTTTGTTTGCTTGTTTTATATACCACCCTTCATCATCAGATCTCAGTGCGGTTCACAGAATAAATATCTGTTTATCTTCAGGTACTTTCTCTACACTTGGGGAACTCAGGTGAATTCCATGTTTCAGTTTTAATGGCAGATTCCAACCCTATGGTCACAGGAAGTATCGCCAAGTTCCTTGCTGTAGCCATCAAACCAAGTCACAGTTATTAAAAGAAACCCAAGATTCAAGTCAAAATGCTTTGTGTTGTTCCAAATTGCTTGCAAGTATATTGTCCTTTTTTCACTCTGCTATGTGGCGATGTGGGTTAAACCACGGAGCCTAGGACTTGCCGATCAGAAGGTCAGTGGTTCGAATCCCCGCGAAGGGGTGAGCTCCCGTTGCCTGGTCCCTGCTCCTGCCAACCTAGCAGTTCGAAATCACCTCAAAGTGCAAGTAGATAAATAGGTACCACTCCGGCGGGAAGGTAAACAGCATTTCTGTGCGCTGCTCTGGTTTGCCAGAAGTGGCTTAGTCATGCTGGCCACATGACCTGGAAGCTGTACTCCGGCTCCCTCGGCCAATAAAGCGAGATGAGCGCCGCAACCCCAGAGTCGGCCACGACTGGACATAATGGTCAGGGGTTCCTTTACCTTTATGTCTGTCCTAGCAACCTTGGTAAATACAATAGACTGTATCTGATGTGTTTTGGTCTACAGACCAAATAAACTGAAACTGTTGTTGAACTATTCATTCCACAGGCATTTAAACAATGTTGGTATAAAGGTTTTTGGGAGTGACTATCGATCAGGGCATGACTTGGAGCGCAAATACCACTGCTCTGGTGAAGAAGGCCCAGCAGAGAATTTATTTCCTCAGACTTTTAAAGAAGAACAATCTGAGTGAGAGACTGCTGGTGTCCTTCTACCGAGGCTCCATAGAGAGCATTCTCACATACTGTATTTGTGCTTGGTTCTCCAGTTGTACAGCTAGGGAGAGGAAGGTGCTCCAGAAGGTCATAACCACAGCCCAAAGGATTATTGGTCATCCTCTCCCATCTTTGGAAGAACTGTACGGTTCCCGTTGTCTTAGGAAAGCAAACAACATCCTGCAGGATTCATCTCACCCGGGATACAGTCTGTTTGCACTACTGCCTTCTGGCAGGAGATATAGAAACATCAAGTCAAGGACAAATAGACTGAAAAATAGTTTCTATCCAAGAGCTGTGGCCTTTTTGAATGCTGTAACTCAATAGTGTGACCTGGGAGTTTGATGGGTGTGGGTGTGGCTGGAATGTGGTTTGTTTGGTTGTTGTTGTTGTTTTGCTTTTGTTGTTTTTAAGGGATGGCATCCAATTTCGTTGCACTTGTGCAATGTTGCACTTGTGTAATGACAATAAAGAATCTATCTATCTATCTATCTATCTATCTATCTATAAATAATCTTAGAAAGAAATCACTATAAAGAAATAAAAGCAAAGAATCTTCCTACAACTAAGATAATTTGATCTAAGCGCTATGCAGATTTCAAACTGTGTATGATGAATATGGAATGAAGAGAACAGGATTGTAGTGTCATTGTGGCAAGCCACACCACTGATCACCAAGCACTCCATGTTATGTCTGCACATGCTCTACAAAACTGTACATGCAGTCTGTGTGCAACTGGCAACTTTTTTGGCGGGGAGCAAACAAGCCTACGTGTCTATACTTTGCACAAGTGCAAGGTCTCCCCTTTATGTGAGCTGTCTATATATAGCTGAATGTCATAATAGCCTCGAGTTCCCTGCCCAGAAGCAGGGATGTTTCTTGAAAGCTTCATTTGAAATGGATTCCATAATCTGTCCAGGCAATCTAACAAAATGAGATTGAATTTTGTTTCACGTATGACAAACATAAGCAGTTTCTTCCTTCTCACTTATATATGATTTCTTTCAAGACTTTTCATACTCCTGCTTGTTGTCCTCTAGAACATTCCAAATTTGGTGGGATCCTTATCCAATTCTGATACAAAGAACTGAACCCCAGTCTCCCATTAATCAAGGCACTGGTTTTGACCTCTGACTTGTGTTTTTGTGCTGTATTTATATATATATTTACTTTTATTGTTGTTGAATTTTAAATGTTTTAATTGCTATGACCTGCCCTGAGAACTTTGTTATATAGGATAGTCAATAAATAATGGTAAGTAAATAAATAAATAAAATAATGAAGTAGATTGAATATTGGGTTTGTGGTTTACTGTGAAGCATTTCCACTTTTGTGATCATTGCTACAATCCTATGCATTCTTACTTAGAAGTAAGCTACTAATTTCTGGAACTAATGCATTGGCAATAAATGTTGTAAAGAAGGCATCATATTGAGAATTCTGGTGCTGTTGGATGGAACTATCTTGGCCCGTTCCAGTCTGGGTCCAGGCTTGATTTGGGGACAGAATCAGTCATGGTTGCCCTAACAGATTACCTCCTTTGGGAAAAGGACAAAGAAATAGGATTCCGTGGATTCTCCTGGATCTCTCCATGGCTTTTGATACCATGGACCATAGTGTCCTCCTGGACCACCTCCATGTTTTGAGGACTGAATGCACTGTTTAATGGTGATGCCACTTCTACTTGTGGGGTCGGTTCCAGAATCATATTGGGTGGCTGTGCCTCAGCCCCGTGGCAGCTGATCTGTGGAATCCCACAGGACACAATTTCTTCCCCAATGCTATTTAATAGCTATATGAAACCAATGGGGATAGTCATTAGGAGATTTGGAGCCAGTATTCTGATGAGACTCAACTCTGTGACAGCTGAAGTTGGAAGTTGTACGTGTCCTAAACAGATCCCTGGATGCACTTATGGATCGAATGAAGACTAATAAACTGACTGAATCCTGACAAGATGGAGATCCTATGGATTGCTCTGAGAATTGGGTTGCGTACCACCTATGAATGGGATTTCACTCCCCCACAGGCAGCAAGTACATAGTTAGAGGTGTTCTTGATCCACCACTATAACTGGAGGCCCAGTTGGCCTCAGATCATCCATTAACAACTTAGCTGGTATAGCTTTGCTACAGTGGCCCATACATCTAATATCATTATTAGATAACTGTATTGTACTACATGTGGGGCTACTCTTGTGCCTGATTTGGAAGCCACACTTATTTCAAAATGAAGCTGCTTGGGTGCTTTGTGGAACACCAATGCTGAAATATCTCAGCTAGCTGCCTATTAACTCCTGAGCCAAGTTCAAAGTTTTTCTGCTGACATTTACCGCTCTAAATAACTTTGAACAAAGTCACCTTTCAGGCCACCTCCCCAAGTACAGCCCAAGTCAATCTAAGATCTCCTGACCAGTGAGCAGTCACTTGGTGACAATGCAGAAGATGGCTTCGGCGTTTGCCTCCTAGGTGGGTCATAAGGAAAGGGTTAAAATGAGTGTGATGTGATTGGCCAGAGAGAAACTGATAGGAGGCGTTAGAGTGAGAGTGGGTGTTGTGTGAAAGTCAGTTGAGAGTTGGGAGTTGAAGAAGAAAGAGGGAGAATAAGTCTGTGGGTTGGTTGAGTTGTGTTGTGAGGGAGTGAGAGGAATTGTTAGGTGGAGTCAGATAGATAGTTGGAATAATCAGTTTGAAGTTGTTAGGAACGCATAGGACAGTTAAGGAATTAAGATTAAGAAACTACCAAGGAAAATTAACTGAAACCATAAGCTTGTTCATGCCTATAAATAAACTTGATTATTTGTTAATGTTGACAACTGTCTGGACTCCGTGATTACCCATGAGAAACGGGTTGGTGGCAGCGAAGAAAGCAATCACAGTGGTGGCACAGGGTCAATAGACCATCAAACGGCTGGGGACCCTGTGTGATCGCTACAATGGCCCTCTCTATGATAGCACCCACCCTCTGAACAGCATCTCTCAGGTGGAGGAAGTGATTGTTTTTAAATTCCTCCTTTTGAATTTGTCCAATATTTCCTGGGCTCTGACTTAATTTTTTAAAAAAGTTATTTTGCACACTGCTTAGTTTTATGTGACACATACAGTTGTGTTATGTTTTTATTTAATTTTTAACCAGCTTTTAGGAATATTTTATTGAATGCTACTGCATTTTTACTATGCTTATGCTAGCCATTTAGTAACTTTTATTATTTTAAGTGTATACATATTCAATAAACAAATAAAAATATTTCTCAGGAAGAAAACACCAGTAAAATTGAATTGAAGAGGGGGGAATATACGTTTCTCATAAACTGTACATTTGCAATTCAATGCGGACACTTACAAAATTAAGTTCAACAAAGAAAATTTCAGATTCAATATTGAATAACTAGGATATATTCTTATTCAATGTTACGGAAACTGAACAATGGCTGAGAAAGAGAAGAAACCAAGTCAGATACTAACCGTTGCACAGAGCAGGTCCTGCTGCTTCCCATTATCAGCAGAAGTAGGAATGTTGGGGCTGAAGACCATGAGGTCGCTCTTGGCTCCAGCCTCCCCGCTCACACCTGCCAGGATGTGGCTGTGGCGATTTGAATATGACCAGCTGCCCACTTCACTGGCACATACCAGTGTGGCTGTACCAGGACCATACACCATCGCCTCTTTCTCCTGGCAACGGCATCGCAAGGCCATGTAAAAGATTACTGCTAGGAGGAACAAGCTGGACACGGAGCAGATGGCAATGATCAGGTAGACATTGACATTGTCCACCAAAGGCTTTGAGTTTTCACCTGTCCTGGAAAGGCGGGTATCCGTTTTGATGGCCTGTGCACTGGTTACCAGTGACACACTCAGTGTGGCTGTGGTTGAGAGTTGAGGCTTCCCATGATCTTTCACCAAAACCAGCAGGCTCTGACTTCTGCTGACTTCTGCCTCATCTACAGCACGTACAGTACTGATCTCTCCACTATACAGGCCCACACGCCATGGTCCACTTGTCACCTCATGCAGTTCATATCGCAGCCATGCATTGTATCCTGAGTCAGCATCCAGAGCATGGATCTTGCCCACTGTGTGCCCAGACCCCATAGGAAGCACTAGGAGAATGGGATTCTCTTCTGTTGTCCCTGACACTGCAGGCGCATTGTCATTCTCATCGACCACAAAAACCTGAATAGTCACATTTCCACACAGGGAGGGCAGCCCAGCATCCTTGGCCCTCACTTGGAACTCCAGCAGCTTCAGCTCCTCATAGTCCAAGGGTTGCAAGGCATAGACCTTCCCACTCTCTGAATGAACTGAGATGTAGCTTGTCAGGGGCCAAAGCTTGTCATCAATCCAGTAGCTGATCAGGCTGTTCTCAGCCACATCTGGGTCTGAAGCAGACACTGTGAAGATGTGAGCACCTGGTGGGTTGTTCTCCTTCACAAAGACCGTGTAGGAGGCTTGTGCGAAAGTGGGTGCATTGTCATTTATGTCACTAATTGGAACTAATAAGCTACCACTAGCTGACAGTGGTGGAACACCTTGGTCCTGGGCCATCACCATCAACTTATACTCAGCTACCTGCTCCCGATCCAGGAGTTCAGACACTACTAATGAGTAGTAGTTCTTGAACGTGGAGGCCAGTTTGAAGGGAAGCCCAGGAGGCCACAGTGAGCAGCTTACTTGGCCATTGGCCCCAGAGTCCCTGTCTGAGACACTGATTAAGGCTACCACTGTCCCTGGTGGGGAGTCCTCTGGCACTGGCACAGAGAGGGATGAGACTGACACCTCTGGGGCATTATCATTCACATCCAGCACCTCAATTATCACTTGGCAATGTCCAGACAAAGGAAGGATACCTTTATTTTCTGCCACAATCTGAAGATCATATACACTAATTTCTTCAAAATCAATTCTTCCATTTACCATTATTTCCCCGGTATTGGAATTTATGGTAAAAATCTTTTGGAAATTTAGTGGCACGTGGTTAGTAAAAGAATAGGAGATCTCCTTATTAATTCCTTCATCTAAATCAGTGGCATTCAGCTTAATAACCAATGTTCCATTAGCTGCATTCTCCAATAGTTTTACCTTGTAAACTGATTGGTTAAATACAGGAGGGTTGTCATTTGCATCTAGCACATTAATCACCAGCTGGACTGTGCCTGTGAGCTCTGGTTTGCCTCCATCAGTGGCTGTGAGTGAAAGACGGTGCACAGGAGCCTCTTCCCTGTCCAATGGCTTCTTTAAAACAATTGCTAAGGGTTTATTGTGCTGGTCACCTGTTTTCTGTTCTACAATGAAATAGTCATTGGGCCTGAGCTTGTAGGTTAGCAGAGCATTACTGCCGATATCTGCATCAGAAGCCCCCTCTAAAGGGAATCTGGTGCCAGGTGCTGTTATAATTTCTGCTATGCTCAGAATTTGCTCACTTGCAGAGAAAATGGGGGCATTGTCATTTATGTCCCTGATCTCCACCTCTATATGGAAAACCCTCAGAGGTTTGTCCACAATCACCTCCAGGTGAACGGCACATTCAAGATTCTTAGCACACAGCTCCTCCCTGTCTATCCGGGAATTCACAAACAAGATCCCATTCTGCACATTTACCTCAAAATAGTCCTCCTGTCCTTTGGACATCATCCGGAACATCCGAGGCACCAGCTCCTCCACCTCCAGCCCCAGATCCTGGGCAATGCGGCCCACAAAGGTGCCGTGCTGGGATTCCTCCGGCACAGAATAATGGAGCTGGCCGCTCCCCAACATCCAGGCTGCGTGGAGGAGAAGCAGCTGCAGGAGCTGCTTTGCCACCGAATCATTCTGCCAGGCAACCATTGCAAGCATAGCCACAAATTGTTGTCTTCTTCCTTCCTTCTTTCCTTCCTTCTTTCCTTCCTTCCTTCCTTTCTTTTTATAAATCCTTTTCTTTAATGTAGTGTAGAGCAGAGTCCAAGGAGCCCATCTGAATTGGTATTTGTGAAGTCATTTGAATAGACGCCGGTGCTCTTGCATTCTGTGCTTGATAGCCCCATTGTGAATCTGACAGGCAGGGTTTTCAGTCACTCGGAGGGAGGAGCTCTGAATGTTCTTTCTTCTTAAATATTTTCTTAGGCAACAGTGACCTCTAGCGAATGATTGTAGAAATGGAGAAGCAGGTGACTAAACTATGAAACGTTTTGTGATAAGCACCTGTTCTCCAAAGATTTTATGCACTTCTACTTTCAACTGAAGTTATTAAAGTCCATTCATACTTCTAATGTGGTGGTTCACATTACAACATTACTGTTGCACACTCAGTTATCATAACAGCTTATATCTGAATGGCTCCTCCAAGAAGGGTTACACTTGAAAGTTCTGCCAGTTGTGTTAGATCCATGAAGGCTCATTCACCAATTGATATTGAAGTGATGCTACACTTGATTATGCTCTTATACTTTTATTTTTATTGGGGGGAAAGTGTCATGTATTTTTCAAGATCAAAGTGCCTGTAATAGCATGTGGCCCTCTCTTATCATACACTTTTCAGCAACCTCTGGCATGCAACTCCATGCTTAATAGCCTGTAACTCTCAAGAGTTGAGAGGAGTAGACACTGAATGAGTTATATAGGGACACAACAATGCACACTAGACATTGCACAACAATGTGATGGGCCTTGCAGATGATGCTGGAATCTTGAGCAGAGAAATGGGAGGGGAAGCAGCTGCTTAATCTTTACACAACATTTGCTCATGTTTGCATAAAAATTCTAGTTCAGCCAATAAAAAGGTGGGATAGTGCTTCTACTTCTAGCAAGTTCTTTTCAAATCAACAGCAGATTGCAATCGTAAGCATACATAAGAGTCCATAGGGCTTGAGATTGCACCCATAAATACTTACCTGGCATCAATCACCATTTAACACAGTTGGGCTCATTTCTGAGTGAGTATGCATAGGATCAGGTGGCATATTTGAGAATTTCCACCTAAGTCCTAACTAAATAATTTGCCGTTTTTAAAAAAGTTAAGAACCGTCATTTAGGGATTTTGTTAGTTTCACAAATATAATAGCTCCCCTAATACTAGAATTCTGATGGTGGAAATGCATTATATGATACTAACACGGGGTTGACAAACCCACCCCTGCCTTCACTGTCGGGGTCTACCCACTAAGTTCAGTGGGGCTTACTGCCAGTATATGGGTACAGGACTGCAGCCTTAGACACACCTAAGTGGCACTGAAATCAATGGGAACAGTTAGTCATGAAACCCAATAGGTTTCATTTATTGTAGTGGCAAATGTGGTCCAAGATACTTTTAACCAAGCTGCATTTTCATCTTCCTGGACGTTGTTCTTGCTTCACTTGTCTCGATGACTGACCTACCTCACAAGAAGTTAAACCTGCTACAGTAATTAAAAGACCCTCTGTAAAGGATCAGAAGCACTATTTCTCTTGTGTTGCGATTTTAATTTAAGAATTACAAAGAGGCGAAACAGATGAGAGACAAAGTGAAAGCATTCTGCAGTTTCTTATGCTTTGGGTAATTCAATTGATCTTCTTTTCACCCAAAGGTAAATTTTGATTAAATATAAAAGAGGTAAACAGTAAAATTTCAAGGCTCAGAATTTGACTCAGCAGGAGATGAAAATATTTTCAATTATTACTATAAATATGGAAAAATGCAAAACAATATTAACAACTCATAACACTAGAAGGTATTTAAATATTATTTTACATATTAGTTACCTTTCATACATTCAATGTACTCAAAAACAATTAGGAATTCCCTACAATGTTGTAGGAAAAGTGAACAATACTGAAAAGGCTGTGGTTGATATGGAAAAGGGAGTTGCAGCCGTTAGTATGAAAATAGAAAAAATGGAAACAACAAAGACAGAATTTAAACTATTGTGAGAAGTGAAAGCAACAGACAGAAAATATAGCTCTCACAGTCAGTAAACATGATTTAAGGAAACAACCCAGGAACAACACATGAAGAATTAAAAACTTAGAAGCCTCCCAGAATACATAGAAAGGGAGGACATAGTCACCATTTTAGAAGAACATCTATCAAATTACATACAGCTTGATAGATTATGTACAACTGGTACTGAAGTTGTTTCAGAGGAGAAAGTAAAATCGAGACTGGCCATAGCAATTTAAGAAAAGCAACTTATGCTAAAGTCATCTTGGTCAATTTAATTATTCATCCTGATACTTTGAAGGAAAAGGAATTTAAGTTTCTTACAGTGATACCTCGGGTTACGGACACTTTAGGTTACAGATGCTTCTGGTTACATACTCCGCTAACCCAGAAATAGTACCTCAAGCTAAGAACTTTGTTTCAGGATAAGAACAGAAATCGTGCTTTGGTGGCGCGGCGGCAGCGGGAGGCCCCATTAGCTAAAGTGGTACCTCAGGTTAAGAACAGTTTCAGGTTAAGAACAGACCTTCAGAACATATTAC
This sequence comes from Podarcis melisellensis, assembly GCF_964234715.1. Taxonomy (NCBI): domain Eukaryota; kingdom Metazoa; phylum Chordata; class Lepidosauria; order Squamata; family Lacertidae; genus Podarcis; species Podarcis melisellensis. Next base: position 87,049,037 of record NC_138539.1, read on the forward strand.
CGTATTTTTCGCTCTATAACACGCACCCGACCATAACACGCACATAGTTTTTAGAGGAGGAAAATCTGTAGGCATGCCACCCGTAGGCATTCCCTCCATAACACGCACAGACATTTCCCCTTACTTTTTAGGAGGGAAAAAGTGAGTGTTATGGTGCAAAAAATACGGTAAGTTCTTAACCTAAGGTACCACTGTACATCAATGGCCCGCTCTCTCACTTGCTCGCTCTGTCCCCTTTTAAGTTAATTATTTTGTTTGTTGGTTTTTAAAAGAGGCTAAGATTAAGACAGGGAAGGAAGCTTTACAGCTGAAAGCATATATAGAGAAAATTTCCATGCCAGATAATGTTAGATAATGGCCACAGAAATGAATACAACAAAATCAGAATAAAAATTAATTTATGAATAATTAATTAGTGAGATTAAAAATTAATTAGTGAGAATAAGGTTCACTTTTTTCTCCTTGTTAGTGACCATAAAGCAAATCCAGTAAGAACTCTCTCATTGATTGTGAAGGTGCTGAACTATTCACTGAAATGCTGGAAATTTACAAGAAAATTGTCTTCAGAAAATGCAGGTTTTATATTTCTGTAAGAAATACAGATAAAAGCAGGGGAAATATCTGAATGAAATTAGAATAGGACAAGTCTTCACTGTTTCAGAATTACAGAGGTACCTCGGGTTAAGTACTTAATTCATTCTGGAGGTCCGTTCTTAACCTGAAACTGTTCTTAATCTGAAGCACCACTTTAGCTAATGGGGCCTCCTGCTGCTGCTGATGCTGCTGCTGCGCCACCAGAGCACAATTTCTGTTCTCATCCTAAAGCAAAGTTCTTAACCCGAGGTAATATTTCTGGGTTAGCAGAGTCTGTAACCTGAAGCATATGTAACTCGAGGTACCACTGTAGTGGTATTAGTTTAAAATGGGTTAAAGAAGAAATATTGAGAGATGATGGGGAAAGAACATGTTAGTATTTATGTATGGTCCACATAACTCACAAGGGATATTCAATTTTAAAAATAGATTCAATTAGATAGATTTTATAATGGATACATAATTATGGCAGGTAACTTGAATTAGTGAAGCATTAATAATTTTAAAGAAATTTAAATATACCAAAAATATCTAATGATATCCAGAGAAAACTAGAGGCTCCCTTTTCTTTATCATAGGTAAGACTGATGATAATTAATATTTAAATGACAAACCTCCCAGCCCAGGTGGGTTTACCAGATGGATGTTATAAAATCTCTTGAAGACCTAGAACAACCACTCTTGTGGTTCAATAAATCAATACGGTAAAAGAAATTGCCAGGCTCGTGGGATGTGGCAAAATCACCATGATATCTAAACCTAATGAATACCCAGCAAACCAGGAATCTTATAGATCTATTTCATTGTTAAACCAAGGTGTGAAAATCTAGTTCTGTAATATTGCAGAAAAAGTAATATCTATCATTGTGAAGTACATAAACTAATATGAAAATAACCTTTTCATTATTAATATGACAATGAGATAAAAAACTAACATCTGTACTGTTATTTTTAGATGCCAAAAAGGCTTTTGATAGAGTGGAGTGGAAATATCTGATAGAGGTTATGAACTATTTCAAACTGGGTTTAAATTTCGGGTCCTAGATCCAACTTTTATATCCAACACCAATAGCACAGGTACAGATGACTGGCTGTCTCTTAGATCTTTTTTCACTGTGCAGAATAAATAGGCAAGGATGCCCATTTTTACCTCTATTTTTTGTTTTAGCTATCAAACAATTAGAGCAATTACATTAAATGTGAGCAATTATTAAGTTAGAGCAATTATAGCAATTAGAGAAGAATTTGAAATGTATTAAATGTGATAGGGGGTTATTCATACAAAAAAAAATCTTGCTCATAATGGATGGCATCTTTTAAACATTAGTGCATCCTTAATACTTCTTATAGACATCTAAAAAGATATGAGATAGAAAATATCAATATATAAACTCTAGAAAATCTGAATAGATAGGTTTAGCTTCAGATAAAGAGTTGAAAAAAGAATGAACAGGAACTGTGTATATAACTTGGTAATCTAAACCTGTTAAATGATTCTTCATAATTTGTCACAATTAATTAAAATCAATTATGAAAAATTGCACCAGGAGATGGAATCAGCATTAAGATCTTGGATCCAGTTTCCTGGATGGGTTGTATTGCAATTTCTAAAATACCGTATTTTTTGCTCTATAAGACTCACTTTTTCCCTCCTAAAAAGTAAGGGGAAATGTGTGTGCGTCTTATGGAGCGAATGCAGGCTGCGCAGCTATCCCAGAAGCTTCTGGGATTCAGAATATTTTTTCCCTTGTTTTCCTCCTCCAAAAACTAGGTGCGTCTTATGGTCTGGTGCGTCTTATAGAGCGAAAAATATGGTATCTATTTTCTATTTATTTATTTATTTATTTATTTATTTATTTATTTATTTCTTTTTGAGTATTCCATTACAAGTCCATATTTTGCGAATATGGCATTGATCCATTTGGGGTTGCATGGCGGGGATCCACTTGTTGCAGTAAAACAAACTGAACAGGGGAGTATGGGAGTTCCAAATATACAAAACTTCTTATGCTGCAAATCTAACATCTATCATGGAGTGGTATCTGATCACACCACCAGAAAACTATTTTAAAGAGTCAATCAAAGACAATGCTATGGTTCCAGAAGAATTGGGAAATGTTTGCTAGTAAGGTACCGTGTTCACAGTGCTCTAATAAGTTGGTATAAATTAAGTAAGAAAATCTTCCCAGCTTTATCACATTATTTCATAACATATTTCTATCACATACACAAAGGATGATAGGGGATTTGACATTATGGTATCAAACAGAAGAGGATAGTGTTAAGAACATATCCAGGCAAGAAATTAAATGATACACAAAAGTTATTAAAATTATGGGTGGTCTTCAGCCACAATTATATTAGCATTTTCTAATAAAAGAAGCATTTCTATGTTTACTAAGAAAACATTGTGTCTCAAGGGAGGAAACTGAATTTGAAATTCTAACTACTGTAATATCAAACTGTGAACTGCTAATATGCATTCCATAATTACAAAACTTTAGAATAAAACTGGAACGTTCATAAAGAAATGGGCCAGAGACTTAAAAGAGTTAATCTTGGATTTGGGTAGATATTTCTCTTTCAATTATATCTATGGATTTAAGGAAAACTTTTACAAGATCCAATATCAGTGGTATTTAACTCAATGTAGACTCACTAAGACAGAGCTTTCCAAACTTTTCATGTTGGTGACACACTTTTTAGACATGCATCATTTTGTGACACAGTAATTCAGTTTTACTAGCAAACCAGAAGTTAAACTAACCCCTTTCCAGCCCCGGAAGGAGAGCAAGGAGTGTTCACGTGACACACCTGCACAGTGCAGCCAGCACACTAATGTGTCATGACACACAGTTTGGAAAGTTCTGTACTAAGATATACCCAACCACATAAGATTAATGTTGGAGATTTAGCAATCATCTTGCAGGTGGTTTATATACATTTTGCTCAGTAATTCAGAATTATTAAAGGTAAAGGGACCCCTGACCATTAGGTCCAGTCATGGCCGACTCTGGGGTTGTGGAGCTCATCTCGCTTTATTGGCCGAGGGAGCCGGCATACAGCTTCCAGGTCATGTGGCCAGCATGACTAAGCCGCTTCTGGCAAACCAGAGCAGCGCACGGAAACGCCTTTTACCTTCCCGCCGGAGCAGTACCTATTTATCTACTTGCACTTTGACGTGCTTTCGAATTGCTAGGTTGGCAGGAGCTGGGACCAAGCAACGGGAGCTCACCCTGTCGTGGGGATTCGAACCGCTGACCTTCTGATTGGCAAACCCTAGGCTCTGTGGTTTAACCCACAGCACCACCCGCTGATACTCAGAAATTGGACTCAGAAATAACTGGATATTTCTTACCAAATGATTTCTAAATACGGTTATTGAATTATTTGGAGGGTACTGTACCAGTGGCAGATTTTGAAACAATAATAAAATTGCTGGTAGCTGTAAAGTTAGTTATTGCTAAAGTCTGGAAGAAGAACACAGTACTACCAATTCTAGACAAGTCTGAAATAATTTGGAACATTGTTGCATTATTTTAAAAAAACCTGCATTATAGGAGAGAGGGAACTGAGCAAATATACAGAGTTATAGAGTTATAGAACAATGTCAATTTTTATTATATTTGGAAATATAAATATGAAGATAATATATACCCTTATGATTTATTTCCATCATTGTAGTATGATATTACTTATGTCATGTGTATATTCTTTGCTTTCTTTATTTTTATATAATTTAGTGGTAATTGTTTATGTTATATACTTAATTGTACTTATAAGTCTTATATGCTCTTTTAGATACAATAAAATTTTAAAAAGTTACTACATAATTCAAAAGCAGATTCCATCATTAAAAGTTCTGTAGATGGATAGACAGATATATCAATCCACTCTACTCACTCAAAATCCTTTTCAAATCTGCAAGCATATAGCTACTTTTTTTACAATCCTTGTCATTCAGTACTGGTTCAGTAGAGATTAGCTTGCCTGAAAGACAGTCTGCTTACGGTGTGTGTAACTTCCTATCACAGTAGCCCTTTTGGGGTGATTGGGCTGATCTTTTCATTGCTACTTCCATATTTTTGGCAATTTATTAAAGGATTGCTGTTTGCTCCATTATCTGAGATACACTGCCAAGGATTCACCTAACCATCCACATCAGTGGAAGCCCTGTGCAAGGCTTTCCACTTGTACGGTTTCCCTTCCTTCCCCCCCTCCAAAAATTCACTTATAAGGGGTAGGAGAACTCCCAGAACAGCAGGCCAGTGGGAGTAGAGGGCTATTGATTCATTTGGTAAGCTGGAATGCTTGTGAGAACGATTGGAATAGTGCAACATTGAATTCCACCCAGTATATTTTGTTTTTCCTGCCTATCTGTACAGATTAATAATGATATCCAACTAAGTCTTGCACAGAAGAAACCCACTGAAATATATTGTTAGTTGTGATTTTGATGGATCTATTCTGAGAACGATTTATTTAGATACTGTACTATCCTAAATGTACGGTATTCTTATTTTACATTTTCACTCAATTTTTCTGCCTATGTTGGCTCCAAATGTGGTTTCCAATTAAAACATACACAAACATACTATTATTCTAAGGATATGTTGTGGTGTGTTTTAGAATAATCTTTGAGACTCTGGCAGTTGATGGCATATCCTGGTTCCAGGCGCTTTCTGCAGAGGGAGGGGTCAGAAGGAACTACAAGGCTGGCTGATGGTTAAGCTCCCAAGCTACAGAAACAGCACATCCAATGATCTGCAGATCTGAAGCATTTACAAGGGGCTGCTGAACTTGTGACTTCAGTGCCTGGTTCTCCTAGCACCACATAGACAACTGGTTTCTGAACAGCAACATGCTAAAATGGATGCCTAGAAGAAGCCCTATGTTTATTTTCATAAAGCTATCTATGATATCTCAGTTGTAAACTTATTTACTCAGAAAGAAGGCACACTGATTATCAACAATTGGGAAGTGAAGCATCGAACAATTATCTTTGGCAGTAGAAGTGACAGAACACAAAGCAAGCAGAAGGTTGTTTTTTTTAAAAAAAAATCCACTAAATTAACTTAACACAATATACATTTGCTTTAGAGCATACACAATACAAAATATTGCTCCTATGTCTGTTGAATAAAGTAATGCAAAACACTACAGCAATTGTTCATCAATGCTAATCTCAGGCTAGTTGCATTACCATCTAATCTTTACACAAACTGGCATCCCATAATACACATATTTATCATAAATACATCAGACATAAGTAACTGAAGTTCTGTTTATAGGTTTGCATACATAATTGGCCATCCACAAAGGAGTCCTTTCATTTGTGGAAGTGTTATTGACCTAGTGGATCTGTCCTAATGGAAAAAGGGAGGCCATTTTCACTTATATGGCCTCTGCTCTACAGGTCCCTGTGAATTCTAAGACCCTCCAGAACAGAGTGGAAGGTGGTGCAAATTCCTGTAGGAAAAAGAGTGAATTGGCAAAAATTGCCTCTCCCATTCCATTTGGGGAGGTCTCCAATCAGAAGGCTTCCCGTTTGCAGAAGGACATTGAATGCAACACTCCCCGCCCCCTCCACCCCCAATCGCAAAAAGAGAGTTCCTCAGCTCATCATTGCACAGATATTAGGACTGAGTGTCTTTTTTCTTTTTTTCTTTTCCCTTACAGGACCTCCTTTACAGGAAAAGCTACAGTGTGTTATTTCAGGATCCAACCACCCCTTTATCAAATAAGATCAGTAGAACCTGCACCCATATTTCCACAACATTCTCAGTGGAGGTGCACCAAAGATCATGAGTATGAATACACTTAGCACTTTTTAAATGTAAAGACAAACACTGCTGTACCTACCTTAAACCTGGAAGTTAACGAGGATAACTTTTAAGAAAGAAATGGAGAGAGATATAAGGCCAGTGCTTTTTTCTGGGGGAACGCAGGGGTACGCAAACCCCTAAACATTTTGTGAATCTAAGTTTGGCCTCACTGAGGGGCAATATTTCAATATGAGTAGGAAAATGAGAGTACCCCTAAACTTTTTTTTTTAGGGAAAAAAAGCACTGAAGGGCCTTTTAAATTGCATAATCTATGTTGCAGCTTTCCTTGACTCTGGAGTTTTGTAACAAACACAGATTTTATTTTACTTACTGGGCTTTGGCCTTGATTGGATGGTTTCTCTCTGGCTTTCTGTGGTATTTTTATTACAGAGATTAGCCTTATTCAAATTCTATACTACCCTTCATCCGAAGATCATAGAGCAGTTTACATTATAAAAACATTACATTTTTATGATGTACATTTTAGGGTTTAACTTTGAAAGAAGCCTTTTAAACTTTCTTAGTAACTTTGAGCAGAATTTTTTTATTTTTTTAACATAAAGCCCCAAAATGTTTGATAGCTCTGCTTTCCATAATAGCACGTTTCGCTTCTGTGTTTTCACACCAAGAAGGTATAACAAGAGAGAACAACTGCAAAATTTTAAAGATACCATATAACTCACCTCATCTGACGAATTTCCATTTCCTGCATCCCCATTCATTGCAAATACAGGAACATTTGGAGTGAAAACCATGAGGTCACTTTTGGCACCAGCCTCCCCGCTCACACCTGCCAGGATGTGGCTGTGACGATTTGAATAAGACCAGCTGCCCACTTCACTGGCACATACCAGCGTGGCTGTGCCAGGGCCATACACCATGGCCTCCTTGGCCTGGCAACGGCAACGCAGGGAGATGTATACTATGATCACCAGCAGGAACAAGCTGGACACAGAGCAGATGGCAATGATCAGGTAGACGTTGACATTTTCCACCTGGGGCTTTGGGTTCCCTCCCATCCTGACAAGGTGGGCATCAGCCTGAACTGCCTGGGTGCTTGCCACAAGTGACACACTCAGGGTGGCTGTAGCTGACAGCACTGGCTTGCCATGGTCCTTCACCAACACTAAAATATTCTGGCTGCCACCACTGCCTGCTGCTTCATCCAGGGCACGTGTGGTGCTAATCTCACCAGTATAAAGCCCCACCCGCCAGGGGCCATTATTGGCTTCATGCAGCTCATAGCGCAACCATGCATTGTAACCTGAGTCAGCATCCAGGGCATGGATCTTGCCCACTGCATGCCCAGCTTTTATTGGGAAGACCAACATGATGGGGGACTCTGCTGCCCTAGATACTTCAGGTGCATTGTCATTCTCGTCCACCACAAAGACCTGAATAGTCACATTGCCACACAGGGAGGGCAGCCCAGCATCCTTGGCCCCCACTTGGAACTCCAGCAGCTTCAGCTCTTCATAGTCCAAGGGTTGCAAGGCATAGACCTTCCCACTCTCTGAATGAACTGAGATGTAGCTTGACAGGGGCCAGAGCTTCTCGTCCAGCCAGTAGCTGATCAGGCTGTTCTCAGCCACATCTGGATCTGAGGCAGACACAGTGAAGATGTGAGCACCTGGTGGGTTGTTCTCTTTCACAAAGACCGTGTAGGAGGGCTGAGCAAAAGCAGGTGCGTTGTCATTCACATCACCAATGGGCACCACCAAGGTGCTGCTAGCTGACAGTGATGGAATCCCTTCATCGTGAGCCATCACCACTAGCACATACTCAGCCATCTGCTCCCGATCCAGTGTTTCTTCCAACATCAGTGAGTAGTAATTCTTGAAGGTGGATACCAACTTGAAGGGAATCCCAGAAGGCCACAAGGAGCAGCTCACTTGCCCATTGGGTCCAGAGTCTCTGTCTGAGATACTAATCAAGGCCACCATAGTACCTTGTGGCGAGTCCTCAGGCACAGGCACTGACAGGGACTTCAGGGAAAGCTGAGGGATGTTGTCATTCATGTCTAGTATCTCTATTACTACTTTACAGTGTCCAGCCAAAGGAGGATTGCCTTTATCTTCTGCTACAACTTGAATTTCCCACAAATTAATGTCTTCGTAATCTATTGGTCCTATAACCTTGATTTCACCAGTGCTTTCACTTATTTGGAAGGTATGTTTAACTTTGGGAGGTACTAGGCTGCTAAAGGAATAAGTAACATCCTTAGAAATACCTTCATCCAAGTCTGTGGCATTGAGTGTTATTATGTGTGTTCCATTAACTGGATTCTCTGGTACTCTGACTTTGTAAACAGATTGGTTGAATAATGGAGCATTATCATTTACATCCAATACATTTATCACAAGCTGGACTGTTCCTGTGAGCTCTGGCTTACCACCATCTGTGGCTGTCAGTAATAAATGGTGCACAGATATGTCTTCTCTGTCTAATGGTTTCTTTAATTCTAGCCCAGCAGATTTAGTGTGGTCTTCATTTGTTACTACATTCAGCTTGAAATAATCATTTGGATTGATCTTGTAAGTTAACAGAGCATTGCTGCCAATATCTGCATCAGAAGCACTCTCCAGTGGGAAAGGAGAATATGGCAATCTTGATTCTGCAATAATCAATGTTTGCTCTGTGACAGAGAAAATGGGGGCATTGTCATTTATGTCTGCAATCTCCACTTCCACATGGAAGACTTTCAGGGGTTTATCCACAATCACCTCCAGGTGGATGGAGCACAAAGGGCTCTTGGCACACAGCTCCTCCCTGTCTATCCGGGAATTAACAAACAAAATCCCATTCTGCAAATTTACCTTGAAATAGTCCTCGTGGCCTTGAGATTCCATCCGGAACAGCCGAGGCACCAGCTCACTCACCTCCAGCCCCAGATCCTGGGCAATGCGGCCCACAAAGGTGCCATGCTGGGATTCCTCCGGCACAGAATAATGGAGCTGGCCGCTCCCCATTTCCCAGGCTGTGTGGAGAAGAACCAGCTGCAGCAGCCTCCTCCTCACCCAGAATTCTATCCGCATAATAACCATGGAGATTTGAGATTAGGATGCTTCCAAGATGTTTGTTTCAAATGCAGCTGATCCAGGTGATCTAGGGAACACCAGGGAGTAGCATCACTGATAGAAATCTCTCTGGATCATGTAATCGTATCCAGTTGTCTCCTGTCTTTTTTCTTCAAATGCCTTTTTAAAGGAAGAGAGCTGTATTTAGATGTTTCCAATAGGATTGTTTAGGCAATTGCGACCCCGTGTGACTGACTATGTTCAGTGCAGACAATACTGTGTTCCTTCATTTTGTCTGCTGTTTGAATGTCTGGCATGGATCACTGTTAGGGGAATAAGTTCATATATTTGTCAAACTTCATGCAAATGGAAGTCATCAAGGGTCTGCAAGAGTTCGTTCTGCTTTCATAGAGATTACATAATGTGGATTTTCCTCTTCGTTTTCAATGTTTTATAAAAGTTCTTCATTATATAAATTTCTTAACATAATGAGTTAGTAATAGTTTCCCGGGGTGATGGTTCATATACACACAAATTTATCCATTCATTTTCTTAATGATGTATTATGATTAGTCAGTCTTTTGAGAGAGGAGGTGAAGTCTTTCCAAAAAATGAGTTGCTTCTGACAAATGTTTATTTGTGGTTATTATTTCCTTTGATAATGGAGACTGCTCTCCAAAACCTGTTTACACTAACACTTACATTATATTACAAAAACATTTAAACCACCACTTTAGTGTAATGGTTAGTATCTTAATTGTTAGCATGTCCAACTAGGACTTAGACAACCTGGGTTCAAATCTGTACTCAGTAATGAAGCTCTTGCTGTGTTTTTCTCTGAGGATCAAGAGTGTGAGAACGTGTAAGCCACCCCAAGCATCTTGGAGGAAAATAAATATATAATCAATAAATAAATGCACTTCAGGATAAAGTATATGTTCCATGCCTTCAGTTTTCAGCACCTCTGCTGATGTTTGAGAATGTAACACCACAGTAAAATTGGGGGGATTTCATTATTTTTCATTATAGGATTTACGTATAGTTCCCTTCCAATATAATTTTTTGCACTCATATTTCCATCATATACAAAGAAAAGATCACTGATGACATTTTCAGACATTAAAATTACTCCTTTTATATTAGGTCTTTCAGTCATCATTGTATATCACTTCATTTTCTTTTATTTAAGAAATTTATACCCCACTTTTCATCATATGTCTCAAAGCAACTATTAGACTACCTTCAAATTTCATCAGTTAAAGAAAGTGTAGAGCTATAAATGCAGACCCTAAACTTGCCTATGCTGCCATTCGGTCACACACACCAACTGTCATGTATAAAGACATGAGCTGGTCCATTGACATGTAGAGTTAACAAATAATTTGTTGTTTCCTGTCTGTCTCAAGAGACAATGGAATGAGATTCCAGGGGTGAAGTCACACCACTGTGTTAGCAGCACCTAAGTGACCTTCCATGGCAGTGTGTATGGAGGTCCTGGGCTGCTCAGATGACAAGATCCCCATATTGGCCTCACTAATGTGGCAAAGCAGAGCAATACATTTGGCACCAGCTTGGCTGCAGGAGTTGTCAAAAGGAGGCATACAAGGCACCATCCAACCTGCTTAGTGACTCCACTCTGGATTTCTGTAGGGTTTACTCCTTAGACTTTTCTTCTCCTGAATATATCCCACAAGGGACAGCAGAGATTTAGGATCAGAGATTCCTTCTTCTAGTTGGGCTACCTTCCCCGGTTGAAAGACTCATTTGCCCCACACTTCCCTCTGCAGCATGCACAATAACAGTACTTTTGACCATTGGACCCACTGTTGGTTTCATCTACTCAGTCCACCATAGCCTGTCTTCGCATGCAGGAAAAGTCCCAGACTCACTGAGGGTTTGAGACCCATCAGTTATCCTTCAGCCAGTCAGTCAAATCCATTCCTGGGGTGTGGCCACTGTTGCATGGTGACAGCTTCTAGGAGCTACAGGTGAGAGGTGAGTGCAGGGTTGGGGCCAAAGGTGAACAGTCTACCCCAGAAGGAGCATGATGTGTCCCCACTCGAGGTATTACCCTTCCCCTAACACCCCAACACACACCCCACCAATCACTGGTATGTTAATTATACTTGAAAATGAGCAGGCTACATGAGCTACAAGTGCTTTAACCATTGTTTATAATATTGTCTTTAATGCTACAACTTGCCCTGTGACCTTAGCATGAAGGGTAGGTAATAAATTAATAATAGCAATGATGGCCACTATATGTCTACTTTATCCAAGAAATCACTCAAATGTTTGACCATTTTTGCTTATTTTGAGAAATAGCTATAGAGATATTGGAATAGATATGTGCTATTTTCCAAATATTCTTATATTTTTGATAATGAAACCTTTGCTTTGAATTCATTTTGTTTCTCAATTCCATTTGATTCCTGAATTGAATCGGAATGTGAAAAAGATCTAAGGGTCTTAGTAGACCACAAGCTTAACATGGGTCAACACTGTGATGCAACGGCAAAAAAAATATTAAGAAGGATATTGACAACCTGGAATGTGTGCAGAGGAGAATGTGTGCAACCAAGATGATCAAGGGTCTGGGAATCAAACCTTATGAGGAATGGTTGAAGGAGTTGGGTATGTTTGGCCTGGAAGGAGACTGAGAGGAGCCATGATAGCCATTTTTTAATGTCTTAAGGGCTATCATATGGAAGATCAAGCAAGCTTGTTTTCTCCTGCTCTGGAGGGTAGGACCTGAAATAATGGCTTCTAGTTGCAAGAAAGGAGATTATGACTAAAAATGAGGAAGAGCTTTTTGACAGTAAGAACTGTTTGACAGTGGAACAGACACCTTTGGTAGGTGGTGGACTCTCCTTCCTTAGAGGTTTGCAAGCAGAGGTTGGATTGTCACCTGTTATGTATGATTTAGTTGAGATTCCTGCATCACGGGGGGTTGGACTAGATGACTGTCAGGGTCCCTTCCAACTCTACAATTCTATGTTTCTATAAACTACTCTAAGATGTTTTAGTAGCTTTTACTTAATTCTACTGCAGTACAAACCAGGCTTTTACAAATCATTAAAATACATGGAACCATGAATTCTCAGTTTTGTACTCTTTTCCAGTATGTTTATATAGACCACCACCTTTTGTCTAAGCAAATAAGTGAATAATATTGATAAAATTTATTTTCATATTAAAGAATCTGGAAGCCCATTGTGGCCAAAGAGTTTGAATGAGGAAAATCCAGAATGAATGCAACTCCATCAGTTATAGCCCACACTGACTATTGTGACTGCAATCTTGATTGATGAACTTGCTTTACCCATCACTTTGAACCACTCAAAATTCTCCATTGATGAAAACTCAGCTCTGGACAGAACATCTGGCCTTGTTGCCTCAATGGTCATCCAGATTTGGGCAGAATAACTTCTCTAGGCATTCCATTCCCTTCTCTTTTATCACCCTTCTCTTGCATCGCCTGCATTCTGCTATCCAGCAGCCAGTTATGCTCTGACACTTCTTAGATTACGGACTGTATTAGGAGTCACTTACGGTATTCCAAGCCATTCTGCCTTGTCTCAGATGACAGCTCCATTTTAAGTAGACACAAATCAATCGGATATGTGTCTACAGCTGCTGCCTCCTATCTCCCTTCCTCTTCCTGCTTTGCTATGTTTCCATGGGGACCAACTGACTGCAACCTGCTGTGGAGTTTCCATAACTGACTCATCAAAATACTCTCTATAATTTCAATTTATTAAAATCATTTTCCTATACCCAGCAATTATATTTCATTCCAAGCTAGTGTTTCAGAGTTTTCCCCAGATCAAGATTTCCAAAATTCTCTCAAAAAGATGACCATTCTAATCTATCAAAGGCTTTCTTAGCACCAAGCGACATCAAAATAGGAGTTTTGCTTTGAAAGAATATTAGACCAGATTCAACTCACTGGCCCCACTAGCAGAAGCCCACAGAAGGATGTGGAGAAAAGGGGAGATTGTTTCCACTTAACAAGCAGAAATGCTTGTATTGACAGAACAATTATTTTAACATAATATTGGATTCCTCCCAATAATTCAAATGTTGTCAAATAGGCTACTTTAATAAATTGCATTTGACCAGACTCCATATAAGGAAAAAGAAAGCTAGCAAGATTATATGTATTGAAGATACAAACCATATTCACGTTACCCAGGCACTGACAAGGAGAAGGGTCACACCACTGACCTCATTCCCAACAATGTGTACACTCTGGGTCGCACTCATTGGATGTCCACACACTGCACTGTCATGGCCCATGACTTAAGAGATCATGCATTGTGCAATAGACAGCATCCCTCGGTTACGAGTAACTATAATAATTGAATGAATGTTTATGGCTTCTGGAGAAAAAAGTTTCTTCAACCAGATGCTTATATTTAAATAGATCTGCCCCAACAAATCTAGATTAAATTCTAGTTTCCAGGACATTGGCAAGTGCTGCATCTAAGTTGCTCATCTTGTCACCACTGAACTTACTGGATACATTTGAAGTAACAGGTGTTGAGTCTCTCCCCCCCCCCCCGAAACTACAATTCACAAGAGGCAAATAATTATACTTGGATGGGATTACAAACTCATTCCTAGAAAAGCTGTAAGTACTAATAAAGTACACAAGTTAAAATTACAAGTATTTAATTCTTCACTGACCAAATTCTCCAAATGCAGAATATGTTTAAAACAAAGCAACACATTTAAATAAAGAATAAATACAAAAAACAATACAGGTAAGTATTTCTAGCAAGCCAGGTTTATTTACTTTTAATTATCTCAAAAGATAAACCAGTGCTTTGGTCATGGAACAAATTAAGTTAGCCATAAACATTTTTGCAACACATATCACCTTCTCTCATATAAGCCTGCCTGAGCATTAAGATCTTCAATGAGAGGCCCTCCTTTAACAACAGTTCTGAACTGCCTTCTAAACTGAGGCAGGCCAAGAAAGGGACTTTTGTGTTGTGGCACCATTCCTCTGGAACACCCTCTTCAGGAAATCTGTTTAGCACTGAATCCTATATCTCTCCAATGCCATGCAAATATCTTTTTAAATTTTAAATTTTTTGTCTATGCCTTCCAGCATGCTACAAAGCTGGTTTTAATCTGCCGGCTTTAATTGTTTTTCAGTATGCTATTTTGTGTGGGTTGCTGCTAGTTTTATTATTTTGTTGTTTTAGCTTTTTACAACAGCTATGAGCTACCTCAGGGAGTTTTTAAATCTAATCGTAACATAGAAATGTTTTAAATAAAATAAAATACCAGAAAAACTGACGCTTCAAGCTCTTAGCCTCACTATCACAATAGCAATCTTGCTCAGTAGTGTGAGGCTGATTTAATGGCTACAATTACGTCTGATAAAAGTTCCCCAATGTTCCTCAGAATGTATTACTCACCTGCGCTGATGAATCACCAAGTATTTGTTCCTGATTCTCACTGCCTTGCAGAGGAGGAATGTTGGGGCTGAAAACCATGAGGTCACTTTTGATGCCAGCTTCACCACTCACACCTGCCAGGATATGGCTATGACGATTTGAATATGACCAACTACCCACTTCACTGGCACATACGAGGGTGGCTGTGCCAGGGCCATATATCATAGCCTCCTTTGCTTGGGACTGGCATCGCAGGACAATGTATATTATGATTGCAAGCAGAAACAAGCTGGACACTGAGCAGATGGCAATGATTAGGTAGATGTTGGCACTGCCTGCAAGAGGCTTTGGGTTCCCTCCTGCTCTTGGAAGGTGAACATCAGTACGGGTGAGCTGGGTGCTTGCCACCAGTGTCACACTTAATGTAGCAGTAGCTGACAACATTGGATTCCCATGGTCCTTCACCAAGACCAGCAGATTCTGGCTGCTAACTTCTCCCTCATCAAGGACACGTGTAGTGCTGATCTCTCCACTGTACTGCCCAACTCGCCAAGGACCACTAGTCCCCTCATGCATTTCATACCGTAGCCATGCATTGTAGCCTGAGTCAGCATCCAGGGCTTGTATTTTCCCCACTATATGCCCAGCCATCACAGGGATCACTAGCAAAACTGGGTTTTCTTCTGCCATTCCAGACACTGCAGGTGCATTGTCATTCTCATCGACCACAAAAACCTGAATAGTCACATTTCCACATAAGGAGGGCAGCCCAGCATCCTTGGCCCTCACTTGGAACTCCAGCAGCTTCACCTCCTCATAGTCCAAGGGTTGAAGAGCATAGACCTTCCCACTCTCTGAGTGCACCGAGATGTAGCTTGACAGGGGCCAGAGCTTCTCATCGATCCAGTAGCTGACCAGCGCATTCTCAGCCACATCTGGATCTGAGGCAGACACAGTGAAGATGTGGGCACCTGGTGGGTTGTTCTCCTTCACAAAGACCGTGTAAGATGGCTGTGCAAAAGCGGGTGCATTGTCATTCACATCACCAATGGGCACCACCAGGCTGCTGGTGGCTGACAGCGATGGAGTCCCTTGGTCTTGAGCTGTTACAAGCAGCTTGTATTCAGCCACCTGCTCCCGATCCAGAGGCTCAGACACTACCAGAGAGTAGTAATTCTTGAAGGTGGACACCAACTTGAAGGGAAGTTCTGAGGGGTGCAGGAAGCAGCTTATTTGTCCATTGGCCCCAGAATCCTGATCTGAGACACTGATCAGGGCCACCACCATTCCAGGCAGGGAATCCTCTGGCACTGGCACCAGGAGAGATTTTAATGACATCTCAGGGGCATTGTCATTGACATCTAGCACTTCAACCACAACACTGCAATATCCTGTCATTGGATTGCTCCCTTTGTCACTAGCTTGTACCTGAATCTCATATTGGTGATTTTCCTCAAAGTCTAATTTTTCTTTTGTTCTTATTTCCCCATTAACAGAATCTAAGGCAAATATGTTTTTTAATTTAACAGGCACACGATTCTGAAATGAGTATGTAATCTCCTTATTGATTCCCTCATCCATATCTGTGGCATTCAGTTTGACCACTAATGTCCCACTTAGAACATCCTCTGCCATTTGGACTTTATAAACTGACTGATTAAAGGCAGGTGCATTGTCATTTTCATCAAGAACAGAAATCACCAGCTGTGCTGTGCCACTCAGCTCTGGCTTCCCCCCGTCGGTGGCTGTGAGCAGCAAACGATGCTTAGCTCTCACCTCTCTGTCTAGAGAGGTTTTTAAAAGGAGTGCTAGTGATGGACTTTCATCGTGTTTCCTCTGAACATCTAGACTAAAGAATTCACTGGGGCTGAGTGTATAGGTGAGGTGAGAATTTGGACCAATATCTGCATCAGAAGCTCCCTCCAGAGGGAAAAACGATCCAGGCATTCTCATTTCTGATATAAAGACATCTTGTTCTATTTGAGGAAATGTAGGAGCATTATCATTTATGTCCTTGATCTCCACCTCAATATGAAAGACCCTCAGAGGCTTATCCACAATCACCTCCAGGTGAATGGCACACAAAGGGCTCTTGCCACACAGCTCCTCCCTGTCTATTCGAGAGTTAACAAACAAAATCCCATTCTGAACATTTACCTCTAAATAGTCCCCTTGGCTTTGAGACTCCATCCGGAACATCCGAGGCACCAGCTCCTCCACCTCCAGCCCCAGATCCTGGGCAATGCGGCCCACAAAGGTGCCATGCTGGGATTCTTCAGACACTGAATAATGGAGCTGGCCGCTCCCTCTCTCCCAAGCCATGCAGATGAAAAACAGCTGCAGCAGCTGCCTTCTCATCAAGCAGCATCGGAGCAAAACGACCATAGCAATGGTAGGTCTTATTCCTGGTTTTAAAAATTAAATCCACTCTTTCGTGATGGCATTAAAGGCTGGGAATCAGTCAGTTGTTATGCTGTTGCATCCATTCTGTCCTCTGATGGTCTCTGTTCTTTCTGAATTGCTGGGAGGGGCTTTGATCTTTGTATCAAAAGAGCGTTTTGATTTTGAGTGGATAGCGACATCTTGTGACAAATCAGTATTAGTGGCATACAAATGTTCCTTCCTTCTTATTTTCCCTATTTATTTATTTTTTGCTCTATAATAAAGTAGGATCCGTTTGCATTTTGCTGATTTTGTATTGTAATATTTTTTCCTTGAAAAGTTAGTGTCTCATAACCACATCACAGTATTTTTTAAAGAAATAAAGCCTATGTAGAGAACACATGTTGACTTAATTGGCCAAAATTAAATCAAAATTGTTTGGCTCCCCTAGAGTTTTGTACTAGGTTACCCACATTGTTAGAAGTGTTCTACTCATTTTAGAAACTCTTATTTTTGTTTCTTGGCCATTTTTCCTTCACTATGTTTTCACAATGAGCCAAAGGGGCCGTCTTCACTGGCAAGTTTATCTTGTCACCAGTCCACAGTCCTCCCATCACCCAATACAATGAAGGCCAGGCCACTGTCACAGTGCTGACAGCCTGACAGCTGAGCAAAATCCCTCTGCCATGTCAACAAAGAAGAAGGAAGAACAGGAAGTGTCACAAATGATGGGTCATGATTATTGGAAGTCACAAGATAACCTATCTACATATGCCCAAGTCAGTCTTGCACTGTTTCATTTGGGTCCATCTGATTATGCTTCCTTTATGCCGAGCTTTAGACTGTAAGTTCCTTGGAGCACAGACATATCCTCTTTCACTCTATAAAATACCATGCACACTGATGCTATTTGAATAGTTAAGGGCGACCAATCATAAGTTTCAGTGCATACTTTATTCATGGGGTTCTAATTCAAACAGTGAAGTGGTTTGATCCAGAGAAATTAATTTCTTCCTCAATCTGTCATCCTTTAAAGGCCTGAGGAGTTCTTTATTCTAAAGAATATTAAAAGGAATCTTTATGAGAACAATGAGTTGTTGGGATTTTTCAGGAAAGAGGGCATGCTGACAAATTGAATAGCATATCTGGAGTCTGAAGTTGAAGAGCTCTATTCTCTTGGGTTCATTTTGTTTACTATGATTCTATGCAACTTGCCTTCCAAGTAGCTCAGAGCAGCACGTTTCCCTGCTCATTATTTGCACAACAATCCTGTGACGTAGAACAGGCTAAGGGATAGTGATGGCCCAATTGCTGTAATGGTTTTCAACAAGGACATAGGTTAAACAAATGGATGCAGAAATGTAGCCGTTTGGTCATGTAATTCCAAACTGTTCTCATCATCTGGTTTTACTTTGTCATTACAAATAAAATTAAGATACATGATGCTAACCACACATTATAAAAATACATTTTCTCACTTGTTCTGAGCCCAAATTATTCCTGTTTTCCCTGAAAGCCCACCATTACTGTAATTCCACCTTATTCTTAAGAATGGGTAACAAAAAAAGATGGTCTTGCAAAAACTACCTTTGCAAATATTTTCAGGATTACTTTCTCCTATCTTGTTCTTATCACACTGGAATCTTGAAGCTCAGCTCGTAATATATATGGTTGTATCAGCTCTATAATACAGATGAGTGGGCCTAGCCTACCTTGTGCAATTTGTGGCTGAATGGACATCTGAAACCACTTCTAAGATTGTGGCTGCTATGTCATCATCATGATCCTACCCAATAGTATGTCCCGCCAAATAGTTTTTAATTTTAAAAAGTGTCGGTAATGACTAATTGTTAATGCAGGATAGCCCTTGAAATCTTGACCAGAGTTCATAGAAACGTCAGGGATTTCCACAGTGATAGCGATTTGAAAGGAACCAATGCATTGAAACACAGGCATGTCAGAGCTGCCTAGAGACTAGGGTACATCACAGGACACAGGCATCTAACCAAGCTTCCTACACCCTTTCCTGCAAAGCTACATCACAATTAAAGAGATTTAAGCCAAATAAATATATCCACATATCCAAAATACCTTCTCCTCAGGGAAAGCTTCAAACAGCTAAGGACATCAACTAGACAGATCCCTTCACTTCTCAAAATAAGGGAAGAGTGAATTCCCCCTCCACACCTCCTACTGCGCTGTAATATTCTTAGAAATATTGTAAGTATGAAATTAATTTTATACTTTTTTATACTTTTATACATTTTTTGTAAGCAAAATTGTACCTGTCTTGAGCCTGGGTGGAAGGAGAGGCAAGAAATTCAATTAAGAAAGAGAACAGATAAATATATAGAAGTGCACAGAGCAATCAAGCATCATTGTCTCTGTATATGGTGTCCTATAGTATAATGCCATGCATTCAAACAAGAAAGGAATACAAGAGCATCAGTTACAAAAATTCTTAAGGCTTCCATGTGACTCACCTCTCCAGATAAATTTGGAACAAGCTCCTTTGCATTTCCTACTCCTGTGTTCACAGCAAAGACAGGAATATTGGGACTGAAAACCATGAGGTCATTCTTGATACCAGCTTCCCCAGCCACACATCCCAGGTTGCGACTATGACGTTGTGAATATGACCAGCTACCCACTTCACTGGCGCACACTAGTGTGGCTGTGCCAGGACCATACCTGGAACTGTCCTCGAGCTGAGACTGGCATCGCAGAGCCACATACACAACGATGGCAAGCAGGAACAAGCTGGACACTGAGCAGATGGCAATGATCAGGTAAATGTTTGTAGTGTCCACCAGAGGCTTTAGGCTCCCTCCCATTCTGGAGAGGTGGGCATCAGCTTGAGCAGCCTGGGTGCTTGCCACCAGGGAAATACTCAACGTAGCTGTGGTTGACCGTACAGGCTTGCCATGATCCTTCACCAGCACCAACAGAATCATGCTATTGCCTACCCCCTCTGTCTCATCCAGCGCATGTGTAGTACTAATCTCACCACTGTACAGCCCCACACGCCAGGAGCTACTACTTCCTTCATGCAGCTCATAGTGCAACCAGGCATTGTAGCCTGAGTCAGCATCCAGGGCATGGATCTTGCCCACCATGTGTCCTGCAGTAACAGGAACTACCAGCAGGATGGGGGCCTCTTCTGCCTTGGAAATTTCAGGTGCATTATCATTCTCATCCACCACAAAGACTTGCACTGTCACATTGCCACACAAGGAGGGCAGCCCAGCATCCTTGGCCCTCACTTGGAACTCCAGCAGCTTCACCTGCTCATAGTCCAAGGGCTGAAGAGCATAGACCTTCCCGCTCTCTGAGTGCACCGAGATGTAACTCGACAGGGGCCAGAGCTTGTCATCCAGCCAGTAGCTAACCAGGGCGTTTTCAGCCACATCTGGGTCCGAGGCAGACACCGTGAAGATGTGAGCACCTGGTGGGTTGTTCTCCTTCACAAAGACAGTGTAGGAGGGCTGAGGAAAAGCAGGTGCATTGTCATTCACATCACCGATGGGCACCACTAAGCTGCTGCTAGCTGACAATGATGGAGTCCCTTGGTCTTGGGCTGTCACCACCAGCCTGTATTCAGCCACCTCCTCGCGGTCCAGGGATTCAGCCAGCACCAGTGAGTAGTAATTCTTAAAGGTGGATATCAGCCTGAAGGGAAGTCCATGTGGCCACAGGGAGCAACTAACTTGAGCATTGATGCCTGCATCACTGTCCGATATACTCATCAGGGCCACCACTGTCCCCAGTGGGGAGTCCTCAGGCACTGGCACAGACATGGATGTCACAGACAGTTCTGGAGCATTGTCATTCACATCCAAAACCTGGATCAGAACTTTGCAGTGTCCGACCAAAGAGTAGGACCCTTGATCAGCAGCTTCCACTTGCAATTCAAATAAGTTAATATCTTCAAAGTCTATCTTTCCTTTGGTTTTGATTTCACCTGTGTTGGAATCTATGGAAAAAACCTGCCTTAAATGGGGAGGCATCATATTGCTAAACGAATACAGTATTTCTTTATTTGTTCCTTCATCCAAGTCATAAGCAGTCAAAGTAATGACTGATGTTCCCTCTGTGATGTTTTCCAGCAGATGCACCTCATACACAGACTGGTTAAACATTGGTACGTTATCATTTACATCTAGTACAGTTATCTTCAGCTGCACTGAACCAGTTAGCTCTGGTTGTCCCCCATCAGTGGCAGTAAGCAATAAATGATGTACAGAGATTTTTTCTCGATCCAGGGCATTGTATAGCACGAGTGCTAAAGATTTACTGAGATCTCCATGCTTTTCTTCACGTAGCTGAAAATGATCATTTGGACTAAGGATGTAGGTAAGCAGACCATTTGAACCAATATCAGCATCTGAAGCTCCCTCTAGTGGAAAATAGGAGCCCAGCAGCCTAGATTCCAAAATAAATAGTTGGTGTTCATTTACTGGGAAAATGGGGGCATTGTCATTTATGTCCCTGATCTCCACCTCTGCATGGAAGATCCTGAGAGGCTTGTCCACAATCATCTCTAGATGAATGATGCAAATGGGACTCTGAGCACACAGCTGCTCCCTGTCAATTCGGGAATTCACAAACAAAACACCATTCTGTACATTTACCTCAAAATAGTCCTCCTGTCCTTTGGAAACCATCCGGAACATCCGAGGCACCAGCTCCTCCACCTCCAGCCCCAGATCCTGGGCAATGCGGCCCACAAAGGTGCCATGCTGGGATTCCTCTGGCACGGAATAATGGAGCTGGCCGCTCCCCACCATCCAGGCTGTGTGAAGCACAATCAGCTGCAGCAGCTGCCTTCTCTCCCTCTCCATTGAGCTGTGGTTTCTTAGAATGATGGCCAGAATGTGAGGTTTGCTGATGCTATGAATTCATCCTTTGGGTAATGAAAATTGCTCTTGAAAAGGTGGAATCTGCTTTGTCTGTTATATTTTGATGGTATCTGGGGTTTTCCTCCGGATTCTTGCATCAAATGATTTGCTTTCCATCTGAGGGCAGGGTAGCAAATCCCCTTAGGTTTCCTGAAGAGATTTTGTAGGCAAGAGTGACACCATGTGTCTGAGTTCGCAAGCACAGTGGTTTAGCAGGGCTTCCAAAATTGTTTTTCCTGGTTTACAGACTCTTCTGATAGTTTAATTATTAAATAATTTTTAATCAACCTCATTATTTTGTTAATAGATTATACAGTGTTTATCTTCCCAGATTATTCACCAGGGCAGGGCAGTCTAAATATGTAACACCAATTCCAGCATGACTGTACCCGCTACTAATTACCGGTAGTTTCCAGGCTCAATTCAAAATGCTGGTTTTGATCTATAAAGTCTTATGTGGCTCAGCACCCCAATAGCTCAAGGACCATCAATCCCCACATGAACTGAACCAAACCCTGTGATCATCCTCTGAGGTCCTTCTTCATGTGCCCCCTCCACAGGAGGTCTGAAGTGTAGCAACACAAGAACAGACCTTTTCGGTGGTGGCTCCCCATTTATGAAGTGTTCTCCCTAGGGAGACTTGCCTGGTGCTCTCTTTATTTTTAGGTGGCAGGCAAAAACTTTCCTTTTTATCTGGACTTTGGGCCCTTAATTTGTAGGGTTTCCAGTGCATGTGGCCCCTCTTAGTGTAAGACCGGTCTTTTATTGGTATAGATGTGTTGGTTAGGTTTTTTTTATTGGCTGTGTTTGTTGTAATTGGTTTTGCTGTTTATATTTGTTTTTGCTTATAGTCACTTTTGTGAGGAAAATGACTAATGATGATGATGATGGCATAAAGCCAGTGTGGTGCAGCGGTTAGAGTGTCAGACAAGAAGCTGGGAGACCAAGGTTCAAATCCCCAGTCAGCCTTCATCCTCACTGGCTGGCCTTGGACCAGTCGCCAACTTTCAGCTCAACCAACTTCACAGTGTTGTTGTGAGGATAATATGGAAAGGGGCAGAACAAGGTGTGATACCTTGAACTCCTTGGTGGGATATTTTAGAAGGTTTTAAATTTTATTTGCAATTGCTTGCAATTCACATTTTTCACAGCCGCTGTGCACCAGACTGGCACCTTCATCACACTGTCCGCTATCATCCCAAGGTCTTGTTCTTAGTCTGTAACTGCCAGGTTAGATCCCATGAGCATAAGCGCGGAGAAGGGGTTGCCTCAATGTGCATTGATTTCCACTTGCTTACATTGAACTGCATTTGGCTCTTTATTCTCATTCACCCAGAAGAAATACTTTCAGAGAAAAGTGAAATCCCTCCTTGTTTTAACCCTCTGATGAACAATTTGGTATCATTAGCAAACTGGTGACCTCACTGTTCACACCTAATTCTAGATAACCTATGAACAAATTAAAAGTGCAGGTCCTGATTCCTGGACCAGCTCCATGAATTGGCTACTGGGGACACAGAGTCATGGTGGTTCCTGACCTACCTATAGGGCTTAGTGCAGAGGAAAATGTTACATATTACACACATTACAACACATATTACAACACCTGTGCTGAAAAGCCTGCACTGACTGTTAATTTGTCTGTAACTGCAGATAATATTGATAAAGGCAGTCTGTGCATCTGGTCCCCCAAACCAGGGTTGGGTAGGTTTCATTAAGAGGTGTAGTGCTTATGTCTCCAGTCAGATGGAATACACACCATGCCTTTAAAGCTACAAGTCCCAGCACCCTTAACAAACTACAGTTGCCAGGATGCTTTGAGGCTTTGAATATAAAGCTATGGTACGTACACAGACAGAATCTCAGGTCTACAGTTGGCCTCGTCCACACTAGAGCATAATTTGGATTTGAAGCTGCTTGTGTTCTCATTAATTCAACTCCATCCACATGTTGTCCAAGCAGAGAACTGTGATCTCACACATTTTACCTTCTAAATTTAGATTTCCCCAATCCAGAGATAATTGAGTAAGTTTCCCCAAACCAATGCACTTTGGGTAATGGATGCTTTGCATCAGGGGTCTCCTGTGAGTGGATCAATCCTTCACTTTAATTCTTCCCCTTCCCCTTCCCCTTCCCCTGTGTCCAATTTTCATTTCTTTTCTGGCAGCACTTGTGCTTACCTCCAGCAGCCACCCTCCAGCAGCAAGCACTGCCTTGAATTGTTTATTTATTTTTCATCACCCCAAATAATTATAGACGGGGAGGGGAGGGGAGGGAACATTAAAAATAAAAGTTGTCCTTCCAGTTATGGGATGCAGGAAAACAAATGAGAAAAGAAGTACAACCTTGCCTGACTTGGAGCAACACATTTTTTAACTACTCTTTTATGCAAATCTTTTTACAACATTGTATTTCACAATTTTTTAAAAAAATTAAAAGTTACTATTCAGAGGAAAACAATACATGCCTACATGCCCAGAAATGACCTCACATTTTCTGGCTTGGAGGGACACACACAAATATTCTTAAAAATTCTTTTGACTGGAAATCTGGAATATTTGAAAACTTGAATTTCTAAAAATAAAGAAGTTCCCTGAAAACTAAACAAATGGCGCACATGCCAACACTCAACTCCAGGTATCCAGAACTTAGCAAGGGTGGGAAAGTACTAGCAGCATCCTCCCTACAACTACAAATGAAAAATAAAATAAAATAAAGACCAGGAACCCACAACAGGTATTCAGAAGCCTCTGACACCGGAGGCACAAGATAGCAGTTATCAACAGCCCTCTCCTCCTTGAATTTGCCCCGTCTTCTTTTAAAGCCACCTAGGTTGATGGCCATCCCTCCCTCCTAGCGGAGTGGATTCGCCAGCTTGACTATGTGCTATGTGAAAAAGTACTTCTGTTATCTCTCCTAAATATTCCACCTTCCACCAGTTCCAGTGATATGAGGGGGAGAAAAACTTTTGAAGGAATGACCTTCGGGTGTGGAGCACACTTCCACCCGCAGACAGGCCTCAGCTGTCTGACCATGTGACTTTCGGGTGTGGAGCACACTTCCACCCGCAGACAGGCCTCAGCTGTCTGACCATGTGACCTTCGGGTGTGGAGCACACTTCCACCCGCAGACAGGCCTCAGCTGTCTGACCATGTGACTTTCGGGTGTGGAGCACACTTCCACCCGCAGACAGGCCTCAGCTGTCTGACCATGTGACTTTCGGGTGTGGAGCACACTTCCACCCGCAGACAGGCCTCAGCTGTCTGACCATGTGACTTTCGGGTGTGGAGCACACTTCCACCCGCAGACAGGCCTCAGCTGTCTGACCATGTGACTTTCGGGTGTGGAGCACACTTCTATCCGCAGACAGGCCTCAGCTGTCTGACCATGTGACCTTCGGGTGTGGAGCACACTTCCACCCGCAGACAGGCCTCAGCTGTCTGACCATGTGACCTTCGGGTGTGGAGCACACTTCCACCCGCAGACAGGCCTCAGCTGTCTGACCATGTGACTTTCGGGTGTGGAGCACACTTCTATCCGCAGACAGGCCTCAGCTGTCTGACCATGTGACTTTCGGGTGTGGAGCACACTTCTATCCGCAGACAGGCCTCAGCTGTCTGACCATGTGACCTTCGGGTGTGGAGCACACTTCCACCCGCAGACAGGCCTCAGCTGTCTGACCATGTGACCTTCGGGTGTGGAGCACACTTCCACCCGCAGACAGGCCTCAGCTGTCTGACCATGTGACTTTCGGGTGTGGAGCACACTTCCACCCGCAGACAGGCCTCAGCTGTCTGACCATGTGACTTTCGGGTGTGGAGCACACTTCTATCCGCAGACAGGCCTCAGCTGTCTGACCATGTGACTTTCGGGTGTGGAGCACACTTCCACCCGCAGACAGGCCTCAGCTGTCTGACCATGTGACCTTCGGGTGTGGAGCACACTTCCACCCGCAGACAGGCCTCAGCTGTCTGACCATGTGACTTTCGGGTGTGGAGCACACTTCCACCCGCAGACAGGCCTCAGCTGTCTGACCATGTGACCTTCGGGTGTGGAGCACACTTCTATCCGCAGACAGGCCTCAGCTGTCTGACCATGTGACTTTCGGGTGTGGAGCACACTTCTATCCGCAGACAGGCCTCAGCTGTCTGACCATGTGACTTTCGGGTGTGGAGCACACTTCCACCCGCAGACAGGCCTCAGCTGTCTGACCATGTGACTTTCGGGTGTGGAGCACACTTCCACCCGCAGACAGGCCTCAGCTGTCTGACCATGTGACTTTCGGGTGTGGAGCACACTTCTATCCGCAGACAGGCCTCAGCTGTCTGACCATGTGACCTTCGGGTGTGGAGCACACTTCCACCCGCAGACAGGCCTCAGCTGTCTGACCATGTGACCTTCGGGTGTGGAGCACACTTCCACCCGCAGACAGGCCTCAGCTGTCTGACCATGTGACTTTCGGGTGTGGAGCACACTTCTATCCGCAGACAGGCCTCAGCTGTCTGACCATGTGACTTTCGGGTGTGGAGCACACTTCTATCCGCAGACAGGCCTCAGCTGTCTGACCATGTGACCTTCGGGTGTGGAGCACACTTCCACCCGCAGACAGGCCTCAGCTGTCTGACCATGTGACCTTCGGGTGTGGAGCACACTTCCACCCGCAGACAGGCCTCAGCTGTCTGACCATGTGACTTTCGGGTGTGGAGCACACTTCCACCCGCAGACAGGCCTCAGCTGTCTGACCATGTGACTTTCGGGTGTGGAGCACACTTCTATCCGCAGACAGGCCTCAGCTGTCTGACCATGTGACTTTCGGGTGTGGAGCACACTTCCACCCGCAGACAGGCCTCAGCTGTCTGACCATGTGACCTTCGGGTGTGGAGCACACTTCCACCCGCAGACAGGCCTCAGCTGTCTGACCATGTGACTTTCGGGTGTGGAGCACACTTCCACCCGCAGACAGGCCTCAGCTGTCTGACCATGTGACCTTCGGGTGTGGAGCACACTTCTATCCGCAGACAGGCCTCAGCTGTCTGACCATGTGACTTTCGGGTGTGGAGCACACTTCCACCCGCAGACAGGCCTCAGCTGTCTGACCATGTGACCTTCGGGTGTGGAGCACACTTCCATCCGCAGACAAAGCCACAGCTGTCTGAACATCATGCCCTCTGTCTAACCTTTGCTCTCTTAGTGGTCTGCCGTGCCCTGTCTGTGACCTTTGTATTCTTTGTCATACATTTTCAAGAGGAAAATGACGTGGTGGAAACAGGTGCCAAAATAACTTTATACCACCCCTCAATCTCGGGATTGGAAGATGTGTAAAGGTCACAGTATCTGACTGGTTTTGCATATTGTGCTAATAAAAGGAGCCTCTACAGAGCTAGCCGGCAGCTTGTCTTGGAGCATGCTTGCCTGTGTGCTTCTGCTCAGCTCACCTGCATCCAACCTCCTGTTGTCCTCCATTATTCCTATAACTTTTCTCTCTCCACTTTCTCCATGCCATGCATATGTTATACACTATTTTATATTCTATCATGTCTCCTCTTACTCACCTTTACTCTGAACTAAAAAGTTCCAAATGCTGCAACATTTCCTTATAAGGGAGTTGCTTCATCCCCTTGATCATTTTGGTTGTAATTTTCCTAACTTTCCCCAACTCTGCAATATTCTTTTTAGATTAAGGAACTAAGAAAAGAATTACCTTCCGAGCCAAATGCAGAATAAGGAACAGATCTCTTTGTCTTGCTCCTGACAGAGGATATTCACCAAAAAAACAAGCAACTGAAAAGGGCAAGATTACAGCTGAGGCTCCAATACTTTGGCCACCTCATGAGAAAAGAAGACGCCCTGGAAAAGACCCTGGAGTTGGGAAAGATGGAGGGCACAAGGGGAAAGGGACAACAGGACAAGATGGTTGGATAGTGTTCTCGAAGCTACTAACATGAGTTTGACCAAACTGCGGGAGGCAGTGGAAGACAGGAGTGCCTGGTGTGCTCTGGTCCATGAGGTCATGAAGAGTCGGACACAAGTAAACAACTAAACAACAACAATCTTCCAAATAACCAAGTACAAATCAAGGATCATTTGAAAGGTGTTGCTTTCTGACCAAATACAAAATCCCTTACCAGTATTTGGAATATTAGTGGCATACTTCTTAAGGTGGTTCATATGGACCTTGGAAACATTAAAATGTAAATAAAATGTATTCCAGTTATTGAACAAATGTTCTGAACAAACTATATGAATTAAAAGAGGGGTTACTAACCGTTGCACAGAGCAGATCCTGCGGTTTTCCATTTTCTGCATAAGCAGGTATGTTGGGACTGAAAACCATGAGGTCACTTTTGGCATTGGAGTCTCCTGTCACGCCCAAGATGTGACTGTGACGATTTGAATAGGACCAGCTGCCCACCTCACTGGCACACACCAGCGTGGCTGTTCCAGGACCATACACCATGGCCTCCTTAGGCTGGCAATGGCACCGCAGGGCCATATATGCAATGATGGCCAGCAGGAACAAGCTGGACACTGCACAGATGGCTATGATGAGGTAGATGTTCATGTTATCAGCCAGGGGATTGGGGCTCCCTCCCCTTCTGGGAAGGCGGGCATCAGCTGGGAGGGCTTGGACACTGGCCACCAACGAAATACTCAGCGTGGCGGTGGCTGACAAAGTGGGCTTCCCATGGTCCTTCACCACAACCAGCAAACTATGACTGCTGCTGCCCTCTGCCTCCTCCAGGGCACGTGTTGTACTGATCTCACCACTGTAAAGTCCCACCCGCCAAAGCCTACTGGACCCCTCATGCATCTCATAGCGCAGCCATGCGTTGTAGCCGGAGTCAGCATCCAGGGCACGAATCTTGCCCACCACATGCCCAGCTGTCAGGGGGACCACCAGAAGGGTGGGAGTCTCCTCTACTGGTACAGTCACAGCTGGCACATTGTCATTCTCATCCACCACAAAGACTTGCACCGTCACATTGCCACACAGGGAGGGCAGCCCAGCATCCTTGGCCCTCACTTGGAACTCCAGCAGCTTCACCTCCTCATAGTCCAAGGGCTGAAGAGCATAGAGCTTCCCACTCTCTGAGTGCACTGAGATGTAGCTTGACAGGGGCCAAAGCTTCTCGTCCAGCCAGTAGCTGATCAGGCTGTTCTCAGCCACATCTGGGTCCGAGGCAGACACTGTGAAGATGTGAGCACCTAGTGGGTTGTTCTCCTTCACAAAGACCGTGTAGGAAGACTGAGGAAAAGCAGGAGCATTGTCGTTCACGTCGCCAATGGGTACCACCAGGGTGCTGCTGGTTGATAGTGATGGAGTCCCTTGATCCTGGGCAGTCACTACCAGCTTGTATTCTGCTTCCCGCTCCCGGTCCAGGGGCTCAGCCACCACCAGAGAGTAGTAATTCTTGAAAGTGGACAATAGCTTGAAGGGTAGGTGGGAGGGCGTCACAGAGCAGCTCACTTGCCCATTAGCCCCAGAGTCCCTGTCTGAGATGCTGATCAGAGCCACCACTGTCCCTGGTGGGGAGTCCTCTGCAACTGGCACAGATAGTGACTTCAGTGACATCTCAGGGCTATTGTCATTCACATCCAAAACCTTAATGATAACTTTGCAATGTCCAGGCACAGGGTAAGCACCTCTATCTGTTGCTTCAATTTGAATATCATATGCTGTACTCTCTTCAAAATCCACCATTCCTTTCACTCTAAGTTCTCCATTGTTCGGATCTATGCTAAACATTTCCTTTATACTTGGAGCAACAAGGTTGCTAAATGAATAGGAAATCTCTTTATTAATTCCCTCATCCAAATCGCTTGCCTCCAGTTTAATAACTAATGTTCCCATTGCAGAGTTTTCCAATAATTCAGTTTTGTAAACTGATTGGTTAAAGGCAGGTGCATTGTCATTGACATCGACCACAGTGATGATCAGCAAGACTGTGCCAGTGAGTGCTGGCTGCCCACTATCTGATGCTGAAAGGAGCAGGTGATGCTCTGCAGATACTTCACGATCCAGTGGTCTTTTTAATGTCAGTACCAAAGACTTGCTGTGCTCATAATTCTTTATCTCTTCCACAGAAAAATATTCATTGGGGCTGAGCTTGTAGTTTACCTGGCCATTGCTACCAATATCTGCATCAGAAGCTTCTTCTATTGGGAAATGGGAACCTTGCACTCTTGATTCTAAGACAGCTAAATTCTGCTCTCTGACTGAGAAAACAGGGGCATTGTCATTTATGTCTGCAATCTCCACTTCCACATGGAAGACAGTCAGGGGTTTATCCACAATCACCTCCAGGTGAATGCTGCATATCGGGCTTTTTCCACACAGCTCCTCCCTGTCTATCCGAGAATTAACAAACAAAATCCCATTCTGCTCATTTACCTTGAAATAGTCCCCATCTCCTTGAGACTCCATCCGGAACATCCTAGGCATGAGCTCCTCCACCTCCAGCCCCAGATCCTGGGCGATGCGGCCCACAAAGGTGCCATGCTGGGATTCCTCAGGCACGGAATAATGGAGCTGGCCGCTCCCCACCATCCAGGCTGTGTGAAGCAAAATCAGCTGCAGCAGCTGCCTTCTCCCCACTGAAGAACAGTCTCCCCATGGAGCAACCATCTCAGAAATCTTTCATATATTTTATATATTACTTCATGTCACAGCTTTATAAAATATTTTTTTAAAAAAATTAATCCAGCTCCATAGTATCCATTTTGCTCATCCATCCATTTGCAAGCACGGAAAGATATCTGATGACAAAGAAGAGGAAGAGCCTTGTGTACACCCTTTATTCTTAGCAAGATA
This sequence comes from Podarcis melisellensis, assembly GCF_964234715.1. Taxonomy (NCBI): domain Eukaryota; kingdom Metazoa; phylum Chordata; class Lepidosauria; order Squamata; family Lacertidae; genus Podarcis; species Podarcis melisellensis. The sequence continues at coordinate 87,079,973 of NC_138539.1, forward strand.
TTTAAGCAGAGAGCGACATCGTGCGACTAGATGGGGAAGTACAGTTGCCTTATATGAGAAGGCCTTCTTGGAGTCTTGTTTCATGCCATCACTTTTCAGTCAATGAAAATAAAGTAATATGAATAATAAAGCATAAAATTTTACTTGAAAGATATGTTTATTCTATTCTGCATGTATATTTTCCTTTGCTGGTAACTGCTGTCATTTCAGTCCTATGATTTTGATAGCCTCTAACTTTTAAAATCATAGTTACAAATAACAAGATTCATTTATTGTGTGGTTTACAACTTAATTTTGAAATCTTGAAATTAGTTTTGGTTTCAGCATTTTAATGCAAGGAAAAGGGTTGATGGGAATATGATACGTTGTCTATTGGTATTTGAAGATAAAGGGCTTTCCCTCTAGGGGTTGCTTTTCCACTTTAATTAGTGAAAATCTCAGCTGAACTGTTGATAAATCAACTACAAATAAGGAACTAGGAACAAAATTATACACTAATGACCACAAAAAGTGAAAGGAAGCTGGGCAATTTGAGACAGAAGATCGAAGGAGCCTGCAGCTTATTTCTCCCCACTTCATTATTCCTATTTCTATGCATGCCCATATGTTTCTGAGCATGGGGTGTCTCACCATTCAAGTAAACTGTGCCCTACTTGAATGTGGGTAGTGTTCAGACATGAATGGCTCAGACATGTAGGTCCCTAAAGACCAAGGATACCTTCCCTTTTCTGAATTTTGTATGGCTTTCATCTTATAATTTCAATTTCACTGCCTTGAGTGGGTTTTAGGATTCTTAGAACCATCTGCTTTACAGAAATCATATACTGTATTTTGCAAAGTTAAAAAAAAGCTATCTTTCTATGTAACTGTGATTCTCCAAAAGTGAGGGATTTTTTTTTAAAAGACTTTCCCAAAATACGGAATTGTTAGCATACACATGTGTGCATTCATCTATGTTTTGGGGGATACTATGGACATGTGAACACTGCCAATCCCAAATAAATTTCATTAGTGCACATATATAAACCCACTATAACACTACAAGGGGAAGAATTTGGATGGATTTTCTAATGAATATATAAAATCCAGCCTCCTCCCCCCGTTAGTGTGTGTTGCCCCCTTTAAGTTGCCATGTCCCAATGCTGCAGTCAAAATAAACTCAAGAACTAGCAGGATCCCCCTGTCAGTGTATAATTCTGTTTCATAATATAGGTGCAGGGGTATACCTAGGGGTTGGCCAGGTTGGGCTCCCTGCACACATCCAGGGGGACACTCTGGCTTGGAGTGGCCAGGAGGGAAAGCAGTGAGGAGGGGGGCAGACAGACTCACAGAGGAGGAGGAGGAGGAGGAGGAGGAGGAGGAGGAGGAGGAGGAGAAGGAAGGCAGACCCAACCCCAATGGCCATGGAGGAAGTCACTGGCGGAGCATGAAAGGCGACAGGAAGCAAACTTTTTGAGTTTCTGGTCTATAGTCTTTTCTGGCTTTGGAGGTGCCAATACATCTTGCCAAGGGCACAAGGGACAGTGGTGTGTGTGTCCTATACAGCTCCTTGCCAAGGGCGCAAGGGAGCCTAGGTACACCTCTGTATAGTTGAAACAAAACCAAAAAAAATTATGGGATAGCACTAACTAAAAAAAATTAAGAAACATTTTTAAAACAAAATGTTTTTTTGGGGAAATAAAATGTCATCTTCCCATGCACTCTAAGTTAACAACATTCAGGAGTCATTGAGAGGAATGCCTTACAGAAGAAGGCAAACCACATTTATTCTCTCTAAACCTAGGAGGTTCCACAATTCAGAAGGAAGTATGCCGCAAGCAATCCAGCTTGGTTATCTGTTTCAAATCAGGAGAGTACATACTGTGCAATGCAATGAACACTCCTATTGTTCACTGGGGCTTACTCCAAAGTAAGTGTGCATAAGATTGCAGCCTAAATCTCATTAAGTATTACTGACATCTCACTCACCCCACCCATTTTTGAAAGCATGTCATTTTGATACTAAATGAAGTTAGAAACACACTTTGAATGAGATCGCTTGACTAACATCCTCCAACAATAGAGTTTCTTAACTCAAATCATCCTTCACATACATACAACCAAATATGGAGGAAGCATCCCTAAATGGAGAAGTGCTGTATTACCACAGCTACATAGGAAAATACAGTGTCCTTTATTTCAAGTTGAACTCTTTTATTCAAAGGAAGTTGTCTTACAATGACGTAGAAAAGCAGCTGAATCTGTTCATCTTCTTGTTGCTGATAGGGGTGGGAGTAGGAAACAGTCTGTCTCTTAAAGCTGTGAGGGACCATTGAGTTCAGTCCTGGATGGGAGCAGGACATGATGGAGGCAATATGTAAAAACCTGCCACATTTTGGGGGTGGAGCCTGGAAAGAGCTATGTAAACCCAACTCCCACCATCCCACATATCTGTGTCCATCCATCCATGTTGGGAATAGCTGGTCGTACAAGGATTAAGTAGGAATTCTTATGGTTTGGGCCTGTCAGCCAAATAAGTGAAGAGAGGAGTTTGGTGAGTTTTCTGCTTGCTCTACGCTGTGTGATTTGCAAAGACTGGCAATTAATGCTGCTTGGAACAATGCCTTCATGCTGTTTCTGGACCTTGTCTGTCTTGCCTTTGGGTTCCTTGCTATTCCTCTGCTGGACCCCATAGCAGATGGTAAATCTCACGACCTAAGCAGAAGGGCAGTCCTTATATGTCCACTCATTCCAACAGGAGGTCGGCAGAGAGGGAAGTTTTTAATGTTTGATGTTTTATTATGTTTCTATATCGGTTGGAAGCCACCCAGAGTGGATGGGATAATCCAGTCAGATGGACTGGGTGTTGTTGTTGTTGTTGTTAACAAAGCCAACAAGCAATTTGGTATGAGTTGGGATGCTGCTCCAGAACCAACGTCTCTTCAGTTCTCCATTTCTCTCAAAGATGAAAAACTTCATGTCCGATAATAGTGACTCAAAGAGATTTTGCCGAGGTTAAGGTAAACAGAAGAAAGCGAGCAGAAGGATAATCACCCATCAGGGCCATTGCTTGAAGAAGTCTGTATCATTGCTATTTTTTAAATGAACATTTTTTTACTATTATGTATGTAAACCACTTAAGATTTTCTATATATATAAAACTGTATAGAAATCTTGCTTTTAGAATAAGAAAAAAGAATGACTTTATGATAGAAGGAATCTGTTCACAATGGGCAGGTCTATGCAGGAAAATAACCCGGTGGATGCACTGAAAAGTTGAACTTTTCCCACACTGTTTGAGTATCATAGAATGATAGAGTAAGAAAGTTCATTGGAGATTATCTACCGGTAGTTTAAAAAGGTAAAGGTACCCCTGCCCGTTCGGGCCAGTCTTGCCAGACTCTAGGGGTGTGCGCTCATCTCACTCTATAGGCCGGGAGCCAGCACTGTCCGCAGACACTTCCAGGTCACGTGGCCAGCGTGACAAGCTGCATCTGGCGAGCCAGCGCAGCACACGGAACGCCGCTTACCTTCCCACTGGTAAGCGGTCCCTACCCTCCTGCTAATGCAGGAGCCTGCCAATACAGTACCCCTGATGGGTGGCTATTTAGCTTCTACTTAAAATCTTCTAATGAATGAAAGCCTAACACCTATTGAGGCAGTGTGTTCCATTGTTAAACAGCTCAATCAGGAAGTTCTTCCTAACTTTTGGTTTAAACATTTTTTCTTGCTACATAGGCTCTTTCATTCATATCCTACCTTCTAAAACAAAAAACACACACATTTACTCCATATTCTAAAAGTGCCAGCCCTTCAAAAATTTCAGAATGACTATCATAAATCTTCTTTTCTCCAGGCTAAACACACCCAACTCCTTTCCTCATAGGACTTAGTCTCCAAGTCTTTGTCACCTTCCCATGAACACATTCTAGTCAGTCAATATCCTTCTTGAATTACAATGCCCAGAACTGGACACAGAACTCTAGATGAAATCTGACTAAAGCAGAATAGTGTGTCATTCCATCTTGTGATCTGGACAGTATACTTTGGTGCATCAGTCTTCTTAACTACATTATGACTTACGCCTAGCTTGTGGTCTACTGAAACCCTTAGATCCTTTCACATGTATGGCTCACATATCAAATAGCACCCATTCTATATTATTCCTACCTAAATGCAGAACTTTACAGTTATTTCTCTTGAAAATCATTTTGTTTGCTTTGGCCCAATTCTCCACCCTATCAAGATCATCTCTGATCCAGTCTCTCTCTTCTAAAGTACTAACTACTCCACCCAGTTTGGTATCACCTTGATTCCCTTGACTTCTTTGTCCAAGACATTTATAAATATATTTAGCGACACTGGGCCTAAGATGTCCCTGTGACACCCAATTTGTCTCCAGGTTAGCAAGGAGTCATTGGTGAGAACTCTTGGGATACAGTTTTTCAACCAGCTACAAACTCACCCAGTAACATCATCAAACCACATTTACCAGTTTCCTAACAAGAATATCATGGGGAACTTTGTTAAATAATTTCCATGGGCAGTTCCTGGAATCAATTCCACAGCTCCAGAAGACACAAGGCTTCTTGATTATCTTGATCCTGTGTGACATTCTTCCATGTGCCCACCTCCTGCATCTGGTCTTCTTCATCTTCCTTAGAAATTGATCCCTCCTTTTGTCCTTTTGAAAGTATTTCCTTTGTTCCTGCTAGAAATTATTCATTTTCCATGATGAGCCAAAGAATGGGTGGGCATGTCTCAAGCCCTTGCACTTTCTCTTCCAGCAGCACTTTCTCTTGCAGCTTGCACTTGCTGCAAGTTTTATACATCCTCAGATAGGAAAACAAAGAAAGCACAGCCATGGCATGTCAGCACAGCACCCTGCTCACTGGCCATGTTCTGTGGCTCTCTGTGGTATTGTGATCTTCCTGGATTCCCTTTCAAACTTTTCCTTTACACTCTCAATTAAAATTCTTCATTTGCTGATCCTGTTTGCTTTCTCTACATCATGATTAGTTCAGAAACCCCAAATGTGTTAGGAATGAATGGGTCACATTCAATGCCAGTCCTACTCAGAGTAGACCTATTAAATTATTAAGACATGACTAACTTAGGTTCATTAATTTCAATGGGTCTACACAGTGTAGGACTTAGTTGAATTCAACCTCCTGCCTCTTCTTTTTGAACTGATCCCCCTGTGCTAGTTGGAATAACCTGTTTCAGCGCTCATTGGTGCAGTGAGGAAGTGTTATTTCTTTCCAAACTCTCTATCTTTTTCAGCCTCTTAAACTGTCAACCTTTTATGCAGCCCGTTTATAGGTTTTGATGATTAAAAGGCATATAAATTATGTTAAATTAAATAAAATAAAAGATGCACCAAATCAAACTCATTGTTTTTTTGTTTGGGTGATAAGCAATTAATGATGGATGTCAAGTTCTCTATAGTTGCACCTGATTTCATCATGAATGGCTGGAACTACAGGCCACAGAAGGCCAATTATTGCAGGGAAAGAGTATGACACTTTGCTATTCAGAACACCTTTGCACACCACTCTTTGTATGGAGAAGAGGCAGGATCGTGCTGAATGTTTTTGTCAAATACAAGACCAAGTTGCTTTTTCTTTTCCTTGTATTTTAGTGTTATAAGATGGATGCATGCCATTTTTCAGTCCCCTCCAACCCTGTAGTTTCACCACTGTAAGACATGATTCTGTTTGGAACAGAGGTCAAACCAGTCTCTTTGTTAAGTTAATTACTCTAGCCAAGTCTGCTTTGTATCTCTTTGATGAAATACAAGCATTTGGTTGCCACAGAAACTGCTAGCTAGAGGTGCTTCCAGAAGTGGGCTAAAGTGAGGCAGGCTTTCCCCCTCCTTCCCTGGCTGGAGCTGATGTCTTCGATGAGTGTAAAAAAACAATATGCCCTGGCCAGTATCATCTGCAGGGAAGATGCAAAGTCCAGACTGTGCTCAATCCAAAACTATGACAGGGGTGGGCAGGACCTAAGGGATGAGCAGGATCTGTTACAGTGTTAATGCTGTGAGGTCTTCCATGTTACGCTCAGCCCACATATAGGTGGAAACCAGGCATGTTCAAAGTCCGTTTCGGGGGCCTAATCCAGCCTGCCGGTTGGTTTAATCCGGCCCCTGTGGCAGCTTATTCTTGGGGTAAAATCCTTAAAAAAACCTCAGCAACTTCAACCCTAAAAAAAGCGCAACAAGTTCAATCCTTAAAAAAGGTCTACAACAAATCTGGCCCTCTTTGAAAAAAATTTGGACACCACCGTACAGAACATTATATCACACAAATGCCACCATCTCCACTTACCTTCATTCTGAGGAAACCAAGTACAAGGTATGTGCTGGCACCCCTGAAATTTCGTGCCGCTCATACAGTGGATATAACAATCTTTTTTCTAAAGATCTTTGTTTTTTTTCGATATTTCTGCATAGATAATGTCTATTGTTGTAACCAATTTAGTTGATTTAGGTGTTCATGTGTCTTTCAAAAGCCTTGCATCACCTTTTCTTCCTGCACAGGTAATCGTGGAATGAATTCCCACACCATGGAAATTTCTATGTTCCCCTTCCAGTTAATTTTCACCCACACCCTTCAGCACAATTATGGTACATTCAGCTGACCACAGTTAATTGTTTTGTAGTTAGGAAGAATTATTTTATGTGATCAAGTGCATTACCTTCATATATTTTAAAATCTTTATGCTTTAAAGGCATCTGATAATGTTACACGTCATAGAAAAGTATAATGAATAAAAACAATGTTTAAAAAATCTCCGTAGGCTGATCTGATATTTACATTATATGCATATCATGGACATATTAACAGAAAAACTGTCCATCCATAAAGGCAATTCTAAGAACATCAGAGACTCACCTGTCCAGAAGAATCTAGGACCAGCTCCTTTGTATTTCCTACCTGTCCAGTCTCTGCAAAAACAGGTATGTTGGGGCTAAAAACCATGAGGTCGCTTTTGGCATTGGAGTCTCCTGTCACGCCCAAGATGTGACTGTGACGATTTGAATAGGACCAGCTGCCCACCTCACTGGCACACACCAGCGTGGCTGTTCCAGGACCATACACCATGGCCTCCTTAGGCTGGCAATGGCACCGCAGGGCCATATATGTGATGATGGCCAGCAGGAACAAGCTGGACACTGCACAGATGGCTATGATGAGGTAGATGTTCATGTTATCCGCCAGGGGATTGGGGCTCCCTCCCCTTCTGGGAAGGCGGGCATCAGCTGGGAGGGCTTGGACACTGGCCACCAACGAAATACTCAGCGTGGCGGTGGCTGACAAAGCGGGATTCCCATGGTCCTTCACCACAACCAGCAAACTATGACTGCTGCTGCCCTCTGCCTCCTCCAGGGCACGTGTTGTACTGATCTCACCATTGTACAGTCCCACCCGCCAAAGCCTACTGGACCCCTCATCCATCTCATAGCGAAGCCATGCGTTGTAGCCCGAGTCAGCATCCAGGGCACGGATCTTGCCCACCACATGCCCAGCTGTCAGGGGGACCACCAGAAGGGTGGGAGCCTCCTCTACTGGTACAGTCACAGCTGGCACATTGTCATTCTCATCCACCACAAAGACTTGCACCGTCACATTGCCACACAGGGAGGGCAGCCCAGCATCCTTGGCCCTCACTTGGAACTCCAGCAGCTTCACCTCCTCATAGTCCAAGGGCTGAAGAGCATAGAGCTTCCCACTCTCTGAATGCACCGAGATGTAGCTTGACAGGGGCCAGAGCTTCTCGTCCAGCCAGTAGCTGATCAGGCTGTTCTCAGCCACATCTGGGTCCGAGGCAGACACAGTGAAGATGTGAGCACCCGGTGGGTTGTTCTCCTTCACAAAGACTGTGTAGGAAGACTGAGGAAAAGCAGGAGCATTGTCGTTCACGTCACCAATGGGTACCACCAGGGTGCTGCTGGTTGATAGTGATGGAGTCCCTTGATCCTGGGCAGTCACTACCAGCTTGTATTCTGCTTCCCGCTCCCGGTCCAGGGGCTCAGCCACCACCAGAGAGTAGTAATTCTTGAAAGTGGACAATAGCTTGAAGGGTAGGTGGGAGGGCGTCACAGAGCAGCTCACTTGCCCATTAGCCCCAGAGTCCCTGTCTGAGATGCTGATCAGAGCCACCACTGTCCCTGGTGGGGAGTCCTCTGCAACTGGCACGGATAGTGACTTCAGTGACATCTCAGGGCTATTGTCATTCACATCCAAAACCTCTATCAAAAGTTTACAGTTCCCTTCCATTGGTGCATGTCCCTTGTCAATGGCTTGTATTTGAATTTCATATAAATTCACTTCTTCAAAGTCTAATTTTCCTTTTAGCCTGATCTCCCCCGTATTCTCATCAATCTCAAACATTGTTGTGGGTAAAGATGTTTTAAAGCGGTAAATAAGCTCCTTGTTAATGCCCTCATCAAGATCTGTTGCTTGTAACTTTGCAACCAGAGTCCCAACAGCTGAACTTTCGAGTAAACTCACTTCATAAACTGACTGATTAAAGACAGGTCTGTTATCATTAACATCCAGCACAGTTATCACTAGCTGTACTGTTCCTGTGAGTTCTGGTTGACCCCCGTCTGTTGCTGTAAGCAATAAATGGTGCACAGAGATGTCCTCTCTGTCCAAAGTCCTTTTTAAAACAAGCTCTGGTAGAGGGCTTTTAGCTTGCTTATCCTGAGTGTCCAGAGCAAAGTATTCATTTGAGCTGATCCTGTATGCAATAAGGGCATTTTTACCAATATCAGCATCTGATGCACTCTCTAGAGAAAAGCGAGAACCATATGCTGTTGATTCTGATATAAGGAGACTTAACTGATTAAGAGAGAAAGTGGGGGCATTGTCATTTATATCCTTGATCTCCACCTCTACATGGAAGACCCTCAAAGGTTTGTCCACAATCACCTCCAGGTGAACAGCACACAAAGGGCTCTTGCCACACAGCTCCTCCCTGTCTATCCGGGAGTTAACAAACAAAATGCCATTCTGAACATTTACCTCAAAATAGTTCCTATGATCTGCAGACTCCATCCTGAACATCCCAGGCACCAGCTCATCCATCTCCAGCCCCAGATCCTGGGCAATACGGCCCACAAAGGTGCCATGCTGGGATTCCTCCGGCACAGAATAATGGAGCTGACCGCTCCCCATTTCCCAGGCTGTGTGAAGAAGAACCAGCTGCAACAGCCTCAGCCTCACCAAGGAGCCTGGTTTCCAAACATCCATTTTTAAAAATGCATCCGGAGCACAGAGGAATACACACAGTCTTGTTTCTTTCAGGAGAACAAATAGATAGAAATTGATGTGTGTCTACCTTAAATGTTCATTTCTGTCCCTATGTTGAGCAGTCATGATGGTTCATTACTTGCTGCAGATCTCTGCACAAAGGAAGGAGGAGCTGAGTTTTCCAGTCCTCTGACACTATTTTTTACCAAACAGCGACACCGTGTGATTGAACTTTTAAATACTTGAAAAGATTGTGTACTTGTCATCTGACCTTAGGCATTATGTTATAATGTATGTTATAACTCTGATTTCACAGAACTCTTTCAATTAAGTAAATTTTACACTGCATTTTAACCTATTAGCCATCCAGCTTTCCTCTAAAAGGGTTGCTGGCCTTGGGTATTTTGAAGCATGTTCAGTGTTGGCATTGACATGTGTTGAACCCTGGGTAGTAGTAGTTTGCTCTGGCAGAATGGCTGTTTCAGAACTGCTTTGGTCCATTTTAGGGCATTAGTTTTATTTGCCCTAGATTGTGGAGATGGATATTTTGCAAACTGTCTGCAGTGTTCTGCTCTGCGTTACTTGGAGAGGTCTGGGACCTGTTTCCATGAAGCATTTGTATGGGAAGGAACCACATCATTGACCACACCAATTTCATTCAAGCACACATTCCTAGAATAACATAATTGGGGGACAGCTCTTCCATTATTCACCCTGAATACCATTTGTCTAATTCAGCCAGGTTCTGTGATTAATAACTGCTTGGTTGGCTTGTGTCTGAGGGTTTATCTACTTTTCCTCTGCTCTTTCCAGGCACAGTCCACACTTTAAAGCTCATTGCCTGAGTGTCCCCCACTTTTTTAACTTCAGAGCTTTCCCTGCGAAAACCTGCTCTTTAAAGCTCAATCACAGCAAATGGCAGTCCACAGAAAACCTGAGTTGACATTTGCTCCTACTGAGCACTAAAGAGCGGGTTTTCATGAGGAAAGCTCCAGGGCAAAAACAAATGCTTGGACACAGAGTTTTTAAGCACGGACCTGCGCCTGGCACGAGTGAAGAAAGGCTAAGTGTGGATAAGGCTTGAGTCCTTATCAAACAGTGGCTGACTTTTCTGATTTTAACACCAAGCCTGGGGAGCTGGGAAAACTGCCTGGAATCAGCATATGTTATGTTGTGCCAAAACAGTTGCACAGAATAAAGGAAAATATATCATGGTGCTCCCACACTTCTCTCAGGGGACTGAGAGATTTTTCCCTACATGACAATAACCGGAAACCTGAGACTTCAGCTTGAGTGAAGCTCCATCCAAAACAGGCTGAACAATTGCCCTCAATCAAATGTACTTCCATCTTGTCTAAATTAAGCCCACAACCCTCCCACTCCCCCACCAGCCATTTGACAACCTTATATATGCCTTGGGAAAATATAGTATAATACCATCTACATAATCAGCATAGAGGCCACCTTAAAGAAAAGGCTACAAACAATATGGAATCCAACCCTCTTAGCACCCACCAGTTGCTTTTCTTCCAGATCAAGATCTTATTCGTATTCTTTAGTAAGGTAAGTCATGTTTGCTGTTGTGCAGTTTATTTAAAATTACAAAAAAAAAAATGCAACCCTTTGTGAAGCCAACCCCAGATCCTAGGAAACTTTCAAAAGAGAAGCTCCCTATTTACACCATACAATATATTAGTAAAAAGGTAAAGGTACCCCTGCCCGTACGGGCCAGTCTTGCCAGACTCTGGGGTTGTGCGCCCATCTCACTTAAGAGGCCAGGGGCCAGCGCTGTCTGGAGACACTTCCGGGTCACATGGCCAGTGTGACATCGCTGCTCTGGCGAGCCAGAGCCGCACACGGAAACGCCGTTTACCTTCCCGCTGGTAAGCGGTCCCTATTTATCTACTTGCACCCGGAGGTGCTTTCGAACTGCTAGGTTGGCAGGCGCTGGGACCGAGCAGCGGGAGCGCACCCCGCAGCAGGGATTCGAACCGCCGACCTTTCGACCAGCAAGTCCTAGGCGCTGAGGCTTTAACCCACAGCGCCACCTGCGTCCCTATACAATATATTAGGTTGATATGAAGATGTACCTACCTTGAAGATACTGAAATTACTTCAGGCACTTCTGCTTTTTCTGTTAGATGGTTATATTATTTATGCTCAATGAAGTCTATTGGAAGTTAATGCCAGTTTTTTATGTATGCAGTTCTTTACCATATACAAAGAGATTATTTTTATGGAATGGAGTAATTTTCCTTTCCAGCTTCTCAATGTGCTCTCACTAAGTGAATCAGTAGTATGACGTGATGGTCTGCACTGGTCTACCAAAAGGTCATAGGTGCATCTTTTATGCATCTCCAGAGCTTGTCCATAGGTTTATAGTCTTGCATTGGCTACGCCTGTATTGCCACATTTTAAGCCCTATGCATTTGATTTTGCAGTGAATAACTGGCAAACAGCTTCTGCCCTGAGTTGAAATAGTAGGAGATAAATGCAACAGAATAATTGAAAATTACAATAATACTTGCTGAAATATGTACTGTGACATTCCACAAAATGAGAAGTGAAATGAAGAGAAGCATGCTTTTATCCTATTTCATTCAATCTTTTAGAATAGATTCTTAGTTTTGGTTAAGATTTGCTCCATTGTTTGTTTTAATCTATTTTGTAGCCAGACTTCTCTTCTTCCAATTCCATCTATGCTTTAAGAAAAATTAAGCAAAATTAGCCACAGTGTGTGTGAGCAGAAAGATTTTAATTCTGTCTGATGGTTCTGCCAAGAACTTTGATGGTTGTAGTACCCCTGTAGTACCCCTGTGCAGTGTCTCTTTGAATGGAAAGCTCTCTGAGAAATGACCATTGATGCTACTTGAACTATTGATCGCACTACACAGTGTGACGATGACTTTAAAACGACTGACTTCTATTCATTCTTAAGAGCAAATGTTTTAGAATAGTTTAGTCCAGCTGATCAAAAGCTTTTTCAGTATCTAGCATCAAAGGTGTATTATACATTATATTTAACATATGCTTTATATTGTCAGTTAGTTCCTTACAAAAGGGAGATTAAAGGTAGTTTTGCCCTTTCCCTGTCTGCAGATTCTGCATCCAAATCATGTACTACAAGTTGCCTTCCTCCCTGTGGTGTTAAAAAATGCATATATACCAGGGTTCTTCTGGAGAAAGTAAAAATAAAAAGGATACTTTTGAGCACATGCAGAACACTCATCCCTCAATATGGAGTACCCTGAAAGCATGATCAGCTGGACACAATACAGTGTGTGAAAGACATCCTTCCAAGACAGAGGATATGGCATGGTATCTGTGTCAGAGAAGGTAGTTATACTACTCTCCCTCTAGGTTAGATATTATATTTGTGTTGCTCAGTTACTTCCATTTTTCATTTATTACTTGTCAATCCACACCAAAATATTTGCATAACATTAGAGTACACTATAATCAATTTACAAATAATATTCAGAAAGATGACACCTCTTCAATCTTAAGATGCGGTTTCACAAGCCTTTTTCCAAAAACCTTTTCAAGGAGCTATCCTCAACATCAATTATTTCAAGAGGATGACGTGATCGCCTTATTCATGGCATCCTGGTTTCCTTGTGTGTTTGGCAGGGGAGAGAGGTTAAAACAAGAAGGGGAATTAAAACTCAATTCTCCCTCACTATTTTATTGGCCAGGTAGAATGCTCATGCACTGAGAAAACATCAAAAGTCATTTTCACAATACAACAGGAAATGATTTTTTTCTTTCATTTTTACTATTTTGTTAGGCCATGAAAAAGAGTCTGATACAGTCCCACATGAAGGGGGCAAAAGATAAAAACCAGATTCATGAAAACCTCATAAAGGAAGTCTTATGCTTCTTTCATACCTCTTATTATAGTGCATAAATGTTTGTATCATTGCTATTAGAGCAAAAGAGAAGCCCAAAAGATATTATAAACCATTAAAATCCATTAAAATGTCTTGGGGGCAACTTGTAATTATTTATTTTAAAAATAAAACAGATGAAAATTATATACACAAATATTATAACACAAATATGCAAAATAAAATAGTTCAGAAAGGGCACTAACCGTTGCACAGAGCAGATCCTGCTGCTTCCCATTCTCCACAATGGAAGGAATACCAGGACTGAAAACCATCAGATCGCTTTTGGCACCAGGCTCCCCACTCGCAGCTGCCAGGATGTGGCTGTGGCGATTTGAATAGGACCAGCTGCCCACCTCACTGGCACAAACCAGTGTGGCTGTGCCAGGGCCATACATCACGGGCTCCTTGGGTTGACACTGACATCGCAGAGCCATGTATACTATAATCACCAGCAGGAACAAGCTGGATACTGAGCAGATAGCAACAATCAGGTAGATGTTGACATTGTCCACCAATGGCTTTGGACTCCCTCCCATTCTAGGAAGGTGGGCATCTCTATGGATTACCTGAGTGCTTGCCACAAATGACACACTCAATGTGGCTGTAGTGGACAGTGCTGGCTTGCCGTGATCCTTCACAAGCACTAGCACACTCTGGCTGCTGCTGCCCTCCATCTCATCCAGGGCACGTGTTGTACTAATCTCACCACTGTACAGCCCCACACGCCAGGGGCCTCTGGTTGCCTCATGCAGTTCATAGCGCAGCCATGCATTATAGCCTGAGTCAGCATCCAGGGCATGGACCTTGCCCACCACATGTCCAGCCAAGACAGGGGCTACCAGCAGAGCAAGGGACACCTCTTCTGACCTAGATACCGCAGGCACATTGTCATTCTCATCCACCACAAAAACTTGTATTGTGACGTTGCCACATAAAGGGGGGAACCCAGCATCCTTGGCTCTCACCTGGAACTCCAGCAGTTTCACCTCCTCATAGTCCAAGGGCTGAAGAGCATAGACCTTCCCACTCTCCGAGTGCACTGAGATGTAGCTTGACAATGACCAAAGCTTCTCATCCAGCCAGTAGCTGACAAGGGCATTCTCACCTAGGTCTGGGTCTATGGCAGACACTGTGAAGACGTGAGCACCAGGTGGATTATTCTCTTTCACAAAGACAGTGTAGGAGGGCTGAGGAAAAGTAGGTGCATTGTCATTCACATCACCGATGGGCACCACAAGGCTGCTACTAGCTGACAGTGATGGAGTCCCTTGGTCATGGGCTGTCACCACCAGTCTGTATTCAGCCACCTCTTCACGGTCCAGGGATTCAGCCAGCACCAGTGAGTAGTAATTCTTATAGGTAGATACCAGCTTGAAAGGAAGAACAGTGGGCCACAAAGAGCAGGTCACTTGTCCATTGACCCCAGAATCCCTGTCTGAGACACTGATTGAGGCTACGACTGTTCCCAGTGAAGAATCCTCTGGAACTGGTACCAACAGGAAAGTCACTGACACCTCTGGAATATTATCATTCACATCCAGAATTTCTATTAAAACCTTGCAGTGTCCAGACAAGGGGTAAGCACCTTTATCTGTTGCTTCTGCTCGAATTTCATATGAATTAGTGTCCTCATAATCCAATTCATTATTCAGTAAAATTTGTCCAGTATTTGGATCTATCCTAAACATGGTACTTAATTTAGGTGGAATTACACTACGAATAGAGTATGTAATGTCTCTATTAATGCCATCATCCAAATCAGTGGCATTGAGCTTAACCACTGACGTCCCAAGGGAAGCATTTTCTAACATTTGTACCTTGTACACTGACTGGTTAAAGACAGGAGGGTTATCATTCACATCAAGCACTGTGATCACCAGCTGAATTGTTCCTGTTAGCACAGGTTGGCCACTGTCCGTGGCTGTGAGCAGTAAGCGATGCACAGAAATATCTTCTCTGTCTAACGGCTTTGTTATTACAAAGCCTAAGGAATTATCCTCGCTGCTACTTTGGAAATCTAACATAAAATGTTCACTGGGGCTGAGGTGGTAAGTTAACTGTGCATTTGTACCAACATCAGCATCTAAAGCTCCCTCTAGAGGGAAAACGGATCCTGCAAGTCTTGATTCTAGAATAGACAGTTTTTCCTCACTTGCTGAGAAAACAGGGGCATTGTCGTTTATGTCTGCAATCTCCACGTCCACATGGAAGATCCTCATGGGGTTATCCACAATCACCTCCAGGTGAATGGCACAAACAGGGTTCTTGCTACAAAGCTCCTCCCTGTCCATCCTAGAATTCACAAACAAGATTCCATTTTGCACATTTACCTCTAAATAATCCTTGTGCTCTTTGGAAACTATCCTGAACATCCGAGGCACCAGCTCACTCACCTCCAGCCCCAGGTCCTGGGCGATGCGGCCCACAAAGGTGCCATGCTGGGATTCCTCCGGCACAGAATAATGGAGCTGGCCGCTCCCCATTTCCCAGGCTGTGTGGAGAAGGACCAACTGCAGCAGCTGCTTCCTCACCGAGTTGTCTCTCCAAGGAACAACCATCTCAAATATATTCCTTTGAATCCCCCTCCGTTATGTGTAATATTGGAGTGGGGGTTGGTTAATCCAGCTTGCTATTATCCTTTGTGCTCCTTCACTTTTGGTGCTGCCTATTTTCTGATGACAGCAAGGAGGAGGAGCTCTCCTATGAGTCTGCAAGAGGTATTTAACAGTAAAGAGTGACACCCTGTGAAGAGATTTAAAAATGCAATTCTTGCAATATTTGGTTCGGCTTTTTTGTTTTCTGGTGTTCTGTATTCTTCTAGTTTTCTTATGCTTCTTTAAATGTATGTGAAGATAGTAATATTTATCTTTGTAACCATTTGACATAAGATTTATGTGTATGTGGATATATAATTACTCCTGTGTGGCAGCAGTTTTTTAAGATCACATTCCGGCCTTTGAGAATTTCCATTCTTAAAAGTTTGTGTCGTACAAAGGTGAGTATGTTTTCATTCATATTAAAGAAAGATGATTCACTTTGATAGTGGGGAAGAAAGCGGGGGTAGAGATGAAAGAAAAATGGGAAATGTGAGAAAAAGAAGCACTATGGCCATGATAGATCAAGTGGAACATTGTTACATTCCAAAAAGATAATAGCATGAGAGCCAAAAATCACAGGTTCCCCAAACTACCGAAGAGGATACAGTGGGTGTACCTTTTCTTCACTGTTCTTATTTACATACTTTTGCGCCATACTGCTTCTGAGCACAAATCTTTTCCTTTATTCTTCAGATGGATACACTAACAGTATGATACTTTATTTGTGCACTCTGTGGTGTCCAATTTGGGTATGTGCTGTGTCAAGAATCTGTATAATATACAAATAAGACTTCTGGATCTAAGATCTCTCGTGAAAGGAGGTTTTTATCTTATTTGTGTTTTGCTGTTTTAGACCATGCAGATAATATGCCAGATGATATGTTTGCTGTTGTTTAGTCGTTTAGTCATGTCCGACTCTTTGTGACCCCATGGTCAGGCACTCCTGTCTTCCACTGCCTCCCACAGTTTGGTTCGTAGCTTCGAGAACACTGTCCAACCATCTCGTCCTCTGTCGTCCCCTTCTCCTTGTGCCCTCCATCTTTCCCAACATCAGGGTCTTTTCCAGGGAGTCTTCTCTTCTCATGAGGTGGCCAAAGTACTGGAGCCTCAGCTTCATGATTTGTCCTTCCAGTGAGCACCTAGGGCTGATTTCCTTCAAAATGGATAGGTTTGATCTTCTTGCAGTCCATGGGACTCTCAAGGTTGTTCTCCAGCACCATAATTCAAAAGCATCCATTCTTCGGCGATCAGCCTTCTTTATGGTCCAGCTGGCTGCCAGTTTGTGAGTGATGTGGTTGAGCATGTTTAGACATTGATGTTATCACATATTGCTTTGTTCTAGTTTTGGAGATCCACACATATCCATTGGCAGAAGAGCTTTGCTTTTCTACTGCAACCATGTAAAGGTCCTTCAGCCTTCTCATTTATGCTTTCCTGCTCCATAGGCTGAAGTTCCTTCTTCGTCTTCCATGTGATGGCGAGGGGCAACCACTTTTGTGCGTGAACACAACCCTGTGTTTGAAACTAGTTTGACTTTGATTCATCCCAGGAAACATCTTAGATCCATCTTTCACTTAGATTTCTTAAGTCAAGAAATCATTTGAGAATTTGTCAGTCAGTTCTAATCTCAGTAATATTTTTAAAATCAAGTTTAGTGGTGGTAGGGCATTCAGTCCCAATGCTGGCATAGCTGGTTTATCTGGAATATTATGACCTAGAGCCCAGCATCTTTCATTGTACCTATTTATGACACTACACGTCTCTATCACCTGGAGAGGACGACCCATGTAGTCTCCTGTTTTCACTTATACAATGTTAGTTTTATGTCCTAAGATATTCTACTGCATTTCTCTTAGGGACAGAGTTTACAGCTCCAGCGTTCATCTCTTCTTTTACTGATGCTTCCTTGAGTCTTGTGTGTATTGTGACAAATGTTTTCTCCATTCCTAAACACTGTGTCTGCAGGCAAGCTGTAGTGTTGCATCTTGGGAGAGTCCTGGACGCCCTTTGCTTGCCTGCCTGCTGGCACAACATGCTATTGCAAATAAGTTTGCTTACGGTACTTCCTATGTATCTTCCATAGAACTGGGTGTTTATCTTGTGTTAGATGGTGTGAGGTACATCTCTTGCAAACATGGAGAGTTTATGTGTTTAATGAGAATGTTGCTATTGCCTTCTTGCATGATTTGGCAGGAGGTTTGACTTGTGAGGGAAGATCACATTTCTCAAGAGAGTCCATGTAGATGAGAAAATAGGTTTAAGAATGGAAAAAGTGGAGTTGGAGTTTTAATAATGTGTGCTCTTATGTATCTAATATAGAGTTTTTATACATTTAAAATATTTCATTAACAACTGAGATGAAGTAGGCTAACTGGGTTCCAGATGCTATTGCCAAAACATAATTACTACAATATTATTTCAAACAGCAATGCTGCCCAATAACTTTAAATCTCTTTTCCTGATCAAAGCTCAAGGCATTCTGCAAAGCTCAGTGTATTCTTTGATTTCCTGGTCAGAGCTCAAAATATTCTGCATGACTCAAGTAGCATGTTTTATAATGAGCAGAAATTATTCCATCAAGTTGTGTTTTGTGCTGGAATTCCCTGACCCAGGTGGCTAATCTATAACCAAAGCTATATAACTCTTCTACCACCAAGAAAATGAACAAACAGATCCTTTTTAAACATTGAAATCATGCTATTATATCCAAGTGAGTACTCCCAAGACAGGTACATCACATGACAAACTGAAATGAATAGTAGAGACTCACCTGCCCAGATGAATTAGGGACCACCTCCGTCATAATCCCTACATCCCCATTCTCTGCAAAGACAGGAATGTTGGGGCTGAAAACCATGAGATCACTTTTGGCTCCAGCCTCTCCACTCACTCCTGCCAAAATGTGGCTGTGGCGATTTGAGTAAGACCAACTGCCCACTTCACTTGCACACACCAGCGTGGCTGTGCCGGGACCATACACCATTGTCTCCTCTGCTTGCCTCTGGAATCGCTGAGCCACATATAAGATGACTGCAAGCAGGAACAAGCTGGACACTGAGCAGATGGCAATGATTAGGTAGATGTTGACATTGTCCACCAGGGGTCCTGAACTACCTCCCATCCTGGGAAGATGGACATCATCGTGGAACATCTGGGTGTTTGCCACCAGAGACACACTCAATGTAGTTGTAACTGATCGCGGTGGCTTCCCATGGTCCTTCACCAACACCAGCAAACTATGGCTGCTGCTGCCCTCTACCTCATTCAGGGCACGTCTGGTACTTATCTCACCACTGTACAGTCCCACTTGCCAGGGGCCACTGGTCAATTCGTGCAACTCATAGCGTAGCCATGCATTGTAGCCTGAGTCAGCATCCAGGGCATGGATCTTGCTCACTATGTGGCCAGCCATGACAGGGACCACCAGCTTGACAGCAGCCTCCCCTTGTCCAGATACTGTTGGGTCATTGTCATTGTCATCCACCACAAACACCTGCACTGTCACATTGCTGCACAAAGAGGGCAGCCCAGCATCCTTGGCCCTCACTTGGAACTCCAGCAACTTCATCTCTTCATAGTCTAAGGACTGCAGTGCATAGATCTTGCCGCTTTCTGAGTGCACCGAGATGTAGCTTGACAGCGACCAGAGCTTCTCATCAAGCCAATAGCTGACTAGGGCATTCTCAGCCATGTCTGGATCTGAGGCAGACATTGTAAAGATATGGGCACCAGGTGGATTATTCTCCTTCACAAAGACCGTATAGAATGGCTGAGCAAAAGCAGGTGCATTGTCATTCACATCACTAATGGGCACCACTAGGCTGCTACTTGCTGATAGTGATGGAGCCCCTTGATCTTGGGCCACAACCACCAGTCCATACTCAGCCACCTGCTCTCGATCCACAAGTTCAGCTAGCACTAGTGAGTAGTAATTTTTGAAGGTGGGCACCAGCTTGAATGGAAGCCCAGTGGGCCACAGAGAGCAGCTCACTTGCCCGTTGGATCCGGAATCCCTGTCTGAGATGCTGATCAGGGCTACCACTGCCCCTGGCGAAGAGTCTTCAGGCAACGGCACTAGCATGGACTTCAATGACATCTCAGGAGCATTGTCATTTACATCTAAAATTTCAATAAGGATAGTGCAGTGCCCAGACAAAGGTGGGCTACCTCTATCTTTTGCCTCAATTTCAACATTATACATATTAATTTCTTCAAAATCCACTTTTCCTTTTACCCTGATTTCACCTGTATCTGACTGTATACTAAATATATTGGAAGGAACATTATTACTGAAGGAGTAGGTGATTTCCTTATTAGTTCCTTCATCTAAGTCTGTTGCATTGAGATGAATAACCAATGTTCCATCTGCCACATTTTCTAACAATTTCACCTTATAAACAGATTGATTAAATACAGGTGCATTGTCATTTGCATCCATCACAGTGATCTCAAGGTAGACTGTGCCTGTGAGTTCTGGCTGACCCCCATCAGTAGCTGTTAGCACTAAACGATGCACAGGGATTTTCTCTCTGTCCAGAGGTTTATTTAAAACAAGTACCAATGATACACTCTGCTGGTCATTTATTTTTTCTTCAACAACAAAATATTCTGTGGAATTAAGCTTGTACTTCAGTTGAGCATTAACACCAACATCTGCATCTGAGGCTCCCTTCAGAGGAAAACGTGTACCAGGCAGCATTGATTCTGCAACACTGAGGGACTGTTTACTTTCCAAGAAAACAGGAGAATTGTCATTTATGTCCTTGATTTCCACCTCTACATGGAAGACCCTCAGAGGCTTGTCCACAATCACCTCCAGGTGAACAGCACACAAAGGGCTCTTGTTACACAGCACCTCCCTGTCTATCCGGGAATTAACAAACAAAATTCCATTCTGGACATTTACCTCAAAAGAGTCCCCATGATCTTCAGACTCCATCCGGAACATCCGAGGCATAAGCTCCTCCACCTCCAGCCCCAGATCCTGGGCAATGCGGCCCACGAAGGTGCCATGCTGGGATTCCTCAGGCACGGAATAATGGAGCTGGCCGCTCCCCATCAACCAGACTGTGTGAAGCACAATCAGCTGCAGCAGCTGCTTTCTCCCCACTGAGGAAGAGTCTCCCCATGCAGCAACCATCTCAGAAATCTTTCATATAACTCTCCTCTTTTATGAAATATATCTGGAAAAAACATTGAAAGAATCTAAATCCAGCCTGCTGATATACCTTTTCTTCCTCCAATTATAGGAACGGGAATGATCTCTGGTGATGACAAAGCAGTGGAAGAGCCTTTTGTTCCCCTTTTATTCGCAGCAAGTTACTTAAGCAGAGAGCGACATCATGCGACTAGATGCGAAAGTACAGTAGATGTTTATATTGTGTGTAGTTTTGGAGAATGTTTGATGTCACCAATTTGTTTAGAAAAATGAAAATCAAGTTCAAATGAATGATAAACAAGATGTTTTTCTTGAAAATGTATTTAATATATTCAAAATGTATATTTTCATTTGCTGGTGAATATGGCTGGTTAAATACATTTGCCCCATCACTGAATGTTTCCATCTTTTATACCAACATATGACACATGTTGGCACCACTAGCATCTTTCACTGCTTGGAGATCAGGGTATTGTCCTGTATTTGGGAGTAGCTCAGTCACAGAGCACCTGCTCTGCATGCAGAAGGTGCCAGAATCAATCTGTAGCATCTCCAGAAAGGGCTGGGAACAGCCCCTGGCTAGAACCCTAGATAACCACTGCCAGTGAGCTAGATGGATTGTTGGGTCTAATTCAGTTATAGGCAACTTCTTGTGGTCCTATGACCTATGAAACACATTTATTATTTTTCTTCCCAGCAGTTCTGGAGCTTCCTTGAGTGAAGAACTGATATTCTGATATTCCATGTCTCTTTCTATTAGGATTTCCAATAGTTTTTTTAGGAATGCTATATGGCAATTCAGGATAATGACATATTTCTGCATTGTGGTTGCCAGAACAGAACACAACTATAGTGCTTATTTACCTTATTTCATTACATTTGTATTTCTCCCTTCATTGCACAGAGTGAACAGAATTCTTGCCTTTAAAGGAAGAGAGATGCAGAATGCAGCTGGCCATGCTTCTTTAGGCAATGTTACCAGTTAGAGGCTTATTTAAGAAGGCTGTGCTTTTGCACTCATCCCACTGTTGGCAGAGCTGGACTAGCTGGTTTCCATGTGGGGCAGTTTTGAAGTTCCCATTTCACATTTGCCAGAGGAAGAGCTCTTTTGCACAGCTTAGCTCTGGCAGGCAGCTGAGTGGTTCAGACAGACATTCCAGTAGTTCCAGGTAGTTTTAGGTCTGTTATTTCTTCCGAAGTCTCGCTGGGCAAATCAATAAGTTTTGACCTGGTGCTGAATGACTGCAACATTGGCACCAGTCCCATGCCTACTTTTCTCAAGTCAAGGAAGAAAGACTGCTAAGGAAAAAAGCAGTTATCAGCACCACTTTATCGAAACGCCAGTTCTTCTAGGCATGCAGTTCTATGAGGCTCTTTACTATTATTTTCTTCTTCATGGTCACCTGCTCTCTGTAATTGGCTCATATGCATTACCTCACTTTGAAAGCATATTACTAGAATTCCTTGATCAATGACACCAACAACCGAATAAACAAAATATGAACTTCATGGCTGAGCAGGAATTGGCCGAGAGCAGATTGCAGTTTTTACAGAGATGTGAAGACAATATGATAGAACTATGATTAGAGCCCAGATGAAAAGTCAGAATGCTGTCCCTCGTGCGGAAGATGGCAACTTAAATCCTCATTGTGGTGCAGGTAATGAGATTGCAATAGATGTTGGATTCCATGTCTGAAAGGGACACAAGCCCCCATTGGAAATCTTTTGCCCAGTGCCTTTATCTGAAAGTGTATACTGTATCTTCAAGTTCCAGATTGGTAGTCATGTTCTGCTATTCACATAATATATGAATGGCAACTTTCAGAAACCAATGTGAGAACACTTTCCTAGGACATTCTGCTGATCACCTTAAAGTTTTCATTTTTCAACAAAATAATTTTGAGGGATGGCTCCAGTGTGAAATTGATGAAATGGAATGTCTTACTAAGGCAATCTTGAAGGATGTGGCACCTCATCTTGCCATTCTCCACAGTATCTCTATATTATCAGACCTACAAAGCTCCCAACAAAGACTAACTCCACACATTTATTAGAATTGAGATATTGATCACATTGAGCATTTTCCTTCACCTTGTCCATCTTTAGGCACACCACCAAATACCTTTGTGGGTAATTCCCATTGTGTGATCTGCGTCCAGTATGAATTGTTTTCATTCTTCAAAATCCAGAGCACCTTCCACCTTTACATCCGCAGAAGTCTAGTCTACTAGAAATAATGATTAACAAATCTCATTGCATTGTTGCTCTCCCAATCACTTCCATGTTCTTTGTCCATATCTGCTGCATTGATCAGAAGTTCCCAAGTAAACTGAAGATATTCCAGTCAAACCCAGGAGTGTTCTCACTGGAATGCAGAGCAATAATGTGCCAGACCTTTGGGAAGACCTGACATCTCTTACTATTTACTGGAAACTTCAAATGGTATCTGTCTTTGTCTAACAACTTTTCAAAAGCTAAAAATAGCATATTATTCTGTCCACCACAGTGCTCTACCCTCCTATTGTTTATTCTTTTTAACAATTTGCAAATGGGGCGCTCACTATTACCAATTCAGTTCTGAGAAGAAATATCTCTTTTAGAGGGAAACTGTGTGACTTTATCGTCAATACTGAGGATTTCTATGTCCAGATAAGACAATGCAAGAAGATTTTCAATCCGAAGCTCAAATTTTAGTACTTAACTTACTGTCTGACCACGCAGCTCCTCTGTTGTCCACTATCATGCACTAAGCTGCAAATCCAGATGTTTTCTTGCATTTAATAACACAATAGGCAGGCTGTCAGCTGTTAGGTTTCTGGGATCCTCTTCTGCAATAGACTCACTGGCAATACAGGGCTCCAAATCCTCTGGGATCCAGCAGCAAGCTTCTCTGGCTAGAGAGACGCACACTATGGCAACGCACAGAAAACAGAATGGCAGCCATAAGCCCGACATATTAGGTTGCCTGGTTTTTTGTAGCAACAGAAAAACAGAGGTTTGCAGTATAATAATTTCCTTCTTCTGCTAGCACTACTCTCTTGCTATTTCTGTCTCTAGCTATCCATCAGAACAGTACACAAATTCTGCACTCAAATTCTACGAAAATACAATCGTTTCGCTCTTCTTTCAGCTTGAATTCTGAGCCATTAAAAGAATCCCTTTGCCGGAGTGGATGGTTCTTCCTTTCCAGTCGTGGACAACAGCAACACCTAGCGTCTAGATCACTGCTGTGCTCCAGACACTGCAAACAGCGATGCTCAATGTCGCTTAGATGATGTCACAGGTTTTAGGCTACTGCGAATGAGCAACAATCTGCTCTGGCATTATAATCTATGAACTACTTTTAAAAAACCTCTATCCTTGGTTTATTAATAACCAGCTTATATAGTCATTATTCTACATAGAGTGAGTGCCTTGCACCCCACCCCCTACTTTTTAAGTTTTCCTCTTTGCCTTTGGTAACTTTCAGTAACACTCTGATGTAGTGGACTCATGTCTCAGGGCTTTCTGCATTAGAACTGCACTGCGGGACAATCTTGTACTAAAGTATGCTGAAGGTGCCCATCAAGAACTCTTTTTGTTCAACACAAGTTATGCTCCTTAATTCACCAAAGGTGCATATACTATGTGTAGAAATGATTTGATTTCATATTTTGCAGCTGGATAAATTATATATGAAAATTATTTTATTATATCCTGTAAACACATTTAAATGTATTATCTCTAGAATTATGATGTATTTTAAAAAGTCAATATGCCCAAATGGAACCCATTTTTAAATATTTTGCATGGGGGTGGTCCTGCGTATATCGTTGGCACTGTTCTTTGATGCATTGTCCTTTTATTATTATTTAGATTATTTGAATTCAATTATATATTTACAAAAACTATTCAGATATTCAGATATGATGCACATTGGGATATGATGCACATTGGGACAAAATTGTAGCCTCATGTATTCATTGATGGTGTCTGACTGACACAGGAAAGAGATCTTGCAGTCATGATTGATATCTTGATGAAAATAGAAACTCTATGTGTGGCTGGGATTAAAAACAGTAAGGCAGATTCCATGCTAGAATTAGGAAAGGGATTGAAAATAAATCTATAACAGGGCAATGTCTGGAATATCGGTCAACCCTAATCCATCATAAAGAAGGAGTAAGGTTCAGGAAAAAAAAGTCTCAAATGGTACACCAACTAATACTTTTTATTTTAGAGGAAAAGATGATCCAAGGTAGGCATGACAGAAGTTTACAAAATCATGTGAGATGTTTTAAAAAAAAAAAGTACAGTGGTACCTCGGTTTACGAACTTAAAACTGTTTTGGAAGTCTGTTCTTAAACCAAAGCTGTTCTTAAACCGAGGCACGCTTTCCCTAACGAGGCCTCCCACCGCTGGTGCCCTTCCACCGTTCGGCTTCCGTTCGTAGACTGGGGTAAAGTTTGCTAACCAAAACACTACTTCCGGTTTTGTGGAGTTCGTATACCGAATAGTTTGGAAACAGGGCTGTTCTTAAACCGATGTACCACTGTAAAGCTATTTTTTCTCCCTCTCCCATAATGCTGAAACTCAGGCTTGCCCATGCAATAGCTTGAAAAAGGTGGAGGAAGGGATACTTTTCAAACAATTCATAATTTATGAAATAATGAAATTTATGGTATTTGCTGCCAGATGTGGTATTGGCCACTGGAAGCTGGGTTATACTTAAGGAGGCAGTGCACAGTTAATTCACAGAGGCTAAATTAGCTTAAAAAGAAAGGACAGTGACTAGGTTGCACAGGTGTTGGCAGATGTGCAATGGCAGCCATTTTACATAAACCACAGGATTATATTTACTGCAGTTAAGGGTGACCAGTGAGGGAGCCAAGCTTGCTAATGATACCAAATTGTTCAAGGATGTTAAAACAAAAAGGGATTGCGAGGAGCTTGTAAAGGATCTCTCCAGATTAGGCAAATGGGAAAATGGCGAATACAATTCAATTTAAGCAGGTACAAAGTGAGGCACATTGGGGAAAACAATCCTAATTTCACATATATACCAATGGAGATGAACTGGCAATGAGTCACCAGAAAATGTACCTTGCGATTGTGGAGGATAGCTTGATGATGATATCAACCCATTATGCAGCAGCTGTAACAAAGACAAATACCAGATTAAAGATCATTAGGTAAGGGATTGAAAATAATACTGTCAATATCATAATACTGTTATATACATCCATGGCTATACAGTACTGTGTACAGTGTATTGTGATGGTCACCTCATCCCAAAAACTGTAGAGCTGGAAAAGTTGTAGAAAAGGGCAACTAAAATGAATGTGAGTTTGGAGCAACTCTCAAATGTGCAAAAATTACATTTGGGGCATTTTAGTTTGGAAAAAATGCAAGTAAGAGAGGACAGCATAGAGCCATACAAAATTATGCATTTTGCGGAGAAAGTGGATAGAAAGAAGTAAGTTTTACTTTTTAAAAAATACAATTTCACAAGCCTACTTGGAGTTGAAAGAGAGGGAGAAAAGCAGCTCCAGAGAGAGGGAGTTACCTTCCCTTTCCCACCTTCAGCTTAGCTGTGAATCAGAACTTCTCCAGATGATCTTAGTGGGCAGGGAGAATCATATGGAAGTATGTGTTCCACACTTCCCAAATTGAATAGACCCTTAAATGTAATAACCAGCATTTGGGGCTTGCAAACGAGCCTGGCAGCAGGATTCTACACCTGATGTAGTCTCCAAACATTCTTCAAAGGCAACTCCAGGCATGCACAGCAGCTCCATACAAAATTTGAGGCACAGGGCCAATTGGGGGTGATCTGTACCTTGGCAAAAGGAAACAGTGCTCCCACAAGATGTGGCAGAGGACCTCGAGTCATGACCAGAGAAGCTACGTCTCAAGCATGAGGGAAATTCCAAGGTCTGTGGGAGGGTGAAGCTTTCTTTCCATCGGAAACAGAAACAATTTATAAGGTAGCATAGGGATCACGACACTCCAGCCCACAGGCCTAAGTACCACACACACACACACACACACACACACACACACACACACACCTGTTGTTGTGGCAACCATCTGGCTCAGTGTAGCAAACCAAAAAATGCCTTATCTTCTGAGTCTTTGACACAAAAACTCAGAAACGAGAGGGGTTAGGAGTCCAACGTTATTTATTGCAAAGCAATAGGTTCAGCAGGTAGCCCACAAAATCTGAACACCACCCAATGCCCAGGGGGGTCATTTATAAGTTTCTAGACAAAGGATTTCAATTTCCACCAATCATATACATTTCATTTCAAGTTGTTAGACCAATCATATGCATAAAAGTTACCTCATTTCATGTTTAGTACACATGTGCATAAGCATTTGCCGTTTCTGCTGAGTAGGCTGTTAGTGTGCATTGTGTTAGTGTGCATGTTGGGAACCTGTGTTACGTGTATCCATTTGCGTTATGTAGCTACTTATGTTCTTATGATTAACTGAGAATGGCAAACTTGCAGAATCAGCTATTTCTTAAAATAACAGGCTACCATAACTTCTCTATTAGCACACTCAAGAATGTACAGGGGTACACATTATCACATTTATTGTGGCGCTTTGGACCACTGCCACATCAGGAGACAATGTAGGAGTGCACCTTTGGAAGTGAAGTCAAACTGTTTGAATGTTACAGTGACTTCTGAGATTGTACAGACTGTTACGGGAGAGACATGTTTTGGGGCAGCTGGGGCAGATGAAGGCGACCGGTTGCGTTGCTGCAGGTGAGCCATGGCGTTTATTCTCTCTGTTTTCCTCCCAGTGGCCATTCCTCTTCTGGTCACTGGTACGGATGCACGACCTGACTGTCTCCGGGCACTACAGTCGTCTGCAAGGGATTCCCACACGGCAGGGTTGATGTTGCCAGTCTTCACCTCACGTTTGCAGAGATCTTTGCAACGCAGAGCTGGTCTGCCAACAGGCCTAGTACCAGCTCCCTGTAGAGCACATCCTTGGGGGTCGTCTAGGGCTGCCACCTGTCCTTTAAAATATAGGCTTGTTCTGTTTGGGGGGTACAGGGTCCCTTGTTCCGTTTGGAATGCCTTTTGTTACGTTTTTGAAGACATAAAAAATAAAATTTTAACGTTTGTGCACTCACCCTAATTTGCTTTTCTTGCGCTGCCTAGCTTGCTAGGCACCTCGGCAGTTGAACCCGCCCTCCAAAGCTGGCTGATTGACGCTCCAGGCTAGCCAATAGAGCTCGCCAGGCAGCAGGCTCTTCCGGGTTGGGCAGAGCTCTTTCCAATGGCTCTGAGAGAGGGAGCGAGACGTTTCCCGGAGCTGCAGCTTCTGCTTGCAAAGCTCAGTCTCCCTTTGCCTCTCTGGGTGTCTAAGGATCTCTTGGCTTATTTCCCCCTCAAGAATGGATAGCGTGGAGGCTTCTTACATTTAGAGTTCTGTTGCTGAAACTGAAGGGTGGTATAAAAAGTTTAATAAATAATCATCCATCTCTAGGCATTAAAGCATCATAACCTTCATATAGTGAAGCTCTCAGGGGGATGAGAGGTTATGTGAATCCTGTTAGGATGTTGGAGGCAAAGCTATGTGAGGAAGAGAAGCGGAATTTGTTGCTCTCTCTCTCCCCCTACCCCTTTCTTCCTTTTTGGCTGGGTTTCTGCATTTACCATCCTTCTGGCAGGCAGAAATTCAGCAGGTGTGGACGTTTCCTTTCAGTATTGTTGGAATGCTTGCAGTTACTGATAGCTTCCGTTTGATCATTGTACAATCATACCTCGGGTTACAGACGCTTCAGGTTGCGCGTTTTCGGGATATGGACGCACCGAAACTTGGAAGTACCGGAACGGGTTACTTCTGGGTTTCGGCCTTGCGCATGTGCAGAACCACTAAATTGCACTTTGCACATGTGCAGAAGTGCCAAATTGCAACCCGCGCATGCACGGACGCAGCACTGCGGGTTGTAACGTGCCTCCCGCACAGATCACGTTTGCAACCCGATCATCCACTGTAATGGATTGCTTTGAAGTCATTTCTGCACCAGGTAATTTTTAGCCCACCAATTCCCTCCTAACCTGTCCCTTATTTTGCCCGACCAAGGCGGCAACCCCAGTATCCTCCAATCCTCCATTCTTTGCACATGACCAAGCCAACATAGACATTGCTGAGATAGGAGTGTGAACTTGGGCTTGGGAGAGCACATCTTTGATTGGGACTCTGTCCTGCCATTTGATGCCCAACTCTTCCTGATTTAGTGCACGTTGAAGGCATTGAAGCATAGCTCCTGACAGTTGCAAGATGTCCACGACTTACTTCCTTAAAGCAGCATGCTCAACACACAAGCCTGGTAGATCTTCATCTTTGTATTGTTCATTAGCATCCCATTCGCCCATATCCTTATGGAGAGCGAGTCATTGCTATAGCTGCCTTGCCAATATGCTTGTGTAGCTCCATCTATAGAGAGGTTGCTGGTTATGGTGGAGCCCAGGTAGACAAAATCATCCACCACCTCAAGCACCTCAAGCATGGAGTGCTGGTGACCAGAGTGTTGGCCTTTTTCAGGCTGATTATATGACATCAGTATGACATCAGTTGTAAGGCTGCCAAAAAGGGTTTTGCAGGCACTACCAATCACCTAAATCGTGGTGTCTGTAAAGCCCTCCACAAGTTAGCACTTTTAAAGGGGCTTCACTAGAAGCCCCTTTCAGAGCAATATATTGCACAGCTTGTTGTTGGGTCTTCAGAAGCCCTTTCAAAGGACTGTATAAGATAGTGCTTTGAAATAGTCTTGCACAGGCCTGGCTGTCAGGTCTTCAGAAGTCTCTTTCAAAGTGTCATGTGCTGTGGGGTTTCAGAGGTCCTCTGATGTCATTGTGACATCGGATGTTTCACAGGTGGGCCATCCTGACTGATACTGTTGGGAGTTGTAGTCCAAGACATCTGGAGGGCAACAGGCTGGTGAAGTCAGTTACTACTACATTGGTCTCTCAGGCTATAACTGCATATTGTACATTAATGTAACTGCATATTGTAATGTAAGCCTAAAATACAAAATCTGGAAGCTACGACCACCACCCCTTTCCAGGAAAACATTGCCTTTTATGTGTCGAAATTTATCAGCAATCCCAAGTCTCTGCGGGTTGTTTGCATGGAATTTGTGAGAACTGAAAACAAGACCAGTTATCCGGGGCTGGAGGAGTTCAAAACCCTACTTTATTATTATGCAACATTTACTGACTGCCAGAATTGAGTAGAGCTCAGTGATTATCTAATGCATTTAAAAACTGTACAAAACGGATGGGACAAAATATCTAGTGGAATTGCTGTTATGCTCCCACTCATTCAGGGATGCTGATTAAATGGAAAGAAAGTCACCAAAAAGTAAAAAGCATACGAGCTATTCCCCCTAGTTTAGATGGTGGAATCAGAATTAAAATCCTTAACCTAGTTGAAGTAATTTCAAGTTCATACTCTATTAGGCATATTTAAAACCACTTTGGGCATGATATGAATGCAGAAGGTACAGAAAGCACAAGTCTTAGTTGCCAAAGGAAGAAGTGCCTACTTCCTACTCAAAACTCTTGAAGGGGCAAAAAAAGAGTTGGGTGGGGAAGGGAAGGATCAAAATATTTTTTCATGCAACAAGATCCAGTCAAACCCACCGAAATCCTTGGAGCCAATAGAGATTTCTTTCCCAGTGCAAGTAGCAGCAAAGAGAATATTTTTTCCATTGGGGGGGAAGGGTGCTAACTTCCACCTTTGTGCCTGCTACAATGCTAATAACTTTTATTATTATTATTATTATTATTATTATTATTATTATTATTATTATTATTACTGTATATGTATTTATGTCCTGCCTTATCCCCAGACCAGGACACAAGGCAGTTTACAATTAAAATAAAAAAGCTAAAGACATAGCAGAGATTGAAAAATAACTAAACGCTAAAAGTGATGCACATAGAGACCTATAAGCTCAGTTAACTAGCCAGGCTAGAGGCCTTGTGCCTTATCTTGTGCTAGGAGCAGCTTTACTCCCAAGGTTGTAAACACATTCCTAAGCGGCTACATTTGAAAAGGAGACTTGCTGCCTTACTGTTCTGAGAAGTACCTTCAAATGTCCTAACCCCTCAGGTAGAAAGGAATGCAAAGAGATCACGTGCAACGGGGGGGCTGCTTAGAGAGAGAGTCCTTTGTTGCCTTGCTTAATGAATACTGTAGGTAATGAAGGAAAGACCATACATGGTATAATTAGTATTGTGTTGTAACTTTAGACTGGAGGAGGTTTATGCATATAGATTGCTTTAATAGATAACAGCTATGTATATTAAGCAGGCCCCACCCTTTTGGGCTTGCTCAGCTTTTGGAGAGTGATCCCACTGAGCCATTATTGCTAGCAATAAACACCCTTTTGTTATTCCTCAACGCTGCTGGAGTTTTTCCTTTCAGCCCAGAATTTATTTTGCTACAAAAGAATTAAAGCAGTATAAAAAGATATATTTAAAAATACAAAGAACTAGAAGAAACAAACAAACAAAAACCCCATAGCACTAGCCCTTTCCAGTCAGTTCACCTGCCAGCTGAAAGACATCAAGGAGGGAGCTAGTCTAACTTCTCCAGGGAGGGAGTTCCAATGTCTGGGGGCTGCCACTGAGAAGGCCCTCACCTGCATCTCCTCCAAGCAGCCCTGTGACGGTGGCAGAACTGAGAGAAAGGCCTTCCCCCAAAGATCTCAGAACCCAGGCAGGTTCACATGAGGGAATTTCAGATAGCATGGACCTAAGCAGTGCTATTTTTCTACAAAAAGAAGTGCCGGAACTCACCTCTTGTTCTCTTATAATGGCAATGGCACCCACCTGAGAGTTGCCGGAACTGAGTTCCGGTGAGTTCCGACTGGGGGGAAAAGCTGTGGACCTAAGCCACATAGGGCTTTATTGATCACAACCAGCACTTTGAATTGTGGGACCATGAGTCAAGTATCTAAATCTAGCTACACAGGTGTGCTGGACCCGGGGGGGGGTGTTACCGAGAGGTGTGGTCAGAGTCCGGTCCTGGATCGAGGGTCTGGAGACTGCCCACCAAGGGCAAAGCGGGGTCCAAAGCAAGAAGCCGGGCGTGGTCAGGAACTTTGGAAGAACAGATCTGGGTGCTGGCAGAAACAGGTTTCCTACAACGTTGCTCCCACAATCTGGGACTGGGCTGACTGGCCTTTATCTTCTCTGAGGCCAGGGGCGGTCCCGGCCCACAGGTGACCTGCCTCTCCTGGCCTTAAGGCGAGCACTCCTCCTCAGAGAACCCAGTTCCCTCCACCTCTCTGCCCTGAGCCTCTGCAGCTCAGGAGAGGCTGGAGGGTTACTGGACCCAGGAGCAGCTTCACCTTCCCCTGACAGGGCTGGGAGAGGTGCACCTGCAGGCAACGGGTCCTCAATCACCTCCGGAGCCCGAGGTGTGTCTGCTCCTGAAGAACCCGGCACAGGTGCAGGCCCTTCAGATTCAAGCCCCTGCTCACCCGGCCCTGGAAGCTGGGACTCCTCAGATTCAGCTTCTGAATCAGATTCCCAGGCCATCACAACAGGCCAAAGAACTGCAAATGCCACTAGTCTCCACAAAATAAACCAAGAGTCATTGCTGAAATCACTACCTATGAATCACAATGGAACCCAGGATGTGATTGCTTTATTCCCTTGCTTTTCCTCCAGGCATGGGAGTCAACTCCAAGGGGCTGAGGTCCCTTCGCCCCCCAATAAAATATTTGAGGCAGCCAGCCCCCCCCAGTTGATAGGCTTTGCCATTCACATGGTGGGCGGGTTCTGCAGCTTTCCAGGTGATGCTGAGCATGTCTTCTCTCCGAAACCTCACACTGCCTTACGCCTCTTGTTCCTGCACCCTCCTATTTTGGACTTGCCCCTTTCCTCCCTAATGTCCTTGCTCCTCCTTGCATGTAAGTTGTACATGTGTTGATTTAGTGATTGCTAGATATGTTTCGCTACTTCTTCCAGACCAAAGTAGTCAGTGTGTACCTATAGAAATAGATCAGTAGGGCTGGTTTCCCCAAATAAAGTATTGTGTGTGTATGATATATTTTGCTGAGCTAGTAATAACTGCAGCAATCAATCTGTGTATTTTGATTCTGTCTGCTCAGTAAACATTATCCCTACTAGATACCATAGTTTTCGCTCTATAAGACACACCAGACCACAAGACGCACCTAGTTTTTGGAGGAGGAAAACAAGAAAAATAATATTCTGAATCTCAGAAGCCACAGCAGCAAGAGGGATCGCTGCGCAGTGAAAGCAGCAATCCCTCTTGCTGTTCTGGCTTCTGGGATAGCTGCGCAGCCTGCATTCACTCCATAAGGCGCACACACATTTCCCCTTACTTTTTAGGAGGGAAAAAGCGAGTCTTATAGAGCAAAAAATACGGTAATTCTATTGAGATGCACTATTGCCATAGTGCATAGACTCTATTACAGGAGACACTTAGAAAGTGGGTGTCAGGCAGCTGTTAGCATCTCCCACAGCCGATTGCAAGGAATGTACAAAGACAAGGAAAAGTTTCTTACCGTCGGCTTTTTATTCAATATTTACAGAGAGAGGCTTAAGAACACAGCCTCTTGGATAATGGCGTTGTCCCGAGTGACTCTCCACCCCACTTTTCTCCCATTTCCTCATTCGTCATTGTCATCACCTCCTCTACAGGTGCTGAGAAGTACTCTCTGTCTTTCAGCTCTTTGCTCTCCTACTTTCAAGGCTCGCTGGGTTCTGGGAGAGGGGTGTGTGTCGAATTCTAAAGACACTGTGTCCGTTAGCTGTCGCCCCCCCCCCATGCTTCCTGTTCCTCCTCTCCCATTATTTCCCAACTTCTCCCCTCATCTTCCTCTGAGCTGTGACCTCCCTCAAACCCCAGTTGTAATTCTGAACTGTCTCCTTCTTCTCTGGAAGGGTCAGGCTGGGGAGACGGTCTCCACCATTCCTCCTCTGCCCAGTCCCTGACAGTGGGTAACTAAAACACATGAGGAGGCTCACTAACAACACATAAATAGATTTCTACGCTTCATTATCAAAATACATGATTTTAATGGGGCCATTACCACCAGATGGTTCTTTAAGCCCTTTACAAGCAGCCCAGTTCCTAATGTGGAAACTTGCCAGGCCTTATAACATAGAGCATGAACGCAGCAGTGGCAGCTAAGCGATCCTGTCAGAAGTGGACACTCCCCAGGGTTATGCTTCTCTCTTCTATTGCTTGCACCCCCAAGACTCTTGCTATGCTCTGTCAACCAATATTCCAAGGACCACGTTGAAAAACTGCTGGTTTGGGGCCATGTATATATTTTATATATTTGCTGTCTGGCAGTTTAATTCTCTCTGGACACTAAGTCCTCCTCATTTTGAGTTCACTGCCAAAAGATTCCAAGCACCATTAGGATTAATCCTGTGGAGCAGATGGTTTGCTCACCAATTTGGATCCCCCTCCTTTATGGATTGCAATTTATTAATAACCTGCCAGATGCTAGAACATTTTCTAATACACAGATTATATTTAATGATTATTCAGATTTGCATAGTGGGGGAGGGTAGCTAATCTTTTTTAAAAAGAAAAAAAAAGTGAATAGCAACCATTATAGTTCATAGATATAGTCACAAGGTCAGCTTGTCTTTTAAAAATAAATATTAATTTTAGCTTGCGTGAGATATTGTAATGACTCCAAAATATTGGTCCGATTAGCAGAGTACGAAGTTGAGGGAAAGAACAGGCCAATGAGGAATCTGTACAACAAACAGCATCTCCATGTAGACCAGTCTTCCCCACACCTGGTGCCTGCCACCTGCTACACCTCCCATAGCTGTGTAGGCTAAGATTAGTGGGAGTTATCCAAAATATCTGTGGAGCACCAGGTTGGAGAGAGCTTATCTAGACCTTTCATGGGGACAACTTAAATAAAGGGCGTGGAAGCCTAAAGGAGAGGACAAGTTTGATATTTTC
Source organism: Podarcis melisellensis (assembly GCF_964234715.1). NCBI lineage: Eukaryota > Metazoa > Chordata > Lepidosauria > Squamata > Lacertidae > Podarcis > Podarcis melisellensis. The sequence continues at coordinate 87,114,825 of NC_138539.1, forward strand.
CTAACAAGCCAGACACACAAACAGCTACCTGGTAGGGCAAACTGCAGCCCCCATAGCTGCATTTTCTTTTACCGGTAATCCTTTTACACTTTAAAAAAAAAACCTATCTTGATGATAAACTACATGCAGTTCAGCATCACAGAGAGTTTGTTCCTGACTCTTTTGTGCTGCTAGCAATAGCTGTGTTAGTACTTTCTTTTATAAGTATGTTTACCAGTAGCTATGGTTGTTGGAATATATAGTTAGTGACTCACACTTGCATTCATGAAAGCTCTTGGCTCAGTTTCCCACTGGGGGGGTGAGTTAGCAGGCTCCCTGATTAGCTGATTCTGCAAGGGAGCTGAATAATAATAATAATAGTAATAATAATAATAATAAATAATTTATTATTTATACCCCACCCGTCTGAATCTCTCCAAAGAGGAGATTTTACAACATGCATCTTTACTGACCCAAAAATTGCATGATAATTTTTATAAGGAAGCCAAGTACATTTCATTTTTGTTTGGAACCTTTTTTCATCTTCATTTAACTACCAAAGAATGGCAATTTGTTTGCTGTATCTTCTGGGAGCTCTGTGAATAAAATCTTCACTTATTTGCAAAGCTAAGTGTCTGGGATTTATTCTAGCCTAAGTATTTCCATGGGGAATGTTTGTTTAAAGGTGGGTGAGGGCAGATGCAAATCTATCCAAGTTTTAACATGCTTGGAGCAATCACCATTGTGCTAACTCTGCTATAAGAAAATAAAGAATCTCTCTTCCAAACCACTCTCTTTCTAACTGTGGAGACCGTGAAAAATACATAAAACAGCTGTGTACTTCACAAGGGCACCAATGCCTTCCTTAAGCAGGAGTAAGTGGCATTAATCTCCAGTGCAACCCCTGCACATAAAAGGGGTGTTTCCCTCCCACAGAGCTCAATATACATTTTGTTCCATTCATAAATCAGGTATTAGGCCAAGCAATGGCTTTAGCCCCGCTTATGAGGTTGTTTGCTTGTCCACTTGGTTTGGGAGGGAAACTCACGAGAAAGGACTGGATTGGTCCAGTCATGGGGGAGATGGAATTTCTTCTTTTCCAGTTCATGTTTGGGGTTGATAGGGTGCCAACAAACACTAGAGGGTGTCTTACAGACTAGCTCAGCCATAGCTAGTCGAATTCTAAAGTGGATTCGAGCCTGCAGCTAAGCCATTAAAAAAAACCACCAACATGACTAAATTGTGTATTTACGTATTTGTTTATGGGTTATTACCTAGGCTTATCTAACAGGGTTGCAAAATAATGACACTGAGGACATTTTTCAGCACACTTTTCCAAGCCATGCTGCCTACTGGGGAGAGAAAGCAAAGGGAAATTAAAGTAGTTCATCACAAGAACTGTCGTCTTCCTTGATAATTAGACCTTCCTTGGCAAACTCCAAAGGTGAGGTCAGAAAGGGGATGAATAAAGAGATTCAACAGAGCCCCATTTGAGAAGCCCAAGGGGAGGAAGGGGTTGTTTTGTGTAAGTAAAGGTTATTTTCTCCATGTCAGGAATTTATTCGAGCTGGACAATGAGATTTGAGACTGCAGGATGGCTCATAGGGAACCTTTGCTTTCACCAGCATTGTATTAAATATTAACGAATAGAGTAGGCTTTCCCATCTTCTACACATATTACAATATAAAAGAGAGTACCTGCAAGGCTTTTATTTACCCTCCTGAATAAACCAAAGATGTTTCACAGAGGGATGCTATGTAAATGACTTTATCTTGGAAAATAATCCCACATGGGAAATTCGCTTTGTGGGAAACCTCAGTATCTTCTTAATGTTTTACATCTTTGAAGAGGATGTTTAATATTGTTGCATAGGCAGTTAAAATAAGAGTTTGACTTTGTTTTTTTTGTAAAAGCTGGGTACAAATATTTGTTGAAGGTTCCTTCTAGAATATATTACTAGTGCATAGAAGTGGTTGTGGCTCAAGGCTGCAAAGAGCACAGATGTATTTAGAGGCATACCTAGGGATTGGTGAAAACGGCCCCTACTGAGTGTACAGGCCTGGGGAGGGACACAGAAATCACCCCAGAAATCTGTCTCCTGGTTGTGAGTTTAGACAAGAGCTGGGAGCTGAGCGGTAGGAGAAATGGCAAAGTGGTATGAAGGCAAAACTGCTGGAGACTTTGGAGTCTGTGAAATATATTGCTGCATTTTTGTATTAAATATTGGGCCGGAAGGAACAGTGGAATTAGACAGCCTACTGGAGAGAGGATACCTTCCAGGATGAAGAGTGGTGGAGATCACAGTAAGCTTTCCACAATGTGTGCTGTTGTCTTGGCTCTTGTTACAGGTACTGTCCACCATCCTGATCGTCCAAGAAACTGCCTACATGATGGTGTTCCCAGGGATGACAATGCTCTATGGCTCCCTTATCATGTCCACAACAACCTGCAAAATCATTTCAAACATGAACACAATGTACAGCGCTTGTCTTCCTGGCACTTATAAACTCCCATACTCTCAGAATAATGTTGTCTACAGTGGTACCTTGGGTTACAGATGCTTCAGGTTACAGACGCTTCAGGTTACAGACTCTGCTAACCCAGAAATAGTACCTTGGGTTAAGAACTTTGCTTCAGGATGAGAACAGAAATTGTGTGGCGGCAGTGGGAGGCCCCATTAGCTAAAGTGGTACCTCAAGTTAAGAACAGTTTCAGGTTAAGAACGGACCTCCAGAATGGATTAAGTTCTTAACCCAAGGTACCACTGTATTATAATAGATGGGGGTCAGAAGGCAGAAAGTATTTGTGCTTCCTGTTCTATGTGCATCTTTGTAATACCCAGCACAAAACTTTCATATATTTTCCTGCAGCCACAGGCACAAGCTGGGCACACTTGACCAGGGGTCCTGAGGGGAGATACTTTCTATTCCACCACCAGTGCATTGTGTAATATCCAGAGCCACTCTCATCCTGTGTTGCCTATGAGTTGATAAAATCACACAGAAAGGGCTAAATAATGGCTCAACCTATCAGCCAGATATATTTCCTCCCCCCTCTTGTTTACCCTCTTTGCAAATCACTTCTCACCAGCTTCCAATTAGCTTAGGAACCATGGGAAAATGTTCCTCCTTGACATGGGCTAGAATTAATGACTTCATTTGCAACATCTCAACTTTAAAACTTTATTTCTCTCTCTCCTCCTCCCCGTCCCCTCCTTATTTTCTCTTCTTTCATAATTCAGAACAAAATTAAACTAATAATTCTATGTATATCTGCAGTTGTTACTGGGATGCTGACATTTAGGAATAAATAAGCGCAGAGATCCAAGGCCACTTCTGTCATTCAGAGAATGTGAGTGCTTTTAGCTTGCAACATTCTACAGTTCTTAAAGCATGTGCAGACTTGAACATCTTTTGTGGAACATTTCAAATTCTAGCTCCAGGCAGCACAAAGAATTATGACTGCTTCTCATCCTCAGTCTGGTTTCTCAGCCTGATTTGGAAAAAAAAATTTTTTTGCAAGACCTCCGTAAAGTAGATCCCTAAGAAATGGCTTCCAGGATTGTTTTCCCCTGTCTTCTTTTTGACAGTCAAAGAGTATATTAATTAGCAAACAAAGCATGAGCAAGAACCTTCAGTAATCTACTCTTTGCAGTGGGGGGATTTTTTATCCAAACAGAGCAGAGTTACCCTTACTTGTATAATTCAAATCCAAGTTTGTGTAATAGGTACCCTCAATTTAAATGCACCTTGCCAACAAAGGTCCGTATAGTTAAAGCTATGGTTTTCCCAGTACTGATGTATGGAAGTGAGAGCTGGACCATAAAGAAGGCTGATCGCCAAAGAATGGATGCTTTTGAATTATGATGCTGGAGGAGACTCTTGAGAGTCCCATGGACTGCAAGAAGATCAAACTTATCCATTCTTAAGGAAATCAGCCCTGAGTGCTCACTAGAAGGATAGATCCTGAAGCTGAGACTCCAATACTTTGGCCACCTCATGAGAAGAGAAGACTCCCTGGAAAAGACCCTGATGTTGGGAAACATGGAGGACACAAGGAGAAGGGGACGACAGAGGACGAGATGGTTGGACAGTGTTCTCAAAGCTACCAGCATGAGTTTGACCAAACTGCGGGAGGCAGTGGAAGACAGGAGTGCCTGGCGTGCTCTGGTCCATGGGATCACGAAGAGTTGGACACGACTAAACAACAACAACAAATACTTTCTAGTACTGCAGAACTTGGCACTGTTAAAATGAGTCTGAAATGAATTTACAGATGCAGTGTCCCTAGAATCTCAAAACTGAACTAGCTTAATTGGAGGTAAGCCTCATTGATTTTAGTTCCTCCAAAAAAGTGAATTTAGGAAGCAGAAGCCCCAGGAGTTTACATTCCTTCAGTGACACTTTGCCAGGGAATAATTTGTCTTGATTTGATGAGGCAAGGATGACATCTAGTGTCTATGTAGATTTATGTTGCAAATACATTTATCACCACACAAATCAAAGTAGGGTGGGGAAAAGAAAAATGAGCTTTGTAATTCCAAGGCTCCATAAAAAAATAGTACCACTTACCAACTTCGAAATTATGATGGATCTGAATGTTCATATGAGATAGGAAAATCACAATAAAAGGAATATAAAATGGTCTACATAGATAAAGGTTTTTTTCTGCAGAAATAGGGAAATGGCAGGAGTAACAGACACAGGCCTTCAGAGAAACAGCTGCCTACAGTGAGCCTTTACCATTTTTGGCAAGATTTGGGGTGTATAAGTAAGTAAATCATAAATCAAATCATTATATCAAAAGGGGGGGAACGCTATCTAAAATCGCATAGAAAAGTTTTGTGCTCTGCAGCACCATCTGGTGTTGCATGTTTATATTAGATCCAAAACACTGGGGTTTTTTTTTTACTAATGTAGCTGAGTCCTTGATCTGTAGTCTTCTGCACCCATTTTTCTACCACCTCCATTTCCTGTTGCACATATGCACAAAGTCCCAGATTATAACGTTTCTGGAAAGTGTGCACATCATTTCATCCAGATGAGATGCACAACTTCCAACAAGTTACTATAACACAGAAGTCTGTGCAATGCTGTGGGTTGCATTTACACAGACTAATGTGTGTGGCAGTGTCTGCAACTAGGCAGTTTTCTGAGTGTAAATGAATTTATAACACAGAGAAACCATTCACAGGATTACAATTATTGGTTCAGTTTCTGCAGAAGTACACATATACAGTGGTACCTCGGGTTAAGTACTTAATTTGTTCCGGAGGTCTGTTCTTAACCTGAAACTGTTCTTAACCTGAAGCACCACTTTAGCTAATGGGGCCTCCTGTTGCCGCCGCGTCACCGGAGCACGATTTCTGTTCTCATCCTGAAGCAAAGTTCTTAACCTGAGGTAATATTTCTGGGTTAGCAGAGTCTGTAACCTGAAGCGTATGTAACCCGAGGTACCACTGTATATGTGTACTTCTGCAGAAACTGAACCAATAATTGTAATCCTGTGAATGGTTTCTCTGTGTTATAAATTCATTTCAGATCAGTGGCACAGCATATAAGAAGGGAACTGGGCACAGGATTGTAACCTAAAGCATGGGGAAGCTGGTGATGCTGTGGTCTAAACCACTGAGCCTCTTGGGCTTGTCAATCAGAAGGTTGGCGGTTCGAATCCCCACAACAGAGTGAGCTCCCATTGCTTTGTCTTAGCTCCTGCCAACCTAGCAGTTTGAAACCATCCCAGTGGAAGTAGATAAACATGTACTGCTGTGGCAGAAAGGTAAACGGTGTTTCCGTGCGTTCTGGTTTCTGTCATGGTGTTCCCTTGCACCAGAAGCAGTTTAGTCATGCTGACCCAGAAAGCTATCTGTGGACAAATACTGGCTCCCTCGGCCTGAAAGCGAGATGAGCGCCGCAACCCCATAGTCGCCTTTGACTGGACTTAAGGGTCCTTTACCTTTTACCTTTGTAAAGTATTTTGTTGTTGTCCACATTAGAGTCCTCCTTGGCCCAGCTACTAACATCTATCAAACTACAAGATTCTGTGCTTAAATAACTATCTTCGAAGTAATATATTAAAATTCGTCATAAGATGAAAGCATCCTGCTTGATTAAAAAAATATATATCAGAAGCAAGGTATAACCTCAGATAACTTTTCCTGCTGTAGACTCATAAAAAACCAGGAGGCCATTTAGGGTAATCCAGTGCATGAAACAGTCTCCTTCCTATTCAGCTTCACTAACGCCCACTGGACGTTATGTGTTACAAGAGAGCAGCGTCATCACACCGGTCCAGTAAGGAAGTGGCTTTACTTAGTTAACACTGGAATATTGGTTTAGGGGAAAGGAAGTATTGGCAGAGTAAGTAGACACACCCATAATATCTACACTGTGCTCTGTCTCTCACCCTCACACCTTCCAATCTACCATTTCCAGTTATCCCCCAATATTCCTCCTCCAACATCAGGAAGGCCTATGCATATACCTGCAACTGTATTTGATCCTACCCATCCTTGTTGCCTTTGCTTCTATGCTTTGGGAAATTTCATATCCTCATTGCTGATCACAGGGCACATCTGTTAAAGCCTTAGCTTCCCATATCCTGGCTTTGTGGAGCTGGAGACAACATTGTCTCAACTCTGAGCTTAAACCAGCAGATTTGTAATAATTGAATTTCCCCAGTTTTTTTTTTAAAAAAGATGTATTGTAACTATTAATTCTGAAATATAATAGGTAGTTCTCAACTGTATGTGCACATTCTAAATTGCACCGCACTGAGACCTGTTATGGAGGAAGCATATAGGGGAGTGAAATGCAGTTCACATTGTTACAGCATGAAGTTGAACAAATTTTGGTCTAGAGCAGGGTTGCACATCCTTTCTTCCCCAGGACCCTACACTACACTGCCTTTCCACTTTTGACAGGAGGTCTACAGTGCAAAGTTGGCAGTCGGTAAGGTTTATTGGCAGGCCAATGTTGCCATACTAAGGGTTCAGATTTGGCCTACAAAATATTTTTATTTTTTATTTTAGAAACCACAGCTACCTAACAATCTTCAGGCATCAGTGGCGTAGCGTGGGGGTGCAGGGGGGGCCGGCCGCACTAGGCGCAACATCTGGGGGTTAGGGTTAGGGGGCGCAAATCCACAGGTTAGGGGGCACAAATTACTTGCCTTGCCCCGGGTGCTGACAGCCCACGCTACGCCACTGACAGGCATCACTCTGATGGATAGGTGACATCAGTCGATGGGCTGGGGTTTGATTCTGCATTGGCTGTGCAAATCAGCTCTCTTGCTGGGAACTAGTGTGTGCAGCCAAAGCAGCAGAATTTAACCCCTGCTCAGCAGCTATGCCCTCCTCTGTTTGCTCTAGGTGGTTCCACGTGCCAGTTCTCCTGACGGAAACAGGGGTGTGCAGCCATGCCTCAGTTTGGGACTATTTGAAAGCCCCTTTGCAAAAAGCCCCATGCTGCGCTTTGAAGTCCCAATAGTCAGGGCTTCAAAGCACAGTATCACCTGATGTCAAGTGATTGGCAGGTGGGTAGCCCCACCCACATGTCAGATTTGGCCTCTCAGGAGATAAGAATCTGCCCTACTGGCTAGAAAAGATTCCCCAACCCTGGTTTAATGGTTAGGTGGCTATGGAACTGCATGAACACTTGACATATGGTTCACAGGAATACATTGCCACATCCCATATTTCTCTGCATTACCTACCTGACTCGGCTGCTGTAAATACTGGAAAAGAATTGCCACTGTCCTTCTACTAATAGTGAGATGGGTTGAAGTGGGCAGTGGAGGGCAGGGGGTTCTGCCTGAGACCTCTTTGAGTCTTGGGTGGTGTATTTGGGAGGACACCTTGATTTGGGGAGGATGTTTCCGTATGGGGACGTGAGATGGAGTGCAGTATGGAGCAGGAGATAGGGATATGTTTCAGTGTGGGGCAAACTCTGTATGTGGAGTAGTGTGGAACAATGTCAGAGAGAGGGCCTGTGGGGTGTGGGGGTTTCAATGTGGGGCAAAGTCTGTGTGAGTGATTGGGGTGATTGGGGGCTTGCAGCATAGAGTGGTGTCAGAGTTTGCAGTGTAGAGGGCATGAGTGGTTATGGGGCGGGTGTACCCTAAATCTGACTGGATAAAAACTGGCATGCATCTCACAGGGATAAATTGCTACAGTCATAATTTCTGCACATGGCCTACCTCACAGAGTTGCTGCAAGATTAAATACTGGAAGAGCATCAGCACTGTCCTCCCAGCAAACTTTCTTGGAGGAGGGCTGGCCAGTGTGTTTGTCAGGGAAGTTTTGGCACTGGCCAATGTGTTGTGGCATTCAGTACAGGAGTGTGGGGTGTGGGGCGTTACAGTAGGGTGGGTGTGTTCGTGGCAATGGGTTGTTTGGGTTGTGTTATTCTCCCAGGGTATTTTCTCAGATTCCAGATGTGTTGATTGGACCCAAAAAGATTGACGAGCCAAAAGCAGCTGACCCGATTAGGCAGAGTCACAATGCTAGCTTCCTGACAGGTGCATCACTGCCATATACCGGAAAGGGGATAGGGAGTGAGTGGTGAGGCAGGGGGGCTTTTAGGGTGATGGAAACACCAGTTAAGAACATTAGAATAATCTGCTGGATCAGTTCAGTGGCCCGTCTAGTCCAGTATCCTGTTCTCACAGGGGCTAACCAGGTGCCCCAACCAGATGCCCCAGTGAGCAGAACATGACCCCAAGAGCTCTCTCCCCTACTGTGGTTTCCAGCAACTGGTATTCAGAAGCCTTGCTGCCTCCAGGTGTGGAGGTAGAGCATAGCCATTATAGCTCATAGCCATTGATAGCTCTCTCCTCCTCCATGAATTTGTCCCATCGTCTTTCCAAGTCATCCAGGTTGATGGCCATTCCTGCCTCTGGGCAAAGTGAGTTCCATCCTTCACTATGTGCTGCGTGAAAGAAGTACGGTACTTTCATCTGTCCTAGGTTGACTCCACCAGGGCACCTGCACCCTTCCAGCCTCCCCCACCATCTCATCCCTCTCTCTCCCAGTGAGCAGCAGTGACACACTTGCCAGGAAGCAAGTGTTGCGGCTCCTCCCCTCTGGGTGACCCACTTCTAATCAAATCACCGCTCCACACTGTGATATTTCATAACTAAAGGAATTACCAGGGCATGTAGTATCCACTAGGTGGCCCCCTCAGAAAACACTGCACTCCTGGCAAACTGATTTCTTCACTTTTGCTTTTACTCATGCACAGCAATATTTTGCCAGTACTTGTTTCCTATAGATTCCAACGGGGCCGGAAAACCTTCATAACTTTTGAATTGCCAATCAGAACTTCACCAAGCCTGTCAAAGGATCTCCTCCACAATGCACTTGAATAAAGTACCTCAGTAAAGGTAAAGGTAAAGGGACCCCTGACCATTAGGTCCAGTCGTGGCCGACTCTGGGGTTGCGGCGCTCATCTCGCTTTATTGGCCGAGGGAGCTGGCATACAGCTTCCGGGTCACGTGGCCAGCATGACTAAGCCGCTTCTGGCGAACCAGAGCAGTGCACTGAAACGGCGTTTACCTTCCCGCCAAAGCGGTACCTATTTATCTACTTGCACTTTGACATGCTTTCGAACTGCTAGGTTGGCAGGAGCAGGGACTGAGCAACGAGTGCTCACCCCATCGCAGGGATTCGAACCGCCGACCTTCTGATCGGCAAGTCCTAGGCTCTGTGGTTTAACACACAGCGCCACCCACGTCCTAAGTACCTCAGTAGTTTTCATCAAAATTTGAAATGAATATATGCTGCTGCTGTTTTTTTTTAAAAAAAAAAACCTTGGGGTGTCAATTTTCAGCACCTAACTCCATTGTACCTGTGGTGGGTTTTTTATATATATAGAATCAGATTGATTTGAAATTTGGCCTTTTTTGCAGACTTCATCAGGTAGATCACGTATGCCAAGTTTCAAGTTATTGGCCCAACAGATTCCATTTTTATAAGCAGTAGAGTGTAGAATATTGAGACTTAAAATGAAAAACATTGCTTTTGCAGCTCACCTTAAGTATAGGCGCACTACCATAATCCTATTATTAAGTGCTGAGTGGAGCCAGTTTCAATTCTACTTCCAGCTGCTTGCATAAACGTAATGCCTAAGCAGCGCTAAATGACCGAGTGTGCATTTAGCTCTCTACCAATGCCGTCGAGAGAGAGCGGGAAAAACAAAAAGCAAATAACATTTTTATTAAATGCTTGTATTTTCAGTGCCTTGAAAAGTTTTGTTACCATCAGTTTTATGGTATTGTTATTTAATGTTTAATATTCTTAAGTTTTTTAATTCCTATGTATACTGCCCTGAAATCCATCCATGGATGAAGAAAGTTTATACATATCATAATTATCAAGCAATGTAGCAAATACATTTCCATCCATGAGGTCTGCAAACATTTTATTTTTATGTTGTAAGTCACCTTAAGTTTATTAGCCAATGAGAAGAACTGAAACAGTCTTTGATTTGCATGTGCCTTTGTGTGTAAGGGAAATTGTGAAGCTGAGATCACACTGTGGTCCTGGAAGAGCTGTGACCACTGTTAAAATATTACATCCGTCTTCATCCATGGATTTTTGTTTGTTTGGCAGCTCCTTGGATTTTTTTGTCTCATGTGTTTAATAATTCAATGCCTGCATCATCTAACCCCAACATGGAGGGTCTTTCTGTATGGCAGCTCATGGATGCAACTTTGTGTCGCATCTACATTTTCCTTCCAATTAATCCAGGTTGGTTATTTCTTTGTGTATGTGTGTGTGTTTAAATGTATGGTATATCCAGATTAATTGGGGCAATAATTTTGGTTAGGATGGTATCTTGTGTATGCTGCACAAAACTTTCCCACATGAGTAGCACCACCAGGACCACAGTAAGCTGCCATGTGGAAGCATCCATAGTCCAATGATGTGGAGAGTCTGACTCCCGGCTCTTCCTGGGCTTTTGATGTACATTAATACTCTGTTCGGCAACTCACAACATCACAGGCAACAGTAAAGTACTGAAGATCTCTCCCACCCCCAAAAAGCAATGGAAAATAAAGGTCATCCTTGCTATCAGTAAAAAGACCCACGTTTCCTTTCCATCAATAGTTCAAGCTAGAGTGTATACTGGCAGCTTTGAGGGTAATTTCATTCATCAGCAATTTCAAACGTACACAGATTTCCTTGCCACTAGAAGGCACTCAAATTCCACAGCAGTGAACAAAAGCAAGGCTAAACCTATTGCTTATCTAAATTATCCTTGTCTTCCAGAGAAGCTTCTGTTCATTATTTAGCTTATCCACAAACTACACTGACAGAAAACAATATGAAAGGTGAACATTTCGGTTATTTTTTATTTTGGTGTTTGACCCTCTTGCAATAGGTTTTGACTAGGACTGCACAGCAGCTGGGTGTACTGGAATTTGGGTCTAGGCAGACTCCATTTGAGCCAGCTCTTGGGGCATCCAGACACACAAACATCAATATCAGGAAACCATTCCTCTACACAACTGGCCCTGCCCACTGACCTTGGTGTCCATAGGATATTTCTGTAGCTGTTGCTGCCTTCCGCGGTGCCATCTTGTGAGGCAGCACTAAGAATGTGTGCACAGTTGTCCATACACAAACTCTGCAGTGCTCATATTTGTATCACTATGAACACAGCCTTACAGTGAGTCTGTAAGTGAGGCCAATTGTGGTTCCACATGTCCTTCCACAGTGGGGACATAGGTTTCTGGGCAGCAGTTGATCACAGAGAGGATTTGCCAAACATGCCTTCCTCTTAGCATGTTTCTCCCTTTCGTCCTGAGTTCCAAGTGTCTTCAAAGTTCATGATACATTTGGTAAAGACTGTTCTCAAATTGGAGTGCTCACAGGCCAGTGTTTCCCAATTGGTGTTTATACTACATTTTTTTAGATTTGCCTTGAGATTGTCTTTAAACCTCTTTTGTTGTCCACTGGTATTTCGCTTTCCATTCTTAAATTAGGAATAAAGATGTTAAACCGGCATCTGAACATGACCAGTCCAACAAAGATGTTGAATAATCATTGCTTTGACACTGGTGATCTTAGCTTCTTCCAGTACACTGACATTAGTTCACCTGTCTTCCCAAGCGATATGTAAAATTTTCAGAGAGACCATTGATGGAATATTTTGAGGAATTGGAAATGGCATTTATAAGTGGTCCATGTTTCACAAGCATACAGTATGGTTGGTAGTTCAATAGCTTTGTAAACAAGCATGTTGGTTTCCCTGTGAATGTCCCAGACCTCAAATGCTCTGCACTTCAATCGGCAGAAAGCTGCACTCACAGAGCTCAGGCGATGCTGGATTTTGGCATCAAATTTGTCCCTTGTGGAAACTGCCCAAGTAGGAGAAGTGATTGACACTTTCTAGCATTACACCATTGGGTTGGATTTGTGGCGCTGCAGAGGGGTTGTTTTGTGCTTGTTGGTGCAACACTTTGGTTTTTTGGATGTTGAGCAATAGGTCAAGCTTTTCGTAAGATTCTGCAAATATATTTAGGATGACTCAGGTTATCCTCTGAGTGTGCAACAGTATGCGTTGTCATCAGCATACTGAAGCTCTATGATGGAAGTTATGGTAACCTTACTCTTTGCTTTCAGCCTGCTCAGATTAAATAGCTTTCCATCTGTTCAATATATGATTTCTACACCAGTGAGGAGTTTCCCTTCAACAAAGTGTAAGATCACGGCAATGAAAATAATAAATGGAGTTGGGACAATAGCACAACCCTGTTTAACACCTGATCCCACTGTGAATGGTTCACTTTGAGAGCCATTGTTATCTGTGATTGTTGCTGTCATATTAGCATGGAGGAGCTGAAGGATATTCACAAACTTATCTGGGCAGCCAATTTTCAGAAGGACAGTCCACAGGGCATTGCGATTTCCAGTGTCAAAGACCTTAGTCAAGTCAATAAGGCCATCTACAGGGGTTTGTTTTGCTCCCTGCATTTTTCTTGAAGCTGTTGAGTGGTGAAAATCGTGTCCATTGTCCCCTTAGAACATGGGTAGGCAAACTAAGGCCCAGGGGCCAGATCCGGCCCAATCAACTTCTAAATCCAGCCTATGCACAGTCCGGGAATCAGCGTGTTTTTACATGAGTAGAATGTGTGCTTTTATTTAAAATGCATCTCTGGGTTATTTGTGGGGCATAGGAATTCGTTCATTTCCCCCCAAAAAACAAATATAGTCTGCCGCCCCCCACAAGGTCTGAGGGACAGTGGACTGGCCCCCTGCTGGAAAAGTTTGCTGACCCCTGCCCTAGAAGGTCAAAAACCATTTTGGGATTCAGGAATGGTAGCCTCGGATATTATTAGGAGACCTTTTGCTAAGATCCTTTCAAGAAGTTTGCCAGCCGGTGCTAATAAAGAGATGCCTTAGTAGTTTCCACAATCCATTCTATCACCTTTTTTATTTTTTTATTTTTTATAAATGTTTATTGAGAGTTTTTTGATTACAATATAAATAAACAAATAAAAATATTGCATATCATAACATGTTTTCTTATCTCCTCTGGGCTTCCTCACATCTTTCGCTCCTACATTCCAGTTTATTAAAATTAAAACAGCAATTTATCACCTTATCTCCATCCTTACTGTCTAATTCTCCAATGTTATATTTCAAATTTTAGATACATTTATTCCACTCCTTAAAGAATTAAGTTTAACCAAATGAATATCTAAAAATTTGTTTTTTCTTAAGTTTAACTTATCTTCATAATTTACTTCATCTATTTTAATGGTGCCAAATTGTTTATAATCAAGTATCCTGCTTAGCATTCATACAGTTTACAATATTTTTGCAAATAAATCTTAAATTTCTTCCAGTCTTCTTCTACCGTCTCCTCTCCCAGGTCTCGGATTCTGCCAGTCATCTCAGCCAGTTCCATGTAGTTTATCAGTTGCATCTGCCATTCTTCCAGTGTGGGTAGATCTTGGGTTTTCCAATGCTTAGCGACAAGTATCCTTGCTGCTGTTGTTGCATACATAAAGAAAGTTGTGTCCTTCTTTAACACCCCTTGGCCGACAATACCCAAAAGGAAGGCCTCTGGTTTCTTAGGGAAGGTATACTTAAATACCTTTTTCAGCTCATTATATATCATTTCCCAAAAAGCCTTCACTCTAGGGCAAGTCCACCAAAGGTGAAAGAACGTTCCTTCATTTTCCTTACATTTCCAACATTTGTTATCAGACAAGTGGTATATTTTTGCAATTTTGACTGGGGTCATGTACCATCTATATATCATTTTCATTACATTTTCTTTCAGCATATTACATGCAGTGAAATTCAACCCAGTAGTCCACAACCTTTCCCAGTCCTCAAACATAATATTATACCCAATGTCCTGTGCCCACTTTATCATAGCCGATTTAACCGTTTCATCTTGTGTGTTCCATTTCAACAGCAAGTTATACATTCTTGAAAGTACCTTAGTCTTGGGCTCTAACAATTCCGTTTCTAGCTTCGATTTTTCCACCTGGAAACCTAACTTTTTGTCAAGTTTAAAGACTTCTTTAATCTGAGCGTAATGTAACCAATCTCGGACTTTGTCTTTCATTTTCTCCTGACTCTGCAATTTCCAATTGTCACCATCCTTTTCTAATATTTCCCAATACTTTGGCCATTTGGCTTCCATGTTGAGCCTTTTCCGGGCCTTGGCTTCCAAAGGTGATAGCCACCTTGGAGTTTTATTTTCCAATAAGTCTTTGTATTTTGTCCAGACATTAAACACTGCTTTTCTGACAATATGATTCTTGAAAGCCTTATTAATCTTAACCTTGTCATACCATAAATATGCATGCCAACCAAAAGCATTGTCAAAACCTTCCAAATCTAGTACATCAGTGTCTTCGAGAAGCAGCCAGTCTTTTAACCAGCAGAAAGCTGCTGCTTCATAGTACAGCCTTAAGTCTGGCAGGGCAAAGCCCCCTCTTTCTTTCGCATCAGTTAATATCTTAAACTTAATTCTGGGCTTTTTGCCCTGCTAGACAAATTTAGAGATCTCTCTCTGCCACTTCCGAAAACACTCTGTTTTGTCCACAATCTGCAGAGTTTGAAACAAAAACAGCATTTTTGGCAATACATTCATCTTTACAGCGGCGATTCGGCCTAACAAGGAAAGTTTCAGTCTTGTCCAACTTTCTAAGTTTCTCTTAATTTCTGACCAGCATTTCTCATAGTTATCCTTAAATAGACTCAGATTTTTTGATGTTATGTTTACCCCTAGGTATTTTACTTTTTTCACCACGTTTAACTCTGTCTCTTTCTGAAACCCTTCTGACTCTATAACTGTCAATTTTTTTCCCAATACCTTGGTTTTCATTCTATCACCTTTTTTTAAAAGAGATTGATCATTTTGGCATCCCTAAAGTCTGCTGAGATCTCATCTCTCTCCCAGATTTTTTGATGAGCTTGTGAAGTTGTTGTGTAAGTTCAATTCCACCCACTTTGAAGACTTTGGCAGGTATCCCATCATGTCTGTTGGCTTTGTTGTTTTTCATTTGGTTAATCACTGTACACAACTCTCCCAGATTTGGAGATACTGCAAGCTCATCTCTAACTTGATATCGTAGAGTTTGTGAGAGGATCTCAGCAGCTACGGGGGAGTTGTGGTTAAGAAGATGCTGGTAATGTTCTTTCCAGTGCTGTGCAATAGCTTCTTTCTCTTTTAGAAGTGTGGTATCATCTGCTTAGTGTGGGGTGCATATGCCATGATTTATTGGCCCATATATGGTCTTTGTGGCTTTAAAGAGGCCCCATGCACCATGAGTATTGGTTAAGTGCTGGATCTCTTGATCTGGATCTTTTTTTACCCATCAGGTGTTCTTTAGTTCTCTGGTTCTTCTTTGAACCTCAGCCTTAGCGTTGGCATAGGTTTTTTCTTAGTGGCGCAGTTTCTATCTCTTTGCCAGATCTGAAAGGCCTTCCTTTTCTTGTCAATAATGTGTTCAGTCTCACTGTCATTCTCATCAAACCAGTCCTGGTGTTTCTTAGTTTGGTATCTGATAGTTTGTTCACTGGCTGCAATACAGTGGTACCTCAGGTTACATACGCTTCAGGTTACATACGCTTCAGGTTACAGACTCTGCTAACCCAGAAATAGTACCTTGGGTTAAGAACTTTGCTTCAGGATGAGAACATCATGGAACGTATTGATCTGTAATCTGTCCAGCAGTTGTTGGCACTCATCATAACTCTGGTAAGGAGCACATCACAACAATCTTAGACAATTACATAGTCTAAGAGGTGCCAGTGGTTCGACCAAAGGTGCCTCCATTATGTTTTTAATTTATTTATTTTTCCAAAAGAGTGTGTTGGTAATAACAAGGCTGTGTGCTGCACATATAGTCAAAAGTAAGATTCTATTCTGGTTGCTGTTGCCAATTCCATCTTTCCCCATAGTCCCAGGCCACAGATCGAAATCTCACCCAACTCTTGCATTAAAATCACACAGGAGCACATCAATCTTGGCCAACCGTCTAAAAATCTTCCTACACAAGTTAATAGCCCCAGACCAGACTGGCTTTGTCCCTGGCTGCAATATAACAGACCCCATCAGGAAACTACTGAACCTGATTGAACACAGCAAGGCAACTAAATTCCCACTGACAATTATGTCCCTAGACATCCTCAAAGCTTTTGATTGCTTAGAGTGGAAATACATATTAGCAGTACTAACTAATATGAAATTTGGCCCCAACTTCCTACAAATCCTCAAATAAATATACTCCCAAGCCTCAGCAAAAAGCAGAACTAACAATATGGACTCTAATACTATAGCAATCCAAAGAGGCACGAAACAAGGATGTCCATTATCTCCCTTCTTATTTATCTTGGCTCTGGAATCCTTAGCAATCTGAATCCAAGCAGCCACAGACATCAAGGGAGTGGAAATAAAAGGCAGAACCTATAAATTAGGGCTCTTTGCAGATGACCTAATTGTCACAACACCAGACCCCTTAAGCACAGCAACCACCCTAATCAGAGAACTCAACACATTTGCAATGGTGTCGGACCTACAGGTAAATTTTGCAAAGTCAGAAGCTATGTGCTTCAACACCCCTCCTCACACCCAAAAAGGGCTCACTAATGTCACCAAGATAAAACTTTGCCACACCAAGTTCAGATACCTAGGGATACAAAGTACCAGAAACCTCAATAAATTGTACCTCCACAACTACAAGCCCCTGTGGCGACAAATTAACAAAGACCTAAAGAGATGGAACAACATGAATTTCACTCTCTCAGACAAAATAGCCATGATCAAAATGATCACCCTCCCAAAACTAACCTACCTATTCCAAACCCTCTCAATCTGGATTCCTCCAACCCAACTCCACAGATGGCAAAGAAAACTATACTCTTTTATCTTCTCACATAAAAATCCAAGAATACGCCCCAAATACCTGTACCTCCCCACCTCAGAAGGAGGATGGGGAATCCGCAACACAGAAGCATATTACAATGACAACCAAATACGCCGTATAATCCCTTATATACTAGAAGATGAGACAAAACAATGGATACACCCAGAGAGGGATACAGTTGAAAATACCTGCACCACAGCATACCCACTCCTCCCAGACAAATGAAAACTCCCACATTTAACAGGTACACACAGACTATGCTCAAAGCATGGAAAACAGAAATAGGCAAACTATCCCCAACCCCGTCCCCACTAATTCCCCTGGCATACCGCCCATTATTCCACCATGCAGCACAAAACCTTCAGATAAAAACCTGGCAAATCAAAGGCTTATATCGCTGAATAGACTTCTATGAAAATAACAAACCTCTGTCAACACAAGAAATACAAGACAAACTAGAAGATACCCAAATGCCCTGGTTAGCAGACCACAAATTACATGCTCTCTTAAATAATCCAGCAATAAAATCAGCAGCAACTAGGCCCCTGACAACTTTCGAAAACCTCCTCCTAACAACAAAGGGACAAGGTAAAGGGATGGTATCCGCAATATACAAAATACTACTCCAAAAGCCCACAAACCCCCTAGACGCAATCAAAAAACAATGGGAGGATGAAATAGGCAATGAGATTAACCCCACTCAGTGGACCAGGATGTGGTCTAAACCCCCCTTTAAATCCATATCAACGAAAAGAAAAGAATTCACTCTGAAACTCACCTACAGGTGGTACCTAACACCAAGAAAACTAGCGCTAATACACCCAGGAAACTCACCAAAATGCTGGAGAGGGTGCACCTCCACAGGCACATACCTCCACATGTGGTGGGAGTGTCCCAAAATCCAACTATTCTAGACAACAGCCATACAAGAAATATGTAAAATAACTAAGCAAGTATTAGAAATCACCCCAGAATTGGCCCTACTAAACATCTTCCAAGACAATAATGCCCATTTACACCACAAAGAACTCATAACCCACCTACTTTCAGCAGCCAGAAACATCATAACCAGACACTGGAAAGACCTGTCAGGAATAAGCATGGACCAATGGTACCAAATAGTATGGAAACAGCCTTACTAGATAAATTAACCAATAAACTGAAACTGACATGGGGACAAATAGAAGAAGACACCTTCATCCCGGTATGGCTCCCCTTTATCACATACACAGCCCAACAAGACAATGACAAAAGTCCACCAACAACATACAAATCAATTTGGCTAACCTGATCCAAAGCACCCACCCACCCCACTCACACATGAAAACCACCACAGCCAATCACAAACAAACAACCACATCCTAGGCCAACCCCAACCTCTCTCACCACCAAAGGAGCACGTGAATAGCAAATAACCTGCACAAGCGACGCTGACACAAAACCCCACATATATTAAGTAAAATAGAAACATCACCACCCAACCCCAACCCCACTCACCTTTTCCCCCTCCACCTCTTCCCCCCTTTTCTTCTTAATGTCTGAACAAATGAAACTGATCTGTAAAAAATGTTACTTGAAAAAGAGAGAGAGAGAGATTGCACATATTTTTGTAAACCAAGAAAATCTTTAATAAAAATACATTTTTAAAAAATCACACAGGAGGATAATTTTATCCTCCTTAGTTGTCTCTGATAGAATGGCATCCAGCTGAGAATAACAAATTTCTTTAATGTCTTCATCGGCATCCAGTGTTGGTGCATAAGCGCTTAGAATAGTAGCCTGTTGGTTTGGGGGCAAGTTTTATTTGAAGGGTTGAAAATTGCTCATCAATGCTGGTAGGGACTTCTGGCAAGCTTCACAATATCGTTTTTGATAGCAAAGCCTACTCCATGTATTTGATGTTCTTGTTCAGGTAGAACTTTCCAGAAGGATGTGTAGCCTCCTTTTTCTTCCTTCAGTTGTCCCTCTACTGCTCTTTGTGTTTGTTGAAGTGCTGCAATATCAATGTTAAACCATCGCAACTCTCTTGCAATAATGGCAGTCCTGTGTTCGGGACACTCATTATCTGGGTTATCCAACAAAGTCCATATATTTCATGTTCCAAAGTTCAATTGTCTTTTACGACCGCTGGGTGGTGACCCCACTGGGTGCAGTAATCTAGTCAGGGGAAAAGGGAGGCAGACTATTTTTAGGGCACCTTTTCTCGCCTCTCCCCCTTTTCAGGGTAAGCAGAGTGGATCCTAAAAAGGACTGTTCAGTCGTGGATACAGCTGCTGAGCTGCTCAACTGCCTCATTCCTTGAGTCAGAGCGACTGAATCTGTATCCACCACCCAAGTGCCGGTTCATGACTAGGGGCTTCCATATTTCACGGTCCTGCCCCATTACCATTTGCCAATCACCATGGTTTTTTAGGGGTTTGGGTGGGTTTTTTGAAGAGTCCTGTGCATGAATTTGTTTTATGTGTGCAGATCAGTGCATACTGACCAACACACAGTCTTTGCAGTAAGGCTCTAGTTCAATGGCATGAGTATCACAATGACTGGTAGATTCTTATCTGCTGCAACCTTCATCTGCCTTCACAGCCATTGTAACGTATCACTTGTTATCTTCCACCTATTGTGTCATTGAGGACTTCTTGGATCATTCTTTGTCTAGCTCCTCCCCTTTGACCTTACCGCCTTCGGTGACCAGGGTCATAGGAACATGCAAGCCCACTCACCACAACAAGGTGAAGATACAGCTGCCAGGGCCCCAACTCCTTGGCAAAGCCTTCCACCAACACCTGTCCTAATGCTCCCCTTTTAAAAAAAAAAGTATTGGCCAGGTGCTCTGAGCATCTACCACCACCTTAAATTTCCACAATACTCCTAAAAAAGCATCACTCTGGGGCATTGTGGGAAATTAGGACAGCAGATCTCAGTCACTGAATGCAAGGACCACCAGCAGAGGAGAGTGGGTCAGCAGGTGGCACTTTGCCCAGGCCCTCCTCAAACCCTGTCCAGACATCCTAGCAACTCAGGGGCCACACCTGCAGAAACTGGATGGAACTGTGGCCTTGCAGGATAGAGAGCATAAGGACAGTTTCCTCTTCAAACTACATTGGACCTTTACCTCCCCGATTGTCTTCTTCAGCTGATCCAAAAGGGTTTCCTCTAGAGGTATTAGGTACACAGGTACCATCTCCCCTCCCTTTATGAACATTCTCCAACTGTTCAGGGAGCCTTTCAGTGGCAAGGCCCCCTTTGAGTATATCTTCTCATCTCCTTGACTGTAGAGAGACTGCAGCTTCTGAAGAACATTGAGGCCACCCCATTCAATCACCCCACTGCCGCCACCACCCTTCATTGAAAGTGGTGAGATAAAAGTTAACAACTCTAGATGTTCCAGCTTGACTCTATGCTGGTTGGAGGCTTGCTGAAGGAGGATTTGTTGAGGGCTGTGGGTTCAATAGGTTGATCTTTTGCCTGCTTATCAGGAATGATCTGTTTCCTACAAATATCATGCAAGGTAGATGTCGAGAACAGTGTTTCTCAAGTAGTGGGCATGTACTGGGACCCACCAGTGAGCCCTGGACCACTTTTAAATGGGCCTCAGTGCCACAGCCTGACCAGGGCCTGTCCTCACTTGGCTGCCCTGCCCGCTAGCCATGCCATGCCATGGCCTTTTGATTGGACCCATGCCAGCCCCAGGAACTCATTGCATGCTGAATAATGAGGGCTGTGAAACAAAGAAATTGGGGAAGGGGTCAGGAAAGGCTTCCTCCTCCGAGGAAAAAGGGCCGTGGGAGGTCCTGAGTGAGTAAAAAGGTTAAATTTATTATTGTCAACAACATCATGGTAATCTAACTGGCAAAAGAAAGGAAGGGATAAGGGGAAAATGGGGAGGGAGGGAGGGAGGGAGGGAGGGAGGGAGGGAGGAAGGAAGGAAGGAAGGAAGGAAGGAAGGAAGGAAGGAAGGAAGGAAGGAAGGAAGGAAGGAAAAAAGAATGTAAAAAAAGAATGTAAAAAAAGAAAAACCCAGAGAGGCATGATAAAGGTTCCCTGCCGATCAGGTGAACTGAGGCAGCTGCCTTGGGTGGCAGAATCCCATGGGATGGCATCCCCATGAGTGCCAGGAGTGCCCCCCCTGCCCCTGCCACAATCACCGGAGAAGTGGAGGCAGCTGCTTCCAATGAGATTTCACAAGAAATCTGTGAGATCTTGCTAGAAGCCACTACCACATGACCCTAGTAAGCGAGGCTTTGGCAGGGGGTTGTTATGGTTCAGAATTTATCTGGTTAAATTCCCCTGGTGTGTGTCACCTGCTAACGTCAGCTTACAGCTGGGCGGAGACAGAAGCTGGGCGGGACAATCCCTGTATTGTTCAGTTCCCCTGTGATCCTGAGGGGAGAAAGACGTACTCTCTGCATGTCTGAGAGAGAGAGTAATGGCGGCCAAGAGTGACAGACTTTAATGCTGTAATGTTTGAATAAAGAGCTGTAAATAGACACACCTGTCTATGTGTGCTTGCCTGGAAACTAGGCTGCTTTACACGCTGTTCAACTCTGCTAAAAGCCGTGACTGAGAAGAGACAGCAGGAGTTATTGCGCAGCTTGGGAGGAAGCGTGCCGGACCGCTGTAAATGATTGATTGGGATCGTAAAGCTGTCTGAGATCGCGGCCCTATCGATAAGGGAAGATCGATATCTATCTCCACAGGTTATGGGGTCAGAAAACGCTCGTAAAGCAGTCGGTGTGAGCTCCAGGAACGCTTTGAAGTCAGCGTGGGTACCGGAGAGCAAGGATGATTAATTGCCTGCTTCCGTGAGACAGTGAGAGCTTCTGATACACAAAGAGCTGAAGGCTGAGACGCAGCTGAAATATCGTTTCTCCACGGAAGGGAAGGCCGAAGGAAGCTGGTACGGAGTAAGTACAGCTTGGGGCACCTTGGGAGAACGGGAGAAGATGGCTGAAAGCCAGAATATACCGCCGGAAAAGCTCACTCTAAAGAGTTGGGCAACGTGGTCCAGAAAAATACGGGGATGGTTCTTGGTCGAAGGGCTCTGGGAAGCAAGCCAATGGGAGCCAAAATCACCCCTTGGCTGGCCAGCAGCTGGAACAGCTGATGCAAGCTGTGGGGCTGTGTTGGCTGAAGATAGCCAGCAGAGAATGCAACTTGAACTGGATATGCTCAGAGCATGCGTTGATGCATCACTGAGGCCTCATTTGGAGGGCGTAACGACAGCGTGGGCTGCCTGGAATTTGCTGAAGGGCTTGTGTGAGGCGTCAGCGAAAGGCCAGAGCCCTGGAGAAAGCCCAATGGGGGCTGGGACAGTGTTGGGGAGCTGTTGTAATGCTTCTACACGTCTGTGTGATGGACTGAGTCCTGGAGAGGCTGGACTGGCAGGCCCTGTTCCCGATGTCTTGGCCTCTAGGAGCGCTAGTGAGCAGATCAGGGGGGCGAAGAGTTCCAAAGGCGAGTTTAAACAACTTTCCCTTTGTGCTGAAACAGAGAGGAGCTTCAGGGGGGGCCAGACTGGTGGAAGGCGTCGTTCCAGAAGGAGGAAGGCCAGGCCAGCTGGGAGGAGCCCCGGGCAGTGTTTTTCCACTGGAGTTCAACGTCGGCGTGGCAGTTGCCCCCACCGGAGCAGAGAGCCGATGCAGGATGTTTGCAAGGACTTTTCCCATGGGAATCAGGCAGGTTTCCATGGCAACAGGCCTGGGAAGACAGGCAGGCGTGGAACCGAGCCAGGTGGTCGGGGTAAACAGCAGGGAGAAGAGTCTTATCAAGTTTCTGCGAGTATGGCAGTGTTTGAAGACGGCGGAGTGGAAAATTTCCAGCTCAGCCTTGTAATAGACTCTGCAGCTAACCGCAACATGGTTCCAGAGACCCCTGCAGTCGAGAGGTGGAATTGCACAGCAGTTCCGAAGGGACAAACTATTAAGTTCGCGAATGGACAGAAAACTAGAGTTCGCAAATGCACTAATGCCTATCTTTCTGTTTTACAGGAGACGGTGGATTTTTGTATTGTTCCAGAGATTCATCACTGTTTGCTATCTGTGCCTTATTTGTTAAATAAGGGGTTCAAAGTTTGTTTTGAAAATGATGTCTGCACAATCTCCAAAGGGGGGAGGTTACTGGCCAAAGTGCGGAAGGGACAGAATGATCTTTTCATTCTTAAAACGTCTCTTGGAGGTGAGGGGAAGGTTGAGAAAGCACAAGCGTTGCGTGCTACAGTTCCCAACCAGCGTGCTACAATTCCCGCTCATCATGTTACATGTGCATGCGTATGGCATCAGAGAGCGATTCACAATCCTTTAGAGGATTTGCAGGCGTTGCCTGAGGTTGTTACAGGTTGTAAGATTAAAAATTGTCAAAGTGCCATTAATTGTGACACTTGCAAGCAGGCAAAGGTGAGAGGGTGCAGTTACCCAAAGGTGGAACGTGTGGCCACTAAACCTTTTGAGCTGGTACACATAGATTTGTCCAGTCCTGTCAAGGCACAGAGTCTGGGGGGGCCAGATTTCTGCTAACTTTTCTTGATGATTATTCGCAGAATTCCTGGACTCACGGTCTCAAATCCAGGGAGGATGCAGCACAGCTGATCAAGAGCTGGATTGAGGGGGTGGAACAGAGGTTCTCCACCAGGGTGCAAGCGATCATCAGTGACAGAAATGCTAAGTACACTGGTTCTGCGTTGCAGAAGTTCTTTCTGAAGAGAGGGATACGTCACACAGTTAATTCACCCCAGCAAGGGGGGGTGGCAGAGCTGAGGAGTGGAGCTCTGGTTAAGGCTGCACAGGTGATGCTGAAAGAAGCCAGGTTACCTCCTGAGTTTTGGCTGGAGGCTACTAGGGCTGTATCATTCACCTGGAATCGTGTTTACAACTCATTGGTAGGTGACACTCCATTTTCTCTGTTGAATGGCCGCAAACCCCAGGTTCACTTTCTGCGGACTTTTGGGACTCCTGCGCTTGTCTCTTTGCCTAAGGCTTTGCAAGGGCCAGATGGAGCCAAAGTCCGGGAAATGATCTTCTGTGGGTATGAGCCAGAAGCCCGTGCATGGCGGTTTGCTTACCCGTCAGGTGATCAGAGTAAGGTGCTGATCAGTAAACACGCTGAGTTCTTAGAGGAGGGTGTAAAGTCAAAGACTCCTGTCAGACGTGATGTTCTCTCAGATTGTCTCTCTGACCCAGAAGACAGTTCTGATGAGGCGGAAGAAGAGGCTGAGGCTGTTGATGACGACCAGGTCACTGACCAGGGTCAAGAGCATGATGGGGCATCTCCACAAGCTGTTAAGAGACTGCCCAAAAGTGAACCTAGTTCTCCTGTGAGTGTAATGGAGAGGATTCGAAGACGCTTTAAGTCAGAGAGTGAATCCCATGATGCAGAGGATACACCTGCTGATCAAAATGAGTCAGGGGGAACACCTGAGTTTGTGCCTAGGAGGTCCAGTCGCACTACTAAAGGTATCCCACCAGAGAGGTATCAGGCCACAGGTGCGTGGGTAAGTTTCGCACAGTGCGATTCTGAGAGTTGTGAGGTGGTTCCACAAATGCCAAACAGGGACGCCAAGAGAGGGCGCAAGGCATTGGGGAAGGCATCGATCTCACAAGGTGTTACTGAAGATGTTGCACAGGTATCACGCAGGGACACAAGGGGGGGTGTTATGGTTCAGAATTTATCTGGTTAAATTCCCCTGGTGTGTGTCACCTGCTAACGTCAGCTTACAGCTGGGCGGAGACAGAAGCTGGGCGGGACAATCCCTGTATTGTTCAGTTCCCCTGTGATCCTGAGGGGAGAAAGACGTACTCTCTGCGTGTCTGAGAGAGAGAGTAATGGCGGCCAAGAGTGACGGACTTTAATGCTGTAATGTTTGAATAAAGAGCTGTAAATAGACACACCTGTCTATGTGTGCTTGCCTGGAAACTAGGCTGCTTTACACGCTGTTCAACTCTGCTAAAAGCCGTGACTGAGAAGAGACAGCAGGAGTTATTGCGCAGCTTGGGAGGAAGCGTGCCGGACCGCTGTAAATGATTGATTGGGATCGTAAAGCTGTCTGAGATCGCGGCCCTATCGATAAGGGAAGATCGATATCTATCTCCACAGGGGTATCTTCAGGCAGTGAAACAGAATTATTGGTATTAGTAATTTCATATCTATACCACTAAATATTTTGGGGGGAGGAAATCTCAAAGCAGTTTATAACCTACATTAGCACATCAAATAAAATAATACAGAATGAAACACTGCTGAAGAAAGTCAGATATAAAGTATATATTCAAACCAACATAATTAACAGGGAACTAAAACACCATTATTATTATTATTATTATTATTATTATTATTATTATTACATTATATTATATTATTGTATTATTATAACATTATTATTATCAGGCTGGCCACATGACCCGGAAGCTGTTCCTTGGCAGGAAAGCAAGATGAGCACTGCAATCCCAGAGTCATCCACGACGGGACCTAATGGTCAGGAGTCCCTTTACCCTTTACCTTTAAAACATTATCTGAAAGATTTCAAAATAAAACATTACAAAGGAGGTCAACTACAAAATGCACATTTAAAACAGCATAATTAGTAAAAAAACAAAATCTTATCATAAGCATAGAATATATTTGCTGTTGCTGCTGCTGCCAATGGCGGTTCATAGCCGGCAGCAGCTGTGGAATCTCAGGCTCAGTGACTTGGGTGTGGCCTCTTCAGCAGCCTCAGCTTTTGTAGCTGGAGTCAGTCCGGGCCCCACCCTCCAAGGCCAGGATGGATCACCTCTGGTACAAGCTGAGTGTGAAAGTAACATGGAAGAAGAGGAGATGGGTAAAAATCCAAGGCATGTGAGGGTAGGAATAACATAAAAGAAATTGGATCAGAAAATTGGATCAGAAAATTCTGCCTAAAACAGAGAGGCTGAGTCACATACCCTCCAGAACAAATGTATGTATTTAGTTTGAGGAAAGCTGAGCTATGGAACTTCTTGCAACAAGAACACTGTGGTGAAGAATTTAGCCATTTCCAAAAATAGATTAAATATCGTTAGAAAGTGATGTCAGTGGTTGCCAGCTATATCAAATTCTGCTTCTACCTGCCCCTGGAACTGGTGAATCTCAGTAATTTTCAGGCTTCTCAAGTAGGCCCTGGGGAGAGAAACACTGAGGACCTCTGGTCTAGAGTACTGTGATAAGAATCAAATAGTAGAAATGGGCAGTAACAAGAAAAGCCATGGGGGATGGGGAGAGGCAGAAATTAGGTAAGGGGCAGTTCCAAACCTCCCAGACTCCCAAAAGCAATAACATGGTTTCAACTCAAGACCCAAAGCAACCAGATTTAGGCTTCTTTGAGTCTTATCCGAAATCTGTGTGCAGATTTGACTGATGTAGATTTGATTAGCGTTAGTAAGTTTCATCAAAGATGTCTATTTTTAGAGAGGATGTCACTGAAGCAAGAAGTAGAAATATCAAGTAAGAAAAGCATTCCAAGTATAAAGCAAGCATCAAAACAATGAGTGATGGAAAAGAATGTGAGATGAAAGCAATGTTATAAAATCAGATAAAGAGAGTTGAGGGTGCTACACATAATATTTAAGAACCCAGGTAATGGGAAGGCTCAACTAGACATACAAGCTAACAAAATATTCTGTGGCAAGACCAGATTGTGGTGGCTGCCTTGGGAATCAGGTTTAGAGCACTACTGAAAGGGTGTCAGTTATTTCATTATTTGTTGCATATTATTATTATTATAAATATAATAGCAAATACAGATATAATACTGTCTTACACAACATTACATATCTGCATGGTATCCTGAAAGCTATTGTTCTAATAATGCACAAATAGGCTCCATCATTCCACATATCAGCCTCCTGAAACTCCTTCCTTAGCCCTTTTGTAATACATCGGCTTTATCAATACTTAATCTGAGTAACCAACTCATTTTATACTAATCCCAAAGGTTTGGCATTCTTGGTCATTTCCACCTTACAGCAATACATAGCCTAGCTGTAGCTAATAAAAGATCAAGATCTTAATTCATAACCACATCTTTCAAACATCCCAGCCATACAGTATTGATGTTAAATAAAGCATCATACCTACTCATCATACCTGTCCTCTATTAGGGCTCCAGCACCTTATCTCCTGGGCCACCAGTGCCCAGTTCTTACAGTAGTCCTGGTTCTGTTCTTCAAAGGTGATATCATGGCCAGATGACTCCAAGGGTAAACCCCATTACCTCCAGATCACATGAAACCTGGACCTCAGAACTAGCTTGATCCTGGGCTGTGTGGAGCCTGCTTAACTTCTGCCTACTTTCCTCCTGATTGCACTCAACAAAATACTGCACTAAACTACACTAAACAAAATAGGGCTGGCTAATCACATTAAGTCCAGAATCTACATCTACTTAACTGTACCTGTGCTCAGGCCTGGCTCTGTCTTCTGTCCTCCCCATCCCACCAACTCTGATGAGCATTCTCTGAAACTCAAGTGCACCTGTTTTGGACCATGCCTCTGAGCAGGGCTGAAGTGACCCACTCATCCTAACATCTTGTCCACATTCTCAGACCTCAAAAGCTAAAAATCTTCCAAGGTCAAAAAAGTCCGCCTGTCTGACCCCACTCACATCTTCTCACATGGCTCCCCTGCGTGGCTGCACCATAACTCCCCATTCCCATAATAACTCACTCTCCCCCATCATCCAATAATGAACTTATTGTCTTAGGCACATCTTCCCTAAAACAGATTAAAATGCTAGTGTGGCATTAGTGTAAACGGGCAACATTTTGAACCAAGGGTTGAACCAGCTTTGGTTGCAATCCTAACCATGTCTGCTGAGAAGTCCCATTGAATTCAATGGGATTTACTCCCAGGTAAGTGGGGTTAGGACTGCAGCTTTACACCCTTGGCCACTACACTTTATCAGTTCTTGCCAATAACACAGGGAGCAGTTTGGAGGTCCTCTGCCTTTTCAGGAGACCTTTAATGGGCCTCTTAGCTCAGGTCATAGCCACTCAGGCAACTGGATTTAGCAGCACTAAAAAAGCATAGCAAAAGATCTGAATTTCACACATATTTAGGGGAGCCTGGAGTAAACCCATCTATAAATAACTGGAAGAAATGACAGATCGGCTGCCTATATTTGCTCTGGCCGTCTACATGCCATACAAGAATAATCAGAGTTGAAATATTTTACAGCAGCTAAAAAAAATTCAACTATGATTACGCTTGTACTGCATGTAGCCAGCCAGAGCAAATATAGACAGCCTATCATTTCCTTCAGGTTCAAACTTCAATTTAACCCCAATTCTTGTGTTTTCAGATGTAGCTGCCATTCTTCCATCCTTGCCAACCCAACCTATCTGAAATGCTGCTAGCACTTTATAATGTTTTCCTCCAGCTGACAATTGCTTCTCCTGGTTTTCTGCTCTTATCTTTTCTTTATACATAACAATTTTTTTCTGCATAAGTAAAAGGTATGATAAAGAATTTCTGTAACCATTTCATGATATTTTCCATTGTGGGCATTATTAAAATAAGCAGACTTGATATGATCAGAAGGACCTTTTCTGGAATCCTCTTGCTCTTCTTATTTTACCTGCTGTAGATATTCCAAGCAATAAAATAAAAAGGGGGAAAAACTTATCACAAATGCCTCCGGACCCTTTGAATGTATTTCTGATGGCTGATTGCACAAATATTTTATTTTTCAATTCATTTAGCATGAACTTGTTTGCCCTGCTTCTTGGGATTCGAGCAGCACTTTGAATTCCAATGGCTGCAATAAAAATGCTGCTATTGTTTAAAGCATGTTTAAAATCTATCATTTATTTAACTGTAAGATTTGTACATCATTGAATTTCATGGGAGAAGAGTCATTAGGCAAAGTGAAGCCTGCGCTGGAGGTCGTGTTTAATTTATTTTCTGGGGCTTGATTTGTGCTCTTTGAACAAAAATGTCATAAGTTATTCAATACACAAAGGTGTCTACTTTCATCTCACAATAATTAGGCTGATTAATTCGTATTATCACTAACAAGAAACATTCATTCCAGCAGACTGAACACTGCAAACAGAACCTGTGACATTTCCACCACTTTAGACTGAAAATGCATTATAGGCAAACTGGGAGTTATAAGATCTGCTACAACAAAGGCCGCATTCAACATTTTATCTTTGTAGACAACGTGGGATGTGATATTTGCAGCTGAGCATAAAATAAAAGGAAAGGAGGATAAATAGCAATGTGAAGCAATCATACCTTGCAATAAGGTCAAGGCTAACGTATCAGGAAGAAAACAACGATTGGCACAAATCTAAAAGTGGAATTGGAATAATAAATATGAAGATCAGTGCGGGGAGGAGCTGGGTTCTAAGTGTTTGGCCACCTCATATGATTATTTATGGGATATGCTTAGACGCAGAGGCTATCCTGGTGGAAGTGGCACTGGCATCTAAAAATGACTAGATATGAGAAGACATGTCTAGCCACGATTTCATCTATGTGGGGGGGGGGGGTTTAAAAAACCAAACCAAACCTGGAATGGTTATTTCTATTTCTATATTTCTAATTATTTTAAGTTCCCATCTTTTTCATGCTTTTCCAAACCTATAAACTTGATGTTAAGATCTTGATGTGCCCAAAAGGAGTTCTGTGATTCTACTTGTGTAGAATTGGCTCACGTCTTCATTTATACTGGCTTAATTAGTCAAATAGACGATTGTAGATACTTAGCTAAATCTTTGCAGGACGTACACACTTTAGATTCCCTCTTCCCATGTCACCTAGCTCTGATCTCATTTTAGCTGTCTACTCTAGTTTTTTGCTTGGAGACTTGCAGCCACATATGGCCCTAGAAACAAAGGAGGCATGAACCGTACTGCTTCTGACACTCAAAAGAAATGAGCGCACTAAAGAGAAGGGTATCTGCACAATGGCACTGTATCTGCACTGGTGTGAGCTAGTGAGCCACAGCAGCTTTTGAGTATCCATAGGACGAGGGCATCAGTCTCCTTCAGTTCTCCACGGTGTTTTCAAGCATGCTATTCAGCAAATGCACATTGCAGGATCACTCTATATTTAATTTTCATCAGTCTTGACAATATTTCAGAGTAGCCTCATGAGTTTTGTATATCCTGGGTACTAAGAGCAAGTGCAAGCGGAATGCATTTCAGCACTTGCTTTCGGTAGGGATATAAAAATAAATGGATTGTTGGGTCTAACATGTTACATTTTTAATCATTCTTTTCCCCTCTGGGAGGTCTTCAAACATAGAGATATTTTAGACCTGCATGCCTAACCCTGGTTTGTCTTTCAAAAAGCTGAAGAAGCCTGGTGCAGCACAGCATGTAAACTGGGGCTGCTGATCTCTCTCAGAAAGAACAATGGCTCTGTTTGGGGTAAGAATTCGGTTTCATAACAATGCCATCTTTAGCAAAAGAAAGAGAGAAAGAAGACCAGGGGCCCATCTTGCAATGGCCAGTACCTAATGCTTCAGATAGAAAAGACAAAACAAGGTCAGAGTAAATTGATTTTATGAACTTGTAAAGGTTACCAGATTTTCATCATTAATCAAAGTTCCCTGGTCTTCAGTAATGGCATGCTGTCTTAAGAAAGGAGATACACATTTATTGAGCTAAACCAAATCAAAGGATACTGATGCTTTCTGATAGAGTGGATGACACCTTTTCTTCCTTCTCTGTTTATGAAACTACCTCAGCATCTCCCCAAAATTTAGAGTGACATAATACATACATACCCGTACCTAAGTCCAGAGGTTTTCAACCTTTCTGAGTCCACGGCTCCCTTGACCAACTGCATTCTTTCTGCAGCACCCCTGTGGGGCTCAGGAGCCCAGTTATGTCACCCCTTACTTGCAGAACTGGTAGCCTCTCACCCTTTTTCAAACATCCTCCCTTGTGCTGCCACGGCACACTGGTTGGAAACCACTGCTGTAGGCTTATAGCCTACAAACATACAAAATATTAAAGCCTCCCCCCCCAAGACCAGAAAATCCTAAGAACAATGGGAAATTCCCACATTCTTCAAATGATGCTACCATCTTCTTACTTCTCTCCCTGTGCATCCCTTACCCAACTGACAAGAGACCTGCTCTACTCAACTTAAAGGCGTTCTACCACCCCATTAACCCATTAACCTTTTCTCCAGCATAAACTCTCCCTCTCACTTGTGGAAATCCATGCCTATTCCTCCATATTCAAATGCCTAAATCTACTACATATTTCGAAAAGTTGTTTGTCTCTTTGTCTGTTTTCTGTGCATTTGGAGACCCAGAATATGACTGCTGGTTCCTCAGATAAAAGAGCGGATTTTTCATTATGTTTGGAAATAATTTGACACCTTTTTGACTCAAGATGGTACACTGAACTTAGCTCAGCTGGTTAGTACATGGTGCTGATAATGGCAAGGTTGTAAGTTTGATCCCCTTATGGAACAGCTGCATATTCCTGCATTGCAGGGGCTGGACTAGATGATTCTCAGGGTCCCTTCCAACTGTATGATTCTGTGATTCTATGAAATTGCAATAATTTCAAAACTAAACTGCTGTTTGTTTGTTTGTTTGTTTGTTTGTTTGTTTGTTAGAATTCCTAGCCATCACCAAGCACTTTCCCCTAGTAAATAACAAAGTAATCTAACCCCCTGATCCACTCTGCTGAAGGAGGTTTGGGTGAGGCAGATGTGTCCCTCCACCCAGTCCTTCCTGGCTCCGCAGAGAGAGCTCGGCCACCAAAGAAAACCCAGTGCATGTGCCAAAGTAGCCGGCAGGCAGAAGCTACTGTTGGTGGTCTCCTCACTGGTAGGAACAGTAGAAACCCCCGAAAGTGGGGCATTTGGGAAGATAGCACAGGGTTTGTGGTATCTTGAGCAGCCCTGTTGCCATCACATAGCAGCAACTGGTCCTATCCGGGCCTCTTCATTATGCCAGCCTGGGCGCTAGCACTTTTCACCCTGGGTGGCACAAGCAGCAAGTCTATGGGCGCAGTGATGGCTACACCACTCCTTTAAGCCTTTGGCTGCTGTCCAGGGGTTTAGATGGTATCCTAGGAGACTCAGCAGACCAGAGAGACTTTATATATGCCAATGGCACTGGGTGGACCCTATAGTATCACCTGACTTTCTATGAGTTTTTGTGTCAGTTATTTTTCTGATGATGCAAGATAAAGTGTGTGTTCTGCAGGACTCTGCATTTCAGCACCACAATACCAAACAGCAATTCAGATTTCCCTGTCATTCAAACCTTCCTTCCCATGGCTAAAACACCACCCACAATACACATTCTGCAAAAGTTTCCCTTGGGAGCAAACACCGCATTCCTTGGAAGCTTATGCTAACTGATATTGAAGCATGCAGCAACAGCCACAGATGGTTAACCGAGACCCTTTGCTCTACTAATGCCATCATCTCCTAGTCCTGAAGATGGCCCAACCATTTGGGTGAAGAATCATATGTTGCACTGCAGGTCACCAAGAAGGGACGCAGACTGAAGCAACCACCTCAGGCAGCAAGATCCAAGAGGCACCTCTGTGGATGCCTCCAAGGGTGACCCCACATCGCCAGAAAAGCAAGAGAAAGAAGCTGTGGTAGGTTCCAGGTTCTGGCAAGAGATGATGGACTCTCCTTCCTTGGAGGTTTTTATCAGAGGTTGGATGGCCATCTGTCATGTATTATCTAGATCCAACTCTACAACTGATTCCTTAGACAACTCTTTAGATTTTTTTTAAAATGGAATTAGCTTTTTTATGACATTTTATTGGCCATCATAGTAACCATTTCCTAGCATATCCATAGAGGCAAAGAAAATGTACACCATATTCTAAGTGTGGCTGCATCAGAGATGGTGATACTAGCTCTTCTCGTATCTATTTCATAATAATTCCTAGCCTTAGTTTTTACTTCTTTTTCCACAGCTGCAGCATACTGAGCTTTCCACAATGACCCTGTGATCCTTTTCATGGATAGTCACAGTCAATTTAGACTGTATCAGCATATATTTGCAGTTAGGGTGATTTGTCCCAATGTACATCATCTGTACTAAAGATGTTGCTTCTCCACTACAAATTGTACTTTCCTGCCACAGCTTTGCAGCTGTTTGGTAGTGACCTGGGGCTACTGCTGAACATCTCATTCAGCCTTCAGAGGGTCTTGCTTGCAGATCAGATCAACTCTGACACCTAGAAGATGGCAAGCAGAAGCTCTCATGGGCTCGGACTTCTAAAAAGGATTGAGCCCGCTCTCCTGTCTGCAGCTTAAGCAGAAACTGCCTTCCACAGGTTTTTTTTTAAAGCACTGAACAACTGATGGCTGTCAGGAAAGTCACCTAATCCTTTAAGGCTTTGGTTTTTTATTTTGTTTGTGGGCTGGGCTGCTGCTGGTGGTGGTATTTTTTTGCAATGCAGATCATCAACACTTATTCACTGCTTGCATTCTTACAAAAAATGACTCTTCCTACTCCCAGGGCTTTGCTGCTAGGTGATAAACAGCCTTCTTGAACACGAGAGCTGATGGAAAATTATAAGCTGTTGTGTTTAGTTTGCAACTTACATCCAGAAAGAATTTAATCTGAGGCTTAAAAAGAATAAGAATATGGGATTCTCATGTTCAGCATTTATCAGAAGACCTAATATGCAAATCTGAGTGTGGTTGGTCCTGACATACCTTGGAGGCAGTCACTTTCTTTGTCAACGATCAGTATATTTCAAACAAGGACGATACTCTCCTAGCAGTACTAATAGCACTGCATCACCACACCATATCACTTGGAGAATGCCTCTCTGAAATTCTGAAAATCCATATGAATATAAGAGGCTGCTGGATCAGGCCAAAGGCCCATTGTGGGATGTGTAACAAATCGCAGTCAAATACAACATCCCTAGAGTGGACATAAAAAGGGGGTGTCTGGACCAGCCAGTCGGCACTTCCTGTTTCCTCCTAGGCTGGGACAGACTTCCTCTACATGTGACCAGAGGTGGGCGTGGCCTCACCTGTGCAGGTAACAAAAGCATAGGACTGGCCACCATCTCTCTCTCTCTCTCCCGCTGACTACATTCATCGAAGAAGCAATATCTGCTGAGCCTAAGATGCTCTCTTGGCTTCCAGCCAAGAGAGGACAAAGGGACTATCTCTTTATGGGATAGATTCCAGGTATATTACTTTTGTAACTTAAGTCTGCCTTCTGGGATCCATCTGTGAACAGAATGAGTGAGTAAACTCTTTTATACTTTTATAGAAGACTGCAAGTAGATAAATAGGCACCGCTCCAGCGGGAAGGTAAACAGTGTTTCCGTGCACTGCACTGGTTCACCAGAAGCGGCTTAGTCATGCTGGCCACATGACTCAGAAGCTGTCTGCAGACAAACGCCGGCTCCCTCAGCCAATAAAGCGAGATGAGCGCTGCAACCCCAGAATCGGCCATGACTGGACCTAATGATCAGGGGTCCCTTTACCTTTACGTTTAAAGGGGAAATTACCAGGTAACTTATTTTAGAGGCTTTAGCGAGCCTGAGCAAATGCATCTGCTGTGCAAGTTTAGAAAGGGGAATGTCACTCTGCTAAATTGTAGAACTTGTTAACACAAGTTGGAAAGGATATAATCAAACAATATATCCTCTCCTGCCTCCCTAAACATGCCCACACCCATCTAGTCCAATATCATGTTCTCACAGTGGCCAACCAGTTGCCTGTGGGAAACACACAAGCAGGGTCCGAGCACAAGAGCCCTCGTGCGGCTTCCAGCAACTGGTATTCAAGAACATTGCTGCCTCCAACTGTGGAGGCAGAGCAGAGCCATCATGACTAAGAGCTATCCATAGCCCTCGCCTCCATGAATTTGTCTAATCCTCTTTTTT
This sequence comes from Podarcis melisellensis, assembly GCF_964234715.1. Taxonomy (NCBI): domain Eukaryota; kingdom Metazoa; phylum Chordata; class Lepidosauria; order Squamata; family Lacertidae; genus Podarcis; species Podarcis melisellensis. The sequence continues at coordinate 87,150,048 of NC_138539.1, forward strand.
TAAAGCCATCCAGGTTGGTGGCCATCACTGTCTCCTGTGGGAAGGAGTTCCATAGTTTACTTGTTGCATTTATTTTATCTTTTGTGAATCCTCCAACATTCACCATAATTGGATGTGGTATGAGAGAGGGAGAAAAACTTTCCTCTACCCATTTCTCTATGCCAGGCATCATTTTATAAACACCCATCATGTCACCTTTTACTTTCCTTTACTTTAAACTAAAATGTCCCCAAAACGGCAGCCTTCCTGCTTGATCATTCCGGCCATTACCAAGAAGCTAGCCTGGCTACTCCAACAATTAAATATTTACTGGTTACAGGAATTAGAAGGGATTCAGGCAAACAGCCCTCCCCTCCCCCCAAAAAACCTCACCGCTCTAGTTTCTTAATACAGAGAGTGGCCTTCTATGCGGGGAGGAGGGGGGATGCTAGATAAAATTGCTATAAATTGTTTTGGTGATTCAGAGGTTTAATTTGAAATAAAGCTAGATTTAAGCTTGTTGGTGACTCTGATATCATCTGTCTCTTACATCATGGATGTTGGCTTATATTATGGGTGGATGTTCTGTACTATTTTATTATTGCTACAAGTTCATCATGACCGTTGGCTAGAACAATACACTCATGAGCAAGTGAGCTATCTGCTATGATCCCAAGGTCTCATTCTTGGTCTGTCACTGCCAGTTTAGCCCCCCCCCCCCATGAGCATATCTGTGAAATTAAGATTTTTTTGCCCCAACATGCATCATATTTACATTTGCCATTTTATCACCCATTCACTCATTTTGGAAAAATCCTTTTGAAGTTCTTCAAAATCTCTTTTTGTTTTAATGACCCTGAACGATTTAGTGTCATTAGCAAACTTAGCTGCCTCACTGCTTGCTCCTAACTCTAGTGCAATTATGAACAAGTTAAAAAGCCCAGGTCTCAATACCTACACTTGAACTCTACTTTCCACTTCTCTCCAATTGGAGAACTGTCCATTTATTCCTATTCTTTGCTTCCTGCAACTTAACCAATTCCTGATCCACAAGAAGACCTCTCCTCTTATTTCTTGACTGCTAAGCTTACTCAGAAGTCTTTAGTGAGGTAATTTGTGAAAAGATTTTTGAAAGTCCAAGTAAACTACAGGCGGTGACCATTTTGCATGGTAGTTCCATTCCTGGACCCCGCACATATTGGTGGAGTGCCCCCACCCTGCCCCTTTGTGCCCCCACTATGCCCCGTTCTGCCCCATTGCACCCCTGTTTTGCCCCCATACTTCCCTCTTGTAGGTCTAACCCCTAGAATCTATGCAGCCCTTGAGGAAGATTGGGGTGGCATGTACCAATATTTAAAGAACTTATTGTTGTTGGTCTTAATGTTTTCAGCAATGTGTTCCTCAAATTCTTTTTAAAGCATCCCTTGCTGACTGCTTACATTATTATTTTTTGCCAAAGTGTGTATTTATTTTTGTTCCTCCATTTGGACAAGATTTCACATTTTTGATGGGAGCTTATTTGACTCTGGTGTTAACCATGCTGGTGTCCTCTTGGCCCTCATAGTATCTTTCCTGATCTGTTGTCTACATTCCAGATGAGTTGCTAATATTGTGTTTTTAAACAACTCCCCAGCATTTTGAAGTGATTTCACCCTATTAGCTTTTCAGCTTCCTTTATACCAATCTACTCATTTGAGGGAAGTTCCCTCTTTTGAAAGCAAATGTGACAATGTTGGGATTTTCTTGCCAATTGGCCATTTACATGCATATTTAATTTAATATGACTATGGTCACTGCTTCCAATTAACTCAACAACACTTACCTCTTTCACTAGGTCCTGGGCAAAACTCCATATTAAGTCCAGGGTCGCCATCTCTCTGCTTCAGGCATGTCCAAAGTCCGTTTCGGGGGCTTCAATCTTAAAAAAAACTCAACAACTTCAGACCTAAAAAAAGGTCGCTCAACAACTTTGGTCGGCATTTTGGTCAGCCCTCGCGGCCCTTCACTTCATCAAATCTGGCCCTCTTTGAAAAAAGTTTGGACACCACTGCTGGTCAGTTCCAACAACAACTCTTCTAGCAAACATCATTTAGGGTGTCTAGAATTTTTTTTCTCTTTGTCATGACTGGAACACATATGTAGCCAGTCTATGTGAGGGTAGTTGAAGTTGCCCGTAGCTACAATGTCTCCCTTTTTAGATGCTTCTTCAATTTCATTCATCATCTCAAGGTCTCCTTGAGCATATCCCTTCTCTGGATATTTACCGAAGCCTGACTATGAGCCTTCTAAAGCCATCTTATTTGTACTGGAATTTGGAAACATGGATTAGTGCTAAAGTGGCTAAAGTTTTAACTGTTAATACTGTACTTCATATCTCTTTGGCAAAGCTGTATTGCTGCCAAGCATATCCACAGGTGAGTGGATCATACATCAGGTTCCAATGGGACAAACGAGCCCTCAAGGACCTGTGATGGAGATGACCAGAAGGGTCCATGTTGTGTCCATGATGTCCCAGTTGCATGATGAAGGAAGCCTTGTAGGTTTCATCTTGGGAAATACAAAGGCTAGAGGAGTTCACCTCAACAAAAACTGAAGCCACATCAAGTGGAAATTGCCTGCAATGAAACTGGCTCCAACTATATTGGCAGCTGCCCCTCTAGATTCAGCCTCTAAGGTCAGAACTAAACCCTAGCCACCCTCACTCAGATCACAGGCAGGCTTGAGTCTCTAAATAATTCTCTGAGTTTCTGAAGCAAACTACATAAGGAAGTGTGGAGTCTCAGTGTGACTCAGTGTGACTCAGTGGGGTGCTTCAAAGTGCTGCCAACATTGATTTCATTTGATATAGAATCTGTAACTCTATTTCTACACAATATAGAAATAGATTGCTGCCTCTTCCAGGGATTCCGGGATGGAGTCAACTAAACCCCTAAGTGTTTAAACAATTCTTGTGAGGGTGAGTGCAATTTACCCCACACCTGGCTCTGCTGGGGGGGGGCCGCTTATCTCTCGAAATATTTCCTTTGTCAGACCAGAGGATGAAGCCCAAACTCACTCAGGATTCCTCTTTTTGTAAGAAGGCCCTCAGGCTGTAGATGGAAACATTTTTTCCACCCACAGCCATGCTTAGCAGAAATCTTAGTGGCCCAGATATGTACAGAGATAGCTTCACCCATAGTGAAAGTTAAGCAGTCTAGGCATTCAAGGTCCATCATTCTGCAATAAAGTTGCCCAGCAGGGATTGCAGGAGAAGAGTAAATTTCCTCTTCCCTGAAAACTACAAGATGAAGTAGTTTAATATTGCTCACATTTGAGACTGTAATTGCAACAAGTAACTGCACTTCAAAAGACTGCTGTAGAATGCTTTGTTTCAACTGCAGCTCAGGGGCTCTCAAGCCGTAACCTCAAAGCCACCCCACCCCCCAAAATTGTCCTGATGTAGCAAAATAAAAAGGCAGGTTTCCATTTTGGACTATTAAAGAACAATTTTATTGGTATAAATCAAACATTGTGTAATAAACTTCTTACTTGTTTGAAAAGAATTCTTCATGCACTGCATGTATTGTTCAAAAGGCAATAAGCTATAATTCAAACAAAAAATACTAGCAATTTTTCTTTCTGTGATTCTGGCAGACTTGTCAACACAGTTTCCATGCATACAGGAAAAAATGTATCTTTCGAGAAAGATTATTCCCACCTGTGCATTATCTTAAATGGGCCTCTCAGACTGAACTGTTCAACAAAGAACTTACTGCTCACACAGGGCAATCTTAAGAAAAATGAGTGTGGAGTTACAAATGTCTAGATCTGAAGTGCCTGTTACAAACACACATTGACAAACACAGAGCAAATATCTTGAGCTGAAGACTCATGGCTGCCTTGAGTTCAGATTCTGCCTGCCATTCTACTGGTTTGTATCCCATATCTAGGACATTCCTGGAGCAAGATGGTAACCTAGGGATGCCCTTCAGTTTTCCCCACAGCCCAGAATTGCACTCGCATGCAATTACTGACAACATGATCAGACAGCAGCTAGTGGGCAGAATTCTACCCATGGCCTTTTCACTTGCCTGTGATTCCCCACTAGCCATACAAAGAGGCTGCCGTACCGGTGAAAAGCAAGTGCAGGGCCATCCTACTTGCCACTGCAAGCACAGAGAGACTCAGGCTAGTGCTTCGCCTCTTTTTCTCTTCCATCCTCCACCATCCCCTGTTGGCTTCTGTGTGGTCTGAGCTACCTATGCCCTGGGATCCTGTACCAGTGTTATCCTACATAGTGTACTAGCAGACAGAGCTCTGGTGCTTCGTGGCCCCCCAGCTACCCTTACTTACCTACAGCCAATTCAGCTGCAACTTAAAATCCTTAAATGGGTGGAGAAAAATGCAGTGCATACCCCAAATTGTAGGTGCACACAGCTAAAGAGGAAGCAACATATATGACAAATCAACAGGAGGAAAATATGACCAGTTACACTATCTGTAGTAGTGATTATTTGCTGAAGTTTGATTTTACTGTTTACTGTTAGATTCTAATGGATTATTGAATATTGCTTTATTTGATATAAGTTGTTTATTTTAAAGTTATTACGGTTTTTAAAATTGGATCAGATTGTTATTATTAATGCTTGGTGTTTTATATGTGTTGGAAGCTGCCCATAGTGGCTGGGGCAACCCAGCCAGATGGGTGGGATATAAAAAAAAATATTATTTTCATTATGATGATGATGATGATGAAGGCGGCTCCATCTTCTGGTAGACACCTGAGGGCAGGACTGCCAGTAGGTCAGACGTGCCTCTTTAAGAAAATGCTGATATTGGTCCTCTATTTCAAGTGAACCATCTTCCTGCACTCCCACCCCAATGTTCTATCAATGCAATTTCAGAATGTGAAGACTTTGTGTTCAAGATCCCTTTTGCCTTTAAAATTAGCCATGCTTGGTGAAGCAGAGCAGTAAAAGCTTGGCCATCTTTGAAAATTCATAATTGCCTCCTCCCACAGATATTGCACTGACATCCATCCACATAAGTTGCTAGCAGAAAGCAAGATAACATAGCCTTCCCCCCTAAGCCTGGTAGATTGCAAGGCCCTTGTGGGAGAACAAATGCATCCATTCTGCTAGGAGTTTCAAGGATGCCCCTTTAGGGGCTGCAGAATTGCCTTCTTGCCAGCTTTGCCCCATTAAAAAAATTGTGCTAGCAGAGCTCTGTGCATGCCCGGTTTTCACAAGAGCTCAGGAAAAAAGCGTGGAATGTATTACTGGATACAGAATTTGGTATCCTGAAATAATCACCTTTATTTTATTTTTATTATTATTATTTTTAAAAAGATCCAGTCTTTATGGCTTTGAAGATACACTGAAAAGTGTGTGGGGAATGTGCATGACATCCTGGGGCCGCTTGGGAGAAATGCTAAATGCAGTACTGGGTGCAGAATTTGGCTTCCTGAGGTGCTTGGTTTTCTTTTGTGAAAAGGCAAGTTTTCAGCCCTTATGATTATGAAGATATGGTTGAAAATGTGAAATGCCAGTTGAAATATCAGAAGCCAGAGGGGTGGCTGGAGAAGAATTCCAGCAGCTGGATGAGGGCTTCAGTGCCCTGCACAGTCCTGCCCTCCCTGTGACAAGCAAGACCAGAATATAGTATGCAGAACTGTAAACACTACAATATTTTTAATAAAATTATGAAAATGTGCATAATTTGTGCAGATCACACTTTCCTTAGTGCAGAATTTGGATTGTCTGTGTGCACAATTAAGTATACACTGCCCTGATTCCCCAGATCACTGTTCTTTTTGACAGTTCATGGGAATTAAACTCACAAGATAATACGGTCCCTCCTTAAGCAAATGCACTCCTACATCCAACCAGTGAGCTGGACCCTCAAATCTCTTGGCTGTCCAGTTTCTGTCTTATTTCCCCTTCCAAAGCCCCCATGATGAAATAAGAAAGATAGTTGCAGGGCAGGGAGATAAAAGTAGTAAGGTTCTTGCTTCATCTCTGTTCCAAACCTCAGTCATGTGTAAGCTTCGTTCTAAACAAAACAAAACCTTTTTAGAATCCCCTTCTTTCCAACCACAAGGTTAATGTCAATTGGAAAGACTTCCTGTCCAAACTTGGCATGCTTTGCTTTACATCCTAGTGAGTGTGATTAAAAAAAAAAAAAACACTTAATTTTGTTATCTTTAGGTGAAATATTAAACACTGCAGCTGGGTTGGTTTTTGCATGCTGGGCATTACCCCCATTCCCAATAAGAAATTATTCACACTTTCTAGAGCAGTAAAAGCTCCTTCTGGATGAGAGCATAAATCCCTATTACTTTAAACTCAAGCATTTTCTTGGGTTTCTGTGATTTTCCATTGCAGCTATTTTGATGTGCTAACAGGATGAGAAACACACAAAAGTGCACCTGATATATTCACACATACCAAGAAGAAGAAAACTACACATTTTACAAAATGGAGCTCTTGCACAAAGACCTGTTGAAGTGTGCGGGGCATGGCTGTTTTGTAGACACACATTCTCTAAAGCAGGAGGAGGAGACCTGTGCCCTCCACCAATGTTGTTGGTCTCCATTAACCTCAGGTAGCATAGCCAATGGCCAGGGATTATGGTAGCTGCAACCCAACAACATCTGGAGGGCCGCAGGTGTCCCATCCCTGCTCTATACCCTTCCCCCTGCCACCGCCTGAGACATTCCTGTTCTACAATAGAAGACAAGTGTTTCACTTAACATCAAAGTACCATGTGGTGTTTCCTGCTTAGAGCCCTCACCAGACCTGACAAATGAAACAGGAAGAATCTACATTCTTTTAGTTTCCTTTTCATCGATTCTCTCATGTCAAAAACTACTAACCACTTGCTGTCCAGTGGCACTTATTTCCAGTTTAATCACAAATTACAACTGCTGTTGGTGACATAGCATCACAGTCTTTCACAGATCATCAAGCTTTCAGGGAAGGCAGCTTGCACAGAAGACTTCTCAGCCACTTGTACTAGGCAGAACAGTGCAGGTGACAAAAGTCCAGAAATCTCAGCCTTGCTTCACCAGCACCACGGACAGCACCCTGTCCTCTTCTGCGCCCACTACTGACCAAGAGCAAGCATTATTTCAAGTTATTGTTAATAACCATGTTGTCATGTATATCACAATATGTGGTCATTTTCTTCCTCTTTCCAAAAGTAGAGAAGCTGTTTTTGGCTTCCTGATCCAGAAACAGAGGCCCATCCTTATTGGCAGGCATAGTAGGGGTCCCCGGAATATACACGTTGTGTTGGTAATCCAGAGGAGACATGTGCTGTGAGTACACAGGAGCATACCGAGGTGTCCAGATGCTGTTTGAGGGACCAGGTGCCTTCTGGAGCTCTGTGAAAAGGGAAGATGTTATCTATTGAGAGAAAGAAAATCTCAGGGGGATCACAGCACATCAAACATAGTCCCATTCATGAGATATGCTCCATCCAGTTCCCAGTAGCATATCTGAGCTTCCATATGAAGTGTCTAAGTCAGCAAAATAAAATCTTGAAGGGCTGGGACTGAACCACCCACCCCTACAAATCTACACACCATAGCTTAGTTCAACTAGTAAAGCAAAATATGGCAAGAATTGAGCACTCCAAAGGAGTATGGGAGTTAAACATTTGATGGACGTATACCAACAGCTCTTAATTCACTATTCTGGGAATCCAAGGATCAAAACTCACCAGAGACTGGAGTGACCAAAGTGCGCAACCTGTCATGTTCCTTCTGGATTCCTCGACGAACTCCCCCTACATCCTCTAGGCTCTGTGAACTAAAAAAGAGGAGCAAATAAACAGAGTTATCCAAGATTAGGGTAAGAACACCTAACATGCTCCATAGCCATTGCTTTATGACTAAATGACCCAGACCAATCCCAGTACCTCTTCAGTGTTGATTGCTTAGATGGCAACCAGTCTGTATTGGGTTGTTTCACCTGCAAATGAGAAAGAGCGGATGTTGAGTAGAATATCTGCCTTCATTACACTTGACCATAGGATGCTGTTCTGCCAGCCTTTTGTGTTTTTCAATAGGCATAGCAGCTAGCAGTGTTTTACAGCAGGGTCATAAAACATAAGGCACAGAGGCCTAATTAGGCCCCCTCAGGGTCTTCCGTACACACTTCAGGCAAATTATTTAACTACTTTCAGCACCAAGAAGCCATGACTTTAATAGAGCGAAGATGCAAATTCATAATGGCAGCTACTTCCCATACACATGGCTAATCCTGCATAATTCCCTCTAAAATAATGCAGTGGGGCTATGAGAAGAACAGAACAGATAAAGCATTGTACAGAGAAGAGCAAGGACTTTGATATTTGCCAGCATTGGCAAGTGGTGGCAGTGGTAGCAACCATGTTGGAGCCATCAGTGGAGGGGATGTGAACATCTTGGTGCTTGGGCTGGCAGGATTCGGAAACTTGCTTGGTCAGGTGTGCCAATTTAGTGGGTAGTCAGTGGCGTGTGGGAATGGGGGGTTCGTGGCAGGGAGCAGAGAGTTGCAGAAGGATGCTTGGGACTACAAGGATAACTGGAAGAAAGAGAATGGCAGTCAAGGAACAGCAGGGGGCATGTCAGGCTATATGGTGTGGCAGGAGGGAAGTGTCCCTTGGGCAGAAAGGAAGGAGGCTGGGCTGCCCTCTGCTCCTCCAAAAGCCACTGTCATTTTCAGGGCCCGTGAACCAGACAGCACCTGGTTTGGAAGCAGGGGCCTGATTTCCACGAGTCCCAGTCAGGGAGTTCTGCAAAGTTGTACAAGGCCCTGGGTTGTTAAGGTAAAGGTAAAGGGACCCCTGACCATTAGGTCCAGTCATGGCCAACTCTGGGGTTGCAGCACTCATCTTGCTTTATTGGCCGAGGGAGTCGGCGTACAGCTTCCAGGTCATGTGGCCAGCATGACTAAGCTGCTTCTGGCAAACCAGAGCAGCACATGGAAACGCCGTTTACCTTCCCACCGGAGCGGTACCTATTTATCTACTTGCACTTTGACGTGCTTTCGAACTGCTAGGTTGGTACCTGCATGCAAATTCATCCCCTCTTGCCTGCAGCAGGAAGTCATGATTTGCTGTATGTGAGAACCTGACTCATCCCTGAGCCACAGAAAGGACTCTTGTAACACCTTACAGGACCACGGACACCACGGTGTCTGTTCAGCAAACTCGGCTGCGATCCTTCAAGTGTTAAGTAATGCAAAGTCGAGGAATCAAGCGATGTGCTTGCATGGAAGGACCAGCAAGTGAAAGCTACTTTCAGAGCAAGTGCTCCTTTGGGTACTTCTTTCCTGTTTTCAAACGCAGAGATTTAAAAAAATGGGGCCCTCAGCTTGCATATCACATAGCAGAACCTGAATTCCTTGGGCTCCTCTCAGGCAGACGCTGCTTATCAGAAAGATTTGGTTAAGGGGGTCTTTTCTCGCCCGAAGGGAAAGAAAGGGAAGCCGCGTCTCCCGCCCCCGCCCCCCGCGCGCCTCTTGTTGGGGGTTTCTGCCGTGCCTGAGATCAGTTGCGGAAGACCCTTTCCGGGAGGCGTAGCTTAGAGCCCCTCCGCCGGGGCTGCGCTCCTTCCCACAGCGGGGCGAAGAGGCCCCCCGAGCCAGAGAGCCCCGAGCTCCTTCCCAAGAGGCCCCCTCATTGGTATTCTGCGTTTTCTCGGGCGCGCTCCGACTTGGCTTTTGCCGAAGTGGGTTTTTTTAATCTCGGTGTCAGACTCGCTGGATTGTGAAATGGAAGCGCCGCTCGCTTCGGCTTACTTTGAAAATCCCCAATTATTGTCCTATTGTTATGCGCTTTGACTTAATATGCCTGCCTCGTTAGCATGGGGGTCACGTACTGGGTGCGGGAGGAGGAAGCCTCCCTCGCTCCCTGCCTGCCAATGTGCCACCCTGGATGGATGGAGAGGCCTCGCCAAGCGGGTCAGGGGCACTCCGCCCGGGGAGGAGATGAACCAGGAGGCGGGGAGGGGAGGGCGAGGCAGGCTGGGGCGACTTCGGGGGCCAAGCTCCATGGTCCTCCCTCCTTGAAATGAGTCCTGCGCGGGGATTCAGCCCTGTCGCCTCTTTTCCGCGAGGGGGCTTTGGAGAATGGTGGCCCGGCCTCGGAACCTTCCGAGATCGCCTGCCCTCTCTGAAGCGCAAAGGCCCGGCCTCGAGGGCGCTTGTAGCCCACCAGCGCTACTCATGCGCCCTGCAAGGGAGTCAGCAGATTGAGAAACGGGGAAGGGCAAGTCCCCCAGGCCTCTTGCTGGGAGATCCTGCTGCGTGGGCCTCTTCCTCCTCTGTAAAATGCCAACCTTTAACTCAAGAGGAATGAATGGATGAATGCAATCCTTCATGCCCTAAATATCCCCGGAGATGCTCCCAATACGTTTTCATGCCATCTCTTCTGAGAGACCACGGCCTGCTTGTCTCCCTGTCTGTCTCTGTCTTGCTGTTGGATCCTTCCGGTGAGAGGTTTATCACCCTCCCCCTCCCCCGCAGCGCCAGCCGCCTCCCTCCCGGTAGCGAGGTAGCTTTTGTGGCCTTGCTGCTCTCTCCTTGGTCCGCCCGAGGCGGAGAGGTGTGGAAATCAGCTCCGTACATCAAGTCACTAGGGGGAGTTTGTAACTGACTAGAGGAAAATCGCATTAACATATTAGACAACTGTGTCCAACGATCCAAGCGAAAATGTGAAAAAGGAAGACGACCTGTCTGCAGAATGACTTGTGCTCGTTTTAAAAGGGCTGTATGGTTAAAAGTGGTTTTCAAATGTTTGTAAGTGGATTATGCTTTTCATCCTCGTCCATCCTGGGTAATCGCGTTATTGAAATAGTATTTCATCGGAAAAAATTAGACGTTATTCATTTATATGCTTAACAAATGTTGACATAAAAATCTCTTTCTATCTGTCAAGGGTTTTTTCTTTCCCCCCCCGCCCCCTCCCCGCAGCAGCCAGCCTATTCTGTTCTTTTTTACACCAGCCCAGTGATCCGCTCTTTGAAACAGCAAGGCGTTCGTCTCCCCCCACAAAGCGCCTCCACCTCCCTCCGCTCGCCTGCCACCGACAGGAGCTCAGCATCAATTTCAAGAGGTGCCAGGAGGGCGGAGGGGTCCTCAGCAAATGGGATCGTGGCAGAGGTAAGGAGGCGCCTCTGAAGGAGCCAAACACAGCACCAGGCAGGGCTGGTCCTTCCCAGGCAGAAAGATCTGTCAAGCCCAACGCTGCTTCTGCAGCAGCAGCACCAGAGTGCCGCCTTAACCCCTTCCTTTCCCCACAGGGATCGAGCGAGGGGGCGCTCATTCTGGGGCACTACGCACGGGGAGATTCTCCTGCTCACACCCATTGAAAAGAATGGGACCTGGTCATTTATTTCAAGGAGGCTTGAGCAGGAAAGCCTTCTGGTGGATTGCTCCCCTGACAGAAGAAAGAATAAGCTAGAGCCCCTTATGGGGAGTTGTAGTGCATTTGCCACATGACCTCCGTTCAATCGCTGCGATGTCCTGGGCCCGTCTCTGCAGCCCTTCTCTTCTCTGATATGGAATGTGATGTGTGTGTCGTGCGTGGGTGCGTAAGAAAGAGAGGAGGGAGGGAGGGGAGAGCTTGTGCACGCTTATTCCGAAGAAAACCCCAGGGAATTCAGTGTGACTTCCCCCCAAGTAAGTGAGTGGAGGCTGGTTGCTCGCCTCCACCTGATTCTCTCCTCTCAGCCCGAGGGAGGGAGGGAAGGAGGGGTGGTTGACCCCTTGCCTTTACGGTGAGCCAGGGACCCCCACGCCAACCTCGCGCCTTTCCCGCGGGCTGGGAGAGAGACCTCGAGTGGGAGGCAGCCAGGGAGAGAGGGAGGGGCAGAGACAGTCAGGCAGCAGCAGCGAGACGAGCCGCGGGGCCGTCAGGCGAGGGGAGCTGTCATCTCTTTCGACAGAGCCGGTCCCAGATTCCTCGGCGCGCTCCTCGTCTCAGCCTTAATGGGCGCTCGAGTATCACTTCTGAGCGCTTTCCGCTCGTCCCACTAATTTAAAACGAGCCTGACGTTTTCAAAATAATTAACTAAAACGGCAAGAAGCCTGGTGGAGAATTTTTTGCTGTCTGATGGTTACTAATGTCGACGCTGCCACTTGATCAAAGGGCCGGGTAATTATCTTTAAAAAGTTGCTCAGGAATGAAAAGATTTCGCCCTGCGCGGATTTATTTTTTTGAAGACTGGGGCGGGCGGCGGGGGGGGGGCGTAGAGTTGCCTAATCATTTTCGAGGGACTTTCCGGACACTTTTTGGCACAGCTTCCCCCTCCCTCCCCAGAGGTTACCTGGCTGGAGGGCTGCAGAGAATTATTGGCCAAGCGGGGCGTCTTTCCCTGAGCTGGTGGCAAGTTGTCCGGGACTTTCTCGTTGTTCCTGGGAGCCGCCGGGCTGTAGGGCTTCAGGAACATGAAGTCGCTCTTGGCCGACTCCGGGGTGAGGCAGACCTTGTAGCAATAGCCCGGAGGGCCCCCCACGGCCGCGCCCTCCCCGCAGTTGGTGGCCCCTTTGTTGCCCGAGGGGACCTGGGAGTTGTGGATGTGGTTGGAGTTCTTGAAGATGTCCGTCGGGGGCCCCGAGGGGTCGCAGGAGCAGCAGCTGCCGCCGCCTCCGCCGCCTCCGCAAGGCGGGAGCGAGCAGCCGTAGTCCTGGAGGGTGAGCCGGTCCTTGTGGCACTTGACGGCCGTGAGGATGACGATGGCTACCAGGAAGGTGAAGGAGACGGAGCCCAGGGACACGATCAGGTAGAGGGTTAGCGTGGAAGAGGCGGACTCGGGCCCCAGCGGGAACTCGCTGAAGTCCGACAGCACCTCGGGCACGCTGTCCACCACCGAGAGGAGCAGCGACACCGAGGCCGAGAGCGGCGGCTGCCCGTTGTCGCGCACCTGCACCAGAAGGCGGTGCCTGGGCGCGTCCTTCTCCAGGAAGGCGCGGATGGTGCGGATCTCGCCCGTGTACAAGGCCACGCTGAAGAGGCTGCTGTCCGTCGCCTGCACAATCTGGTAGGAGAGCCGCGAGTTCTGGCCGGCGTCCGCGTCGACGGCGGACACCTTCCCCACCAGGTAACCCGGGTCTGCCGAGCGGGGCACCACCTCCACGGCCAGCGAGCCGTTGCGGGGCACGGGCGCTACGATGACCGGCGCGTTGTCGTTCTGGTCCAGCACGAAGACGTGGACGGTGACATTGCTGCTGAGCGGGGGGAAGCCGGCGTCCTGGGCCAGCACTTGGATCTGGAAGTTGCGGATCTGCTCGTAGTCCAGCGAGCGCAGCGCGTACATATGCCCGCTGTCGGAGTTGATGGAGACGTAGGTGGCCACGGGCATGCCCTGGATCTGCCCGTCGGCGATGGAGTAGGACAGGTAAGAGTTCTGCTTGCAGTCCGGGTCCAGGGCGCTGACCGAGCAAATGGACGCCCCGGGCGCGTTGTTCTCCATCACGTAGACGCTGTAGGAGGGCTGCAGGAAGCGCGGCGCGTTGTCGTTGATGTCCGACACATGGACGGTCAGCGTCTTCCTGGTGGCCAGCGCTGGGCTGCCCCGATCTCGAGCCGTGATGCTGATGTTGTACTCAGGCACAGCCTCGCGGTCCAGGGGGTCGGTGGTCACCAGGGTGTAGTAGTTGTGGAAAGAGGACTGCAGCTGGAAGGGCACGTCCGGCGGGATCTCGCAGCTCACCTTGCCGTTGTCCCCGGAGTCTCTGTCCAGCACGCTGATCACGGCGATGACGGTGCCAGGAGGCGCGTCCTCCAGGACGGGCGTGGAGACCGAGGTGAGGGTCACCTCCGGCGCGTTGTCGTTGACATCCACGAGATGCACCAAGACCCGGCAATGGACCGCGACGGCGGAGGGGCCGCGGTCCTTGGCCTGCACGTAGAGCTCGTGCAGGTTGGCTCGCTCATAGTCCAGCTGACCCTTCAGGCGCACCTGCCCGCTGCGGGGCTCCACGCTGAAGAGCTCTCGGACCCTCGGCGGAGCGTGCCCGCTGAACGAGTACTCCACCTCGCCGTTGGTGCCCTCGTCCAAGTCGGTGGCGTTCAACCTGATGACCAGAGTCCCCTTGGGCGCGTCTTCCGGAAGACTCACCGTGTAGGAGGATTGATCGAAGACGGGCACGTTGTCGTTGGCGTCCAGCACCGTGACCACGACCCGAGCCGTGCCGGAGCGCTCGGGGATGCCGCCATCCAAAGCTGTCAGCAAGACCCGGTGGCTGCGCTGCTGCTCGCGATCCAGGCTTCTCTCCAGCACCAGCTCGGCGAACTTGCTGCCATCGCTGCGGGTCTGCACCTCCAGCGAGAAGAAACCGTTGGGGCTGAGCCGGTAAGTGCGCAGGGAGTTGGTGCCCACGTCCGGGTCCTGCGCGCTCTCCAGGGGGAAGCGGGCGCCGGGCAGCGCCGACTCCGTCACCTCCAGCACATACTCTTGCCAGGGGAAGCTGGGCGCGTTGTCGTTGATGTCCAGCACCTCCACCTCGACGCGGTACAGCTCCAGCGGGCTCTCGATGACCAGCTGCAGGTGCAAGAGGCAGGCCCCGCTGGCCTCGCACACTTCCTCGCGGTCGATCTTCTCGTTGACAAAGAGGATCCCGTTCTCCAGGTTCACCTCCAAGTGCTGCTTGCTGCCCGCCCGGGACACAATGCGAAACCGCCTGGCCGACAGCTTAGACACATCCAGCCCCAGATCCTCGGCGATGTTGGCCACGAAGGCTCCGTGCTCCAGTTCCTCGGGCACCGAGTAGTGCAGCTGGCTCGCTGCTGGCGCCGGAGCCAGAGCCAGAGCCAAGCCAGAAGTTAGCAGGAGCAACAGCTCCAGCCTCGCGCAGCTCCCAGCGCAGCCTGCCAGCCTCGGGCCGAGCCGGGGCCCCCCTGAACCCCTCACCCAGCGGGGAGTCCCGCCGCCTCCATCGGGAGAAGGCATCGGTGGGCTCAGCGCGGACGCGGCAGAGCACTGGCGCCGCCGCAGCTGCAGCCTCCGCTCCCGCCCTTGTGCGTCTTCATCATCAATGGACTTGGACTTCCAGCTACTTTCGGCTGGCAGGGGGAGCCGGCAAGGGAGGACCCGCCTGCCATTTCAGCACCGCATTGGTGGACAGCGCCGTCGAGCCCGAGCCCGAGCGGCTGCGACGAGGACGGGAGGAACGGTTAACCCTTTCGTAGCTGGCGGAAGCGTGGTGGGGAGGGGAGAGAGAGAAAGAGAGAGTGTGTGTGTTTTAATTCTTATACCCAGGAGGCTGCAATCATTTCCATGCGAGAAAAGGTCAGGTACCTTCCCAGCGTGGCGCGGTGTATTATCAGCAAAGCGAGGATAGCGTAGAAGTCCCCGATGAAACAAATTGGCTGTGGCGGAGAATTTGTGGATCCTGAAGAGCAGCAACCCTAGTTGGCGCCGAAGCTGGTCTCGCTCGCTGTCGCTGGAGGGGAGGACGCTGCTCTCTCCGGGTGTCTCAGCTTCGATCTCTTCCCAGAGAAAGAAAGTTCATTCCACTCGGGAATGGCAGGAATCCCCTCTCTTCCCGCCTCTGTTTGCTACAGCAGCATCTCCGGGGTAGATTAAAGAGCCCTCAAACACATCGAAAGCCAAATCCTCCCTATCCTGACATCAGACTCCACGCATGGATTTAACCTTTAACAGATGGTTAAGCTTCTACAGAATTGATTACATTTTCCTGCACACCGTTTTCCTTGTAATGCTGCTTTGTTTTTGTTTGTTTTTTAATTACCAGAGAAGAGGATTACATCCCAGACTGCCGGATCAAGGCTGAT
Organism: Podarcis melisellensis; assembly: GCF_964234715.1. Classification (NCBI taxonomy): domain Eukaryota; kingdom Metazoa; phylum Chordata; class Lepidosauria; order Squamata; family Lacertidae; genus Podarcis; species Podarcis melisellensis. The sequence continues at coordinate 87,165,789 of NC_138539.1, forward strand.
TCTATCAGCGCAGAGTCATGGAGAAAGCGCCCGCCCTCCCCACCCCACCCCCCCGCCCGCCCGCCAACACGCCTCCTCCTCGCTCTCGGGCCGCCGGAGTTCCCAAGTGCCTCTAATGCCGCCGACTCCGACGGCGAGAGCAGAAACAGCGAAAAGCGCCTGGAGGAAGGAGGCTCCACCGTGTGGCTGCTCTACAGGTTTTACATTAACCTTTCCGCAGCAGAGTGGTCCAGGCAGGCTGACACGCCAGCCACAGGCGTAGGTGGGAGGCTGAAATAAATTGACTGCAGTCCGCTGCTCAGGACCAGCTCTGCGTGTCGACTGATTCTGCTCCCGTTTGCGCGGCAGGTGGGGGAGTCCTCCTCCTGCTGCTTTTTGCCTCCCGGTTGTTTCCCTGATGTAGGTACAATTACGCGGCGTGCAGAGATAAGACTTCTGCCCGCAGCCTAACCACGAGGCGTAGTTCCTGCGGATTTACGCCCCTTGGAAAACAGCGGGGCTCAACTGGTTTGCACCGTGCCAGTGGCGTAGCGTGGGGGGTGCAGGGGGGGCCGGCCGCACCGGGCGCAACATCTGGGGGTTAGGGTTAGGGGGCGCAAATCCACGGGTTAGGTGGCACAAATTACTTGCCTTGCCCCGGGTGCTGACAACCCACGCTACGCCACTGCACCGTGCTACAGAACTTCAGCCGAATTGTGGTCTCCCGCGTGACAAGGAAGAAGCGATGGCAGCTCTTGCCTCACCTTCCTCTCTATATCAAAACGAGTGGTCTTTTCAGGCCCAATTCCAACACGTTTGCAAATAAAGTCCCGACGACCTAAATGGGACTTACGTCACAGGGCAAGAAACCCGTCGAGGGGCCAGGCGTCGCTCCCCTTCACTTCCACCGTCCCATTTGATTGGTGTTTGATTGGTTTTCTGGTGGCCTGGCTTTTCTGAGGGCCACCCGCACTGAGTCTCCTCCATTAGGTTCTCTGTCCAGCATCTCCAACCGAGCATCTCGGGTCTCCTCCGGGCAGGAGGCTGCTCGCGTCTCCCCACTAGTCCCAGTCCAGGCAGACGAGGACGGCCACAGGCTTCTCCCGGCGTCCCTTAGGGGGTGTTGCGGAAGCCCAGGGAGCCCTCCGAGCAAAACCTCCCCGAGCTCGGCTTGATTAAAGGCGGCGGGGCGAGGGAAGGATAATCTGATAACAATCTACTTAAGGGATTTGGAAGAGGCGCAGATTTCAGAGGAGATTGAGCCCTGCACTGATACTGAGCAGAACACAGATCCGGCGAGAGGCAAGCAGCCGCTCTCCTCTGCTCGCCATCTCTCCACACACCCCGCCCCCCGGGTCTGCTCGCCCCCTCTCCACAGCACCCCGCCCCCCCCCCGGATCTTCGAGCCTCTGTCCGACCACCACAGTGAAAATCACTTGCGGGGAAGGGGAGGAGGATTGGGCGAGGATACTATATTGGGCGTCAGGCTCGAGGGTTAAGAAAGGCAAACTCCGAGAAAGGAGGAGAGATTTAGCTATGGGGCAGTCGAGCTATAGGGCAGTCACAGCACACCTCTACTTGGGGGGCGGGGCGGGGCTAGTCGTGGTGAAGACACCTCTCACTAGATTGATCTTCCCGGTAACCCGAGGCAAGCGGTCAGATGTGTTTCATGAGTGCAGGTTTACCGACACAAGGCTTTCCACTCCCTGCTGCAACACATCCATCTGTTTACACACTGCTCTTTCTCTCTCTTCAAAAGTAAAACACTGGAGACAAACTTAGAAATAAATAAAGTTTATTTCATCCCTCCGCCCTCCTCTAAACACCCGCAAGGCAGTTAAAGAAAAAACAACCCTATCCCCAAACAGTGCGTAATAAAGCACTCTAGCAACTCACTCCAGCTGCATACCGTGGGGAGCCATCCATGAACAGCTAAATTGGCTGCCAGAAATGGAGTTTACCCTTGTTTGATCATACATGCAATTATGAAGCACTTATTCTACACAAGAGGACGAGAGTCTGCACTTACTTTGAGTTTTCACTCTTTTCTGGATTTTGGTGGGGAATATCAGGGTGCTCTTATAGCTCTGCAGAGAAAATAATGCCTAGCCCGGCACTGCTTCGTTTGCCACACACACCCAATTCCCTGGTTCCCGTGGGCTGCTTCTACCCTCGCTCCACCACGGAACTTGGAGGTCCCCACGCCGCTCTTCCATCGGAACCCAACGCTGCAGTTCCAGAACTCTCACGCATCGCTTGAGGAGACCTGGGCAAAGGATCTAGTCGGCGGCCCTAGGATCTGACCAACTGCCAAGGGTGCAAATGAGAAATGTCTGCTGGTTGTGCGAGAGGGTCATGGAAATACTCAGGGCCTGAGCTCCGGAGGACAGGAAACTGAAGCCCGTTGGAAGGGTTTGGGCTACATACAACTCCCATCACGCCTGGCCATTGGCCACGATGGAAGCTGCTAGTCAAACGCAGGCTGCCTTTCAAGCCTCTTTCAGACCCAGACCCTACATCTAAAGCAGATTTAAAGTCCATGGCTTCAGCCCGCACCCAAGGATCATGGGAACTGTAGTTTGTTATGGATGTTGGGAATTATAGCCCTGTGGGAAGGGAAAACAGTTCCCAGGATTTGTTGGGATGAGGCTACATTAGTTGGGACTAGCAGAGGAGGAAGGCTGAGAATATTGGGTGGAGACTCTTGCTGGGGGTGAAGTGGAGGAGAGAAAGGGATCCAGCGGGGGAGGGGCCTCCCTCCGTTTCCCTCCCAGCCCCCTAACTTCCCCTCGGCCAGGCCCTCCCCCAGCATTCCAAGGCTGTGGCTGGGGGAAGCGAGCATCGCTCCCTCGGCCAGCCTCTGCCCGTCAAAGGCCATGAGCAGCAAAGGGGCCCTCGCATGAGTTCTTCTTCACTAGAGCCAATGCACGTCTAGGGGCTCTGCATCCGGCATGCAGAAAGTCCCAGGTCTGGTCCCAGATTTCTCCAGTCAGGGCTGGAAAATGCTCCTATCTTAAACCCTGGAGAACCACTGCCAGCCAGAGTGGACAGTGCCAGGGGCATACACAGGATTTGGGGGGGGTGGCAGGGCACCCCCCCTGTCATCGTCCTCTGTCTGGCTCTATCTAACAGATTCAGAAAGAAATGTCTCACCAACATTTGTTTTAAATTACTTTCTTTTGACCCCAAGTGCTCAGAAAAATCTGTCAAAATCTTCAGTCATTTGAAAACTAGGGAGTTAAATGAAAAAATTAACACCAGGGAGTACCTTTCATGTGGTTAACGAGTATATTTTGCAAAATTACAAAGAACACACCCTTTTTCATCTTATTTTTTTAAAAATCTAAACTAAAATAAGTTTTCTTGGATTTGCTGAAAACCTTTTCAGTCCTTCCCCTCGCCCTCGAAGGTCCCAGAGCTGAACTGCCTCGGACTCACCTGGCAGGAAGGTCTAACACGGTACAGAGCTGTCCTGCTGGAGAAGCGCAAGAGGGCCAGTCCGCCAGCCAGCCTGCCTGCCCCCCTGCCACCTTTGCCATTTGCAGGGCTGGGAGTGTGGCTCCTGGCGGGCAACAACTTGTCCTTCTCTGCAATTGTAAAGGCCGCTTTCGGAGCCTCTCCTACAGTCAAGATGAGCAAGGGGGTTTCTCCCTGAGCTCTGGCCTTCCCTGCTCCCAGGTTCCCTCTCTGCCTGTCCCTGGCCTTCTTCCTGGGCTCTTCTGTTGCCAGAACAGACTTCCGCTTGGCTGCTCTTCGATGACTTGCCTGTTCTAGGCCAAGGCTCCTGCAAATCCTTCTGACAACCCCCTTTTTCTCTCTTTGGTGGGAGCCAGGGCCATCTAAAGTATATCCAGCGCTGTGGTGCAAAGATTCCTCTGGCGCCCCCCTCCTCATTTCCCAGAGCTGCCGACCTTTTTACGGTGCTGCCAGCAGTTTTGCGGGGCTGGAGGAGGCGGGCAGCTGCTGGAGGGCGGCTCCTCTGGTGGGCAAGAGGCAAAGGCTCCAGGCGCAGCGCTGCTTCAGCGCGGCAGGCAAGGGCAGCAAACTGATGCTGGGAGTTGCCGTGCCATGTCCAGGGTCCTCCTCTTCCTTGGCGCCCGTGCTGTGGTGGCCATGGCAGGCAGGTGGAGGCTCCAGGCATGGCGCTGCTTCGGCATGGCATGGTGGAGGCGGGCGAGGGCAGCGAGCTGATGCCGGTAGTTGCCACGTCCAGCCTCCACCTCTTCCCTGGCACCCTCCAGAACTTGGCACCCTGGTGCCCTGCGCCACTTGCCTCTATGGACAAAACGCTCCTGGTGGGAGCCAAAATGGGAAGAGTTGCTGGCATTTCCTTCTTGTTTGCCTTCTCTCTTTCTCCTGCACAATTTCCGGGCAGGCAGCTAAGGCTTGATAGGGAGCTGGGGTGGGGGTGGGGACTCATTCATTATCAGAACACCAAACAATGGTGGTATCTTCCAGAGAGTGGTGGGTGGGCTCAGGGGGCACTCAGAGATTTGGAGGCACCTAAGGTTCATTGGTCACGACTGACTTCTCCCTGTTTAGAAGAAGAAGTAAACAATAGGTCCCCACCTTTATTGTATTATTTATATCCTACTAAGGTGGTGTGCACGTGGTTTCTAGGTGGCATGGACCAGACCCAGATCTGCTTAGCTTCAACAAGGTGGCAGCCTCATGCCTTCAGACTACACTCTGGGATGGCCTAAAAATTGCATTTGTCCTACAAGGATCCTCACTTCCCAGCTTTTGCTAATTGGAGAGGTTCAGGCTGTGAGCTCATGAAAAATAGTACAGCAGAACCAAGTCCCTGTCCAAGGCTGCAGTTTTCCATAGGGAAATATTTGTGGACTCCGCCAAAACCTATTTTCATTTTCTGTCTGGCATTGTGGAGGCTGTGTGACTTTCTCCATCAATGACTGTGAAGGGAGCTTGTAAACTGTTATATTCAGGTAAAATAACATTGTGAAGCGAACAGGCAAGCCATGGCAGCAGTAGGGGTGCATCATTTTTCACAATCTTGACAAGGTAGTGCAGCTGTTAATCAACAAACAACCGCAGAGAGTGTATATAGGATTATATGTACAAATTATAGATGAATGTGGTAATAAATCTACAACTCGGTGAGAATTCAGAAAAAGTACCCACTGAAATACTGGAAGGTACACCAAAAACAGCAAGACATGCCTGTCAGAGATATTCAAGGATCATTATTGCAGCTGTAAGCCTGACTCAGTGCCCTCTTGACCCCTGTCCCTCCTGGCTTATTAAATCTACCAGAGAGGCAAGTTGACTGGTTGGGTCCACAGCAAGGTTCATCGCATGAGGGGGTGGTGTCTACTGCAGTGCTAGGTTTTCTCCTAAAGAAACCAGGCCTGGACTCCATGGACTGGAATAAATATTACCAGTCGCAAATACCCTCTTCTTGGAGAAGGTGGTGGAGACAGCTGTGGTGGAGCAGCTGCAAGCATTTTTAGATGGCATGGATTGTTTAGATCCATTCCAATCTATGTCCAGGCCTGGCCATGGGACTGAGCTGGCATTGGTTGCTCTGATGGATGACCTTTACAGAGAATGGGTTAAGGAGAGTGCAATCTTGCTCCTATTGGTTAATATCTCTGCAGCATTCAATACCATTGACCGTGGTATCCTCTTGCACTGGCTCCATGGAATGGCAACTGGGGGCACTGTATTAGAGTAGACAACTGAAACAAAATGCTCCTTCAAATTTGAGCAGGTTCAGCACAGTAGTGGTTTATGAATAGGATTAGTGGAAAATTAATTCCCAGTCATGGATTTATCTTACTATATAATAAAATTGTAAGGCTGTCATTACACTATATTTCACATGGTCACCAATAGGTAGCCACAGCAACTTCAGCATTCTTGTCCTTCTCTGGGAAACAAAAGTATTGTTGTGAGTTGGGGAGGGGGGAATAGACTATATGCCAAGACCAATCTAACCCATGGATCCAGCAAGTGTTTAAATAAAAGCCAAACTAGCTTCATAGGTAGGGCTGGACGATACCTGGTTTCCAACATTGTGATATATTATCAGCTAGACATTGTGATATATCAATATATCACAATGTCTGAAATAAGGATGGAGCAATGGAGAGGCATTGGCTGGCTTCATGGTTTTTCCTACATTGTGATTTTTGCATAGCACCCACCCACAAAAACACATACCCCATGATTCACGATATATTGCCAAGTCAGAACTCATGAAACTGATATCATGATATGGACTTCCAACTGGTTTGGGGTGATAGGTCGATATATCACCCAGTGCTAGTGATAGTCTGGGTAATGGGCCATTAAGAGAACAAGAGATGGAAAATGAGTGGTGGCCCTCCCCAAACTCGTAGTTAGAAAGACAAAACCAGAGTTGAGGACAGAGCATTGAGTGATGTGAGCTAGAAGCAAAGCAGGAAGCTGGGAAACCAGAGAGAGAAACAGAGAGAGAGGGAGGGGGAGAGGGAGAGAGAGAGAATCTCACACCGCTTGGAGGTTGGGGCGGCGTGCAACAATATATATCTCTGCATACTTACAACCCAGCCTTTCTACTTGCCATTAAGCCTACTTGCCCATCCTTCTTTAAATAGAAAAGGCCAGTTTAACTGGAATGGAGCATGGTCAACCCACTTCTGGGTATGAGTTGGAGATTACTATGTTCAGAGGGGAAATAGCTCAAGCTCTGTGTGAAGTCTTTTGAGTCATCACACCTGAGCTCAGGGAAGAGCAGCCTACCCATTAGGAGAGAATTCCTCTCAGACATTCCAGAATTAACTGGCAACCCTTAAGACACATAACATAAGTTTATCGAGGACTGGGGAAAGTTGGTGGATTATTGGGAAGGTATAAATGATAGATAAATAACGTTAGTGGCATTTAAAGAAGCTCTGTAAAAGTCGAAGAAATATTGCAAAAAAGAAAAACAGGATTAAAAGGTATATTAAAAGGCAATAGGTGAAATTAAGAAATGTGTATATTTAAAAATTAAATTCGGATGATTATCAGAGAGGTTGAAGGAAGTCCAATGTGAAAAAATTGTTAAAGCTGAATGTGAAGTGTTATGTATTTTTATGTGGAAATTAATAAAAAAATATTATAAAAAACAAGACACATAACATATTGCAGACAGACAGCAGGGATAAAAAAACTGATTTTCTAGGACTTACAACTATGACTTTTAGGCAAGTTGGCCAAAAAGATATAGCTAATTTCCATCACTGCTAGGAAGAGGCAGGCTGTTTGGTTGCACCTAGACCAGTTGGAAGCTAGTCCCTTGCACTCTTGCAAGGCCAGTCAGTCAGTGTGGTACCTGCCTTGGCACGTGAAGAGGGTGAGCACCTAAAACTCACTGTTGTTTTCTACCATCAAGACAGATTATGATCCCAGCACCATAGGGCTGCTGCATGATTACACACCCAGATAAAGAAAGGACTTATTTTATTCACAAAGCCAATGGAGTAGACAGGCAGCATGGTGTGTTGGACTAGGACCTGGGAGACCAGGATTCAAATCTGGAGAGGCAGAGAAGTGTGTGTGCCACCTTCAGCTCCTTGGAGGAAAGTGGTATATAAATGTAATAATAAATAAATACAAATAGGAGAGTCAAATAAATTAGATAAATTCATAGCACTTGGTATAATCCTGGATTTTTTATTTATTTACTTACCATGCATTGTAGTGTCATCTATGAGCACAGCACTTAAAAAAAACCAGGTATGACAGATCCTCCTGCAAAAGGTTTGCCGTCCAAAGAAGATGGAGCAAAACTAGAGATGAAAAGGGAAATAAAGGCATGAGCAGCCAGGAGAAGATGTGATTATTTCAACTGCACATACTTTGGCTTACTTACAAATGAAGCTGATGTTGAGCTGAGCTGTTCAGTGAAATACTGACTTATGCACAGAGAAGAATTTGGCCTTTTCGGATGATCCCATCCCATAGGGGAGGGTCCATACTTTAAATGCTGCACAGCTGACAGTCTGTAATGGAAGCAGCCCAGGGCTGGAGCAGCAAGATGCCCTGCCCATCAGAGCACAACACTGTGCAGTGCTCTGGCAATATTGCATGCTTCTCCCAGGAAGGGGTTACTGTAGGTCAGCAGTGATGCACTCAGGCAGAGTCGTGTGGGTGGCCAGGGCAAGCATAGCAGGGATGTTGCTGGTCAGCACTGATGCGCATTGGCAGCACTGGGCAAAGAGCCAGAGTTGGAAATAGCAGGGGGTGCTGCAGGTTACAGCTGAGATGCCTTGGCACAGCTGCCTTCTGGCTCCCAGCCTGGCCTGGCCAATATTATTATTCCACTTTCATGCACACCAAATTCTTAAGATGGTTAAGATAATAATGTGCTAGAAATCTCTCGCAGAGGAATTGAAAACAAATGCTGGATGATTAAGGGGTGAGGGAAATACCTTTATTGCAAGAGCTGGTTTGGGGATAAACTCTTCCATTTCTGATTTTTTGTTTGTTTGTTTTATTACATTCTTTATATATATTTATTTCATCTACAACTATTATATCTGTGGATGCATCAACTGTTTAAAGCTGAGACATGCCTGATAAGCTGATGCTGCCCTGGGGAACATCTATATGAAGATTAGAAAGGGCACCAAGCAAGAATGAAACTCACAATGTTGCTATTAATGTGGAGAGTCAATTGCAGCAAGCTGCATTTCTACAATTGGATGCTTGGGGGTGGGGGGGTGGAAGGAGAGCTAGGTGGAGGTATTCTGTGATGTGTGTACCCTCTGTAAGTTAATCATCCATCCTTCCCTGAAGGAGCTTCAGCTTTTTGCATTAAATTGGGTGAGATGAACACAGGTGCCTTTAGGGAAGTGAAGTGGCTGTGTCAATGAGGTGTTTGTATTTATTAACTCACAAGATGGACTGCTGGTCTCCATGTGATAGGAGAGAAAATATTAAAATCCTAAACCTCACACAAGGCTAGCATCACCAAGCCACAGTCTCTAATAAACCATTCTAGTCAGGGATGAAGAGCAACCAACTGCAGAAGGAAGGACCCAGGAATATCCTCTGGCAAGCTTACCAGGAGGGCGTGTCGTTAAAACCCCCCTCGTTTACTGAAAGCTAAAAAGGCTCCTGATCCCAGCTAGCACACGTGGTGAGGCATCTAAGAGTTGCTTCACACACAATGTTCTTTAGGTAACCATCCCAGGCATGCATAAAATGGAAAGTGTGACTATGACAAACAGATGTTTGCAAACACATGCGAAATGCAGGTATACTCATAGGAAGCTGTGGCTCCCTGTCGAGCGTACAGTCTGGGCCAGTCTGGGGTTTGGTGTTGTGTACTGTGTGAAACAAGGGACACGGTTGGTGCTGTGGGTTAAACCACAGAGCCTAGGACTTGCCGATCAGAAGTCAGCGGTTTGAATCCCCACGACGGGGTGAGCTCCCGTTGCTCAGTCCCTGCCCTGCTCCTGCAAACCTAGCAGTTCGAAAGCACGTCAAAGTGCAAGTAGATAAATAGGTACCACTCCAGCGGGAAGGTAAATGGTGTTTCCGTGCTCTGCTCTGGGTCACCAGGAGCGGCTTAGTCATGCTGGCCACATGACCTGGAAGCTGTATGCTGGCTCCCTCGGCCAATAAAACGAGATGAGCGCCGCAACCCCAGAGTCGGCCACGACTGGACCTAATGGCCAGGGGTCCCCTTACCTTTACCTTTACTGTGTGAAACAGCCACAATATGACAATTATACCCACCAAACAAGTCATTGCTAAGGGTATGGGGTCGTGTTCAAAGTGCTAAGCACTGGTACTGCAGTTCTAGTGTGCTCCAAGGCCCTGGAGTGCAAGTCCCATGGTGAGCAAAAGATTCTTGCATTGCAAGTGGTTGGAATAGATGACCCTCATGGTCCCTTCCAACTCTACAATTCTTTGATTCTAACTAGGCCCTTTCCCCAGCTGTTTGTTCTACATCAAGCAGCAAGCCAATAGTGCCTGGACACCAAACGCTGCACTGTTCAAACATTCACTTTAGCAGGAGCACAGCTGAAAAAGAAACTAACCAAAAGATCAGGTGATGATTGGAGACACCCCAAGAAAGCATGCCTCACTTCAAAGGTGGATATAGCCCCAACACCATTCTCCCCCCCCCCCAACATGTGAACCTTCACATAAACATTTCAGAGAGCAGAACGACTATTATGCACATAAATAATGGGTAGCGGTAGAGAGAAGGTCTGGTTTAGGGGTGCAAAAGATAACTGGAGGAAGCCATGACTACACATGGTCCCTCTCCAGCATCCTACACATCCAACAGAACAGCAGTGTCCACATACAACTGCCTCTATAAAACCAGCAGCCAAACACATGATATGTCAACAGGGGAATGAGAAGCCAAGAGGCATGCTGTCAACATCCACAGGCAGGATACAGTCTGTGCAGAAACGCAAGGGGGCCAGAAACCACAGCAGAAGCAGAGTTTGGGGCTCCAGAAGGATGCTTCTAATGTTGACCCAGGTCAGATAATATTAACAGTCGGTCAGTCAGATAGTGAAATGAAGGAGTCATATGGTTAATTGCCTGAAGATGGACGGAAGTATTTGGGTGCATAGAGTTTCCCCTCCGTCAGATGCAATCAAGATGCAACCGCTGGTTATTTCTGGTTGCAACAACTCTCCATGGCCCTGTGAAATGAAGTACTCTTCAGCTTGCCAAACGGACAGAAAAAGTTTCAGCAGTTTAATTACAATGGGGGGGAAAGGAGAAAGGAGAAATACAAATAATTAGCATTAGCATAATGGTTTAGAGTAGGGATGGGTGGTGGCAAGGAAAAAATAGGTATATAAAGGAGAATTCCCTGGATGCCTTTTCTCGCCACACAGCTCAGCTGTCCTGTCCACCTGCATTGGGTGATCTCGTGCCTCCATGACTGCTGAAGACCTATTGCATGCTATAGAGAAGCCTTACTTTGGCTAGTGGGGGATGCTCTTCTGGTGTCACCTGTAGGGACATATAACGTATAGGGATCATATAACGTCAATTGGGATCGACCGGTCGATCCCCGGGAGGTTTTGGTAGATCATGGTTGATCCTTTTCCTTTGCCATTGCAAAACAGCATCCAGCCTTGCCCCCTCGCCCCGTCCTCCATTTGTGCATGATCACTATAGCAGAAGACACAGTTTTCGTTGCAAGGCTGATGGTTTACTTAGCAATCTTTCGGTGAGTGACTTTCACCCTTAATGAAGCTCAACATATTGGACCTGATTTCCCCCCACCCAAAAAAACTGGGGCTTTACTCCCTAAAAAAAGCTCAAGAACTTTGACCTGAAACCCCCCCCCCAAGGGGTAGATCACTGCCAGTGTTTAATTCCGTGAGCAGATTGCAGTCTCTTAGGAGCTGGATGTCCCTGGATTATGATAATCAGGCATCCAAACAACATGACCAGTCCAACAAAGTTGATGTTGAGGAATCATGGCTTCGACACTGGTGATCTTTGCTTCTTCCAGTACACTGGTGTTAGTTTGCCTGTCTTCCCAAGTGATGTGTAAAAAATTTCGGAGACACCGTTGATGGAATCGTTTGAGGAGTTGGAAACCTTTAGAAGGGCATCTGAAGGCAGCCCTGCATAGGAAAGCTTTTAAATGTGCAATGCTTTGTTATGTTTTATATACATTGTAAGCTTCCCAGAGTGCCTGGGGCAACCCAGCCAGATGGGTGGGGTTTTATTATTATAATAATAATAAACCTATAATGTTAGCATATGTGTCCAGTGATGGTACATGAGAGCCCAAGGAAAGAAGCAACTCAATGGCAGACCAACATATTTAGAGCCCTGAAGCTCAAACTCTCATGGGGGCCCTTTTGCAACCAGCAATGAGGTCTGAGGAACCACTGTTATCTTCTTCAATGGGGTTGTTCCATGACAGACCACCACTCCTTTACAACATCTGTGCTACTGACTCTCAGACTTTGGGATTGTTGAAATATACAACAAAAAATGCATCAATTTGAGTCGAGCCACTCAAATTGGGTCTACTAGACCCCCCAAAAATAACCAATGGGTACTAAAGTTGCCCCTGGAACAAATCCAGAATAAGGTGGTCCTGAATCTTAAACTTCATTAGTTTCATAGTAGGTCCACCCTGAAGCAAAGACTTGAGCAAACCTTCTTCGCACACTCTTTAAAAAAAGGAGAAGAAGGCAGAGGTCAGGAGGAGAAGGAACAACAAAACAACAAAAAACGGAGGGGGTTAAACACAAAGTCAAATAAAAAGGACAGAAAATAGGGTGTCTGAAGAATAATGAGAAAGGACAGGGGGTGAGCGAATATGCAACCAAGGCATTCATGTTTTATGGAGAAAGGACATAAATTTTGAGAAAACAGAAGAGAATAAAATTAGGGAACACAAAGGAATTCATGCCTGATAACTTTTGATGTCTGGATTCAAGTACACAGAAGCCCAAGCGCTGCAGTGTCATAAATCCTCTGACTTCAGATAAGAACTGTTTGCCTATTGTAGCTGATAAGAAGCTTTCTTTGTTTTCATCTATGTCATGAAACTATTAAATTCTAAACTCGCTCTGAGGCCTCTGCAGCGCCTGTAAATTTATGTCCAAGGGGTGTGTGGGTGTGCCTGCTTTCAAGTCACATTTTGATTCACTAATCCAGGGTTTCTTACCTATTATCGTCCAGCTAAGAAAGAGCATTATTGTTTTCTTACACCAATATCCCACTGGACATCTTCTGATGGTGTCACCTGATAAATCGGCAGAGTACACATGAGCACTGTGCTGTACAATAATATTGTACAATCCAACATAATTAGACCATTGCCTAGCAACCTCAAGAGGTGCTTGATGCTTTCAAGTGGCAGAGTTGAATCTTGCAACTGCAGTGTGATGTCTAAACACTGAAACAAGCAAGTACCTGATATGGTGCCAGTGCCACAGAAGCTTGGCAGCAGAAACTGGCAGGCTTCTATGGCGGGGAGAGACCCAGAGAGGGAAGAAAATGTGCGAATGGGGACAAGATGAGGAAGAGGAAGAGGAAGAGGAGGAGGAGGAGGAGGAGGAGGAGGAGGAGGAGGAGGAGGAGGAGGAGGGAGGCATGCAAAGCTACTGAGGAAGGTGGAAGTACTGAGGGAGAGTGCAGAGGATCTTGGATACAGGCCTGGAAAAAGGGAACAATGATCTTAATGACTGAGCTTCTCCAAAGAGAGCACAATCAAGTATCCATAAGGAGATCCACAGCTCTCCTGACCCATATGTGCACATCCTATTGCATCATCACACATAATTGTGGGAGGGAAATTTAGTGGGAGGGACAAAAGCTGAGAAACCAGGAGGAAGAACAGAGTTTGCTTTTGGGAAAGCAGGAGTTGAAAAAATGGAAGCAGAGAATGAAGAGGGGGAAGAAGGGAAGGCACATGGCAAATGTCATAAACATAAAGGAAGATGACAGGAAAAGAGACCGTGTCAGCTGTAAAAGAGATAAGGCAATTGGCTCCTGGGGAAAAGGTGACAAAGAAAATGGAGTCAAGGATTTGATTCTGCATCATTTTTCCCCAGCAATGAGTGCTAGATAAGAAGTTATTAAGTTATATCGTGCTTCATCAGCAAACAAAGCACTCTGCAATCGGCTCATTAATCTTTATGTCTAGGGCTGAAATGAACAGAGCTTTTCAAGTTCACAACTGACATTCAAAACTCCTAACTGTATAGGCACATTTAGATTATCATTTGAAGCCTGTGAGAATTTTGACAAAAGTGCTTGGTCCTTCCTCTCGCAAAAACAGACCTCTTACCTACAGCCCCCAAATCAGCTAGTCAAGTGAAGGTGCTGCTCTCACTTCTCTGCTGGCCAGCCACAAAGGCAAGGACATCAAACTCAAATAGGTAGTGATGCAGCCCATTTCTTCTGTAAGCAGAAATCCAGACGCCACGTACATATTTTTTCCACAGAGAAAGCTAATGTATACTGAACAATTGTTCACATACGTAAAGGTAAAGGGACCCCTGACCATTAGGTCCAGTCGTGACTGGCTCTGGGGTTGCGGTGCTCATCTCGCTTTATTGGCCGAGGGAGCTGGCGTACAGCTTCCGGGTCATGTGGCCAGCATGACTAAGCCGCTTCTGGCAAACCAGAGCAGAACACGGAAACGCCGTTTACCTTCCCGCCGGAGTGGTACCTATTTATCTACTTGCACTTTGACGTGCTTTTGAACTGCTAGGTTGGCAGGAGCAGGGACCGAGCAACGGGAGCTCACCCCATCGCGGGGATTCAAACCGCCGACCTTCTGATCATCAAGTCCTAGGCTCTGTGGTTTAAACCACAGTGCCACCTGCGTCCATGTGCAAAGTATTTCCCACACCACAAAACAATCACAACTACACGTGTACTGGCTATACTTAGTAGTGGAAATGAGGAAGGCAAAGTAGATATTATGCTTCACTGCACCACAAAAAAACTACAGTTGTATTACCGCTACACATGCAGTATTAAGACCAAGAGGTGGAAGCTGGGGCAGATTTGGCAGCTTCCAGTCTTCTGGGCTTAATCCATCTCAATTCTCAGCATCCTGCATTTCTAACCAGAAGGCAGAAGTTTAGAAAAGCCACAGTCCAGCCCAGTTTTTGGTCCCAAGTCTCTCCCCTACAGAGAAGTTTAAAACAAGTCCCTTTCCATCTCCATCTCTCTTTTCCACTGCCTGTTGTTGTTGTTTTCTTTAAGGTGACCCTGCTTATGATCCCTTCCTCCCCTTTCCTTGCCTTTAAGCATCTGTGTCCATGAAGTGGTGATCCCCGGTTGAAACAGCAGCAACCCACTTTTGGAAGCAGCAGAAACAAAGAAAGTAGGTCTAGGGCAGACTGGGAGAAGTGTTGGCAAAATAGGGCAAACTGGAAGAACATTAATCAATGTTGACCAAATAGTTGGGTTTCTAGGGATCTTTGATAACTTAGGTGAATAAATGAAGGGACTTTGCCTTCAGGAAACACATACAGCAGATAGCAGGTCACCTCCTAAGAAATTGTTCTAAGTATAGTTTTATTACAAGATGTCATTGGGCACCACAGATTAGGCACCCTCACGTGTATCCTGTAGAGCAGGCATGTCCAACTCCCAAGAGACTGTGATCTACTCCCAGTATAAAAAAACCTGGCAGTGATCTATCCATTGTCATTGGAGAGAGGAGGAGCGTGCATGGGGTGGGTGTATTGCCCAGAGTTGTTGAGCTATTTTTAGTAGGGAAGTGCCCAGAGTTTTTTAGCTATCCCTCTGTAACTTTTCATACATTATAAGGATCCCGTGTTCTACCAGGATCAGCTGGGGATCTACTGGTAGATCACGATCTATTGGTTGGACAACCCTGCTGTAGAGTAGATAAAACTGTAGCAGTGTTAGCAGGGCTGGAGGGTGGGATTGTGGATTTCTTGAGGACTACTGGACGGAAGGTAGCATATAGAACCTGGTCCAGTAGTTTGTTAAATTGATCGGCAAATGGTGGCCATAGAGATATTCAGACTCTGGCATGCCTTTCAGTAGCAGGAGCACAATTTGAAATGTGGAAATAAAGGCTGCTGCTAGAAAAGTAATAGCAGCATCAGCTTTTTAAAAATCCTGAGGTTGTTGTCTATCTCTTATATATGGATAAGGAGCTGGAGAGAGGCATCATGCACGATAAACTCTCATAGAAAGCACTACATTTATGTGGGCTAAGAATTGAGGCAGCTGCTAAGCTTGCCACCAGATCTCATGATGTGACAAGATATTTCAGAGTTCCAGCTCCTTCCCTTCAGAGTTTTCCAGGGAAAGGACTAAAAAACTGAGGTGAGGAGCCAGCATCAAGGAGAGGCTGTTTTCTGCCTGCCTTAAAAAGACCATTTGACTGACTGGCTGAGCTCTCTCTCTCTCTCTCTCTCTCTCTCTCTCTCTCTCTCTCTCACACACACACACACACACACACACACACACACACCCGGCTCCACCTCAAGCTAACAAATGTTGTTCCCCCCACAAGAGTCCACCTTAAGCTGAAGTCAGACAGCCCAACCAATGTCTGTTGAACCTTTTTCTTAAAACAAACCTTCAGTGAAGAAGCTCTGATCAAACAAGATTTCTGAGCACATAGGGAGATGATACAGCATTCCAAATTTCCCCTCCAAATGGACTGAGGACTGTCAAACAAGGGTATCCTCCCCAAAATGTTTAAAATGCATACAGAATATATAGTATTAAAATATTCATTATATTTCTTCTAGTAAACCAATAGACTTTTCTGTGGCATAGGATGGAGAGCTGGTATGGTCCAAATGTTTCGAACAGGAAATGGTTCTGCTCTGGTTTGTGAGAAAGAAAGACAGATATGTGACCAATTTCCAAATACCTGATCTACAAGGTCCTGAGGCAAAACAGGACCTCTCTTTCTCTTTCTCCTCCCCCCCCACCTCAACATTCTTTGCCCTTGCAAGGGACAACTCGGTGACCTGCTGGTGGTACCAGGTGTGACAGGTAAAGGTAAAGGGACTCCTGACCATTAGGTCCAGTCGTGGCTGACTCTGGGGTTGCGGTGCTCATCTCGCTTTACTGGCCAAGGGAGCCGGCGTACAGCTTCCGGGTCATGTGGCCAGCATGACTAAGCCGCTTCTGGCAAACCAGAGCAGTGCACGGAACGCTGTTTACCTTCCCGCCAGAGTGGTACCTATTGATCTACTTGCACTTTGAAGTGCTTTTGAACTGCTAGGTTGGCAGGAGCAGGGACCGAGCAACGGGAGCTTAACCCGTCGCGGGGATTCGAACCGCCGACCTTCTGATCAGCAAGTCCTAGGCTCTGTGCTTTAACCCACAGCGCCACCCATGTCCCAGGTGTGACAGAGATACACATTAAAGAGAAAAAAGAAAGAACCTGCATTTGTGTAAATCTGGTAAATCAAAAAACCTTGTATTTTAAAAAAATGTTGAAGACTATTTTGCCCAGTGGAAAACATGCTTGAAGTGTTGACTTTGGGATGAGATTGTTGTGCCATTTCATAAACAATTTTTTAAAAAATTGCTTGCACAGGTGAGAAGACCTTTTGGGAAGACAGGCTTTTGGGAAAGACAGGACCTTTTGGGAAGACAGCCTTTAATGAAGGGCTGGCGCCATGCTGTTTTTGTTGTGATGGCCTCTCTCTCCCTCTCTATAGTTTTAATTCTATAGTATTAATGTTTAAATGTTTTATTAATAATTGTTTTCTCCCTGTGTTTTCAGTTGTCCCTATTTTATCTGTAAGCCACTTTGAGTCCCTCTCAGGGAAAAAGACTGGGGTGTAAATAAAATAATAATAATAATAATAATAATAATAATAATAATAATAATAATAATAATAATAATGGTGGTGGTGGTGTTGATGATGCACAGGTAAAGAAACTACCTGTGCACATGCCCACAATGGATCTTGGGTTTGCAGAACATGCAGGGGGTGAAGAAGTCCTAGTTTAGGGGAGGGAACAAGAACATGCTGTGTGAATACAACCCCAATAAAGTGAATAGGAAAGGCTGAGATAAATTTGGACACATAAAATCCTGTGTGGATGAAGGTGCATGTGGAAACAGTGGCCCATGTGTGCATTACCACTCTAGAATGGACATAGAGTGGACGCGGGTTAAACCACAGAGCCTAGGGCTTGCTGATCAGAAGGTCGGCGGTTCGAATCCCCGCAACAGGGTGAGCTCCCGTTGCTCGGTCCCTGCTCCTGCAAACATAGCAGTTTGAAAGCACGAAGTGCAAGTAGATAAATAGGTACCGCTCTGGCGGGAAGGTAAACGACGTTTCTGTGTGCTGCTCTGGTTCGCCAGAAGCGGCTTAGTCATGCTGGCCACATGACCCGGAAGCTGTACACCGGCTCCCTCGGCCAATAAATCAAGATGAGTGCTGCCAGAGTCAGCCACGACTGGACCTAATGGTCAGGGGTCCCTTTACCTTTACCTTTAAGCCTACTGAAATGTGCACCTAATGTTTTCCTATTTGCATGCATACCATCCATCCTCCCTTTCCCTTTCAAATTTAATGCCTGAAAAGCTGGAAAATCAAAGTCCCACTGCAAGACTGACCGCACAATCATTATTCTGCATCAGAGTGCCTCTTCTGAGCCATACTTGCTGCCTAGACCCATTTCAGCTTCACATGACATTCAGTTGCCAGTAACAGTCCTATCATGTGCATGAAAATGCACAGTGGAGCTGACCCTCCGTGGGCAGAAGAAGGGGCTGAGTTTTACTGCAGCAGCCACATGATTCTTTTATTAGGACGAACTCAAATGTCACAGAGCAGTGAGCAAGCCTTCTGAGTTCTTCAGGGCTCCTTTTCAGTTGGGTATTAAGCAAAACAGAAAACTGTTGGCTAAAATATATTTTAGTTAACTGACTGGTTTTTGAAAAATCTGCAGCCCTATGAAGGCAAATTTTTAGCAGATTACTATGTTTAATTGTTTAATCAACTAAACATTGCATCTCTTTAAAAACACAAAACAAAATTATATATATATATATAGGCAGGGAGCATGTTCCTAAACATGCTTAAAACTCCCAGTCTATAGTTCAGGAGGGAGGTGGTGAGATGCAGACTTAATTAGGTTAGACCCTGCTGGGTGCAAAATAATCTCAGGTTGCAGCAAGGCATGCTGGGGTGAAAGAGCAATAAGTGCTCTCTCTTTAAAAATAAAAAAAAATCTGCCAGTTATTTAGATGTGCCAGAAATAGATCCGAATAACTGCCAGCTTTTATACTTTCAAAGGAAGAGCAATTATAGCTCCTTCACCACAGCATGCCTTGCTGCAACCTGAGATTATTTTGCACCAAGCATAGTCTAGCCTAATTAAATCTGCATTGCATCTCAAACTGTGCACTGCGTGTGTGCGGGGGGGGGGGGGGGGGCGTGTCAGTATGCATAGCAACATAGATTCCTTTCACCACCATCTATTCATTAAGAGATGTGACTTTTAGTTGAGATTAATCAGTTTAAGACATTATGATTGGCTAAAAAGTTGCCTTCACAGGTAGCAGATTTTCTTTTTCTTTTTTTAAAAAATCATTTTAAGAACAAAAGCTCCATTTTAGAAGAGGCATTCCCTCCTGTGTGAGTGAGAAGCAAAAAGAGCATGCCTCTCCTACCATTATTTGCACACATAATCTATACACAAAAATAACCTTTCCACCTTTAAAAACTATTGTTTTTACCAGAGGGAATATATGCAGATTTAATCACTCAATTAACCACATATAATTAATTATCAGTTTTCTTTAATCTACCATCAGTCCTTGTCGTTTCGCTTACTATCCAGGCTGAGAATTCTGAAAAAACTGAAAAGCTTGCTCACTACTTGGTGACATTTTGGTTGGTCCTAATAAACGTCTGATGCGTCTGTTGCAGGCTGCATTCTTCTATTGCCCCAACACCAATAGTTGCAATCCACCCGCCACCCCATCCATTTGGAACTAGCAAACCTAGTTCCTTCCACGTTTAGCCTACCAGAAATATGAGACTGCCTTACACCGCAGGGCACACCTGCCACCACAGTAAGGAAACATTTTCAACGCCTCTCCAATTTCCGGCTGCTACACACAAGCAATTTTTAAATGGCTCAGATGGGAAGGTATACTCTCTATGCCCCTGAGGCACAGCAAGGTAAATCAGGCTGTCTCTGACTGGGAAGTCTCTGCGAAAGTGATTTGCCCCTAATGACAATGAATGGCAGTAGCTGCTGCTTAACTGGGACAGCGTTCTATTAGCATATATACTCTCTAATGGAGAAGAATGTCCCTAACACCAAGAAGTTCAACCCCAGCTCAGCAGATTTTTTAAAATGGGCTAAAACTAAAATATAGCCTTTTGTACATAAAATTGCAAATGAAGACTTTATTTCCCTGGAAGCCTCTTGCCAAGGGGTGCTGGTGTTTCGGTCATTGTGTCCTTGATCGAGAGCAGTGTCTCTAGAAAATGGCAAGCTGCACAATTCTGGATTCTGCAGCTTGGCTGCCTAAAGAGGCCCAAATGATTGCCAGCCTCCCTATCTACATGTCAAAACCATGCCATAAGTTACAGCTGTGCTTTCATGCAGCTCTACGAAAAGGTCAAATCAAAATTTCTCTAGATACTCAGAACTACTGAAATGCCACTACAATCCCTTCCCCCCTACCCCCCCCCAGGCTGGCCAGTCAGAGGCATCATAAATTGAGAACGCTCGGTCATCATTTTTGTAGCAGACTCCACTCAGCTGCAGGCAATTCACTCTCACATCCCATACAGAGTCCTCTGTTACGCTGAGTAATCGGAAATCTCCTCCATGCCTTACACCTTGTCCCAGCCTCTAGCCTCCACAGTCTGTTCTGGGGTGATTTGCAAAAATGATACAAAATACAAACAAAACATAGCACGATTTTTAAAATTATTAATATGTTAAGACACATTTAAAAGCCCAGGAAAATAAAAACATCTTTGCCTGACACTGAATATATAACAACAATACTGGCACCAGGTGGGCCTCTCTAGGGAAGGAATTCTAGGAATGGGGTACCATCACTGTGAAGGCTCTCTCCCATCACAGCCCACCTTACTTCAGTTGGTAGGCAGATATTAAAGGGAGCCTCTGAATATGACCTAAAGGTATAGGTAGGTGTTTTTTAAAAAAAATAAAAATAAAGATTTTATTTTGTACCAAAAAGTTCCCGCAGCATCTCCACTTTCAAGTCAGAGAGTCTTCTTCACAGTTTATTTACATTCAGTATGAGTCACAGACATGCGGTTATGGGTAAAGAGAGGGGAGGGAGGGAGAGATAGGAGGATAATGATCTTTCATTCTATTGCATAGTGTTTGTGTGAGGGTTTTGTGTCAGTGTCACATGAGTAGAGCCTTTATTTATATATGTATTTATTTTGGTTAACGGTGGGAGAGATTAGAGGTTTCAGAGC
Organism: Podarcis melisellensis; assembly: GCF_964234715.1. Lineage (NCBI taxonomy): Eukaryota > Metazoa > Chordata > Lepidosauria > Squamata > Lacertidae > Podarcis > Podarcis melisellensis. The sequence goes on from NC_138539.1 coordinate 87,186,689, forward strand.
TGGGTTGGTTGTGTTTGGTCAGGCATAGGCAAACTCTGCCCTCCAGATGTTTTGAGACTACAATTCCCATCATCCCTGACCACTGGTCCTGTTAGCTAGGGATGATGGGAGTTGTAGTCTCAAAACATCTGGAGGGCAGAGTTTGCCTATGCCTGTGTTTGGTTGATTGCTGTGTGGTTTGTTTGTTTGTTTGTTTGTATGTGTCGGGGTGTGTGTGTTGAGTCCCTGTTCAGGGAAGTTTTTAATATGTAACGCTGTACTGTTTTTAACACTTGATTGGGAGCTGCCCAGAGTGGCTGGGGAATCTCAGCCAGATGATCAGGGTATAAATAATAAATTATTATTATTATTATTATTATTATTATTATTATTATTATTATGAGTCAGATTAGCCATATCAATTCAGATGCTGTTGGTGGGGGGGCGGAGAAAGGTCATTGTCTCTTGTGCTGTATATGTGATAAAGGGGAGCCACACCAGGGTGAAGGAGTCCTCTTTTGCATGTCCCTGTGCTAGTTTGAGTTTGCTGGTTAGCCTTTCTAATAGGGAGGTTTCCCATAGATTCTGTTACTAGTGGTCTATATTCACTCCTAATAGGTCTTTCCAGTATCTAGTTATAACGTTTCTAGCTGCAGAGAGTAAGTGACTTATGAGTTCATTGTCATGTGAATATTGTTGTTGCCTTGGAATATATTTAAAAGGGCTAATTCTGGAGTTGCTTCTATAACTTGTTTTGTTATTTTGCAGGTTTTCTGCACCACTGATATCCAAAAGGATTGAATTTTGGGGCATTCCTACCACATGTGGAGGTATGTGCCTGTGGAGGTGTAGCCTCTCCAGCATTTAGATGAAGTTCCTGGGTGTATCAGTGCCAGCTTCCATAGTGTTAGGTATCATCTATAAATAAGTTTCAGAGTGAATTCTCTTCTTTTGGCTAAGATGGATTTGAGTGGTGATTTAAACCACATTTTTGACCACTGGGTAAAGTTAATTTCATATCCTAGGTCATGTTTGCCATCTGGCACAGGGAGACAGCTTATCTTTCCCAGTCTGTCCACCTACTGTGTGAGAGAAATCATTCTAATGACTACCACTATTTTAAAGCCAAATTGTTTGACCTGGAGTGATACACAGTCAATAGCTTGTTTTGGGGAGTGGAGCATGAGCCAAGTGGCAGAGATGGGACCTGGTACTGGATAGGTGGGACTGTGTCAAGGTCTAGAGTAGCAGCACCTCATTTTGAGGAGTTGGTGTCCTGCATCACAGACCAGAGAACCTGATCCAAACATAGTAGTGACTTAGACTCCGACAGGACTATGAAGAGTTAAATGCTATAGTAAAGGATGAGGGAACCATTTTAATGGTCCTTTGAACTGTGATTTCACACTGAGCTCCACCTCTTTGCCCCTTAAAGGGGAGATTACGAGTATATCACTACTCTTGATCAAACACATACCCTTCTCCCCAAAAAGAAGGATCTCTCAACCAGGCCAGGAAATGGCCACATAGTTATATAGGCTTCTTTCCAACGATGCCATACTCAGAACAGACCCACTGAAATCTAGGGACTTACAGTTGGATACCATCCTCATTCTTCTACATTTTTTTTTTAGTTGATGGTGTGAGACCTGGGGGTGAGGGGACACTGACATTAGTCAATCCAACACTGGCTACAGTTGATTTCATAAATTTGAGATATGAAGTGGATCCTCTGAAGAGAGCATAATGTAATCGAGCACACATGTTTGAAGCTGAATAATCTCAGGTAGTGGGGCTGGGAAAGATGTGGAGAAGACAGACTTAACTCAGGAGTCAGTTTTATATGTGGTCTGGCAGAGGTGGTTAACAGAGGTGGCCCACAATACCCTGCATGGATTGGGAGACAGAGCCTCTGCCTCATCTTTAGAGTTCCTCTCTGAAGAGCAGACAGAGGAATCTTCTGTTTTAGATCTTAGTACTAGGCACCACAGTGTGATGAGAGAAAAATCCCCATACTTGCTCTTTAAGAGTAAAAGGCAGTACAGTGGTACCTCGAATTAAGAACTTAATTCGTTCTGGAGGTCTGTTCTTAACCTGAAGCAGCACATTAGCTAATGGGACCTCCTGCTGTCGCTGCGCCACCACAGCATGATTTCTGTTCTCATCCTGAAGCAAAGTTCTTAACCTGAGGTAATATTTCTGGGTTAGCAGAGTCTGTAACCTGAAGCGTATGTAACCTGAAGCGTATGTAACCCAAGGTACCACTGTATTTCCAACTACAGTGGTACCTTCGTTTAAGAACAGATTAGTTTATGAACAACTTGCTTTAAGAAAGCTGCAAACTCGGAAGTAGGTGTTTTGGTTTGTGAACTTTGCCTAGGAAGCAGAACATGCTCCGCTTCCTGTTAAGTGTTTTCCATTTGTAAATTTGAGTCCCCTGCTGCTATGGAAAAGCACGCCTTGGTTTAAGAACACTTTGGTTTAAGAACGGACTTCCAGAACAGATTAAGTTCGTAAACCAAGGTACCACTTTATGCCCATCCCTCTGGAAAATGGTGAGAAATGTTGTCTTTTACTTTGCACAAAATGATCTGCATATGTCTTTGGGTGTATTTGAGAAAGGGGGGGGCAGAGTGCTGTATAAGAGTGTTCTGGGTGATTTAATGCCCAGTAAGGGTGTGTGATGCATGTGTGGTGCATGTATATATGCTCTGCAGTGTTGGGGATGTGTGTCACTGCCAACCAAGCAGTTTGAAAGCACACAGCGCAAGTAGGTACTGCTGTGGCAGGAAGGTAAACTGCGTTTCCGTGCGCTCTGGCTTCTGTTATGGTGTCCCATTTTGCCGGAAGTGGTTTAGTCATGCTGGCCACATGTCCTGAAAAAGCTGTCTATGGACAAATGCCAGCTCCCTCAGCCTGAAAGCAAGATGAGTGCCACACCCCAGTCGCCGTTGACTGGACTTAACCGTCCAGGGATCCTTTACCTTTACATTACCTTGCATATGCATGCATGCAAACACCGCTGAGCATACATTCAATGCACTGATTGCTGGCATACAGCCCTTGGAGGGAAGCTGACTATATATGGCCCTCAGGCCAAAAACGGCTAGCCACCCGTTTGATGGGAATGGGCCATAGGTCAGTGGTCAAACTGAGGCTTTCCATGCAGATCCTAGGCTACATCTGCAGGGACAAATTATCTCAGGTAGGACATTTGGAGACTCTGAAGAGTTATTGTCAGTCACAGCACTAGGCTACATGGACCAAGAGTAAGTCTCAATATAAGGCAGTTTCGTATGTTCAGTGCTTGGTCATAATTACCCCCATGCTTGGATGCAGTCCATTTTCAACTGCCTGCTGGTTTGAAACTGGGCAACAAAACCTGGACATTCCAACTGTATATGATTTCTAGGATCTAGCTTTCGCAGCAATAAATGAAAGAACAGGAGCAGTGAACTAGACGCAGAATTAAGGATGGAAGAATCTGTCCATTTTGGTTCTCCCTGCTTCTCATTTTTCCAGGCTTAAATTCAGTTCTCCCCATTTTGAAGCAATTTGCAGCAACAAATTTAAATCCTCATGTACATTCATGAGCATTTTAGTGTGATTTCCCCCCCCCCCCCGCCAACATACACATTGACACATAGTTTTGACTACTATACACATTTCCCAAGTAGTTTTCCCTAATATAATGCATTTTTGTGTTATTTTCACCAATATATTCATTTTTATCCACACTTTCCCATTTTTGTAGATGGTTGGCGAACTGTGTAGCAAAATTCAGATCAGTGTGAATTTCAAAGGACAGCTGTGTTTTGGTTCACATACTGTTTCAAACAGTGTGAATCTGATAGATTCGGCTTCAGATGAGACCTGGGTCTAATTTCTTCCCCATCCTTAGCCAGGACCTCCTCCTTTTTCTACGCCTCTTCCCTGTGTGTCTCACAAAAGCAGGGCAGCCCCAACAGCTGTGTTAAGAGGGTATGGCACAGTATCAGCCCAGCTGGGAATGTTAAGACACATGATTTCTCAATGGCCCCACTCGGAAAAAATGCTACACATACATTTGGAAAGGACAAGGCAGAACTGGCATGCAAAGGAGAGCAGAAGACCAGTGAATTCCTAGTGTTCAGTATCTGGAGCAGTGATATGAAGAGCAGGAAACAGAAGGCTTCATTTCGGCAAGAAGAAAGAGACAGAGTCAACACCTCTGTTGAGAAACCTGGTGAGCAGGGGGTTAATGCTCTTTGCAGGAAGCTTTCTCTCTCTTGCTCTCTTTTCTAAATATTATTTCCTCCCATGAAACTAGCTTTTCATCCTTGGCTGGAGGCAGCTCCTGCTGCTGGGAATCCAGCAGGAGTCTGTATCTCTGCCACTACACACTCCACTGCTCCCAGCAAGTAACCAAGACAAAGAGACTCCCCCTCCATCCCTGTGAGCAAAGCCCCTGCGCTGGGACAGGAGAGGCAGGCGGAAATATTGGCACGTAGAGGCGGATGCTCTGGCCCTGTGGAGGAAGATGCCCTTAGGCTGGAGTTTAGGTAAAAGGCTTTTAATGGAGGATGGGATGTGGGGAGAAAGTACCAGGGTAATGAAATTTTACCCCCCCCCTTCCCACTGCTGAGACACAGAGACACATAACCATATTATGCGGAGGGGCTCACCCCCCACACCCAGAGCAGGTAGGCAACTGCAGTGAATCTATTCTGTGTCAAGGGAGTACATATTTCTATTTTAACTAGTTTTCCTATTAACTGTCACAGTGACGATTCTTTACAAGTCACCTCTGCAATGTCTACAGCAATTTCACAGACAAAAGGTTATCAAGACACAGCATTGTTGTGCATTAGAAGAAGGCCAAGGTTCTACATCCTTAAAAGAACAAAAACATTTTTTAAATCTATTTTTTTTCTTTCATAAACAAAGACAAGTCTTTTCTCCCCAAGGGCACAAAGTAGGTAAGAGAAAGGGAGACGAGCGAAGATTGCAGTCTGCAGCTCCAGAAGCAATTAGCATGGCTCTAACATCTCCAGCAGCTGCCCAGAGCTCCTGATCAAGGGGAACCAGAGGCATCTAACTCCACCGATCACTTTGTCAAGATCACACAGCAGCAGCTCTAGAACGAGGAATAGGACACAGCCGGTCCCGGTGCCCACCTCCATCAGGGATCCACTGGACCATGCCATTTCTCATCAACACTAACCAAACTCAATTAGTTCAATGTGCAATAATGAGCAGTTTGTAAATGTGTCTAGGCAGGACAAGGGGGCTGTGAGAATCTACAAAGCTGCTACCTAGGGTAAAATCATCCAAAATGTACCAAACTTTTAATGTGCATGAAAGGAGCTACATGGCACTGTAATCTCACTTCCTTTTCTGCTGCTCCTCCTCTCCTCAAATCTTGTAGGATATTTAGTCACAGGCTTCATTTCTCTCTCACATTCAAATGGAGTTTACTCTTTTGGTTTGAACAGGGACAGGTACGTGATTGGAATTAAATGCTCATTTCTATTTGGTGCACAGAAGGAGTTTGAGGCACATTAAAAGGATTTTTTTTTTTTAGTTTAAAGGGTCAAGTCTCCAAGGACATTTGTATCTCAGCTGGCATAGCTACAGGCTATGTATCATTTCAATGGCATCTTCAATGGGGATTATAATCTGAATTGAAGTGGAAATATCTGAGGCAATGAAGCTGTCAGCAGTCTAAGATTAAGGAATTAAAACAGCAGCAAAGCATGATAGGATTTATTCTACATGTATTTGAAAGAAGACTCAATACACTGCGAGGCTCCATAAAGGTACAGAGAAAGACAAGAACAATGATCCCATCAATATAAAAAAGGCAGGCACTATGAAAATCAGCTACACCAGATGTAAATCGTCCTAAACCCAAAAAGGCAATGAATGAGTCACGGCAGGTTTGCCTGAACTAAATCAAGAAAGCAATGAAAATGACATGGGGCATAAAGAGCAGCTGGAGCAGTGCAGATAACACTTCTCCAACCTGAACCAAGATGGGGAAGGAGCCCCATCCTCCCTAAAAACCCTCACCTGCTTCAATAAAATTCAGCAACATGCTTTCAATACGGCCAGTGAAAAGAAGATACTGGAATTCAACAGAGATTCCCTCCTCAATACCTGCATTAAGCCAAAAGGAGGCCAATTTATTGTTTCAACCTTGAAGCTGGAGATAGTCAATGTGAGTGTCTGTTCAGTTATTTTTCTTCTTAAGACGCACACAGAGCCAGCAAGATCATCTACTCCTGCTGAGAGGGTCCAAGTTCTTTGTTCAGATTAGAGCACCACAATCTGCTGCCTTTCCTTATGATCTCCCTATTTTCTATCCCCCCTCCAACCATCAGCATGGCCCTACTGAAGCCCCAAATTCATTTCTCTCGTGTGTGTATTTTACTGTGAGGGGGAGATCATACCCAAACCCTCCTCTTTTTAGCAATCTATTGGAGATATAAAAAATAAGGGGGATGTTTCAGCTCTATGCACAGCCATACAAGCTATAATAGACTCCCAAGGTTCCCTAAAGATAACACACAGTAGCTCAACCTACAAGGATGACCGTTTATGGAGGGAAGTACAGTTCTGAAAGAAAGCCACGTATAAGATTTTAAACACTTTATTAACAGGAAAAGTGTACTCAGCAGAATGTCTCTCGTGCACAGAAGGCCATACAACATGAAGCAAGCAGAACTCGTATAGGGAAAGGGGCAGCTGAAGGCAGGGGCAAGAATTGGGGGCTCCAAAAGAAAGCTCCAACTGCAGGCTCATCACAGGAAATGAACAGTTAAAAAAATTTTGGAAATGGGTTTATCCCCCAAGGAGCTTGGGGGATGGGGGATGCTAAAGTTCTTTATCAGATATTTAGTTTTACCACCTCACAGGCAATTGTGATGTTATCTTTGCAGGCAGGCAGGATACTAGCAACAGCAGGGGGTAGCCAGCCCCACACAGGAAGAGTGTGTGATTCCTTCCCAACTCCTACAGCCAGCTTCTACCAGGGCATTTTGATACAAATTCTCTAATAAAGTCTTCCAAGGGTTTTCAAGCATCATGAGGGCAGAAACAATATCCATCCAGGTGGAAGTTCATGGCTGATCAGTGGCTCTTCTTCGTAGAGCCAAAACCAGAGAAACCCATCACAGCCGCCATCTCGTCGTCTTCCTCAAACGTCAAGTCTTCCTCAGCCCTCCTTTTCTTCTCCCTCTGTTTCTCCTTTTTGTAGGCTTTGGCCTTTTCCTCCTGCAACAAAGGGAAACTGCCAAATGAGTCAAGCTCCCTTGCGCAACCAAAATCTTAAAGACACAACTTAGGGAATCAGACCGCAGAGGCAACATTTTCTTCCCTGTCTGCACAGCAAACAATGGATGGAAGAGAAATGTTGGCTCCTCTGGTTGGTCCCAGAGGAGCAGTGGAAAGACAGCAGCCCAAAGACACTCACACAGAAGTGACATGTGAAGAATACAGTGTGTCCAGCAACTGTCAGCAACTGCTATTAAACAAATGCCAAAGGCTTCATCAGAAATTAACAGTAATGAAAATGCAGCTTTGCTTTAAAAGCAGTGGACATGGATTCTGTACTGATGCCCCATTCCAACAACTGTGGTGCTGAACGATGGCGACAGACAATGTCAGTATCTGATGGCTGTTGGAACAGCCGAGTGACAGCTGCTCAGTGGAACATAAGCTGTGCTCTGAGTGGCTTTGGGGGGTTTTGGCATCAAAGGGTTTCCACAGCTCTAATCAAAATGTTTCGTTCTGTGAGATCACAAGGCCTGGAACAGTGCCAGACGTGTTGGGGGATGCAGAAGTGTGACTTCAGTGACTGACTCCTTGGCAGCTACTGAGGCTGTTGAAGCTCAAAGGACTCTCCTGTTTGCACAACTCTCTCAAACATGCAGGGGCACCGTGGGGCTCTTTCAGAGCAGCCATTGGCAAACGCAGAGAGATCAAACCCATTGGCTTGATTTGTAAAATTAAAAAAAATGCTGTCGGAATGGTAAAGGAAGCTACTTCTGCATTTCCAATATGACATGGTAATTTCATTTCCCCAAACTGGTGAGCAATTGGTTTTCCTCACCTGCAGCCAAACAGCCAGTAAAATGGGGGGGGGGGGAGAGCGAGAGAAAGAGAGCTGGTGTGGCTTATCTAAAGGTTTCACCAAAGCTGCTATGAAACCTTGTACATGTAAGTCACATATCTTATGCAAGGGTTACATTTTGGGGATAGCGTGTACACACAATCTTACTTTCTAGAGTCAGTGCACCCAAAGAGTCTTAAGGGCACCCTGCCCTAAGTCCAGGGAGGCTCTTGTGTGATCTCACATGGGCATCCAAGTTCCCATGAGATCTCGCGAGAGCCTTCCAGAGCCCAGTAAGGACACCTGGGAGCTTAAATGCTCTTTCCATGCCAAGAAAGCCCTGCGCAAAAAGACCTTTTCAGCTCTCCACCTTCTGTGCATTTAATTTGTGTGATTTCAACCAGCCAGCCTTCAACCATGTAAAGCTGAAATCACATATGTTAAACACACATAAGTTGTGAGTTACCTGTAATTCTTCTGTGATTCCCCAGGGAGAAAAGGTGACTGTGCCTAGGAAAGACTGACTTGCCTATGAAAGAAGGTCTACAAATCACACATCCAGGGAAGGATCAGCCTCTCTTCTTTGCTGGGATCTATAAAGGGGTCTGTGCATTCTGTGTTGAATATCAACTTTCTATGCAAAAAAAAAAGCTGGTTCCGCAACCTGCATAAAATATGCACATAGGCCCTGAGGAGTTAAGTGAAGAAATGGTTTCTTTTGTTTCTGGAAGGGCAAGCTGCAATGGATAGCACTGAAGTCTCTCCCACGACAAGTAAAAATCCCCCACAGACAAAAACGTGTTAAAGAAAAAGGTTCTGCCTGTATCAGAAAGGGCAGTGGGGGGAGAGACTATCTCCCCCAGTCTGTCCACCTATCGTGTGAGAGAAATCATTCTAATCTTTGGCACACTTTGGTTTCTAAAAGGAAAAGTGCTGGAACTGCACAGCTTCCCTATAAACAGAGCAAGGCACACTGGAAATAATGCAAGCCCTCCTGAGGTTGCTGCAGACAGAATGAACGACAACAGGAAAAATCTTGGCTGCCACCTGCAGGTCAGTGTTGCACCGAGGAGACCAAACACAGAGAAATATTTCCCTGGCAGCTTTAGCTCCCTGCCTAAGCAACAGGACCAGAGCAATTTTTGGAGTGAGAATAAACTGGTATCAGCACTATGATGGGATTAAAAGCAACCACTATTTCAGAAATACTGGAAAATTAAGAAAATGTATTGCCACACTTTCATTTTTTAGCATGTTAAATGGATCTTTTTAGCCTTCCAATTGTGACAGAAAGCCCCTTAGTTAGGTGTTATTACTCTCCAGGTATGCTAATTGTTTCAATTCCGGGCAACAGTTCACCTCTTCTCTGAGCTCCTTCATCCTCTCCTCAAAGTCATAATCCTTCTGCTTCTCCTCCATTTTTTTCTTGTTCACCTCAAAGCGTTTTTTCACTTGATCCAGTGTGGAGCGCTCCACTCTCATAGACATGCCCAGATTCCTCTGATCTAGAAAAGGAGGGAACCAACAACACTGTCTCAGAAATCCTGCCAATATTCAGCAGCCAAGCAAAAACCTTTGTCCCGTTTGGGAGCAAAATATTACACTTTTCTGGATACCTAGCTTCATCTCACCCCAGCATCTCTCTTCACAGCCGACCAAACTTCAAACTCTCTTAGGCAATAGAGAAAAAGATTAAGAGCCAAGCTGCATCTTGAAAATCATTTTCATCCTTACATTTCTGTAGCAAAGAACTGTGAAAATGCTGTCTTTGAAACTGGCCGCTTTGCACAGTACAGTACAGCCCTGTTTTTAAATGGGCAGGCTATGCTAACTCCGAAGGTTAATTTGAGATATAGGCAATCATGCTCACCAAGCTCTTAATTAATAGTGCATCAGAGTTGAAGGTCTTGATTGACCCAGCAGGGAAGAAGTGGAATAACTATCTTCTGTGCTCTCTCCCTCTTTCTGATTACCTCCATCCCCACCCCAGCTAATATCCAACTATGCATAGCAAATTAGACTTGTGCTGCAAGTGACTGGTGCCTTCTGTAACATTGCAGGATTGCCTCGAAGCCAACTGAGCTTGCAAATACTCTTTTTTCCCTACAGGAAGCAATTCCATGGGGGTGGGGGAGTGCACCTGAGTGATCATGTTGACAAATTCCATAAACTGCATGTCTGAAGTGGGATGAGACCAAATTTGCCTGCTGGACTTGTATCTCCTACAAACGGGTAGCTAATGAGTCATACTCTGCTTGCTTCTTGCATCTATATCTGTCAGAGTTTAATTAAGCCAGAATGCACTGCATATATCATCTAGACATGAGGTGCAATCAGTGTGGGCCAGGAGCAGAACCTTTTTGGTTATCTATCTTTTATTAACTGCCTTGGTTTACATATTGAAGGGAACAGATCAACATTTCTATTAAAAAGATTATCCTTTAGCCTGTAACTGTAGAGATATCTGGTTAGCACAAACAAGAACTAAGGACACTAAAAAATTGGGGCTTTCCAACTATATCATTCATCACTCCTCTGCATTTATTGGAAGTAATCAAAGAATAAGTGTTATGTTACATTTTTTTCTGTACTGCTTTTTGGCCCAGAGTCCGTTAAAGCAGTGGACACAGTTTTAATACTATAAAAGTATAATAAAAGACAATAAATCTGTCATGTAAGACAGCAGGATCATAGCTGAACTGTGAAGACAGTGAACTGACCAAATATGACAATGATCAAGTAACCTAGGGCTGTTAAGCATAACCTTAATAACCTAGGGCAAGTGGCAGAACCTTGAATAACCTCAAATTTATTTAGAAAAAATAGAACATAAAATTAGGCATGTAAGAAAACAGAAATAGAAAAATGCAGTAATATAAGTGAATACATGGGAAAAGACTAACAGTTGGGACCCAAATACTTGAGAGCTTGCAAGATATATGGCATTCAAAAGCAAACCAAACTTTTACTTTCCTCCAACTGAATTCATTTAGTCACCTGGAATATATTTATACCTAGGAGGTATACTTAAGGACAATTTGGGATGAGGAGGTTCTCACATGTTCATGGTGTAAAGATGTCTGTTTAGAAACACTAGAACAGTTTGAAATTTGAACAATAGCTATTTATAGATAAAATTCAGGAAGGTATGGAAATCTGTACCTGTATCAGGGAATGTCAATTATTATTTATATCTTAATTTAAGGACATCAAAGGTGGATTTACAAGCAAAATCAAAACACATTAGTTTCAAATATATATATTCAAAAAATATAAATGTCATCAAGATTCCTGCCACAGCACAACTGGTGTCAGTTGGCCCTGCGATGGGGAGGAAACAGACCAGCTGGAGCAGGCTCTGAAATCCTCTTTGCCTGCCACCTTTACTCTCCTGTTCCTTCCCACAGGCCAGTCTGGCTGGAGCAAGTACCGAGGTTTTTTATTTGGTTAACAAAACCAAATAAAAAAAAGGCCTGATAAGACAGCAGTTGTTTCTGCATCTTCAACGAGCTCCACAGTGCAAGCGTCTTGGCAAATACAGCATAAGCTTTTGTATATATTGATACAAACAAATATTGCATCTCTGTAAGAATTCTGCTGCTGGGATGCAAAAACCAATAGGTCCCTGTGGAGAGATACAGTTAACCTCCACCATGTAGGGTCTGCTATCAAAGCACTGCAAGGAGTCTGCCTCCATATGAATAGCCATTGTTGCAGAATGGCCCCACACATCAAGAACCCTACACTCTCCACAACACCATTATTAGGGGGATTCGTGGGTGGCGCTGTGGGTTAAACCACAGAGCCTAGGACTTGCTGATCAGAAGGTCAGCTATTCGAATCCCCGCGACAGGGTGAGCTCCCGTTGCTCAGTTCCTGCTGCTGCCAACTTAGCAGTTCAAAAGCACGTCAAAGTGCAAGTAGATAAATAGGTACCACTCCGGCAGAAAGGTAAACGGCGTTTCCGTGCGCTGTTCTGGTTCGCCAGAAGCAGCTTTGTCATGCTGGCCACATGACCCGGAAGCTGTACGCCGGCTCCCTCGGCCAGTAAAGCGAGATGAGCGCCACAACCCCAGAGTCGGCCACGACTGGACCTAATGGTCAGGGGTCCCTAGAGATTCTAGTTTGCTCCAAATAAAGAATGCCACACAGAAGAAGCTACCTTCTGATGGATGTTCATGTGACTTCCTCTAAGATCAAGGAAGTCATAAAATGAAATAGAGGGAAATGGGTGGATGAATCAGGGACCTCATCAACGCCCAACCTTCTGAGTGAAGGCTTCCACACTTCCAAGGTGTTCTCTAATCTCCAAGGGAACACCTTCTCTGTCTAGAAAAGTCAGAGATTCCCTCTTCTTATTAAAAAAATGCTTACAAGAACAAAAGAAGAGCCTCCTGGATCAGGCCAATGGCCCACCTAGCACAGCATCCAGGTCTCACAGGGGCTAACCAGATGCCTATGGGAAACCCGCAAGGAGGACCTGAGCACAACGGCACCCTCCCCTCCTGTGGTTTGAAGCAACTAGTGTTCAACATACAGCCTCCAACCACGGAGGCAGATCAAATTACACAAAACACATTTCAACTATGCTGCTTCTTTCCTTGGACCACCAAGTATCAAGTTGGGCAGCCAAGAGAGAAAGGTTCCTATGTTTGGCTTCCCATTTTGATGATGGGGGGGTGTCTTCCTAAGCCCAGAGGAAGTTGGTATGGCAGCAGAGTGGGAGGGGAAGGAGGAGTATGCAACCACTCGTTGAATAAAGAGGTGCAAGGCTGATTTATCCAATAAAACATGAACCATAAATTGTGATTGAAAAACTAGAGGAAGCTATTGAAGAAGGACCACAGTTCAAGGGCAGAGCCTATGATTTTGCATGTTGAATGTCCCTCAGGCAGCAGAGCAAGGGTGACTGATATGACTCAGTATAAAACAGATTCATCCCAGTGACTCATCTCATAGAAACCCTGCCAACACAGTCCAATCAACGATGCCCTGCAGTGCTCAGATCCTGAGACCATGAAGACATGAATGAAAGTTGCTCAGTTCTAGTCTGCAGAACTGAGACTGCAGCCTTTCTTTCCTTCAAATAAACATTGTGAAGACTGCTCCTAGGTGTTCTCACTTACCCATGAAGATGAATAGGATACAAAAGCACCCAAAGGCCTCAGTGGTGAAGGAAAACTGAACCACATCAGTGAGAAGTGAGCCTGTTCCCCCACATGGCCTTGTTAGCCACCATTATCTCAAGCCTCATTCTTATTAATATTATTATTAAACTGCAATTAGTTTGTATCTAGTTTCAATCAGAACTGAGAAAGACTTGAGATCATAGGGCCAAGGAGACCTGTGCATGGAGTACTAAGAGGAGCACTAATACATCATATCTTCACATCACCTCTCTTGGAGCTACATATCCACGTTGGACAAGAGGATGGAACCCTAAAGACAAGTTTCAAAGGAGTAACAAGCATCTGCTCTCCCTCTGGGATCTCCCAATAAAGGAATGAGCAGAATCAAAGGGAACTAGATCTGTGAATGAATACTTGGCAGCTCCCACAGGACCAAAAGCTGCTGAAGGACAATCAGGATAGCTTCCTCTGTTTTCCAAGACAGGTAATATTGTATTTCTTGGCAAATGAAAAAAAAAGGTGCTTTATCCTTACGTTTTTTGCCATTGATATGGTCCAAGAAGTTGATGGAATCTTTAACTACACAGTCACAGACATTACAGTAATACCTGGAAAGAAAGGGGGAAAGGACATCAGTTCTCATATCTAACAGGAGATTTATTTTACGAAAGGCTTCTCAGTTTCTATTTCGTATCAAGGTGAGTACTACACAAGGGCTATCTAGTCAATGTTACTAAACTTTCAGAAATAGGTTGAATACAGGCACAATTTCTCTTCATTAAGTGCTCTGTCTTGCCATCTATGGAAATAACCCCACACAAAGCCCCTTGTCCTGCAGTCTGGAACTTGCATGTGCAAGAAAATATAAAAATTTTCTTGCTGAGCCTAAGAGACTGAACTTTGCTACTTGCCATGTACCCAAGACTTCAGGGGCTCATGAGCTATCTCACAAAGCAAGAGCAGCGCATGAGAATTTGCACAGCAAGTCAGAGCACTTGTCCCACTGCACATTTTCTCCTTCTTGTACTACCATGATATTAAGGTGGATAGGCAGACATGGTGGTATGGAGTGGTATTTTGAGGCCATTCATCCTTAGCAGCAGCTATCACCTATTAGCTCTGCTAAAAAGCTCACTCCAAAATGCGCATCACTTTTAAAGTTTCATTTCCCCCCACGTGAAGTTTGGAGGGGTGGGTGTGCCTTTTTAACCTCTTGCTTTATAGACTTGTTCACCAGTGTAAAATCTCGACAGAGGTTAAAGACCAGGCATGTTCCCCTGAGGGTCACTAGCACTTGAAACTAAAATTCTGGTAATCAGGTAATGCCTAAGGGGTGGAGCCCAGTACAAAATAGGTCTACTCATCTGAAGTGTACAATTTAAAAAATCCAAAGGAAATTCCAACCTCCTTAGCCACAGCAAAATCTGTGCCCTCCATGACCATGTCTGGATTCAGTTTCAATCTGTTAGCCCTCATCCACCTGACCATAACTCCCAGGCACAGATTTAGAACAGAGATAGAGGCATCTGGGTGTTTAGCTGCTGTGTGCTGTATGAACAAGCACTGCAAAGACTCCGGATGACTCACCCTCCCATCTCAGACTGCGGCGTTGTTTTGGTAATAACGATGGTTTTGCCCAGTTTGGATTCCAGGTCCACCTTGTAGTCTCGGTGCCGAAGAAGCTCGCGCTTGACAGGTTGCACTGGTTTGCCTAAAACATAATAAGGTTTTCTTAAAACGCTTCAGTTTAAACCAGGAATTCAAAACTGTATTTCAAAATGCAAAACAATACTTTGTTTATACACTGGACAAAATATGCTCCTCAAGAACTTCAACTTAGTCTTCTCACTTACTTTTAATTCCCTGCTTCTAAAATCAGATGAACCTGCTCTTAATCTTTCTTTGTTTCGTGAACTGCATCAAGAGCATCAGGAAAGGAACCGGTTATTACAATTTGTTTTGGATGGAAGCAGAACACAGAATTAAGTAGTCCGTATTTCTCCTCTGCAATTTTGCCCCCTGCATTATGTTCTACAAACTAAGTCAGTGGCTCTTAACGGAAGAAGTCAATATGTTACAAACCATCTTTCTTTTCTCTCTCTTCCGTGAGTCGTTTCTCTGCAAGCTTCTCATATTCATCTTTGTCCCACTTCCGGCGGAAGTCCAGGTTTTTAGCCTACAAACCAAAGGAAAATGCAGGAATTCAACATTCAATTCAGCAAAGCAAGGATGTCTTAGTCCTGCAAACCACCAAGGGTGACTACAAACAAGTAGCCCAAGCAATCTGGCTGCTGCTCTGTGAGCCAGTCAAAGTTTCTAAGCACTTTTCAAAGGCAGCCCCACATAACAATCCAACCAATTGAAAGTGCAATCCAAAGCACTCTTTTGGAGGGTTCAGCCCTATTGAATAAAGTGGGACTTGCTTCTGAGTAAACCTTTGTTTGTTTGTTTGTTTGATCAATATTATCTTTAAATAGCTGCTTTGCAGATGCAGGGCATGACTTTACTACTTCACTGACTGAAATATGCTTTACAGCTGATGGAGACGGCTACAAGACCAAGAAGCTGGCACTGTGTTATTGCTTATTCTCTGCTAACTATGGCAAAATAAAGGCAAAAGATTTCCAACAAGCATGCAGGAACTTGAGTAGATATGGGAGGCTGGCACAAGCATGATATGCATTTGCGAAATGAGGGTGGTATCACCAAGTCATTAGAAAAACAGAGTTATACCTGGAAAGCTTTAAAGGATACTACTTGACTTCCACGAACTTTTTAGTACAAGGGGGAAATGTAAATAAGAGTGGGTCATGATAGGGCTTTATAAAATTAAACATGGTATAATTTGTTCGGATACAGAAATGAGATATCATTTATAAGATTGTTTTATTGACTAGGTGTGCCTGATTAAAAATACTTTGCATCTGTAAATAAAGAATGAAATGACTTTTTTAAAAAATATGCAAAGGGTGCAAAAAAGTCCCCCCCTCCTATAACAGTAGAACTCTTTCTTATACAATGCTAACTTCAGCCAAAAAAAAAGTACATTGAGCTTCTGAAAAGCACGCAAGAATCTGAGTGTGTCCAGGAAGCAGGCTGACACTCGAGGATATAAATCCATGAAATGAAAGTGAGCACCAAGTAAAACACTCTCAGTGGAATGGATGACCAATATATTCAGAGCAGGCAAAAGAAGTAGTTCTTCACCCAATATACAGCTAACTTATGGAATTTACTGTACGGTGATGGCCATTAGCTTGGCTGGTTTTAAAAAGACATTAGATAAATTTATGGAGGCTAAATTTATCAATGGAATCACTAGTTTCTGAGGCAACACCTATCAGTTGCTGGGGAACATAAAATTGAGAAAAGTTGTTGCCTTGATGTCCACCTTCAGCGCTTCTCCAAAGCATCTGCTTAACCACTGGCTAACACCCCAGAGGACAGGATCACACTTCAAAACGACCTTGACAGATTAGAGAACTGGGCCAAAACAAACAAGATTAATTTTAACAGGGAGAAATGTAAAGTATTGCACTTGGGCAAAAAAAATGAGAGGTACAAATACAAGATGGGTGACACCTGACTTGAGAGCAGTACATGTGAAAAGGATCTAGGAGTCTTGGTTGACCACAAACTTGACATGAGCCAACAGTGTGACGCGGCAGCTAAAATAGCCAATGCAATTCTGGGCTGCATCAATAGGAGTATAGCATGTAGATCAAGGGAAGTAATAGTGCCACTGTATTCTGCTCTGGTCAGACCTCACCTGGAGTACTGTGTCCAGTTCTGGGCACCACAGTTCAAGAAGGACACTGACAAACTGGAACGTGTCCAGAGGAGGACAACCAAAATGGTCAAAGGCCTGGAAACGATGCCTTATGAGGAATGGCTAAGGGAGCTGGGCATGTTTAGCCTGGAGAAGAGGAGGTTAAGGAGGTTAACATGATAGCCATGTTCAAATATATAAAAGGATGTCACATAGAGGAGGGAGAAAGGTTGTTTTCTGCTGCTCCAGAGAAGCGGACACGGAGTAATGGATCCAAACTACAAGAAAGAAGATTCCACCTAAACATTAGGAAGAACTTCCTGACAGTAAGAGCTGTTCGACAGTGGAATTTGCTGCCAAGGAGTGTGGTGGAGTCTCCTCCTTTGGAGGTCTTTAAGCAGAGGCTTGACAACCATATGTCAGGAGTGCTCTGATGGTGTTTCCTGCTTGGCAGGGGGTTGGACTCAATGGCCCTTGTGGTCTCTTCCAACTCTATGATTCTATGATTGTATGACCACTGTTGGAAACAGGTTGTGGAACCAGATGAACCTTTGATCTGACCCAATAGGACAAGGCAGATTTGTAAAACAGGAAGAGGCAGAGTGTGCCTTATGTTTTCCCAAGGAAACAAGCATCATATCTTTAAAAAATAAAGAGACTTCCCAATAGGATGGGGCAAGCATTTGGCACAGTGACACCTAGCCACCCAGATGCCATGTTAGGAAATTCTAGGGCAAATTCTCCTCCTGATAAAGAAACACAGATACATAGTAGAAGAGAGCAGGGGAACTATTTCACAGATGGGGTGCAAAACTCGGCAACATCCAAAGATCTTCTCTTAGACCCATTTAAGGTTTAAGGTTAAAAAGGCAATTTATTTCAGGAATGTGGGTTATACTTGCTTCCCATCTTTTTAAACCTCGTAACAATTAGCAGCACAGGACATAGAACCACCTGCTTGGCCAGACAGATGTGCTCTTCAAGCATAACTACATGTGGCCTAATATATAGGGGGAATGCCTCCATGGGCCAGCCCTACATCTAGTTGAGTCAGCCTCTTAATTCTGCCATTCCTGCACCAAGCAGCAAAAAGCAAGGTGTTCTCAAGCAGCAGTTCCTTAATTCTGGAAACCCATTTTTTTCTGGATGTTCCAAACCTGGACCTCTGCTTAAACTACCATTTCGTAGCCAGATGTAATATGGGTAGCTGAGTTGTAGCTTTCAACTTTTAAAAGAAAAGGAGAGGGGGAAAGAGAAGAGTTTTAGTATTTTTCAAGTTTTTTAATCTGCCTTCAAAAATACTATGACTGTTTTAAATTAATGTTGCCTGCCCAAAGCATTCAGGAGAGGAGAGCTTCAAATTTAAATTATGTTAAGTTTTACATTTTTAAATTGTTACTAAGCCTGAGCCTAAGGGATACTTAGAATGAAAAATCTAAAATAAAATTAGTCAAGCATTTCTACACAAGCATTTTAATTTTGGTGCTTTTTTCTTGTTATTTCTTTCACCCTTTGCAGGATTACAAGATTTGAATTTCAGCGTAAGAGCCTTGAGACCTCTCTCTTTAGCTGTTTTTCCTTTTCTTCTTCGGGGTTGTAGTTCTACTGACAGATACTTTCTCATTTAGCCCAGCAAGACAGCATCTTCTAGCCTTCCTCTAACATTGCATCCCGACTCTGCAACAACTAAATAAGCACAAAAACAGGTTCCCCTGTATGGTTTTTCATTCTGAGTGTCTCCCTGTTCATGAATAAACCTATGCGGGAGACCATCAAACAAAGTTAAGAGAGAAGGAGCTCAGATTGCACAACAACCCTCCGCGTACATCAGCTGTATGCTACAACCTCTGGGTTGAGGGGGTTGCATTAATAAGTGACAAAATCCACACAACTTCATTCCTAAGAATAAAGCAAATGTACAGTTGTACCTCGGGTTAAGTACTTAATTCGTTCCGGAGGTCCGTTCTTAACCTGAAACTGTTCTTAACCTGAAGCACCACTTTAGCTAAGGGGGCCTTCTGCTGCCACCGCGCCGCCAGAGCACAATTTCTGTTCTCATCCTGAAGCAAAGTACTATGTAACCCGAGGTACCACTGTACATGAAATAGCCTATGATACCAAGCACCATTCCATAATTCCTCCCAAAAAAAAACACCCCAGCATTATTTTACACACAGTAGGCATATCTCTAATTTATTTCATTTGACTCAAGAAAGAATTTCTACACTGAAAGCGTTTTAGGGCCCACAAATAAAGTTTCCAAGAATTAGGGCCACCACAAATAGTGAGGTGAGGTGAAAATATTCTCTGCTAGAAAATTCTCTGGAGAATATTCTCCACAAACTGTAAATTCTAATTTTACAACCCACATTAAAAAAATCTAGTAAATAATAAGCCAAGCTGTGATACTGCCAATGTAAGTAATGAAAAATGAATAATTATTTTTTTGATCCAGTTACAATTACTGGGCATTGTGTCATTCACCATTGGCAGTTCTGAAATGTGAGCTACAGAAAACCTCTTCTTTTTTTAAGTTTTAAAAATGCTATTCATTTAATGCGATGAACATTTGAATTCGTATGTACTCATGTAGTGGACCTGAGTTTTTTATATTCCTTTTACTTTAAAAGCTACATTTCATTCATACACAACATAATTATAATTCAAATTTGATGATAAATATACGGTTAGAGGCAAGCTTAGTGATTAACACGCTGAATTTTCAATTTCAAGTTTGGTGCAAAAAATCAAAGAATGTGAATTCACTGCATTGCCCCATTGAATAAAAGTATCTGTAGTTTTTGGTTGCCATCCGAACAAGCATACCCATGAATAAACATGTATATTAACTAATTATATCATTTTCAATGCATTAAAATGAATATTCTCCTATTTTAAATGAAAATTCTCTAATACTCTCAATAAACGAGAATATTCTCTGAAAGATTATTCTCGAGAATTTAACATCACTAACCACAAATAAGGTTTCATAGAATTAGGGCAACCACTGAAGAGCCTTTCTTCCTGGTATTCCCCAACCTGATATTTCTTAGTTGTGGGCCTGCACATATGGCTTCCATGGCGGATTGTATGGGTCTGGGCAGCTTCATTTGGGTTTATGTTGTGCTTCAAATAACCTGCATGCCTCTCACACTTCCCAGGAGCTGGAGCCAGAGCTGGGGCCCAGGGGCCCTGGCCCTAGCCCTAATATAAAAGGAAACCCATGACAGACAAGCAATTGGCTATATGTGGATGTTGGTCCATCAAGACACCTCCTGTTGGAGTAGCCTGGCAACGTTCTCAGCTTTGGACTGCTCCCAACCTTGCCTATTAGGCAGCCACAATCAGGACATTAGGTTGTATCCAACTAAAATTACTCAGAGTAGATAGACCCATTTCAATTAATTGACCTAATTAGACATGACCATTGGGTCTACTCTGAATAAAAGTTAGTTGAATAAAACCCTTGAACTTGGGCCAACTTTACACCAGACCAGTGCTCTGAAAGACCTGCTCCCTGCCTTGCAAGCCTTTTTCCACCTGGCCTGGGAGGGTGGGGCCTGACTGACTCCAGCTACAAAGCTGAGATTGCTGAACAGACGCTTGGGCTAGGATATTGTTCAGAGAGCGTTGTTGGGCGAAGGGCTGTTGTTGCTGTTACTGATATTCATATTTTGTATCTTAGTTTTATATTTTCTTATTATTCATGAAGAAATTGTTCAGTTTGGCAGTGTACTTTTTGATGTTTTATTTTTTGTTTATGACTACTTTTGTGATGTTTGTAATTATGTAAGGTGCCTTGAGCATGGTTTCAACTATGGAAAAGTGGCATACAAATGAAATTATTATTATTACTTTATTTATTTATACCCTGCCCATCTGGCTGGACTTCCCCAGCCACTCTGGGTGGCTTCCAAAACAAAATATTAAAATACAGTAATCCATCAAACATTAAAAGCTTCCCTAAACTGGGCTGCCTTCAGATGTCTTCTAAAAGTCTGGTAGTTGTTGTTCTCTTTGACATCTGGTGAGAGGGCGTTCCACAGGGTGGGTGCCACTACCGAGAAGGCCCTCTGCCTGGTTCCCTGTAACTTGGCTTCTAACAGTGAGGGAACCGCCAGAAGGTCCTCGGCACTGGACCTCAATCTCCAGGTAGAATGATGGGGGTGGAGACACTCCTTCAAGGTATACTAGACCAAGGCCGTTTAAAGGTCACCACCAACACTCTGAATTGAGCTTGGAAACATACTGCGAGCCAATATAGGTCTTTCAAGACTGGTGTTATGTGGTCCCAGTCACCAGTCTAGATGCCGCATTCGGGATTAGTTGTAGTTTCCAGGTCACCTTCAAAGGTAGCCCCACATAGAACACATTGCAGTAGTCCAAGTGAGAGATAACCAGAGCATGCACCACTCTGGTGAGACAGTCCGCGGGCAGATAGGGTCTCAGCCTCAGTGGTGCATACCAGGTGGAGCTGGTAAACAGCTGCCCTGGACACAGAATTGACCTGCGCCTCCATGGACAGCTGTGAGTCCAAAATGACTTCCAGGCTGTGCACCTGGTCCTTCAGGGGCACAGTTACCCCATTCAGGACCAGGGAGTCCTCCACACCTGCCCGCCTCCTGTCCCCCAAAAACAGTACTTCTGTCTTGTCAGGATTCAACCTCAATCTGTTAGATGCCATCCATTATGTATGTATGTTTGTGCGTGAGAGATAGCAAATGCCCTGTCACGTGGCCCGGATAACTCAGTTGGTTAAAGCGTGGTGCTGATGATGCCAACGTTGCAGGTTTGATCCCTGTGACAGCTGTGTACTCCTGCATTGAAGGGTCAGGCATCCCCAACCTGCGGCCTTCCAGACGTTTTGTCCTACAACTCCCATGATCCCTAGCTAACAGGACTAGTGGTCAGGGTTTATGGGAATTGTAGTTCAAAACATCTGGAGGGCTGAAGGTTGGGGATGCCTGGACTATATGATTCTCAGGGACATTTCCAACTCTACAAATTCCATGATTTTATGTGTCCTTCTCCTATCTCCTGAAGTAGTTGAATATCACGAGTCCCAATCCCAGGTTGCAACAGGCAAGAAGGGGAGGAGTTGAGACCAGGAAACAGATGCTAGAGGACCCAGGACCCAGGCAGATTTGGATAGGGAATCAAGACACTGAATGCATATGGTTCTAGTTTTGTCTGATCTCATTTTTGCTTCTTGAGATGACGGCTGCTGACCAAGCATGCAAAAGATGAGTTGGGCCTTGTTCCCACCGCTCTTCAGGATAGGGCTCAAACTTGCACCTCCCATTTTCCAGCCTCATTATCTCAAGCTCCAGGGAGTTTTTCATCCATTGTTGGTTATCTTAGTTCAGAGGTCAGCAACTTTAACCAGAGAATGAGCCAGTCGACTCTCGGTCTGTCTGAGGATGGGCATGTGCGCACGAACGCTCTTCCAGGTCGCAGGAGCACCTGTACGTGTAGGCTATTTCTGGCGCTCCTCCAACCCATGGGCCTTAGGTTGCCGACCCCTGTCTTAGTTCATACCTCCTTCCTGTCTAACACTGGGCCTTGAGCCCTTCTTGCACTGATGCTACCTTTACTGGGGGCTATCTGAATGCTCTGTTGTACTGCCTCTCTTTTCTTCCCTTTGTGTAGTAGGATGATGGCTACTAATCTGTGTGGATGATATAAGGAAATAAGGACCCCTATGTGCAGGGATTCCTGGAGATTTACAGTTGCTGTATTTTTCCTGCAGACAGTGGTTCATGCAGGTACTGTGATGTGTCTGTTTTTGGCTGATTGTATGGGTTGGTGCCGAGGGAAGGCTATAATTGGGACATTTCCTTGTCACTGCACAGATTGGCTCCTTATGATGGGGAGTTAACCGCACAGAGCTCTGTGAATGGTAGGAGTCAGGGATGTTACCATGGACACTGAGAGAGTGACTGGTGCCCCTATAGGCTTTTAGGGTGAGTTGGGTTTCTCCCCGTTCCGCTTTTCTGAGGGGTGCACAGGATCTCAACTAAGTTACACTCACAGCTGGAGGGAATCCGAGAAGGA
Source organism: Podarcis melisellensis (assembly GCF_964234715.1). NCBI lineage: Eukaryota > Metazoa > Chordata > Lepidosauria > Squamata > Lacertidae > Podarcis > Podarcis melisellensis. Next base: position 87,209,712 of record NC_138539.1, read on the forward strand.
TGCAGTCGCTCCAGCAGCACACCCCACCTCCATGGCACAGCATGCACATGCCCTGGGTGCCAGCGGGGCATGCTCTGCCACTGCAGAAAGGTCTGCCAGACCCTTGGGAATCGTGAGTCATTTAACAGTGAGGGTAACACTACAGAGCATGGACATAGGTGGAATACACTACTGGGTGGTTTCAAATATGTGCATTTTAAAGTCTGTATTGATAAAGCAGAGGGGAGGAGTGGTCTGCAAACAGTTCTCTCTGTCTAATTATGACTTTGGGGGAAACGGGAAAAGCCTTAGCACCCTAACAAGTCATATTCCCCCTTATTAGTCAAATGAATGATCTTACAACAATAAAAACAAGCAACAGAAGCCTCATTTAAAAGAAGTGCAGCACTGGAATCAAATTTTCATGCCACTCTTACCCCTTGCAATTCTTAAAATGGAATCACTGCAAACAACTACAGCTAAGAATTAAGAGAGCCCCAGAGAGAGGTTGAAATCTTGATTCATTTATTCCCAGAGCCTGTTAAGTGGTTTAAACATGTCATGACTAAGATCATTAGCCACTTCTCCAGGTAAAAAGAAGAAAGGAGATTTACAAGGCAGAAATTAACATTAGAGGGGGAGGGTATTTTCCAGATTCAACCTCACTGAAGCAGCACTATCACAAATCAAAGTTGGCCTGTGCCTGGAGAGAAGGCAATTTACTAGCTGCTTCACTTTTCTCCTAGATAATAAAAAGAAGCTGTAGCCTTTTGAAGATCTTTTAGCCATGTCCCTAGGCCAGGCAGAGAGAAATGAATCAAACTCAACTTCAGATCTTGCTGTAATAAGGCATGGCTTGTGATTCCAAAGAAACTTTTCCAGTGTGATCAAACGAGGGGTTTGCTGGAAGCCCCAACATCTTTTAACAAGTGCTTAGCAGCTACAGTGAATCTCTCCCCAAGAGAAGACATAAGTTAAGGAGAAAAAAGGACCTCAGGCTAACGTTCATCACAGGGCACAAAAACACAGGAAATGTTCGGCTGCATAAAACAAGATTCAGTCAAAGCTGCCACCAGAAAAAGGACCTCTAATGTGATACTTTTGTTCTTAACGGTTGTACAAATGCATTTCTTCAAACAAAAAAACACATTTGGGTAGCAAAATGTTTGGATAAACAAGAGCGTAGTTAAGGTGAAGTTCTAGAGAATAAAATAGTTTGTGTCTGCTGTGGCAGGGAAACACAAGAATAACCCTACTGGATCACAGCAAAGGTCCATCTAGCCCAGCTTCCTGTTCTCACAGCGGTCACTGTGCAACGCATCTCTTTCAAACCTACAGTTGAGGATAGAATTTCAGCCGGAGCTCATCAATCTGATGTCTGAGCTGGACATGTACATCACCCAAGTTCTTGGCTCCTGGTACAAGTTTCTTAGCTGTACCCACAGGCACACTGCTGTTGAGGGCAAGTCAAACCAGAGTTTACATTGCCTTGCATTGGCAGATTTGTCAGAGAACTCTGTCAATTTGTGAAATTTATAAGCAAACACTCTCTGCTTCTTTCCAACTGGACCCCACTTCCAGATCCAGCCCCTGGACCCGTGGGGAAATTGTACCAGAGATATGGTTCCGCTGCCCCTGGTGGGATTATGCCACCCTAAAAAGTACAGATGCCATCCTAGTAGGCAGACCTAGCTTCCTTGGCTTCCTGGCCTGCAATCCCCAAATGGTCAAACTCCTGTCTGCCTATTCCCTTCTTTCTTTCCTACTGTGCTAGTGTGGTGTAACAGCTAGAGTGTTGGACCAGAACCTGAGAGAACAGGGTTCAAATCCCTGATCAGCTACGAAAGTCACTGGGTGACCTTGGGCCAGTGTCTTAGCAGTGTTCGAAACTAACCGGGTGCCAGTTGCATTTCACAACAGGCAACCAGTCTTTTGTGAGGAAGTGGAGATGTCTGGGCATCAAGTTTGGCGACTAACACCTCCATCTGGCAGGCTACTGCTGCTGCCATACCATGCCATTCAGCTAGCTTGTGGGGCAGCATGGCACTAAAAGAAATGTTTCTTTTGGTGCTGCACTGCTGTGCAGATCAGCTGATCTGTGGGGGACCTAGGCATTCTGTTGTGGTGACATTTATATCTCACCACATTTATATCTCAATTTCTAACACTGTGTCTCAGCCTAACCTACCTCACAGGGTTGCTGTGAGGATAATATGGGGACGAACAGAAGAACCATGAATGCCAACTTGAATTCCTTGGAGGAAAGGTGGGATACAAAGGCAATCATTCAATGGTGCCAAAGGACTCAGACTAGGAATGTAGTGCTCCCAACCTAATGCTTGCCTCCACAACACTATAAGCTACCAGGTCAATTCTCTCTCCCTCAATTTCCCTTCCTTTAAACAGACATCTTCAACAGTTCATAGCCATAGCTGTCAACTTTGCCCTTTTCTTGCGAGGAATCCTATTCGGAATAAGGGAATTTCCCTTAAAAAAGGGAAACGGTGTCAGCTATGTTCATAGCAGCCCTCAACCAAAGGCTTAATTTCTAAACTCTGAATGAGTCCCAGGGCTAACATCCCAAACCTGGAAATTTAGAGGAATGTTTCCACCATTGTTTTCTCACAAACACCTCTAAATACCCATTTGAAAATCATGTACAGTGGTACCTCGGTTTACAAACTTAATCTGTTGCTGAAGTCCGTTCTTAAACCAAGGTGTGCTTTCCCTAATGAGGCCTCCCGCCGCCGGCACCCTTCCACCCTTCGGCTTCCATTTGTAAACCAAGGTAAAGTTCGCAAACTGGAACACTACTTCCGGTTTTGCAGAGTTCATAAACCAAATAGATCATTAACAGGGCTGTTCGTAAACCAAGGAATCACTGTATGTAGAATGCAAGGTTTCCAGTTGTCAGAAAAGGTTGCCAGCATTTTTGTGTTCCCAACGTATTTAATGCTTCTATGTTTCCCTGGAAGAGCTTGAGTCCATCAAAATTGAAGAGGGTAAGAATGATCTCCAATGATCCTGGCAGCTTACTGATCCTTTTTCCACTGATCCCTAATACGGAATTCACCTTTTTCAGCACTGTAACACACTGTGTCAATATTTTCATTGAACTACCCACCTTGATCACAATATCTCTTTCCTGATCAACCACTACCAGATAAGACATCATTAGTATATATGTGAGATTGATTTTTTGCCCCAATGTGCATCACTTTACACTTGCTTATATCTAATGACATTTGCCATTTTGATGCTCACTCACTGAGCATGGAGAGATAAATTTGGAGCCCCTTACAATCCCTTTTTGGGTTTTACCACCCTGTACAATTTGGTACCATCAGCAACCTCACTCCTAATTCCAGATCACCTATGCACAAGTGTAAACATGGATCTTTATCTCTCTGGTTTCATGTCATGCACACTTAAAGCTCATAGTGGAAGATGACGGAGACAGGGCACTTTGCACATAACAGCCCGCCCACAGAACACATGTAGAATAGCACACTGCTATTCCTAAATTCCCAAGAAGGCCTCTCCTCAGGATCCCAGACACAAACACCCAACAACTGCAGGTGCCAGGGCAGCATCAGGCGGAACAAGGAACGGAGGACAGAAACAATACTGCATAGCTATCATAACTGTCTCTCATGTCTCCCCCAACCCTCCTTGCTATATACAAATACTGTATATTGCTTTAACACTCTTCCCCCAACAGCAGGGAGCACTGTCTCCCACACACAAGAAAGCTCTCTGCTGACAAAAAGCAGGCATTCCACTCATTCCCACTGCTGGAAGTGACTCCTGAACACATTTGCCTTGTGTGATCACAGCCCAGATGCATGGGGAGCACACCAGCAGCAGCAGTGGAGAATCTTAAGCCTAACAGGTCTCCTAATTTGACCCTCAAGGCTGTTTTGGGCTGACACACTCACCTGGCATCATATTATGTCAGGCAATAAAAGGTAAAGAAATAGTTGCAAAGGAGCAACCAGTTTGTGTGTGCCTTGGAGTGGCTCCCAATTGTTCTTTTGCAGTCCCAGCTTGCATTCACCACTGTTTAAATTTGGTGCTGAACACAAGCCCTATTCCTTTTTGGGTTGGATCGGTTTCGCCTGGCTTCATAGGATGTCAGGTGACGGGACAGCCAGATATCATGTGTGGCCTCTGGAAGATTGGCCACTATTTGATCTGGCCATCCAACTGAGAGTGGTTCTCAGTTTACAGAATCCCACTGCAGCCCCGAAGGTGGTGGAGGTGGGACCATTTGCTCTTCTTTCTCTTCTCCCTCACACACATTCATCCAGGGACTATGTGCTCCAGCTGCTGACAAAAGTCATGGTTCATTATCTGTGTCTCCCTTGCACTCTCCCAAGAACTATCCCATACCTGTTCTATGTGGAACAGGAGGGTGGCCCACACCATACCCAGCAGCAGTGGTGTTCCTTGCAGTTAGTTCAATGACTTAAGATTGTTAGCCTACTTGCCAGGGCCAGACAGACTATCAGCAAAGTACGATAAGAAATTCAAAGGCTATGTGGCACAATCATTAAAAGACGTAATGAATCAGATAATAATCACAGGGAAGGTGCCAGATTCCTGCAAAGATGCCTATATCACACTTATCCCAAAACCGGACAAGTATGTATTGTTAGTCAAAAATTATAGGTCGATCTCTCTATTAAATAATGATTATAAGTTGTCTGCATAACATATTGGTTACAATACCATCAACTTATATTTAAGATTGACAAAAAGAAAGATTTCTTTAATGAAATCTCTAAATTTGAAAAGGAGCTTTTAGAAAATAAGACTAAATTATTTTCAGAAATGTATAAATTATTATTAGCATGGCATACGGAAGACGAACAGGTCAAATCAGTAATGATACACTGGGTGAGGGATTTTGGATATGATACAATCAGCAGCATGGGAGAAGTTATGGAATTGGGACTTAAAATTTACGGCGTGCTATACTTTGAAAGAAAATTATATGAAAATGATGCATTGTTGGTATTTAACTACTGGCAAATTAGCTAAAATGTATAAAGCAAGATCAAACACATGCTGGAAATGTAAGGAAAAAGAGGGCACCTTCTATCATATGTGGTGGACTTATAAAGTAGTAAAAGAATTTTGGGAGATGATATACAATGAATTGAAAAAAAATGTTTAAAATAACCTATTCTAAAAAAAGAAGCTTTTCTTTTAGGAATTGTAGGTGCCGAAATTCCTAGTGACCAGAAAAGACTTTTCATGTATGTGACTACTGCTGCCTGGACACCCAGAGATGGAAAGAAGGCACAGTCCTTACCAGAGAAGAATTGCAGATTAAACTGATGGACTATGAAGAAATGGCAAAACTGACTGGAAGAATCAGGAAAACCACAATTTCAATAAGGAATGGGGAAAATATATAATTTACCTAAAAAAGCATTGTAAACAATTAAAATTATTAGTAGGATTGGAATAATGCCTGTAGTTAAAATTTGGACTATGGTTTTATCAGAGATTTAATACAGTTGGACTAAAAGAGAAGATGTAGCAGAAAAAGTGAACATAAGGACTCACAAAAGGGGAGGAGGGACGTCCAAGGGAACTTATGGAAATTGTTTGATTTTTTTTGCTTGATGATTGTTTGTTAATCTGAACATTTAAATAAATTTATAAAAAGAGATTGTTAGCCTACTTGTCCCTAGCAGGCTCCTGTACTCTTGCAAGCTCCATGACAGACAGTCTGGCAGGAGGTGTAAGTGTTCCTAGCACGGAACTGATGTACAACCAGGGGCCCTGCTGAGGCAGTTGATTTGCAGCATCGCATGTCTTTCTTTCACTGAAGCTGCTCGATAAAGGCTCTGACATTGACAAATGGTGTTTCTCTGTTGTTGGAGAATGCTGAATTCTTTTCCCACCTAGAAAAATCTGGCTTCACCTAGCCTCAAGATGGGACTGTGAGAAGGAGCAGGGAGCTTCATGGGCAGTGGCCCTGCTTCTCTCTAATCACTTAATTTTGCAGGGCTGTGAGAGATCAGGTGTCTCAGGGTGCACTAGTGGGCAGAGAGAGATGAGGAGCAGGGGCAATAAGCCCAGCTGGGATGCCACCCAACAAGGGTGGGCCACCAGAAGAAAGGTGGGAGATAGATGGGGGGGTTGCCAAGGGAGTTGGTGGGCCAAAGGGACTATGGGCCTATACAGTGCTCCTCCTTACAGGTTCAGATGTGCCTCATTGTGTGGATCACTTCCCACCTTTCTTAGTTTGGGGGTGTACCCGATTTGAACCAGGACCCCAAGAATGTGAAAAATAAGCTATCCTGCTAGTCCAAGGCTCCTCCTCTAGGCTTTGTACTCCTGGCAGTTATGAGTGGGTGTTGGGTTTAGGGACCAGGAGCCAAATGCCCCACGAATGCAATTCCTGTCTACTGCTGTGGCTGCTTAAAAAAACTGCTCTGTGAAGCTTGCTGTGTGGGTTCAAGTTCTGAACCTCTTCTGGTTCTGATATGTCTTGGGGGGTGGCGGGCAGGGGCAGGTATGTAAAAGGTGAACAGGGTTCTCCAACTTCTCAACCCTGTGCCCTATGAAGTGAGTTACTGAAAACAGTTGCTTTCAGTTTTGTGTCTTCCCATGGTTTCTTAGCAAAAGTGTTTTCCCCCTAGCTGAGTAGGCTCTTTTCCCAAGAGGCCTGTGTGTGTCCTCTGCAGGTACCCTGCTGAGAAGCTATGTAGACACTGTGTTTTGTATCCCCTCCATCCTTCTTTTGGGGAGTTGTGCTTTAAAACAGCACTTGTGAGCAGCTTATGGCATATGGGGATTTGAACTCCTGTCTGTTGGAATGCCTGCAGACTTGCAGTATCCGGTTCACTGCTGGCTGTGCCACAGGGGCTGAGAATGGGAGTGCCTTAAGTGATGTGTGTATTGTGAGGCATAGTGTGTCCCCAACACTGTGAGCTTCACTGGCTTCTACCGTGTGTCGATGGAATATGGGCACAGTCCCAAACTGGTGAGAACTGGTGGAATTTCAAGGGGACACTTGGTGCATATCTGATATTTTTACACCATTTTTGTATCTTCTGATTGTGCAAGTTCCTCTCCTGTCCATCCAAATTAAACGTGCAGTGGATACAGCAGTTGTTCAACCTGCCTAACAGCTATGTACCTGAAGCCCCAGAAAAAAAAAAGTATTTTATTGTTCTGTAAGTTCTGAGGTGGGACGTGGGTGGCGCTGTGGGTTAAAGCCTCAGTGCCTAGGACTTGCCGATCGAAAGGTCGGCGGTTCAAATCCCTGCGGCAGGGTGCGCTCCCGTCGCTCGGTCCCAGCGCCTGCCAACCTAGCAGTTCGAAAGCACCCTCGGGTGCAAGTAGATAAATAGGGACCGCTTACTAGCGGGAAGGTAAATGGCATTCCGTGTGCTGTGCTGGCTCGCCAGATGCAGCTTGTCACGCTGGCCACGTGACCCGGAAGTGTCTGCGGACAGCGCTGGCTCCTGGCCTATAGAGTGAGATGAGCGCACAACCCTAGAGTCTGTCAAGACTGGCCCGTACGGGCAGGGGTACCTTTACCTTTTTAAGTTCTGAGGTAGTGGCTAGGGTGTTCAAAGCCGCACGCAGCCATAAAACTGACTTGCTGACACTTTGGCCATTCTAGAATGATCCTATCTCATAGGTTTGTTTTGAATATATGCTGCTCTAAGCTTCCTGGGGAAAAGGATGCAATAAAAATGTTAAGTCAGTAAAAATCAAGTTGTCCTGCGGAAATAAGTAAATAAAATATTTAAGTTCCTCTTTGGAAAGAAAGCAACCAACGGCAGCTTTTGGGTCTACAAATTTCTTGTGCTATTTTGGGGTCTTGGGTGACACCGCAATTGAAGGTTGCACCTCTGAATTTTGCAGAAACCATCTCTCTCTCTCTCTCTCTCTCTCTCTCTCTCTCTCTCTCTCTCTCTCTGTGCATGCCCAAAATGTTACCAGCTCCAAAAAGACACCAACCATGTCATTTCTACATACCCCTTTCATACCCAGCTGGCAGATCAGTCTCATGCAGAGCTGAGCTACCTAAACTGGATTATTTCAAGGGGCTTAAGCGCAGCTAACTTCCACAGGACCAAGCTGCGAGTCCCTGAGGTCTGTGGCAGTTAAGGGCGCTGCATCCCACGAGACACAGGTGAGCCCAGAGGCGCCTCCGCGGGCACAGCAGCTCCCAGATTTCACCCAGAAGTCCCAAGGCGCAAAGCAGAGCGAGAGCAGGGAGGCAAGCGGCTGCGGAAAAGCGAGAAGCAACCGTGGCCAAGAAGCAGCAAGAGCTGTAAAATGAAGATGTGACTCCCCGCAGGCGCCCAGAATGATGTTTGGAATTCTTCCCCTCAGGACTTTGGGGCAGCACCAACCGAAGACGGAGCAAAGTCCGGAACTTTCACCACTGTTCACCAACTTTCTCTGTTAAACAGAGACCATCTGCTGCTACGTCCGCAGCTCCGGCTGATCTCGGGAGAGGACGAAACTCGGGTCCGCCGCTTGCAGCCATGTCATTTCTACATACCCCTTTCAGACCCAGCTGGCAGCTCAGTCTCATGCAGAGCCGAGCTACCTAAACTGGATTATTTCAAGGGGCTTAAGCGCAGCTAACTTCCACAAGACCAAGCTGCGAGTCCCTGAGGTCTGTGGCAGTTAAGGGCGCTGCATCCCACGAGACACAGGTGAGCCCAGAGGCTCTTCGTTAGGACGCGGCTTGCGGGGCGCTTACTTGTGAGTAAACACGGGCAAGCACGTGAGAGGCGCTGGGCGGCCAAGGAGGCGGGACCCTCGTCCGCCCGAACGGGGCCTGAGGGGGGGTCTCCGGTGTCCCCCCCCCACGGGAGGCCGGTGGGCGCAGGGGGGTGGGCAGGGGCGTGAGCTGAGGGGGCTTTCCGCCCCTGCCCCCCGGAATGCCTAAATGTTAAAGCAAGGAACAGACCGAGCCCTTCCTTCCTCCTCCTTTTCCAAAGTAAGCCCATTACCTACCCCGCTGCCCGACGCCATCTTGCCCAGGAAGCGACCCGGTGAGTCGTAAAGTGTCGCGCGCGTCGCCGTTTCTCCCCCCGCCTTTCCCGCCACGATCGTAAAGCACCGACAGGAAGCGGCGCCGGCCCTTAGCAAGTGCTTCCGGGTGCAGTGGCCGCCCGCGAGCACATAGAGCCAGCAGATGTTGAAGAGTGACACACGCAGCCTGGATGGCTTCGCCGAGATCCCTTCCTCCGCGGCCTCCATTTCCCTCCGTTCAGAGCGCCGGTCAGCGGGCCGATATTGTTGTTTTTATCGGTTACACTTTAGCGATGCTTTGCAGTAGCTTCTGGGAGTGAATTTCCGTTCATCTTTCTTCTCGCTGGTATTTTCAGGGTTAACTGTGTCGCGCACTGGTAGATTCAAAGGGTCTGTTGAATATTGATTCATTTGATGCCAGTTGTTTTTAAAAATGACTTGCAATAATTACGGCTTACTTGGTGTTGGATCCGATTGTTATTAGGAGCGTGAACTTCATTGCCTGATCTGTTTCCCTCAGCTGGACAACCGCCTTGTGTGCATCAACGCAGAAAGGCGGTGTACAGATTCAAAGAGGCGTAAATGATGAGCATCAGGAATGTGAATATCATAATATAAGGTGGTTGGTCATCCCCACCCCAATCTGCTGTAACAAGCAACTCTCTACCCATATATTGTTTTGCTTTCTATTTATGTACCAATCCTGGGGGCTTGGGGGGGGGGGACAGCGGGCTGGTGGTGTAATATTGAACAGCTCATTGTGGAAAAGTGGCATATAAATAAATTTGATCAATCAATAAGTTCCTGGAGATGCAAATTTCCCCATCTGCCATGAATCCAGTAGGTGGTGGCCTTTGGCAAACCAACATTTCCTTCTTGGTCCTCAGATTCTGTGCCCATATGCTAAAACGTGGGAATTAAATATTTTAATTTTCGCTAAAACCCCACCTCATTGGCACTTCAGCCTGGCCAATCTTAAAGGGCAGCTGTGTGAGGACTGTTCGGCTAATGGGGGAGCTGGTGACGGGGGCCCAAAGTGGCAGACTTGGGCCTAGCTGACCTGGCTTCATATCTCCCGGCCAGTCACAGAACTCGCTAAGTGATCCTTGGAGCAGCAATTTCCTTTCACAGCCTTTCTCTTCTAGGTTTGGGGAAGGTGTGTGTATATTATGCATGTGTACTTGAGCTCTGGAGAAAGCATGGTATAAAAATGTCACAAATATAACCAGCAGCGTGTTGTAAAATGATCCAATCATTAAGCAGATTTCTTAGCTGCATTGCACAACATCCAAGAGTGTAGGTCCAATCTCCTGCGGGGCATGTTAATAAGAACAACCGCTCATCGTTTCCAGGAGCACTCGGGATTTGCCTATTCACATAGTAATGGCTGGCTTATGTGACTTCCCCACTAAAAGGAATTTTGTCATTCGGTTTTCCTTTTCTCTCCTTTCTTCATGCTGTATACTTCACAACAGTGTCTATTGCTAACTAGAATACAAGAAGTTCCTATTTGGCACAGCAAGACCTGAAATATCTGCAGTGGGGAACTCCATCTGCTGAGGTTAATTGCATAAATTCCCCACCATGCATTGGATCTGTCCCTTCTTTGCAAAAGCTTCCTACAGGAGTCGGCACCTGCCAGTGCGGTTATGCATCCTACGGGCCTTTTCCAGTCATCTCCCAAATCAGGTGTGTTTCATTTTCCACAGCTTCATCATCTAGTTCTTAGACTTTTATGTTGTTAAGTTTTGAAGTACAGTGGTACCTTGGGATGCAAATGGGATCCATTCCGGAAACCCGTTCACATCCTGAAACGAACGTAACCCGTGTCCGCGCGTTTGCGCGTCATGTTTTGGCGCTTCTGTGCATGCGCGTGACATCATTTTGACGGTCTGCGCGTTCGGTGAAACCCGGAAGTAACGTGCTCCATTACTTCCGGGTCGCCGTGGAGCGCAACCCGAAAATGCTTAACCCAAAGCGTATTCATCCAGAGGTATGACTGTATCTGATTTACAGCAATACAGGAAGGTAAGTGTTGGTAAAAGTCTATTGTTCCTCCTTTTGTGCTTGGGTGTGCAGAAAAGCATTCCTACTGTTTGAGAATCATGAAATCTTAGGGATTTTTGAGGTCGATTCTGTGTTGTTAGATTTTCTGGATAGAGTCAGTAGAACAGACTCCTTCAGAAGGTAGTGCACTGTCCTTCATTGGAGGTTTTTAAGCAGAGCAGGGGGTTCGGCTAGATGACCCTTAGGGACCCTTCTAACTCCATGATTCTATTATTACATCAGGCACCTGTAGCTCTGATTTTTTACTCAAATCTTCCTCTAAATGTTAGCCAGGCAAAAGTATTCATGTAATAGTTATTTTGGCCATCTTCTTTGTCATTGTGTCTTTTTTATTTACAAATCACTCTTACAGCCCTAGTATGTTTCATTCTGTCAGGTTGTACTAATGCAGCACTTGGGGGATGCCATTAATTGCTGGTAAAGCATATAGTTTGCACACATGGGAATATTGAATGTTGCCTTATACTAAGTCAGAACATTGGTCCATCTAGCTCAGTATTGTTAACACTTTGCAGCAACCCAGTGGTGGCTTTCTTGCGTTTCAGACATGGATCTCTTCCAGCCCCAGCTGGAGACATTGGGAACTTCTGCATGCAAAGCATGTGCTCTGTCCCAGAGCTGCAGCTCTTCCTTACCACATATGTTTGGTCCCTCATTCAGTCCTTGACATCTCTTGTTAAAAGAATTTCTGGTAGCTGCATTAGGAAAGCACATTCTGTCTGATAGCCTTGGAAATTGCTATCAGATAGATTGGTGCTAGATGGACCAGTGATCTGATTCAGTACAGCAGTAAGTAAAGAGTGAATCTATCAGGATAGCTCAGCTGAAAGCAGATAAGGTAGCAGGCACAAGAGCAGGAGGTCCTAGGCTTGTAGCTTGTTAACAATGTACTCCTCAGGAATGTTTTCAGGACTTCAACAAATGGACTAAATCTCTTTGAGGATGTTATCTTTAGAGACAAATATTATCACTTACCTGCTTTCTAGGTCACCACTAAAACCTAGAATACTTTTAATGAAATTTCTGTAGAATGAAATGTACAAATGTTAACATAGAACCCTGTGCTTGTATTTTGTGACAGTAACAGTTCAGTCTTGTCTGTTTTATCAAACCTGCTCTACTGTTTTCCAGGTGATTGAAGATGTAATAAATCGGCCATCGTCACAGCCGGGAACTGCTACAGAAAAAGGAAACGTGATTATAAAAACTGCCAAAGTAATTCTCCACTTCAGCTACCCATCTGGGTCTTCTGTGTTCTGCTTCCTCTCCCAGAGTCCCCTTCAAGGGCTGTTTGGCTCTAGTCCTCCCTGCAGTGGAACAAGCTGTACACCATCCTCTACACAATCCAGCCATTTCCCATAGAGCATGCAGCTTTTTAAAAAGCTTAATCTGCTGCTTGTTCAATTTTGTTCTCCCAATCACTTTCTATTATTTTTAGCTGTACTTGATTCTTATTTGGAGCTTTTGGGCATAGATCCAAATATTTAGTATTCAACTATTGAAGCATCTGGAAGCCCTTCAATAATTGGCTCTTGTTACTATTATAACACTGTAATTTTTATTCAGCACTTCCTCCTTTTAAAAAGATCTCTTCTAACACCCCCCCCCCACCTTTTCCTCTGCCTGGACCCTTAGGGCACCAGGGATTTTAGCCCAAAGCAGATGGTCATTCGAGAAAAAATCTTCAGCACCATAATCAGCTGTTTCAAACGTCATGGAGCTGCAACAATAGATACCCCTGTGTTTGAGCGGAAGGTGAGGACAGTCACTTAGATCTTTTCTTTCAGAAATGGAACTGGCTCTAATGGCTGACAAAATCATCTGACCTGTATCTCTTGAAGGCTGGCTGAGAATTCTGCACATAGGTTGCTTCAATTCCATTAGATTCAGTAGAACTGAAACTCTGGATTAAGCCTTAGGCAAAAGATGGAAACTTTTGTAGGTTGACTCAACTGGTTTTGGTGTCACTTAGTTCCAGATCAGTAGGACAAGTGTATGAAGCATAGCTTCTGCCATAGAAAATGCACTAGTTCTTTTCATGAAGCTGGAGCTTTCAGGTCTGGTTCAAATGCTTCCAGTACACACTGGTACAGGACATGCAATCATTTGTAGAAAACAAGAAGCACTGAATAAATGTACCATATTTTTCGCCCCATAGGACGCACTTGCCCATAGGACGCACCAAGTTTTTTGGGGGGGAAATAAAGGGAAAAAAGACAGTGCGTCTTCCCGCTGTCCCTGGAGCTTGTGGGGCAGGCAGCGGGGAGAAGCGCTCTTCTCCCCGCCGCCCGCCTGCAGACCAGGTCCGGAGACAGCGGGAAGATGTGCTGCGCCTCCCCGCTGTCCCCGGAGCTTGCGGGGCTGGCGGCGGGGAGAAGCACGCGTCTCCTCGCCGTCAGCCTCCAAACCACATCGGGAGACAGCGGGATGGCGGCGTTTCGCCTCCCCGCTGTCCCCTGACCTTGTGGGGCTGGCGCTGCGGCTCTCCTGAAGCCTGGAGAGCGAGAGGGGTCGGTGCGCACTGACCCCTCTCGCACTCCAGGCTTCAGCAAAAGCCTGCATTTGCCCCATAGGACGCACACACATTTCCCCTTCATTTTTGGAGGGGGGAAATTGCGTCCTATAGGGTGAAAAATACGGTAACTTGTTTTCCTCTCCAACTCTTGTGCAGTATCATTATTAGTTAAGCCATGTTCTGCCTACACGTTTCCTATAGGCATCTGGTTGACCACTGTGAGAACAGGATACTGGACTAGATGGCCGGATCCAGCAGGCTGTTATTACAAAGACAGAGCAAATAATAAATATTTCAGTGTTGCACAAGTCAGCTTTCCATGTTACACAGCCCTTTGTTTTGCATGTCGAGACCCCGCAGCCACCCCCTCGTTGGAAATAACTCACACAAGGACACAGATACAGTGGTGCCCCGCAAGACGAATGCCTCGCAAGACGAAAAACCCGCAAGACGAAAGGGTTTCGGTTTTTGCGTCGCTTCACTAGACGATTTTCCCTGTGGGCTTGCTTCGCAAGAAGAAAGCCCATAGGGAAATCTCCGGGGACCTCTTTTAAATGCTGGCGGTGGGGAGCAAAGCCTTTCCCCCCCCTCCGGCCTTCAGAAGAGGTCCAGGAAGGCCGGCGGAGGCCGAAAGGCTTTGCTCCCCACCGCCAGCATTTTAAAAGCGGTCCGGGATAGCAGGGAAGCGCTTCCCACTATCCCGGACGGCTTTTGAAGGCAGACGGGGGGAGCAAAAACTTTTGCCCCCCGCCAGCCTTCAGAAGAGGTCCTGGACCTCTTCTGAAGGCCGGCGGGGGGCGAAAGTCTTTGCTCCCCCCTGCCTGCCTTCCCGGGAGAGCGGAGAAACGCGTGGAAGCAAAGACTTTCGCCCCCCGCCGGCCTTCAGAAGAGGTCGGGGGACAGACTGTCCCCGGACCTGGTCTGAAGGCGGTTTCCATAGGAACGCATTGATTGATTTTCAATGCATTCCTATGGGAAACCGTGCTTCGCAAGACGAAAAACTCGCAAGACGAACCGACTTGCGGAACGAATTAATTTCGTCTTGCGAGGCACCACTGTATTAGGTTTATGTTATTGGGCAAATTTTGGCCACAACTTTATTGAATTACAGAATGTGAGCGATATTGGCTTAGGCATTGATTGGACCTGACTATATCTGACTCCTGCCCATTGTGCAGGAAGTCCAGTAAGGGTAAGCCACTGGTAGGGGGAGCCCTGTCGATGCAAACCAACTCAAGCTCCTCCTGGTGTTCCTGTCGGGGTCGTGTCAAGGCCTTAGCCCCCCAGCCGGGCTTCAGACTAGATCAACACCCCCGGATTCCTTTAACGGAATACCCTTAAGCATGGAGGGGCAGGTGATGGCCACACCTCCCGTCCCCCACACAAGGTCAAACAATGCCTAACCGCAACCCTAACAACGTTGTGACGATTGCTACGAGGTAGGTTAAAACCAAGTGGCCAGTTCCAATTTGCCAAGTGGAAAAATTCCTACCAGGCCCCTCGGACAACCAAGGCGACCAACCAAAATCCAAAGCAAGGCCATTGCCTAACCTGAAAAATAGGGAGGGAGGGCGGGTAATTGAGGAAGCGAGCCAAAGAGGAAGTCCTCTGGCTCGCTCCTCCATTTAAACGGCCCCAGCCAGTGGATTGGCTGGCCGGGCTCTGACGTGGCTGGGATACCCCGGGTAACAGGACAAAGTCCCTCGCCCCCGGTGGGGAGTGGGTGGCCACACGGTCCACCACAATTCCTCCCCACTGGGAAGTGGAGCGGATTAATCAGTCATAAAATATGTACTACCTGTTGGGTGATAAGCAGCATGGATAAAACCAGCAGAAGATGCTCAGCCCCAAAACTAAGATATACAAATTGCCTACACAGCATTGGCACCATATCCCTTCCCAAACAAGATGGTGGAAGGAAATCCTAATAGGGCCATTTCTAAAAAGATACTATCACAAGGACTCTCAGGGTACTTCAGAGGGTGGAGAAACATTGAGCTCTAGCAGAGCCTATGAAGTTGCCCATGGAAGGATGTGGCCTTTCAGGTATTCCTGACACAGCTGTGTAGGGATTTAAAGGTCAGCACCAGCAACTTGAATTGGGCTTGGAAACCCACTGGGAGGCCATGCAAAATTGGCATTGTGCTCTCTTTGACTCAGCTCAGTCAAAAGTCTAATGGCAGTATTCTGTAATCGTATTTCTGAGAATGCTTCAAAGGCAGCCCATATAAAGCACATTACAGTGCTCTAGTCTAGATATGACCAAAGCATGAATTCCCTGTGGCTAGGTACAGAATTACTTCCTTAAAAGGAAATATTATTGGGGACGGGGGTTACATAATGATATATCCCACAATATTAAACACTGGTCCATACTTGACAAAATATACTGTGTTTCTTTTTGTTTTCTTTTTCTTCAAGGACCTCTTGTTTGATCACTATGGGGAGGAATCAAAGCTGGTTTATGAGCTGAAAGACCAAGCGGGAGAGTTGCTGTGTCTTCGCTATGACTTGACTGTATCCTACCAAAGGATAGGAAACCCTCCTTTACAATGGGGGTTGCTGTCTTTCTTGGGTAAGATAGTCGAATTAGGATATGGCAACTTTGCCTCTTCCTGAAGAATGGAGATCATGTTGTATCCTGCATGCCAGTGATTGCTGTTGAATATAGGTTAGAAAATGCAACTGGTTCAGAAGACAGCTACCACTTTTTATTGGATTGTGGTTATGGGGAGCACATAAGATCAAAGTGTTTACAGTTACCCTGCTTCCAGTGTGATTCTGGGAACAACCAAGTATGCTGATGTTGAAGTTTAAAGCCCTAACTGGTGCAAGGGCAGCATACCTTAGGCATAAGGGGTGTCTTGTCTCAAGAAAGCCTCCAAAACAGTTGAGATCTTTTTGGGAAGTGCTGCTCCACATTCCATTTGTTAGGAAGATTCCTACATCCAAGCCAGAGCATGTTATCTCCTCTTTTGTGCTACAGCTTTGAAATGTTCTACCTAGAGAGACTCTCCTTGCTTTGCCTCTACTAAGTTTTAGGTTTTTGCTATTTTTTCTGTCTTGGATCTATTTAGAAATGACAGTGAGTAAGTGAGAGAAGATATTTTCTACATTTAACGTAAGAGAACCATAGAAACACACCTAATTGTATATGTTCTTCAGAAATATTCTTCTGCAGCTTTTTCGAAGACATGTCTGCAACTGCTTTTAAACTTGTGCTTTTCAGAAGGCACTGGAACTAGCTATTCGTGAAGTAGGAGTGACATAATAGCAACCGTAAGACTGCTGACAAAACAAGATTGTTCTTGCTCTGTGAACGACACACCATTTTTCTTAACAAAGGCTTCCCAGGTGCCATTTGCTCGTTATTTGGCCATGAACAAAGTTTCCCATTTTAAGCGCTATCACATTGCAAAAGTCTACAGACGTGAGAGCCCATCATTGGCAACGGGACGCTACAGAGAATTCTGCCAGTGTGTAAGTATTTGCAGGTTTCTCATCTATTGGGACGCGGGTGGCGCTGTGGGTAAAACCTCAGCGCCTAGGGCTTGCCGATCGCATGGTCGGCGGTTCGAATCCCCGCGGCGGGGTGAGCTCCCGTCGGTCAGGTCCAGCTCCTGCCTACCTAGCAGTTCGAAAGCACCCCTAAGTGCAAGTAGATAAATGGGAACCACTTTATAGCAGGAAGGTAAACGGCATTTCCATGTGCTGCGCTGGTGCTGGCTTGCCAGAGCAGCTTCATCACGCTGGCCATGTGACCCGGAAGTGTCTCCGGACAGCGTTGGCCCCCGGCCTCTTAAGTGAGATGGGCGCACAACCCTAGAGTCGGACACGACTGGCCTGTACGGGCAGGGGTACCTTTACCTTTACTTTACATCTATGGATAGAGAGTGAGCACTATGGAAGTTTCCTCCCTCAAAATATCAGGCTGGGGTAGGTAGGGAGCAGAGGGATTGCAAGAGAGTTGAGTGCTGATACAAGTTTTGCCTTCCTTGCACTTCTGGGAGATGGAAGTGGTTTGTTGAATATTTCTGCTAATGACCCCTAGGCTCTGCTTCTGTGATTTTGATTGCTGCCTTCTGTGCTCTAGGATTTTGACATTGCTGGCCAATATGACCCCATGATTCCTGATGCAGAATGTCTGAAGGTCATGCACGAGATCCTAAGTGCCCTGCAGTTTGGAGATTTCCTCATCAAAGTAAGAGAGCTTACAAGCCTGTGAAAAATGAAAATGGGGTGAAAGTCAAAGTAGAAGAAAGGAATACTGAAATGAGTGACTTTATAATGACTTCTACATAACATTCTTCTTTTTCTCTAGATCAATGAAAGGCGTATTTTGAATGGGATCTTTACAATGTGTGGTGTTCCCAGTAGCAAATTTGAAACAGCTTGCTGCACCCTTGACAAGCTGGGCAAGGTAAACAGTTAAAGAACATTCCGTTTTAATCTGCTAAGCCTGGACGACATCATAAAACAGCTCAGCTGTGTTGTCATTGAGCATACACCAAATAAGTGGAATAACAATTATTATTAGGCCTTGGCAAACTGTCATTCCTCATGCCTCTGTCACATAAATATTGGTAAAACTATCCGTTTAAATGGTCTATAGCTAGCAAAGAGTTTTAGAGATCAGCCAGGAGAAGAACTGCTTTAGTTGAGCATATGCCAAGCTAATTCTCTCCTCTCCTCCACAGGTGACATGGAAGGAAGTGAAAAGTGAGATGGTTGAAAAGGATGGGATTTCTCCAGATGCTGTAGATCACATTGGTGAATATGTTCAGCTCCA
This sequence comes from Podarcis melisellensis, assembly GCF_964234715.1. Taxonomy (NCBI): domain Eukaryota; kingdom Metazoa; phylum Chordata; class Lepidosauria; order Squamata; family Lacertidae; genus Podarcis; species Podarcis melisellensis. The sequence goes on from NC_138539.1 coordinate 87,228,077, forward strand.
TGGTGAGTTTCAATTTAGGCACCATTTAATGTGTACGTACTTGATCCCTAGTCTGACACAGCCAGACTGGCTGAGAACTCATGCATGTTTCTGTGTAGATCAAGTGCCCTGCTGCTATTTCCTGTGCTCATAGAATTATGTTCTGGCTCAAGTAGTGTTGAGAGAATTGGAAACATTTGGACTGGGCAAGGAGTAGCAGCCATGAAAAAGACTAAAATTGGTGGACCAAGTGTTGTGGAGACTGCTGGAGTTAGAGCTTTTTCCACCCTGTATTTGCCTCTCCTGCAGGGGGGATATGTCTGATTGAGAAGCTACTTCAGGATCCAAAACTGTTGCAGAGTAAGCAGGCCATAGAAGGACTGGAGGACATGAAGTTGCTGTTTGAATACCTTAGCCTGTTTGGAATCATAGATCAGGTGAGTTGGGATATTACATTAGCCCTTTCTGGCTTTTCCTGGTGTTCTTTCACTCTTGCCTACTAATGAGATTCCTGGCTGCATTGCAGGTAACCATGGACCTGAGTCTGGCTCGTGGTCTAAATTATTACACTGGCGTGATCTTTGAGGCTGTGCTGCTGCACCAACAAAGTGACGCAAAGGAGTCTCTCAGGATAGGCAGTGTGGCTGCCGGTGGGCGCTATGATGGACTTGTAGCAAAATTTGACCCCAAAGGGAAAAAGGTGCCTTGTGTTGGAGTGAGCATTGGTGTTGAAAGGATCTTTTCCATCCTAGAACGGAACGCTGAGGTAAGATTTATTCTTAATGTGTGATCAGAAAGGAAATGACAGAGTTGCATATAGTGATTCTATGTGTTCTATGATGCACAATTCACAGGACATTAAACAGGGTGCTTGTAGTCACATGTCATCCGAAGTAGTGAGAAAGTAGCAATTCCTTTTCTTTGGTCTATTGGCCATGGATATTACCTGAATGTGTTATTTAAGCCAAATATTTAATACATTATGATTCTTGGCATGCCTTCTTTTTCATGAAAACTTCATACAACACACCTTCCTATCAGCAGGAAGAAAGGGAGACCTATCAAAATCTGACTTTGAATGTTTGAGTTAGTTTTTTTTAAGCAGGCTTTTAAAACAGTAAATAATAAAAGCAGATATTTGGTTTAAAGTCACTATATCTAGTTTTATTTCTTTTAAATGGTGCTTTTCTGACAAGGTTTGTTTTTTATTTGATTTTTATTCTGTTAATTCTTCTATGAACTTCATTTGTTGCTGTAGAGGTACAAATTTCCTGTGCCCTCCTGGTTTGCCTGTCTTATGCAGGGAAGCAAAATCACTGATGCTTATTTAACACTGCACTCGGATCTTGGGGAAAGTTCCACTAAAATATTCAGGGCAGGGTTTTAGCAATGCATGAGGGAATGGCTGCATCTTTTAATGGACAACAGAAAGCAATACTGAACTATTGCTTGACTTCTCCAATACCAGCCCTCTTATGCAATGAAAGAAGACACAAACATTGCATGTACTTTTGTCTGCTTAAAGTCTCTGACCGCTAGCATGCAATTGGAATGGCGCAGAGGTGACACTGCACAAACAGCTTAACTTCTGGCACTTAATAGATGGGCGCGGTATAAATAATAAATTATTATTATTATTATTATTATTAGCTTGATTTTGCTAAATAACTAAATAACAAGTGGTTGGTTAATATGCATTAGAATAGCTTAACAACAAAAATCCACAAAGGCAAATATGTGTGTGAAATTTGCCCTACCCCAGATACAGAACTGAGTTACTTAGTTGATCTCTTTCCCTCAACTCAGGATAAAGGATTACAGGATAAAGGTCCTTTCTGTTTCCATCAGAATTCATGCAGGTGCCTGTGCAGAATCACAAGCAGCACACGAGAGGGTAGCTTTCTCTGTTTTTCTCCCAGTCCCAAGTGCCTCATATACTGCCTTGGAACTTGGATGTTCCATTTAGCTATTGTGGTGAATAGCTATTAGATGACTTCTCCACCAGTTGCTGAATCTTTTTGAAAAGACACCAAAGACAGTGATAGTCACTACATTATCTCAGCAGACTCTGTAAGAGAGACAAGCAGGCCACCCAATGAATTCACAATTGATGTAGATTGTGATGCTCTTTATTACTCCCAGTACACAAATTGTCTAGGTGGCTTCAGCTTTCCATGAACAGTGTATGCCAGGGGTCAGCAAACTTTTTCAGCAGGGGGCTGGTCCACTGTCCCTCAGACTTTGTGGGAAGCCGGAATATATTTTGAAAAAACAAAAAAACAAATTCTCATACCCGACAAATAACCCAGAGATGCATTTTAAATAAAAGTACACATTCTACTCATGTAAAAACACACTGATTCTCAGACCATCTGAGGGCCAGATTTAGAAGGCGATTGGGCCGGATCCGGCCCCGGGCCTTAGTTTGCCTACACATGGTGTATGCTGATGTTACCGCAGGGTGTTAGGGGAAGTGTAGTACCTCTGTTGGAGGACTCAGCTCTCACCTGTGCCTCCCAGAAGCTGTCAGCATGCAACAGCAGCCACACCCCAGGAACAACTTCAAATGGCTGGCTAAACCTGGTGAGGGTAGTCAATGAGTCTCAAACCCTCAGTGAGTTAGGGACTTTCTCTGCATGCGAAGACAGGCTCTGGCAGATTGAGTGGATGTGACCATTAGTGGGTCCAATGATCAAGAAGGCATTGTGCACATGCTGTAGAGGGAAGTGAGGGGCAGATGGGGCTCATCAACCTGGGAAGGTAGCCCATCTAGGGGAAGAAAAACTCTGATCCTAAGCCTCCTCTGCCTTGTGGGATATATTTGGGGAAAGCAAAGGCTAAGGAATAAACCCTACACAAATCCAGAGTGGAGTCCCTAAGATGGTTGGATGGTGTCTTGTATGCCACCTTCTGGCAATTCCTGCAGCCAAGCTGGTGCCAAACGTCATGCTCTGCTTTCCTTTGGACCATGTCAGCAAGACTGAGAGGAGAGTCTTGTTGTCTGGGCAGCCCAGGCCCTGCATATGCATATTGCCCAGGCTTGCACCCCCAGAGAGGTCACTTTGCTGCTGCTAACGCAGTGGTTTGACTTCGTCCCCAGAGGCACACTCAATTGTCTCTCGAGACAGATAAATACCAACAACCACAACAAAATGTGACAGCATCAGTGCTTTTAGTTCTCCTCTTTTATCTTTTTAATTTTAGTATACTGTATACCTAATCATATTTTGGAATTTAGATAAGTACGGATGGCCAACTTCTTAAAATTAGCAATGAAACTAGACTTCATTGGAAAAAGAAAAAGTACAAAAGTAGCATTATTAGAGCGCATTTATTAGGACCAATTTCCAGGTCTCAACAAAGACTTGAACTGAGTTGTGGCTTGATTGGTAAATACTGTAATAAGGTTCCAGTTGCTGTGATGAGCTTCTGTCCCTGCACCCCCTTCAGATGTCCAAGGAGAAGATCCGCGCAACAGAGACGGAAGTGCTGGTGGCAGCTGCTCAGAAGAACTTCCTTGCAGAGAGAATAAAGCTCATCTCTGAACTGTGGGGTGCTGGCATCAAGGTAACACTGAGGAGTCAGGCTATACTGCTGCATATCTAGAAGCTGGTATTATTTGAGTCCAAAGTACAAGGAAGTGGGAGAGCTTTCCCAGAGAATAAGGTCATAACCAGGCCCTCCAGCCTGTTTCATGCTTGATGCAGACCTGAAATTTAGGGACAGCATCAGCCTCTGATTTGGTAGAAAGCCTGTATAGTAGTGCTGATGATTCAAATAAATATCTGGGCAGTTCACTTGCTACCACATGCTACACTCGGTGTGAAGGTCTAACTTTCCAATCACTGTGAACTTATTTCAGGCAGAGATGCTGTATAAGAAAAACCCCAAACTTCTGAACCAACTTCAGTACTGTGAAAAACATGGCATCCCACTTGTTCTCATCATAGGGGAAGAGGAGCAGAAAGATGGAGTTGTGAAACTTCGGGATGTCTCTAGCAGGAAAGAGGTTGGTGTTTCAAAGCAGGCTACCAGAATCCATTGATCTGTCACTCATTAAAAAAAAAAGTTTATAGTTTGAATTTCCTTCAGTGGAAGATAATTAGTTTTGATAAATTATGCTAATCCCATGTTCTCTATCTGCTTTTCAGATCATTGTTCCTAAGGAGAATTTCATAGAGGAGATCAAGAAGAGATTGGAAAAATAGAACCCTTTCATTTCATTTCCCTTTTTTAAATCTGGCAGCTGTGTGCCCTCAGAGAATTTTGCTGGTCCGTAAAGCCACCTGGAGTTATTCAGCATTTTTGAAGAACTGGACTTTTGAGAAACGTGGAATACAGAACAGATGAAACAATGCTTTTATTGGGATAAATAACATTTTAGAAGCTGAAAGGAAGTTTTCACATTGCATTCAGTTGCCACCTTTTTCCACCTGTTTTTGTGCCTTTAATGATGATTTGGGAGATTCCCAGGTTTTGAGGCTATTTTATAGAAATTTGTTTGTGGAATCCAAATCATCTGTGTCTGGGAAATATATTGTAGTTTTGACCCTAAAACCAATGGTGGCAGTCAATGACTGATGCCAATTTCTAACCAGCATAAATTTGCTCTTACATCCATATTGCATAACTAAATCACAATGAAAATGTACAGGAATAGCATCTGATACTACAGCAATCAGGAATTACGTCTTCTGTTTAATTACTTCTACTTTTATATGTGAAATCAGAATATTTCTCCTGAACAAGCAAAATATTAGGATTTCATGACCAGTTTACAGGGAGAAAACTCTTGACAGCAAGTTGATGTCCTGATAGTTTATTTACCTGAACCTAAGCTGGCAAAAAGCAAAACTTCTTTCTTTGGTCTTTGTTGGAGAGTACAGAAAAAGCAACATGAAATGTGGTACAGGTGCTCTTCCTTTCTGTTTTGCAAACACTCCACAGAAAACCTACGCACTGGACTGTGCCTCTTTGAACTGAATGAAAGGGAATAGTGAATTCTGCATTCACACAGAAGGGTTTGAATAGTTAATACTGAAACTTGCAGCCTTGGTTTTCCCCCCTCTAAAAACAACAACATCCTTAGTTAGGACAAGGTGTTCCATGGTTGTTCGTGTTCCATAGTTGGAACAACCAAAATAGGGTGATATTCTATGTTTGCCATGCTCTGTATGACCCCATTGGAATAAATGGAATGAAGTTCATTAACAGCAGTAGCCCTACTCTGCATATGACTTACTATATATCTATATATATTTATATAAATAGTATTTAAATTATACTGTGTATAATGTACAGTTTGATGTTCTTAATGACATTGAATAATGATGATGATGATGATGAAAATCCCCCTAGTGGAGAAGTTTGTCATTGCTACTATTGTAGCTAACTTTTACTGTGTATTGTACAGTAATATCTCTGCGAACATCTGCCTCGTCTAGCGTCCATTCCAGCAAACGTCCGCGGCAAACCCAGAAGTACTGGAACGGTTTACTTCCGGGTTTGCCACTCACGCATGCGCAGACCCACCAAATCGTGCTTCACGCATGTGCAGAAGTTCAAACTGCTCCGCGCGCAGACGTTGCACTTTGCCCTGCATCCTTTTCAGCTAGCAGCCGAGGCTCTGGAACGGATCCCGGTCGCAAAACAAGGTATGAATGTACAGGGGAACCTTGGTTTACGAACATAATCCATTCCGGAAGTCCGTTCTTAAACCAAAGCATTCTTAAACCAAGGAGTGCTTTCCCATAGCAGTGGGGGACTCAATTTACAAATGGAACACACTCAACAGGAAGCGGAACATGTTAAGCTTCCAAGGCAGATTTCACAAACCAAAACACAGACTTCCAGGTTTGCAGGGTTCTTAATCCAAGTTGTTCATAAACTAAGCTGTTCTTAAACCAAGTTACTACTGTACAGGCAGTAACTGATTTGCACAGGTTTATGTACCGGACCCCCATGCGCATTGGTGGGGCCCACATAATGCTGTCTCAACTGCCCCCGTCCTATCGCACCTCCTTTTGTGATGTTTTGTGACATTCTCGGATCACTTCCAGGTTTGGCACGATACACATGTGCACAGTTGCACACATATCAGGCATACATAAAATGGCCACTGCCTGTGTCATGCACTCCTGTATATAGCAGAAAATTTAACTGTGATGCATGCACACAAATAAATACAAATCCAGTGGCAGCCTCATATCAAGCCCAAAGAAAGTCCATACGTTTAAAGCCTGCACACTTTCTTCTCTGGTACAGTCTCCACATTCTCTGAGCATGATGAGCCTATAAAATGTAAAGGTTGCTCATGTATTTTATTTTTTTAAAAAAGGACTATTCACTTAAAAATAAAATAATTCTGCAGGTGTTTTTTTTTTTATGTCTCTCTGTTGCTCTGATGATGGGCTATTCTTTGATGTGACCAAGTTATGCCTCAGCTAAAAAAGATTGGCAAGTTAAATTAATGGAATAGGCAAAATTGACAAACGAAGAGGAAGAGTCTACAATGAATTTAAGGAAGAATGGAAGATGTTTATTGCATATATACAACACATTGTACACAGGTTAATACATTAGCAGGGTTTTAGGACTACTTGTAATTTTGATATGAATGGGCAATAGGTAATTTAAATGGTTTTCAAATTTAACAATGGACATGTGGTATATTGATTAATAAAGGAACCAAGGAAGGGACTTGGAGGAAGTCAATCTGTTTTGTTTTGATTTTATTTTGTATTGTTTTTTATTTGTGGTTTGTTTTTTGAAAATTAATAAAATGTTATCGAAGTTATGCCCAAGCGGGCTGACTTGCATGGACATTTTCACACGGAGCAACCTGTCTGAAATTTATGGCCATTCCACCGAAACAGCTCACTTTCATCTTCAGTTCTAAGCTCCATGGAACACAGCAGAACTTACTTCACATTAATGTGCCTAGATTCCACCTGTTAACTGCAGTAAATCCTGCAGGACAGAATTGAAAATAAGCTCCATTGATGTTAAATTAGGAAAGGTTCAGATGCAAAGACTGGTTTCATTCAGTGCCAAGTTCCTCAGGGTGAACTGTATTAGGCTGCTACAGCAGAAATAATCATAGCGGGTGGCGCTGTGGGTTAAACCACAGAGCCTAGGACTTGCTGATCAGAAGGTCAGCGGTTCGAATCCCTTCGACGGGGTCAGCTCCCGTTGCTTGGTCCCTGCTCCTGCCAACCTAGCAGTTCAAAAGTACGTCAAAGTGCAAGTAGATAAATAGGTACCGCTCCAGCGGGAAGGTAAACGGTGTTTCCATGTGCTGCTCTGGTTCGCCAGAAGTGGCTTAGTCATGCTGGCCACATGACCCGGAAGCTGTACGCCGGCTCCCTCGGCCTATAGAGCGAGATGAGCACCCAACCCCAGAGTCGGCCACTACTGGACCTAATGGTCAGGGGTCCCTTTACCTTTAACTTACAATCCTATACACACATTTGTATGCCCTATCAAATTGAGTAGACTATCAAGACACACTCACTTGGTGGCAGCAGTCCCATACATCCAGCAACACACATCCGATGGACCTGTGTGCATGCTAATAGAGTCAGCGAGAAGCCAGACTGTCCAGATATGTGGCATCAAGTATTTTATTATTTACATCAAATTAAGTAAAAGAACATAACTAGCAGTGCGAGCTGCATCTCACACAATCATCCTCTCTGAGAGAGAAGAACAAAGAACAGAAGTTTTACAACCTTCCGTTCCCACACATACAATCATAACAAATTATATCATCTGGTCATGCGACCTCTGCAATAGTTGCACTGGAAACACTGACATACACATGTGTAAGATCACAGTGTTAGTCAGCAACTTTGTACACAACAGCCTAGGAGTGGTTCCTCTGAGCCCAGCGGGATTTTGAATCCTAGCAGATGTGCATAGGATTGCATAGTTAAATACAAGACTCAGTTGGAAGATATTTTCCATATAGCTAGTGGTGTTAGCTTGTTGCAACAAAATTAGCAGTCTTGCAGCACCTTAGAAACTATGACATTTAATATTTAAGCTTTATTGGAGTGCATTACAATTCATATGTTTGAAATGCTGAGTTACAGGTATACACACACGGGGTCTGAGGGAAACTAAATGGGAAAATTCAGCAACAGTGATAATTATGTGATTTATTATTACTACTATTATTAATGTAACAGTTGTTGATAACACAGGCATCCTGACAGTAAGCAGGTCTCGGTTCCGATTTCTGAATGAAGTTCTACCAGACCAGAAATTAATGAACATGACTCAACAGGTCTCATTTTGAGAAAGCATTAGTGAGCATGCAACCCTCAGCCCCACAAGCAAACCTCTCAAATGAATTCTGCAGTTTCAGCGTTGCAGTCTTCCTTTTAGTATCGTTTCCCAAATAAGGGATATTTTAATATTAACCACTTTCCTCCTTTCCCCTTGTACGTTGCATATGGTTTGGGGGGTTTTATAAAGCCTGCAGGCAGAGACAGTCTTGTTTTTAACGATATGGTAATTCCACTTTGGGGGCCTTTTTTGGCTGAAGAGAGGGGTACCAAATGCTCTAAGGCAATATTTTTTATTTTTATTGCCAGAGTATCCTGGAAGGCTGAAATGTCCCCTCCCTGTTTAAACACACACACACAGCCATTTCTGATGTCAGACTTGGGAGCTAAATATATGCACATGGGTTCAGAGAAGGGGACATGTAAACAAAGTGTTATTCGCGTCACTTCCTCTCTCCCATTCTTTCATTTCCCGCCCCGCCCCTCTCCTCCTCGTGCCATTCCCAGCCCGTCTTGCATCAGCCTCCCGGGCGCCAGCCGAAGACTGAAGTGCGGGCAGCTCTCGAGGCATCGGCGCGAGCCAGTGCGCATGCTCAGAAGCGGGCATCGCCTGCGCGTGGCTGAATGCCCCGCCCCCTAAAAGAGCGGGCAGCCCTCGCAGCCTCGAGACAGGCGACTGCGCATGCTCGGAGGCGCTGAGGTAGCGAGCGCGGAGGAACCGAGGCTCCGGCGGCCTCTTTTCCCTTTCAGCCGCTGAGCGAGGCGGGCGGCGGCGGTGGCCATGGCTGAGGAGGAGTCGCTGAGGAAGCAGGCCGACTTGGTGCGGCGCCTGAAGCAGGACAAGGCCCCCCAGGAGGAGGTGAGGCGGGGCGGGGGGTGTCCTTTCAGGCCGAAGGTGGGCGGGCGGGCGGCGCCCCCGGCAGAGGCTGTGGGGAAGAGCGGCCGCCGCCTCCTTCCATGCCCGGCCCTGTCATTTGGGACGCGGGCGGGGAGGCCCCCGAGGCGCTAACAGCCTGGAAGAAGTCGCTATCGGGGGCGAAAAAGATGGATCTCTACAGGATAAATATATACACATACTGTATATGTAATTAGGAAACGGGGACCTTATTGTTATTATTCTATGTTTTCCCCTGACAAGGTCTCAGACTGGACATGTCAAAATTAATAGAATTTTAGAGTGGGAAGGGATCTCCCAGGTGTCATCTAGTCCAACCCCCCGCATTGCAAGAATTTCGGCTAAAGCATCCGTGATAGATGCTTAAAAGCCTCCAAGGAAGGAGAGTTTTCCTCTGTTTTCCTTTCTCCTTCCCCTCTCTCTCTCTCTCTCTCTCTCTCTTTAACAAGTGAGTTCTAACACACAACAATTAAAATAAGCAATTTGTAAATGGATCCAAACTGTTTTAAAGCCATCTTATACTGAAAGATTTGTATTTCGTAAAATGAGCGTAGGAGAGAGGCTTCACCCACAGCAGAATTTGCCATTATTGGTGAGTTTTAATGGATTGAGGATGGTATCGGGGTTAGAGTATTACGCATTACCAAACTTACTTAAGTAAAGCTATTGTATAAATACGAAGTAGATAAAAGCTGTGTAACTTGGATTGATTAAAAAATGTTACCTTTCAGATTGCAGAGCAGGTGGCAAAGCTGTTGGACATGAAGGCAAAAATATGTCCTGAGGAAGACAGACCTAAGTTTGTCCTCAAGACACCAAAGGTAAACCTTTTAGCCCCAACCATACTGTGATAAGCACCAGTGCATGGCAGAGCAGAATTCATTCATGTACAGTACACTCTCATTTTCTCAAGTGCGCACACTTTATGCAAATGAAAGCTTACGAGGGTTTAGGAAGACTGTCTTGTGATTTCCATTCTGATGGCTCAAGTCATGTCCTGGAATCTAACATGTCTTTCTCTCAGTGAAACTATAGGTGATTTATTTGTTGCTCCTACCCCTGCAAATTCTAGATGTGTATTCAGAAGTGAGCCCCACTCTCTTCTGTGGGTCTTGTTGTCTGTTAAGTGTACATAGCAGGGGTGCGGAACCTAAATCCTGTGAATTGAACGCAGTATTTCAGTCCTCTTGTATCTGGCCTTTTTTCTACATTCCAAGCTGCCCTCCTTCCTCAGGCTACACCCCTCACTGTGGAGTCCTATATGCTCAAACTGGGATCAGTTTTCTTTGAAGCCTCCAGCAATATAGGAGATGTGAAAGGACTCAGACCCGATGCTCCATAAATGTCCCTACAAGGTGTTGTAGCTTTAGCTGCCCTTTTCTCAGTCTTTTCCATCTTTACTATTTGAGTTGAGGTAACCAGAACTGTGCACAATATTCCAAGTGTGATCTTACTGTAAATTCATATAACAGTATTATGGTATTGGCAGTTTTATTTCCAATCCCTTTCCAATCATTCCTAACATGAAATTTGCCCTTTTTGCAGGTGTTGCACATTGGGTTGATTTCCACATCAAGCTTTCCACTATGGATTGCATACAAAGCAGTGCCAGTAGAGCTCACTGGCGCTTCCATTTCCTCCTCTCTGCCCCATGCCATCCCAAAATCTTCTCCAGAGCCCACCAACCTCCCAGAGGTGATTTTGAGGACTGGGGGGGGGGGCACTACAGAAGAGAGGAGGATTAAATTACATTCCACTAGTACATGCTTCTTTCAAATAAAAATAAGTAGTTTGCAGTCCAGTTTAGGAATAGACTAGTTACTGTATAGTTTATTAACTTGGCAATCACAGCTTTTAACCCTATGGTTTCATTAATTTGGAACAGTGACCTGATGACTGAAGTGCATCTCCTGCTGCAGCTTATCTGTCAAGGGTGCTGTGATTTGCTACTAGCAATGCTATCCCATTCATGTTTCAATGTGCTTTGCTGTGCTGGTGCAAGATGCAGACCGGATCCAGGAATAACGAATAGGACACTGACTAAACTGGCCATTTCTCCCTCTCTCACCAAAATAACTTCCCTACCCAATTCCGCCCTTTCCCAGTGCAGCTGGGCTACTTTAGCTGCATATAACACATACTTTGCACTGCTGCACCAAATTCTAAATGAGTCCAGAGGTTTAGCATAGTAATTAGCTGCATTGCACCAGTGCAAGGGGACTTATGTTGTAATCTTCCTGCTTGCGCAGTTCTTACCAAACAGTAGGATCCTAACTTGCATGTAGTACTGAGTGGCCATTTTATCTTCAAAGACCATACATTGTTGGAATCAGTGCTGTAGCTTATGGGGCGAGGGGCTATCCGGGTTCTTGCCCCAGGTGAAGCCTCCAGAAGGGCGCCATTGAGGCTCCCATCCTGTGTGGGTGGGTTTATGGCAATGTGGGTGGGAGGTGCCAACTCGGTCTTTGACCTGGATGAAATAAAGCCTAGTTTCGCCCCTGGTTGAAATAGGCAATTGGGAAGTGTTGGCCTTGAAGAAAATCTGCACCAGCCTTCTTCCAGGTATATATCTGTTTAAGCAGAGATATGGAACTATGGCTCTCCTGATGTTCTTGTACTACAACTCCCATCATTGTAGGCCATGCAGATTGGGGCCGATGGGAGTTGTGGAGTCCAGCAACATTTGGAAGGCCACAGGTTTCCCATTCCTGTCCTAAATGTTCACAATCTGGGTGTTTATTGATCCAGCACAATCATTAGACAAATTCCATCCACTTCAGCTGTTATACCCTTCTGCAACCATATCTGAGTGGAGATAGCAACCTTCTCATTAGACTGTTAAAATGCATTGTTGGTGGTACTGCCCTTAATTATGGTTGGGGAACTCTTGTTGGTCCTAAACAGGACTGCAAGATAACTGGGACAGGACATTTTCATTATATTATGCTAGTGCTTTATCAGATTCACTGGCTCCCAGTCTGCTTCCGATTCTGAGCCCTGGTTTGATTTTATCATCTTGGGACTAGACTACCTTTCATATTTACCTCCCTGATCCTTCAGATTGTATTCTATGTGTTCCTATCAAGGAAAGTGAACCAGATGGCTGCTTGGAAGAGGGCCTGGTTACATCAACACCTCAGCTTCCATTTTTGTGGGTTTTTGGTGCATGTGGAAGACTTTTTATTTATTTATTTATTTATTTATTTACCTACCTAGCCTTTTAAAAAAATCTTGCATTTTTGAAAAAGTTACATTTCACTTTATAATCTGAGCTGCTAGTATGTTTTCATTTTTCCACTTTTCAAAGGATAATTTTTTAAGGCTTTGTCTTAACTGTTTCGCAATTCCCCAACATCCTGTTTTTCCAATATGTTTTGGAACAGGAACCACCATTCTCATTTTGATAAACGCTGCACTTGAACAGCACAAAGACCTTGAGGAAAGGGTGTTACCAACTAATCTACAAGACATTGTTTCTTTGGATTTACTGTTGGCTTCTTTTTATTCTCCACTCAAATCTGGATGGGCTCCAGCTCCATGTCAGGAGGTTGAATGGAGTACACGGAGAGACAGGGTTTTTCCAGACCAAGTCATGCCGTCCCCTCCTGAGGTAGTAATTGCACAGCTTTATCATGCCGGATTCTGCCCATTGACATCTCTCTGAGGGAGCAGTGACCACAGCAGTTCTATATATGACTGCCACACTGCATAAATTTATCTGCGGAAATCAGAGGCAGCCTGATCCCATCCAGCCATGTTCCTCAGACATTCTAAGGTAGACTAGTTCATCTCTGCAGAAACATCCTTTGGCAGGAGGTTGCTCCAGCAGGTTCTGTCACAGGGTTCTCCTCCCACCTTCTGGTGGGTACTGCTTTGTTACATTCGTTTCTTGAGTGCTCCAGTCAAGAGGTCTCATTTTCCTTATATACAGTATTGTTCTTTATTGAAATTGGTTACTTTTTTAAAAGTTATGGCTACCACCTGGGAGGAAGGTTCCCTCTTGTTCCAGCTGGCCACTACCAGTTTTTATAAACTTTGGCCCCAGCCTACCAGATGATCCTTTCCAATATGTTTTACTCTCCACTGACAAGAAAAACGCTTTACAGAAATTCCTACTCTCCATTTTCCATTTACTGTATCTCAAATACAGCTGTTATAAAATCTTGCAGCCACTAGAGGATGCTCTTGCACAAATAACACACTGCTTCATAAATACTGTTTTTCCACACTGGGTTCTGAAAAAAAGACTGAAGTTCAGCATGATTGTGTGTAGGCGCACACTAGACTAGCTCAGAGACATCCTGGCCCTTCGTTCTAAGTGTTCAGAGCCATCATTTTGTTTCTGGTTGGTGGAACTCAAGGTTCTGGTTTTTAAAAAGCAGGTACATCAGGTCTGAAGCTTGTCTATCCCTGCCTACCGTGCCACAAGCCTCTTCCTTGTTTTGGTTGTAACAGGCTAGCCGTACAGTATGGCAATTGCTAGGTCAGAACTGAGTAGGTAAGATCTGGATCTGGATACTATCACATTTAAACCCCAGCTCAATATAAAAATTCATGTAGAATGTAGTAAAGGTAAGAGCTAGTTTTCCTTGCTAATTTGTTTCCTAGCTTAGTTGGCTTGTTAGGCTTTGAAGCTTGAAAACTTTATGTTAAATCCCACTTCCACTTTGAATTCCAAAGTTTGGCATAGTTCCTTTGCCTTTGATAACTGTTTAGTTATTTACCCTCACAAAACAGATTGCAACCTCAACTGTCACATGTAACAGTATAAGATTTTAAGATTCTAAATTATTAAAATAAAAACAATGACATTTAAAACCTGCAGGAAGGAAAGCAATTGCTGAACACAGCATCATAAAGCCCCAATGCAAACTGGAGAAAAATAGTTAGCAGACTATTTTTAATTAATTTAGACTATATAATATATAGTTGTTTTAAAGCTTGCTGGTTTTATCTATGAGTTACCTGCACTTTAGTGCTGATTTTATAGTTTGATTAAGCATCTCAACTTTTTCAATATATATACAAGGTGGCTTACAAGAATGTCGAATTGCTTATTTGCATTCTTATCAGGAATAGACCTCCACATGTAGGTCTTCCACCCTAGAACAAAGTAACAGACTTCTTCCTTCTGACTGATATCTGTTTACATTTTGGCTGCCTTGTCAGGGGGACAAAAAGCAAGGCAGCTTATAAGGAAAATAAAAATATAATATTCATGAGGATCCTCCCCTTAGGGCCATTGGTGGTACATGACCCTGTTTTGGGGTGGGGAATCCTAGGGCAAAGTCATAACTTTAAAACCTTTTCTTAAACCACAAATTCTTTTGCCTTTCTGCCCAGGTAAGATCCTCCAGCACCATGTTCTAGAAGAGTTGTCATGGAATTTCTTCACATTACTGAGTGCTGAAAATGGTGCACCACTTTGCCGACCTTCTCTGTTCACTTTGCCTGAACATAGCATGTGTTCAATGGAACAGAAGTCCATCAAGTTGTCTTCTGTTCTGGACTTTCAGGGTACCAGGGATTACAGTCCCAAGCAGATGGCAATCAGAGACAGAGTCTTCAGCGTCATCATCGATTGCTTCAAACGCCATGGAGCTGAGACAATAGATACTCCAGTATTTGAACTAAAGGTGAGATGGGGCAGCAGGGGGAATAGGGCAACTGAGGAAAGGTACTGGTAGAAGTGGCAAACGTTAGTCCAGAAGTCAGACATAGATTTCAAGTTCTAAAACATAATAACACCAGAAGGGGGAATAAAGAAATGTTTTAAAGAGCTAGTGTCACCCTGAATTTCCTTCCTGTGGAATTACTTCCTACACTTAAGCTGCAGTCCTACACCTCAGGAATGTCACACTGAACCCAGTGAGACTTCTGACTAGGTATGTATAGGATTGCAGTGTCAGTTTTACATTTTTTTAGTTTATTATTGTGTTGGTTTCTGTTATATACATTTTGTAAGGGGCACTTTCATAGGGAAGAAGAAAAGTTGGGTGGAAAGCCTTACGGCTTTATAAGAGCAAATTTGCCTGAATATGCATTTGTTTTGCCCTATAAAAACCTATTGTTTACCATAACTCTACTTGCCTTTGATTTGTTTTATTTTTTCTACCCCCCTCTCCCACCCCTTACTTTTTAGGAAACTTTGACAGGGAAGTATGGAGAAGATTCCAAGCTGATCTATGATCTGAAAGATCAGGGGGGAGAGCTCCTATCTCTTCGCTATGATTTAACTGTATCCTTAAATCCCATGCTCCTAGCTTGGGCAGAAAACTGCTCTTCAGCAGACGAGGAACATCTGCACTTACTCCAATTAAAAAATGCAGGTTTTTTATTACTCAAGCTAAGTAGATTCAGAAACTTTTGGAACATCATTTTCATGGCACAATTCTTTTTTAAAAAACACACAGTTTTTTTGTTTGTCACTTTGTCACAAGCATGGAAACAGGCAACGATGTGTAAAAATTGAGGTAATAGGTGTACGTTGGGTCATGCAGACTAGCAGGTTTTGTACAGTCCTATTTTTTGAAAGAGGAGGTCACAGTTGATGCTGAATCACAGGAACCATTGTTGCTCTCAATTTTTAGGAGTATTTGCATATATTTTTTTAATGGTGTGCCTCATTTAAAGAAGTATAATCTTTTCAAAAGTGAATGTGCCCCATTGCTTCTATTCATTTACACATCT
Organism: Podarcis melisellensis; assembly: GCF_964234715.1. NCBI lineage: Eukaryota > Metazoa > Chordata > Lepidosauria > Squamata > Lacertidae > Podarcis > Podarcis melisellensis. Next base: position 87,243,929 of record NC_138539.1, read on the forward strand.
TGTTCTTTTTGCCTCCTGATGTCAGCTAGCAGATGCCAAGTCATTTCTTCAGCTCATTTCAACCCACTAGATCAAATGCATCCAGTAGTATAGGTTGAATTATATACATTATGATTTTAGATGTTTTCCTTAGCCTTCTCTTCTCAGGTTCCATTTGCTCGTTTTCTGGCTATGAACAAAATTACCAATATTAAACGTTACCATATTGCTAAGGTCTACAGGCGGGACAACCCAGCCATGACAAAAGGTCGATACAGAGAGTTCTACCAGTGTGTGAGTATCTGTAGGATGGCCTTAAAGTGTATATGGCTCTTAACTGGTTTCCTGCTTGTTCCTCCCTTCTCGTGCTGCATATAACATTTTTGCTCTACTTCCTTCTCCTAGTCAGACCCAGCTGGTGCCTTTCCTATTTCCCCCTGTAGTTGGCTGTCATGTCTTTCTCATGCCTGAATTGCTTCCAGAGCTTAAAAAACAGTAATGTAACACCCAGAGTGTTTGTAGTTATCCTCAACCCCCCCTGCCCTTTTTCTACAGGATTACTTCCCTTGATTCAGTGAAAGCCTGATGAAAATACCTTAAAGGTAGTGGGACACACAAGTAATTGTTTTCATTTTGACTGACAACCATAGGAGGACCTGGAACAGCTGCCTAAAAAGATATAGTCGCTATAGTGGCTAGGCTGTCAACTGACGATCAGCTGCTTCAGGAATGGAGGGAAGGGCTGCCTTACAGAAATAAGGGAAAGATCCCTGCCTGGAGGGAGAAGATGGAAAACTCCCTGTAGCACAGTCTGGGGTTTCCTTTCCAGATTTCCTTTCTTCTAGAGTTTTTTGGAATTCTACGGATTCCAGTTCTTTTGTTTTTAAGTGCATTCAGCCATGAAATTTCACAGCAGGAAACCTGGAGAACACTTTTAAGTGGACTCAGTGGCAGTAAGTCAGGGGTGGAGCAAGCAGAGCCAAAACAAGCAAGCAAGCCCCTCACCCCATGTTGTAGTACTCTGTTCAAGCATAATGTCTGAACTGGGCTTTTATCTCCTTTCTGTTGATATGCTGCTTTGTATGTTCATAAATGGTGCTGTATAAATGATACACTGCTGTGCCTACATGCTTGTTTACCAGCTGCCACCAAAGTGCAGTTAACTGACACTTTGTCTTAATTTGTCTGCATACATTCACTATGCTTTCTCAGCCTTGATTTGCCTCAACATTTTTTAATCATCTTTGGCACCTTTTTATATTTGTGGGTACCTTGATCTGATTAAATATACTTGAATGTGTGCCTTGTTCCAAATCCCAAATGACTGACAGTCCATGGTGCTATTATTTCTTACCTGCCCTTCACCATAGAGTTCCAAGGCAGGTTACAAGAATATAAATATACAATGTTAAAATTGGTTTAAACGACTTAACTGCCTTGCTGGGCTGTCAAGACTTGGGGAAGATGTGAACTATGTATCAAGCAGCCTATATGTCACTCAGCCCACCTGTCACTCAGGTGGATGCTTTATGCTTTAAGGATTTTCACATCTGCAATTTGTGCCCCAGGATTTTGACATTGCTGGCCAGTATGACCCCATGATTCCTGATGCGGAGTGCCTGAAGATTATTCATGAGATCCTGAGTGCCCTACAAATAGGAGCATTTGTTATCAAGGTGAGAACAAGTCTAGAAATCTAGAGCAGTTTTATCCAGAATGTACACAAAATAATATTCTATTTATCTTGTCCTTTGCTGTGAACATAAAATGAGAAGCACAGTTGGTTTTGTCTTAGTTTTTCAGTATATATTCATTGTGCTTCCTTAGTTTGATTAGAAATAATTAATTTCCCCAGCTTTTGTTGCTTTTTCCTTATTTGTATTTGCAGGTCCCTTACCAGAATTGTCCTAGTAAACATTGTCAGTGTTTGTAAAAAGCAAAAAAAAGGAGGAAAAGGTTCTGACCTCCCTTTGCCTCTTCAGCCTGGTCCTCGGACCCTTGTCGGCACAAAAAGAGTCCACGAGAATATCCTTGCAGAGTTTTATTCTTAAAAGTCTTTGTGCAAAACACGACTGAATAACTCCACACACCAGCACCAACCAACCCAAACACCAGCCTCAGCAACAAACTAACATTTCTCACTTATATATACAACTTGGTGCAGACCGCTGAGTCATGCTGACCCAGCTTTATTCGCATTAAAGAAACAGCGGCCATTTTAGCCGTGACAAACATAAATCACTTACATTGTATATATACCTTGATAGACTATAGATAGACTGTTGATAGGCCATAGATTGTTTAATTAGCCAAAGGCATGGGAGAAGAGGAATGTTTTTGCCTGGTGCCTAAAGATACGTAATGAGCTTTCCTGGGGAGAGCATCCCACAAGCAGGGAGCCACTGCAGAAAAGGCCCATTTCAGAGTTAGATTGTTACTAATTATCTCAATGCTGGTGTCTTCTCCATACTGTAGAAAGAAAGAGGAGGGCTGTGTTCAGTTCTGCCATGAGTGAGATAATGTTTCCACAAGATACATGTGCACATGTATCTCCTATTGATTTCAGTTTCAGTACTTCAATACCAACTCCTATTGGTTTTCAGTTACAGTATTTCAGGGACCTCCCCCCCCCCACAAAAATTTACTTAGCTTTCTTGAGGGAGGAAAGTGAGCCAGAGGCAGCTGCCCATCCAACGGCCTCATCTTTCTCCTGCCCCTCAGAGGTAATAACATGCAGAAGCATGAACCATGAATTGCTCCATGGAAAAAAAAACCAATTTCCCTGCAGGTCAACGACCGTCGTATCCTTGATGGGATGTTTGCAGTATGTGGAGTTCCAGAGAGCAAATTCCGGTCCATCTGCTCTGCTGTGGACAAGTTAGACAAGGTAAGGACATCAGGATAATAAATACTATTTTTACCATGGCTCAAGTGTTTGGTAAACATGGAAATACATTGACATCCCACTGCATTTCCCATGGTGTGACCATAGAGAAAATATCAAAGTGTATGATAAAAAGAAAGAAAGTAAGAAAAAGTTGGGCACCTAAGGCTACCAGAAGACGTTTTTGGCCCTCCCTCATAACTAGTGTGTTGGGGGCTGCTGGCTGGGTCTAGGAAGCCAACACTTATGGTAATCAGAGAAAAGAGGGTCTTCAAGGCTTCCTAAGAAGTTTCCTTGTGGGTACAGCATTGAATATTCACCCTCACCCCTTTTCTGAAACCCTGCTCCTTGAGAATGAAACTGATACTGAATTGCTATTTATGAGTGGCAGCGAAACTGTCAAGTCCGGAAGAAGTTGACACATATGCAGGAGGTGGGGCTTTTGTTTTTTGAAAAACTTGGGGGGGGGGATTTATTGGGTTTTATAAGCAAGGATCATAGGAATATTACTAATATCTACTAATAAACAGACCAAGGCTTCTCATGCCATTTGTATATCACAAAAATAGCATAATACGTTTGCAGTGATATCTACAGCACATGGTTCATTAGTGATCAGCGTATAAGTTCTTTTGTGAATTCGTTTAAACGAAAAGAGGAAACAGGATAGAACAGTTTACAGATAACATTCAATATTACATAACTAAATGCATAATCATGAGCCATAGTGGTAGTGGGGTACTTTTTATTTGCTTCTGGTTTTTTTTGGCATGATCCTGCAACTGGGATCAGTGGACAATTTCCCATTAGGCTGACCATGAGGGTTTTTCTGTTTTAACCCTCGGAAATAAGGTGCTTATCAGTGCTCCTGTCTTTCAGACTAATATTTCACAATAGCTACTGTTTATATCTTGGTATAATAAAGTTTTCAGATCAACACTCATTCTATAATTACTCTTTTAATTGCTCCATTAACATTATTCTAGTATTTCATGACAACTTGAGACACCCGCAGTTTAAAGTTACTCTTTCTGTCTTCTTAAGATCCCACATGCTGGGAGTAATGAGTAATGATTACCTTGACTTCTTAGCTTAACTGCTCAGTTTGTGGATCTGTTTTTGTCCTATTGAAATGCTTGGATTGCCACATCACACTATTTACCTCTTCAAAGGGCTGTCATTCAAATATGGCAGACCAAGTTAGCACACAGAGTTCCACATGCAATAGTACACACTTAATAAGGCCAAGGCAGAATGCTAATATTATTTCATTTTTGTATTGTTTCCTGTGGAAAGGATAGGTTCCAGTACATGTATCAAAAATCCCAAGTGTCTAGTTAATTTGCATCACAACAATATTTTGCTTTCCCTGCTCCTTTTTTCAAATTAATGCAAAATTGAGTGTGGGAAGCCCTGCTCTCAACAGTTTTGTGTGATGACGGATCTTGCTATATCAGGATCCCTGATTGCAAGTAGAAGCTCTAGGCACACCTTCCCTGTGCAACATAAGGAAGGTCAGGGCCTGGGTAGGGTAGGGGAGGACAGTGCATGTTTCGAGGCAGAGCTTGTATATATACTCCTGGCCCTATACTCACTATAGCAAATGCCTGTACATGTCTCATGTGTATCTCCCATCAAATGAGGCACGTTTTTCTGCAGTAATGCTGTTGCTTTTTTATTGCACACCACCTCTCAGGGACTGTGTAGAATGTTCTGGAGATGATTTTCTCATTTCTAGCCAATAGGGGTTTGAAATATGGAGAGAAGTCCCATGGAATCAGAATAGAAATGAGACAAGGAAAATGCTTCTGAACTATCCCAGGCTCTTATAAGTGGTTAAAAAAAACCACTGGGTAAATGGCTCGTTAAAGCATTAAGAGACCATATAACTCTCATTCTGTACACAGATGGCTTGGGATGATGTGAGAAGTGAGATGGTTGGAGAGAAGGGTCTCTCGCCAGAGATTGCAGATCATATTGGTGAATATGTTCAGCTTAGAGGTGAGTATGAAAAAGGAAAGCTTTGTCATTCTTATTCTGAGGCATGTGGGCTTGGGATCTCATGCTCATGCAATCCATCTAGCTGCTGTTCAAGATAGTGTTTAATCTCTGTGGCACAGAAAGGGATGTTGTGTTAGCACCAATGCATACACAACTGAGTGGGGGAGGGACAGGGAACAGGAAATGATGCTGTTTGTTCTCTTGTATTTCCGTGGACACATTGCAGGGAGAAGGGAAGTATATCTCCATACTGATCAAAAGAGAAGCACAATCCAAAGTCTGGAAGCAAAAGCACACGGGCCATTGTATTTTCCTGTAAGGTCATCATGTCTGACTCGGCACATAGTCTGAAATACCAAAGGGTTGGTCAGCCTCCTCACCCCCTCTGGAGATTCCTGGCAACTGCGGCTAAAGCAGTTAGCTGATGGGCAAAGGAGTCTGTGGGTTTAACTTTCCAGTGTCTCAAATTCTATTTAACCTAAGTATAGCCATATTAAAACAGACACAACTGCATCAGATGAGAGAAGTGAGAAAGAACTGTTGAGCTGGGTTGGCAGGAGATGGTTTTTTTTTTTATTTTTTTTTATTAAGTTTTGCATAAATATATTTCACAGACATACAACAGACAAAAGTAAATGAAATAAACATAAAAAGAAAAGAAAAAAAGAAAAGAAAAAGAACATAAAATACGTACAACATGAACAACACAACTTGCATTAATTTTACAACAACATTGATCGACTTCCCTTTATCTCGATTTCGGATAATGTTATCTTAATTATCTTTCTGCTGTATCTATTCCAAAATAAAATTTATAACATAGTAAGCGTTAACTCATGCCTACTGTGAATTTTTTTTTTTTTTTAGATACATCTATATTTCTGATTAACATTTTGATTTTCCCTTTGTCTCTATTTCCATATATATTCTAAATTTATCCCATTCATTACTAAATTTTGTACGTTTTTGATTTCTTATTTTCTGAGTCAATTTTGCCAATTCTAAATAATCCATTAATTTAAATTGCCACTCCTTTAATGTTGGGGTTTTTGCTGTTTTCCAGTACTGTGCTATGAGGGTTCTAGCGGCCGCTGTTGAGTATTGAAGAAGGGTTCTATCTTCTTCTTTAATATCTTTGCCAATTATCCCCAGCAGGAAGGTTTCAGGTTTTTTAAGAAATGTATATTTGAGAATTTTTTTTAATTCATTATAGATAGATTCCCAGAATTTTTTGAGAATCTCGCACGTCCACCACATGTGAATAAATTCGCCCTCTTTACTCTTACATTTCCAACACAGTTTGTCGCCTGTTCTATAAATTTTATACAATTTTATCGGCGTTATGTACCATCTGTACATCATCTTGTACATATTTTCCTTAAGTGTCGTGCATGCCGAAAAGTTCATATCTTTACACCATAAAGCCTTCCATTTATCAAACTCTATATTATACCCTAGATCTACCGCCCACCTCACCATCACCTCCTTTACTTCCTCATCCTTGGTGTCCCACTCAAGCAACTGGTTATACATTTTTGATAATAATTTTGTTTTACTTTCTATTATTTCAATCTGGAATCTAGATTTTTTCTCATTTATTCCAATCTTTTTGTCTTCCGTCCACATTGAATTTATTTGATGATATTGAATCCAACCAGTCAACTTATTTTTTATTTCTTCGTATGGTCTGATCCTCCACCCGGATTCTGTTTTAGTTAGTAAGTCCTCATACGTCCATCGTTCCCCCTCAATGTTTAATTTTTTATTTGTTAAAATATCAATTGGTGATAGCCACCAGGGTGTCTTCTGCTCCAGCAATTTTTTATTCCTTTCCCAGACTTCCAGTAGTGGCCCTCTGAAAATATGGTTAGAAAAACCTTTATGAACCCTTCCCTTATCTCGCCATAGATAAGCGTGCCAACCGAATCTTAAATTAAACCCCTCTAGATCTAACATCTCTCTATTTTTAATGACGATCCAGTCTTTTACCCAACAAAGACATGCGGCCTCATAGTATAACCTCAGATTTGGGACCGCAAGACCCCCCCTATCTCTTTGGTCTGTAAGTAGTTTAAATTTAATTCTGGGTCTTTTTCCCTGCCAAATAAATTTGGAAAGTAGTCTTTGCCATTCTTTAAATATTGCAATTCCCCTAATTATTGGAATGTTCTGGAATAAGAAGAGTAATTTGGGTAATAAACTCATTTTAATTGCCGCCATTCTGCCCATCCACGAGAGATGTAATCTGCTCCATGTGTCCAAGTCCTTCATTATCTCTTTCCATGTTTTCTTATAATTATTTTCCATCAAATTTATATTTTTCATAGTCATCCAAATTCCAAGGTATTTTACTTTTTTGGTTATTTTAATTCCAGTTTGTCTTTCAAGCTCATTTATGATATCTTCTTTCATATTTTTAGTCATTATTTTGGTTTTTTCTTTGTTCAGTTTAAATCCCGATAGTTTTCCAAATTCTTCTAGTAATTTTATAACTTTGCCGATGCTCTCCTTTGGTTCTTCCAATGACAACATAAGGTCATCTGCATATGTTTTCAATTTATGTTCATTCGCGCTGATTTTTATACCACGGATCTCTGGCAGGAGATGGTTTTCTGTCGGTCCTGATGCATATATTGCAGAGGATAATACGTACCGCATGTATCACTTCTGCAGGTGGGCTGAGTCTGATCGAGCAGTTGCTCCAAGATCCAAAGCTGTCGCAGAACAAGCTGGCTAGGGAAGGCCTTGAAGAAATGAAGCTGCTGTTTGAGTACTTGACTATTTTCGGCATTTTGGAGCAAGTGAGTGAGGGCAGTGCAATTCTAATCCTGGTCTATCTAATCACCTGTGTGTTTCTGACCACTAAGGAGGTTCTGATCCTATTTTGCAGGTTTCCTTTGACCTGAGCCTGGCTCGTGGCTTGGATTACTACACTGGAGTAATCTGTGAGGCTGTTCTCCAGCAAAGTGACCAAACAGATGAGTCTGTTAGTGTGGGCAGCATAGCTGGAGGTGGCCGCTATGATGGACTAGTAGGGATGTTTGACCCCAAGGGGCGGAAAGTGCCTTGTGTTGGATTCAGCGTTGGCATTGAACGGATCTTCTCCATCATGGAACAAAAAGTGGCGGTAAGGACTGCTTGCTTTTCCCTTTCTCAAGGTTTGGTTAGCTCACAACAAACAACTACAAGCTCTGTCAGTTTTGGAGTCTGTGGCCATGTGACTCTCAAGAGCTTTTAAGTACACTGTATATTTCGAGAGACTTTTTACATCAACTAAAGTTGTCATGTGAGTACCTGCTCCTCCAAAATGTTGAGGAATATATCCATTATTGGAGGAACTGGAGCTTAGCTGAACAACATAGTTGTAGACATACCAAGCTGACCCCATAGTTTCTTTACACAAGTATTTAAGGGAGTGGGGGCTAAATGAGATTTGTATCAGTGTCTCAATGGAATGGGGATAGAGTTATGTGTATGCTTAAACTCTCTAGAAAAGACAGAATGTGGAAGAGGTTACTCTGTATGCCAGGTTACAGAGTCCCAAACTAGAAAACTTTAGAGGGATAAACTTCTCCACAAAATCACTTTGCATGGAAATACAAAGTGAAAAACGTAATTCAGTTCAGAGGATACGTTACACTTGCCCACCAGCTTTTTGAAGTTCTTTGAGGGTATGTACAAATAGAACATTTTCTCTTATGTTTGGTAAAGGCTGTTCTCCAACAGGAGTGCTCGCAGGCCAGTGTTTCCCAGTTGTCAGTGTTTATACTACATTTTTTTAGATTTTCCTTGAGACAGTCTTTAAACCTCTTTTGTTGACCACCAGCATTACGTTTTCCATTTTTAAGTTCGGAATAAAGTAGTTGGACGTCGAACTCCCAAGAGACTGTGATCTACTCCTGGGGGGGGGGGGACTGGCAGTGATCTACCCATTTTTTTTAAAAAAAAAAATATTTGTAAAATTTTCAAATTTAAAAATAGATAATAAAGAAAAAAAACATTCCATTTGAATTATACATCCAAATCTAATCTTTCCACTTTCAGACTTCCTTCAGTCTATCTGGAAATGTTCATGTTTTCACAATCATTCACATTTCTTGCATTTATATTGTTTTGTTTTTTTAACCAAATTAATCTTAACAATTATTATAAAACAATATTTCTTTCCATTATTATCCCAGAGCTTCTTGAAAACTTACAAACGTTAATTGACTTTCACATATATTCTTAATATGCTCTGTAAATTTATTCCAGTCCTCGGTAAATCTCTGGTCTCGCCGGTTCCGAATTCTCCCCGTTAGCTTGTCTAATTCTGCTTATTCCATCAACTTCATTCTCCAGTCTTCTTTCGTTGGGATTTCTTCCTGTTTCCATTTTTGTGCCACCAAAATTCTTGCCGCTGTTATAGCATCGAAAAACAACTTCTCATCCTTCTTTTTTATGTCATTTCCTAGTATTCCTAACAGAAAAGTTTCTGGTTTTTTAACAAAGGTATATTTTTAACAAAGGTATATATATGTTTTTTAACAAAGGTTAAATCTACCCATGTTGATCTACCCATTTTTTTAGGGGGGGGGGCAGACCAAAGTTGTTGACCTTTTTTAAAACAGTAAGTGTCCAGGATTAAAATAAATTGCTCACCAACAACACAGCCGCTAACAGACGAACACAGCGCTACAGGAGACAACAAAGGAACAATCACTAAACGCGATGCAGGGAAAGACCGAGGGGGGAGGGGGGCAGAGATAAGGATCCGGGGATCATCCAGGGATCAACCTGTTGATTGTGGTTGATGGGTTGGACACCCCTGATCTACAGGTTTGCTATAAACACACCTGTCTCTAATGCACAACAGCACCTGTTTGCCTGCTGTAGTACCAAGGGTAGCATAGTTCTGCAGTACTGTTGGAATGGTTCAATAGTCTATTGCACAGTGCAATAAGCTCATGTAACTACTTGAAATCATCTGGCATACATGAATTTTGGGATTCTCTTGTTAGAGTGCTTCTGTGTATCTTTTTCAAACCTCTGTCTCCACCTTCAGGCTTCTGAGGAAAAGATCCGGACAACCGGGACCCAGGTGCTCGTGGCGTCTGCTCAGAAGAAACTCCTTGAAGAGAGGCTAAAGCTTGTTTCTGAGCTGTGGGATTCTGGGATCAAGGTGCGAATGCAGTATATAAGGGGTTGGGACCAAAATAGGGGTCATAGAATTGGGGGTGGGGAGAAGGGGAGTTCTTTCTATTCCTCTGTCTTTGTCATGTGGCAGGAATGAATGATAGGAATAGGGGTATGTTTGACAGGTGGGGGGACCAGACCTTCCTACACACATTCACATGGGCATAGTCAGGATTTTTGTTAAGGGGGGGCAGAACCAACGTGATTGGTCAGTTAGTTAAATATTTCTATTGTTTTACTTGAACTGGGGGGGCAGTTGCCCCCCCCCCGGCTACACCCATGCACAATTCACCCTCCATTCAAGCAGCCAGCAAAAAATAATATTGCAGTTCAAGGCACTTCCAAAGGGTGAGGCACCTAGAGAAAGGCATTTGAGGATGGGTGTGGCCTGGGACAGGTGCTTAGCTGTGGCAATGTAGCTGCGTGATTTGCCCTGTAGTTAATTAAATAGCCTAATGCTTCATCCTAAAATAGTTAGATGAATTTATATTATATACCCTTCATTTTTTAAAAAATGTAAAACCCTGCTAGATCTGCAGCCTTAACTGAAACATGCAGTGGTGATGACTTGGACTTTGTATAATCTTAATTAAGTTTGCATTATGAGGATCATTATGTTCTGCAATAAGGGAATCTGGGTGTTGGTTGCAATAAATTCCTGGCATTTAGAGGCATCTGCCAGTAGCAAGTGTATAGCACAACAGGCTTCAGTCTTTCTATCATCAGGAAATATTATTTGCATCATTACTCCTACCAAGAACCCCCTAAAACTGCCATGGAAAGCCAATGTGTTGAAGCTTCTGGGTATGTTTGATGGGGTCATGATTGGTTCCCACAGGTCATTGGTCAAGTCTACTGAATTTCATGTGGGCTAACAGTTTGCCCTAGGAAACACACTAGGCATACATTTCCAGATTGCTGGGGAGGAATGGGAATGATGAATAGCCTCTTTTTAGATAAGCCTATGTACAATCAGTGTTCTTTTCATTGAGAAAATCTGGATAAGCTTTCTAAATGGTCCCCCAACACCATGGTTTGAAACCTACTTGCAAAGAACAGTGGAGGTTACTCTTTCTTGGCCTACTAACTTTTTTCTTTCTGCTTTTTAGGCAGAGGTGCTTTATAAGAAGAACCCCAAACTACTGAACCAGTTGCAGTACTGTGAGGAGACAGGAATCCCTCTTGTTGCCATCCTGGGAGAGCAAGAGCTAAATGATGGAGTGGTCAAACTGCGAGATGTATCTACTAGAGAAGAGGTACTCATGGCTCTTCATCTTAGGTTTTTGCAAAGAGAAAGTCTCTGAGGGTAGAAATATAACTAATGTCCAGCTAAAAACAGGAGTAATTTCATAAAAATTGAATTCCTTTGTCTTATTAGCCAGAAGGGCTCTGCACACAACATAAAACTATATCTGCACAAATGTAAATGCATTTATTACATTTATATTATACCTTTCTACAAGTAGCTCAAAGTAGTATACATAGTTCTCCCCACTTCATTTTATCTTCTCAACAATCCTGTGAGATAAGTTCAACTGAGAGACAGTGTCTGGCCAGTTATCACCCATTGAGCTATATGGCTGGAGTAGAGATTTCAATCTTTTCCAGCATTAGAACAACTATCTCACTGGTTCTCAAGTGTTATCAGGTCTGCCCTGGGGTCAAATTTAGTGTTCTTGTTGTTTGCTACTACTCAGGTTCACTGATGCTATTCAGTTAAGTCATTCAAAGGCAGGAGATAAGAAGTGGTAAGATTAGAGAAGTATAGAATAAAGTGTGAATTATCTAATCCAAAGATAAAGGAGCTCTTACTGGCTCCTTTGTATTGAATGAGGTACATCACACTTTATTCTAATTTAAGCAATTACAACTTGTTTTTCAGGCCAGTTCCACATATATTTTGGAGACAGCAATACATTCCTTGCTAACCCAATAATTCAAATGTTTGTTTTTCTTTCCTGATCTTGTTTGGCCAGCCACAGCAGCTATGTTGGATAACAGAAAGCCAAGGGAACTGCTTAACAGTTCGAGAATACAAACTATATGGGAACCTAGATATTAGACACTTAAAGTATATATTAATCATATGCATTCTTGCTTAATCTCACAACTAACTTCATCCAAATGCACAAAGAGGTCTGTCTGACCACTTTTCCATCCTGCCTTCCTTACACCTGTACTGGTGGTGTTGCCAGTGACTATTTCATAGGGCAGGACAAGGTGAATCATGCTCTTGAAAGACTGCAGTACTGAAAGTGCAGTGTATGTTCCATTTGAGGAGTAATAGTTCTTAGCTACAGAGCAAGGAAATACGACTAATTTGGCTTATCTTGTGAACTTGCCATTTAAATTGTTTAAGCATGGCAAAACCTCCTGTTTCCAAAAAAGGACAGGGTGAGGAGGTCTGATCTCTTCATAGCTTTTAATTGATCTCTGAGACATGGAGGAGAGGGGGGGGAAAGGCAATAAAACTTTCTTCAACTTGGTTTGGAAGGCAGATTTCCGCTTCTCTCCCCCCCCCCCCTGTCTAGGATTTCTCTCACACACAGTTGCAAAACCACAGGAGATCTTATCTTGCTAGGCTCTGACTAAAACCCCCCCCCCCATTCTGTGACATCCAAGAAAAAGCAATGTAAAAGTAGTCATTCAAGGCGCATATAGACTTGAATAGTGTAAAATATTATGGCAAATGAGGGAGCCAGCTGAGGACTTGATAAACCTTCTGCCGTCAAGTTGCAAGCAATCTGCAACTTTAAAGGGATAGAAAAATTGCAAATTCAATTTAATAGAGCAAAAGGTAGCTAGAGGTTTATTATAACACAGAATACACTGGCCTGATTCACATGTCAAAGGAAGTCAAACTCTTGGCTTGTTCTTGGCTATAGTTGGTGATTAAGGAGCAGAGAGAGAGCTTAACCACGATGACAGGCTAAGCCAAAGCTTCGCTTAGCGAAGGGTTGAGGTGCAGCAAAGCGGCTCTGCAAGCTCTCTTCTGGGAGCCCACACAGTTGCATGGCCCCAGTAAGGTACAGCTGGGCTTACTGTATTGTACAAACTAAGCCATTGTGTTGGGGGATATTTCAGTAGGCTGTTGGGGGCGTGTGCACTGGGATAGGGAGTGAGAGACAAGTGTTTTGTAGCTTACTCATGTTTCTGCTTTGCAGGTGAATGTTCGCAGAGAAGGAATTATTGAGGAAATCAAGAGACGAACGTGTCTTCCCTAGAGGTTTTCTCCGGATTCCCTTGGGAAAATTTGCTGAGACCCAAAACATAATGCCCATTTTGCTCATAATATATCCCTGGACGTGGGGGGGGGGGTCCTCAAAGCTGTATTTATTTTACCATGAAGCTTCTTTTCACTGGATTTGAGGAGTGACAGGACATTATTTTATTTTATTTTTAAAGTTGCTCCTATAAAATAATTCAAAAGAACCTTTTGAGTTGTTTTCTAGGGAACACCATCTGCTCTGTGAGCATCTTGGTGTTTACCCAGGGAGAGTACATGACACTTTCAGCATTCTGGTCTATGCACTCTCCCTATTCTGACTTCATCTGTCAGCATTATATTAATAAAGCTTATTACAACCCCATGCTTTCTGCTGTGTTCATGTTTTCCCTTTCAGCTACACAAACATGATGCGCAGCCACCATTGCATTTCTCAAATTAAGCACATTTCACAGAAGGGTTCTATTTTACCAATCCTCTGCATGTCAAGTAATTGGTTTTAGCTTTGGCCAGGTGTTGCCTCAGGAGCAGACCTGATAGCCCTATTATTACTCACAGGAACTGCTTACTTCTCCCTAAACAAAATAACAGAAGAATAGCCAAAGTTTTCAAAAGAGTGAACATGGGCCCTGTGCCCAGCCAAACTTGTATGAAAATTGCTTGTCTTAAAGTTGAGCTCCAGATTGGTGCAGCTAAAAGTAAGCAACAGCAACCCTTACAATCTTTACCATGATATATTTAAAGGGAGGTACTGGTGTGGACTGGGCAGAATAGTGAAGTTGGTGAAGCCTTTGTGAGTGATTCACAGGTATTTCAGTTAACAATAATGGTGCTCTACTCAGGTGTGGACAATCTCTAGCCTGCAAATATTCCTGGAGTTTTCACAGCTTGTCAGGCTTATCTCTGCCTCCTGTTCTCCTTAATCATTAAATATTGGGTGAAGGTGTCTTTCACACATAGTGGATTGCATGCGGAATGAGTCCTTCAAAGGAGTTCTCTCTCTGGTCAGCACAACAATGGTGGCAGGCTGTGCCACCGGGAAGTGTGAGACATTGATGAAATTTTTCTCCCTAGAAAATAGTCACCTGTTGAATTTCTGTATTATATGGGAGGGGAGAAGTTAACGTTTCAGCCTTTGCCACCACCAACAAAAGAAACCCTCCCAATTTGCCGCGTTAGCAACATAAGGCTGTTCAATAAATAGCCCACCAGCAGCTCAGAATATTTTTTAAATGCGGTCCTGTGCGTCTTTATTACTGAAAAAAACCCCAAGGCTAAAAAAAACCTCCTGGCGGCTAAACTTAGCAGGCCGCCGGCCCTATGCAAGGCGCGCTTATGGCCCCAGTCCGCTACTACTTGGCTGCGTCACGTGTGAATGGTGTGGGCTAGCTAATCAGAGGATTGGAAAGTGGTGGGAACGATCTCGGGGTCGAAGCGAAGAGAAGGGCGGGCTTCGCGCAAGGGATCCGCTGACCAGGAAGGACCCCCGCCCCGGGGGCGGGTTGTTAATCTACCAATCAGCAGAGGAAAGTGGGCGGGGAGCAACCCCCGGGGCTAGAAAAGGAGCGGCCGCCCCCGCCAGAGAGGAGGGTGTGGCTGGGAAGGCGTTGGCCGAGAAGGGCGCTATGGATGGCGCGCAGGTTGGTAGACTGAAGCCTCTTAGCTTTTTCCAGTAGGAGGGAAGAGAAATGGGGGGGGGGGAGTCTGTCTGAGCCAAATCTAGTTCTTGGGCGGGCGGGGAGCTCGCCTGGCGCAAACACGGATCTGCGGATGCTCTTATTACCCGGGAGCGAATCTCGTGGCGCTTAAAGACTTTGGAGCGCCGCCGTCGCTTCTTCCCTCCCTCGCAATGCAAGTTCAATGTTATGCGGGGGGAGTCGGCTGCGCGGCACGAGGTCCTCTCGTGCAAAGGGACTCCCCCCCCCCCCGCTCCCCAAAAATGCTCCGAAGGAATTGGGAACAGGTTCTTGGTTTCTGAAATAAGGGGTGCGCAGTGTTTCACGACTGACACGTGTCTTTGCGAGACCGCTCTTGGCCACGATTGATTACTGAGATACTGGTCCGGTTTCCCCACCTCCCACCCCCCAAAAAAAGAAAAACCCGATTAGGCTTTTGCTGCTTCAAAATCTGCTCAACTTCTGCGCTCCGGGCTCGGAATCCGCCCGCGTGGAGGACGCGCCCAGGAGGGGCATTCCCTTCTTCAATGGCCGAAGCTGGCCGGGTTAGTTGCACGCCTTCCCCCCAAAGCGAAGCCCCGTTGCCGAAGTGCGAGCGGCTTGTTAGTGCAGCGCTGGGGTCGTCGTGACTCCGAAGTGCCTTGAATGTTCCCCCGGTGCTCCAGAAACAACGCTCTACTTCTTGGGGCTGCTGAGCAAAAGCTTCGTCGTTTCTGGGCTGCTGCTTTTGGAAGGACCTGAGTATGGGCCTCCCTTAGTGCCATCAGGGGAGCTGGATCGAGAAGATCCATTTTGGAGAATATACGCTTGGGGGTGCCAAATTACGGAAGATGACCCAAGGCCAGTGGCGTAGCGTGGGGGTGCGGGGGGGGGGGCGGGCGCAACATCTGAGGGTTAGGGTTAGGGGGCGCAAATTACTTTCCTTGCCCTGGGTGCTGACAACCCACGCTACGCCACTGCCCAAGGCCCCCCCTGATTCCATGTTGTGTTTGTAGATGTCTTCTCCTGCGTGGAGCGAAGAAGTAAACCAGGCTAAAAAAGCTGCCCTTCTGGCTTGGGTGGAAGAGACGGGAATCAAACTGGTACAGATCAATGGCCAGAGGAAATACGGTGGCCCCCCACCAGGTAAGTGGAAGATTATCCGCCTGGGATACACAGATCTGTGACCCAAGGATCACTTTTAGAAATACTTGTATGTACTTCAGCTGCTTGGAGGCAGTTGAAAGGTTACCACCTTTCATTTGTCATTACTGGTTCCTGGAAATCTCTCAAGCTGTTGTCCCCCCAAAGTGGGCGAGGGGAGCCTGGATTTCCCTGCTAATGCCCAAGCCCATAGAAGTTCCATGAAGTCTTTCTATTTTACATGTTTATTGTACAGAATTGTAATAAAAATTGCTAAAAACTAAAGGTCTGTATTCATGTCCGCTACTGCCTGAAGTCTTTCCCTTTGCTGTAGAATCTTGTATGGGGATGAAGCTGGTATAAAAGACAAGACGGTTAAGAGATGGAATTATTTTATTTACTTTAAGACAATCAAGCATTGTTTTCGCCCTCCATTAACTCATGGAACCTTATGGAGAGACAATTTAATTTGATTCCTTTCTTGGAAATCTAAAATGACAACCATCAGCTGCTATTTTTCTTTTCTCAAAACAAAAAAAATTCCTTCCAGTAGCACTTTAAAGACCAACAAAGTTAGTTCTTGGTATGAGCTTTCGTGTGCATGCACACTTCTTCAGATACATATTTTTCTTTTCTGTACAACTGCTGAGCTCTGTTTTCCTTGTATGGAACATTTTTTAAAAAAGACAAGTCAATTATGCATCTTCTTTTTCTTTTTCCGCAGGTTGGACTGGCAGCGTTCCACCACCTGGCTCTGAGATTTTCATAGGGAAGATTCCACAGGATATATATGAGGATAAACTAATTCCTCTCTTCCAGAGTGTTGGGAGGCTGTATGAATTTCGTCTCATGATGACGTTCAGCGGGCTTAACCGTGGCTTTGCCTATGCGAAATACGCAAACAGACGCAGTGCCCAGGATGCTATAGCCGTGCTCAATGCCTTTGAAATCCAGGCCGGCCACCCCATTTTGGTCTGCAAAAGTACTGACAAGTGCGAGCTCTCCATTGATGGTTTGTCTCTCTCTGTGAGAGAGGGACACCTTCTTCCAATGCTGCAGGAACTTACTGCCGGAGTCCTGAGTGTTTCCTTGCACCCAAGCCCTTTCAGAAGGGAGAGGCAGTTGGCAGAGGTGAAATACAGCTCCCACCAGGCTGCTGCAATCGCTAGGAAAGCGCTTGTGGAAGGTTTGTCTCATAAATATAGCAGTAAAGTCTCATGTACCATAGGCAATAGAGGCTGGGAGCATGGGGTGCAGCTGGCTCTTCATTGTATCCACCACTCAAGTACAGGGGCCAAACTCCACCCCCATCATTCAGCCCAGACACTGAGGGTCACTTCCGAGGGTCTTCTGGCAGTGGCACCCTCCCTGTGGAATGCCCTCCCTTCAGATGTCAAGGAGATAAAGAATTTACACAACTTTTAGAAGACATCTGAAGGCATCCATATATCAGGAAGTTTTTAATGTTTGGCTTTTTTATTTTAAAAATATATTTTTCTGGAAGCCGCCCAGAGTGGCTGGGAGGGGTATAAATAATAAAATTATTATTATTAAGTGGCACTGGTCACCTAGTTACCTGTCAATTTCACCTTCGTGGAAATTTCAGTGACAATATTAACCACTATGAGAACTAATGTAGATGAGAACTTTGGAGCTATCACTAGTGCATACATACAAACTCAAATTATGCAAGCAATGCAATTCGTATAAATATATATTTCTAAGCTGTCTCTTTCATATGTAGTCTACTTTTATTTTTTCCTGCGTTGCTGTAAATTGCAGGTGGAATACTGTGAGGAGAGGCCTATATTTGAATCAAATTTTAAATGGTTTCTTCTGTTCTGCAGGTAGTTTGTGCCTCTGTGGAGATGACATTGAAGTGGATTGGCTAAAACCAAATACAAAACAGGAACTCCACAGTGCCTCCGTTCAGGGCTTTCCAGAGATTCCACCACCCAATTTCCCCCACAGAGATGTCCCCTACAAAGCACCTTCTGGGCCTGTGCAACCCGCAGTGGGCAGTGTGCTGGACTACCTGAATTTGCAATGCAAGGAACGGCATCTGGGGCTCCCTGTATTTCTTACAAAATGTATGCAAAAGAATCATGAAGGATGGTTACAGTTCTGGTATCAAGTGGTGATACCTAAATATCCATCACCTTTCAGTGGGTTTATCTGGATCAAGCCAGAACGTTCTGGCTTGGAGGCCCATGAGAAAGCCAAGAATGCAGTAGCACTGCAGCTACTCAAAGCTCTGGGTAAGTGTCCTTGCACAACTTCATCTTGGAAGCAGTGCTTCGGATTTGCTGAAGGCAGCAAAGAGACACTAGGATGCCTTCAGGCCTCTCAAATGGCAAGGCAGGTGAAATCTTCAGCTCAGTCATGGGGCTTTTAACTGTTATAAAATTGACATAAGGAGGTAGAACCTACCTAAATTAGCAGCTCTTTAAGCAGTAAATCTTTTGTTGAAGAAGGATGCCTATTCTGTTCACCCGGCACAAAGTGATAGTATATGAAACTTGCAACACTGAGAGATTGAAGCTAATGAATGGTGGCAGCATTGTATATAGAAGAGCACAGGGCTGAGAGGGGTAAGTTAAAGCTGGAGGTAGAAAACTTTGGTTCACCTGCTTGAGACTGCAACACAGTGCCTGTGCGTGCCCTAGATATCATTGGAACCTGGCCGGAGTTCCCTCGCACTACAAATTCTTTCAACTTTCCAGGTTAGGCTGCCTGGAGAGAGAATGCCTCTGGGGCATCCCTAAGAGACAGAGATAACAAGGATAGAGGGTGAGACAAGTGGAGGCCAGTCAGTGACAGGCCTTTTCAGCCTCCAAGCACTTCAAAAAAGGAGTTTTCCTGCCTTGTATGTTTGCAGAATAGGTGCCTTCCTGGTTGTTCCCTGTTTTGAGTGTGTTGACTGCTTTTCTGTATGTTGGCAACCCTAAAGCCTAACCTATTTCTCTTTCCAACAGGATGCCCAATGGTGTAAGAGAACAGTCTTCAAGTTTGGGAGAGGTCTGTGTGTCCTGTCCTTGCCCTCTAAAACCAGCTTGGATAAAATCCATGGGGAGAGAAAGTGTGCCTGACATCTTGGGGTGGTTTTTTTTTTTTTTTGGCGGGAAGCATTGCTGCTTTCGGAGTCTTGTTAGATTTAAAAAGGTTGTCCATGCAGATCTCGGTACTAAATTGTTTTTGGTTAGTTATTTGAGTATCCTTTTCAGTTTGGGGAAATAATGCATGCGTATTTCCCCGCAGGCAATCTTAAGCTGGGGGCATATCTTGCATTTGCAACTTTATTTCTGCCCCTCAAGCATAACAAGTACTGTGTAAAACTATAGGAATGACTCCTGCACCTTTCAACACCAAGATTTAGGGCTGCTTATCTTCTTTGTTTACACATAGAAAACTTTATTCTTCTTTGTATTTATTTAAGAGTTCGGAGAGCTTTCTCACTTGTTTGTGACAGTTTGAATTGGTTTTGTAGCTTTAGGCGAGGGGCATTGGACAATTTTTCATGCACAAGGCTGGTATGTAACAAGTTCCTTGTGTGCTGCTCTACAATCCAGCCTTTTGCTTTAAGGAAGAAACCCACCTTTACTGATGTCTTCCTGGGGATTCAGGATGGTGTTCCCTGAATTCCTTCATGTGCCTCTTAATAGCAGAACACCAGGTGCCTTTTTAACACTAGAAAAAGTTCCCAGTGAATAACAAATGGGATGTATGAAGATTTTAGGGAAAGGATCAGGCAGAGTCCCTTAAAATTCTCTGACTTTTTAATGTTCACCAAAAATAGTGAATGAATATGTAACATTGGAAACATAGGCACTTGAATATTAAAATTGTTTTGAAAGAAATAAGTGTTGCAATCTCCTTGTGTGAAGCATTTGAAATCTGATAAGATGATATTTAAGCTGGGTTTTGTTTAGTTTATTTTAGTTATTAAATTTGTATGCTGCCCTTCATCCATAGTTCTGTAGGTGGTTTACAATATAAAATCCACAAAATACATAATAAAGACAGCAAACCAATAATCCCCCTTCCCACAGCACATTAAAAAGGGCATTGGGGGTCAATCAGCCAAAGGCCAACATTTTCTGTGGTGACATGTGTGTTTCAGATTCCTCCTCCTGCATTCAAGGTAGAGGAGCCCTATCCCCTTTTTGTGTCTGGCCACCCTCCTTTGAAAGTAGTAGTTAAACCAGTACACACACATAGAGCCAACAGCATCCCTCCTCACTAGTATTAATCCTATTTTCTAGCCTTTTCATTCCATGAGATACTCCTCTTCCAACAGAAAGCACAGGCTTTGTCCTGGGTAACTTGAGATCTACACCTTCCCCTTTTGTAGCAGACAGGCCATGCTTTTCTCATGACTTTGCTGTGGAAACACATATATGTTTCACTGGATTGCAGGAGTACCCAGAAGACTGCAGTACGGATTTCATTAGGCTCCCACACCTTTGCCTAATATCCTGCTGTTTGTTCAGCCAAATCTCTGCAAAAACATGAGAGTTTCAAACAGTCTTAGGTTATAAAGGTCCCTTCAGGGGAGAGTGCTGCTCATATTTTAGTCACTAGCTGCTCACATCTCATCCGTGCACATATTTTAGTCACTATCCGTTTCCGTGCCACTGGAGTCTTCATCCTTTGGCTCTGCTGCCTCCTCTCTCAAGCCTGCAAAGAAATCCTCTCCGGTACCAAATGCCTTGAGACTCAAAGACTTCAGCTGCCCACTTTTCTTCTTTTTCTTTCTGTAATCGTCCACAATGACTGAGTTAAGCGAAGAGATGTCCCAGAACTTCACCTTCTGGTCATGGGCGCAGCTGGCCAGAAATGGGCCTGTATGGCATTTAGCTAGCTGCTCAATAGGCTCCCCAACATGTTGCCCAACACTGCCAATCACCCGATTGGGCAAGATGTTCACAGCCCTGGAACAACAGGAAAAAGCCCCATTAAGAAAAAAGCCAGCTCCATAACAGCACCTGAAATTAATTCTACCTGCACTTTAAGATGCTCCAGTGAGGGTTGGGAAAGGAATCTTTCTAGGGCTCGAAATTCCTTTTAAATAATCAGATGCTACCATAACAGACTATACAAAGCTGTATAAACCAACCACAATCGGGGCAAGAATGAAGCTTAAAAGGGGGGAGAATGCAAATCTTAACAACAATCCTCTGGAGATGTGCACTGTAATTTGTATATTGCCCTATACTCACAGGTTTCAGGATAAGCCTGTGGTTCCCAGGTTGACAAGCAACCCAATGCCCTCTCACCTGATGACTCCGTCAGTGCAGCCAGTGCACACAATGCTCTCTGTTACAGGAACCATGCAGTCAATGGACTCCGCCTTCAGTGCAAACCGATCACTAGTAGCACCAAAACCATCCCAGTTGAAGAGGTAAATGGTTCCCTCGCTGGAGCCACAGGCCACTTTCTTTCCTCTCTGAGCAGCAAGCAAGAAATAAATACTGTTTAACCCTAAAAAAGCACTGTCATGATTCCCCTCACCAGTGCTATTTTCCTAGAAAAAGGGGGGCTGGAACTCACCATGGACACCTCCCTTAGTCTCTTAGAATGGCAATGGCGCCCACCTGAGAGGTGCTGGAAAGCCCTGCCCCTCACCATCAGCTAAGAACCATAAGACATACCCATCCAAAGACCTTTTTCTGTCTAATAATAATAATTTATTATTTATACCCTCTGGGCGGCTTCCAACAAAGTATTAAAATACAGTAGTCTGTTAAACGTTAAAGCAAATGGCAATGAAATAGGAATATTATGCTGCCCATCAAAGCATACTTTTGGGGGCAAGAACATGTTTTTAAGTCCCTGCTCCCAGAAATGTTCAGCTTATCAGTCCCTATCAGTTCTGCAGCAGCAGCTCCTCAGGGGCCACTAATAGAGCTGACCTTCATCAGGGCGATGGCTGACAGGTCTCCATTCTGAGGCTCTGAGAGCAGCTCGAAGCGCCTTCTCCTGATGTTGAAGACTCCCATAGTTCCGTCTCCGCTGCAAGAAACAGAATGGAACACAGTGATTTATCGGGAGCATCCAAGGCAGCAGAATCAGTTGTGGCTCCAAGTGTTTCCAGGTAGTTTGGTGTTCCGCCCCCCCCAGAACCATCTGTACATTTCAGGATATCAATAGGTATCCATTTCAGTGGCCCACTGCAGTCAAAGCGTCTCCACCACCACCAAGGGAGAATAAATCAAGCCCACTAATTCCTTTGTTTAAACTGGAGAATTCAGGAATACCTGGTGGTGAGCAGCAGTTTCTTGTTCCCATCGACCGCCATGTCACTGATATACTCCTCATGCTGCTTCATTTCCATAACGGAGGTGCCTTTGCGCAGATCCCACACTTTCAATTCCCCACGGTCATCTCCTGTGGCAAACAAGTGCTCATCTATCACCAGCAGACTGTTCAGAGCAGAACTGTGGAAATTCCAGAGTTGTAGCAGCAGAATCCATGCTACAGATAGCCACTATATTACACAAGTGCCTTATTCCCTCTCAGAGTTGTTGCCCTCTGCAAGGTCTCAACAGCCCCACAGAGGGACCACGAAGAAGGGAAGCAAACTGGAACTGCGCTAAAGGGCAGGATGAGGGGCGTGATAGAGAGGATCATCTGATCCTATGAACAAAGAGAATTCTTTCTCTGCACACTCCTGTTATGGGAGCCACACCAGCAAGAGAAAATTCATTTTCCCTCTCAAGACTTACTTCATCTGCACTTGGACCCTAATCATGGGTTGTAGTCAACCATGATGAGGGCCCAACTGCAGATGAAATTAGTGAAGCTGTCAGTCATGTCCATTAACTTCAAGGGGTCCACACTCTCCAACTTCCAGCTCCCAGTATTCCCTCCTCACCCTGAATGAAGTGTACAAGGGAATAACAATAGAGGTACAGGCAGGGTTTAAAGCAAGGGTGGGGAACCTGGGCCAGGGCCAAAAGGCAGTCCTTAAGGCAACCTGTGGGTCCCTGGATGTTGTTGAACTACAACTCCCATCACCCCTAGCTAGCAAGGCCAGAGTTCAGGGATGATGGGAGTTGTAGTCGAAGAGCATCTGGGGACCCACAGGTTGAGAACCGCTGCCTTAAGGCTTATTGGTTTGGCCCTCAGAACTCTCCCCAGGTCACACCATCTCTGGCCCTGCTTTGCCCCCTAAAGTGGTGGTGAAAGGTTATAGTGTGTATATACTATATAGAAGAGAAGAGGAAGTGTTTGGATTTGATATCCCGCTTTACTACCTAAGGAGTCTCAAAGCGGTTAACAATCTCCTTTCCCTTCTTCTCCCACAACAAACACTCTGTGAGGTGAGTGGGGCTGAGAGACTTCAGAGAAGTGTGACTGGCCCAAGGTCACCCAGCAGCTGCATGTGGAGGAGCGGGGAAGCGAACCCGGTTCCCCAGATTACAAGACTACCGCTCTTAACCACTACACCACACTGGCTGTGTAAAATATATATATATATACATACATACATACATACATACACACACACACACACATAAATACACACACACACACACACACACACACACTGTATACACACACACTCACACACTCTCTCTCTCATATATATATATATATATATATATATATATATAATAACTTTTACACGGGAAGACACCCGAGGACACCAAAACCTGCATTCCTGTACCCGTGAAAATCTACGAAAGCATATATATAATAACCATACACACACATGGCACCAGCCCCTTTGTTAAAAACTGTCAGTTCCCCCAAGCCTTTTGGAAGGTGTTCACCAGCCAGTGGAGAGACAAGGAGGAGTGAGCCAGTCCAGCTTCTCCAGGGAGAGAGTTCCAGAATCTGGGAGCAGCCACCAAGAAGGCCTTCTCCTGTGTCCCCACCAAGCATGCATGTGAGAGTGGCAGGACCGAGAGAAGGGCCCCCCACCAAAGATCTCAGAGCCTGGGCTTTGTATGATGGAATATGGTCTAACAGATAACCTGAACCTAAGCTGTGTAGGGCTTTATAGGTCACAACCACCCAGCAAATGACATGCCATGAAGGCCACAGGGTGGTTGCTGATGACAGGAGGCTGACTGCTTGCAATGATGCAGGCGTAGCAACCCTTTGCAAGCATCCATAGGACAGGACTGCAAGGAAGGTTTGCAGATATCCTGCTGGCTACTGGAAGTGGAAGCGGATTTCCTGCTGGCTTGATGGAAGAACTAGGAAGTGAGACCAAGATTCAAATCCCCACTAGGGCTTGAAACTCTGTGGGTGACCTAGGGCCAGTCATGTCCTCCCAGCCTAATCTGTCTCACAGGGTTGCTGTGGTGATTAAATGAGAAGGGGGCGAACCAGGCACACCACCTTGAGCTCCTTGGAGGAAAAGGAGTAAGCGCACTCCTATAAAAGCAAACCATCAAGGAGTCCCCAATGCTTACTTGTGAGCCTTGGAGAACCTGGTCACGAGACGACCTTCCTCCACACTTAGAATATGAATGGATTTATCTTTGGACACCGTAAAGAGCTCTAGAAAATGGAGAGGAACACACAGATCACTGGATATACTCAGCAATTTAAGGGAATATTTGCTGACTCTCTTCTGAAACAGAATAGCCAGAACTTCACATCGAAATCCATGAGCAGCTACGCCACATAAAAGCAGTCCTGTTTATTGGATTAGACTTTCCAGAAATATTCAAAGGACATTGTCCCAGCGTTATTCAGAAGTTTATTGAAGATAAATGTTCATCTGCAAATAATGACATACAGATAACTCTTCAAGAATCTGTTAACATATACATTCAGTGTTTTTTTCTGGGGGGATGCAGAGGTACGCATATCCCTAAACATTTTGTGAATCTAAGATTGGCCTCATTGAAGGTCAGTATTTCTATATGAGTAGGAAAATGAGAGTACCCCTAAACATTTTTTAAGAAAAAAAGCACTGTATGTAATGTTCTCCAGCATGAAATTTTTGCATTGCCTGTTATTGTGATCAACAGCCAACATACTTGCTTGCTATTTTGGGATCAACATAAATATCTAGTAAAATGCCATAATGCATTTTTTAAAAGTTTACTCTAAGCTTTTTCTCCTGGGATTCAAACAGACTTATACAGGTTTACTCAGAAATCCTATTCTATTCAAGGGGGCTTAATCCCACAAAGGTGTGCATGGGATTGCAGCCTTAACACCCCTTCTGATAAGCAGAAGAAGCTCATTGTTCCAGTGAAGGCGTCTCCAAGACACTGCATAATTAGGAACCATGAAATAAACGAGCCCCAAAGAGGGAAGCACTCACTTTGTCCATCATGGGAAAAGGACACTTCCCGGCAGGATTTTAAATGATGTCCTGAAGACCAAAGTTCCTTGTTCCCACCTTCCAAACAGGAATATGAATATCTGAAATATTGAAAAAGGTGGAGGGATAATCAAAGAACCTCTTGAAAGCAACTGGAAAACTTATACCTAAAGATGAAAATTGTACTGAAGGAAGATTGGCAGAAGAGTTGAAAGGGAATTTCAATGAAGAAGACGAGGAAGAAGAAAAGGGAATTTCAGTCTAAGATATGGTACACAACAAAAATTGATAACTTTATTTTATTTTATTTTTGAAAGGAAGGGCAAGCTAGATATCTGTAGGATTGTGTCATGAAACTCCCCAGTTCTGCAGCCATGAAAGCTGTTGCCTTCATGCCCTGCTTATGAGCCCTCAAACTGACCCCTTGATATAAACAGATGAAGGAACCAAAAACTTGCAAGTGGAATATTATTAATATTTGCAAGGCTTTCTGGGCATATCTTCATCTGCCTGCAGAATGTATTTTCTGCCAGAAACTGGGGTGTTGGGTAGAAAAAGGCTCTAGAACAGCTCCATCACCAAACTCTCTTATGCAGGAGATTCTCATTCATCAGACAACTAGGTCATGATAGGTTTTCCCTATAGTGCAAACCGACAATGTAAGTCCTCTATGTTGCTGGACTACTGATATGGGAAGGGGGAGCACTCTTTGGGTTTCATTCTTACATCACCCCCTAAGGGCTCACCCAGTTACGCCATCAGTACTTTTCTCAGAGAAGCTGTACTCACAAATAGACATCACCATCCACGTCTCCAGCAGCTAGGACATCCCGGCAAGGGTGGAAAGCGATGGTGTTTGCTGCTGCCTCAAGGGAAATGTCTTCAGGGGTGTCTCGAGGTCTAGGCTCAGGTTGTGTTTCCTCCTCACTTGAATAAGCCTTGGTGGGGAATAAAAGGGAAGAATCAGAACTCCGCAGAGGCCCTACAACCCTCATCTTTCAGAAGTCACCATCATAGGCACTATGTTATATATTGGTTGATCTATTCAGAACTGGTTTAGACATGCCTGGTCTTCACCAACCACTGTTGGGTCTTGATGTACCAACATAGAACTTTCTGGGTTTTTTTGTGCAATTCCAAAACATATAGTAGGCAAACACCTTTATTAGGTCAACCAAAATTGCTATACAGTACTACAGATTATGGAATTTTTATAATGGGCCAAAACAACTACCTTTGCTTTGTGCTTTCCTTTGGAGTCAGGCTAGAGTTGTTCAGTCCATGCCAATCATGAATTATATACAGCAATAGCTGATTGCCATACATGTCTGAATCAGCAAAGCCACCTAGTAAGAACGTAAGGACAAAGGAAAAGTCCTACTGGATCAGTCCAAACACCTGTCTAGGCCTGTTTTTAGAGTGGCCAACTAGATCCCTACAGGACGCATTCAAGCAGGACCTGAGCACAACTGCACCCTCCTTCCTCGCAGTTTTCAGCAACGGGTATTTAGAGACTTCCTTATCCAAATTTCCAACCACCCCCTTACCTGTTTCCTGCATATAATGTATTCAAATATTTTTGTTGCTGATGATCTTTATTTTCAGCAACATGCTCCTTCAATTATTTTTCTAAAAATCCCTTATTGTCTGCTTGCATTTTCTTTGGCTAAAGTTCCTTTTTTTCTTCTCCTCAAGCAGAGGATTTCCATTTCCTGAAGGAAAACAGCTTTCTCTACTCTGCTCTTTAACTGCACTGGCAGTACCTTTCCTGATCTGTGGCATACATTCATGAACCTTGTTATCCATTCACTAATGGAAACATCCCAGGCTCCTGCTCTAGTTTAGATCAAGGTCACACAAAACGCTGAATGCCACAGCCACAGTATTAAATGGGGTCTCGAATCCAAACATCCAGAGATGGGGCATTTGGACAAGTAACACTAACGTCACTGGCTTGACCCTGCCAAGCATTTTTTAAAGCCAGATTTCTCTTGTGCACCACATTCTCATCTGACCAGCTGATGCCGACCTCTCCTCTGCGATGCCTCTCACATTAAGCTGGTGAGTCATCTCATTGCATAGTTAGCAAAGCTGACTATGGGAAGCATCACAGAACCTAACACTCTGGCCCCCAGTTCTGCTCCTGCAGTGCTCAAACGTTGTAATTGGTGCATTCCGCGAGGCGGGAAGGGAGGGGGCGGTATGGGATACGTACTGTCCTGTATTGATATGCTGTCCGACGCCTTAAAAAAGGGGGGGGGAGTTACCAGCTAGGGGGCAAAAACCCTCTCTCTTTTAAATTACAAACTTTTATTGAACACTTTTAATACAATTACCTAGCATGAAGTGTTGTCTCTTCCAAGACAAATATTTACGGGACCGCCTCTCCTGGTCTGCCCCGCAGAGAACCTTAAGGTCCATGAATAACCATAGTTTAGAGGTCCCGGGCCCTAAGGAAGTCAGATTATCCTCCACCAGGGCCAGGGCCTTTTCAGTGATGGCTCTGACCTAGTGGAACGATCTGTCCCATGAGACCAGGGCCCTTCAGGATTTAAACTCCTTCCATCGGCCCTGTAAGACAGAGCTATTCTGCCTGGCCTTTAATTTGAATTCAGCTTGATCTTTTATTTTCCTTCTCTTCCCTCCCCCTCCCCTTTTATGAAGATTACCTGCTCTGAGACCCCACAGCTAATTCTCCTCTGGCCTCCTCGCTGGGCCAAGTAGGACTAATTCAGCCAGCTAGCTCTGGTGACTAATGCTTATAAACTGATTTCTGAACTTTGAATTTTATTGTTATTCATGTTTTTATACTGTGTTTTATGTTGCTTTTACAATTGTTTTAAATTTGTTGTTAGCCACCCTGAGCCTGTTTTTTTGAACCGGGAAGGGCGGGGTATAAATAAAATATGATGATGTAGATGTAAGTCTCGCATGCTGCAATCCACATGGCACCAAAAGAGACTCAGGGAACCTTTTACATTGCAGATTCAGCCCACGCCACCAAGGTGTGCGACTTCCCTTTAAAGTACCAACATTGAAAGATTGGCAAAATAATTTTTTTGAAATGATTGAATTAGCAGAAATGACAGCAACAATTAGAATGCAATCTAATCAAAATCTCAAACAGGAATGGAAATGTGTAGAAGAATACATGACCAAAAGATGCTCCCAACAAAGTTAAGCTAAGCTAAGCAGATATATAAGATTGAATGTTTAATTATTAAGATACAAATTAAGATTACAATCTCAATAATAAAGTTACAAAATAATAACAAGGAAGTCACCCACGGGTGGAGGGAAGCCACAGGGCAAGAAATAAGAAATGGATAAATGTTGGTACATAATGAAATGTGAAAATGTGAATGTACGAATATAGCGTATATGTATCAATATGTAAAGATTTCATATATGTATTGCAACATTAATAATAAATAAATTACCGGTAAGTGCAAAAATAAATAAATAAAGCAGCGGCTCGAGAGGCCACGGAGGCAACCCCGCCTTTCTCCCTCTTTGGGGGCGCATTTCTCCAGCAGCATGCGAGGCTCGCGGAGCCTCTTCTGGGGCCGGGAAAAGGCAGCCGCCGCTCGGGCAAGCCTCCGCAGGGCGGGCGGGCAGCCACCCCTGGCCTCCGGTGGGCACCGGGGTCTTGTTCTGGCAAAGGCGGAGGGGTCTCCGCTTAGTTGCCCAGAGGTGCTCAGAAGCGGCACTCACCTGCTCGGGCGCAGCCATTTTTACGCACGCGCGCCTTGCTCCGGCAGACGCGCCCGGAAATGCTGGCGCGGCGGAGAGGAAGGCGCGGAGGAGGGATTTCCCTCCCGGGCTCGCAGATGCGATTAGAGGAGGAGAGTTCAACGCCTAAAAGCGGGAGGCGGCAATTTGATTCCTTGTTTAATGCCAGTTTTGTTTGGAAGGTTGGTAGCCGGATTCGTGAAAACTGGGTTTTGACTTATTCTTGTGCGATCTGTCCATAAGAAATCTTGTTTTTCCGCAGTTACTGCGTTTACTGACTGATGTTGATTGGATTTAATTTATGGTCATAGAATTATAGAATTGGAAGGGATTCCCCAGGGTCCAGCCCCCTGCAATGTAGGAAACTCAGCTAAAGCATCCATGACAGATGGCCATCTAACCTCTGCTTAAAAACCTCCAAGGAATTTAATTTGCTCAGAAATTATAAATAGTAGTAAAGAAACTATTGTGTGTTGCCCAAATAATGCTCTTTCTGACTCAGTTGTGTGAAAGATTCTGGTTGCTGATAGTGGAAGGCAATGTGTAAATGCTATGAAGTGATGTTGACAGTGCATTTTTTCTAAAAAAAAATATATCTTCAGGGGTAGGTACTCCCATTTTGACTCAAGAAAATCACCATTTTATAGTTCAGATCAGGAAAAATAAACACAGTAAATGGACAAATGGACAAGGATTCACAAAATGTTTAGGGGTATGCGTACCCCTGCATTCCCCCAGAAAAAAGCACCAGATGTTGAATTTTTAAACTTTTTGAAATGGTCATGTCCATGAAAAAATGTCAATGCAATCCATCCATATTATTTCTCTGGTATCAGTGAAGAGGAGTTTGGATTTGATATCCTGCTTTATCACTTCCCTAAGGAGTCTCAAAGCAGCTAACAATTCCCCTTTCCCTTCCTCCCCCACAACAAACAAACAAACAAATGGTGGAAGAGCATTGTGCACCAGAGCAGCTCAGAGACTGAGCATGCTACGTAATGCATGTTTGAGGTAGAATCGAAGCAGAAAGAGAGGTTTACAGCAACACTGTAATGCAATCCAGAATTACACCCGTATAGCAACACCATAGTGAAGACAACCATCATTATTCAGTCTTCCAGTTGAAACAATGGCCGGGGCAGCTATAGGCTTTTTGTTGCTGCCAGCATTGAGCTAATCACTCCCTTCTGAAGCCCCATTGCTGCTATGATTAACTGTGCAGGCATCTCCTTCACCCCACCCAGAAAACCCATTTTGTAAAAAATAAAATAAAATAAAGGTATGTAGTTTGGACCGTGGTTAAAAGCTGCTTTAAAATGCTGTTGCAATGCTGCTCCCCATCACTTGAGGGCTGGTTCAGTATACCACCAAAAACAAACATCTGCCAATCACCCATTCCCACCACCCTTCTGAGTAATACCCTTCCCCACCTTCTCACTATATAGAAGGGTCTGGAAACTTCTGTTTCAGTGTATCTGAAGAAGTGTGCATGCACACGAAAGCTCATACCAAGAACTAACTTAGTTGGTCTTTAAGGTGCTACTGGAAGGAATTTTTTTTGTTTTGACTATGGCAGACCAACACGGCTACCTATCTGTCACCAAAAACATATCGTTGATGAAGGGCAAAGTGCAAGTGATGCCATACTATGCAAACAAACGTAATGTGAAATAGCTCCCTCCAAAGCTCACCCACCCAGGGAAACCCAGCACCAAGTTGTACAGTGCAAAGAAGCCTTGTGCTCAATTGACTTAAAAAAACACACAAAAACTTTCATGTTTTTTCAGTTTTTCAGTTATTTTCTTTTCCATACTATATACAGTCGTACCTTGGATCCCAAATGCCTTGGTTTTGGCTCCAAAACACTGCAAACCCAGAAGTGATTGTTCCGGTTTCCAAACTTTTTTTGGAACCCAAATGTCTGGCAGGGCTTCCACAGCTTCCAATTGGCTGCAGAAGCAGTCCTGCAGTCAATCAGAAGCCATGCTTTGGTTTCCGAATGTTTTGGAAGTTAAACAGACTTCTGGAATGGATTCTGTTCGTCTTCCTGTACAATAAATCTATTTGACTTCCCACCCAGCGTTTCATGACACTTCATGATACATCTCATTTGGCTGCATATACATTAGATCCTTCACCCAATTTTCCACACCCTCTTAGCTTTCATATTGTCAGCTGTTGGTCACAAAGTACCCCTACCTGGAATTTATGTGCTCAATTGACTTTCATGCAGTTCCAAATGAACTATTTAATCACGCTAACAGTGGGACAAGGTATCAGTCTAAATTTGCTTCACCTTTGCGCTAGAAGAGAGAAAATGAAAATGAAGTTTGTGTGGGGATTTGATAAAGGGGGATACTTTATCCCTGTAAGCAGCCTCTTGTGTCCTTGAAGGATGTGCTTTCTCACACCACAACTCTGAATTGGTGGTGCTTCAAATCCCACAGAAATTGATCTTTTTGCCTCAGCTTCATTGAAATGAATGTACTTTGATTTATACACTTCCATAGCTAAACTTCTAGTGTCTGCCTTTATACAAAAGCCAAAGAATGAGGAAGCAGCCAGTGTGCTTCAGTCTTCCTTTTTCATGACCAAATGAACAGATTTAACAAACTTAGTTGGTCTCTAAGGTGCGCTCCCGTCGTTCGGTCCCAGCGCCTGCCAACCTAGCAGTTCGAAAGCACCTCCGGGTGCAAGTAGATAAATAGGGACCGCTTACCAGCGGGAAGGTAAACAGCGTTCCGTGTGCTGCGCTGGCTCGCCAGATGCAGCTTGTCACGCTGGCCACGTGACCCGGAAGTGTCTCCGGACAGCGCTGGCTCCCGGCCTCTTAAGTGAGATGGGCGCACAACCCTAAAGTCTGTCAAGACTGGCCCGTACGGGCAGGGGTACCTTTACCTTTAAGGTGCTACTGGAAGGATTTTTTTTTATTTTGTTTCGACTACGGCAGACCAACACGGCTACCTACCTGTAACTAGATTTTTTAAGAGACTTTGTTGACCAAGTGAAACTATGGCTCGTCTCCTGCCATCACTTTGCCCACCAATTGCCAACAGTGGGACAGGCACACAAGCACCTGTATTATCTATCTGTCATGTATGCCAGCCCAAAAGCCCAACTGTTTGTTGAAGAAGATGCTGAGAACATCCAATGAGTATGGAATGTCAAGGGTGTTAAAGGAAAAAGTCAAGAGGAGGAGGGAACTGGGCTGATTGAGTACTTGCCAGTTTGAGTTTCTAACCCTAACAGGGTTACTTATAATAGAAGCCAGATGAGTATCTCAACTGTGTGGTTAAAAGACCAGATTTATTCTGCAGTTTTCCACACCAATGCCTGGTAGATGGTTTTAAGTTATGTAAATATTATTCAAATAGAGCTGATTTATGTAACATTTATAAAAGTACAGTGGTACCTCTGGTTGCGAACGGGATCCGTTCCGGAAGCCCGTTTGCAACATGAAAAGAGCGCAACCCGCAGTGGCGCGTCTGTGCACACGTGGGTCGCGATTCGCTGCTTCTGCGCATGACGTCATTTTGCCGTCTGTGCGAGCGGCAAAAGCCGGAAGTAACCCTTTCTGGTACTTCTGGGTTGCCGTGGGACGCAACCTGAAAAAACGTAACATGAGATATGACTGTAACAGAAGTACACACAATCCCTGTTGTATCTGATGAAGACATGCTAATTAGTATATAAAATTGCTGTTAATCTGCTGTTTATTTTTAATTAAACTGTATCCAAATGTTTCCTTTTCTTCTCTGCAATCTGTTAGTATTCTTATAAACGCTCCCCTAGAGACATTAATGAGCTGGGAGTGAGGAGAAAAACGTAAAGACACTGCAGAACATTATCGATTGACATCATATTCTAACGATCAACTCAAGAAAGGCTTGCCGTAATGCTTTTAATAGAATGAAGAAATCATTACTTTCCAAAAGCAAATACACCCCCCACTCCATCATACTATTCAAGGAAAGTCTAACTGCATTACTGTTTACAAGAAAAGAAAAAGATCAAAAGGTTTGTAATACAGACACCAATAAGAGATTTTATTGCATCTAAAAGGATTACAAGCCACAAAAACCTAAAGTACAGGCTCCCAGCGAACAGGCACCAGTGCTGCCAATACAGGACAAGGAGATGTGGCAAGAAGGTTCCTCAGCAGACTCAGCAGTTGCCCTTTGTGCTTATATGCCCAAGACATGATTCTGAGAGCAGGAAACAAATTAGCTTTGATCCAGAGGAGGAAGATGATCTAAACACTTCCATCAAAGCCCCATCTCCAATACAGCTGAAGGGGCCGGGAGTTCACGGTAACTTCAATATTTTGGTCTCTTCACCTCAACCCTGAAAATACAGACATTTTATGAGACACATGATACAGAAGAGTCCAATACAGAATGCAGCTCACAGGAAGTAAAATTTACAATCAGTGGGACTTCAGCACTAATTCAACTCTTCCAGGCCTGCACGCAAATCTTCAGAGTTGCACTCCATCACAGAAGCAGACATGCTCACTAATGCAAAGAATCTGCACTGTGTGCAATAATACATATCACCCTTCCAAGCCATGGAAACAAAACATGGCCTTGCATAACCTCAGGGATGGTAACATGCAAAGTTACTAAAACATACAGAAGAATCCTTCTGGCAAGTGCCAGATCATAAAACCTTTTCCTTCAGCTAATAAGTACTGCAGAGACAAGGCTTCTGCTAGAATGCAGTTACAAGCAGAGCATCCAGAACTAAAGGACCAGAGAAGAGCTTCAGCCTTTGTACAAGACTGACATGGTGAAGGCTGAATGGGCAGGTAATTTCAGTGGGATTCTGATCTATCAGCACCCGCATATTGCCAGCAATAAAACTGTAAAGGGGTGGATGAAATAGCAGATAAATTGCATGGGCAAAACTCTACAGCTGCGCACCCACAAAGCATTCTGAATATCAATTAAGAGGTGACAGAATAAAGTTGAGGCCCTATTTCAGTTTTATGTGCACCCCATAGTTAATGAATCATAGTTGGGGGTCTGGACAATTGGACTTGTGAAAGGTGTAATTTGACCTCACTTTTTAGGAATGTGGAAAAAGATGCATGGGTCAGAGCAAAAACCTTCAAGGAGAATATTCCTCAGTCCATACATGCTGAACCCTCACCCCCTGGACCACAAGACCACCAAAACTAAGTCACAGCACTCTGTTGAAGACCCATAAGGGCAAGTGCACCACAGGGAGTGGACTGTAGGAGTAGCACTCATACAGCAACAGATTCTCAAGTAAAAGCATTTCTACTAACCCATCAGCCTCCAGCTTCTTCCTTTTCTCGATGATCTGCAGAGAAGTTAAAATCACCGCATTACAATTACTGTATTATGTATATAGGGTTGTATCCAATGACATAATTAAGTTTGCGCAAGGACTTCCACTTGCACAACAAACTTCCCCTCCCTCCACATGCCTCTAAGATCTGTTCAGGAGCAGGTTTGGGGGCAGCACTAGCATAGGGCAGTTCCACTGCACAAACCAAACCACTTCATTGGATACAACCCACAACTTTTAAAGCTTCCTATGTTAGGAATGTACTGAGGTTTAGCAAAGGAGCATGCAACAACACATAACAGAAAACAACTGATTTCTAGCAGGCTAGATCAGCATTTGATCTGTTACACAAGGGAAAGCAGAGGAACAGTCTACAAGTTCTATAGGAGGAGGCACTGTTTTCCTTGCTGGGCTTTCACAGCAGCAATAGAATAAAGAGGACCATAGAACAACTTGGGAATACTGAAAACCAATATACAAAGACAGAGAAAATATATGCATGTGCATGAGTAAGCTGGCCAAAGATCCATTCTCCTCTTAATCTTAAAATAAACTCTGGAAAGTGTCTGCAGTACTCTGAATAAAGTTCTGAAAAAACTACACATTCAGATGAGAAAAGGGAATATAACTAAAGAGTCATTCTGCTCAAAATGCTCACCGCACTGATCTTTTTCCACTGCCGATCCAACTCTGCTTTGTCATTGGTCTCCTTGAAACGACGTGTCTTACGGCCTTCAGACATCTTAATTCCATACTGGAAAGCCGCTCTAGGGTAAAACAGCAAAAACTCTAACATGGAGGTGAAATTCCTTCAGCAGGAAGGCTAGGGTCAAAAAAGCCTTCCTTTGGTCTAAATATACATTCCCACCAATGTTACAGGAAGCAGCTGAACTGTAGGGTCCTCCCAAAAGCTTAAAATGTTGGATCCACCATAACCCACTGCTTCTGCTTCTCCCATTCTTACCCTTAGGACAAGTGACAAACTTACTTGGGCAGAGCCTCTTTGTTATTCATGTACTCGCTATATTCTTCTTGTGTGTCAAAGTCCCAGCGACCAAGGGGTCCCTTTTTATTTCCCTTGAGGAGAGAGAGGAAAAAAGATAATATATCCATGTAGGAGAACCATATTTCTGCAGGCCTCCACAAGAAACAGCAACCAAAAATTCCACTGGACTCCCCACAACTATCATGCCAAGGAGGAACGTTTAAGACCACGCTGACCCTTGCTATAATAGTTTTCTACTTGCAAGGAGGTTGGTTGTTATATTGAGGAGCACCTGGGGTGGGGGCAGGATTAGTCCCACACATGCAGCCTGAAGCAGTAGAATCATTCTGCCACAAGCTAGGCCAGAGTGTGAGGAGCTGCCACCACACAGTCCAATGGGAAATGAGAGTCATGTGAAATCTTAGGCAGTTCAAAATCTACACTTTAGGAGACATCACAACTAATAATATTCCCCCCAAATATCAGCCCCACACTGAAGTAGAAATGCTTATCTTGAAGCTAACAAATTGGCAGTTTACCTGATCCATTTTGCTGTAGTCTACTTCTTCATCACTGTCCACAGCCATGTCATCCATACTAAAAAGAAAAGGGACACAATTGGATGTTCTTATTTATACTTGCAGCCCCAAGTCTGGATAATTGCAAGTTTCACCAATTTGCAAAGACTCCAGATAAATATAATTAGCTTGCCAGTGAAGAGGAGTACTTAATTACAAATACTGCAAACAGCTGCCCTTAATATTGTCCACTAAATATTAGGATAAAGCAAGAAATATCTTGCTTGGCTTCATGTGGTTCCCCAGAGCCGACATCCCATTTCAAGGAATACTTACGTTGCAGGGTAGCATTCAGCATAGCTGTTTGACATCCCAAAGAAGTCGCCCAATTGCTTTTTGTCTTCAGGCTTTTTTAATGTGCCCAAAGTTAAGGGAAAATAGAATACAGGCATATCTAGGGTCAGAAAGGAAAGCATTTTCCTGACACAGGAAAGCGTTGTCACCCAAAGTAATTGGGGAGTTTAGATCTATATGGGATGGCAGGAGAATAGAAAAGAAGCAGTCCTTAAGAGTCCCTCATTTCTCCTTAGCAAGCCAAGGAGTTAATGGCCCCAAAATTTGATGGTAAGAGATGGATCCTCCCCACTTACTGCTCCAATTCTCCATCTACAGCAGCTACTTCTTTATAGACACCAGCAGTACTTGAGGCAAGTTAAAGGTATTTGGAAATACCTTTTCCCTACACTTGTTTGTCTCATAGTGGTACCGTATTTTTCGCCCTATATGACACACTTTCCCCCCTTCAAAAATGAAGAGGAAATGTGTGTGCGTCCTATGGGGCGAATGCAGGCTTTCGCTGAAGCCTGGAGAGCGAGGGGGGTCGGTGCGCACCGACCCCTCTCACTCTCCAGGCTTCAGGAAGCTCTCCGCTAGCCGTGGGAGAGCTGCGCGACTTGCCTGCACCCAGAAGCTTGGGGTGCACTGAGCTCAGCACGCCCCAGGCTTCGGGCTTCGCGCAGCTCTACACTAGTCGTGGGAGAGCTGCGTGACCCCCCAAAAAACTAGGTGCGCCCTATGGGCCGGTGCACCCTATGGGGCGAAAAATATGGTAATTAAAACGCTCTACCATGTTGGTTCAAGGCAATCTTCCCATCCCACCTTGCTCTCAGAAGCCAGTAGCCAGCAGCTTCTTGGTCACTTGAAACATACACAGAAAGGATCTCCTATGAATGACAACTGAATACAGTGGTGCCTCGCAAGACGAAATTAATTTGTTCCGCAAGTTTTTTCGTCTTGCGAGTTTTTCGTCTTGCGAAGCACGGTTTCCCATAGGAATGCATTAAAAATCAATTAATGCGTTCTTATGGAGACCGCTTGCCAGGCTGGCGGTGCGGAGAAGGGCTTTTCTCCCCACCGCAAACCTTCAGCACAGATACGGGAACAGAGGGGAAGGCGCGCAGCGCTTCTCCTCTGTTCCCAGGGCTTGCGGTGGGAGGAGGGTTTTTCCTCCCCACCGCCAACATTCAGAACAGCATTCTGAATGTTGGCGGTGGGAAGGAAAACCCTCCTCCCACCGCAAGTCTTCAGGACAGCCTTCCGTAGACTGCCGGTGGGGGGGAGAGACCTCCTCCCGCTGCCAGCCTTTGGAGCAGCCTTCCGAAGACTGCCGGTGGGGCGGAGAGACCTCCCGCCGCCAGCCTTCGGAGGAGCCTTCCGAAGCCTGGCGGGGGGAGGAGGTCTCTCCGCCCCACCGCCAGCCTCGGACAGGTACGGGAACAGAGGGGAAGGCGCACAGCGCTTCTCCTCTGTTCCCGGGGCTTGCAGTGGGAGGAGGGTTTTTCCTCCCCACCGCCAACATTCAGAACAGCATTCTGAATGTTGGCGGTGGGGAGGAAAGCCCTCCTCCCACCGCAAGCCTTCAGGACAGGTCCGGGAACAGAGGGGAAGGCGCGCAGCGCTTCTCCTCTGTTCCCGGGACTTGCGGTGGGAGGAGGGTTTTTCCTCCCCCCCCGCTAACATTCAGAACAGCATTCTGAATGTTGGCGGTGGGGAGGAAAGCCCTCCTCCCACCGCAAGCCTTCAGGACAGGTCCGGGAACAGAGGGGAAGGCGCACAGCGCTTCTCCTCTGTTCCCGGGACTTGCGGTGGGAGGAGGGTTTTTCCTCCCCACCGCCAACATTCAGAACAGCATTCTGAATGTTGGCGGTGGGAAGGAAAACCCTCCTCCCGCCGCCAGCCTTCGGAGCAGCCTTCTGTAGGCTGCTGGTGGGGCGGAGAGACCTCCTCCCGCCGCCAGCCTTCGGAGGAGCCTTCCGAAGCCTGGCGGGGGGAGGAGGGCTCTCCGCCCCATCGCCAGCCTTCGGAGGAGCCTTCCGAAGCCTGGCAGGGGGAGGAGGGCTCTCCGCCCCATCGCCAGCCTTCGGAAGAGCCCTCCGAAGCCTGGCGGGGGGAGGAGGGCTCTCCGCCCCATCGCCAGCCTTCGGAGGAGCCCTCCCAAGCCTGGCGGGGGGAGGAGGGCTCTCCGCCCCATCGCCAGCCTTCAGAGAAGCCCTCCGAAGCCTGGCGGGGGGAGGAGGGCTCTCCGCCCCCCCGCCAGCCTTTGGAGGAGGTCCGGGGACAGTGGGGAAGACGGCTGCACTTCCCCGCTGTCCCTGGAGATTTCCCTATGGGCTTTCGTCTTGCGAAGGAAGCCCATAGGGAAATTCGTTTTGCGAAGCGCCTCCAAAACGGAAAACCCTTTCGGTCTAGCGGGTTTTCCGTCTTGCGAGGTGTTCGTCTTGCGGGGCACCACTGTACTTAAAACTAAATGCTTCTGCCTAAAGGACCA
This sequence comes from Podarcis melisellensis, assembly GCF_964234715.1. Lineage (NCBI taxonomy): Eukaryota > Metazoa > Chordata > Lepidosauria > Squamata > Lacertidae > Podarcis > Podarcis melisellensis. The sequence goes on from NC_138539.1 coordinate 87,282,653, forward strand.
GTGTCTTCTGGAGCTTTCCCAACTACACAAAAGGAAAATATCACCTTCAAATGAAGGTCTGAGCCTAGAGCGAGACAATTTTCTATAAAAGAGGCTAGTAAAGATCAATCAAACAGCCAACTGTAGCCATTTGCCCCCATTGCCAGCACACATTTGTATATGCATATAAAAAGGATATGATTCTGGCCCTTCCCAGCCACCTGCACCAGCAAACTTCTCATTGATTGATTTAATCAACTCTTTGGCTGAGCCAGGTCCTGGAAACAGTTTCATAAGAAGGTTAAGAAAGAAGCATACCTTTGGTTCAAAAGAAGCTTTTATTTTAATGTTTGAAATGGTTAAAAGTTAAATTGTGAAAAAACCAATTTAATTTTTTTTAAAAAAAAGAAAGAAGCATACCTTTGTCGATATCAATAGGCTAAGGAGGAAAGAAAGAACACATTACTCTAACATGGCAATTAAAAAGCAAGATGAACATCAGTCTTTTGTTGGGAGCAGGGCGAAGTGGTGCAGGCCTGTTAAGTGCAAATTCTTCTCCATACACAGTATACTGCCTTCTCCCTTGCCAAAATATTCATCCTGAGCCCAGACTGGAAAATCTGCACCATTTAACACATAGTCTCAACTTATTTAAAACAAATCACCAGTATCAAATTATCCCTGCCTCTAGGAGGATTTTATACCCATTTTATCCCAGTAGTGGTTGGGTGCCAGGCAAAAGCATTCCTCCTCTTCCAGCTGATTAAACCATCTATGGCCTTTTAAATGTGGGTGATTATTTTTTGTTTGTTACTATGTTATGTATTTTTGTGTTTTTATATTGTAATCAGCCCTGTGACCCTTGGAGGAAGGGCAGTATAGAAAGTTTTCATGGCCAAAGTACTGTCTGCTCACCTCGTCATCAGCTTTGGGTTTCTCAAAGTAGCTGTGCCTCTTCTTCTCCTCCTCACGTTCACGCTCTCTCTCTCGGTCGCGCTCACGATCTCTCTCATGTTCCCTGTCTCTCTCTCTCTCTCTTTCCCGCTCTCGGTCCCGTTCCCTGTACCTCTCTCGCTCCTTCTCTCGTGGCACTTTTGCAGCAGACGGCACATAATCACCAATGTCCTCAAAAATACTTTTTGCCAAAAAGATAAAAATTAAAAGGGCATGAAACATAAATATACACTAGCCTCAAAAACAGTAGAACATTTCTTACAGGCTCCTTGAACAAATTACTGCATCAATCAATCCTGCTACCAATCTGATGGATCCCAAGGTGGCTTCTTCTTGCTAAAATATTACTGTTTCCTGCGCTCTGGGAGAGTGAGAAGCCATAATTAGCCCACTTACTTATTCCCTCCCAAGGTCTGCTGGAGGAGCTTTCAATCCCTCTCATTTCAACCAAGTAAGAGCTTCTCGTCAAGGGTGCCAAATGCAATTAAAAGCAGTCTTGCTAAAACCCTGGAGGATAATCCACCCAGCAAAGAAGATAGCTTACTTACCTCATATCTGCTTCTGGAGGTTTCTTTTCATCTAGTTTTCCTACAGACAGAGAGAAATCAAAATAAACCTACTTCTGTATTCATGTTATCTGTTTCAGTTTTGTTGTCTTAGGAAGGGATAACGAAAACACTATACTGCAGATATATGTGTACGTTGTGTACAGATATATCTGTACATTGTGGCATGTGAAACTACATGCTTGACAGCTGAGATCACTCAGCTTGTGCCTCTTCACCTGCCAAAGAGGCAAGAAGATGCCGATTAAGTACAGTTCACCCTAATTTCTCCCATTTTACGTGGTTTCTTCAACTAGAAACTCACCCCTGCAGGGTAAAAAAGCATCAGAATTCTGATAAGCAAAACTCTGGTGTCTCCCTGCCATTTGTTTAATTTGTACAAATTTTAATGACACTTTTCCTTTCAATGCCCCTTGTGCTTATGGGAAAAGATCCCATCAGATCCATACATCCCGTCAGATCCCCAAATACAAAGCCCACCTTTGTCTTTCTTCTTCAACTTTTTGTTACGAGTGCCTTGCCTCAAGTAGGAAAGAATCTGGGTCAGTTTACTGATAACAATGTCATTTGTAGTCAGTGTTGTTTGGGCCTAGAAGGAAAGTCAAAGGTATCAGACCCCAATAGACAATGTGTGCCTCCTCATACACACAAGAAAAGCACCTGCTCATTCAGAGAAAGCATTCATAACTTATACCTCCATGGTAGGGCAATCTGCCTTGCTTCGGATCAAGGTGGTAGGAATATCTGTGTCTGCATATTCATCATCAAGATCCACCACATACGCCATCCTCCCTGGCAGGAAGAGCTCATTTCGCTCATATGCCTTGCTCTTGAATAGCATTCGGTAGATGTTTCGACCTAGGAAAGATGGGGATTTGGTGACACTGGAATATTTTAGCTACTTGCTCATGGTACCATGATAGTCACAACATTGCAACCCAGCTTCATAGAACATATATGAACATGCCTACCCAAACGAGTCTTGAATTCAATTTTGTTTTCTGGATCTTCATCTTTTCTAAAAGAGAAACAAAATGAATAGATATAATACACCTCTTCTCTAGACTACATTCTCTGTTAAGCTAGAACAGGCATAGGCAAACTCCAGCCCTCCAGATGTTTTAAGACTACAATTCCCATCATCCCTAGCTAACAGGATCAGTGGTCAGGGATGAAGGATATTGTAGGCCCAAACATCTGGAGGGCTGGAATTTGCCTAGGCCTGAGCTAGAAAGTCACAAGCCAAAGTTTGTCTTGTTACCACTTACTTGGTTTCTTTTTGGGGCTTCTCCATCAGTTCCTCTTCTTCCTTTTCTTTGCTGGAAATCTCAGCACGCACCTGACCAGAGAGAAATTTTCTTCAAAATGCTAGCAGAGTCCCCAAACCCAACAAATTGGATAAGGTTTAGATGCCCTTTATCTTACACGTTGGCAAAGGAATGTATGTTGCTCTGGAGTTACCTGTGTGGCAGTATCAATTGGTGATCTACACAGAATATATGAACCTGAACTTATTTGTATGAGACTGTGTCAGTGTTATGTTACTTCTCAATGAAGACTTTAAAAAATGCTACTCTAAAATATAAATAATTTATAAACAATATTGTAACTGAAAAACAAATCAACAGTACTGTTTATTTATTTATAATAGCCTTAATCTCTTCAGGAAGAAATAAATTACCAGAACAAGGTGGAGGCTGAATAAAGTCAAATTTCCCCCACCTGTTGCTTTATTCGCATCTGAAAAATACAGTCAGTGACCATTCAGACAGAGGAAGTACCAGGTGACCACATATATGAAGTAGTTTATCTTATGCAGTTATAGGCCAACTGCATAACTTAACAAGCAGCAACAATCTCTTAACAACCAAATCTCTAGCAGCCAATAAAAGACACTGAAGATTTATGAAAGATGTTCTTCAGAAAAAGCATTGCAGAAAATTAATTAGCTCTTAAAGCAGAGAGCATAATCCAGAGTTATTCCAAAATTCCAGACAAGTTTAATACTACATAGATTATCATGGTGTTCTTGATCAAACAGAAATAAAAAATCCTTAAAGGGACAGACATCACATATCAAATATGGAATGGTGGCAAAGGGAATAGCAATTTAGATATCAACAACATGCATTACTGGAGATCTCACTGAACACATGTGGAAGAGGTTCTCAAACATGAGAATTGCTGATTTACTATTAATTGTATCATCTGGCTTACCTTCTGAAGCAAAGCAAAATCCAGACCCTTCACCAAGTGAGTGTGCTCCATGTCACCACCCAAGAATTTGGACTCCTGAATCAACTGCCGCCTCTTTTCTGCAGCTGATTTGTCCCTAATGCAATAAAAAGAACTCCATGACATCAGAGCCACATTGCATTGCAAAACAGAAAGGCAAAAACAGTGACTGCACTCACGCTTCTGCAGTGGGTCCCACTGCCCTGTAGTTAGCAGTTGTGCTGATCAGCTCTGTTTCCTCGTAGTCCTTGTTGACACCATCTCTTCTCTCCTTTGCACGGTCCCTGTATTTCTCAGCCAGCTCCCTCTCTCGCTCAATCTCTTGTTGGCGTAGCTTTGCATAGTAGCTGGCGTGACAAAAACAAACCGATTATCACTGAAATATTCAGACCCTGGTATTATAGGAGAATTCCCAGTTCTCTTAACAGCTTCAGAGATAATAGCTAGAATCGTGAAGGCTTGTCTCTGTCATCTCCAGTTAAATGCCCTTTTCTGGATCCTGCCTCCCTGAAGGGATGAGCTACACATGGCTGCAGGCTTTGTAGACATGTCACCAATACTTCATGCTCAATGATTTCAAAGGCCACAGAAAGATCTAATAAGATCAAGAAGATAAGCAATACCCCTCAATCTCCAAGTGAATCACTGACTGAAGTCACAAGTGTAATCTCAGCACTACAACAAGGGTAAAAGTCAAGATGGCAGAAGCACTGAAAACTACGTGTCCAGGTGTTTCTGAAGATGTCCATTACCACCACTATACAGAAGGTAATTCAATGGGGATAAATAAGGCACAATATTTCTTTTAAGGTCAACTAATCACTGGGGATCCCTCTCTTAGCGAGCAGACAGCCAAGACCGCAACTTTTTCTGGCAGGGTTTTTATTTAGGATTTTTCCTCCACATTAAGGAAACATCAGGGCCTTAGGAAAGCTTTGGATCAAAACCTCTCAATTTACCTTTTCTTTTTTCTCCTCCGAGCAGCTGGATCTTCATCTTCATTGTACTCTCTTGGCATCCTAAACAGGACAAAAAATTGTGCTCACAGAATGCCCAACTTTGAGAATGTGCTAGGAACATTTCATGCCACTTAATAAAACAACTAGCTCAGTCAAAGGAAGTCAGAGGTGACCATGAAAGCCTTCTGAGTAAGTTTTGAAGATGCTTTAAGATATGCATATAGATTTTGAGAGCTATGTAGCATACTGGCAAAACCTAGGAGCTGCCAGATCCCCAAAACAAATTTTGCCCCAGTCATTTATGGTAGCGTTCTCTCAGTCTCTGCCCATCTCATTAACAATTTAGGATAATACTATCTTATATCTCATTGCTGTAAGGACTGATATAATGTATGCGAAATGCTTTGAACACTCAAAAGCAGGGGTAGCCAACTTGATCGCCTCTTGGTAGCCAACTCCCATCAGCCCTAACCAGCATGGCTAATGATTGGGGTGATGAGAGTTATAATCCAGCAACATCGAGAGGGCATTAAAAACAATACTGCTGCTCTAAAGTGTTCTATTACTGCCAAGCATGATCACTATTGTTTTAAGATCAATGTATTAGCCTCATTAGATACCTAATTCTGAATTTAGTTTCTTTCTATTTTGTGGCCAAATTATACAGAATACACAAGCCCATGCCAAAACTAAGTACTGAATAAATATGTACCAGCTGACCAGGGGTGGGCGGGGGACAGGGAGAAAGACCTCAACAAAGTTTTGTTAAGTAGTACAGAAATTACATGCTTACTCATGATGGCGAGATTTGGAAGGTGGTGCAGATGTTGGAGCTGCTCGTGGGGTCATAAGAAGTTTTCGGAAGTCTTCATTGGTCAGTTTAGATCTAGAATAAAAACAATTGTGATTTACTGCCAAAAAACCCACACTACATTATCCTGCCTTCAACACATCATGGTACAAGATTTACCGGAGGACAAAATCTTTCCAAATTCCATTTTATGATACCAAATAGCCAACATGCTTGTATGGACTGAAAAACCTCTGCAAGCAAAACAAACAAACAAACAAAACCAGGCATCCATTGGCTAACCCATGGGTAGGCAAACTAAGGCCTGGCGGCCAGATCCGGCCCAATCGCCTTCTCAATCCAGCCTGCGGACAGTCTGGGAATCAGTGTGTTTCTACATGAGGAGAATGTGTCCTTTTATTTTAAATGCATCTCTGAGTTATTTGTGGGGCCTGCCTGGTGTTTTTACATGAGCAGAATGGGTGCTTTTATGTAAAATGCATCTCTGGGTTATTTGTGGGGCATAGGAATTTGTTCATATCTTTTTTTCAAAATATAGTCCGGCCCCCCCAACAAGGTCTGAGGGACAGTGGACCGGCCCCCTGCTGAAAAAGTTTGCAGACCCCTGGCTACCCTGTACTCCTCCATTGATTGAAGAAGGAAAATTAGCTGATGGATGGTGGGACAGTGGTGGGTGGGAGGGCGCAGAACAAAAAATGCATTAGGGCCACTGCAGGACACACTATTGTTCCACCATGATTTGGTAGCTGTAATGAACTACACATGATTCCCTCATCTGCACTGGCTAGAATTCCACTTATCCAGTTCTTTTGGTACTTTGCAATAGTAGTGGCATGAATCCAGAACTTTTCAGTAGTCTTGATAGCCGGGCTCATGGTTGCCAAGACCCCTTATCCCAAACAACTTACTGCATCTCTGTATGATGCTATGGACAATCCCCTGATCCCAAGTCCAGTTTCAAGTTCAGGACTGTCCATGTGGTTGCCTTGGGATTCACTATCCCAGCACAACTGGTAGGATATTCCCACTCCTCCCCAGCTCTAAGGTAGAAAAGAGAAGGATGGGCAATCCTTGAATCACCCTTGATGGAAGCCAGTAATCCATTCACCACAGTGAGTTGTTTAGTGACACTTGGACAGCAGCAATGGTAAAAACAGGACACTTGAACCAACACAAAACGTAACGAAAAGTTCTACTCACTGGTGAAAGGAATGAGAATCATCCACCTCATGGCCATCTGGGGCCAGAGGATTAGAGAACGGCTCACCTAAAAAGAAGAAAAAGAAGTGGTTTCAAGCCAATGCGATACACATGCTGCACTGCCAAACACGTAAATACACCATTTGCACAGATTATTACAGGGTATTCATTCAGAAATGAAACCACCCAGAGAAAAAGAAACAAACTAACAATGAAGATGGAACTTCAGTGTGTCAGAGAGACTGCACTTTGCAGCTCTGCAATGAGTTGTGTGACCAGCTGCTATCTCTGCTGCAAGGAAGTGACTGGAGACGAAGTTAGCAGGAGTGAGGAACCTACACACACAATGTTGTTAAACTACAGTTTCCATCAGCCCCAGCAAATGTGGCTAACGGCAAGAGAAAAATGGGAGTTGTAGTACATCAGTGCCTGGAGGGCCGCAGCGTTTCCCCCACAGCTACTCTGGATTGTCACTGCCTACCCAAGTTAGGATCGCCCCCTTCCTTCCCAGCCACCCACAGATTAAGGGCCAGGCAATGTGCCACAGGCGCAACTAAGTTCATTTATCTATCTGCCGGTATTTCACAAAATGTACACATTCCTCGGTTGTTAAAATAACACAAAACCCTCAGAGCGGTTTACACAAAGGTGAGGCGATAAAATCCAGGAAGATTCACAACCCCACAATGAAACGCGGAAAGGTTGAGCGCGGCTGTTTTCGGCAGGCGCCCCAAAGGGGGACACGGCCAAGGCGCCGGCCTGGTCTCAAGTGGCAGGGAGTTCCGAAGCGCCGGATCCACGGCCGCGCTCTTCCGGGGGCGCAGCGGGCCTGACGGGGCGCCGATTCCGGGGGGCGCGTGAGGGGGCGAGGCGGTGGCGGAAAAGAAGGCTAAAACTCTCTCTCAGACGCGGCCGGTGCAACTATACCCTCCCCCCCCCCCACGGAGAAACACGGCCCGCCCCCTCCGGAGACACTCACTCTCCCGCTCCGGCATCTTCCCTCTCGCCGCCGCTGCCGCCGCGGGTCTCGGCCTGAGGTAAAAAGAAACACGACAACAACGCAGCGAAACCCCTTCGCTTTTCCCACAAGGCACCGCGCGGCGGAAGGAGGAGAGGGGAGGGGCGCAGCCTGTGACCCACAACGCCCTGCGCGGAGATCGAGAATGCAGAGAGACATAATATTATAAACCTGTCTGTCATTTGCCTTAATAGCAAAATTCCGGGTTTACTTCGGAAGCCACGTATATTATTATTATTATTATTATTATTATTATTATTATTAATTATTATTCCCCTGGCAGGGGATTGGGGCGTGAAAATTGACGCTGGAAATCCACCCGGGAATGTAGCATGTTTACCAAGAAGATAAGCAGTTCCTATTTCTTCTGACTTGGGCTTTATTTCATGTGGTCACCCGTCACCCTCAACACAAACACTCACATTTATTTTATTTTTTGAAAATAGCCTTGCCAATCTTAATTGTTTGATATGCATTTAGACTCGAGCATGAAATCTTGGGTTTCCAATGGGTTGGTCGGTCTCTATTCAGCCCCAGGGAGAGAGGCGTCGGGCGGGGGTAGAATTAGAAGTACCCGCATTGCACTTTTGGTGTATCACTCTATTTTTAAGTCTATGGTTCGGTGCAGCCGATTGATTGATTTACCCACAATACCGCGCGACTCCCCAGAAGAACTTTGCATAGCCACGCCCATCGCCTTGTGCTGATTGGCCGCGAAGACGACAAGAATAAACCAACGGGACGCGCCGATTGGCCAGCAGGTTGCGCTTCGGGGAGCGGGGGAATCCCGAGTGCCAAGATGGCGGCCTCCTCAGCTGCGCGGGTCGTTCAGGGCGGCCTCTCTCGGAACCTCAAGGAGCTCCGCATCCACCTCTGCCAGCGCTCGCCGGCCAGCCAGGGGGTCAGGTACGCGAGGCGAGGGGAGGCCTTTCCCTCCCCTGACAGCTCGGCCTTTTCCGCTCATTTTTTTAGAAGGTTGCAGCTTGATAGGTCGTGGGGGGGGGCAGAGGCTCACAGGCAGCTTTATTATAATATTTAATTGAAATACTTTATTGTCACTTGTGCAATTTGTATACAGTGAGATTACACGAGCACCTCCACTCAGCTGTCTTAGTCTCAATTCCCCTCGTTTACTGACGCACACCCACCAAACCTGAAAGTCAGTTGCCCTGTTGTTATATTTTCATTCAGCAGCCTAACAGCCCATGGATAGAAGCTGTTCTTTACCCTGTTGGTGCGACTAATCCTGCTTCTATATATTCTGCCTGAGGGCAGGAGATCAATAAAGTGCCAGCCAGGGTGGGAATCATCCCTGAGAATTTTTCTCACTCTCCTGAGGCACCCTTCTTCCGCAATGTCATCCAGCGGATTCACGGGACAGCCCATAATATCTTGTGCTGTATTCCTAGGAATTTAAAGGAAGAGACTCTCTCCACACAGCCCTCCCCAATGTACAGCGGGGCTAGTTCTCCTCTCTTCCCCCAAAAGTCCAACACCATCTCCTTTGTCTTGCTGATATTAAGGTGCATGTTGTTCCCTAGGCACCATGGAGATATTTTTTGGACCTCCCCTCTATACGCTGATTCGTCTCCACCTGTTATTAAACCTATTATGGTGGTGTCATCTGCAAACTTAATAATTGCAGTAGACAGGTCAGATGATACACAATCATATGTATACAATGAATACAGGTAGGGACTTAGCACACATCCCTGTGGTGTGCTAGTGCTGATTTTTAAGGAATTAGATGTTACATGTCCAATCCTCAATGTTACTATCATATATTTACTGTGCTCATGTCCCTCTTTTTTCCCTTTCAGGGACTTGAAGCAGCTTAGAGATAAAAATTAAGAACTGCTAAATAAAAATAGGAAAAGCAATAATTAAAAACAATTAAGTATTCACAGAATCATAGAATTGTTAGCCTCTCTCTGTTTCGCAAGGTGAAGTTTGCTGGTTTGCTAAGGGAATGGGGGGGGCACCGGCATGAAAGGCAGTAATAGCGGCCGTTAGTTGTCCTTTTGCGTGTTCGCATCAAACGCTTGAAAAAAACACACCCAGAACAAGCCATAGTTGACTTGTACTCAAAAAGGAATCATAGTCGGGTTGGAAGGAATCCCAAGGGTCATCTAGTCAACCGCCTGCAATGCAGGAATCTGAACTAAAGCATCAGGGCAGATGACCATGGGTGCTTTAGCTGAGATTCCTGCATTGCAGGGGTTGGAATAGATTGATAGAAATGTGTGTGTGCTACAATAAAAACAGCAGAGCACCAGCTTTACTACTAGGAATGGACATTGGTTTTGAATCACAAAAGTAAAGGTAAAAACTATGTTGACTAATAAGGGGAACAGCCCAAAAGGCATATTATTTTTATTAGTTGTTAAATTTGTATACCGCCCTTTATATGGATAACAGGGCAGTTCACAGCACAAAATAAAAGATAAAAACACAAAATATTTAATAAAACAAGAACAAAAACCATTCAAATAACCCCCATATTTAATTTTATTTTATTTTTATAAAATTTTTATTGGGTTTTCACATTTTATATAGACATACACACACATAGAAAGACAAAGACAAAACATGTATAATTTCATACCCTTACTTTCTTTACCTTCTTTCCTTGACTTCCCCCTACCCCCCCTTCCTACATCCCAATTTCATTAATTAACTCAGCAAGTTCTTTTCCCTCATCCTTAAAATATTGTTGTAATTTTTAAACTTAACTCTTTTTACTAGGCCAAATTTTACTTATCCAGTTTTCTTATACACATTAAATCCTTTTTCTAAGGTCGACCTAAGTTCTCTTCCACGAATTTCTCCCTTTTTATATTAAACCAAAAATCATAATACCCAAATACAAAAGTCATAAATTTTTACAATTCTGCTCTCCCCCTCCCTCTCTACCCCGGTTTCTGTCCCTTCCCAAACCAATGTCCTCAAAAAACAATTCCTAGCCCGGATTCCTCACATCCGAGGCCCTTAAGTCTCTGTTAGCCTCTCTCCGTCGGTTTTGTTGGTAATCCTTTTTGTTGGCCCTCAAGTTTCGAAGGAGTTCTATCACAAGCACCTCATATTTTCTTCCCTCCAAATCAGTTAGAAACAGTTGCTGCCAAGGATCAGCTGGTCTCCCATGCTCAAACTTGAAGAAGAAGTCCCAGTCATATTTATTTGTTCCTTTAAGTTCCAGTATTCCAGATACTCCAGGGGCTTCTTCCTTTATCTTTCTCTCCTTTCGCAGATTTGTAATCCAATGATCTTCTTCTTTGTTTCCTGACAATATAGGCTTCTGATTGATGTTTTCCACCTGAACTTCCTCTCCTCCTTCTTCTTTTTCCCCCCATTCCAAAGTTGTCTCTTCTGATTCAGCTGCAGATTTTTTTTCCGTCCAGTCCTTTGTGCCTTCAGCAGAGTTGCTTATTTTAGAGTTCAAGGTCGTAAGTTGTTTGTTCATAGCCATGCTCTGCTCTTGTAGAATTCCCACGAGAAAAAACATTCTTTCTATCTCTGCCAGTAATTTTCCTTCTGCAGCCATTGTAATGTCTCTAGTTCCCTCCAGGGGGATTCCAACTCCAATAGTTCTTTTCCAACAATCCGTTACTTTGTTATTCACAATCACTTTGTTTCCAACCAATTCAGTTCAAATGTAACACCTTTAATCCAGAGAGATATTAAATAGCACAGTTCTAAACTTTAACCGCCCGTTTGACAGCTCCTTTGACAGCTGTCAAACTCTTTATTCTTTTTCCTCGGGCTCACACACAGGATGCTCCCGGGTCCAGGGGGGGGGGGAGTTACACAAAAGCTTCTAAAATTCCTCTCTTTTCCTCTCGAGCACAAAAACTTCTTTTGTCAAATTCATGGAAATAATCTTTTGTCCAGCTCCAAAAGCAAGATAATCTCTCCACCTTAGTGCTCCTCTCCTTGCTTTAGATCTTTTTGTAGGTGGGGGGGGCGCGGACTTCCCTTTAACACATCCCCCGGTCGTACCCAATTCAAAGATAAAATTTTAAAGTCCAAATTCCACTTCTTGGACCACTTGCACTTTCTCCCCACAACTGCTCCAAATCTGCTCTATAAAGTCCAAATTCCATTCTACTCACGGGTTATTTGTTTCAGTCCAAATTTTGGGAAGAAAGACAGTGCTCTCCGGCCATGGCTCGCGGCTTCACTCCACTGAAGTAGCGGTCTACTCACAGCACCACACCACTCTCCGTACCCTCTCCGTAGCCTTTAAAAAGGCTCTTCGTGGGTCGGGGAGGGCGCTTAAGGTGCCCACCGAGTCACCAAGTCCGCAGGCTTCTGCGCCTGCGGTTTCTGAGGGTCCCCGCGTCGCCGGCGCGGCAAGACCCATCCTCAGCAGAGCCAATTCCCTCCGGAGCTCGGAGGGAATCCGCCATTAGCCGTTCGCGCTGTCCCGGAAGTCCATAACCTCCACATTTTAAATGATAAAGGATGTTAATCAGCCAATAATATTAGAAGCAATATCTTTACAAGGCCAATTCGTGTTTGGGGGGGGGGAGCGGGAAGAGTAAAAAATGAGGTTCCAATAAATACTCCTATCTTGACAAAGGTGCTGTGGGTGTCCTAACACAGATTATGGTAATTTGATTTGGATGTATCCAATAGGTCAACCCACCTTGAACACTTTATTGTGATAGCAGCTAACCAGCTGAGCAGAGAAGCCACAAAGCCAAGTCCAGTGCTGTTCTAGTTACCGTTATATATACAGTATATGCCACTGAAGAAGTTTGCTAAAGCTTGAACACATCTGGTATCATCAAGATATACTGAACATTACTGGATTATAGTAACCTCTTAGGATACTGGGAAAATTGTAGGAAAAAATGATACACAGTCAAACCTTGGTTCCTGAATGGCTCTGTTTTCAAACATTTTGGCTCCCAAAGCCGAAAACCTAAAAGTAAATGCTCCAGTTTTCAAACTTTTTTGGAAGCCAAATGTCCTATGCAGCTTCTGCTTGAGTGCAGGATGCTTTTGCAACCAATCGGAAGCCGCGCCTCGGTTGTTGAACAAGTTTCCATAATGGATTACGTTCAACAACTGAGGTTTGACTGTACTAGTCATCTTGTTTTCTTCACACCTTGCTGAGCTTTAGCTCAGTTTTTTAAACTGTGTTCATGGGAAACTGGGTTTTTAAGAAATTTGTAATGTTGAAATACAGTGTACTCATCACTACAACTCTGGAATTTTGTTGGATGTGTTTGGAGCACACCCAGTTGTTTAAAAAATGGCAGGAGTCCTACACCATGCCCCCAAAACCCTGTGCTCCAGATTGAAAGCCACTATCTGTATCCTACTGACTTTTTATGAAAAGTGTAGAAGACCCTCAGCCTAATGCATGCTGGTGTGTTTGCTTCTTCTTTGCAGAGATTTCATTAAACAACATTATGTGACTTTAAAGAAAGCAAATCCAGATTTCCCTATCCTGATCAGAGAGTGCTCAGATGTGCAACCCAAGCTCTGGGCTAGATATGGTGAGTTGTGGGGGGAGGGGATGTATGTTACAAGTTTGCTATACGATTAGGTAGAAATGATATGTTGGACAGTTCAAGTAGTAGCCTTTCCTTGAGGAATAAAGCTTTTCAGCCCTGTCTGGATTTTTATTGTTGAAGGCCACTAGCAAACACTTCTTGGACAACTCCAGCCCAGTAAACCACTTGCACTTTCTCCCCACAACTGCTCCAAATCTGCTCTATAATGTTTTCTCTCCTATACAAATAGATCATGCCGGAAAACATTTCCATTGACAGACAACAGAAACCTTGGCAGTTTTTTCAAATGTTGGCTGGTAGCTTACATGAAGTATCTAGTGGGAACAGAGCTGGCACTCTCTTCTGATAGAAATATGTGTGCCCAGGGTGCTTTCCCCCCTGGATTTACCTTTTAGAATTTCTAAACAAAAATGTTTTTAAAAAATCGAGTTAGAGTTTTTTTGTTCACGAGAGCTGCCTTTGTTGGACAAGGAAATTGCTGCATCTGTGTAATGCAGAAGGGATCAAGAGAAAAAATGGATAAACTTAAGAGTGGATAGAAATGGTCTGTGGTTCCAGAGAGGAAACTTAATTGAGCACATGGCCTATGGCAAATAAGAAGAAGAAGAGTTTGGATTTGATATCCCGCCTTTCACTCCCTTTAAGGAGTCTCAAAGCGGCTAACATTCTCCTTTCCCTTCCTCCCCCACAACAAACACTCTGTGAGGGGAGTGGGGCTGAGAGACTTCAAAGAAGTGTGACTGGCCCAAGGTCACCCAGCAGCTGCATGTGGAGGAGCGGGGAAGCGAACCCGGTTCAGCAGATTACGAGTCTACCACTCTTACCCACTACACCACACTGGCTCACATAAATAATGAATTATCTCCCTCTCTCCCCACCCAAGGGCTCTTGTTTCAACACTTAGCCCACTCATTTTCTTCCAAAATAGGTACTTAAGTTTAGGAGCTGTTGAAAAACTTCAACAGCTTTAAATTTTTAAAGTAAACTTAGCTAGTCTTGACTTAATTAAGGCTCAGGCCCCTGACTTAGTATTTCTGATAACTGGCACCATGAGGCCTCTTTACTAGTACTTTGCCAGATACATCTAAATAGAGAATAGTGGCATTGAATCATATGCTTTAACACCTTCTGTAAATACTGACATAGAGTCAGTCCTACAGCAGACTAGAGTTCCCAATAGCTAAAGTAGCTGAGGACTGAGGTGATAGTGAAAACCTTTCTTCTAGCGTTATCTGATGTGGCAGCTTTGATGTCAACTGGGTAGTCTACAAAGTGAGGGAGCTAAGGATGGACCTGCTGGCCAAATCCTGTTCCCCACTCCTGAAGCAGAAGTGAATGTCAGCTCTTCTGATAAGCATTTGTTTCCACCAAGTCTGTGCTAGTGCATCCAAAAGCAATTCAGGTTATAGGTGGAACATATCCCCCTTGGACACTGCATTTCAGTTTTTAATGTAGTGGCTTCCTGAAAGTAGAAATCCCTGTATCATGCATTGTCTGTGCAGGGCGTTTTGTTTCCTAACACTGCTTTGTCAGTGAAACTATAGGAAAGTGAGGCTGCTATGTGTATGCATTTCCTGAGTTTTATTGCTGTACCTACATTTACATCTGTGTATAGTAAAGCAGAGCATGTCTAAAGGGAGCTGTTAGCAGTGTAGGTTGCAAACACATGGTGGCTCAATCAAAGTGTCTGAAATCATTTCTTCAAATGAAAACCGTCCATGGTATATGCCTTTCACCCAACTTTTGTGTTTTCCTCAGCGTTTGGCAGAGAGAAGAGTGTACCACTGAATAACCTAAACATGGACCAAGTTGCCAAAGCCTTGGAGAATGTTGTTAACAGCAAAGCATAATGAAAACAAATGGCAACTGAATTTGAGTCTAATTCCAGATGTAGATCACTTCTTTGTGTAACTTGCCTATAAAAGAATTCAACTTAGAAAATAAAGCTGAAGTATCTTGTTTAAGCCAAGATGGTCCCCTGTAAGTTGATTCTTCTCACTATTGTTAATCTTTGTACAGTTTAGAGAACAGTAAACATCACAGAATAAGGCTTCTCTAGAAGTGCCAGGATATTTACTTTTACCACTCTTCAGAAAAACAAGAAAGTGTTCTGTTCACAGGCTTGTCAGCAACAAACCAGCATGGCTGCTTTGTATGTATCACTATCAACTTTGTAAGGAAGTAGACGGTAGATTTTCAGCTGAAGCACGAAGAGGACAATTCTGGGGGAGAGCGGTCAGCTCTTTGGCAGTCCAAATGAGCACTTTGACCCGTTCTTGCAGCTGTAGTTTATCCTGATGCTGCTCTAGGGCCTGTAGTCCTGACTGACCTACAAAATCAGCGGCAGCCTGGGGCAAAAAAGAAGAAGACCAAAGTTAGTTCTGAGCTTGCTCATGACACTTGAGCCTTCAGAAAATACAGGAACAACAGATAGCCAAATACCTCTGGCCAGTGATGGAAGAGGAGATGCAGTAGTTCAAGATCTTGAGCCACAACTTGGTCATCAGGAAGGGCAAGGATGCTAATGAGGGGGAAGAGTACAGCCTTCTGATGCAGTGCCTGGCAGCAGACAGAGCCCTTAGCAGCTATGTTGCACAGCACTGTCAGAACCTGAAGAAGACACCAAAAGACCAAGGTTAGGATTCTGCCACTCTAATCTTTACAGTAGTATCAAGGAACTTCTGTGGCCTTAAATATCTGGCACTGATTGCTTGCCTGTTTGCTTTTCACTGCCTCCTCTTTGAAGATTCAGGAAGTTGTACCAGCTAGTGACATATCTAGAACTTCCTATATTGTTAAACTGGTGCTCAGTATATGTAGCCTGCTCAGTTCCCTTAGCTGATGCATCTCTCTTAATTTCAATTGGGCTGGAAGCAAGAAGGGCACCCTCAAGCAAAACGAAGGTTTCCACATAGCTAGTGGAACCCTGAGGAATACTAGCAGGGCTTGGGACCCAACTACCTTCCCCAGTACCAACCACCTTGGACCCTACAATCAGCAGGTGAGTCCTTGCTGGTGAGGGCTGCCTAGTTGGCATTGACCTGTGACAGAGCCTTCTTAGTGGCAGTTCCTGGTGAAGTGCATTTGTCTCCCTCACCATTGACATCCAGGAAGAGTTTAAAAACATTACTGTTTAGCCAAGCTTTTGATGGCTGAAAGATACTGCTCCTGGCAACCCTTGAAATCACTAGTTGAGAAAACGCTTAATTGCTTTTAGAATACTTCCCCCCTTTGTGAGGAAAGGCGGTATATAAATTCAATAAACTCCCTAGCCTCTAAAACTCCTTGGAAAATGGTGTATTACAGAACCAAAAGACAAAAACTGACCAAACAGCAAAAAAAGTTGTGCTAAGAAGAATTTAAGTACAGAATGAATCTCATCGCCATTGACAAATCCAGTATTTATAAATTAGTATTTTTATTCTACTAAATACCCTTTTAAATGTGTTTATGGGAGAGGGGAGGGAGGTTATTGCATTTGGTTTGTGGTATTTTTTCCTTGTTTTTATTATGTATTTTTCTCTCCTATTTTTATGTTGTGGACCACTTTGAGATCTAAGGATTAAGGATGGTATACAAATTGAACAAACAATAAAGTAAGAATAATTTAAAAAGACAGATTGCCAGTTTCACATCAGTGGCTGAAATGGCTGTTGAGAGCCATCCCCTTAGGCGTCCATCTGCATGCAATTTGAACACAACACACTTCAAAGAGATGGCTCTCAGCACCCATCAGCTGATGAACACTAAAAGCCAATCAGCTGCACTAGGGGGTTCCCAATGGATACTTCCTAGTATGGCTGATTTTGGTGAGGCTCTCTACCAATACCAATCAGTATTAAGAGGCAGCCCTAATTGCCAAAAGTCACATTTCCCAAAACTGCACAAAGTGAATATCCAGTTTCAAATTCTCTGGTGTTCATAGAGGGGAGGAAATCCATCCTCAACCCTGATCAATACTGTAACCTACCAGCAAGCTCAGCCTCTCGTAGCTCAAGAGTTTCAGTAGAGATGGAAAGAGGTCTGGGTTGAGCAAAGCAGAGCATGATCTGATGCTGTCAGCTGGGGAAAGAAAGAAAAATCTCAATTCCTATTGGTATTCTGTTCAACAGAAAAAAGTGAGCTACCTGGAAGAGTCATCTGCAGAGGAAACTTTCAGCATGTTTACAGTAGGCAGCTAAAACATGCTTTAACTACTGAATCTAGTCTTTCCCAGCCCCAGTGGAGAAAAGCCTAGGATGCATGAGCAAGTCACCCTAGTTTTTTTGCTGCATGGTGCAAGGATACTAGACCTCACAAATCATATTGTCTGCCTGAAAACCTCTCTGTACTGGAAACTGTTAAGAATACCTTATGCTGTATGCCACCTAGACAACAATGTTATTAGGTGACTTTAAATGGGTCTGCAGGCGGGTTTAAATCCTGAAGAATTTAAGCCCCACACTTCAGTTTAGGAGCGGGGGTTAGATCTTTTCAGTCTGGCAGGATTCAATGCAAACCCTGATTCAGGATGGTGTTTGCACTGCAATCACCTGCTAAAATGGACACCCACCTACAACCCCCACCCCGGCTTTAGCAGAGGATTCCATTCACCCCCTTCGTGTATCAGAAGGGGGTAAGCATCAGAATCTCCTGCTCAAGGGGTGTTTTTCACGTTGTTTTAGCAGGCAATTCCATACAAGCCTGCTAAAACGATGGGGGAAAGCCTCTTATTTTTAGCAGCACCTTGCACATGGTATCATTGTGATGTCCTGTGATTGACAAGCAGGCAGCCCCACCTACCAATCCTGACAAGAAACTGGCTTGTTGAGCCAAAAAGGTCCCAGCCCCCGTTATAAATAAAGTAAATTATTAGGCTGTAAAAGAAAATGCTAATCTCATCAATTTATTGTAACTGTTGAGATCTACCTATCCTTAGTACTATCAAGGTCAATATTCTTTGCCCAATTAGAAGACTCCAATAGATAACAAAGGAGAGGCAAGGCAGCAGTACCACTTGGTTTCTCATCTAGTGCTAACTGTGTGTGCCAGGACATACCTGTCAGATTGTTGATGAGCCACAGACACTCCTGGGCAATGAAGAGGTGTTCGGAGACAAAGTACTGTATGAATTCAAACAAGGCCCTTAGAAGTCTCTCTTCCTGTTCTACGAGTTCACCATCGCCCACTTCATCTTCTGCAAGAAGATTGGCAACACACCGCACCACAGGACAAATCAACTGACAAGAGAATTGAAAAAAATACATTCAGAAGGAGAGCTGGGGGCACAGCCTGGCACCTCAAATATATTTCCTATTTACTTTACCAGTTCTACACCCTCAACTGAAGTTGTTGAGATCACAGAAGCCAGTTCTAGCAACAGCTGCACAAGGGATGGCACAGTCCTTTGAGAGATCAGCAGTGAGTTGTTCACCCGGCTACAGAAAGGAAAATAAAGGACAGCTATCCCACTTCAGTAGGACTAGGTAGAGTCCCACCTCTATCCAACCCATTAAAGGGCTTTTCTCCTATTCAGTCTGCTCATTTTTCAAGTGAAATCAGTTTCTGAATACGCAAAGTTGAAAGTGGGGTGAATGGGATGTTAGAAATGGTTGTAAGGTGCAGGCGACAGTAGCCATGAAAAACTGAGTTAGACTTTGTGACCTTGCTATATTATCTCACTCACCACCCTGGCTTTACAGGAAGGGGTTAGCTCAGTGGGTCTTAGGCCATTTTCAGGTGAACCTCACTTGACAGCTTCAGGGGACCAGCAGGATTTAGAACCAAAGGATACTGCCCACTTATCAAGATGACTGGCATGGATAAAAATGATCTGCCATTAAAGAGCCAACATTTTCCATTCTTCATATTTCCTCAGCAAAGGGGTGGGAGGTGGGGAACGTAGTTTGTTTACGGAGCAAATATTTGTGCAAGCTTCCCTAGACTGGAGGTCAGGCCCATGCCCTTTGCATCTTTCTTCCCAATGTGCACTACCAACATGCACAGACAACCCACCTCCATGTCTCACTCAAGAATCCTAACCCCCCACTACTTAGGACCTCCTATGTACCACAGAAACATTTACCTACAAATAATGTAGTGAAGACCCCATGCAAATTCCACTGCAGCTCCTATTCCTTCTTCCAGGTTGGAACAAACCAGGTGAAGCATGTCTTTGGGGAGGGTGGAATTTAGGACCAAGCTGGGGGCAGAAGAAGAAAAATACTCTCTTAAGTTATTAGGGGAACCATGCCAACTATCCCAGAGGCAGAGAGTGATAGTAGCTGGAGGAGAGATAGTGCTTTTGGTAGCTTTACACGTGCCTTTCTGTATAGTTTTAAGGACAAGCTACAGGTCATCTACCATTCCATAGATATATTTGACCAAAAAAACCCTGATTGACTTTTTAAATATATCTGTTCTAGTGAAGGGTTGAGGAAGATACACATGCAACTCCCCCAACAGCTCCACTGTCAGGACATGGGCATCAGACATGGCCTTTTAACAATACATCCACCTCTCCTCAAGCCACATGATTCCCTCCCTCCCTCCCAGCCTCCCCAAAACTTCAGCATTTCAGAAACTAAAGGTGCAGCTTATTATCTACTTGCTTAATTAACATGCAGAACTTGGAATGTTAAAAGGGTATTGTGAACAGGACAAGGTACCAAGATTCACATGATAACACTTGATACTTCATATCAAAATACAGTGTATAATTTGTGGGGTTGATCTTGCAACATTGATATAAATACAAGTGACAGCTTCTATGAATCCAACTGTAAAGTAAGGATATGAAAGACATCATAAAATAATGGAAGAAATTTCACAAGGCATAGGCAAGGCCCACCACCTAAAATGGTTAACACCACACAAACTCCAATGAGAAAGATGTTGGTGTGGCAAAAGAAATCTTCAGGATTTTAAAGCCAGATCATCCCATTAATGTTAAAGACTAAGATTATAGCTGAAGTATGCCCCCATAGAAAGCTTATTTGTGGAGCTGGTTGATTCACTTCTGCTGCCAGCATACAGGAGACCAGGGCTTGAATCCCCACTCAGCCATGAAGCTCACTGGGTGACCTTGAGCCAGTCACCATCAGGGTTGAAATGGGCAGGAGGAGAACCATGTACACCACCTCAAGCTCTTTGGAAGACAAAGGAGATATATAAATGCAATTAATAAAATAAATAAATAAATAGTAAGTTAGTAAACGTGGGTGGCGCTGTGGGTTAAAGCCTCAGCGCCTAGGGCTTGCCGATCGAAAGGTCAGCGGTTTGAATCCCCGTGGCAGGGTGCGCTCCCGTTGCTCGGTCCCAGCGCCTGCCAACCTAGCAGTTCGAAAGCACCCCCGGGTGCAAGTAGATAAATAGGGACCGCTTACTAGCGGGAAGGTAAACGGCGTTTCCGTGTGCAGCTCTGGCTCGCCAGAGCAGCGATGTCACGCTGGCCACGTGACCCGGAAGTGTCTCCGGACAGCGCTGGCCCCTGGCCTCTTAAGTGAGATGGGCGCACAACCCCAAAGTCTGTCAAGACTGGCCCGTACGGGCAGGGGTACCTTTACCTTTACCTTTTTAAATGAGTGACACCAAGATTGGTGCCTCATGTGCACATATACTTTTTCTAAGGGATTGGCGTAACCAAGAAGGAAGCTGGCTATGTCATGCACACACACAGAGATACACGTCAAATTCTGAAATGAAGAGATTACTCCACTTACGGTATGATTTCAGCTGGAGCTTCCTTAGACTGCAAGAGCTGTGACAGAACGTAGCCAACACCTTCCCGCACCACCACATGAGGGGACTGAAATCAGAGTACAACAGTCACCATCCCCTGGTTCAGAGTAAAAGGCTTCAGTGTGTTATGTACCCTGTGGAAACACATACGTGGTTGCAGGGGTGGAGGGTACAGCTGATTAACTGCTGTATTCCTTCAGACATTTCTCAGGAAGTTAAAAATATAAGCAAAAAGCTTAATGATGCTAAGAACAGCAAGCTGCTCTTTGAGAACATCTTATTAATTGCCTTCACGGGTTATTGTATAATCAAATGAAATAAGCCACAATAAATCATTCAGTTCTGGGCAGCAGGGTACAGAGTCCTCGGTCTCTGTGTTGCGTATGCAGTTGAGGGATTCTACTTATTCTAACAGTGGTAAATGGATAGTGCATGACTCAAATGCACCCTTTGACAAGGCTTGTACGCAGCTGGCATTCAGAATGTCTGGCAAAGACTCTTTCCCACTTACCTGGATGCAGGATGCCAATACTGGGATAATGCCCTGAGGTAGAAGTTGTTTCTTCACAGCCGTCATCTCAACCACCAAGTTCCCCAATGTGTACAAACACAGCTCCTGAAATACAGCAGGAAGGAACATGCTCCATATTCACCATTCTATAACTGCAACTTCTTGCACAATGCTACAATACCTGCAAACAGCTCTAGGGACAGGAAACATTTCCACTGGCGCAGAGAAGATTTAGGGATGCAGAGATGTAACAGCTCAAGCAGAGCTTGAGAAATATAGGCAATGGAAACATATACTTCTGAAAATAATATTAATGTGATCAATAACTTTACACCAATTGTCAGAGGTCAGCATCCATGTGAGCCTTTGCTACCACCCCTCAATGGGAGACCTCCTATCCAATGAACCTTACAATGATTCTTCCAACTATGGCCGGACTACAATCACTCCCTCATTCCAGGATGTACTTGCAGCCAAGTTCATGTCACTGCAAAAGGCCCAGGCAGCCGCAACTTTCTCTAGTCTTCACATTTACCTCTCCCACGTTCTTCAGACCTTTAATCCACACTTTTCTGGTATCTAGTGGCCTACACTGGGGCACATTTGCTTCAGATGTGCAAAAGGGCCTGTTTTATCAGATAAAACCCAATTAAGTTGAAGTCAATAGCAATTTACTTTGTTCCACCTTGAGCCACTTTTTAAACTCAAAAAATAAAGAGTATGCTGGAGAGGATAGTTTTCATACTCTGTAACGTGGAGCCTGGTGTAGGCAAAAGGTCACACTTCACTTGCCTTACCAGAAGCTGGAACAGCCAAGTACCGCCAGCCTGGATCTTACCATTAGGGCTACACTGTGTCCAGAGAGGTACGTCAAGAGGTAGGAGGTTGCCGGCAAACACGCCTCAACCACATCAGGGTCACTGGAATGGGAGAGTTCATGTAAACAGCGAGCTGCATCCATCTGCAGATCTGCCAGATTGCCAGTGAAGAGACCAATCAGCGCACGCATACCGCCCTCCAACCTACAAAATTAAAACAAGCATCTTTATGCAGTCCTCTGCCAGAATCACATACTCTTTTTACTTATCTCTTCTACTGAAGGAAAGTAAGTGTGAAGTTGGAGCTATCCCAATAGCCTAGTAGTTGTCACTATTGCTCCTACTATCATTGTTATCATCATATTTATCTTTTACACTGACACAGCCACTCATCAAAAAATATCCCATGGGATATTACTGTTCATCTGCATGGCCCAGGAAATCAGGCAAATTCCACCTGAATGGCACTTAACAAACCTAAACAACTTGACAACTTATTTCCCACCCAGCCCAAACTGGAATTGAACATTGGAAAGTTTATTTAACCCAGATTGGAACAGAATATAAAGTTTACCCGTTCTTCCCACACCAGACCCCCACAAGTTAGTTCAGGTTATCAAGTCAAAGTTAGAGTCTGTCTTAAAAAAACAGGAGGTTGTGCACACACCGGCCACAGCCAAAGAATAGTGAAAACAAACATCCAAAATCTAAAAGAATGTTTGTCCTTGGGAGGCTTGTATACTCAGCCATCTTCTCAACCCAGAAAACAGCAGGGAGGCCAGAAACTGTAACAGACTAGCATTCAACACCCTGTTGGATGAAGAAGAGGAGAGCATTTCTGTGCACTACAGAGTGCCTCTCTTCTAGATTAGATGAGTGCTCATCTAATCTCTGGAGCTGCCACACTTTCAAGGTCAAGGACCTCTAATAGAAATCCAGCTAACAAGGAAGTTGGACCTCTCTCCACTTAAGTTGGGTTGTTTCTGCACAAGGTCAGATGGTGTGCTGCACCTAAATAGTTCCATTTACTTCAACACAGGCAAGCACCCCACCCCCCACCCCAGAATAGGCGTCAGCAGGTCAAGTGCACATTAACTAACCTGATGAATTTCTGCTGGTTTTCTCTGTGCTGTAATCCTTGTCGAAGGAGACGCAGAGATGTTGCCCTGTCTTCTTTTCCTCTTTGGATGTTTTTCAGCAGCTGTGAAATCTGCTAGTGAGCAAGACTGAATCAGTGACAGAACTTGAAGAGAAAGCAAATCTCAGGTGGAAGCCTCTTGCTGCTGTCCACCTCTGTGGTATGAAGGGCTGAAACAATCCTGGAGTCTCATAGACCAGGGTGCGGTGGGCTATGAAATTTAACTATTTAACATCTCTTTTGAAAGAAAAAGGACATCAACTTGAAATATTACTTGGACGTTGTACTGCTTCGCTCGCATGGCACTTTCATATACTGTGATCATAAGCTAGCTATAAATCAAAAATATCATTTATCTCTAAACAAATCAAAGGGTTGCATGACTAAATGCACTGCATTTATTAATATCTAAGACCGGGCGGCGCTGTGGGTTAAACCACAGAGCCTAGGACTTGCCAATCAGAAGGTCGGCCGTTTGAATCCCCATGACGGGGTGAGCTCCCATTGCTCGGTCCCTACTCCTGCCAACCTAGCAGTTCGAAAGCACGTCAAAGTGCAAGTAGATAAATAGGTACTGCTCCAGCGAGAAGGTAAACGGCATTTCCGTGTGCTGCTTTGGTTCGCCAGAAGTGGCTTAGTCATGCTAGCCACATGACCCAGAAGCTGTACACCGGCTCCCTCGGCCAATAAAGCGAGATGAGCACCGCAATCCCAGAGTCGGTCACGACTGGACATAATGGTCAGGGGTCCCTTTACCTTTAAGACCCAATCAACTTCAAAAAATGGACGATCTTCCTACCTCTTCTTCAGAGAGAGGAGCTGCTGCCCCACTGTCCATTCCAACCTGCCCTTCATCCATCAAGGTGTCTTCACATAAAAGCCGCTTGCTGATCAACTGCTGATGCCTCCGCGCACTCCGTAGAGCTGCAAACAAAGCAGCACATTGTTATCAAACTGCCGCAATACAAGGAGCAAAACAAAGGAGCAAAAAGAGCTTGTTAAATGAGACTGCCACACAGAGCAAAGTAATATGCAACTCTCTCTCGTCCCAATAAAGCTGCAGAAGGAAGTCACACACAAACCTGACTCGCGCTCTCTCCTCCAAGTCCGCAGGTCCTCCACGCTGCAGTTGTGTGGCCCCCAGCGGCTTTTTCTCCAGCTCCTTGGACCAGTGACTCCATGGGAGGCAGCAGCTGCCGCTGCTTCAGCACCCGGGACGGACCCAAGAGAAATCATAGCTCTTGCTCTGAGCCTGGGCTGCCCCCTTAAGGCAGCAGGTAGCAACATATAGAGCACCCCTCCTAAAAATGGGGGCAGAGCTGTCCCTTTAAAAGGACCAGTAGCTGGTCACTGCTGTCGGCTCCCTACTCGTGTCCAAAGAGCCACATATTTGCGTGCAATTATTATTATATATTTATTTGCACCTCGCCTTTTTCCCTGACATGGACTCAATGATATGGCTCCCCCCGCGCGGGCCACGGCTCAAGGGCCCTCTCCCTCTTCCCAGCAAGTGGCTGCCGCCCAGAGGAGCCGGGCCTGCCTCTCAGGGGCCAACACCAGCGAGGCCGGGAGGGGGAGGTCTCTGAATGGCAAGAGAGATGGACAAGCAGAGCCGCCGCAATAGGAGTGCGGGCCGGGCGGAGGCCTTGGTCCAGGCACAGACCAACTCCGCGCGGTTGCCAGGACAACAAAGCCAGAGCTATCAAAAGGGGTCGCGGCCGGAGGAAAAGAAGTAAAGAGAAGGAAGGGCAGCCATCTTGGCGGATGTTTCAACTATCGGCTCAGTGCGCCTGCGCACTCCGTCCGGGAAAGGAAAACTCAATGAAGGGAACCATAGACCCAAAAAGAGTAGAGTCGTCGAGCGCTCTGGATGAATGAGTTCCCTTGTCACATTGCGATGTTATTTTCAACCGTCTCCCCGGGGCAGAAGTGAGGGGTGCTCTTAGGAATTCGAGGTTTTTCTTTAGCATCATTTGGAAGCGAGATAGGAGCAAAGAGATGAGGTCATTCGGGTCTTATAATTTATACTGCCGATTCCAATGCACACACAGTCCCTCTTAGCCCCTTACTGAGGACAGGAAGGGAGAGTTTGGAGGAAAGCTTGGACTTACAACAGCCCTGCAGCGCAGGCCAGTGTTTAATATTGGGACTGGCGGGGGGGGGGGTCTAACTAAGGCTGAGAGGGCAGTTTGCCACAACCCTGCAATACAGTGGTACCTTAGGTTACATACGCATCAGGTTACAGACTCCGCTAACTCAGAAATAGTACCTCGGGTTAAGAACTTTGCTTCAGGATGAGAACAGAAATCGTGCTCCGGCGGCGCAGCGGAGGCAGGAGGTTCCATTAGCTAAAGTGGTGTTTCAGGTTAAGAACAGTTTCAGGTTAAGAACGGACCTCCGGAACGAATTAAGTACTTAACCTGAGGTACCACTGTACACGTCACTGCCCTCCCCCGCGATCTAGTAAAACAATAGAAATACTTTACTAACTGACCAACCATGTCGGTTCTGCACCCCCCCAAAAAAATCCTGACTACATCCATGAAGCAACGTAAGTTTCTTTTCCTTTTCCTTTTTGTGAACTTCAGTAGCCCTGTGGCAAGAAAGGATATATTGTGAGGGTAGCTTATGATAGCCCTGCAATGAAGCCTACTGTTAATGCTACAAGTTAAATATTTTTAGAGTGGGAGAGGTGGTTTGAGGTACAGACAAAACTCCCCCAAAGAAAGCACCCCACAGGTTGCAGCAAAGGCGTCAAACTACTCATATTAATGCTTTGGTGGGGGGACGTTGAAATAAAAAGGTACAGAAATAATGCTCTTTGATGGGACCTCTAAATAAATAATGCTGGATGTCATACCAGCCATGGGAAAGAACTTTAATATATGAAAGAAATATTGATATGTTAAGTTAAGGAATAGAGAATTATATTAGCATAGAAGAGGGGAATTTCGATGATGAAATGGCTAGAATAGCTTAGGTTAACTGAAGCATAACGTTATGACTGCTGATAGTAAGTAGAATTAGAAGGCTGAGGGCTCATCCCCACAGAGCAGCTGGTGGATCTGCACCAGCCTAAACAAGGCATTTTGAGAAAAATCATATACAAAGTCCAGTGTTTGCCATTAGGATATACACATAGACAGTATACGTTTGAAAAGGGACCCCCCCCCCCTTATCTAACCACAGCAACTGCTGGTTTAGTGTGATTCCTACCAGCTGATTGGCCTGATCAACCAGTTCATAGGTTTAGAATAATGTGTGTGTATCAAAGTATTGCTTATAAGAGTTGTATTTATCATAAGATGAATAAAGCATCACAAAGGCATTTTGCGTCTGTCTTCTCTTGCATCTGTAACAAAAAATACCAGTGGTCACTGGCTGTATAAAATCCCTTTTTAGGACAATCAGGTACATCAACCATGACATGATGAAAGCTGGCAAAATCAGTATATATTTGGTGATCAAGAACCTGATTGGCTAACAGTAAAGGTAAAGGGACCCCTGACCATTAGATCCAGTAGTGACCGACTCTGGGGTTGCGACGCTCATCTTGCTTTACTGGCCGAGGGAGCCGGCGTACAGCTTCCGGGTCATGTGGCCAGCATGACTAAGCCACTTCTGGCGAACCAGAGCAGCGCACGGAAACGCCGTTTACCTTCCCGCCAGAGCGGTACCTATTTATCTACTTGCACTTTGACGTGCTTTCGAACTGCTAGGTTGGCAGGAGCAGGGACCGAGCAATGGGAGCTCACCCCATCGCAGGGATTCGAACTGCCGACCTTCTGATGGGCAAGTCCTAGGCTCTGTGGTTTAAGCCACAGCACCACCTGCGTCCCCATGATTGGCTAAAAACTTCAGGCCAAATCCAGCAGCCAACTGCATGCAGAAGCCTTGTGCTCCACTGCAGGGCCAAGAGCTCCGGCCAAAAGTTTCTTTAAAAAAAAATTATTAAAGATTTTCTTAATACAATAGAAAAAGCAAACAAAATAACATATAGTTTTACAATAACCATATTTTCTTCACTTCTTTGGACTTCCTTGCATCTCTCGTTCCTGCGTTCCAAGTTTTTCGAGCTTTACCCAGCAATTTATCACCTTGTTTCAATTCTTATATTATAATTTTCCAATATTGTGTCTCTAGTTTTAGATAATTTTACCCAAACCTTAAAAGTTTAATTTTAGCATAATATTTATCCAAAATTTATCTTTTCTTATATTTTCATTTATCTTCATATTCCTTTTAACTAGCTTGTTGGTGCCATATTGTTAATAATCTTACATCTTTCTTAACACTCATACAATTTACAATATTTTTGTAAATAGTCCTTAAATTTTTTCCAGTCCTCCTCCACAGCCTCTTCTCCCAGGTCTCGGATTCTGCCAGTCATTTCTGCTAGCTCCATATAGTCTATCAGTTGCATCTGCCATTCTTCCAGTGTGGGCAAATCTTGGGTTTTCCAGTGTTTGGGGACAAGTATCCTTGCTGCTGTTGTTGCGTACATAAAGAATGTTCGGTCCTTCTTTAACACCCTTTGGCTGACGATGCCCAAAAGAGAGGCCTCTGGTTTCTTAGGGAAGGTATACTTAAATACCTTTTTCAACTCGTTATATATCATTTCCCAGAAAGCCTTAACTCTAGGGCAGGTCCACCAGTTCCTTCAGTTTCTTTACATTTCCAACATTTATTATCAGACAAATGGTATATTTTTGCAAGCTTGACTGGAGTCATGTACCACCTATATATCATTTTCATAATGTTTTCTTTCAAGGCATTACATGCCGTGAATTTCAAACCGGTGGTCCATAACCTTTCCCAGTCAGCAAACATAATATTGTACCCAATGTCCTGTGCCCATTTTATCATAGCCGATTTGACCGTTTCGTCTTGTGTATTCCATTTTAGCAGCAAATTATACATTCTTTAAAGTACCTTAGTTTTAGGTTCTAACAATTCCGTTTCTAACTTTGATTTTTTCCACCTGGAATCCTATCTTTTTATCCAACTTGAAAACTTCTTTGATCTGAGCATAATGTAACCAATCTCGCACTTTATCTTTTAATTTCTCCAAGCTCTGCAACCTCCAATTATCTCCATCTTTTTCTATTATTTCCCAATATTTCGGCCATTTGGCCTCCATATTGAGTCTTTTTCGGGCCTTAGCTTCCATTGGTGATAGCCACCTTGGGGTCTTATTTTCCAATAAGTCTTTATATTTTATCCAGACATTGAACACTGCTTTCCTGACAATATGGTTCTTGAAAGCCTTATGACTTTTGACCTTGTCATACCACAAATAAGCATGCCATCCATAAACATTGTTAAAACCTTCCAGATCCAAAACCTCAGTGTTTTCAAGAAGCAGCCAGTCTTTCAACCAGCAGAAAGCTGCTGATTCATAGTACAACTTTAAGTCTGGCAGGGCAAAGCCCCCTCTTTCTTTAGCATCAGTTAGTATTTTAAACTTAATTCTGGGCTTTTTGCCCTGCCAGACAAATTTGGAAATATCTCTTTGCCACCTCCCAAAACACTCCATTTTATCCACAATCTGTAAAGTCTGGAACAAAAACAGCATTTTTGGCAATACATTCATCTTTATAGCAGCAATTCGTCCTGACAAGGAAAGTTTCAATCTTGACCAAACTTCTAAATCCCTTTTAATTTCAGACCAACACTTTTCATAATTATCCTTAAATAGACTCATATTCTTCGCTGTTATGTTTACCCCTAGGTATCTTACTTTTTTAACCACGTTGGCCAAAAGTTTCAATATAAGGAATAATTCCTACTCGAGAGTTGAAAAGAAAAACGTGTATATTCTGCTAAGAATAACAGTTTTAAACTAATAGTAAATTTAAACACAACGTGTAAGTGCGACAGTTTTAAGATAATAGTAAATTTAAATACAACATTTTGGAGGAAAAGGTACCCAATAACAAAATGTCTCTGCAACTTCTGAGCTGGAACTGTAACGGTTTGAATCTTCCCCGAAAAAGACGTCAAGTCTTTCACATTTTAAAGAAAGAACAATTAGACCTAATATGTTTGCAAGAAACCCATATTGCCAGGATACACAGGAAACTTTTGACAAATAAGAGATTGGGACAGGAATTTATCTCATCAGACAAAGTTAAGAAAAGAGGTGTGGTGATCTACGCAAAATAAAAATTGGCTCCAAAAATGATATTCAAAGATGAACAAGGAAGATACCTGGCAATTGAAATTCAAATTCAAGGAGAAAAAGTTTTGATAGTAGGAGTTTATGCACCAAATGAAGGGAAGGCTGAATTTTTTAAGAAGTTGCATGAGACCTTAATGGATTTCTTAGACTATAAAATCGTAATGATGGGAGATATGAATGGAGTTGTCTCCACAAACATGGATAAAGACAAGTGATCTCTAAGGAAGGGAGATTACCAAAGACCTTTTTTGAAATGACTGAAACTATGGACTTTATTGATATTTGGAGAACAAGTAACCCTCTTGAGAGAGAGGGAACTTTTTTCTCTGAAGCAAAAATGACATGGACAAGAATTGACCAAATTTGGGTTACTAGTAGCCTGGCGCCAAGAGTTAAAAAAATAGAAATCTGCCCAAAAACCTGCTCCGACCATAACGCGGTAAAGATGGAGATGAAAGTAACAACAACTGGATCCTTTAGATGGAGAATGAATGACACCCTATTCAGAGATGAAGAGATTTATAAGAAGGCCCAAAAAACATTGAAAGATTACTTTGAGATAAATTTGAGAACAGAAGTGGAGAAAAGAACAATCTGGGACGCTAGCAAGGCCGTGATGCGTGGTTTCCTAATTCAACAGAATTCCATAAAGAGGAAAAAACAAAATGAGAAGAAAGAAAATTTTTTGGAAAAAATGAAAGAAGGAGAAAAGAAATTGAGATCTAAACCAAAGTCTCAAGAGATTTTGAGAGAAATAAAGTATTATCAGATGCAATATATGGAACTGATGAATCAAGAAATAGAATGGAAAATAAAGCAAATGAGACAAAAAACATTTGAATCGGCAGACAAATGTGGGAAACTTCTGTCATGGCAATTGAAAAAGAGGCAAAAATTGAACACTGTGACATGTCTTGAAGTGGATGGAAAAATCATCCACAAGCCGAATGAAATAAGTAATTGCTTTCAAAGTTTTTTTAAGAAATTGTATGCACAAGGGCCAGTAAATGAACAAGAAATAGAAGAATTTATTTAAAAATATGGATTACCAAAAATTTCAGAACAAAGTAAAATGGTTTTGAATGAGAAAATTACAGAACAAGAAATGGAGGGTGCCATTCAGAATATGCAACTGGGGAAATCACCAGGACCAGATGGTTTGACTGCTAGATACTACAAAGCGCTGAAGGAATGGTTAATACAACCACTGAAGGAAGTATGCAATCAAATTTTGGAGGGGAAAAAGGCTCCCGAATCGTGGAAAGAGGCATTTATCTCACTTATACCGAAAACAGAGACTGAAAAGAACCAGGTCAGGAACTACCACCCTATATCTTTATTGAATGTGGATTACAAAATTTTTGCAGACATTTTGGCAAAAAGATTTAAGAGAGTGCTGTTAGGGGAGATTCACAAGGACCAGACAGGCTTTCTCCCAGGGAGACAGATGTCAGACAATGTGAGGAACATTATAGACATTTTGGAGTTGCTGGAGGTGGACATTAACAGGAAGGCTGTTTTGATTTTTGTGGACGCGGAGAAAGCCTTTGATAATATTTGTTGGAGCTTTATGAAGAAGAATCTCCAAGGGATGGGGGTAGGCCAAGGTTTTGAAAACGGTATAGGTGCAATATATTCTAAACAAAAAGCAAAGTTAATAGTAAACAACGTGGTAACGGAGGAAATACCAATAGAAAAAGGTACACGACAGGGATGCCCAATATCCCCTTTGCTTTTTATATCAGTCCTGGAGGTTTTGTTAAATATGATTAGAAGGGACCAGTTGGTTAAAGGTATTCAGGTCGGAGTCAAAAATTATAAGTTAAGGGCATTCACAGATGATTTAGTGTTAACTTTGCAACAGCCAGACACTAGTACCAAAAGAGTATTAGAACTAATTGAGATATTTGGTCAAGTAGCAGGATTTAAACTGAACAAACAGAAAACGAAAGTGTTGGGAAAAAACTTAACAATGGAAGAAAAAGAGAGATTTCAGAGTGAAACTGGTTTGGAAATAACGAAAAAAGTGAAATACCTGGGGGTGAACTTAACATCTAAGAATGTGAATTTATTTAAAGACAATTATGAAAAATGTTGGACAGAAGTAAAGAAAGATCTAGAAATATGGTCTAGGTTGAGACTTTCCTTGTTAGGCCGAATTGCTGTCATCAAGATGAATGTATTGCCTAGAATGTTATTCTTATTTCAGACCTTACAGATTTTGGACAAGATGGACTGTTTCAAGAAGTGGCAGAAAGACATATCTAAATTTGTCTGGCAGGGCAAAAAGCCCAGAATTAAATTTAAGATTTTAACTGATGCAAAAGATAGAGGGGGCTTTGCGCTGCCGGACTTAAGACTCTATTATGAATCAGCAGCTTTTTGCTGATTGAAACACTGGCTACTTCTTGAAGACACAGACATTTTGGATTTGGAAGGGTATGATAACAACTTTGGTTGGCATGCATATTTATGGTATGACAAGGTAAAGGTGTATAAAAGTTTCAAAAACCATATTGTCAGGAAAGCATTATACAATGTCTGGACTCGATATAAAGACTTGCTGGAAAGTAAGACTCCCAGGTGGTTGTCACCAATGGAAGCTAAGGCGGTGAAAAAACTTAATATGGATTCTAATTGGCCAAAATACTGTGAAATCCTAGAACAAGATGGTGAGAAGCTTAAACTTCAGAGTTATGAGAAACTAAAGTTCAAAGTTCGAGATTGGTTACATTACCATCAGATAAATGAGACATTTAAGCAGGACAGGAAAATAGGATTTCAGAAGGAGAGGTCAAAATTAGAAACAGAACTGTTAGAACCCAGTACTAAGAATTTGTCTAGAATGTATAACTTGCTGTTGAAATGGAATACACAGGATGAAACGGTGAAATCAGCTATGATTAAATGGGCACAGGATATCGGTCATGACATTATGTTTGCTGACTGGGAACAGTTATGGACCACTGGTGTTAAGTTTACGGCATGTAATGCCTTAAAAGAGAACATAATGAAAATGATTTACAGGTGGTACATGACCCCAGTCAAGCTTGCAAAAATTTACCATTTGCCCAATAATAAATGTTGGAAATGTAATGAGACTGAAGGTACCTTTTACCACCTTTGGTGGACCTGCCCAAAGATTAAAGCCTTTTGGGAAATGATCTATAATTAAATTAAGAAAGTCCTTAAGTGGACGTTTCCTAAGAAACCGGAGGCTTTTCTCCTGGGCATGGTCGGCCAATTGGTGTCAAAGAAGGATAGGACATTTTTTATGTATGCTACTACAGCAGCAAGAATTCTTCTGGCAAAGTATTGGAAGATGCAAGAACTACCTACTCTGGAAGAATGGCAGACAAAGGTGACAGACTTTATGGGATTGGCAGAGATGACCGGCAGAATCCGCGACCAGGGGAAAGAGACAGTGGAAGAGGACTGGAAGAAATTTAAAATATATCTTAAAAATTGTTGTAAAATTGAGGAGTGTTAAGATGTCAAGGGGTAAGAACTAGAGAATTACAGCTGTAACTAATAAGTTTAAGGAAAATTAATGGAAGGGAACTAGTAGATAAACTGACTAATGGGTTGCTAAAGAATTGCAAAATAAGGATGCAGCGAAAGGGAGGTATGGGGAAGTCGAAGGAAAGAAGGTGCATGAAAATAACATTATGATTCAAATATTTTGTATGTATTTGTTTTTTCTGTTCTGTTTGTGTGTTTTTATTATGTGTTTAAAAATGAATAAAAATTATTTAAAAAAAAATTAAATACAACATTTAAGTGCAGAAATAGTGTAGTTTCAAATATGCAATGATATAGTATAAAGGTACATAAAATACCAGTACACAACAATTGTTTTCTACAAGTCTCAATGGCAGTCAAAAAAAGTCCATATTATATAAAATCAGAATAAAGAATAAAGAATCAAATAGGGCCAAAAAGAAGTATCCGGAGTGTGAATCAGATGTACGACTCAGTAGTGGTGACCAGGACAGGGCCCTGTTTCGGAGTAAACGCCTTCTTCAGCTCGGTTTTTTGAGGACTATAAATCTGTTGGAAGTCTATATCATTCAATTCTTTTATGTTTCTTTTTCAACATGCGTCTTAGATAATTGAATCCAGATTTTCTTGCAAAAATCCAGTACCAAAATCCAGTACAAAGCAGCACTCAGGAATGTGAATCCCTGTTTGCTTTTTATACCACATTAACCACATGCTGTCTACTCTGAATAGAAGCCAGCCTGGGGTTGAGTAGTCTGGTCTACTTATCTTGTTTTTCTGTAAGGTGATGGCTGGAATACAAACAAATACCATCCTCTTCCCGGGAGCCAGCCTGACGTTCAGGAAGTGTGTGCAGGATGGACATGTGGAATTAGTAAAACAGATGTAGCTGCTGGGCTACTTTTGACAATAATGCCTTCTGCCTGTTATTTTTCGGAAATGAACTTGAAAGTTAAGATCACTTTCCATCTCACTATTTCCCAATTTGGAGCTCTTTCTTATGTAATCTTCCTGTGTTGGAAGTTCCTCAAAAGGCTTGTGAAATTCTGCTAAAATAACTAGAAGCAGGTTGGGAGGAAGAACTCAGCTGGAAAATTAAAACTGAGTAATATCCGACCCTTTGCTGCTACTGAACACAACGGGACAGTTCCTAAGAGAATGTGTTGTGTGTGGAAAGGAGCAGAAGGAGATCTGTGGCAGAAACGAGTCTCAACTTCCAGAGCAGTTGGTAGGTGACTTTTAGCTTTGTTGTTGAAATGCCATTTTTCTCCTCTTAAGCACTAGAGGGCCATTAAGAATAC
Organism: Podarcis melisellensis; assembly: GCF_964234715.1. Lineage (NCBI taxonomy): Eukaryota > Metazoa > Chordata > Lepidosauria > Squamata > Lacertidae > Podarcis > Podarcis melisellensis. The sequence goes on from NC_138539.1 coordinate 87,317,066, forward strand.
GTAAATCAAAACAGGAATTTGTTTCAAAATGGGAGGTTTTCAAAGAATATTTGAAAAATTAATATAGTTGCTTAAATTCTGTAGCAGCATTCGAGGAACTTCAGTAATAGTTGCAAGGCAAATATAAGAAATTAGATATATTAAGAAAAAAGTTTAATTATGATAAAAGTGTGTATTGGCAATAAGTAATATGAAATCGAAATATGGAATAGACGGGAGGTTGGGTCTTTAGTGTTAAGACCAATATATGTTTTATTGTTTGTTAAGAAAATTATGTGTCTATGGTTATTACTGTGTGTATTTGTGTTTTTTCTTTTTTCTTGTGTATCAATAAAAATTTTATAGATAGATGATAGATAGATAGATAGATAGATAGATGATAGATGATAGATAGATAGATAGATAGATGATAGATAGATATAGATATAGTTTTTCTAGAGGGAAGAGGCATTTGAGGGTCTCAGGTGCCGTGCTACCTCTGCCATCCCCACTAGCAAAGGAATCCAGGATGATAAAATAGACAAAACCTCAGAGGTGTGTGGAGTACATTGTTCCCACTGACTTCCCATGTGATCTGTCAAATCCTGCAGCATACAGATGGTTGCTGACACTTTAGGAAATAATGTTGTGATTTAACTATGACTTTTCTGGCATGTGCTTTTGTAAACCAATAAAATCTTTAACAAAAAATTATTTTAAAAAACAACTGTAGCTTTTCTCTTTTCAGGGTTTGCATCATGCTCAGAACTCAGGCCTTTGTGTTCTCCCTTCTCCTGGGACTGGAACTCCCCAAAGCAAAAGCCAAGTGTAACTTTACAGAGTCCCAACGTCACTGTGTTTGTTCACTAGAGGCAAATAACTTCATTCAGTGCCTTCCAGCCACCACATATGAGCTTCGAGGAGGAAATCTGGAACAATTTGCAGGTTCTTCTGGAATCAAGCCAAACTCACAGATAATTGACATTCTGGAGGCCCTGCTAGTTCGCAAGCTCATATTTACAGACCTCATTGTGCCAGAGGTTCTCGTGCCAGGGTCCCTGCAATTTCTTTCCTACACGCAGGTCTCAGAACTTGAATTTGTAAACTGTACTTTCCTTAGAGCCACTGACTGGAGCCTCCAAAGTGGGCTGGACTTGAAGGTTTCATCCTTGCGCTTTCACAAAGTGACGGCTGCCCCCCTGGATGACAGACTGAACATGTCCCGCCTGAGAAGGTGGCTGGAGACCCTGCAGAATCTGACAGTTACAGAGTCACAAGTCACATCTGTCCCGAGCGAAATTAGCAAGATGTTCACAGCGTTGCATTTGCTGGATGTTTCGGGAAACAATTTCCAGGACCAAACCTTGAAGTCAACATTCTGCGAAGGGGTTTTCCGGCAACTCCAAATCTTAAAACTCCGCCACAACAATCTGACCTCTTTTGAGACTGTGTGCAAGACTCTTGGTCATCTCAAGATGCTCACTCACTTAGACCTAAGTCAGAATAACTTTCAGCCCCGAGTCTTTCCCTCCTCCTGCACGTGGCCACATTCACTTCATATTTTTAATTTGTCCAGTACAGGGTTAGAGCAAATAGGCAGCTCTCTGCCACCCAACATTGAGATATTAGACCTGAGTGCCAATAACATTTTTACCCTTGACTTCTCACTCCCTGCCTTGAAAGAGCTCTACCTGTCCAAAAACAGGCTGCAAACTGTTCCCTCACTTGACAGGCTTCCTAGTTTGCAGGTCCTCAGTCTTGATCAAAACCAGATCTCACAGCTTCCCAGGAATCATCTCATGCGTCTGCGTAGCTTGAAAGCTGGCCACAATCTCTACAATTGTTCTTGTTCCAGGGATATCCAGGACTTAGCAGCAAAACCATCATTGCTGCCTGATTGGCCTCAGGATTATACATGCCATTCCCCTCTCAATTACCAGGGCTCCCTGGTAAAAAATGCACATTTTTCATCACTGCGGTGCAAGGCTCTGGTCACTCGTGGCTCAATATTCAACTTGCTGATATGCCTTCACCTTGTTTTTCTGTTTGCTTTCAGTGCTACAATTTCTGGACATTTTCTTTCAGCAATTCTGAACTGTTGGGACTCGTCAGGGAGCTAACAAGCAGATCACAATTGATTGTGGCATAAATTATGTGTAAGCTACTCGACTGGGCTAGATTGAATCGTATTTGTACAGTTTGTACTGTATTTTATGATACTATTTCATGACACTGCCTGTGTGGTGTAGTGGTCAGACGTGGGAGACCAGAGTTCAAATCCCCACTCTCAATTAAGTGCACTAGGTGAGCTTGGGCCAGTCATTATCACTCAGCCTAGCCTACCTCACAGGGTTGTTGCAGCGGATTAAATGAGGTGGGGGAGAACCATGAGCTTATTGGAGGAAAAGCTGGGTTATAACTGCAATAAAAATCCCTGCATAACAGGTGGTATATAAAAACCTCAATAAATAAATAAACTAGAAAATTAGAATTTGGGGTTGGGTATTGAATATTACTGGGCAAATGGTATGAGTGAAGAATTTGTAAAAAAATAAAATAAAGAGGGGGAGCAAGAGTATGCTTCAGTTAGAATATTGCATGCTGCTTTGACTGTAACTTTTCCTCTACCAGCTAAAACACACATGTTATTTTTATTAAAAATTAACCACAGTCTTCCAACATCTTTTAAAAATAACCTCCTGTACTAAAAACTGATAAATATTTACAATTGTTATAAAGCAACAACAAAAAAAGTAGAGTGTACATTTGATCTCCAGCTGCTTACAGATGCCATTTTTAAGAGAGATATATATATATAATGATCCCATACACTGCATACATCCCGCAGAGCCTGCTCTAAGAGGGGGTCATCCGTGGATGTGGAATACAGCGAGAGGCAATTTCCATGTGCTCCACTCCTTCCCCAGTGCCACTGTGATCTGGCTCTCCCATGGCTGCATTTGCCATGTTTAAAAACCGTAAGAGACCCAGCCACCTATATGTCCAGTTTGGTCTTCAGAATCTTTTTCTCACATGGGGGAGAGGGAGGTGTACAGGTACAGTCAGCCTACTAGAAAACTAATAAATCTATTATAAACAGTTTAACAGGTATGACCCTAGAAAGAAACCTTGGATGGACCTTGGATTAATATACTTTCCTTCCTTGGACTGTTGAAAATAAGATGTCATTATAAAATTGTATTAGCTATCCCATGTTATCTTGAAAGGCAATACTCTTTGTAGACTTGAGAAGCTATATCTAATAAAAGGAAAATTATAAAATAAAGAGGAAATGGGACAATGATTCTATGTTGGAAGTCAGCTAGAAGGTGTGGCTTTAGATCTTTTTACAAAGCCACCCTGGCTAGTTCAGATGCTGCTCCCTTTCTGCTGTGACAGGCTTCCTTGTCTGAGGCTCAGGGGCTGAGCTTCAGAAGGCTTGCAGTGCTACCTTGGGTTACATACACTTCATGTTACAGACCCTTTAGGTTACAGACTCCGCTAACCCAGAAATAGTACCTCAGGTTAAGAACTTTGCTTCAGGATGAGAACAGAAATCGTGCTCCTGCGGCGTGGTGGCAGCAGGAGGCCCCATTAGCTAAAGTGGTGCTTCAGTTTAAGAACAGTTTTGGGTTAAGAACAGACCTCCAGAATGAATTAAGTTCTTAACCCGAGGTACCACTGTAATTAGGTAGGGCTCGGAGCCAACAGTTAGGAAGCAGTGAAAATTGCTTCTACACCATGCTGCTTTCTTCTGCAAAGTGCCCTTTTGCCATAGTTGCCATTGCCAAAGATTCACCATGCATGCTCTGAGTGCCACATGAGGCCAGAGTGGTGTATGCCCCCATTATGTTCCATGTCACCTGAATGATAATGGAGGGGTGGGATATAGGTCTTGGTCAGAGCCCAGGAGGCAACTGCCTCAGGTGGCAGGATCTCCAGGGGCAGCAGATCTGGCCTCCAAGGAATGCATCACTGTCGGCAGTGGTGGCTCCCTCCTTGTGGCTCACAAGATCTGCCCCCTCCTCAGCAGTGTCCCCCATGCCTCCTCCACAGCAGACTCTCGACAAATAGGAGGCACTGCTGGTCTCCTCCTAACCCTAGGAAGGCCGCCTGGGGTCTTCACCCACCCAGAGTGATTCAGAGCGGGCCTTTGATTCCCATTTCAACCATCAGGTAAGTTTGATTTGACCACCCCGTCCCTTTCTCCTGCCCTTCTTCCCAGGCTCTCAATAAATCTCAGTGGAAATGGTGTAATGTATGCTACTGTTTTTCTGGGGCAACATTGCACAATAACTGAGTCATGATGTGGACTACGTTCTGCTACACAGTAGGGTTCATAGCTGTCAACGTTTCCCTTTTTTGAAGGGAAATTACCTTATTCCGAATAGGATTTCCCTTAAAAAGGGGGGAAAGTTGACAGCTATGGTAGGGTTTATGGCCAACCACAGCCTCTATGGAATGTGCAAGCAGTTTCCATCTCTATGGGGTTCGTCTCTCTACTCTGGGGCCAGCGGTAACCTTTCACTTTCCAAACAGCATTGCTTTCCAGTGTGCCAGTGTGGAGTGTGTTCCAGTGGAGCCAGTGTGGTGTAGTGGTTAAGAGCGATAGACTCGTAATCTGGTGAACTGGGTTCGCGTCTCTGCTCCTCCACATGCAGCTGCTGGGTGACCTTGGGCCAGTCACACTTCTCTGAAGTCTCTCAGCCCCACTCACCTCACAGAGTGTTTGTTGAGGGGGAGGAAGGGAAAGGAGAATGTTAGCCGCTTTGAGACTCCTTAAAGGGAGTGAAAGGCAGGATATCAAATCCAAACTCCTACTCCTCCTCCTCCTCCTCTTCTTCTTCTTCTTCTTCTTCTTCTTCTTCTTCTTCTTCTTCTTCTTCTTCTTCTTCTTTCATGTCTGCTTCTTTTCTCTCTCCCCTCCCCCAAATTCCAGAATGGGGAACAATCATGTTCTGGGCTATATCAAGGGAGTAGGGAGCATCATCCAAAAATAAATTGCCCCTCCAACTTTTGGGGTTGGGGAAAAGGGGGTTGCGTTCCTGGCTACAGAATGTTGAAATAATATTCCAGAAGTCTGCAAGCAGAGAAGCTATTCCACTTGCAGGCTAAAGCAGAAGAGGCTGTTTGCTGCCTAACTCTTCACACCCAGAAGCCCCAGCCAATGTTACCACAGGGCCAGTTAATTCTCTCCCTTAGCCTGCCTGTCCCATTCTTGCTGCCACTGCCAGGCCCCAACCTGCCCTTTCTAGTGCTTCAAGGACAGCTGCCAGGAAATGCCTGGGCCACAGACAGAAGGATTAAACATTAACGGTAACCCTATCACTCTGGTAATGCTATCTGCTTTTCACAGCTCCCATGTGGAAAGCATTAGGCAAATAAGAGCGCAATACAGTCAGCCATGGATGCTGGGCAGGTATGTACTGCAGAGGGGAGCTCAGCATGAGCTAGTAGACATGCAGGGCATTGTAGAGGACACTCTTTCTAGGGAGCTGAGAACTGTTCTGTCTCCCCTGCACCCTGCTCAAGGTTTCCATCTTCTGTTTGAGTTCTGTGTTGCTATTGATGTCCACCAGAATTTGGGACCTGGCTGCCTGGTTGCACTTGCCTCTCCAAAACAGATTCCCAAGGACTGACTCTCACGGACACCCCAAACTGAGCTGTCTCTGCTGTGCTTCCTTACAGGCTGAACAGGAAGTGCGTGTTCAAGCAGCTGTGGGAATTCGACAGATACCAGGTATGGTACTCAACAGCTGGAGAATGGGAACCCGCTTTCTTTGGGGATGGCTGCACAGCACCAAAAAACTTTGCTGTATCCTATTCTACACTATTCCTTTTTCATATTGGCTAATTACATATAAGCAACAATAACATTTAGGGGAAACAGGAACCTTCTCTGCAGGAACGACCTTTTCTTAGCAAGAATAAAAATGGCCTTGAGGAGTGACACGTACAGATGTGAGCAATGAGAGACTAGCAGGAGTTGGCAAAAGCTAATTTTCCTTGTCCCATTTTTATTGATGGCACCTTTTTGTAATAGTAAAGATTGTCTTCCACTTTGACAATCCCTTCCTGCTTTCAGGTCAATGCTGCCTGCTTACCAGGCTGTCTTCTCCTCTATTTCCATACGTGGTATGGGAAGAAATGTGTGTTGCCTTCTTGATCCAATAATGTCTTTAGTTACTAGGTACTGTTGCACGTCACTTCTCAATCCTGTCAATCTTTATTCTGATTAGAAAATCTAGCTGAAACACTCTGTCATTGGCCCTAAACCACATACATGGCTTCATGATTCACCTAAAGGACCCAGCGTCATTCAGAGACCTTTACAGAAAAGGTTGTGCCTCTCAGAGATTCCAGGGAGCCTTTGGGGCTGAGAGATGGACTACATGTGCTGAGTCTTCAGGGTTCTTGCAAGATGCTAAGGGGGATGTGGGTGTTCCTAAATCAGCTGCATAACTCTTGATTCAGCAGTTCCACAGCCAACCCTATCACATGCTGCATGCTATGCATACACAGTGCTTTTTTTCCTTAAAAAAGTCTAGGGGTACTCTCATTTGCCTACTCATATTGAAATACTGCCCCTCAGTGAGGCCAAATTTAGATTCAAAAATTCTTCAGGGGTATGCATCTCCCAGAAAAAAAGCACTGGGCATATTCATAATTTCCTTTAAAACAGTTTCTCTGCTGCAACTTCCAGTTTATCAAACTGCACGACAATAGTAGGCCACAAGCTTAACACGAGTCAACAGTGTGATGCAGCAGCAAAAAGAAAGTTAATTCAATTCTAGACTGCATTAAGAGAAGTTATAGTCTTCAGGTCAAGGGAAGTAAGAGTACTGCTCTACTTTGTTGTCTTGGTCAGATTCTGTTTGTTGTCTTGGTCAGAGTACTGTGTCCAGTTATGGGCACCACTGTTTAAGAAGGGCATTGACAAGCTGGAAGGTGTGAGGTGTCAGGAGCAGCTCAAAAATAATTTACGCGGCTTCATTGAAGCTAACTCTTTATTCAAGAAACCAGACAGCTCAGGAGATCAGGCCTAGATGGCACAGCAACTCTCCCCAGTAGAACTGCCCCATGAGGCAGTTGTGGGGACTGAAGGTCCCGCCTTCACACAGCTCCCTAAGTCTCTTCCTCCCCAGTTCTTTCCCTATCTGAGGCTCCATTGTCTTGCCTGTCTTGGGAGGAGGGGGAACAGCAAGAGGGGGAAAGCCTGGCTTCCTCACCAGCCTGACTCATCACTTCCTCCTCTTGGCTCCCCTGGTCTCCAGTCTCCCCTTCTGCCTGTGAGTCTGGACTGTTCTCTGCCCCAGCCTCTTCCTGCTTACTAAGCCCTGTTACCTCTTCAGCTTCTGACACCTCCTCCTCCCAGTCTGATCCCTCTGACCACTCGTTGCTGTCCCACCACCACTCCCTGGACTCTGAGCCTTTGTCCCCTGGGGGTTCCCACCACTCTTCTGCATCCAGTCAACCCATGACAGACAGAAGAGGAGGGTTGGACTGAATGACTCTTTGGGTCCCTTCAAACTTTACAATTCTATTATTCTATAATTAATCCTATAAGTAAGGAGTCTGATTAGATCATTTTAACATGGAGATAATAAGTTATGGGGTACAAAAATATATAACATGAATCTCCTTGCCCTTTCTTTGACAAAAGATTTGCATATGGCTGATGTTCTACTCAGCACTGTGGTTAGCAGGACTCAGTTTTCATTCATAATGTGATACTCTGGATGAAACCAAAGACAAAATGTTCCCTCTGGCCTGCGCTAAAGCCTCTCTGAAGACTTTAACCTACTTAAGTTCAGAGGAGTAAATCCAGAGGAAGGATAGACAGCAACACACCTGGAATGAGCTTGGTTGCAGGGGATGCCCACAAAACGTGGGAACAGTTCACCTACTGCGAGATAGGATTCCATTCTAGTTTTTTGTTTTCTTTTGGTCAAGTTAAACTCCAGACTCCTCCAGACTTTCTTTTGTGGTATGTTTCTAGGAGCAGGTCTGCGATTCAAAGCTCTGTGTCTGAGCCCTTTTTCCCCCTTTTTCTTTTTGCTGCTCCAGAACGTTCCCTGTGAAAATCCGCTCTTTACCACTGAATCAGAACAAATGGCAATGTGCGGAAAATCCAGTTTGCTGTTTCTTCTGATTCACCGTTAAAGAGAGGGGTTCCCCAGGGAAAGCAGTAGGGCAGAAAGAAAGAAAGAAAGAAAGAAAGAAAGAAAGAAAGAAAGAAAGAGCATTCAGACATGCAGCTTTAAAGTATAAACCTGTACTTAGAAAGCACAGGGCAAAGTGTGAGCGAGTCTTTCCTTGCTCTTAATCTCTCCTGAGATTAAAGCCAAAGGCAGCATGTGCTGCACATGTTGTCTTATGGATATCATGTAGACTTTACCAACAAAGGTTTCATTCAGCAAAGGCCACTTTTAAAAAACCTGTATTGCTTTCAGGTTCTGCCCATGTTATTGCTTTGTATTGATTCTGGGTGGGATACTTATGAGTCATTTCCACTTGATCTCTTTGTGAATTGCCCCATCCCAGATTTTTCTTCCCATAAGGGTGGAGAGCCTTTAATTAATGACATTATTATTCAGAAATGATAATTAATAAATTTTCTCCCTGTGCCCACATGATGCTAAAGAATAAGGTGGCTGCATTTCTAATTAGTACTCTTGGTTGATGTTCCTTCCAGGCTCTTTGAAACAAGACAGCTTCCTGGTGGTGAACAAAGCTTCTAACCGTCTGATATTCATTAGTAAGGCAGACAAAGGAGTGCAGGTGAGAAAGCTCCTAGACCAGGGGTACCCTCCAGATATTGTTGTACTCCAGCTCCCATCGGCCCCAGCCAGCATGGCCAATGGTCAGGAATGATGCTCTTGTGTTCCCTAGCCCTAACCCCATTCAAGCACAGAGGCAGACACCTCTTGGAATGCTGCCAGCCCCTGAGTTCTTCCAGGCCATAAGGCATTGCCTTATCAGATTCAGAAGACTCACTCTCAGGGCAGTCTCCATCACCTCAATGTCATAAGAGTCAATGGCTCCAAAATAAGGCAGTGGCCCTTTTAGGCGGATAGGTCCAACTAGTTCTAGGCTAGCCAGCCTTCAGTTGGCTATGGGAGATCTGTGCGCAGCTTCTTCCTAGTCGCAAGATACACTAGCCAGCTTTCTCACAGTGATTTGCCCAAGGTCCTGACCGCATCTGCCTTGTCTGTATTATCCCGTGAACCAGACACTGACAACAAAGAAGGATGGGGAAATTACTGGAAGGATTTGAGAGAGACCTCAAATCTTCAAGCACTAATTGAGCACTGCTGTCTCTTTCCAGGAAGGGTGCTTCACCATTGATGGAGTCTTCAGTTTGGACACTGGGCAGGTACAACATACCCAGGATATTGTTCTGTGCAGCCCTTGCAATATATAACTTAATGATGTGCTAAGCTAGGGTGGAACACTTGGTGCACCAATTGTGATTTCTGACATGACAGCTTTGATTTCACAAATGAGAGGTAGTTCTTAGGATATTTTGAGAGGTTCAAGTTCCCACCACCACCACCTAGAGCAGCTGTTGTGGAAGTGTAGTCTATAAATTAATTTTGCACTGTGTGAAGAAATACCTTATTTTGTTTGTCTTTTCTGCCAATTAGTATCACTTGATGGTCCCGAATTCTAGTATCATGGCAGAGGGACTTTATCTCCACCATGCATAATTTTATAAATTTCCATTATGCACTCCCCGGCCTTTTTCCCAAGCTAAGCTACTGAGATTTTCTTCCATGTGAAAATGACAAATGTGTTAGCATTAGCAGCATAATTTGTCGCAAACAAGTTCCAAAATGAATTTGGGGGAGGATGTTTTCACTAAATTATTCAACATTTAATTTGTAAAAACGAAAAAGGAAAAAAGGTTCATGCTATACAGTAGGTTGTATTCAGGGAATAAACCAGTAAAGAGGGCTTCATTTTGTCAAGTGTCTGGAGCCCTGGTACCTAACCCAAGGCCTTATCTGGGCTGATATGCACTAATGCTGGGCATTTAGATGATCATGTTTGTCCTTCACTCCAGGACAAGCTCTTCCTGGAGCAGCTGCAACCTCTGCTGGCCATGGTGCCTTTGGGCTACAGTGTGTCCTTGCTGGTTTGTGAAGCCCATCACGATGGAAGCCAGACACAAATCCAAGCCTTTGTCCAGAAGGTGAGGGAGACTTCTATACTGTAATATGTAGTCATTATGGAATGAAGTTATGATCGGAGAGGATGATACTGTAGATGGCATCTGACTCTTAGAAAGAAGGATGCTACCTATGAGAGCTTTGTTGTTGTTTAGTCATTTAGTCGTGTCTGACTCTTTGTGACCCCCTGGACCAGAGAACGCCAGGCACTCCTGTCTTCCACTGCCTCCACTGCCTCCCGCAGTTTGGTCAAACTCATGTTAGTAGCTTCGAGAACACTGTTCAACCATCTTGTCCTCTGTCATCCCCTTCTCCTTGTGCCCTCCATCTTTCCCAACATCAGGGTCTTTGCCACGGAGTCTTCTCTTCTCATGAGGTGGCCAAAGTCTTGGAGCCTCAGCTTCAGGATCTGTCCTTCCAGTGAGCACTCAGGGCTGATTTCCTTCAGAATGGATAGGTTTGATCTTCTTGCAAGTCCATGGGATTCTCAAGAATCTCCTCCAGCACCATAATTCAAAAGCATCAATTCTTCGATGATCAGCCATGAGAGATTACATGCAGTTCATTCCCCATAACATTGGGGTGGGGAACCTCAGGCTCAGGGGCTGAATGTGGCCCTCCAGTGTTCTCCATGTGGCCCTCAGGACTGTCCCCTATCTGTGCCTCATCCCCAGTCCAAACCCCCCACTGGCCCAATAGCACTTTGCCAGTCTACACGTGAAAGGCTTCAGTTCCATTGCACACTGAGAAACTCACCACAAATCAGCCAAAAGGGAGGGCAGCTCAGAAAACACCTGATTGCATTGTGGGCTGATAATGACACCATTGGGCTGCTTTGTAATAGGTGAGTAAATAAAGTACTGAACAACAATTCCAAAAGGATGCAAAAGCATCAGTTGTACGCAGCCACTTGTGCATGCAAGGCATAAACTCTGATGAGTTGCATTTTTCTTTCTTTCTCCCATTTGTCTTCAGGTAATAGAATCTGTCTTGCAAGAATCTAGCCCTGCCAAAAATAGTACTCAGTACCTCCAAACCATCACCTTTGTCCAGGTGAGCATATCTTGCATAGGGTGGCACCAGCTTCACACACTCAATGCTCTTCCATAAAAACGTTCTTGTAAGTTGCCTGTGTCCTCATTGCTATGCCCCATGGGTCACTGTTCCAAGTATCTGTTTGTTCTGCAAGCCATGGAAGCTGTATTTTCATTTTGACTGATGTGACTATAATAGTTTTTGCTCTTTCGGGTTTGCCATTGCCATTCATCCCAGTCCCAGCTGTATTGATACTTTTCTCACATCCATCCCATTTCAGATCTACACAGATGGAAAGGCTCAAGACCTCCTCAGCCCCAGAAGTCAAGTCCTGCAGGTGATGGACCTCCCTCCGCTGGGGCTGTAAGCATCCATTTCCAAGGCTATGGTGTTGGATTGGTCTTTGTTGAGGAGGAGAGGAAACATTAGCACAGAAAACAGAGAAGAATCTGGGATTTCACTTTTTATTTACTCAGAGATCAGGGAGAATTTCACCCAGTGGAACAGAATATGACAGAGCTGTTCAACAGTGGAATGGACTCCCTTGGGAGGTGGTGGACTCTCCTTCCTTAGAGGATTTTAAGCAGAGGTTGGATGGCTGTCTGTCACGGGTGCTTTAGTTGAGATTCCTGACTTGCAGAGGGCTGAACTAAATGACCCTTGGTGTCCTTTCCAACGCTACAATTCTGTGATTCTATGAATGGCTGGGGAGGGATCTGACTAGATGGCATGCACAAGAAATTTAGTTCAGACAGATTAAAGTTTATCTAAGACATAAGGAATGTGAATATGTTGTTGGCTTTCTTGTCCTGGCACTTTCCCTAGGAAAACTTCAGTGTTTTAGCACTGAATCAGAGCAAACAGCAATTGGGTTTTCCCAGGAAAAGTGCCAGGGTAAAAAAACAACATCACGCTTGACCATGGACCTGTGCCTGGAAAAGGTGGCGTAAATTCTGGATGAGCCCTGAGTTTCTGAGGAACCTCTGACCACCCTCCTCATTATTTCTATGGCAGCCTAATTAAGATGCCTCACACTATCAACTCTCTCCTTCTCTCTTTAGGATGGTGGAAGAAGCAACTGAAGTCGTTGTGGCCAATTCACAAGCTGCCACTCATTGCTACTTGCAGGGGATGTCACTGCACCAAAGTTATTTGCAGAAATCTTTCCAGAAGCAGCACAAAGCAGCCATGTAAGGGCAGCAGGAAGGGGAGTGCTCTTTTGAGGGGAAGAGAGCAGCACACACAGCTAACGCTGCTCAAGATTCTGACATTCTCTCTGATGCACCTTCCTGAACCCATCTTGGAGATCTCCACTCGAGAGGCAGAATATTCGCCTCCTGCACTCTGTGCCACTTGAGGGCCACTTAGAAGTGTACTGACCAGACTTTGGCCTTGCTCACATATGTGCAGCTCATAAGCTGCTTGCGTCATGGATGTGCAGTTTAGCATCAGGAGCTGCACAGTCACTGGTACAATCACTAGTGGAAAGTTGAGACTGAGTCAGCCCACACACTTTTTCCTGGTTCTTCCTAGGCCAGAGGTGGCCAACTTGGTGCCCTGCAGATTATTTGAATGAGAACTTCTACCAGACCCAGTCAGCATGGCCAGTTATGATGGCAGCTGTAGCCCCGAACATTGGGACGGCACCACATTGGCGTCCCCTGCACTAGGCCTTTGGCTTCTGTGACTTACGATCAAAGATTTGCTTTTTAAAGCATCATCATTTCTTGCTGAACCCCAAGGCTATTCTTACTCACGATGACACAAGAATACTTCCCTGCCGATCCTTTCAGTTTGAGGAAGGAAAGAGCTAAGAACTTGCACAATGCCTGCTAGGAACCGATTGTGCAGCTGGCGCTTCACGCCCCAGGTTTTACAGCAATGCCACAGCCATTTCACGTGGTTTTAGAATGTACACAGCAGCATCCCAGCAGTGAGCTGCCCCTTCAACTTATATACATTCAACCTGAAGTTTAACAGACACCCGTCCATCCACAGTTGTCTCTTCTCTGCACATTTGGGACCTTGCATTTCCAGGGTTCGGATCTTACTAATTCAGCCATGGGGCAAGAGGTGGGGTGCTATTGCTTGCTGGGACTGTGAGGGAGAAGGGCCAGGGAAGCACTAGGTTGGAGGTGAGGAGCAGAGATACACACACACTAGTGCCCCCCCTGCTGCCACCAGCCCACTGCCTTCTGCACCTGGCCTTGGAAGACAGTCATGCGCTGCACTATAAGCTGTAGCAGTCCTGGTATGCCAAGGGGTTCCAGAGTATACCAGTCTGTCTGGATGAGGGATGTTGCTTAGGGAAGCGGTGTAGGATGAGGCACATCAATATCTGGCAGAGACCACCCGACAGCAGAGCAGGCCCAGGGTCAAGGATTGGCACCATCAGGCAGTTTGTTGCTAATGGCCCCGATCCTTGAGAGCATCCACTCCCTACTTTGCCACCAACTCTATTTGCTTGCTTGCTTATGAGACACCTTATAAAATAATTTGTCTAGGGAGCTGTATAAAATAATTTGTCTAGGGGGTTGTATAAAGTAATTTGTCTAGGGGGCTGTACATATAAAAGAGAACAAAAACGTAACAGTAAAACCACACTGTAATAAAACCAAATTAAGCTTAAGAGAATCCAAAAATAGCACAGCTGTATTAAAAATAACAGTTGCCCTTGCAAGTGAGAAAGGAAGGGAGGAAAGGAAGTGGCAGCCTTTTGTCCAAGTAACTCCAAACCTTTGCCTGGCTTAGAGAGGTGCACACATTCATTCATTCATTCATTGACTGCTCTTTTGTGCAAATCTGGTATATATTAAAAACTTGTATTTCATTATTTTTCCTTAAAAAGGCGTGGGTTCGTAGCTGCAAATGCATGTCTGGATACCCACAAAGGAACTCAAGTTCCCTGGCTAGCAGCGACCCACATACATTTTTTAAACTACTCTTTTGTGAAATGTAAAAAAGGGGTTGTATTAAATGCTGTGCTAGCAGAGCTCCACTGGTGCAAGAGGACTTCTGCTTCCTCTTCCCTCTCCCACCCTACCTCCAGCGTGCCCTCAAAATCTGCTGTGGAAGGTTCTGCAACCCTCCAGAGCTGATACTGAGGGTGCAGAGCATGCTGGAAGTGACAGGAAAGGAAGTTCCATTGCAGACACAGAAGTCCCTTGCAGCAGCAGAGCTGCAGTGTTGGTTGCAGTCCTCATACTTGCATGCATGCCAGACCTCAGCTTCCAGGAACTTACAGTGAGTGGGGAAATACTAACTGAGGGGAGGAGGCAACACAAAACCACACAAAAACTTCTCATGAAGCACCGTCCAGGAAGCATCAAGGTAGATTTTGGAAGTATATACTTGAGTGCACTCATGTGTGGGCAAAGGTGCACATATGTGCACATGGAAACAGCAACCCATGTATGCATTAACACCCTAGTCTGGAAACAGCCCAAGTCATACATCAGTCCATATAGCTCAGTTCTGTTTGCTCCATCAGGATTCCTGATGCAAGTTAGAAGAAGGCCCTCCATTATCCTTTCCCTCACCGCCATTCCAGAACATTGCAGAGGTGAAGACTGCAGTGGAAATTACACAGTGGAGCATTAACAGTGAAACTGAGTTGCACAATTAGGACAACAGCTTTATGTAAAATGACAATGGCCAGATACTGGTAGTGGGAGCTTAGAGATGGCCATTCTCACCTATCTACCCAGACCATCCTAACCTTCTCTTTCCTACCTTCCCCCTGAGATGTGGCAACCTCTTCACCATCACCATGGAGACAAAAGCAGAGGGTGGTCAGGGGCTTCAGCGTGCTGCCGTCAAGATCTTTGAGTTTTCTGGAGGAAATGAGCAACACTCTGCTGATCCGTAAGTATGGGGTGGGCCTGAGTAAAGGTCAAGCAGATTATCAGAGAATGCGCAGGAAGCACAAGGCCTCCTTTTCTGGGAATGTGTAGCCCCTAAATCTTTGGTACTGGGGTACAGTCACCTTCACTGCTCGGGACTCAGCCAAATTAATTCTGCTTTAAGAAATGTGATTATTCTCTGCCTGCTGGGTGATCTGTTCCTTGCTGCTCTTTTCCTGTACAGTTTTTTGCCTCTTTTCCGAGCTTCATCGGCTGCGGCTCTTCCTGCTGACACGGAGTTCCTCTGCTGGATGTTGAAGCATTTGCTGGAAGAAAATGCCTTCACCTTCCTGCTGTTGTGCCTGACTCTGCCAGGTACCACAGTTACACGTATCGTTTTCTTTTGTATGATTTTGAAGGAAGGTTGTTTTTGCTGTAGCTTGTCAAGCACTATTCCCTTCTCAAGAACATACATGTTCCATGATCTGATTGTGAGGGTAGTTGTTTTTCTCCAAAGACCTGGAAGTAGATGATGTCTCCACCCATTAGATGGAGAAAGGATACTCTGCTTCTGGGCACTTCCTTACCACAGGCTTAAAACAGTTTAATACAGTGGTGCCCCGCAAGACGAATGCCTCGCAAAACGAAAAACGTGCAAGACGAAAGGGTTTTTCGGTTTTTGTGTCGCTTCGCAAGATGAATTTCCCTACGGGCTTGCTTCGCAAGACGAAAACGTCTTGCGAGTTTGTTCGCTTTTTTCCTAAAGCCGCTTGAAGAGGCGCAGTTGCGACGGACCGTGCTTCTCAAGACGAAAAACATCGCAAGATGAAAAGACTCGCGGAACGAATTAATTTCATCTTGCAAGGCACCACTGTATTAATCTTGGGACCCTGAGAATTGCAGTTCTGTGACAGGGAACTAAGGTTCTTATCACCTTACCAAACTACACTTCCATGAGTAATATCAATTTATGATCAATTTACAGCATTTTCATACTCCCCATTAACAATTCATTCTCTAGGTGGTTTGCATTATTCAAAAAACATTGTGCTTTGAATAAGTAAGGTGATTTGTTTGTTCCTTCTTTCTTTTATTTTATTCTGGTGTGCTGAGCTGATTCTGCCTCTTCACTGCAAAAGGGAACTGGAGAAACATCTGTCTTAAAAGTCCTAAGATTTTAAAAACTCACAGGAAGTGACTGTTTCAACCAACGTGAAACATGGTTATGCAATGCATTTTTTCCACTCTTTCTTATAAGCAGCAGTGGTTGTTTTTCAATGGAATTGGTAAGAAAAAACATTGCCACAAACCAAGTGGGAAGTGGCTGCAGCAAGTGTATACAGCTAATCTTCGCAGCCAGCTGAATAAACGCAGACCAGCAGGTGGGTTCTAATGCACTCTGCTGCCACTTGCACTAGAATAAAACACTGCAATTCTCACACAAATAACAGTCTATGTAAAAGAGTTTTAAAACTGTACTGCAATAGCTTTATAAAACAAAAACTACCGCCATGAAATATAAAAATACAACAAGAACATAAAATTAAAACATATCAAAATAAAACAAGTTTTAAACTTGTGGCTGTAGGATAGTTATCCTTCTCGTGTTGGTTCAGATCCAGCATAAGTATATTGCTTTAGGGGAAGATCTGGTTTGTTTTATTAGCAGGAAAGGCAGTTAGTCTCAGTAACCACTGCTGGAAACTGAGTGGCACCTGTTTAATCTGGAAACAAAATCTTTGCAGAGTACTACTAAAGTACTAAAGTTAGCTGTGCTACCTCAGGGCTTACCCTACTTACCTTCCCTCTGCTCTGTCTAGGAACAGTCCACATTTTAAAGCACTGGGTCTGATTGCCCTTTCGCATTTCTTTTTTGCTCTGGAGCTTTCTCTGCAAAAACCTGCTCTTTAAAGCTCAGTTGGAGCAAACAGCAATAATGGAAAACCTGAATTGATGTCTGAGCACTAAAGAGCAGGTTTTTGCAGGGAAAGCTCTGGAGAAAAACACACACACAACCAAATGAACACTTGGGCATAGAGCTTTTAAGCATGGACCTGTACTTGGAATGAGCAAGGCAAAATATGTGTGGATAAGCCCACAGTGTATCTTTATCAGAGTTTTAAAAGAGAATGATGTTTGCCTCAAGTGGTGACTACTGCTCTAGAGGCCAACCAAGAAACCCAGATGTTACAAAGTCTGGCTGAGAGTTTTGTGGGGTTTTCCCCAGATGCTTCTGGAGAAGAGATACGGTCTGCCATCTCACTGACTGAACAAGTGAGGACTGTGACAAAGAAAGTGGCACCAGTCCATTGGGATCCCACTCAGGAGGCTCAGAAACGAAGAGAGGTGATAGGAGAGCTGAGAGCCCAGCTGTCCTTCAAGAGTCGGGTGGAGCAGGAGAGCATGCTCAGCCAGTTGGAGAGGGTGATCAAGGAGATACAGGTAACTGCACAGCATCAGCATAGAGCGATACCTTGGTTTACAACCAGAATCCGTTCCAGAGGGCCAGTTGTAAACTAAAACAGGTTGTAACACAAAGCGTGCTTTCACCAATGTGGCCTCCCCAAATAATATTGGTTGTAATCCAAAAAAAGAGAGGTTGTAATCCAAAAAACAGGGACACACACTTCAGGGTTTGACGTGGTTGTAATCCAAAATGGTTGTAATCCAAAACGGTTGCAAACCAAGGTACCACTCTAGTTGGTATGAACTCTGCATAATGAAGTATTTGCCAGAAATCTCATGCAGCCAGAGTTGAAAGGCCATGTTTGAAGCACAATATTCTGGACTTGCAGAAGACTGGGCAGTTAACTGTAGAATCTCTCAGGCATTCACAAGAATGGTCTGCATTTAATGGACAGTTATCTGAATTAAAGCCTAAATAAGTAGAACACAGGCACCCATAGAGCTCTGCTGAATCAGACCAACAGAGCATCCTGCCTCCCAAAGGGACCAGCCAGATGCCTCCAGGGATGTCAGAAAGAGGAGCCCTCTCCTGTTATTGCTGCCTCGCAACTGGTATTCCATGAGTTTCACATGGCCACTATGAGTAATAGTTGATACAGGACTTGACAGCTGTGAACACGTCACATTGTATTCTAAAACTAAGTTTATTTGCTATATAAGCACATCTTGTGGCCGCAAGTTCCGTAAATTAATTAGGCACCAATTATTTCATGGGTGGATTCCAAAACTTATGTTCACTTTCTCTACACCATGCATAACTGATAAAACTCGAGTGTGTGTCAGTCCCTGTCCCTTAGAAATTTCCCCCCTATGTTATAAAACCTCGAACACATTAGCCTTTCTTTGTAGGCAAGGTGCTCCAGTCCTCCCTGATAATTTTGGCTGCTCTTTCCTTCACTTTTCCAAGTTTGCAACATCCTTTTAGAGATGGGACAACTCCATTTATATGCCATGTTCTAATTGCAGCTGCATTGTAGGTTTGTCTGTGGTCATTGCAATACTGAAACTCAGTTTTAGTCTCCTACTTATCCCTAACAGGGAATTCATCTCACTAAGCTAAATTAAAATTAAAATGTATTTTCTTCTTATAAATAGATATATAAAAGATTTTGAAAAATGTTTAACAATTTAAAAACAAGTTAATTTTGAAAATGCTAATCATTGACCAGTCTCTTACATTTTAATTATGGTATCTAACCTATGTGGGGGGTTCCCCCCTTAATTGCACTGTTCCCCCCCCCAAGACCTTGCAACTTGAACGTTTTGGCTCCCAAACGCCGCAAACCTGGAAGTGAGTATTCCGGTTTGCAAATGTTCTTTGGAACCTGAACGTCTGATGCAGCTTCCATGGCTTCCAATTGAGTGCAGGAAGCTCCTGCAGCCAATCAGAAGCTGCACCTTGGTTGCTGAACGTTTTTGGAAGTAAAATGGACTCCCCGAATGGATTCCGTTCGACAACCAAGGTATGACTGTAATTTAAAAAATGAAAATTCAAACATTTAAAAAAAATCTGAATGAAAAGTGGTTTTACAGTAAATTATATTTCTTTAAATCAGATCAGAACATACGATTTGGCATCCTGGATCAGGTCAGTTCTGTTTCCAAAGAGGCCAGTCAAGTACTTCTGGGAAGCTCAACGGTGGGGAATGGAGGCAGAACTCCCCGTGTTGTTTGTCCCCAGCTGCCCCTGTGCTCCAAGTTTTTACTTTAGCTGTCATAGTGTTTCAGATGCTACATTTTACTAGTAGTTGACGAGGAATCTTATGATGCATTCCATTAAGTGCTTTTGAAGGGATATCCCTTCTCTGGTTTTAAAAAATGAAGGGGTTATCTCACAATCTTAGGGTACACAGTTGTGGTAGATGTGCATTTGTGTAGGTTGAGGTACTTTCCAAAGCTCTAAGCATAGGGCTGGCAAAGCCTTCTTTCTCTCATTCCCATCAGCTGATGGGGAGGGGAGAAGAAAGCCTGCATTTTGCAAACATCAGCTGCATGAGGGAGAAGTCCCTTTTAGATCTGATGCCTGCAAAAACCCAGAGCTGCTTGATTTGGCTTCGTGCGCAGATTGGCTTGGAGGCTGGAGGTTTCCCCACCCCTAGTCTAGGAATAGCATAACCACTGGCTTAGACTAGTCAGTAGGTTGAATATGTTCCATAATTGAGTGAACTGGTAAGACAATCCGGGTGCACCTGTTGCTTTGTGTTGATTTCTGTCACCCGGCAGAATGTGGCAAAAATGTAAAGTACAATGGGCTGCCCAGAACATTTATTATTATTGATTAAATTTATATATCATCATTCATCCATAGGGCGGTTCACAACAACATTTCTGTTTCTCCATGTTGCAAGAAATTTCAGATAGGGTAGGGGTTGGTTCGAGCGTGTGTGCATGTGTCCCTATGCAAAGGATACTGGCAGGAGAGAAATGAATTGCACTTTAAAACTCACATTGTGCCAACTCAGGGCCAGTCCATCCATGAGTCAGCTGCCTCAGGTGGCAGAATCCAAGGGGCACCTCCATGGGCATGACTCCCCTCTGTCCCCGCTGCCAGAAAAGCAAGGAGAAGCGTCTGTGGCAGCTTCCGGCTTCCAGAAGATCTTGGAAGCCACTGCTGCCATTCAGATTCATTGAGTCCTTCTGAATGGCCATAGAAACTAGTGGAGAGGGTAACCACTTGCATGGTTTTGCTTGCTAACTGTTTGGCTATTACAGCAGGGCGGGCTGGAGGGCTCCAAGAAGCGTGCCCACAATAGCTGTAGACAATTTTGAGGCTGAGGAATTGGGCTCGACTGTTTTTAAGGTTCTGAAAAGCCAATGCTGGAAGAAAAAGAAAGAGGCCTCAGCATATGAAGCAAAGGCTACTTCTCCTGAAGGCAGGGTAAGTACGTCTCAGGTATCTCAGCTTATCAGGCCCACCCTGCAAACTTAGGGGAATAAATGTCTTATCATAGTATACGGTGTAGCAGGAAGCCCAGTGTAGAAGTTCACAGTGGAACTGTCAGGAACCCAAAAACTGTAGAAGTACCTACATATGTGTCAGGGTTTCTGGGAGAGAGGAGGAGATGACAGAGGAGACGGAGAGCGAGTGGGAGGAGGGGCAGAAGGATGAGGAAGAAGATGACGGAATTCTGAGGGAATCCACGAGTCTGAGCAGCGAGTCAGAGGATTCTCAAAAGGGGGTTACCTTAATCAAGCAAAAGGGAGGAGAAGGGAGAAGCGGAGAGGAGCCCAGTGGAAGACAGACGCAGCAAGAGGCGTCTCAGCCGGAACGGAGTAAAGGGGGTGGAGTCGTCAGCCTCTCGGAGGGAGCAGGATTAGGAGAGAACAGAGAAAGGGGGTTGGAGCAAGGTGTTCAGCCGGAAAGGGTGGAGAGCAGAACAAGGGGTGGTGTAGCGGTCGAAAGAAAGGTCAGCAGCAACGTACGCGCGCCAAGTTCAAACGTAGAGGCGCGCGGAAGTGGAGAGAGCTCAGGGGAGGAGCCCGGCCCTAAAGCCAGAAGGAGGGGGGAAGAGGCGGCAGAGGATTCAGCCTCAGGCGAGTCACGGAGAGAGGGAACCCAGGGGGGCAGGAAGACCCTGCGGAAAAGAAAGGAGAGGAAGAGGTGGTCTAGAGCCAGGCTATTAAGTTGGTGTGGAAGAGGGGAGGAGTCAGAGGGGACTTCAGCGGTCTAACGTGACAGACGTACGGCCACGATGCTGAACTGTACGAGAAGCAGAAATCTTCAATAAACTTTTCCTGTAAATAAACTGCAACGGAGTGAGGTCTCTTGTGAGCTGGGACCCGTCCTGGGTGGCCGTGACAATATGGTTTAGTCTTTATACAATTAGCTTTTGAAGTGCACTGGCCCTTTCATTTGGAAAAGTATCTTATTGCATCTTGTTTATTATTTTAGGAATAACAAAAATAAGCAGCGTTACATGAAAGTGCATGTATGCGTGTTTGAGAGGGAGTGGGTGTCTGCCAACCCCCCAGTCCTAATTGAGCAAACCAAGGAACCTGCTAGGCCCAAAAATGTCCACTGCAGTCTCTTTCAGTCTCTGTGTGAAGCGGGTTCAAGGTAGAGAGAATTCTGTTAAGATACCAGTATCATTCCCACTCTGTACTTTGAATCACTTGACTGTGTTCCACTTCAGGGTAAAATTACATCAGATATGGATGATGGGGGTGAACTTGGGAATCAGCAAAGCCAAGATGATACACGGCAGGACAAAGAAACATCAGGTTTGAAAACAATTAAAGGCCGGAATTACTTTGTACCTATCTGGAGGTGAAACAGCTTGATAAATATATCGATAACTCATTGATTTGTAGGATAAATTAAACAGGTGATCTTTAAACCACGGAACAACAATAAAGGCATGAAATAGATAAACTACCACCATCCAAAGGCCAGGATGAACAGTTGCAACCTAAGTTATCTGACAAAACATGTAAAGTGCCAGGCACACTCCTATGAGAAAGGAGTTTCACAGTTTGGGGGCTGCCACAGACAAGACCCTATCATGAGCCACCACCACCCTGAGCTTCTAAAGGTGGCAGCACTGCCAAAACTTTCTCCATTGATTTCAATACCCAAGCTGGCACATATTGGGGGAAGCGCTCCTTCAGAAGTTTGGAGTCAATGTTATTTACATTAAAATACATGCATTAAAATAAGCACCTTGAATTAACAAAGTTTTCAGGATACATGTACTATGAGTCGTTTCTGCCATGTCAGACACCATCCTGGCTGCTGCACTCTGCACTAGTCGTGGGCCCCAAACCATCATCAATGGCAGCCCCACGTAGAGCACATTGCACTGCCAGTAGCCTGTCAGCAGCCTGTAGGCTACTGGAGCATGGAATATAGTGGATAAGTCATCTGTCCCAGAGAGGCTGTAGCTGGTGAAGTAGGCCTAGCCACCCCGGCCACATGGGATCTTTGTTAACAATGGTGGATCCAAGAATAACTAACAGGTCACCACAACACTCCCAGATTCGGGAAAGCAATCACACAAAATGCGAAGAACTAATAATTCACAAGTGCTAATTCATAAAGTTCTGCTGCAGAGTACTGTATATAAGAAGCAAGTATTAGGAGATAATGAACTGAATCCTAATACAACTGCAGTTGAGATCACAGCCTGATATCCATCACACCTGACTCACCCAGGTCTACCTGGCTGTCATCACTCCCCATTCCCCCCCACCCATGGACCATCTCTGGCTACAATCTCCACTCATGGGGCCCTGCCTGTGAATCACCCAAAAGACAATCCCCTTTGGTATTGTCCTTTCAGCTCCTACAGGAAGCAATCAAGGGAAAACATGAAGTGTGGAAAAGAAATATGGATAGAGAGATGGTTTTACAGTATATAAACAACACACTGTAGGGCAAAACATACTAATATAAATCAGCTATCTTTATATGGCGGGAGGGGGAGGAATTGGTACATTTTATTTCACCATACACAGCAAGACATCCCCTTCCTTGTGTCTAAATATTCTCTTATCCCTCCTTGCTACAAGGTTTCTTTCATACAAGACTTGTTTCTGACAGGAGGTGGCAGCATCCCAAAGATCCAGCTTGAGCAGGTTGGTGTACTTCAAAGTGCCATGGAAGACAAACCTTTCACTGCTGCAATGCACAGAGCCAGAGACTTGAGCGAGGCAACTGAATCATCCAGCCCTGTAAGTGACATGTGGGAGTCTCAGACCATGTGCCTGAATCCAAGTCCTCAGAAGACTGGGAAGATTTGATTTCACCAGCAGCAGCGAGATTTTTCAAGTGCCATGCACTTGAATTGCTTGTGAAAGTAACAGGAGATCATGAGTTTATAGTAGCTCACACCTGCATCATGGAATATGACCCCTCAATGTAAACAATTGCCCATAGAATGCTGAAAGTATATGACCACTTCAACAGCTTCTCCCTAAACACTTGTGTGAACTACTTTTAACTACTAGTAAAGGTAAAGGGACCCCTGACCATTAGGTCCAGTCGTGGCCGACTCTGGGGTTGCGGCGCTCATCTCGCTTTATTGGTCGAGGGAGCCGGCGTACAGCTTCCGGGTCATGTGGCCAGCATGACTAAGCCGCTTCTGGAGAACCAGAGCAGCGCTTGGAAACGCCGTTTACCTTCCCACCGGAGCAGTACCTATTTATCTACTTGCACTTGACATGCTTTTGAACTGCTAGGTTGGCAGGAGCAGGGACCGAGCAATGGGAGCTCACTCCGTCGCGGGGATTCTGAACCGCCGACCTTCTGATTGGCAAGTCCTAGGCTCTGTGGTTTAACCCACAGCACCAACTGCGCCCCTTTTAACTACAAGTAGTTGCATGCTAATTGAAATGTAATATGAACAGAGGCAGCCACACAAGGCATGCATGGTGATTTCCAGGACATCCGTTCAAATATTTCATGTGTATACTTTATGTAACTCAATGCACTCTTGCAAAGAGATTGAGCTGTATGAACAATTATTTATATTGCTCTGAGAAAACCAGAGATTGGAGAAGATTTGCTTTGTGAGCACTTATTGCAGTACTTTGATCTGTCTTCCTGCGCTGCTCTTTTTCAGAGCCTAGTTGGTGAGCAGCACCAAGACACAAAGGGGAGGTTCTCTCAAGCAAAAACCCGGTGGCAGCTTCTTCAAGAGCAACACCATCTCCTGATACAACAGGAACTTTTGAGAATGGAAGAGGAGCTGGGAAGTGAAGAGGTGAATAGTTCCTGTCTGTGGTGGCAGGAGACCAACTTATCAGCTCCTTGAGGAAGCAGACTGTGTGTGGGAGAGAAACATGCAGCAAGGGAGGGCAGATGAGACAAGGGCTTTCCTTTTCCAATCACCCAATGCTGGAACCAGTACCAGCAATTAACATCGTAACTAAACAAATTCCAAACCTCTGTTTTATCTGTCCCATAGTCTGCCGTCTCACAACAACTCATCTGAAAGGTTCTTTCTCTTCCCAAACTGCAGCTTCCTCCAGGCCAGCAAGGAGCCATGCTCTGGCAGAAAGAAAAGTCTCGGCTGATTTTGCGCATGGAGGCATTGCAAAGAGAACAGGCAGAAGCAGAAAGGGATCTGGAGGAGCTGTACCAAGAATGCCAACGAGAAACTGAAACACAAAAACAACACATCCTGCAGGTCAAGAGAGCTGTCAGTTCAAACTAATCTTGGGGAAGGGTCCTTCTAAGTTTCAAAGCAGTCATTGTTTGGTGGCGCCTTTGAGATGGCAGGTTTAACTCAGAACCAGCTCTTTTGTTTCATTGTTTGGAGGTTCAGTGGGAACCTTTAGATTCAGGGAATCTTTAGGAGTGACAGACCTCTAGTGGCAGCATCAAATAAGGGCTTCAGTTGATTGCGTGAGAGAAACAGCAACCCTCTGCAACATTAGAAGTTTGAAATAAATATCAATATAGCTGACCGCTTAGCAGCTTGCCTGAAGGACTAAAACACGTGATTCCAGTGGTATAACCTCCTAAAGAGCCCAATTGATTTTTCTTTTTTTGGAGCTGGAGCAAGAAAAGTCTATGTTACAATAAAAACCCTGCAATTCCTTTATTTATTGGATCACTGGGACATCTCTCTCTATATATACTTGCTCTGCAGGGCAGCAGTAGAGGAAGAGAGCACAGCTTCAGTTGTCAGGCCAGGCTATTTCCTGTTGAATGTCTAAGAGAATGGGAGAGTTCAGCAGTACTAGATGATGCCCTTTTCATGCCTTGACCTCTCTCTTTCATCTACTAAAAGGCTTGTTGAACTTCTTTTACAGGTATTCCAGGCTTATAGGAAACATGCTGAAGAGCATATAGATGTCCTTGAACAGAGATATCGAAAGCTGCTCCAGGAGTCCCTTCAGGATGCTGTTCTCCTTTCCACTCAGAACCAGCAACTACAAGCTCAGAAGCAACTGGGCTACATGGAGAAAGCTACCCAGACTGACTTCCAGACCCTTACACAGAGCCACGAGAGAGCCTCCCCAACCTAAGAGCTTGTGTTTGTGCTTTGTAATTTCATTTTTATGTGCTTTTGTCACATTAGCTTTCACAACTAAGGTATTGCTTACACAAAGTTACCTGAAATCTTGTCTCAGCCTAGGCAAACATTTAAGTACTTTAATGATGTTTCATCCACATTTGCTTCCTTGTGGCCAGTACTTTATGTCACTCACATGCTGAAATGTAAAGAAAGCAATGGTTGAAACTGAAGAATGATCTCTCTCCAAAGTAAATTTGAGAAGGCAGAATGGCATTCTATGACAGGAACAGAGATTATCCACATCCAGCTGGTTCAATACCAGGCAGAGGGCCTTCTCGGTGGTGGCGCCCGCCCTGTGCAATGCCCTCCCATCAGATGTCAAGGAAATAAACAACTACTGTATCTGACTTTCAGAAGACATCTGAAGGCAGCCCTGTTTAGGGAAGTTTTAAATGTTTGATGCTGTATTGTGTTTTTAACATTCACTTGGGAGCCACCCAGATGGGCGGGGTAGAAATAAATAAATAAATAAATAAATAATAATAATGGAATCTCAACTAAGACAGGAAACTTGTTTCATTGGAACAGATTAAAACTGAGTAACATTCAGTTTTGAGCAAACACGGGTTGGATATATGAATAGACCATTGGCATACCCTTCTATGTGTGGCTTCCGTGAAGGGTGCTTGAATCCCTCTCAATCTGATCTGATTTGGGGATGGAAATGGCCTCAGTGGCCTGGTTAACAACCTGCAATGTATGATGGGAAGGTGGCTCTTGGACCACTTGCCAGTTTCAAAATCATATAGTCTTTTGCATTTTCTATTTCTGTGCATTGGTTTGGTAGATTTGGGCTGTGATGTGGGGTAGAACACAGGACACTGCTGTTCTGGGATGGTGGGTTTCAAAAGGTGGCATTAGAAGCTACTACTCTGCCCCTTGGGCTTGGGGTTTAGTATTCTACCTGGTCTCCATGGGTTGGTGTTGACCACCAAGGTAGTATGGAAGACTGGTTCCCTATCAGAACTAAGTCATTCTCGAGTAAGTTTAATGCTACAATGCACTTCTACACACCATGCATTGAGCAAAACTTTGTTCTGAATGGCTGGAGCCCACAATACTACCTCTTCTCATATGAAACTATTACCCTACTGGAAGGGTGTGTGTCCAGTTAGCTATATTTTCTCTACCACATGCTCAGATTACTGTATTTACTTGAATGTAATGTGCACCTTTTTTGGCTGGCCAAATTACAAGGCGAAAATTAGGGCGTGCATTAGATTCGATGGCACATTTACGGTACATCCTCCAGCAAAAAAAAATTGGTTTCAAGGTTCTGAAAATTAAGGTGCGCATTAGATTTAATGGAGCATTAAAAAGGTAAAGGGACCCCTTACTGTTAGGTCCAGTCGCGGACAACTCTGGGGTTGCAGCGCTCATCTCGCTTTACTGGCCATGGGAGCCGGCGTACAGCTTACGGGTCATGTGGCCAGCATGACTAAGCCGCTTCTGGCGAACCAGAGCAGCGCACGGAAAAGCCGTTTACCTTCCTGCCGGAGCAATACCTATTTATCTACTTGCACTTTGACGTGCTTTCGAACTGCTAGGTTGGCAGGAGCAGGGACTGAGCAAAGGGAGCTCACCCCGTCACGGGGATTCGAACCGCTGACCTTCTGATCGGCAAGCCACTAGGCTCTGTGGTTTAACCCACAGCGACACCCGTGCTACATTTGAGTAAATATGGTCTTATTTGGAGTTAAGGGAAGTACAGCTGTTTTTCCCTCCGAATGTGTAGGTTCACAAAGGGTCTATCTAACTTAAATCTCTCACCATAAAGTATTGGTAATATACATGACATTACTGGTAAAAATATTTGTTTACACCTGTCCCATATTAGCAAGCAAATATTTACTATGGAACCCATAGTAAATACTGTAAGCCAATCTTCTCTGAGGTCTCTTCGACTAGCTTATTCAATTCAGTTACAGATAGGTAGCCGTGTTGGTCTGCCATAGTCAAAACAAGAAGTGTGCATGCACACGAAAGCTCATACCAAGAACTAACTTAGTTGGTCTTTAAGGTGCTACTGGAAGGAAATTTTTTTGTTTTTATTCAATTCAGATATTCTCGATTGCTTATATTTCATTGTTTTTGTGTCTATTTCCATTAGATCAGCCATGTCCAAAGTCCGTTTCGGGGGCCCAATCCAGCCCATTGTGGCAGTTTATTTCCTGGGGTAAAATCCTAAAAAACCTCAACAACTTCAACCCTAAATAAATGTCAATGGCCCTTCATCAAATCTGGCCCTCTTTAAAAAAAGTTTGGACACCACTACATAGTCACTATGCTACTTGCTTCAAGCAGCAAGTTAAGATAAAACTGTTTAAAAATAAATCCGTAGGAGGCTTTCTTCTACTCAAGATCCTTTGTCCACTGGAGATGTAAATACAGTGGTACCTTAGTTTACAATCTTAATCCGTTCCTGAAGTCCGTTCTTAAACCAAGGTGAGCTTTCCCTAATGAGGCCTCCCGCCGCCGGTGCCCTTCCACCATTTGGCTTCCGCTCGTAGACTGAGGTAAAGTTTGCAAACCGGAACACTACTTCTGGTTTTGCGGAATTTGTAAACCGAATAGTTTGTAGACAGGACTGAGGTACTACTGTAACTGAATATGGGAATGTGTGCTAAGCATATGCTTCTTTCACTCAATTATTTCAACTCTTGTTAAATAAAACAGTCCCCTAAGGAAAACCTAAGACACCATAATCAGAATAGTAAAACATTTGTTGAAATAATTTTCTCTGGAAGAGGAACCTGAAGTTGCATTCGGAAAAGGCAGGTTTGCCCAGTGGAACAGATAAGTTCTTTTGCTCTTTGCCTGGCTAGTGAAACTACCTTCTCCCAAACAGCAGATAAGTACTGTGCTCCCACCTTGAAACTTTCATTGAACCTTGAAGAAGGAGGTAAATTATTTTGGATCCTGCACACAGAAACTGTTCTGGAAGAGTTGTGTGATTAAGCTTTCTCTATTATCTCCACATGAAGGTGCTCAATTCTATTCCATGTCAAATTCAAAGTTGTCTTTATGTTCCAGCATTTTAAATAGTTTCCTTTGCAACAAGCAAACAATAAGAGATCACACAAATACACAACCCTGTAAACTAAATTTTAATTTTATTTCAAACTAGACATTTTTCTGCATTGAATTGATACTAGTTGAACCTGAGTGTATAACATTCCAGATACAATCCAATCCAATCACTGAGCTATCAAAATGTTATCAAAATCATGAGCTAGAATAAATGCAGCAGCACCACAGATAAACAGAGAGAAATTGCAAAAAAGCCAACAACAAATGGTAATAAAAACCCCTATGTAACATTTAGAGCTGTTACCCCACCACACCTGTTCCAGACATTGGCACAGAAGGTGCTTGAGAGGTAGAGTGATCAACCCAGTTTGTTAAGTTTATCATTAATACTGAAGATAAAACAAAGCAAGAGGCGCACAGTACATTTCTGAACATCTATACAGGTAGCATATATATATATATATGCCAAGTACATGCTACAGGCAGAAATATTTGGGTGTGGGGAATTTCAGCTGTGTGGCAGCAGAAATGCGAATGTTGTCAGAAGCTACCTGAACACTTTAGTGTTGGATGAGGTGGATTATAGTTGTTTCAATAAAAAAATGGTGATGCATTGCATAGTGTTCCCAATTACCAGCAGCTGAATTCAGCAGAATACAGATTATCAGAACATCACCTGGAAAAGTTAAGCATGTGTGTTTACATGGCTGGAACCTCTGGCTGTATATTGAGGCAGGTCTACACATTCAGATTCAATACTGAAAGGAAGAAATGGGTCCTGTTTGGAAAACATCCAGAGAAATGTAAGAGGAAACTGTGCTCCATTTATTTTGGAGGGTTTTTACAAAACATTCACAACTCATCACAAACTATGGTAGCAATTGACTCTTTCAGGAGCAGACAAACACAGAAGGGCATTAACATGCAAAAGGCACTTGTCATTTGTAATCACTGGGTTGAAGCAGAACCTCTGCCAAGAACATCAAAAGCAAAACACTTCCCTGTGCAGAATAAATAGCTGCTCATACTACACTCTTCCAGATTAGTAACAATGAGTGAAAAGAAAGATACAGAGCTTCCGTTTCCACAAGTGTAGAAATGGGAGCCTGGGAGACTCCTTTTGCTCATTAAGAAATAATAATTCATTCTTTCCTTTTGAGGACTCATGAATCTATAGGCACCAGGTAGACAATACAGTGGGAAGGAGTAGAGGGGTGATATATAGGAGGCCAGTTTCCTGTTTGATACCAGGAGTGGCAGATCCTACTGAGCTGTAACCAAAAAAAGGAAGCATGATTTTTAACCTCTTGTGGGATGAAACCAGCTATATACAGAATACATACAACTCTTCTCTTTTCCACCAATGCCAATTCAAAATGACAGGAAAGTGGGCTTTTACATAACAATTTGCTTCCTCAAACTATGCTTGCTGGCTAATGACAAGATTATCATACTAGCATACTAGGTTTAAGCTGCAGCTCAGCCAAACAACAAATACTTTTTCTGAGCTCAGGGAGAAGTATGAAACAATAGCTATTAAGCCATTCACAAGGGAGGTGTAAAGTACTTGTGCATTCTATTATACTCTTTTCAAGGTAAAATGTATAAGCAGCAAATTATTTCCATATAAATGACTTCTCTAAAGATACACAGAGGCAAGGAAGCTATTTGATTCCATAATAAAAGTAAACAGCGAAGCTAATCAGCAAAACAGAAAGGAAAAAAAAGGTGGTTAGATGAAGACCAAATAGGAGGACAGAGAGCAAAGCATTAACCATAATAGAGGAGGAGATCACAAAGAGTCTAGTGATGTTACTACTGTGCTTCATGACCACAGACATTATCAAGCCATTCAAGGCTTGACTCACAATAATTAACAGAACCCAAAATGAGAAACCCTCCAGGAACCCAGCCCCTGAGCTGCTTGACAGATGGATGATTATGTTCAGCAAAACACCAAAAAAGTAGAGAAATGCATTTTGGAGGTTAAGAGGCAGATCCTGGGTCTTCAAGACAACTTCAGTGTAGACTGCTGAAAGGCCAGAGATCAGGCAATATATAAAGATCAGCACTAAGCCAATGGGGGTGATGTGCAACTGCATCTCAGAAGACGGCATGTGCTGTGGGTCCTGCAGGCCTCCGTATGTATAAAAGGCTCCAGCAAAAATCAACAAGAAAAGAGCTAGCCACTTGCGGGCAGTCAGTCTTTGGTGCAAGAACATGCTGAATAGGAGGGCGGTGCTTCCAATTTTCAAGTTGCTGAGCACTTGGAAGGTACTAGGATCCATGAACAGCTGCAAATGAACTACTAAGTTGTTGTTGGCTGCATAGAGCAATGCCGAAAGAGCAAAGGGAGCAGCATGGTGCCATGACACAGATAGCTTTTGTTGTCCGCAGCCCCAGATCATCAGGAAGACTAGTGAGAGCATCAACTTGGTTAACTCAATCAAAACCACCACAGAGGAGGCACTGAATGGGATCTGGCCATTTTCTTTACTGAGAGTCAGGAGTGGTGCGTGGGAGCCATAAATAAAAATGGATAAGATCAGCATCAGCCCCCACCGGATTTTCCCAAGTACGACAGCAGCAGCTGAGCTGACCCGGCTATCACCAGTACAAGCGTTGTCAAATAGCATTTCTCTGAAGTGTGGAGGCAAGGGAAACATCAACCTCTAACTTTTATAGGAGGAGAAAAATGAAGTTAATAATTTTTTTTTTTTTAATGTCATACTCATGGAAAGGCAGAAGTATCCAATGAATCAGAACAATATGACACATTTGTGATGAGATTCACATGTCAGTATAATATGTATGCATGATTAAGAAAAAGTTTGGACAATGTGAACCACTCAAGCCACATTTTCTGGGTACATGAAAGGACATGGGGTGGGTTCCAGTTTAAAGCTGGGAGACATGATGACCCAGCAGTTGCTCTGTGTTCCATCAGAATGAGAATCCCATCACGTGAGAAATGCAGCTGTCCGAGTTGATAGTCAGAAACCATCTAATCCCAGGATGGCTGAAGCAGCCACCAAGACTTTTCATGATTGAATGTCTGAGAATACTTACAATCAGACCTGCTGTAATTTCATCTCATCCAATATAAAAACACTTCCAATTGATATGACGGGTGAAAGGGGAGCAGGAGGAGTCATTTCTGACCTAAATTGAGTTTACATTGTTTAGGAAGCCTAATATAAGAGGGGTTTTCTGGAGTGTATTGATACATGAGAAACTATATTCTAGTCTGGTCCTTTCCTGAATGAATTGAAATAGTCTTTGACTGTCTTTTCCACATCAGGAACTGCATAGGTTTGAGCAGCATACACACCAGTACAAGTCCCCACTAAAAATCCAAGGACTGCTGACGATCTGAGTTTGGCTACAACATAGCCAGCAAGAAACCCTTTGAGAAATGGGGATGCCAGCAAAGAGACTTCCTGTAAAAAAACAAAAAACATAAACATAAATGGGCAATTGAAACAGCCATCTGAACACAACTAAAATGCAGACTGGGATGTGTTCTCATGGTTCATCCATTTTTCCTAATATGCTGGATTACAATTCAAGGCTGATGTAGTATTTATAATCAAAGGAGCAAGCACAGTCTCAGTATTTTCCAGATGTGACACACTGAAAATAAACTACAGTCCCTTACAGGTATAATTACATTGTACTCTAATAAGTTACTGCAGGCATAGGCAAATTCCGGCCCTCCAGATGTTTGGGACTACAATTTCCATCATCCCTGACCATTGGTCCTGTTAGCTAGCGATGATGGGAATTGTAGTCCCAAACATATGGAGAGCTGGAGTTTGCCTATGCCTGAGTTACTGGGCCAGACATATCAAGCACATTATTAATGACTTTTGAGAGACAAATACAGTGACAACAGACTTGTAGAAATCAGTATTAAACAACCCCACTTTTACCTGTCCTACTCCAGCCTGTACCTCATTTTCGACTCTTCGTTTCAAGCTTTCCAATTGATCCTTCAAAAAAGCAAGATCTTTCAGCTTTGGCAGAGAGTCCTATACATTGGAAACATAAATGACATATTCCAAACTGCATGCACACATGCATTTTAGTATCTTTGTTACAGAAAGCAAATATCTAAGAGGAAAGGTCTAGAAATTCTAATGGGATGTCTAATATAAGACTAGTATCTGGCTATCACTGCCACCACATCAGAGGGGGCACTTTAGGTAGTTTTGACTCTCCAACTTCTATCCCAGGTGCTTCTATCCGCAATGACTTCTATACAATAGTACAGTATAAAGCAATTCTGTATGATGCTGTTTTGGGTGTGGGAAATGGACTTAATCAGTGGATTAATTTTCAAATATTAACTTGTGTTATAAATCAATGAAAAAATCACCTGTCTAGTCTTTTTATACTTTGCTGCCATGAACAATTATAGGCTGCATATGGATAGCTCACTATTTTAGTCCGGATAGGTTAACAAAAGACATGCATTTGGATTTCATTTTTATACAGCTAGAATTTTCTGGATAAAAAAATATTTGGGGAGTAAGTCATTTTAGTTCCTCCCCAAAACTGAAAATGTCAACATTTATTTATTTATTCATTCAATTTATACTCCGCCCTTCCTCCCGACAGAACCCACTTCAAGTTCCGCCTTATACAAGCAAGTGCCCATGTTCACACAAGCAGTTTCGTGTTTTCGTTTTCCCTCACTTGACACGTCTCTGTCCTACCTTAGCACCCAAACTAGGCCTAAGAGGCAGTTTAAAAAAGCAAGAAAGTTCCAAAGGGGCCGTTTACACACAAAAAAGCCAAAGATCAGGAAAACATGGGTAAGCAGAAGCTAAAAGTGCGGGCGTTAAAGAAGAGCACCCAGCTTCTGCCCAGCTGGCAAAAGGGGAGCTAGCCGGGCTTCCTGAAAGAGGCCGCATCCTAAGGAGAGTCACGTTCTGGCTTCCGCCCCGAAGCTGCCCCGCTTCCCCTCGGGCACGACGACTCCCGAGTAAACGTGGCCGCAAAGGCTCCCTCCAACCCCAAAGCTTCCCCCTCTCAGGCCCCGCCACACCCGGGAAGCCGAGGAGGCCGCGAGCGCCTTCCTCCCGCCACCCGGAGAGGACGAGCCCGGTACCTTGTCGTCCGCCATCTTCCTCGCGGCTCCGCCCTCCGCAGGCGCCGCCCTCCTTTCCGGACCGGCCTTGGCCGGCTCCTCTCTCCAAGGTGCCCCGGCGAGGGGGGCTCTGAGGGCTGCTCCCCCGCCCCCAGTGGAAAGGTAGAGGAGGAAGGGTCGCTTAGTCCAGCCCCCTGCTAGCCAGGACTCAAGGGAAAGGAAGAGAGGCTGGGGACGGGGATTCACACGTTACACGTGTCGCCAGGGGCCTCCATTGCAGGCCTTTAGGCGCCAGGCGGAAACGCTTCTCCTCCGCCAGGTTCACCTTCCATGGCTTTTTATATGTGTTTATTATGAATTTTGCGTTCTCGTTTCCCCCCTGTTGTGAACCGCCCCGGATCTTCGGAGAAGAAGAACTGCTTCGATTTCTGCGGCTTCCCAAGGCTGATCCGGAAGATCCCTATCCAGCCAGCGAGGAGGTTTACTCTACCGATTCTTGTCTCTATGGATTCAGTTTAGCCGCCTACCGACGGCGTTCTCCTGCCGCAGCGTCGGCACGTGCTCCTGACGTCAGTTTTGCGTCGCCCTGGCCGAGCGGGGCGCTCGTGAAGTTTTGTTTTTTGGCTCAGAAATAGGCGCGGGACGAAGCGGCAAGGGGAGCCGCCATCTTGGTTGTCGCGACCCCTTAAGGTCCCAGAGTCCTGATGGCGCCCTTGTCCTCCTCTCACACGGCCTGAGCTGCTGCCTCTGTGACTGAGGGGGATGCGGGGCTTGGGGTTTAAAAAAATTAATAAATCAGTAAATAAATAGGAAACTAAACATCAGAGCAGCCTAGCAGCAGTTGCATCGTAGCTGGAAGAGCTATTGCTGCCACAGCATAACACACAGACATACAAACAAACCACGAAATGACCAGTCTTGGGGCACCACAGAGACTAAGGATTGACCATGAGATAATTTATTACGGTCAAAGACCAGCTCACGTAACATAACACAATAAAAACAGCGTTCATAAAGATAAAATATACAATTGGAGCAGATTGCGGCATTAGCTCATGAGTTAAAATTGAGATATATACTTACACCCGTACCACAGAGATTTGGGCTACCATAAAAAATTGACCCTGAGGCGCCCCAAAGGGCGACTTCAGCATTTCCCTAATGAGCTATTTTATTCTAGAGGATGATCTGTGCCTACAAATCTGGGTGCAGAATCTGGCTACCAGCCAGGACCATGACTTAAGCTATACAATTTCAAGCATATTGGCAAGACAACTATGGCAATGGCTCACCTCTCCAAAAAAGTATGGGAGAATGTGATGCTATTGACCGATACCAAGAGGAAGGCCTACCAGGCTTGTGTTTTGAGCACACTGCTTTATGGAAGTGAGATGTGGGCAACTTGCACCCACCAGGAGAGACTCCTCAATGCCTGTGTCAGGAAGATTTTGGGATTCACATGGTAGGACAGATAAATATGTATTCTCCCAAGCCCGATTTTCCAGAATGTTCTCATTCCTGTCTCAGTGACATCTACACTGGCTTGGTTATGTTCCTAGAATGTAAAATGGCAGGATCCCCAAGGATCACCACAACTAGACACCTTCATTTGCCCCAGCTGCAACAAAACATGTCCGGTATCGGTCTCTACAGCCACAGACACACTAACTTTCCAAAGGTTTGACTACACCGCAAAAGGCGCAGACGTCCATTGTCTTCCAAGAAAGATGAGTGTCAGTCAACCAGAGGGGTAATTGGGTTAGTCTCTCAGGGCAAAAAAATAGCAATGAAGTGCTCAGTGGCGCATTAAGTCTGGACAAATTTATTAAGGTTTACACTTTTTACAGCCCATTACTTTGATTGGTTGCATGAAATGGAACGGACTTCCTCGGAAGGTGGTGGACTCTTATTCCTTGAAGTTTTTTAGGCAGAGAATGGATGGTCATCTGTCATTTATACTTTAGATTCATGCATTCCAAGGGGTTGGACTAGAAGACCATTGGAATCCCCTCCATCTCTTTCAACTAGTAGCATCTCCAGGCAGGACTGGAAAAGACCCATGTCCAAAAAAACCCAGAGCCACTGCCAGTCAATGTAGTAGACAATGTGGAGCTGAGCTGCTATAAGGCAGCTTCTGATCATAGCTGTCAACCGTCCCTTATTTGGCGGGAAACTCCCTTATCCCAGCGCCGTGTCCCACTGCTGTCCCTTACTGATGATGTCCCTTAAATTTCCCGGGTTTCAAAGGAAGCAGCGCCTCTCCCTCCCTGCCTGCTGGCCAGGGAGGAGGGAAGCTCCAACTGTGTTGCTTGGCTGCGTTGCTCACCCAGTAAGGAGTCTAAGAACAACTGGGGGGGGGGGCTTGCATGCCTTGTGCCGATCAAATCGGCTGCGTTGCCTGGGGACTCGCCTTTGCTCAGCGCTTCCCAGTGGAGAGGTGACGGAGGTTTTCCTTGCTGCACCCCCTTTGCCGGTTTGCTACGCTGTGGCTTGAGGCTTTGTTTGGCTGCTGGGCTGGCTGGGCTTTCTGCCTTTGGCTCGGGAGCTGGTTGACTAAAATCCCTTATTTTGGCTGCTGGTCCCTTATTTTTGAGGCTGCTAGTCCCTTATTTTCAAATCTGTAAGTTTACAGCTATGCTTCTGATGTCCCTCCCAAGTTCTGACCCACAGAGGGTGGACGTGTTTCAAGGCACAGAAGAAGCATCATAGTGGATAGCTGGATGAAGTTGCTGACCCAGTGTGTGACAACTGTGAAAAGGGTGAATTCCATGATAGGAGTCGTTGGGAAAGGGATTGAAAATAAGACTACCAGTATCATAATGCCATTATACAAAGTGTCATTATACATGATGTGAGACTACACTTGTACTGTAATACAGTACTGTGCGCAGTTCTGGCCACCTCACTGCAAAGAGGACATTGTGGAGCTGGAAAGGAGGCAGAAAAGGCAAGCAAAATGATCAAGGGGTTAGAGCAGGTTACAATATTTTGGGCTGTTTCGTTTAGAAAAATGTCTAATAAGGGGAACATGTTAAGAGGTGTATAAAAGGAAGTGGGGAAGGAGTTTTTCTCTCTCATAATGCTGGAACACTGGGGTTCTCCAATTAAGCTAAATGTTGGAACATTCAGGGCAGGCTAAATAATTAGCTACCTCAAGAGGCTTTAATGGCCACCCACTTGGATTGCGTTAAAAGAGGGCGGGAGAAATTTATGGAGTGTTTGTGGCTGTGTTCTGGCTCCAATGCTTGAGGCAGTGTGCCTCAGAATACCAGTTGCTGGGAATCTCAGGTGTGGAAAGCTCTGGTGGGCTTATCAGGGGCATGTGGTCCACCAGTTTGAGAGCAGGATGTTGGACGAGGTGGGTCCTTGGCCTGATCCAGGAAGGCTCTTTTGATGTTTCCCCCCCAGCCTGTTTACTCGGAAGTAAGATCAGCAGACACTTCCTCCCACCTTGGGCTGCCATTCTGTGCACGCTCAGTTTGGGAGGCCAAGTCCCACTGGAGCCCGTGGGCCTCTTGCGTCACGGCTTTGGATCGCCCTCCCTCGTCAGCATCTCTCTCCTCCCGGATCTGCCCAGTCCGCGCTCTTCGCTCCGCCCGCCCCGCATTCTGGGGCCGGCCTCTGGCACAGCGCTGCTCCTGCTGCTGCTGCTGCTGCCGTCGCCGCCGTCCTCCGCGCTCGGGGCTGCTCGCCGCCCGACCGAGCGAAGCCATGCTCGGCAAGGACTATATGCTGGCCATCATCCTGGTCAACTGCGACGGTAAGAGCAAGGGGCGCCGGCTGGGGTGGGGGAAGATGGTCGCGGTGCCCACCCGGGGGTGCTGGGGGCGCAGCCCCAAGTGGAGCCCCCTCCGGAGAGCGGGGGCCGCGGAAGAGCCAGGCGGGCGTGATCGCGCGAGAGCGCGCCTCTTCCCTTCGCCTGCCCGGCTGTTTTGGAAGGGGCGCCCGGACTACCCCCCCCCCCCAGCCCCGTGCGGGGAGCATTGCCTCGTGTTCCCACCCCGCTCACCGGCCGGCTTGGGACTTCGGGCTCTTCGGCCAAGTTCTGCTCCCGGGGAGTTGGGTGAGGGGTTACCCAGTGGCTCGGCTGTTTGTCGCTTGGGGAGAAAAGGAGGGAGTGGGAAACTTGCTGTCGAGGAAAGGGTTATGGCGACCCCTTGCACTTCGTGCTTTTCTCGACGCCGTGGGGCAGAGGACAAGCGCCGCCTGTTGTCCCGCTCTCTAGCTTTGCGTTGGGGCGGGGGCAGCCTCCGGGGAGCTTTCCATGGTTCTGAAAGGAGAAGCCCGCTGTACCCTAGGGAAAGTTGGCTCGAGTTCTGAAATCCCCCTTGAGTTCCCCAACTTCACAGGATTAGGAATACAACACACACGCAGAGGATAAATATTTCATCAGTTTCTTACAGTGTGCAGAATAGAAAGGCAAGCCTGCGATGACTGGCATCGTCAGAGGGTTCTACAGGGCCAACAAGAACCCAGTCTAAATACAACTGTATGGAAGAAGGTCCCTTCAAGTTCAGTGGAATTCATTCCCATGAGATACGCTTAGGATCTCAATCTAATAGTGCAGGGATAACCACCTTCTGAATTACACTCACTCCCCGTTGCTCTCATATTGACAGGAGAGCTCTTACTTCAGGCACTCTGAACTGCAAGAAAGTCTCCAGGGAACCATAGCAAGTTCTGCACCATAGGCATCCACCTGGCCACTGTGAGAACATGATGCCGGACTAGATAACCCATTGTCCTGACCTAGTAGGGCCTTCTGATGTTCTTCCTTGTTTCACTCACCAGCCCTGCCTACCCCCACACCACCCCCAGCAAATCCACTCATCTCACTTTACCCCTCACCAAAGCCACCAATACTCTCCCTTTATGCCTTGCCAAAGCCACCTCTCTCCTTACTCAAAACTCCCTCTCCTTACTCATGAAAGCCTAACTCACCATCTGCTCACCCCTTAGAACACATCCAACATCAGCTTGCTGACCTGGGCCCTCACCAGCCTTGGCTGGCTGCCTCCCTCCCTCCCTCCCTCCTCCTTGCCTTCCAATGCTGCTGCCATGGCCCAGCAGCTCTGGGGCCATGAGGGAGGGTCCTTGTCAAAAAGGGGGTGGGGAGGGGAGAAATGTAGTTATGAAGTTGCCTGCATGCTTCAAGGGTAGGAAGCCATACACTTGGGTGTAATATCACTAACCAAACCTGTGCAGTCTATGCTACAGGACCTCTGGTATATCAACATGGTTATTTTGATGTTTTATTTGTTTCTTACAATGAAAGTTTAAGATAAAATAAACAACAGATCCGCTTCAATTTCAATAGTTTTACATAGTGTCCTCTAAAATAAACCACCAAGATAAAGTTCATTGTGGTATACTACACAGTAAAAATAACAGATCCAGTGCTTGCCAGCATCACAAAAAACAAGCAAACATTTATCTAGGCATGGATCTTCATGAGTTTTGCAGAGGGTGACAAAAAAACCAACAAATCATGGAAAATATATGTGGATACAGGGGCGAACTATGGTTTGATGGTGGTTTTGAGGAGCTCCCTTTTGAAAAAGGATGAGGACCCATAGGGATCTATACCTCAGGTCAATGGTTCAGTCAATAGGAACAGATGTGATCTGTGATGTGGTACTGCTGATAAGCCTGTGAAAAAAACTGAAGTTTCAAGAGGATGGGTGTTCCCTGGTCTGACATGGGTGTATATGTGTGCATGTTTCTCCTGTCTCTGCCACTCCATTCTGTCTATCTGTCTGTTGTCTGTCTTTGTCTCTTTCTCCAGTTCTTTCTTCCACTTGGATTCATGTGGCATCCTACTATCGCCTCACCTTCCCCTTCATTACTATGTTTTCCTTCTCTCAGTCACCCAGATCATTCTCCTTCCTCTCTGATACTCGCTTTCCTTCTTACTTCTTGGTCATTTTGTTTGCTGTTCAGATCTGAGCCTGAGCCTTAAAAAGCACACAGAGCTTTGCATTTTGCTCTTCCCACCACCTCCTCCAGCTGTATGTACTCATAATAAAAGGGGTAGTGAGGACAGAGAGGGGGCACACACAGGTCTTACATGTGCCAGGGGAGGTCCTCATAACTGCCATTGCATCCATAGATGCCATATTGACATTCCAAACCTGGGCAAATACAAGCATATTTGCCTGGTGCTGGCAAGACAAGAAACTTGGTGCCAGTGCACCTCTGTGTCAAGAGCATTTAATAGGCACGGCACCACACCCTCTCCTTGGTTACCACCTGCCAATTGTCACTTAAAATGTAGCTGGGTCTGTTTGAGAAGAGCTATGTTATTTGGAGATTCTCAAGATTCACTCTCAAAGCCAAAATTTTGCTCTGAACCTGTAAGATTTGCAAAGAGAGCAGGATTGTGCTAAAGATAAGTATGGTACTTGCTAAGAAAATCACTCCCACACAATTTCCCAGCTTTTTTGAGCCCATCTGCTGCCTTTTTCCAGGAGGGGAAATGCTTCCATTTCTTTGCAAATAAAAATGAAGGAAAGTTACTACCATCCCTCATCCCAAATATTCCACCCCCAAGGAGTTGTGGACATCACTGTTCTAGCCAAATCAATCCCATCTATGAAAGCTGCATTTCCTTGATTAAATTCTCAGAGCTTGGCACAAGCGTGAACATTTATTGGTTTGCCAAGGTAGGGAGGAGGAAGGTTAAGATGTTATTTTCCCCTCTGTGCAACCATTTTAGTAAAGAGACAGTAGAAGAGGCAATTCTACTGTACAAATGGTCCTTAGCAGCACAGATCTTATAAGAAGCCACCATACAAAAGCCTATCGAACAAAATACTATGGGGAGATGCACAAATTATCTAACTTCTTTTCTTCTTACTCTCTTGCAGTATGAATTTGCTCAGAGCTGTAGTGATAGGGAGGATGTGTTTAACCCGTTTCCCACTGACCATTTGGCAATTAGCGTGGCCAGATGTAAAAGCAGACAGTGTTCTGTAATAGTTGTGTAGAAGTGGGAGTTTTAGAAGGGGCAGCATATGTGACAAGCTATGCCTGCTCCAAGTCCCATTTCTGCATAACTATTCAAGGTGTAGGTGTTCTGTCCTCTTTCACGTCTCATAACTCAGTCAACACACTTTGATTATGAAGGGGCCTTGAGGGGAATCCTGTGGTTTAATGAAAGCTGTTATTAGAAGCTCTAATTCTGGGTAGGGTTGAGTGTTCCTAGTTGCTGTCATATTCTAATAGTTGGAGTGCACACAGAATTAGGGACTATTTCTTTCGTGTAATTTTGGGCAAGTCAACACACAGCCTGGTGTGTAGGCCTATGCACATAGAGGGCTATGGGAAAGAACCTGTAAATCTCTGCCTACCCTGCCAATCTACATCATCTTTCTTATTAACTCGCTGTTTAGTATGAATAGCTTCTCCATTCCAGTTCCCAAACCCCACAACAGAGAAAATTATGCCTACTGCTACCTCACTGATGTTTGTTTGTTGTTTTGCTTCTTAAAGAATAATGCATTATTCTTCAATGATCTCTCCTTTTT
The DNA here is from genome assembly GCF_964234715.1 of Podarcis melisellensis. Classification (NCBI taxonomy): domain Eukaryota; kingdom Metazoa; phylum Chordata; class Lepidosauria; order Squamata; family Lacertidae; genus Podarcis; species Podarcis melisellensis. The sequence goes on from NC_138539.1 coordinate 87,358,229, forward strand.
ATTCTTGCTGATCTTCAGATTGCACCATTACTGACCAACTGATTCTCTACAGAGGGCAAGTTAGTGGTGGACTTGGTTAGATGCTAATCCTTTGTTATGTCCTTGCATTTGGAAGTCAGCAGCTGACAGTTTCTTTGCCAAATCTGACTCACTTGTGATGCTAGATAATGAAAGTGGGAAAAGGATGGAGTGCCATTTGTGGCATTTGGATACAAATAGGCCGAGTTGGACAGTGGAGGGTTGGGGCTTCATTCCCACCACATTCCTTTATGCAGGTGGTCTTACAGCAAAATTAGCTGTTGGTCTAACTCCCATTCCAAGCTGGGAGAAACTTGCCTCCCACATTCCTTGGATTTTGAAGGAAAAGAGAGGCCAGGCAAATGGAAGACACTCTATTTCTCTTTGCAAAATGTGGATATCATCAATTTTTCCAAAGTGGGTACTTCTGAAACAATAGCAGATGGCAGAGGTAAATGATTAAAACTAGAACTCAGCTTTGGTTGAATTAAGATGTCAGCTCACTGCCTGAGCTACGCTGAGTATGAATTTCAGGGCAGGGCACTATTTGGAGGAAATGGAAAATTGGAGCATTCTTTTTCAGGAAAACTTGCCAGATCCGCTATCAATTTCCAGGATTTTCAGAAAAACTTTTAGACAGTCTGTTATAGAAAAAATACAAACCTGAAAGACCAACAATTTTGCTATGATTTGGATTTAAGTCTGCTTCCCCAGGCGAGAATACACACAAGACTTGTTTGTGTGTTCACCTGAACACTTGTAGCCTCAAAGTGGGTATGGGCAGAGATGAGCGTGCTTAAGCCCCATTCTAACAGCCCCTGGGCACACAGGCTTCCTTTTAGACATCTGTACAGGGTTTCTAAGTGCATTCATGGGAACATGCTTCAAATCCTCATTGTGAAGAAAAACCCTGATAAGACAGGGATCCTGACAGTGATAAGGTCTCTAAGCACATTCAACCGAATGCAAGTGGCTGGGACTTTCATGCGCAGCCCTTCTTGTCCCCACTTTGAGCCTGCACAAGTTCAGGAAATTGCCTGAATGGGGGCATCCTTAAGGTGAAGTCAACAAGCTTTAATTTTCATTTTCAACTAGTTAATTGGGAGCCAGTTTGATGAATCCAGTGGCAGTCAGGACAATTTGTCTATTGCCTCTAACAGTTAAGTTCTTGCTGTGCTTGTGCATACTGATTAGTCACTAGGAGTGCCTGCATTTTGCTCTGGCTACCCTTTCCAGAATGATGTGAACAGTCAGCCACATTCAGTCCAGCCAGAGGTACCCAAATCAAGTGCTACTTGGAGGCTGTTTTATCTTATTCCCCATAGCAACAGCCTCAGTGTATCAGTCTCCTCACATCTAGCATCTTGCCACAAAGTTTGGCACAGTAATAGCTTTGTGTGGCAGGGAGAAAATTGCCCAGCCTGCGAGGTGCGATGCTGCGTGTAAACGGCTTGCCACCTGAAGAAGGCTGCTCTGGAGAATAATTTCAGATGGTCTGTGCGTCATGGCTGTCCATCAGCGCAGCCTTTGCTAGTGCAGGTCAGGCTCTTGGGTGCTGTTTCCTGGGAGACAACTGGCAGTCAGGAAATGTGTGAATGTCAGAAAGCAGTTTGGCTGGTGCTTCTTTGCTCTGATCTCTGCAGGCGGGAAGTGTCAACCTCTGTGCTGCTACTTCTGGCAGCTGGTAGAGCCACTCTAAAGGATGGCGAGACCTGATTAAATAGAATGCAGTTTGGCAGGCAAGAGACAGCAGGGCCTGCAGTATGTAATTGAATGGCAAGTGATGGATTATTCACCTTCTGTCCCCTCCATACTGGGAGAATCAACAGGATAATAAAGCAGAAGGGGCACACTGACCTTTGGGTATTTTTAGCTGTGTGCGCTGGGGCAGATACAGTTACGGTCATAGCTCTGCTCCTGGAAGTCCTGCAGGGAAACAGCAGGTTTCACATTCTGGTGCCTGTACATTCATTCTCCAGGAAAGTAGAGTGAGGGAAACTGGGCTCCATCTCCCTCCTCATTAAAACCGTGCTTTTTAGGATTTCCAGAAATTTTGCATACTGCTTCTGACACTGAAGATTGTGCATAGACATCATGATTAGTAGCCACTGATAGCTTTTTCCTTCATGCCTTTTAAAAGCCGTCCAAGTTGGTGGCCATCACCACTGTTTCTGGGAACAAATTCCGTGGTTTTACTATGTGCTCTGCTTCTGGTATCTGTGTGATGGCCGTGGGGGTTGTGGGTATTGATTTCACATCTTTACAGTGTTGAGTCTTCTGTTCAATGCTGAACACCCCACTGTGTAATGTTACTACATCCTTGACTTTTGTTAACTCTTTATTAACCAGCTAGGGAGAAGAAGGCTTTAAGTTTAACCCTTGCAAATATAGGAGTAAATACTGACTGAAATTTTCCACTGGAATGCCCAGCAAGGACTGGACAAGGGGATCAGAAATATTCTGCGGTTTGTAAGAATAGATGGAAGCTTGTAAATGTATATCCTTCATGCACCTGTCCTCTGTTGTTATTCCACATTAGATTTTTCAGCTGGAATATTCAGAAATGATGTGTCTTGAAACAGAGAGAGTGGCATTTTGATGTATCTTTTTTCTACCTTTCTGTAGAAGCTGTTGTCACCATCCTTTGAAATGAAACTTGTCCTTTTCCTCATCTGAAGTCTTTTCTCTCTTTAGACAACCTATGGAACGACCAGAATCTGGAGGCAGATCTTGATCTTCCCCCAGGATGGAGGAAAATCCACGACTCCTCTGGGACCTACTACTGGCATGTGCCCACGGGCACCACCCAGTGGCAACACCCATCTTGCCCCTCTGGTTTAGCACACACTGGGGAAGCTGCATTGCCAGAAACGGTATCAGGATTCCAAAGCTTTTGTGTGTATGATTGACAGGACCCATGTGAAAAGTAATGCCAGCAGCCCAACCCTTGTTCTCTCTAGGGCTGCTGTTTCTTTACATATACCCATAAATGCAGACTTGCCTGTCTCTCGTGGTGACACATATACAGAGCCTTGTGTGGTAAAATTTAACAGAGTAGTAACTGTGTACTGTCAATCCCACCTGGCACCATTTTTGTAGGTTTGCATGCTTCTGCATGATCTTCTTGTTCTTACTGGGCAACAGGGACTTCTGGCTTACAAAGCTGACTCCATTGACTGATAACATCCAGAGGGCATGAACTGGGATGGGGTCAACTGAGTCCCTCGACTGGGTGAACAGCTGTGGAGAGAGGGAGATTACAGCTGCATTTTCCATGGCGCTTCTGCTGTAAAATGCAATGTCTTAAAAAGCCTAAATTCGTTTACTTGGATTGATTTCAGTGGGTCTTCCAGGTATGTTTAGGATTGTAGCATTAGTCAGCAGAAGCTATCCAGTAAGGCACTGTGAATGCCTAGGATAAAATAGATGTAATCAATGCTAAGATCTATTGATTTGCCATAATGATCTTTTTTTATTCATGCAGTAAAGTAACATTGTCTATTGGGGTACCAAACTGCTTTCCATTAGGACTTGGCTCAATGCATCTGTTTTGAAAATCATGATAGAATTTGCGTTTTTAGAAGAAAACAAATGGAGAGTACAACAAAATATGCCCTCAGCTCCTTTCACAAGTTCTCTCCTTCACAGCTCCAGCCAGCCCAAAACAGAAGTCCTTGTAGTGCTGTTTGGGGTTTGCAGATGACATGTTTTTTTTCTTTCCCACCTTTCTGAAATGTTCCTGTGCTGTCTAAATAGTGCTAAAGGACTCAGTACTTCATTAGAAGTGTGGGGATAAGAGCTTTTTAATATCAAGGTATAGTACTCCAGACTACTATAGTGGCTTAAGCTGGCCAATTCCCTCTCCCCCTCCTCCCGGGATTTTCCTTTCTTTTTTATATAAAGAAATCCTCACAAATGTTTCATAGCTCAACTGCTCGCAACCATAGACTGAATTTCTACATACACACTTTAGCTGCTTGGCTGGGCCTCAATGTTAATAAAACAACAGTGCCACATTCTCTTCACTTTCACAACCTTCTTTTCTGTCTTCATCCAGGATCTTCAGGTTGCAACAGTAAGACGTCTGCCAAGGGAGAGACCTATCCCAAGTCCGATGGCATCGCTGCCCAGAAGGTAGGGTTGTCTCCTGGGGGCAGGAGCATTTCATCCAAACACTAGGGCACATCGAATCTGAGTAAAAGTGAAAGAGGGCTCTAGGACCTGTTCATGGTCTCTTCAGGTGACCTCACAGGTAACCCAGCTCTGTGCAGATGCAGAAGCAAGCAGGTTTGTTTCCATCCCACAAGTCTTTGGTCTAACTTTTGAGTTATAAAGAAATACTGATCCTCTGCTCCAATCTCCATCCTACTCAGATGGCTCCACCAAAATGGGAAAGGACTGGGTTTTGCAAAGTACAGGCTGGAGGTGCCTGGTCCCTGCAAATCACATCAATAGGGTTAGAGCTGACAAGCCTTTGGTTAGGACCAATGGAGGCTGGAACCATTGAATTAAACTTAATGTAAGTGAATTAAACTTAATGATGTGTTGGAGAGTTGAGAGAACGATGGGATCCACAGCTGCCACTCTGGGGATGAAGAGACGCTCGCTAGAGTTATGCCACGACTGAGAACCTCCATGTCACTGCTATGCTTGTCTACCTGTTACAGGACATCAGTGAGCTGGCATGGGGAGGAGCATCACCAGGGCAACCCAGAGCTTGGCTCCAAGGTACAGTCAGGTGAGGTGGGGGACACAGGGGGTACGTAGCTCAGAAACCTGGCTGATTGAGGAAGCCCCTTTCTTTGAGGCAAGGGGTCCAGATTCAGCATAGGTAAGGCCCTTCCTTGGAGGCTGCTGCAGAAAATTTACCCCTCTGTGAGCTTTGTTTGTTTCTTTATTAAATTTGTATACTGCCCTATACCCATATATCTTGGGGCAGTTCACAACACAATATATCAGGCTCTGCATTGGAACCTGGGAGTCTCTCTTATTTTGGAGAAGCTGGCATGTGTCACCTTCTGGTACTGTTCTGAAAATCATGGCAACTGCTTTGAATATTCCCTTGGCATTTTACAGTGCATTCCCAGTATCACTCAATATGTTTTAACTACCCTTTCATTCATGTGAAAGATTGGCTAGATGGTATAAATGAGTAATCTATGCATGTTGAGTAGTCTTATCCATGTCCTTTGTGATGTTCCCTCAACTATCCTTGAACCTTGTGGCCCCTTTCCTTGATAAAATAGCTTATCAAGTAACTGAACTATTTTTAACTAGTTAACCTATGGTTAACCTATGTGGTTTTTTTTTAAAAAAACTGAATGATACCTCTCTTAAAATTATTTTTAAAAATTACAAGCTCCTTCCCCAGAACTTAAACACAGCCCAAGTATTTTGAAATCTATTGTTTTAGTTGGATAAGTTGTAATTTTAATTGTGAACTGCCTTGTGTGCTGTGCTTGGTGAAGACAGATGACTAACTGTGCCACACATCCCTGTTGTCAGATTACTATAAACATGTATAAAGTACCCTGCCTCAGAAGAATAAGTTATTCAGTCCAGAGTTACCTAATACCTAATCAGAATTAAACAGCTCTTAAATCACACAGCACTGCAAGTCCAATTTATAGCAAAATAGTAATTAAAGAATGCTTGAGGAAGCAGGGGAGGGAAGGACTTTCTAAAAGCAAATTTTCAGGATTGGAACTTCTACCACTTCCAGTCAGATATTATCTGCAGAAGAACTTGTCTCTGATGTGGGCAGGAGATAATGGCCTACCCTTTTACGTAGGTTTATGCTTGACAGCATCTCCCTGCGGTATCATTTTGAGAGTTCACATACAATTACACAAAGCTGGTTTGCTGTTTCCTTCTCTCACCTGAAGGCGTGCCGCCCAACTTTTTTGGAGCCAAAACCAGGATGCGTGTCTTCTGGGATGCGCTCCTGGGTGCCACATGAAATCATGGCCCTTAAAAAGTGATTTTTGTTCAGGGCAAAAGCACAGCGCAAGAGTGCAGCACCCAAAATGGCCACCACAATCTCCCATGAAGAAACAGGATGTCCTGGGGCACTTGGGAAGTATGGAAATGAGGGGAAGTGTTTTTCCTACATGGGTAAATAATTAGAGATTTGGAGTAAGGCAATTAAAGACTAGTTCACTGACACACCAGTCTGAGCTATGAATCCTTAACAAGCTACAATTTGATGAGGGAAAATAAGCTAGGAAAGCCTCACTTTCTATACCTCTAGCCCAGGGGCTGAGTGTGACCCTCCAGGCCTCTTTCCCCAGACCCTCCCTGGCCCTGCACCCTCCTTGAATGTTTCTGCCTGCCTGGGATGTGTCACTGAACACTGATAATGCTTACTGATTGTCTAGGTGGAGGACAGAGAGGGGCATGAGTAGGAACTCATCTATTGTGCAAAGGTGAAAACCACATTTCTTAGAATAATGGAACTGTAGAGTTGGAAGGGACCCCAAGGGTCATCTAGTCCAGTCCCTCTTGCTCCACCCACTTTTGCCTCTGGCGTGTGAGCCATGTCCCCTCCAAAAGATTGCAGCCCTCAGGCTAAAAAAAGTTCCCCATCCCTAATCTAGTGGGACAACCTATGAATAAGGACAGACATGAGGACTCCTTTGTGACATGTTGTTGTTGTTGTTTAGTCGTTTAGTCGTGTCCGACTCTTCGTGACCCCATGGACCAGAGCACGCCAGGCACCTCTGTCCTCCACTGCCTCCCGCAGTTTGGTCAAACTCATGCTGGTAACCTCGAAAACACTATCCAACCATCTCGTCCTCTGTCGCCCCCTTCTCCTTGTGCCCTCCATCTTTCCCAACATCAGGGTCTTCTCCAGGGAGTCTTCTCTTCTCATGAGGTGGCCAAAGTACTGGAGCCTCAGCTTCACAATCTGTCCTTCCAGTGAGCACTCAGGGTTGATTTCCTTCAGTATGGAGAGGTTTGATCTTCTTGCAGTCCATGGGACTCTCAAGAGTCTCCTCCAGCACCAGAATTCAAAAGCATCAATTCTTCGGCCATCAGCCTTCTTTATGGTCCAGCTCTCACTTTGTGAGCTCTCACTTTGTGACATACAATGTGGTAAAGAATTTGGCAGTGATGGTATCAGTTGATGTTCTCCGGAAGTGTTCATGATGGCTAGATTTGAGGTACAGTCAGGGAGGGAGGGGCTGCTCCAGTTCACATGAGCTGAAACGTTCACAAAAAGCTGCCAATGGCCTGGGCTGCATAGCCAATGGTGAGCTAGGAAGGCTGGAGACACGCCTTACGGTAACCCCTCTGCCCCTCTCTTGCCAGTGCTTCGTTGTGCGTTCGTTGGGCTGGGTAGAAATCCCTGAGGAAGACTTGGCTCCTGGCAAGAGTAGCATTGCCGTGAATAACTGCATCCAGCAGCTCTCCCAGAACAAGTGTGACGACTGGGACCCTGCGGACAGGTGGGGCGAGGTGAGTGCGGGAGGCCCAGGGAGAGATCTACTCAAATGTGTTCTCCCACATAGACTTCCAGCAGCCCTTGTGCTGAATGCAGCCATAGGGGCCAACTCCTATGGGGACGGGCATTGCCCTTCCAATGGTGTGCTGGTACCATATCTTGTGGTCAATTATGTGAGATGGGGTTTACCTGCCACTGGCGGAGGAAGGGAGTGTGGTAGGTGCGGTCCGCCCCGGGTGTCATCCATGGGGGGGTTTGACATCACTGCCCCGCCCCCCTGGGACGCCTGCCCCACTCCTGCAGGTGACTAGCCCCACCCCCGGGTGCACAGCATGTGTGCCACTCTGGGCACTGAAGCAACTAGCTCCACCTCTGTCTGCCCCCTCCATATTTTATTCAAGTTGCCACCCTTCAATGGAGCAATTGATTTCCTGGGTCTAGGCACTGCTTTGCATCCTTTCCGCCTTTGACAGGGACCCAGGCATGAGCTGCTGGGTGTCCCCATGCCTCTTCCTTGTACATATTTGCCAAAAATGCACCCATTCAGTCCATGGCATTACATACAGGTGTTCCTATGCACTGCTGGGTGGATAAACATGCCAGTCCCTGTTTTCCCTAGGAAAGGGATATCATTATCGCTCTAGTTGCAAGAGGCAAGTGGAATTTTTTTCCTACCCCTGCACTGTATCTCAGTTACAGTCCTATAGTCTTCCCTTTTCAGGGCCAAAACATGGTGATGATCCTGAAGAAGGACACAATGAGTTTAGTGGATCCTTTGGACCAGAGCCTCATCCACTCCCAACCCATCATCAACATCCGTGTCTGGGGTGTGGGATGCAACCACGGCAGGTGAGGGAACCTTTGCTCTGGGGTTGAAGAGGAGAGGGCATTTTCTGCTGCTGGAAATTAATATGAAGGACAACTCCTCGGTCTTGTAGCATTGCACCAAAGTGGAGTATGGAGCCACAGGTCCTGTAGGAGGGAGAATCTTGAAATTGTGGTCTCTCTCTCTCTCTCTCTCTCTCTCTCTCTCTCTCTCTCTCTCTCTCTCCCTCTTTCTCTCTCTGTGTTGATCTTGCTGTCCTCGCCTTGCCACGAGGTCCTTCTGCTCACTACAAAGAAACCTTTGCTCTTCTTGCCAGAAACTATTACAGCTGATAGCACACAGACCATTAAGAGGGTTGCTTCTTGAGGGATTCTGCATTAACCAGATTCTTCTTTCTTTCCCTACATGCTGTGCTTGACCCAAGGGACAGGTAAGGCCCCTTCTTCCTTCTGCAGCAAGGACCAGTGCCTGGAGCCCTGCCCTTGCTTACTGGGCTCTCCTCTCCTTGCAGGGATTTTGCTTTCGTGGCCAGTGACAAGGACACGTGTATGCTGAAGTGCCACGTCTTCCACTGCAATGTGCCTGCCAAGGCCATTGCCAAGGCCCTGCATGAAATGTGCTCCAAGGTATCCCTGCTGATTCTGGCATGGTTCTTTCCCTACATACACACATGCACACACGAGGAAGGAAGAGTGTCCCAACCCCTGAAGTGCAGCGCCAGTCCCCTGCACCAGGCTGCTCTCATTTTGCAAGGAGGTGGCAGGTGGAATTTCATCCTGGTTGGCTGGGGGCTGGAAGAAATTCCTCTGAACCATGTATTCATTGGACCTCTGTATTAAATGAATCTTGTCAGATTTCTAGGAGTCTAGCAGTCCTTGTTGGTGGAGGGGCACAGCTATAAGGAGAGTGGCAATTCTGTGCGTGCTTACTTGGCAGTAAGTCCTACTGAAAGAAGGGGAACCTACTTCTGAGTAAACATTCATAAAGCAAATGGGATTCCCATTTGAATTGCAACTTCTAGCCATGTCATTGAAGACTGGGAATGTTCTTTCTATACTTTCTCCTGGGTTACCATCTAGGAGGGTCTTCTCCCTGAGCTTTGCCACCACCACTATTCAGGTTTAGGTGGGAAGTTCCAGCAGGTGGTCCCAACTTTTCATGACCTTTCTCTGTATTACAGATCATGGCTGAGCGAGCCGTGGCAAGTAGCAGCCTCAGCCGATCTGTTACCTTTGAACCTGTCACTCCAGATGACGTCTCTCTACAAGGTAACAAAAGTTACAAATCCCATGAGTCCCTTTCTGGGGCACCTGTCAGCACTTTATCAGTTCCGTGCTCTGACAGAATTGAAGTCATTATTCCCATCCTTGGTCTAAAGAAGCACCCCTGCTTCTTTCTTGAAATAAAGTGATGGTTTGGCTAATAGGACTCCCCACCCCGCCAGTTGGCTGGGAGAAGGTTGAGATAACCCTCAGAACTGTGTCTGGGAAGAGGAGAGGTTGTTCCATCAGGCGAACAGAAATGTTTGTGCTGATGAAGCATTTGTTTCAGTGTGACGTTGAATTCCTCCTTTTGCTTCGGGCAGTTGATATTCTGGATGCCGTGGGAGAGTCTGTCCGGAAATATGAAGCTTTGTATATTGGCACCTCACCAGTGTCCAAGGCCATGGGTAAGTAGCTGTGCTCTTTGAATTCTGCTACCTATCTCTGGTGTGTTCAATGGGTGAAGTTATTGCTTATGGGGCACCTCCTCTTTACCAAGTCTGTCAACCCCTAAAATCTGAAGCAGGGGCCCTTCTCTGTGCCCCAGTTATGGTGGAAGTCTTGAGAGAACCCTGTTCTCTGGCTGATGAGCATTCTCACTTTCCCTTGGATCACCCATTTATTTCTTGCCTCCCCACTTCAGGGATGGATGTGCTAAATACTGCCATCGAAGACCTGGTGGGCAGCCGTGGCCGTGACCAGTGGACTCCATCTGTTGTCAGTGTTTCAGACTCAGTGATGCAAGCAGACCAAGCTGAGGTAAGGCTCCTTGTGATACTGGCCACCCTGGCAGCTTTCTCCTCCTACCAAGTGACATGACAGTAGCCATCCTATCTGGCATCCTGCTTGCCCCAGAGGCTGAGAGACTGGAAGAGGAGCTAGACCAGAATGACAAGAGGACCGTTGGACTTTAGTATTTTACTGTACGCTAGCCATTTTCCATGGCAATTATGTGATCTAGACAAAGCTAAGCACTTTCAGATCCCATTTATTTCAGTGAAAGAGATTGATGCAACTGCTTAATTCTCCCACCAAAATCAATGGAACCTTAAAGTGCTTAGTTTTGGCTGGATCATACAAGTCCAATTGATTTCAATCACAGAGTTGAACAGTTTCATTGATCTTTTCCACTGAAATCAATGGGACTGGATTGTGTGGATAGTATGATTTAATTTATTAAATACAAATTTGGAAAATAGTTCACTAGTGGGCATGCAAACCCCTCATTAGCCTTTTTTGTTCCCAGTGATTTCAGTTTTCAGAGAACAGATGGCAAACACAATAAGACTCTGAATCAAGTCCAGAGAAAGTGACTTGTAGCTGGTTTGTTCTATTGATTTCAATGAGAACTAATCACAAGTTTCTGTGGAATGAGGCTGAGACAGTTACAAAACATCTTTCCTTTTATTGATCTTTTTTTAAAAAAATTGCTGCCTGCACAAACCCTTTTTAGTCATAAATATATATTTCTGAAACTGAAGGCAGAACTACAAGAAATTTGTTTGAATAAACATTGGTGCAGTCAGAGAAAATACCGATACATTATGTTCATAGGCTCTCACAAAATAAAACAAACTGTCTATAAGAATTATGTGCTGGTGGCAGTTCTAATTGTTAGGCACAGTCTCAAAGCAGGATACCAGAATAATGCTGCCACTTAAGATATACATTTTAGCGGTAGTCACAACTCATTAGGAGGCATTGCTGGGGTCTCCATTGAGATCCTGCATGTGCACTGACAGCTTCCTTGGTTCACTTGAGTATTCTTTACTCTGCACACCCCTTCACATGTCTTTTTAAAAAATCAACCTTCTACTGCACACCAAGAGTGCCAAAGGGTGAAGAAGGAATTAAGAAAGGAAGCAGTGGAGGGTAACATCAGGGGGACAGAAAAGTCTATTGTAGAAAACTGCTGCAGCCCATATCCTTTACATATATATATATAGTTAAGACCTTTCTTTGGATGGACTGAATTGGTACAGAGACAGCAAAAATGATATTACCGTATTTTTCACCCTATAGGACACACTTTTCCCCCTCCAAAAATGAAGGGGAAATGTGTGTGCGTCCTATGGGGCGAATGCAAGCTTTCGCTGAAGCCTGGGAGAGCGAGAGGGGTCAGTGTGTACCAACCCCTCTTGCTCTCCAGGCTTCAGGAAGCTATCCCCCCAGCCCGGCAAGCTCCGGGAGTGATGGCGAAGCTGCACACAACTTCACCATCACTCTGGGACCCATTCTGGGGGCTGGGGTCGGGGGAAGCTCGGGCTTCCCCCATCCCCAGCCCCGCAAGCTCCGAGAGTGATGGCAAAGCTGTGCGCAACTTCGCCATCGCTCTCTGACTCTCCAGGCTTCGCGCAGCTCTCCACAAGCGGTGGGAGCCTGGCACTGGGCTCCCACGGCTTGCGGAGAGTTGCCTGCATGCCAAAGCCTGGGCGCTCTGAGCTCAGCACACCCAGACTTCAAGCTTTGCGCAGCTCTCCGCAAGCCGTGGAAGCTGCCTGTTCTGGCGGCTGGGGTCCGGGGAAGCTCGGGCTTCCCCCGCCCCAGCCCCGCGCCTGGAGGGGAAATAATTTTCCCCCTTTATTTCCCCCCCAAAAAAACTAGGTGCACCTTATGGGCCGGTGCATCCTATGGGGTGAAAAATATGGTATCTGGTGAAAGAAATTACTAAAGAGTTGCCCGTGATACACGCTGGGCAGCAGCATTTTCCCACTGTTTCCTAATACCTTATGAGATCCCCCCCTTCTTTTGCTAATTTCTGCCAAATGGTTGAGCACCTGGCACGTACCATTTTATTTTAGTAAAATTGTGAAAGTGGTTGGGATTTTCCCCTGGAGCTGCACTGAGCCTCTGGGGGTGCTGCACAACTATGGGGAAGACCCCCTCCCTGCTTTCCAGTTCCAAAGGAAGGCTAGAGATGGTGCTCAAAATTCCTCTGCAACACACTGCCTGGCTTTACGTTCCCTCTGCAATCCTATATACATTTATGGAGGAGGAAGCCCCAATGAATACAAGGTAATTCTGTCCCTGAAGGAGAGGGACAGAATCTTAGTGACCACATATTTTGGGCTGGTTACTAAAGTCAACCACAGTTTGTGGTTCCCTCTGGATCTCATTGCTGTAAGGATTACAGAAAGATAATCGAGAGCCCTGCTCAAGGACTTCCGCTTGTGCAACAGGGATTCCCTCTCCCCACCCCACCCCAACAACTGGCTCTGAGGGGTCAGAAGAGCTCCAAGAACAGTGCATGGGTGGGGGGAGGAGAGGGGAGATCATTCCATCAGGCAAGCTGCAGTATAACAATGAAATCTACCTTTTTTCTTATTGTTTTCATTTAGCATGCTTTACAATGTTGGAAGCCTATGCTATGATTATGTATTGAATTTGTATATCAAGGCCACTGCATCAGGTTTATTAGAATGTGCACACAGGTTCAATATTTGGCCTAGGACATATAAATATTAGTACCTTGGATAAAACTGAAGTGCAGGAAGAATGGTGGCCTGGATGCATCCTTAAGTCTAATCTCTTTTGTGTTCTTTCTTGAGGCTGAGGATGAGGACGGCTCTTGCCTGTGGGAATGTCAGGTCCGCTATGTGACTTTTATTGGGATTGGGAAAGACGCCCACACCTTCGCACTCATTACTGACATGGGCCAACAACGTTTCCAGTGCACAGCTTTTTGGTGTGAGCCAGATGCCGGCACCATCTCAGAAGCGGTGCAGGCCGCATGCATGGTAAATGCCAAGACACTTAAGCTGGGCTTGCTCAGTAGTTCATGTCCTTTTATTTATTGACTACATTTACATCCCACCTTTTTTCCACCAAAGGATCCCAGGCGCCATACGTAAGGTTCCCTTCCAAACACTGGCCACGCACTGTTGAGCTTCTGCAAGGGGGCTGCACCCTTTGCAAGGCCTCTTAACCAACACTGCCCACTTTGAGCTTCAGAGTGGACCAATCTCACCCCACCTCCACCCCATCAGTTAGAAACCCTAGTGTTTGATCTCTGCCCTCAGCAGTTTCAAAGCATCTGAAGCTGGGATCCTGCATGAAAGGTTCTCATATGTTCATTGTAAGCACTGATGATGCTGTTGGAGCTCTCTCTCTCCCCCCTTCCCCACTTATAAATGTGGTGCTCCGAGCTTTATAAGCCTATATCACAGACTGAAAGAATTTATGTCAGGAAATAACTAGATTCAGCAACCACCAGGTTTTGGTAAGCTCTGCCCTTTGTAAATCCACAATGATTTGCTTTTTTTTTTGGTAGGTCCAGTATCAAAAGTGCTTAGTGGCTTCTACATCGCGAATGAGACCAAAGAGTGGCTCACGCTCCATCCTGAAGATGAAAAGGACAGTGTCAGTCGACTCGCCAGTCTGTTCCTTTCCTGTCACAGGGCACTCCCTGCAGAAAAATGGCAACGCGGCCACTACACGCAAGAGGGGTTTATTCTCATTCTTCGAAGCATTTCGCCAAAAACATTCCATACTACACACCCCTTAGCCCAAAATATATGGTGTGAGAAAGGGATGTGGGCCCCTCGTGATACTTAACAGTGGCCTTCCTTTGATATCCAGGTTCAGAATGTAAATAGCGTACTTTTGTCTGTTGACTCTTTCATTGAATCTAAGAGCCAACAGATCCAAGCAAATCTGGCCGCTGAGAGAGGTCTGTGGCTGATCCTAGACATGTTATGCATAGTTTTGCTAGTCCTTTGCCATGTAGATGCTATGAGAAGGAGGCAATGTTGTTTTCAGGGGGAAGAATAAACAAAGCTGCACCTGAATGTTCCGACAATGTTCCCTGGCATGTGGAGTAGGCAGCACCCAGCGCATCACACAGGCTTAAAACGTTGCTCCTGTTTGCTCAGGGTGGGTTATGGAACAGGGCAGAGCAGGCATGCCAGCTTGAAGCAGTAGCTCCACTTGGTTTTTGCAGTAAAAGCTGTGAGTATCGCTACTCTTCCTTCCCCAGCTTGTAGCATGAATGCTTGGCGTACGAAACCTGACTGCAACCCTAGGCAGGCCATGGAACAGCCACTCGTGTTAATTTGCGGCAGCAAATAGATGCTTGTGAGCCTCTGGATTTATCAAATGTCAGTACAGATACACATTTCCCTTGAAAAGTGACAAATAGTCTCTTCTTTTTGAACTGGCACACTGAGATATAAGGACTCTCTCAATCCTCCTCCCTCCCTAAATCTGCTCCCTAACAGTTTAGGGGGCACACAGGGGGAGGAGGGGGGGTCCACGTTTTATTGTGCAATTGGATGTTCTTCACACAGTGCTATGTTACACTGTTCCATCGATGCCACCACACTATTATCTCTTCACAGTGTAGCCTGCAACAGGCCTGTGTTTCTTTGGCAACGTCTGGGCTAATCCTTTAACTTCTGTACATGCTGTAGCAACTATTCTTTTGAAACAAGCCAGTGACCATAATGAAGCCTAGAATAATCAAAGGGTGCACTTAGTTCCAGTGCTCACTAGCAAAATGTCTGGTATGTGAGTGAGAGAGTCATCAGCACTCATTACTGTCCTAATAACACCAGCATGCCTAGTCAGGCACTTGGATTGGGAACAATGAATTGACCAGGCCATCACTGTAGGACCCAATGCTGGCTAGCAACTCTGACAGACAAAAGTGATTCACACTTGTAAGATGCAGGTAAGGAGAATATAAAGCTGCCTGTGGATTCTCTCCCCCCCCCCCATTTTTTTAAAAAAAGAAAGAGCCTATAAATATTGAGAGCTTATTGCACCAACATTGGCAAAAGTGACTGCTGAGTCTCATTTGATCTGTGTCCAGAAATGGGGAGTGAGGCTGGTGCGATGAAAGGGTAAATCTCCAAACACGTTCCTTTCTTTTCTGTTTGGGAGATAAGGTAACCCATCAACTTTATCTTATTTATAACTAGCCCCAGATTAAGATAGACTCAAGTCTACCTCAGTGATACTTTATATCTGATCATTTGTGCAAATAAACTACTAATATGGAAGAAATCTAGAGTTGTTTTATCTTTGGTCTCTGTTTCCAGGTAATTTTATTGGGGCTAGAATGAGCTGCTGATCTGGGTGGGAAATGAATGACTTCCCTTTGGTGTCACTGTCCAGTGCCAACTCTATGGCCATGCTCACTTCAAGGCTAAATTGGAAGTGGAAAATGCCAAGTTCTGAATGAGGAGCTGAGTCCTTTTCTATGATATAAGTAGGCAGAAAGGGGGATAGGCAGCAAGTAAGCCTAGACTGAATAGCTCCTGCCTCCTGTGGTTTGTTACCTACCATGAATGGCAGCCGAGAAGTGGAGTAAATGGAAGGAGTGAATGGATATTAGCAGGAACAGTGTGAGGTCTGCCATCTGTACAGCTGCTCATTTTCAAATGTGCCTTGGTCCAAAGAGTAGGGATATCTGCAGAGATTAGTCCTTTAGGAGAAAAACTACCAAAGGCCTATTAAAGCCCAAAGATAAATGCCTCCATACAGAGGGAACGTCTATGAAAGGGATCAAGGCCCAATGAAAACAACCTATGAGAAATTCAGGATTGTACCTTTGCGGTACGCTTAAGGACAGGAATCTTGTGATTGAACTCAAACACTGAAAATATAGTAATTCGTGCTGGATTAATTTTAGACAAAGCTGTTAAAATGACTTAACCCAAAGGGCTTATGGAAATACTGGGCCTTGGGCTGTGCACTTTTATGAAACGAAAAGGCAAAGATGCAACAGACCATTAGCTGTGCAGACATTGGCATGCAATAAAACAAAAACTCTGTACAGTCATACGTTTGCTTCAGGTTGAATCTTTTCAGGCTGCGTCCTGCGGCGACCCAGAAGCAATGGAATGGGTTACTTCCAGGTTTTGCCGCTCGCGCATGCGCAGACGCTCAGAATGATGTCACACACATGCACAGACACGACGAATCGTGACCCGCGCATGCGCAGATGCACAGACTGGGTTGCATTCTGTTCATGATGCGAACGGGGCTCTGGAATGGATCCCGTCCACATTCACAGCAATGCATGTGCAATGCTGTGGGGGAACCGTAAGGAGAGCCTGCTGGATCAAGCCAGGGGCCCATCTAGCCCAGCAACCTATTCTCACAGTGGCCAACCAGATGCCTTGCGGGGAGCCCAAAAGACCTGAGCATAACCGCACTCTACTGTCCTGTGGTTTCAAGCAACTGGTATTCAGAAGCGTCACCGCCATCAATCATGGAGAAAGAACAGAGCTATCACCAGGGTTATTAGCCAAGTGGAGTATGTGTAGGAAATACAATACAATTTTTTGTTTTATTATATCATATAAACAGGCAGGCAAACAAATGTCATATAATCCACACAGTGACTGAGATGCAATGCCTATCTCTAGCTACAACACATAAGGAGGATTATGGTAAAGATAGCAAGGTCACTTAATATGGGAAATATCATAATGACAGCAGCATTGATTGACAACTAGCATGAAAAAAGAGTCACATGTCCTGCTGGTATGATTGCCAGGATGCTCCAAGATGAAGCTAATAAAATGCAGAACTAGTCATGCGTGAGCTGCAGTGATTGCCAAAAAGGGCAAACCAAAGATGAAAACTTTTGCCATCTATATCCCTCTAGTTAGGTTACGGCAATGTGTTATAAGGAGGCTGTCTTGGAAGATGGTTCAGAAACTCCAGCTGGTGCAACATTTTAAGCATATTACACTGATCCTGGCCCAACTACACTAGCTGCCAATTAGTTTCTGGGCCCAATTCAAGGTGCTGGCTTTGCCCTATAAAGTCTTAAATGGCTCAGGATCATACTACCTCAAGGCCTGCTTCCTCCCTATGAACTGACCTGGACCCTGCAATCATAAGCGGAGGCCCTTCTTTGGCATACAGCTGATGAGGGCCAGCGCCAGGGCCAGTTCTGGGAAGCCGGCAAGCGGGACCAGAGCCCAAGAGCAACTCTCCCCTCCTGCGGTTTCCAGCAAGCATTTATGTTTTTAAACTGTTGCTATACCTGCATTGTCTCTGTTACACCTAATTGCAAATTCAAATGTATCCCTATTGTGTTTTATGACTTCCTTGATATTGTATGTGGCTGGAACTGGTCTGTGACCGAAATAATAAAAATTCCTCCTCCTCCACGAACTGCTCTGATCCTGGCTTAAAGCTGCCCGAGTTGGTCTCCGCAGCCTCCGGAGGGAGTGAGTTCCGCAGTTCTGACCCAGCGCTGCCTGAAAAAGTCCTTTTGTAGCCTTATGAGGCTTTGCCCTCGGGTGGGAAAAATATTGTGCCTGGGAAAGGGAAGTGGGAGTCAACAGACACTCGAGGAATAGTTTCGGAGAAAAGGCTTTTATTTCTTCCATTCATGAACTGGTAGAAGGAGCAAGTGTGATAAGTCACAAAAAAAGCATGCACGAAATTCACAGTCATGTGCACAAGCATATATACCCATTTCCAGTTCCCTCCTCCTTTCTCCTCCCTCAGGAGTCCCTCTGAACATGAACAGAAAGCTGTCTTGGGACTATTGGGACTCTTGGTGCCCTTCCCAGGAAAAGGGTTTCAGAGTGTTCAGATATGTTTCAATCTCTTGTTCTGGCCTGGTTCCCGGACAGAAAACAAGTTGCAATGTGGTTCTTTAGCAAGGCCAGAAGGCATGAGAAAGGCCTGAGAAACAATGGACTGTTCTCTACCTTTGTTACAGCAGAGCGGAATGTTTCTGATGCTTCGCTGCTGAGAAAATGATTTTGAAAAGCTCTGAGAAGCTTTGAGCCTGCTTTGGTAAAAGGGTGACTTCGGGCCTAGGTGAGGTCACCTGTCCTCACCTTCCTTCACTTTCTTTTCTCTGCCCAGAGACATTTCTTGTCTTTCTTTTATACATTTATTATTGTTGTTGTTGTTAACATGGTTATTAAAAAGGTGCTGCTTTTCTGCACAGCAACGGCGGGAACCCACCGACTTGTTATTATTGTTTTAATTAAATGTGTATATACATTTTTATTTTTCTAAGTATTCCCTTTGAGTTACGCAGCAACCTTTCCCTCGGCGGCTCACCTTCTGAGCGTGCCCCCCTGGCTGGCACTGGGCCGCAGGAGAAGGGCGCGGGGCGGGCGAGGCCGGCCAACCCCACGCCCTCCCGGCCGGGCTCCCGGGCTCCGCCCGACACCTGCCAAGCGCCGCCCGGCCCCGACCCAGGGCCGCCTCCTCCGCGCATGCGGGCCTGGTGTCCTTCGCCCTTCCCTCCGGATCCGGCCCGCCACGTCACGCGCCGGGAAGGCCATGGCGGAGCTCTACGTGAAGCCGGGTGAGGGGGCGCCGGAGGGGCGAGGGGGCGGCGGAGGGGCGAGGGGGCGGCGGAGGGGCGGGCTGCCGGCGGAGGGGCGGCCTTGACGTCTCGCTTTCCTTTCCAGGGAACCGGGAGCGCGGCTGGAACGACCCGCCTCAGTTCTCGTACGGCCTGCAGCAGCTCCAGGCTTCCGGGGCGGCAGGAGGCGGCGGCGGCGGCGGCAAGCGGGGGATCCTGACGCGACGCCCGGCAGCGGCTCCCGGAGCAGCACCGCCGCCGCCGCCCCCTCCTCACGGGCCAGGTGAGGAGACGCGGAGATTGATTTTCCTTCTTTCTTTCCTCCCTCCCTTCTTATTGTTTTGTTAACAGGGAAAGCGTAGAAACCAAACCAAACTCGGGACTATAAAATCAAGGTTCCCACCCAAATCCGCTTCGCTGGCGGATTAGCCCTCTCCGTCGCGATACGTTCACTTATTCAGTCATCCATCTATTTGTTTCATGGAATTTGTAAACAAACCAGCAAACAGCCCCTGCAAGCGGCTCTCTGAATGTGACCCCTGCAGGAGCCTCTTGGACTGTCCATCTCTTCCTGTGCTGAGATGGGTCAAGATCCCCACGCCTGCCAGGAACGCAGAGCCCACCTCCAGAGGCTCTCCCTCCCTCCCTCCCTCCCTTTTCTTTCTTTCTTTCTTTCTTTCTTTCTTTCTTTCTTTCTTTCTTTCTTTCTTTCTTTCTTTCTTTCTTTCTTTCCTTCCTTCCTTCCTTCCTTCCTTCCTTCCTTCCTTCCTTCCTTCCTTCCTTCCTTCCTTCCTTCCTTCCTTCCTTCCTTCCTTCCTTCCTTCCTTCTTTCCTTTTTTTTTCCTTCCTTCCTTCCTTCCTTCCTTCCTTCCTTCCTTCCTTCCTTCCTTCCTTCCTTCCTTCCTTCCTTCCTTCCTTCCTTCCTTCCTTCCTTCCTTCCTTCCTTCCTTCCTTCCTTCCTTCTCTCCCTCCCTCCCTCCCTCCCTCCCTCCCTCCCTCCCTCCTTCCTTTCTCTCTCTCTCTCTCTTTCTCTCCCTCCCTCCCTCCCTCCCTCCCTCCCTCTCTCTTCCTCCTGCAGCCAACTTCACTCCAAGCCACAGGGCCTTCTGTAGAAGGAAGGGCTGCTGCTCAGAAGTCTTGCTTGCATTATTAGTTTTTAAAAAACAAAATTGTACCCATAAGAAACATGCAAAGAGCTGAAGCTATTACAAAGGGCAAAATACATAAAACAGAATGAAATACATTAAACAGTTAGCTTTATTATTAAAACCAGACATTATGTGAGGATAAGCGCTTGCTCCCCTGAAGACCTCAACTTGTCACCCCCACAAACGTCTCCCTAAAATTGCCACTCTAAAGGCAAAGCTGGCTGTTTTTTATTTGTATTCTAATAAAATGTTATTCAAATACCCAGTCGATCTCCCAACTGTGAGATTTAACTTGTTGAACAAAGCTGCTCTTAATTCTCATAGACTGGGCAGCCAGTAAGTCTTGAGGCAGATTTCCTCCATGTGGGCAAACTCTCTTCATAAGTGATCCAGCAATAGTGTCCTTCAACTATACTATGGCAGAACACATAGGCTGGAACTGCAGAGCTGTAAAGGCTTTTCTCTGTTTAATATTTGTGATGCTGGTTACATAGTGAGGGCAAGGAGTCTAAATGGATAGTTTGGCATAGGTAAAGGTAAAGGGACCCCTGACCATCAGGTCCAGTTGTGGCCAACTCTGGGGTTGCGGGGCTCATCTCGCTTTATTGGCCGAGAGAGCCAGCGTACAGCTTCCGGGTCATGTGGCCAGCATGACTAAGCCGCTTCTGGCGAACCAGAGCAGCGCACGGAAACGCTGTTTAACTTCCCGCCAGAGCGGTACCTATTTATCTACTTGCACTTTGACATGCTTTCGAACTGCTAGGTTGGCAGGAGCAGGGACCGAGCAACAGGAGCTCACCCTGTCGCGGGGATTCAAACTGCCGACCTTCTGATTGGCAAGTCCTAGGCTCTGTGGTTTAACCCACAGCGCCACCCGTGTCCCCAATTTGGCATACCAAGGGGCAAATTTGGACAGACAAGCAGAAGCGCAATCAGCACAAAAATCATGCTTTAAAATATGAGATTTCATGTGGCGAGATGTCCAAACTCAGAATGTCCAAAGGAAGGCCATGCTTATCAATAACTTGTAGCATTTCCTAATTCCAAGATGGGCTTGAAGATCATAACGTAAAACAGAAATAAAAGTCAGTTCCAGAGATTGACAGGCACACAGCAAGAGTCACACAGGAATTTTTCTTTATGAACATCACAAGTGTGACTATGGGTTCCCACAATGAAAAGTGCTGTGAGAGGCCTGTGAAAATTTCTCAGACGAGTCCAGTCTGCCTTCACAGTTCGCCAGAACTCATTAAAGTCTTTAATATGGTTTAGGGTTTGAAGCTGGGCCAGGATATTTTGTAAAGTAGATGTGTTTGCATCTGCCTGTTAATGCTCAGTAGCCTTTGAGTCAGCTTTTTTTTTTTCATCAGCCATATTTTTTTCAGTGTTGGTTTCTGCCGCTTTTTTTCTTTCAGCAGCTCTCTTGTTGGTAGACATCTTAAGTTGTAAAGAGATAGTAGAAAGTTCATTTACCATTTGACATTAATCTTTTGGCAGCACAGAGCTGCTTTCCAAGTATTTAGTCGGAGCGATCAGAAGGACGTCCCTCACAGCTCCATTCCCAGACCGGAGGCCCCACCCCTTTCTTCTTGGAGAAAGTTGTGACCTGCTTAAGGATTACTGATGCAATTCCTGGACCCACCTCAGAATTGCACTCTTTCTGCTAGTGGTTTCCCATCAGATATATCTATTTAAAAATATTCTGTGAAACTCTCAACATGAAAGTGCTTCATTCAGCCCAATTTTTAAAGGGATCAATAGATATTCTTCAGAAAAACTGGTCATCCTCTGAGAGCTATTTGGTTTTGATCAGGTGGTTGGGTTTTTGTGTGATGTGTGTTCTAAGGAAGTGTGTGCAGAAATTCTGAGGGTGGGAACTACATAGCTGAATCAAATTTATTTATTTACTTACACAAATATTTGTATACTGCTATTCTTAAAAAGAAATGAAAGCTGTGTACAACAATTGTACATAAAAACATACAACAAAAAAATACAAAGTTGGAATCAGCTAACTATTGTGGAAAGCTGTCTTCTTAATTCCCTGCATAAGCCTGATGGAATAGAGAAGTTTTCATCAGATGCTTAAAAGTTGAAACAGAAGGTGTCTGCTGAACATCTGTTGACAGAGCGTTCCACAATACTGGGCAAATGACATAAAAGTCTTGGTTTCTATCTAAGGGGTGTAGCTTTGCTTTGCTTTGCTTGCCTGATTCTGAGACCCAGAATTCGATTTTCTCTATACACTGGTTGTATGCTTGATTGTGTCTTTCTCCTGACTTGTATTTTTAGCACCTGGTCCAGAAAGTGCTACCTGCTCAGCAGCGTCGTCAGCTGTTCCACCGCCACCGGTGGGCTTGCCTCCTCCTGGTTTGCCAGGCCGCTCTATGAGGGTAGATGCCACAAACCAACCCGCCACTGAGGCTGGAGAGGATTGCCATGTGGAGGATGTTCTTGCCCCCTTGAATGAGGCTCTGGCCAATTGCAGGAGATCTGTACCCGTAAGTAGAATTGCTGCCTTTTCAGGATTTCCCCATTTTACTTTGGAGGGAAGAAAGTTCTTTTGCCTCTTTATGAGCAGTTGTGGTCTGCTTCGTTGTACTTAAGTGATTAGTTGATCAGCTAGAGCAGAGGGTGTGGGGGCACATTTGGAAATCTAAGAAGGTGTAATGGGCACCATTTCACAGAAGAAAAAACTGGCACCTCAAAAAAAGCACTTTTTTTTTAAAAAAAAGCTGGCCGCCTTCCCCCACAACTCATGCCCCAAGCAAGTAGGTAGCAAAAACCCCAGACAAAACATCTTCTAATAAACAAATGGCATAACACTCCCAGTAACTACAGAAAGACGAAAAAGAAGAGAAAGATAGCAAGCAACCCCCCCCCAAAAACAACAACAACATAAGACATAGCAAACAAAAACACAGGCAAAATGATCCCCAGATTTTGGAGACATTCTGGGGAAAGGGAAGTAAAAGGATGAGATAGCAAGATGCTTGCAGTTTTCCAGCCACCTCTATGTGCATGTAAGCCAAATACCTAAAGAATTGAGGTGCTAATCATTAGAAATATATAGAGTGAGGCTTCTATCTCTTGCATTACTGTGGATCACATCTCAGTGTAGCATCTAACATTAAATGGTTTTGACTTTCTGTAACTGGAATTCCACCAGGTCTAGATATTATATAAAATTGGAGCTCTGTTGTTGTGGACTTCTTGCAATGAGGGCTTGATTAATGTGTCAGGCAGTGTTGAAAAGATGGCATCCTCAGTGAGCTAGAGACTGTGCCAGACTCTGAAAATAGATGGTTTAACTAGGACATCATATTGAACTATGGTTTGGCACGATGTCTGCAGTGACAAATCTTAGGTATAGCTATTGCTTTAGCAGAGATTAGAGTGAAATTATAAAACTGGTAGGATGAAAATGAAGGCAGGCGGACAGCTTTACCCAGGTTTTGCTTTTTTGTGAGCTCAAAGCTAATGAGGGTTTTGCCATTCCCTTTTGTCTTAAGAGGACCAAGAAGACTGTGGTGAGAAGTTATAAACATAACCTTTGCGAGATGTGCTTCCTAATAAGAATTGCATTTTTCAGAAACAGGTTTGTGATGACATCAGCAAGCGCTTAGGGATCCTGCAGCAGATGTGGGTACAAGGGAAACTCTCTGCCCCAGTGAGAAAGGGAATGAAGATTCTGACACAAGGTAAGCAGCAAGGACAAGGTTCAATGCTCTGCGGCAACATTCCTCATTGTAAACCCTTATCTTACAGCCTCTGGCCACCTTAAATAATCCCTATAGCAGAACTACTGCTGCAGTAGGATTAGCATGCAGTCCATGTGTGTGGCCTGTGGAGCCACAAACATCTGCATTCCTTAATTCTTTAGTGACTTAGGAGCTAGGGTCAGGGGAAGCAGTTGAATTGGGCTACTTTTTCATTACCTTTTGCAGTTCTGAGATGCTTTCTTTTTACTTTCAGAGCTCAAGCAGCAGCACTGGGATGCAGCTGATGAGATCCATCGCTCACTAATTGTGGACCACGTCACTGAAGTGAGCCAGTGGATGGTAGGAGTGAAAAGGCTCATTGCAGAAACAAGAAACTTGCATACAGAAGATCTGGCCACAGAAGATTACGAGCAAAAAGTTGAAACCTCTTTGGAACCAGAATGCCAGTAAGATTAGGGCAAGTCCAAGGAGTTGGCAGTATAAGACTGGGCCTGCAGGGGACTGATTTCCTAAGCAGCAGAGGAAGGTGTTTTATCTCCTGAGCATTGGTGACCTACTCAAGTTAATTTTTGCCAATCTGACCAAAGCTCAAAGCTTAAGGAGAATCTCTCAAGTAAGCTGGAGAATTCTGTGTAGCTATTTGAAATTGGTGACTGTGGTTAAAAACAGCCAGCCCTTTCTGGACTTGGTACAAAATGGAAGGAAGTGACTTGGTGATGCAATTGTAATGCCAGTGTACAATGAAAGTCCAGACTGATACATGTGGCACTGAAACTAAGAGCTTGCACTTACAGCTACTGCTGCTCTGGAGTTCATTTCAGTCTGGATAAGGTTCCTGGTCTTCATTTACAGGCAACGACCGATTTACATGTGACTGCACGCATGCGCATTGCGGCAACCCAGAAGTGGCTGGAAAAGGGGGTGGAATGGGGAGGCGTGGGCTTGTGCATGCTCCACTGCACATGATGACCTGAAATGCACCCCCCCACACACACACAGATCCGGTTGCATGTACCTTGTATTTTTCATTCAAATCTTTCTAGGAAAACGTAGACTGTACAAAAGTGAGGTCTCATGTTTCCCAGCAATTGCATCTCCGTCCTCAGCAATTCAACCAAAATGAGGGGATAGATCATGGGTAGGCAAACTAAGACCTGGGGGTCGGATCTGGCCCAATTGCCTTCTAAATCGGGCCCACAGACGGTCCGGGAATCAGCATGTTTTTACATGAGCAAAATGTGTCCTTTTATTTAAAATGCATCTCTGGGTTATTTGTGGGGCACAGGAATTCGTTCCTCCCCACCAAAAAAATATAGTCTGGCCCCCCACAAGGACTGAGGGACAGCGGACCGGCCCCCTGCTGAAAAAGTTTGCTGACCCCTGGGATAGATGCTATTTCTATTTTATTTTAAAGGAACCATTTTTTTACTGCAATGTCTTCATTGTAGAGAGGATATTGTGCTGCTATAATTTTTTTACTGTAACCCTCTACTGGCTTCCATTCAACCAGTTCCCACTGTGACGTTCTTTCCACATGCCCTTGGGGCAGCGTGGAGAATATGATGACAACAGTTGCTGTGCATCCTGCTTCTTTCAGTCTTAAAGACTGCAGTTTAATTCTGGAAGTAATTTTTCCATTGTGGCAACTATTGAAGGTTACTATAGTAATTCAATTAGTAACATTCCATTAACCTTTGGGTGGGGAGTTACTGTTATTCAGCAATGATCCTTCTGATTGGCTGACAGCATCTAAGTTTTTGTGGTTTTTTATTTTTTTAAAAATTGGAATACTGTGTACACAGTTTCAAGGTAACATTATACTTAATTTCCCCTTTATCTCACATGGGGTTCAAACCCAGAACCCTGAGATTAAGCATCTCACGCTCTACCGACTGAGCTACGACAGCTCAGTGACAGCATCTATAAGTTAAGGCTTATGTTACCTTAATTTTGCTAATTCTTAGAAAAAAGTCTTGTATCTTAACTTGTATAATACACATATTAAACGAGTTCCCAGCTTCCAGCTGTTGGCTGCAAATGGGCCTCTTAAATGTCTTGCTGTACACAAGCATAACAGCAGCTAGAAGCCAATGACACCTCAGAAACAAGGTGTCAAGTCTGCATCCTCCATCTAGGCTGTACTGGCCATTGCCAACAGTCTACATGTTGGCATGATTCACACATTATGCTAAACCAAACCATGGCTTAGTATGAGCACGTGGGTTCTAGAAGAGACAGCAGCCACTTTGCTCTTCTGCCATGCTGAGCTAAGCCATAGTTTGGCTTAGTGTGTTGTCTGAACCCAGACTTATGGTTTAGCTCTCTCCAGACTAACCCATGGAGTTGTGACCAAGGGTTGCCCTATGATTTTGCTCCTCTTATCTCAAGTGTTCCAAGAAGCACCTCCCAACACTGCAACACCAACAGTGAAAAACAATAGCAATTGTATTCAGTGATTTACTTCCCAATGTTTTAGATTCAGCTGCCCTGCCTTGGTTTCTTACCTACTAGAGGCAGTTTGCTCTACAAATATAGTGTCCAAAGGAGTCAAACTGCAAGTCAGTGTAGGGCAAACATGGAGCACTGGACTAGCCATAAAGCTCACTGGGTGACCTTGGGCTCCTTCACTAGCTCTAATCTGCCTCAGGGCTGAGAGGAGAAAGCTGGGGAGCTTGGTCAAAATTGTGCATAAAAAATAATAAACTGCTAGAATCCTTGTGTAGTTTGTTTTAAATATAAGGACTCATACTTTACGTAGAATAAAAATACAAGCATACCCATATATTAAAAGACCCTACAGGAAAGGTGGGTGGCCACAGAAGGGATTTTTTCTTCAGTGCGTCTCAAACTTTAGTCCACCACCTGTAGTTTCTCAATGTAGACTCTATACCAACAGTCAGGGAGTTCTCCAGGGTTCAAACAGCTTTCTCAGCCTTATGTAGAACTGCTGGAGGCAAAACATGGACCTTCTGCATGCAGAACATATGTTCTACCATTGAGCTATGGTCCTTCCCAAAGATAAATTTTAGGTACCACTTAAAAATGCTTTAGCTTTTGGCAGCATTACATTTGATTGGCTCTTGTTTGTGTACTGGTATTTAGTTTTAATCTATTAGCATGATTAATTTCAATTTTAATGGTTTTAAAACCATCTTTGGGTAGTAGTCAAATAAATTTTACTCAGAGTAGACCCACTGAAATTAATGTGACTGTTAGGTCTACTCAAGAAAGGCCAACAACATATGCTGCTGCAGTGAAAAAGGTACTTGGCTGCCTTTGAGCAAATGGTTTTTACCCACAATACCCACATGCCACGGCATGTTTCCCAAATTCATACATTGTAGGCTATTGGCTGGGCTAGACTCAGGTGTTAAAAGGGTGTTGGGAAAAGTTAGCACAATAGACACCTCAGATTAGGGAAACATTTGGTTTTCAGTCTCCATTCCCTTGATCTCAGCCCACACCCAAGAGGCCCTGTTAAAAATGGCCTTGTGATGGTACTGCACACCTGCAGCTCTATCTTACAACAGCAACAATCTCTCTGTGATGCTGGAGATACAAGAAAGTAAAAGGCAGACATATGCTCATCTGGAAGGAGTGTTGGGCAGCAGAATTTTGGGAAGTTGTGTTTGCAGAAATCTGATCACAAAACAAAACTTATAGCCAATCCCCACCGTGGCTCTTTGGGGATGGCCCCCAGGCCCATAGAAAGATATTTACAAATAAGATACTTACAACTGCAAGAATGCGAATATCAAGATATTGAAACTATCTAGGTGTAAGCAAAGAAAAATATATGACCAAGTATGGCCATATCAGAGAAATTGAATTATCAGCTTGGATTAAGCAGAGACTTAAATAACTCCCCCCCCACCCCGTTTGGGAAAAAAAATTCTTCATGCAACAGCCACATAATCCTAATACAATACACCAACGTCCAGAACTTGTTACCAGCACCACACAATATTGATATTAAAAGTTTTTCTTCAGAAGATCTCTAAATACCGAGATACAGGGATATAGTTGTGAACTCTGATCGATACTCTGATGCTGTAGAATCCTTCTGACTTCAATATTTTAATTTATGGATATGATTTGTAATTTGTGAATTGTCCTAATGCATTCCAAGGCTATTAGCTGTGTTTTTCTTTTCTGTACTCTATCTTCTTTCATGAATAAAAAAATAGTCTCCCCATCCGAGAGATACTTGGTAACATCCAAAATTAGTCATACTTCCGGCTAATGTTGGATATATGGGGTAGCTTTGATTATAAGGAAGAGGACTAAAATACAACTGTCAGTACGGTAATGTCCTAATATGTAGTTGCAGTGCAGACACACTTGGAATACTTTGCACAATTCTGACAAGCCCATCACAAGGTATCGTAGGGTAATAAAAATGAATGGGGAACTGGAATACCTTTCCTACCAGGAAAGACTATGTTTGGAGCATAGGATAGTGTTTTATAAAATTATGTATAGTGTGGAGATTCATTCATTAGCAGTGGGTTGTTGGTTATAAAAGACTGAGGTGAAAGCCCTTGATTAAGGTCATTTTGCAATTTGTACCAAACAATTATGTCACTGTTAGCTTTAAGGATTGTTTTTTTCCCCCTTGATACCATAAAGATTCACTAACAGCATTGTAGTGGAATTCCCTCCACCACCCCCAGGTGGTGCTAGACGAGCTGCTCGACAAACACAACTTGGACAGACTATCAGAATAATGCAACCAAACAGACACTAACAAATGCACATGGTACAACACTGAAAATGAGAAGTGTGTGTCAAAATCTTGCTCCTAAGGCTGGTGAAAAACATCCATGTCCTCCATTTAATCACTCTTTAACAAAACTCTCACAAAGGGAAGAGATGTGCTGCTCTTGCTGCCACCAGAGGCTAGTCTTTGTCCTAATAACATACATTCCACAGGGTACACTCCCAGCTGAGTTTGTACAGGCTACATTCCTAGTCATGTGTACCAGAAATGAAGGAAGCCAGACTTGCTTCCAACCCAGGAATTTGGGTGCAGTGGAGATTTAAAAAAACCCTAAATTACTATTTTCTTATGTGTTTTGCACTTGTAAAGGACAGGTAAACATCTCTTCCTCAAAATTTACACCTGTTGAATGTAACGTTCAAACCCTGCAAAATAGTAAGACTCTTTCTTCACCTGGGAATTTTGTGTGTTCAGGCAGGCTGGAACAATGTGCAAAAAGCTACTGCTGTATCTTGGAACTTTGATGTCACAAGGTGACCAGATTTGGCAGTTGAGATCACACTTCTATAAACGGGAATCTACTCTCAATTCACTTTACATATTGCAGTATTTGGATTAACAAAAACCCCATCAAACCATGTCTACTTGTCCATCAGCTGACTTCACCCAGCTGGGTTAATTTCCTGTGGGTTAACTTTGGCAGGTGGGTGGGCTCTGCCCATCTGTTAAAGTTGGCCACGGGGTAGGGAAGTTACACAGATATGGCCTGCCAGGCCAAAAAGGTTCCCTACCGATGCTCTAGGGGGTAGGATCTGAACAGGAAGATCTTAGTTCAAAACCCCTTTCAAGTATTAAGCTCACTGGGGGAGCTTGGCAATTGAACTGCTACATAGAATTACAGATTCCCAATTCTTCTCTACATCCTGAGCATTTGGAGAACTTACTGATTGTATCTGCCCACAATAAATTTGATTATTATACACAGAGTCCTGCATCATACTCACCATTGGTTACCAAAAGACTAAGTGCACCAGTGTATTATGTGCAGCCTTGCACTATTTAGGTGATGAGCTGCCTTTTCCCTAGTCAGCAACTAGTTTCACTACTGGGCCACACTGTGAAGGAGATGAGTGTGTGGCCTGCTGGCAAGCCCCGTTGTGTTAGAAACAAATTAGCCTTCTTCTGTGCACTCCAGCCAAACACAACTTAGTATTTCTGCTTCTGCACGGCAAGCTCTTCCAAATCCAGAAATACGACAAACTGTGTGACAAGTTAATTAACTGATGTTGAGGTTTCATATTAAAGTAGCCAGTTTTAGAGCATCGCTATGAAATATGACTTAGGGCACCAGCACAGTAAAGTCACCTACTTCCCAAGGAAGAAACATGGCTTTGGCATAGCATCTCGTAACTCTGCAAGTCCATTTTTGAGAGTTGAAGTCAGAGAAGAATTTTCCATGTTTAAAGATAATTTAATTTTAGTTCTGAGGTGTATGTTGGGTATAGATACCTTAGGTTGGTATGGAATGTGTACTTAAATATGAATCTGTTACTTAAGTGAAGGAGCTTGATGTGTTGTTATATGTACTCTTAACACCTGCTGGTGATTCTTTGGTTGGTTTGTTCTGTGTTAGATTTCTGAGTACCTACTTTAACCTGGTAGACTGTGTCCGCTGAATAAAGCTACCCTTGGCTACAGTGCTGAGGAGGCAGCTACCATGGCCGTCCAGTGATTCAACCATATTCTAGATTTCTCTGACTTTCTATCAAATACGAGAACAGATAATAGTACTGGAAACAGTGTTGTATATAGTACAACAGTTTTCTAAAAGTGCTGGGAATCTATTAACGATCTTAAAATTAAGTACTGACAGTACCAATCCAATGGTACAATCTTGCAACTGGTATTTCATTAAAATCATTACACAAAACTTATAATGTTCATCTTTTTATTGAATATTCAGGTAAATATTTCACATTAATACAGGCTACATAAAGTAGAGCCACTATACGACATGAAATTTACTCAACGTTTTTACTTTTAAGTATGTAAACAATTATACATGTATTTATCACCCTAAAAGGTTGAAATCATGTACTCATCTAGTTCTCTGCTGCATACAAGTAGCATTCAGTAGTGTTTAGCCAAAAGCACTAGGTTCATCCGATTTTGAGTTCAAAATGGCTAAACTAACTGGAGAACAGAATCAGTTGAATAGGTAACTCATTTTGTTCTTACACAATGGGCAAACAAGTTTCTCTTGTTATAGCCCGCAGAAAAATTGCTTAGTTAGGCACATTAAAAAAATTCCCAAGTTCTTCCAAGGTCATATGTTTCTCCAAACAAGGCTTAAAAAAAAGAAAAGGAAAGAAAAAGGTAGGCCCTCCTAAATCAGTTGACGTATTTGAGGTGCATGTTTCCAATGTGAGGCGCCCAGGTGCCAGGCCAAATCTACAGGAGGAGAAACATCACAAAATAGTTAATTTCAGAGTATGGTTCCATCACCACTATACAAAGACCTACAAAATCAAGTACTGCAAAAAACCAAGTTCTAGCTGACTAAAGCTTGGCCCCAACACCCAGATTTAATGATCAGCTATCCCACCAAGACTCCATTTTGAAGTACACTTAAGGAAAATGTAACATTAGGATGGAAGAATGAAGACACTCCTAGTACTCTTACAAAAATTCAATTATATTATTTAAGGCAGATGTTTGAAAATTTAATAGTACAAAAAGCATTAATTACTGCACCTGCTGAGCATCGGTACATTCTGTTGAATTTTGGACAACCTTTATCATGGGATTCCATGCTGGATCTGGAGTATGCAGTCCATTGAAGAGAGGCCCACCTGGTCCATCAGCTAGCTGAGGATGAGACGGTATAATAGTGCCTCCATACATGGAAATTGGAAGGCCCTAAGGAGAGACATGGCAATTTACAGAAAATGGTAGCAGAGAAACAGGTTTACAGATCAGTAGCAATTTTATTTGTAGTAACTAATGAGTACAATGCTACTGTTATGCAGATATTATCTGCAAGAATTCTACACCACCTCTAAGAGGCTCCCGAGCATAGACTAACCAATTGGGATATTGGACCTAACAGACCTTCATGCCTAACAGCACATTTACCTACTGTACTGTAAGGTAGGGGTGACCAACACTGTGCCTGTGGGCTCCAGAATGCCCATAAGTACACACTCAACTAAAGCTCAGAGTAGACATGAGGGCCATTTCTATTGGGCGGACTCCAATTATAGAATGTTCTTCCCAGTGAAGCCTGTCTTGTGTCATCTTTTCAATTTCATGTTAATATTTTTCTGTTCTACAAGACTTTAAGATCTGCCTTTAAGTCTCTGCGATGTGGTTGATGCTTTAATGTACTAAACATATTTAATGGCTGCTATAGTTATATGCTATATATTGTATTTGATTGTGCTGGTTTTCTATTTGGGTTTTGGTGCTAATTTTGGTATAAGTATAACATGGCTGTTAATTATTAAGGTTCTTTTAATCCTCTATACAGTTCCTAGACAATTTATAAGCAAATAGGGTGGGATTCACCTAACAGTCCCCACCAACAGAAACCCTGCACAAGGACTTCTGCTTGGGAAATGGGGCTCCCCCCCCCAACTGGCTTGAGGGGGTCAGGAAAAACCTCCTGAACAGTGTTGGGAGGTCTGTTCAATCAGGCAAGCTGGAATACTTGTGCAAACAGAATGATTGGAATTCCACCCATAAACCAGTAGTTTGGAAAGTCTTCCTCTCCACAGTACATATACAATCCTTGATACTCAGGAGTAACTCATTACTGTGTAACAGGCTCTTCTTTCCTATACACAACAAAATGTAAGGCTGTTGTCACCTGGCAGTTCACATGGCTGCCAATAGCTGGGCACACCAACTCCAGTGTGACAACAGAACAGCAGGTAGGCAGCTGTGCAAGCAAATTGCTCTGTGAAGCACCTCCCTCTCTTTGCTAAATGCAGCTGCACCAAAGTTTAACAGAAGGAAGACACTTCAGAGAAAATTGAAGCATCTCTCCCCTCCTTTAAAAGGGGGTGGGACTTGGGGCGAGCTGTAAGGAGATAGGCAAGGGGTGAGTGAGGTGTAAAGGAATGAGGGAATGGCCAGGTGTGTGGGGGGGGGGGCGGGGAGAAGGGGTTTGGCAGGTAGGCAAGGTTGGCAAGTGGAACAAGCGGAGATACACAACAATACATATTAATACACAAAACGGCAAGCAATGCAGAATGTTATCCCCAATTAGCACAAATTGCCTATTAGACACCCCAGACAAACAGAAGTGATGCTATTCTGGAAGGACTGGAAGCTGAGAAGCTCCCAATGTTCACAAACAGCTTCCATTGAGAGTACAAATTCTAAGAATGTTCCTACAGCTGTATGATTTAGTTTGATTTGAAGCAACTGTGTGGAGCTCTGTGCATAGTATGACTGTGCGCAAGTGTGAGAGAGAAACTTTTGAAAGCGTACTTTAGAGAAATCTACAAAGCTGTTCGGCATAGGCTGCTGGAAAATATTTGAGGGCGCCACTATTCCAGAGTCATCTCTCTCCATCGGCTGATGTTGGGAAAAGGTGCCAGGGTCCGACAGCTGCTGATGAACTGGATGATTTCCCATGACAGGCTGAGACCAACCTGACATGCCTTCTAGAAAGATAACGAAGCACTTGTTTAGGGATCAGAAAAATCTCTCGTATTAATCAAATTTTATCTCTCTTATTACCCAAAAGTTAGAAAAGCTCCTTCTTGCTGCAGGAAGAGCCCACCCAACTCTACACACACTGCTCTTCAAGGGCAGTGACCTTCCCATGGCAAATCCAAGGACTAGTTCTCAGTCCTCATTCTCCAAGATTAATGACTGTGTCCTTTAACAAAGTTTATCTGCCACCCTCCTGAGATTGCTGTGGCCTGAGGTTTAGGAACATGAGAAACTGCTTTATCATAACAAACTGTTTGCCCATCTAGCCCAAGTATTATCTGTAACTAGCAGCAGATAGTTCTGTGTCATCCTTCTAACTGGGGATTCCAGGGATTCAACCTGGGACTACCTCCATGCAAAACAATTGCTCTGCCATTTAAGGGTACGTTGTCCCTTTCCCTCCTCACCAACATCCTCTTGTACAATGTCCTGCCAGTGTCTCAAGCCAAACATGGTGCTAGCAGGACATACCTGCACAACAGAACTACTTAGTAGTAGCTGAAACTTCACTTACTGATTCACTGCAGCAATACCTACTCCCCAAGATACAAACTACTATTTGAAATTCAAAAGGACTTGCCTCTTCAGAAATAGAAAATGCTGCAGTAAAAAAATCAGGAATTAAAACTCCAGCCATTTTCATAGGGTTCCCTTTTTGCCAGTACCTCCCTTATTTGGGGTCTGATCCCTGCACATCAAAGGCACGTATTCCCCCCCCCTTCTTCCCATATCCTAGAAGTTGTCACACCCTGGCGCCACTCCCGTTTTGGTATCTCCAGGTTCTCATCTAGCCTCTATACGCCCTATACAATGGTCTTCCATATCCAATTTACTGAAAATTACTTATCGAAAGATCTTCCTTCCTGTTAACTGCTATCTTCAATTGCTCTGAATGCCTCTTCTAAACCATTGTGTCTCCTCCATACCGATCACCCCTTTCCAGTTTCCTACACTGACTCCATGGGAAGCATTGCACTGACTTGAAGATTCGCTTTGGAGCTCTCTCTACTCATGTGTCTTCATTCCTTTCATGCTGCACAAGGCTCACCATCAGCCACTTTTCCCACTCCCCTTTCTCTGAACTTTCTGCCATGCAACAGTTCTGTATCCCTGTATAGACTTATTTTCCTGCAGCTCCACTTCTTTAGCCACCTTCCTGGCTATTCTCAGAAACACTCTTCTATTCAGGGCTACTACTGGCATTATTAAATTCCTGCATGGAAGATTTCCACTCTTGCACAAAGTAGGAAAAGCACAATGTGCAGGAATACATGTTTAAAGTACTAAAGATGTTTAAATAATTTCTGTCTAAACAATGGACTCTTTAGGATTTATTTAGTTAAAAGCGGCTGGGAACCTTTATCCTGTATTTGCAAATTACTGTTTCCTTTAACTCTTACAATCATTTCCTTTGAGATACTCACCTGAAACATTGTTAACACCAAATGACCAGATACCACTGTGTCCGACAGGAGCTGCAAAGTTGGTTCCCAAGGGGGTAGGTGTGACAGAACCTCCTTGACGAATCCTAGCAAGTCTTTCTGTTCCAATAGGCGGTGGCACCTTTCGATCTTGTGCTGTGCTCCCTGATTTTGGCTGACCCAGAGAAGAAGGTGCAGAAGCAGCTGAAAGGGGCGAGGATGATCCCGAGGAAACTGATGGAATAGGAGATTCACCTGATGAAAAAACAGTTCTCTTGCTTTATCACACATGAAATGCTGAGTTACCTTAACTGCTGCTCTAGGAAGTTTCCACTAGAGATGAAATTCTCAATGCTTCAGCAAAAGTACACTTCTACTGTAATCAGCGGGATTTAAATACTAAAAACATTTTTTTTTGGTAAAGTATCAGTATTTTAAAATAGATGAAAACTGTGTTTTGAATTTTAATGCATCTTAAATTAGGTTATAACATGGTGCTTCATTATATAGTTTATTATTAGCTTATGTCTTCAAAACTGTACATCCATCAAGGAGCTGTTTGAGAACATAATTCAGGGAATGCATTGGCAAAGCAGACCACTTCTTATTGGACAATGGCTGGGATTGCTCACCTGCCAAAGGCAGCCCATGGAGTGCAGTGAGATTAAGATCTGACTTGTTGGCCAAAAGGGTCTCCCTCCCTTCCACAAATGTCTCTAATCATCAGCCTCAACAAAAAACTGGGTCACCCTGCCTAAGTTATCTAGGCTCTTTAAACTTTTATACTTCAGAGCTATCTGCCAGATTTATTGTTCTTTGTCCCTGACTGACATAGGAGCCAATTGCTCTCTAGTTTATTTACTAAGCTTAAAAATAACTATAGGGGACGTTTTCTCCATGACTGATCTATGAAACAGACTGGACTACGTGGTGTTCTGTTAACAAGCACTCAACTGATTTCCCCATCTCCATACACCAATGTCTAGGATAAATAAGCCACTAAAGAGAGAGATAAGGGGAGAAATAACCCAAAGGCAGCCAGCCAGCAGCTTCCTTGTGGCATATAATTGCAGCCTCCTCCAAATCACTTCTGAACAAACAAAATTATCAAGAGCTGATCTCATTCAGCAAGCATCCTATATAGACCAACTCTAGCTGAATCTATAACATGACTTAAGCATCACTTATTTACATTCAGATATTCTGAACTTGTCTGGGATCAGAGAGAGAGAGAGAGAGAGAGAGAGAGAGAGAGAGAGAGAGAGAGAGAGAGAGAGAGGGGCAGGCAGTTTAAAAGTATTGGGTCTAAACTAAAGCAAATGTGCAACTGCATGCATGTTTCCTTTAAATTGTTTTTAAGACCAGCAGTGGTCATAGGGAGCTGCAAATTTGAGTGGGTAAAGAATGAAATGGGAAGGGTATTTTTATCTTCCTTCCAACAGAGAGAAAAGTAATTGTGACAGATTTGTGTGTAGGGAAAGCCAGATGGGAAAAGTCAAGCAACCCTCACTCCATCAATTCTTCTACTCAAACTCTCTGAAAAGGAAGGGGAACCTTCATGTGACTGCATGTTATGTCTAATTTGGCCCCTTTTAAGCAGTTCAGTAATTTCATCTTTTCAAATTGCCTCAATTTCTTTAATTAATGCTGAAAACAAATTTATGTGTTAGAATCATACAGCCAGCAAAAAGGTCAATACCAACAGACTGAAGAGTTGAATTAGACAGACCCCCAAAACTCCTACATGAATTTGTAGCACTTGTCCAAGGGTGTGGTGAAAAATGCTGTCTGTTAAAGCTGGGGGTCCCAACAGGTGCTGGCCCTTGAAGATAAACCCGTGCTCCTTGAATGTTTGCTGAAAAACCAGCCATAGGCGCTGAAGAGGAGTTTGAGGAGCTGCTGGATGGATCTAGAGAAGGTAAGTCTACAATTAATATGATTATGTCTGAGAAAATAACTCCAAAGACCCTACTTGTTACCCAGTTATACTACGAATTACAGAAACCCTCCCATCATAATCTGATGAGGTCTGTAGGATAAACAGATTCTCATTTATCTTGATTTCTATCATTAAATAGGGCTGGGTTACATTTGGGATTTTTCTAGCCTGCCCATATAATAATTAATTACATCCTGTGTTTTAAATATTACTTGCTTCTAGCATGAACTGCTTTTCACAATCCTACCTAAAATTAAGGAGAATATTTATAGATGTTCTGTGCATAGTTGAGTTGGCATAAATAGTTAAGCCAAGATAGGGGAAATTATTTGTTATTGCCATATTGGTCAAATGCCCAGAATATACAGTAATCTCAAAATGGCATTGTTACCTGTATAGTTTTGCAGTGCAAACATTTTCAGACTGAGTCAAACTAATACCAGCCTGGCTTGATTTGAGCATTTCACAACATTAAACTGTCACTCTTACTGCAGGCATTAAACATTTTTTAAAACATCAGGGAAGAAAACACAACCAGCATAGAATTCAGTTCAAAACCACCTTTTTAGATGATGTAGACCAGGAGTGGTTAACTTGATGTTGTTGGGAATCCAGTTCCCATAATCTCTGCCCACTGGCCACATTTGCTGAGATAAATTAAAATACATCTGGAACAGGTTCCCCATCCCTTCTGTAGACTCAATGAAAAGATTTTGCTCCTCTTTTGCAGCAAAAGCCAATAATGGGATAGTCTGCTGCTCAAGACCATTTTCTCATGGTTGACTAAGCAATCTTGCTTGCATATTTAGGTTCTAAACTAGCAAGAACGCCTCCCCAGATGGCTGAATATAGGTGCTTTTCCACTTTACCTCTCTCTATGTGGTTTGTTGCATCTACTGCGTGGTGTATTTTAAGAGCTCTTACAGGGCCTCACTTCATCCCCAGAATGACTGTGGGATAACTGAGGGTCACTATTCTGGTTTGCTTGTTCTTTAAATGCCACCACATAGTGGATGGTTGAAAGGCTTCTAAATTAACATCCCACGAGTCTCCTTTATGTCCATTAGTACACACATAATTT
The DNA here is from genome assembly GCF_964234715.1 of Podarcis melisellensis. Classification (NCBI taxonomy): domain Eukaryota; kingdom Metazoa; phylum Chordata; class Lepidosauria; order Squamata; family Lacertidae; genus Podarcis; species Podarcis melisellensis. Next base: position 87,395,815 of record NC_138539.1, read on the forward strand.
TCTCACAATGGAATTCACATAAACAGGTCACAAGGATATAGTGCCCATGCAATGCAGAACTTGGTTTAAACTATGAACAGCAGCAAGTTGAGTAAAATCCTTCTTAATCTTATTTTACCAACTATGGTCTCTGTAAAGGTTAGTACTATCGGGACTGAGGCTTAGAAAGGCATCATTACATCAATGTGTCAAAGATAAATATATGTAAACCACATCAGCAAAGATTCAGAGTGGGGTTTTTTTTTAACTGAACCCTACTGGAATTCAAGTTTGAGAATGTAAGAAATCTCAGAGCTGACTGAAGAGGAATTATCATCTGCTAAGTATAAAGCACAATGCAAAACCTTAGTGCAAGCATAACATAATCAAAGAGTGTGGCTTGTATTGACTGCAATTAAAACTGGTCAACACCACCAATCAGCAACAGAGGGAATGGCCATCCTTCCATTTCCTATTTAATTATGCAACTTATTTTTATCTCATTATGGTTCTGACAAGAGTTCAAAAATAAAAAAGCAGAGCAAAGCTTTAATAGGTGGAATGCTGAGAAACATTTTCCTAAAATGCAACTTTTGGTTCCATTTTGTTATGGAGTAAAGAAAAAGGCTAACTTATCAATGAATCACATTATCTTGTCTTAGAGGAAGAAAAACACAGGAAAGGGGAGGGACTGGTATGAGGGTATGTGAAGGATTAAACAAAAAGTCCCCATCATCTATATGGGCCAGAATTTTTCTTTAGGATGTTCTGTTTTCCCCATCATTTCACAGAAGTTACCTGAACCAATATTGTGTGCCAACGTTCATTCTACAGAGTCAAACCAATTCCCCCATCTCTTGGTTATATTAAGTCACATTATGAAGAAAATATCAACTGAGTAAAAATAATCAAAGACCCAACACAATTCTTGTTTTCAGTATTCCTCTGGTTCAGGATCACAGAAACAATTTTAAAGTTTGGGGAAGCTTTTCAATTGCTATCAAGAGGCCATGAAGAATTATCTCCCTTTCCATGCAGAACATAGCAACTCACCTACAGGACTAGTTGAAACTCTCTGGGAAGGAGGCCGGAACCCTGGAGCCTTGGAGTTATCAGGATGCACATTTTCCATGTGCCCCATCACAGAGTTACCCAAAAACGTAGACTGGACAGTGTAAGGTTGGTCTGCTGCTCCTCGTGTGGACAGTGGGCAGTCTCCCCATCCCTGGTTAGCTGGCACCTGGTTGCTATCAAAAAGACTGCTAAAGTGATTGAAGAGTGTTGCTGGGCCAAATGTAGGAGGCAAGGATTTGTTTGCTGGGTTAATATGCATCTGAGAACCGTTCATAACGTTCATGGGCGATGACAGCTGAACTGTGGGTGGTGGCCCTTGCGAAGGTGTCAAAGGTACTGCATTTGTAACGAAAATGGACTGAGGTTCCTGATGTATGTTTGCATTTGGTACCATTGAATAAAATGAATTTCTAGGTTGCATTCTGTGAGAGACACGGGGTGCTGGTACAGCTAACTGAGGTAAGGTACCATTGTCCTGATTATCCGTAGCAACCGATCTAGGTGAAGCTAAGCTTAATGGAGTAGGTTCTGAACTGGAAGAAAAAGGCATAGATATGGGAGGACTTAAGTCAGACATATTGGTCGGCAGTGTTTCATCTTGCGCGTTGTTTGGAGGTGCAGGACTGCTAGATGTGCACGTTTCTATGACTCCTGAAGTGCTGCCAGATGAGATATTGCTGCTAGCAGCAACCGATGATGGCACACATGCGTTTCCAACAGATTGTTCTGGTGTTGATGCCTTTTCTTTGGGTACTGGGGCAGAAGAAACAGCATCTGTTTTAAGTGAAGACTGCTGTGCCTGTGGAACACTAGCGGGTAGAAATGTAGTGGGAACATGCCCAGTGTTTTCAGGTGCAGGAGAAGCTGAAGGCAGTGTGCTACATGTAGTTGTCACAGTTGAGATCGCTGTCGTCATGGTACTTGTTTTAGGAACGCAAGCGAACAACTGTTTCCTGACCGATGATGGAGTCCGGTTACTTGTAACACAGAGTGGCTGAGAGGATGCAACTACTGAAGAGACAGTACCAGGACAAGTGGGAGCTAAACCCGTGGATTCAGGCTGCAAAATATTGCCATTCTGGTTAACTACGCGACTTGAACTGTTATGCTTTGGAGAGCTATTTGTGCTGCCTGGGTTAACTGGCCTCACTGGGAATGGTCCCCAAGTGTTTGGAGAGGTTGAAAATGTTCCTCCAAATTGGGCCATTGGTAAGCGAGGGTGACGAATTTGTTGCATAGTTTGGGCAGCCAATATGGCAAAGTGAGGGTGGGAATAAGCTAAGGGAAGAGAGACTGGGAAAGAAGAGCGCACGTTTGCAGGGACATTCTTGCTTAATTTGTTAGCAGACTGGAAGGTAGACAGCGTTGATGACTGAGAGGTGACAAGAGATGGAGCTCCAAGGGGAAATGAGTTTTTGTTTGAAGCTGAAGCAGTACTGACGCCAGATGAAAAATTTGTATGGACTGACTTGGTGCTGGAAGCCGGTGTTCTTATATGAGTTTTAGGAATTAAATCTTCCAGTTCCTTGGCAGGATCTTGAATAAGGGCATTAATAAGTTGCACTGCATATCTTGTTGATTCTGTTCCACCCCTGAAATAGAGAAGGCAGGATCATCTTTAGAACACAAGCCTCAGTTCAGTACAACTTAAATCCAATTGAAAAACATGAGCTTTAAACATTAGATTTTAGGCACTCTACCTTATTGTGATCATTCTCTCTCCATTTTTATCTTTTTGTTTGTCCACATCAATATGAGCACCAGTGACATCCTGGATTGCTGTGATGTTGCACCCACCTCTTCCCATTATTCGAGAAACAACAGATGCTGGGACAGAGAGCTTTTTTGACCTAAATGACAAAAATTATAAATGTTTTGAGGGCTTCCTGCTTTTAAGTTTAAGAGATTTAGGTAGTATTATAATATACTCGGCCTGAAAAGCAAGATGAGCGCTGCACCCCATAGTCGCCTCTGACTGGACTTAACTGTCCAGGAGTCCTTTACCTTTAACCAAATATTATAGTATGTCATTTTGATAACTAGACAGGTATCTCAGGATAGTTAAGTGATATTCTTGCGGATATTCTGGGCCTTGTTAGATGTGTGTTCTGGGCATGTGAATTTTTGTTTAACTTAGGCTAATAGCTCTTCAGATAATGCTACTGTAATTCACACATTAACTGCCAAACTTTTAAAAAGCCCCCCTTGAGAATATGTGTACTACTGACAAACTGAATGGTTACTATGCCTTTTAACTGCTATGCATGCTTTAGAACTGGAGATATACCACATATTTTACCCTACAGCTCTGAAAACACTAATGAGGAAGCTCCATGTGTGCTGAAAGTCATGGAAAGGTTTTTGTTGTTTTTTTAAAAAAATCCCTGTTATTATATATCTTGTACTTGTTGAGTCACTATCTTTTCCTTTAGTTATTTTAAAAAATGACATTCCCTCCAACAATTCCAGCAGCCTTGGAAGTTTACAAGCCCTTTCCCCAACACTTCCTCACATGGATTCTATTTTCTTCCTCTCTTCAGCTCAGTTCCGACAGTGATACATAATCCCCTGTAATCCATACTCCCTGAAGTTCTAAACCCTCATTGATTCCACCCACAGCCTCATCTACAGCCTATTCATAAATCCTCTTCAATTCCAATGCAGAACTTTTGAATGCCACCAAAGTACCTTTTTGCTCCTGAAAGACAGCGTCCGCCTCTCTGCAGCTGAAACTGTTCAATTGGCGTTGACTGCAGAGTGTTGCTAGGGGAAGGGTCCTTTAAAACTCTGCCTACTTGCCTGTCAAGGATAGAAAATACAATTTCCTTAGTTTTCTAGGCAAGAGATGAAAAGAGTTTCGAGTCATACATTTTCAAGCTCAGGTCCAGACAAGAAAACGTTCTCTCATTCTCCCTGTTTTATTTGTTACATTTATATATTATCAATCTCTGTGGAAACCCAAGGGATCTCCAAGCCAGATATTAGCAGGTCCCAGATCTACTCAGCTCTACACATATGGAACTATTGTAGGCACTTCCAAAACATGTTCTAATTATACCCTAGATTAGTCAAGACTAAAATATCACAATTATTTTAAACACTAGGAAATCTTAAGAAACTGGTGTGATAGGCATATGGAACCTAATATTGTACATAATGTAGATGGCAGTCCATTTAAGGCCCATTGAAATCAGTTGAGCAGTTAATGGCTTATTGTCCTCCCCATTTCAACAGGATTAAGTACTTCATTAGAATCACTATGCTCCAGACAGGGCAGAATCTATAGCTCTGCTAGGATAGCAAAATATCTCTTTTTAAAATAGTTTGACAGAAAGGGAAGGCTTTGGAAGCATACATATTTCTACAAGATTCACTATTGTTAATATGTTTACAAATGCATCAGCAGCCAAGAAAAAAGTTACATCAGAACTGTTACATATGGAAAAGTATATGGTTTCATATTAATGGCTCAGATTTAAAATGTCAAAGTTTCCTGTACTGAAAAGCAGTTCACACGGCTTCTAAAAGATCTGTATTGTTTGCATCTATTAAGTGTACTTTTTATATTGTAAATAGGCCTGTGCTCCTCGGCTGAAGGGTAGTACAGAAATTAAATTATTAATAATAATAATTTATTTATTAAATTTATATACTGCCCTTCATCTCAAGGCAGTTCACAAGATAAAAATACAAGATAGAAGAACAAAATAAGTAGTTAAAACAAAAACCCCTCCTCTCACAAACACATTTAAAAAACTGTAGAATCCTAGCTATCAACTTTTTCCTTTTCTTGCGAGGAACCCTATTCGGAATAAGGGAATTTCCCTTTTTTAAAAAAGGGAAACGTTGACAGCTATGTGTAGAATATCAGTCAAAGGCCTGGTTGAAGAGGAATGTTTTTGCCTGGTGCCTAAAGACATATAATGAAGGCACCAGATGGACCTCTCTGGGGAGAGCCTTCTACAAATGGGGAGCCACTGCGGAAAAGGCCCATTTTTGTGTTGCCACCCTCTAGACTTCTCACAGAGGAGGCACACAAAGAAGGGCTCAGATGATGATTGCAGGCTCCGGGTTGGTTTATATGAGGTGAGTTGGTCCTTGAGGTATTGCAGTCCTGAGCTGTTTAAGGCTTTATAGGTCAAAACCAGCACTCTGAATTGGGTCTGGAAGCTAATTGGCAGCCAGTGTAGTCAGGCCAGGATCAGTATATGCTCACACTGTCTTGCACCTGTAAGCAACCTGGCTGCCAAATTCTGCACCAAATTCTGAAGTTTCTTAACTGTCTTCAGAGGCAGTCCTACGTATAACGCATTTCAGTATTCCAACCTAGAGGTTTCCAGAGCACAGACAACAGAAGTTAGGCTATCCCTGTCCAGACAGGGGCACAGCTGGGCCACCAGCCGAAGCGGATGGAAGGCAATCAGCACCACTGAGGCCACCTGAGGCTCAAGCGACAGCAAAGGATCCAGGAGTACCCCAAGCTGCTCACCTGCTCCTTCAGAGGCAGTATAACCCCATCAAGAGCAGGCAACCTCCCATCCATCCAGACCAGTGCCTTAAGTCTTATCTGGACTGAGCTTCAGCTTGTTGGCTCTCATCTGGTCCATTACTGAGGCAAGAAAACGGTCCAGCACACCCACTGCCTCACCTGCAGATGCTAAGGTGAAGTAGAGCTGTGTCATCAGCATATTGCTGACAACGTACTCTGAAACTCCAAATGACCCCTCTCAGCGGTTTCATGTAAACAGCAGAGGGGATAAAATCGAGCCCTGAGGAACTCCACATTGACGGTTCCACGGGGCTGCAGAGCACTCCCCAAGCATCACCCTCTGAGAACCACCATCCAAGCAGGACTGGAACCACTGCAAAGTGGTGCCACCTACCCTCAACACAGACAACTGCTCCAGAAGTCGATAGTATTGAAAGTTGCTAAGAGATTAAGAAGAATAAACAAGGACATATTTCTCCTGTCTCTCTCCCAGCAAAGGTCAACATACAGGGTGACCAGAACAGTTTCTGTGCCAAAACCAGGCAAAAAAACCCAATTGAAATGGATCTAGAAATTCAGTTTCCACCAAGAGCGCCTGAATCTGGTGCATGAACATCCACTCTACAACCTTGCCCAAGAACGGGAGTAGTTTTACCACTGTCACCTTCAAGCAGGCAGGGACCAACCCCTCTTGTAAGGCTGCATGAATCACCTGCCTGGCCCAGCCAGCTGTCTCCTCACTGCTAGTTTTTTATCAGCCACGAGGGTCCAGAGCATAAGTGGTCGCCCTGACTAATCCAAGCACCTTGTCTGCATCCTCAAGCCTTACTAACTTAACAACAACAACAACAACAACAGGGCTCTTACAAGAGAATTGACAGTCTGCTTCCCAGACACCCAGCATCTCAGCTTAATGGGGTGCATACACAAACCTCAGGCTCAACTCCCCGCCTCCATGTGCAGAACCTTCACTGTGAACTAGGATCCATGAGTAGGCGCTGCTTATGTGATGCTACTTAACACTTAAGTTTGTGTGATAGGAGAGAGCATGTGACCCTAATGTTCGCTCCTCAACTCCACAGCATTTAAGACTTATAATGTATGTTAAAGTTAGCAAATGCCAAGTGCTTTTTTAAAAAATCTGACACGTGTATCCACTACCATTCGTATACTGTCACACCTTCACCCCCAATTCAAAACTGACCAAATTACCAATCATGTTCAAACTGGTCAGATGCCATTCATGAAACTGCATGAAAACAACTTACCTTCTCACTACTTCTTTCCAGCCTTCTTCTCTTTTTTGCCCTCTTTTTGGACTAGTCAGATTCAACTTTATGTTCGGAGACGTCAGAGGCAGGGACACAGATTTATAACTTGTTGTTAAGGAGTTTGGATTAGCTTCACCTTCAAGTCTAAAAACAAAGATAAGTTTGATTATAGATTGCCTGCCACCAAACGATCAAAATCTCAATTCCAATTACTGAATTCCATGTAAGTCAATGATACAAATTGTTATCAACAGAGTCCTCCAAGTGCTCAGGCAGCATAATCCTATTTCCAGATGAGTTCAGGTGAGCACAGAACATTTGTTCCTAATACAGGAAGCTCTATCACCAGATCAGCACTAATGACTATGTAGGGGGGCACTTATTTTGATAAAAGATTAATAACTTTTGATAACACTTAATGGCAGCATAAATTATTTTGCGGCAACAGTTGCATTAATTATGTGCAAAGGGGATGGGGGACTGTTGAACAGCCTGCTTACCTGAATCTAGTGTTCTTATGAGTGGTAATTATGCAGATACGCTTAAAGGTTATGAACCTGTGCAGAGCATTGTTCAGAACTTTTTGAATTTAAAACTAACTTTGGGCACGAACGATCTGCCCAAGTGTAGTGTAAATGTACCACAACTTCCTGCTTGGCACTTAAGTATCATAGTTATACAGCTACCTGCAACAAGGAAGACCAACTGTGTGGATGCACAGACAGCTATGTGGGAAACATCAATTTCAGGTAAGCAACCTCAGCTTTGTGGTTTTTTGTGGGGGCACAAACATAGGAGATTGGTAAGCTAGTTATTGAGATACTGGATGCAGGTATCGTCATATGAACAAGGATAAGGATAGCCCATATCTGAAGTGTCCACTCAGCTTAAGTTGACAACTGAAGCCAGGTAGAACAATACATATGGAGCACCATGCAAAGGCTGTGACTAGACTGTACTCAAAAACCATCTGGTACTTGGTATTGGGCCAGTTCATGTTACATGGTATGTGAAGAGACCCAATTAGAAAATTCTGAAGATTGCACTTGGAAGATATTCTCCCTAATGATAAAATGGTGGCTGAAAAGAGAACTGAACAGAAAAATGTGGAATTCACCCCATAGGCCATAAGCACTATAGTCAAAGAGCAGATCTTTTACACCAGAAGTATCTAGATTTAGTCTTAGAAGGTTTGAATGATGCAGAGCCAGAACTAGTGTGTGCCTGGGCAGACCAAAACTGGTATATATTGCAACTATAACTGAAATCCATCTGGCTGTGACCATGAAAAGGACCTTCTCCATAGCTGTACCAAGGCCCTGGTGCTCACCTCTGAGACAAGTTTGTCATGCTTCTGCCACTTGAAACGATAGTGAATGCCAAAGATTTTTAAAAAAGAAAACTTGACTTTGGACTATAACATCTGGTTTTAGTAGCTGGCTGATTTTGAGCTACTTAGGTATGTCAGTTGTAATTGTTTCATCTTCTGTTGTTTCTTTTAAATATTTGTTTTATCTTTTTATGCTATATAACAACAACAATTTATACCCCGCCCATCTGGCTGGGTTTCCCCAGCCCCTCTGCTTAGATCTTGTAAAAACTTGATGTTTTGTTATTTTAATAGTGATGTTCTTAGGTACCTTGTACTATTTATAAAAAATGTAAGGTATGAATCTTTTAAATAAGACGGAACTAGCTAATCATGAAGCGTAGGTCTGTAGCCAAAATGTATTCACAGGATCTCTCTAAAACAAGCACGGGAAATTTTTAAAGGGTCTTAATTAGGCCCACAAGGCTGTTTCCCTCTAACCACACCCACTTGCCCACACATGACATCAACTGTGGGGGCAGGCAAACCCACAACTGCAAAGGAATGACCAGGAGCATTAAAGGGATCTTCCCACTGTTCCTTATCAAGCAGTAAATTCCAGTGGGCCTTGCATTCGGTACTAAATTTTAAAAGGTTCCGAATGCAAGCCTTGCTTGCACAGGGACAATACCGTGGTACCACTGGTTAAATACTTAGTTCATTCTGGAGGTCCGTTCTTAACCTGAAACTGTTCTTAACCTGAAGCACCACTTTAGCTAATGGGGCCTCCTGCTGCCGCTGGAGCACGATTTCTGTTCTCATCCTGAAGCAAAGTTCTTAACCTGAAGCACTATTTCTGGGTTAGCAGAGTCTGTAACCTGAAGCGTATGTAACCTGAGGTACCACTGTATAAAGTGCACCCTAATATTCCCAATAGTTCCTTTGCAGTCATGTCAGGTATGGATGGGACAGGTGGGTGCAGTGGGGGGAAATGGCCTTGTGCATCACGTTAGCCACCCCTGCTCTAGATTATGGGGAATTGGAAACCATTAGCATACCTTGCCTTGGCTAAGCAACACACTTGCATGCGAATGGTCACTGCTCCCACCAACAGGAAACCTTTGATGCAGGAGGATGGCAATTGCTAAGAGGAGCACACAGGTGTTCATGTGCAGAGCAAGCAGCATCTGTTACACCCACCTTCACCACGAGGTCAGAGAACCTGCTGCCCAACCCTGTCTTCAAAGTTACATTCTGGCAACACTAGATGCTATCATTTGCTGTTACTGTTGTCCTGGAGGATTAACGTGCAGCTGTTGTTTTTAATTGCTTTGCTTTGTTTTTGATCAGGAGGGATGGATTAGAGGTTACTAAGGAGAGCTCATCTCCTTAGTAACATCTAATTTGGGGAGCTATAAGGTAATTTAAAGCCTCTAATCCCCCAACCTTGAAGCCCAAAGTCCAAAACATGTGCATTCAGAAACAATTCAGCATCAAGCTAGCATGAAAAAGACTCATTAAAAGCTTCAGTAATGGAGATGTAACTTGTGACTCACCTGGTTTGCACTTTGGAAACTGAGGTGTTAGTCTTGTCTTCCTGAGAAGGGAGCAGTACTGAGGCATATCGTCTCTCGCCTGAAGAGTGTGTGTCCATAGTGAAGTTTAGTTCCTGGCTTTTACCACCGCTGCTGCTCTCACTATTGCAATCTGTGCTGTCTAAGTTGTCAGAATCACTATTTCCACCAGCACTACCGCCTCTTGGCTCTCCGTTGATTTTATTTTTATCTGCTTTTTGCTGTGCTAGAGTTATATGCTGGTCTGGCAAAATTATCTGCACATTTTGAGGAGTGTCTTTTGTTTTATTCTTCTTATTCTTTCTATTTGTGCTGGGAGTTGTTACCACATTGGCCCTCTTCTTTCCAAAAGCATTTGTGAAAGTAGTTGATGTTGCAGATATTCCAATAGTAGTTGTAGTGGTTGCACTTGGAGGCTCTAAAGGAACTTCTTGATCAACTGAAACAAAACATATTTTTAAAAAGTAAAACTTAATGATGGGAACAGTGCCCCCCCAAAAAAAACCTGTATCAGAATGGTAGTGACTTGTACCATGACATTAAAGGCAGAGTTTTTCTGCAAGTTAGACCAGACATTTAGCATTCTGGTTTTAAATCTATTTTTTAAATGCTTTACTAGCTGTTTAAATCACAACTGACGAATTAAAAAAGCACTTCTTTTGAAACCTGCTATTCTAGGAACTGTTTGTTGATTTTCTTCTGTATGGATCATATAGAACTATATAGCATCAATGCATAAGGTACTTTACAGGGTAGCAAGAACTCAGATGGTCTGAAATTGGACAATATTAACATGCAAAGCTTCATTTCAGGGGGATGAGATTCGAAGGTGATTTCAAAAGCTTTAGGGAAGAGGTAGCTTTGGCCGAGTTACTAACAAGGGAGTAAAAAAAGTGACAGTACAACTTGAGTCCCATTTTTGCATTACCCCAGAGTTGCTGCAGAACTTCTTCCCACATGGTTACGGTAGAGATGAGATGAGCCATTCAGAAGGGGCTGTAACCAGGAGTTACTTTACCCAGTGCCATAGGAATAAGTGGTGCTAAAGTCAGTTCCAGTCATCAGAATTATGGGGGGGGGGGGTTAGAACCCAGGTGTGAAGAAGAAACAGGAAGGGATACTTGAGAGAGAGCAGGTGATTGTTGGATGGCCAAGGGTAATAGACACAGTGCCTACAGTATCCATTATGTAAGACACACAGATCCTTTCCCAAAGCAGAGTTTAAATCTACAGTTTGACTGGGTTGTGGCAGAAGAGGAAAGATAAAGATTATCCTTTGGGGCTGTCTTGTTAGGTGGGGCATGGGAGGCACTGTAGTAGGTTGGCTCCAGAGCGTCCTAAAGGATCAGTCCAAGGTGGTGCTGGGGGCCTTCAAGTTCTCACCCTTGATTTGTGGGGTGCTTCAAGGTATTATTCTGACCACACGCTGTTTAACATGGAGAGTTGGACTTTGGTGTCACCAATATACAGACAACACCTAGCTCTAACCTACAGCCAGGTCTTTTTTTCAGCCGGAACTCGGTGCCATTATAAGAGAACAATGGAAGCTTTCCAGGGCAAGTTAGGGCACCTCTTTTTCTAGAAAAATAGCACTGCCTGCATCTTCCTGAAGCTGGGGAACATCTGAACAGGTGTCTGAAAACGATTCTGGCATACATGAGGGTGAACATGCTGAGGCTTAATCCAGACAAGACGGAGGTGCTCTCCATGGATGGAATGATTTAACAGTCCTGAATGGGGAAGCACTCTGGTTTGCATCCTGGGATTATGCTAGGAATACCTTTTACCAGTTTAGGCTGATACAGCAGCTATGGCCCTATCTAGAGAGACCAGACCTTGCCTCAGTAATCCATGCACAAATTACATCCAAGACATTACCATAATGGATTCTTTGTGTGGCTGCCTTTGAAGACGGTCTGGAAACTCCAACTGGTGCAGGTTTCCACTGCTAGGATGCTGGTAGGGGCAAGGGAACTGGAGGACATGACACCAATTCTGTACCAAATGCACTGGTTATAGGTGCGTTTCTGGATGCAATTCAAAGTGCTTGCCTTAACCTTGAAAGCCCTATATGGTTTGAGACAGAATTATCTGAAGGATAATAACCTTGAAAGCCCTATATGGTTTGAGACAGAATTATCTGAAGCAATCATACAAACTTGCCTGGGCACTGAGATAAGTCTCTGAGGCCCTGTTTGTGTACCTTCCTATGATGTCAATTTGGTTGCCAGGCATGAGAAACGAGGCCTTTTCTGTGGCAGCCCCCAGCCTCTTACACTCCTACACACAGAAGCACAGAAAGTGTGCATTTTTAAATGGGTTTTAAAACCCACCTTTTTCAAGATGTATTTTCTGGACTATGCCTTTTCTTCTCTACAGAGTCATTCTAAATACAACTCTACTAGTTTTATAAATAAGACAGGAATATAAACGATGTACACTGCTAACGGAGTCCCTCACACATGACTTGGATTTCCTTACTAAAATGAAGTGACCAATTATTACCAAAACACATGTAAAAATTACTTTCACTCTGTGCTTTAGAAGAGTTGTAAATCCCAAAAATACAAGTTTAGAAAACTAAGTTGAAGGAGTGATGAATTCCTCACCATCATCATCATTCTCATCTTCATCTTCATCTTCTTGCAGCTCTAGTGTTTCCTTAGGTTTGTGCTCCTCATCTTCTTCCTGTTTTCGTTTTTGCTCTTCTTTCTTCTTCTTCCTCTTCTCCTTCCTCTTCTCTCTTTTTGCTGCAAGAGCCTGCTTTCTACTCTCTTCTCTGGACTGTGGAAAAATAAATTACAATATACCTGATTACACACCAATATAGAATATAAACATATCTACATTGATAACTACAGCAAATGCATTATATAAAGAATTCTAAATTCTCCAGTGTCTTCTTTTTGGCTCAAGAAACCTCCATAAAGAATGATCCCCCCACGCAAATAAAATAAATAAAATAAATAAAATAAATAATAATAATAATAATAATAATAATAATAATAATAATAATAATAATAATAATAGGTTGGGTTTCCCAAGCCACTCTGGACGGCTTCCAACCGAATATTAAGAATGTGGCTCATGGGGATGGTTAAGATTTTCAACTGTTAGATCTATACCCATTTGATTTAGAAGTCTTGCTAGCCTGAGTGAAGGAGTGATGGTGGCTTATTCCAGAAAATTAAAATCCAAAGCAGACTCAGATTAATCCTCTGCTGCATTTATCCCACGCAGGTGCATGAATAAGTCTGAGAGAGGATTTCACTTGATTTATGTAACAGTATTTAAGCAAGGTGATGTACTGTATCATCTTACCTTTTCCAAATCTAGCTCTTTTAGCAGGATGCTTGCGTTCTTATTTGCTTCAGCTGCTTGCTGGTCCTTTGCCTTCACAATTGTTTCAACACACTGGTGACATTTCTTCAGCAAATCCTATACAGTAGAAAGTTTGTGAAAAGGAAAGATAGGTTCAGCAAGTTGCTAGACACCAGGAACTACTTCACTGGCATATACAAATGCAGTACCAGAGAATATGTCTGTAGGTAATGAATTAAAACTAGTGATTTTTTATTACTGTTTGGCTGATCTACAGTTTTCTGAAAATACAGATTTTAAAGCAATTATCAATTTGTTTGCCATACGTGTGCTAACTGATCTTTCAATGCAAAAAGAGCAGAATTTATACTGAAGCTGCAAGTTTAATACTATAAGAGTTTATTGTTTCAACTGGCAGGCCTTGTGCTGGCCAGTTGTCCACCTGCCTACTTTTAGAATACAACTGTAGCATGGCATTCCAAATCTAGAAAGCATTTCTTATGCTGCCCTTGATAACAGGTGCAAAACCATAACTACCAATGGAAGTAAAGGTGATCAATTTCCTTAGGCATATCCAGATTTGCAGATGTTGGATATGGTACAGACCAGAAAAGCCTTTACTACTTCAGACAAGATTTATTCCCTCCTACCGAATGTTTCCCCATACATATTTCTACTAGGGCAAATCTAGCATCTTAGAGAAGCATTCACTCCTAGCCTTCTTGCTAACATTTTGGTAGGTCTTTTTTCCAGTGGCAGAAGCATTCAGCCATGCCCATTCACAAAGTCTAACATATTGTGAAGTACAGCCCTTCACAATAGCAGCTGAGTATCTATCTCTGTATAATGGTAGTTAAGACATATGCGGTAAAACTGAACACAATATTTTTGTAAAAAAATCCAGTGCTTGTTGAAATTCAGCTATTGGGTATTGGTGGAAGGCAGGTGTGTTGGATAATAGATGCAATGCCTCCCTTGTACATTTCCAATGCAGGCCTGTGAAAATACAACAGTTTTCAACAGCCTCGCCCCCTCTCTCTGAACCTCATTTTTGTCCAACCTACATACATTTATTTCCAATTTGTTGTGCACAGTCCACGCAACTTCCATCAAGGATGTGCTTTTTGGATATAATCTCTATTTGAATAAAGTTTTTTTTTTAAAATAAGCACTTTCAATATTTGGTACATGAACAATGCTGTTCTACCTACATATGAAACATGCATTGCTAATATACTTGTATAGTATAATGTGGTTCGACTATACAGGATCTTGTGAGAGGGATGTAACAAGTGCCTAAAATCCTCCCTTTAGTCTGACCTCATTTTGTGAACTTTTTTTCTTTCAGACCTTTCCCCTAAATTATTTGGGAGCTGTGATCTTCAACTATAAAAGTCTTGCAATCTGTTTTTTTGTCTGTTTGTTTTAAGTGGTGAACAGAGACTATCCCCTCCCCACCAACACACCACACCTACAATGGAGAAAATGCCCTCACTCAAGAATTTGGGGTGAGGACGCCTAGCTGTTCATTGTCAGATAGCAACTTTGCTTGCAAGTTAATAGATCCAAGTGGTCTAACACTCAGTTTCATTCATAAACATATCACAGAACCAAGACATAATTGTTTCCATTTTTTATAGTCCACCTTTCCTCTAAAATAGCCAAAGTAGGCTATGTTCAACTTCTGTATATATTTGGTTTTCAAGAACACTATCAATATTGATTAGATTTGGCTTCATGCTCAGTAGCATCAATATCTGTTGAATTTATCTATGCATTATTAAAAATAAATATGGGAGCTACTGCTGGGGAAAAACCGCCACTGTTGATTTTTATCATTGTTAAGTTGCAGGTGGTGCACCACATCATTTAAGAACACATTGGGAGCCTTTCTGGCACTCACCTTGTCAGTTATTGTTGCTATGTACCTCATGCATTCAATGTCTGAAGGAAACTGGTTAACTTCTTTTACCAAAAACTGCACTACTCTTACGTGACCCTGAAAAAAAAAGAGCAGCACCAAGGTTTTATTCATTTATCATTTCCTATCAGAATGGTACACACCAATATGTATACACTAAAATATAAAACACCATTAAAAACAGTACAAAATAATCATTAAAACTTTAAACAACTGCATAGGCCTGTCAGCATAACAAGGTCTTCAACAGAAAATCAAAAGCAAGTGTTTCCAGCACAGAACCAGCAACACTAAATACCCGACTTCTGATTGAGGCCAGCTGGGCTTCTGAACATGAAGAACAACCAACAGCACTTCTCTAGATGATTTCAGTGATCAGGCTCAAGGATCAGGATTCCTCAAGGTATCCTGGACCCAAGCTGTTCAGGGCTTTGTTTAATCTTGAACTTGGCCAGGGAGCATACAGGCAGCCAGTGCGCATATATGATATGATATGATATGATATATGATATCTATCTATCTATCTATCTATCTATCTATCTATCTATCTATCTATCGATCTAACTATCTATCAGAGGTCACATGCTGCCAGTCATCTACCCCCATCTAATTTTAGCTTCCAGACCAAGGGCAGCTCCACATGGAACACATTGCAGCAATCAAATGTCAAGATTAACAATGCATGTACTACAGTGGCCAAAATTATTCTGATCCAGATATAGTGGTAGCAGACATACCCAACAAAGCTGGTAAAAGGCATGCCAGCCACAGAGGTCACTTGGGTCTGGAATGATAAAGATTTACCCGGGAATAATCCCCAAGCTACGTGTTTCCTCCTTTGGAGGAAGTGCAACCCTGTCTAAAAAAGGCAACTGTCCTATCCTCTGGACACTGAAACCACCTACCTATAATGCCTCTGTCTTTCCAGAATTCAAATGCTGTTTATTTGTCCTCATCCAGACCACCACTGCATTAAAAGCAATGGTCCAGGGCTTCAACAGCCTCTCCCGATTCAGATGTTATAGAGGAAAAAAGCAGTGTAGTGCTAGCACCATTCTCCAAAACTCCTAATGGCATCTTCCATATTCAGATGTTAAATAGTGGAGGACAAAATGGTGCCCCCGTGGAGCCCCACAGCACAGCTGCCAGAAGATTGAAGAGCAGTGCCCCAATGTTACTCTCAGGACTTTACCACACAGCTAGAAATGGAACCTTTGTAAAGAAGGAATTTGATGTTGCACTGTTACAAATGTTCTGTCAGTGCAAGCATTTCTCCTTCCTCAACAGAACAATCACTCTTCTCCTCCTACGTGGTTTTTGGGTGGGGTTTTTTTTTTTGGTGGGGGTTCTCCTGAGTTCCACCTGAGTCATTGGGGGGGGGGGCGGAGAGCAGGAGGCAGGACAGCCCCTTTGCCCTAGTGTAAGTCCTTGCATAGGCTTCCAGTAGCAGGACCATTAGCTGAATCCAGCCCAGTATCTCAGATAACCAGGCCACACAGCTGATCTAGGAGGATACCAGGATCAACGGTATAAAAGGCCTCTGGGAAACTAAGAGTAAAGGGATCACAATCTGCCTGTCCCTCTCAATAAAGGTCATCCGCCAGGGCTGATTCAGTCCCCTAATCAGGCCTAAAACCAGACTGAAGTGGATTCAGATAATCAGTGACATCCAGGACACTTGGAAGTTGCTCCACCACCTTCCCTGCAAAAGGGACGTTGATGGCTGACCAGTAGTGGGTCCAGGATAGGTTTTTAAAGGAGTAATTGCACTACCCCCCTCTTTAAGAGCAGCTGGGACCACCCCATCATGCAGTGATAACATCCTAGACCCATGTAGTCACTCCAAATTTGAGCTAGCTTTGACCAGCCACAATCTAGAGTGCATATGGTCAAAGGCATTGCTTTAAGTATCCTGGCTACATCATCAGGCAACATCAACTGAAAATGATCCAGGTGTAGCACTGGACATCATGATTGGATAGTAGCATCCAAGTCAAGATGAAGACTTTGCCTTTAAAGGGTATTGCAAACTACTTGCAGATATGATTTCATGGATCTGCTCTCGAATCCAGGGTAACAAGTCTCTGGACCAGCTAGCTGACTCCTTGAGGGAGCAATGGATGCAGACATAGGATTATGTCTCCTAACGAGTGTTTAGCCAGTTTGAAAGCAAGATTTCATCACTTTCCATCTCATCAACTGCAGCTCTTGGGAATATGAGCGAGCAATGTGATCTCCACAGCACTGAAGAGCAGCTTGGGAATGATCATGTCAGCAGCCCTTCTTGTCTCACTGCTCCACAGCAAAACAAGAACCTCAACAAAATCACCTACTTTTTCCACTGGGAAATCCTCCAGAGCCATTAGAGTCCATCACCCTCAGAGCAGACAATCTGAACTGGTCCCTCCACTCTTGCAGGCATGAATAGCAGTTACAATAACAAACTTCACCAGGAAGTGGTCTGACCATGACCATTCCCCACCTGAAGACCAAAACATGTTGAGGGTATGTCCTGCTCTGTGTCAGGATCATGACCATTTGAGGCAGTTCCACAATTAATATGGAGAAAGTGAATAAGTACAACTAGGTAGCAATTATATCCTGGGAATCAGCGGACATAAACATTGTTTTAGGCAGGCGAAATTGCTTCTTCAAATGTAAACTACAAACTTTACAGTTCACATCAATTCCTAATGCAAGCTTTCTCAACCTGGTGCCCTCCAAATGTTTTGAACCACTGCCCTCCATCAATCATAATGGCTGGGGGCAGCTGTCAGAAACACACAGCGGGCACTAGGTTGGGGAAGGTCGTCATAAGGCAAACAGCAACAGGAAAACGGAAAAAGAGGAAATTTCATTCATTCTAAGATAAAAGATAGGAAAAACCATCAAGTTGACTTTTTCAGATTTAAATTTTGTGAAACATCAATGAACTTACTTTACGAAATGCAGACATAAGGGGAGTAATTTTTCTGTTATCTGCACCATCCACATCAGCTCCTGCCTGCACAAGCAGCTGAACTACATCAAGGTGGCCACCATTAGCTGCAAGCCAGAGCGGTGTGTTCCCTTTCTTGTTGCGAACATCAATATGTGCCCCCCTGAAAGGAATCAGAATTAAATTCAAGCTGGCAAAAAAATCCAGGCAGAAATTGAAACTACATTTCACTTCACAAACACTGGTTATATGGAAGCTGCTAAGAACTTCAGAATGTCATCCATGATCTTGAGGTATGTGCTATAAAGACTAAACTGAAATTTAGAATTCCAAAAAGGGGGTCTGCAACAAAATTTTAAGGTCTGAGTTTCCAATCATCCCATCCTTTCCCTAACATGTTAGCACTATGTCAATTGGAACATGCAAAGTGGCTTTTTTCTCTGTAAGTTTTTATTTTTTATTTCTGCAAACATTGCCAAGCATGCTGATACTTCCTTCTTATGCATGGGAATGAATTGACTTTACTATCATACAAGTGGGGGTCTCACAACTAAGTGCTGCAGTGTTATCATGGGTGCATATATCATGTGAACTTGTGGCTGAGGAAGTGGAAAACACAAAAGTGAGCATCAAAGAGGAGTTTCTGGTCTGACTTAATGTGTAAAATACATATTTTTAGTTACATTTTTTTTTGTTACAGTCTACATGAAAATCAATAGAGCAATGGTCTTTGTAAATGCAACTCAGTGCTTGACGTGGCCCAAAGGAAAGTCTAAAGGGGCAGTTTTAGAATAGTGACCACCCCTGATTGGCAATATCAACAGTGAATTATACTGCAGGGTTGTTGGATGCTACTTTCTGAACCCAGCTTGCAATGTGGGGGTAAATGCAATGGATAACAGTGCAGGGTTTGGACTCTGGTTGAGTCCAACCAGTAAAGCGTGTTAAATACACTGCAGGGCTGCTATATTCTCTCCATCACAAGCCCTGTCAATCTGCAATATGGAGAATGAACTTCATTTGAGATGGTTCTCTGCACCTCTTAACATCTGTCTCTCTCCTACAATCCTTCCCAGTTGCTCCACTCTGTTCCCCCTCCCACCCAGTTGGCAATTCCCCCTTCACTTAAATAGCCCAGTTTGTAGATTACAGTAGATGCAGGAATGGGAACCTGCACACATCCAAATGTCGTTGGACTAAACTCCCACCAACCACAGTCAGAATGACCAATGGCCAGAGATGATGGGAATTGCAGAATTTAACATCTGGAGGGTCACAGCTTCTTCACCCCTTTAGTAAGCCATAGTCAATGGTTTACTCCAAACATCATGATTGCAACATTTTCACACAGACCCTCTAGCTAGCAGGAGCAACAAACCAGGTTTAGCATTATGTCCAACACCAGGTAGTTTGTTTCATTCAAACAAATCATGACTGGTAAGCCTGGCTTAACTTTGTGCTTTGTTAGGAGCAGAACTTTAGTATATTACAATGCTAAGTTCCACTAGTTAGAGGGAAGGATTGAAGCAGGAGCCTTCTGCAGTCACATGGTAAACCATTAACTATGGTTTACTATGATGTGTGAATGCTGCCAGTCTCAACGTTCTATGCCATTGAATTTCTAAGGAACTATTTCAGTTTTTGCTCCTCCCTGTGGCTTTTTTATATAGTGCTGCCAAAACCACCAGGTTCTTCTGAGTCTGCTGGTACCTACTTTTGTATGTGGGTACTCTGGTCGTTATAGTTATTCATGTAAAAAAAATGACATACCGATTAATCAGGAGCTCACAAAACTTGTAGTGGCCTTTATCTGCTGCAATTGTTAAAGCAGTATCTCTTGAGGAAGGCACAGGAGGAGCATTGACATCTGCTCCTTTATCAAGAAGAACTCTTCCAACTTCAGCATAAC
The DNA here is from genome assembly GCF_964234715.1 of Podarcis melisellensis. Classification (NCBI taxonomy): domain Eukaryota; kingdom Metazoa; phylum Chordata; class Lepidosauria; order Squamata; family Lacertidae; genus Podarcis; species Podarcis melisellensis. Next base: position 87,415,600 of record NC_138539.1, read on the forward strand.
CTCCAGAAGCAGCTTCCATCAGAGGGGTGAGCCCAGTCTGTTTAAAAGAATGTTTGAAATAGAGTCTATATAAAGCAGTTCTAAACATAATCTAGAAACAGTTGCCAACCTCTTTCACTATGTAAGGATCCCAATGCATGCAAGACCTATCAACATGACTCAGGGTAGCTAGAGTCACACACAATGGATTCACAAGTCAAAAAAAAGCTGTAAGGTCTTGGGACTATTATGTTCAGGTCAGTAGAAGCATCTGTACAGCATAAATGTTCACTTTAATGGATGTCACATCAAAATACAATGCTTTGCTTTAGTACAGAATTTTGCTGCCTTGAACACTGCACACTTGAACAATTTGAACAAAAGTACCTCATCACTTATTTACTAGCATGATATTCAGAATGTTAATATTAATCTGCTCACCACAATATTCAAGACTTTGCAGTTTGCATTTTCTTTGGCTAGTGTTTGGGCTTTTGTTTCCTGCTTCTCTCCAATACACCTGCACGACTCCTCCTGCAGAGGCTCCCACAGGGCTATAGTTCAGGAACTAAACTGAGTCAAAGCTAATCTATTTCTTTAATCTTCAATTTACCTCAAGGTTTCTGCACTTTTAGTCAATAAGGGAAGAGAAGTGGAGTTCGCCACTACTGGCATGCACCTTCTGTCAGGTTGTCCAAATGGGAATGTGGCCCTCGAATTGCAGAGAATCCCCATCCCTTTCCTCTTTTCTCTCCCCTTATTGACAGGCAGTGAGGAACGATCAATGAGGAACTTTTTTCGATTTGAAAGCTGCATTCCTTTGTGTGAAGAATAAAGCCACAACCACCCAATATATCCTACACACACTGCAGCAAACTGCTCATGGGAAAATAATAATCTTTTACTCTTTGGACAGCTCGTAATCTCTTCCACCACCACTCTCTTGTTGCTTGGCCGGAGAAACTGGGACATGGAGTAGGCAGACTCTGGAAAAAGAGGCTGGCGGGGCAGATGAGGAGGCCCCAGGTTGCTTCTGGTCTATAGGCCAGAGGTTCCTCACTCCTACTGTAAACAGGTACCCTTAATCCTTTTAAGATCCAGAATTCATCTTTAACACCCACCTCCAATATAGGAGCCACTCAATTTTTTCACTGTTCATCTTTTGCCTTTTCTCTCTAGGACCACCAGCAAAAAAAGAGGCTATTGGAACAGTGAGTGCCTCTCTACTTTACAGTTACAATCTATTATACAACAGCAAGAAAAAAACAGCTGCCAAAATTCCCTATTCCACACAAAAGTACGTAAGTTTCATATCTGCTTCAATTTTGTCTTCACTCTAATTTAATATCAAAATAAGTGGTGTGGTGCATTTTAGGCTGCAATCCACCTTAGCTTGGATAGGTACAACCCACTATGTGAAAACCAGTATGATAACCAGTAAGGTATCTTACCATCAGGTGTAGCATTTGAGGCAATGTCAGCCATGATGTGGTATCATGAATAATGGTACATTTACTAAAATAAAAGCAATAAAGCCTTCCAATACTCAGTGATGGACAAGATAAGTTGGCATTATTTCAAATTACTGAAATAGTTAAAACCGGAAGCTTTAAACTAAGTCTATTGCCAAAACCCTTTTTACCACAAGTCTATTTGAGAAGAAAGCTATCTGCAGGCTCACCTTTGCCCTATGTTCAACATTGGCTTTTCTGTCCAAAAGCAGGCTGACCACCTCTGCTCTGCCCTGGAAACAGGCCAAAGTGAGCGCTGTATTCCGATTGGTCTCAATCTGAGCATTTATATCAGAGCCCATATCAAGCAACAGCTTCACTGCAGGAACATGGCCATTCATAGCCGCCAACATCAGAGGAGAAATGCCTAGCTTACTCCCAGTCCTAGAGGGAAGAGATAATTAATACAACCACCAGAACAAAAGAACCTGGACAAATGTACAGAAAACAAGTCCCCCCCCCCCCCGCCCCTGGAAGAATAGACACAGGTTTGCAGAAAAATGGAAGACAAACCTAACTGACAAAAGCAGACCAGAGCAGACTAAAGCAGACTGGTCTCAGTTGATACCACCATTTTACATGCTAAAAACACTAGCAGGAATTTGAGGGGGGAAATCTACTAACAAAGTATGTGAGCTTTCAATATATAAAAAATAGACATCAATAAATTGCACATTAGTTATGAGGAGCCCGTATTATGATCGTTTAATACAACTGAATAGGATCAAAATAGATAAGTTGACTTAGACATCCCCTTTATTCCTCCTCCCAAGGTAGAACCAGAAGTGGCAAATGCAGCATGCCACAGAGTCCAATAAACACAGCCTGTTACCTTGAATTAATTTCCGCTCCAGCATTAAGTAGGATCTTAATAATATTAACATATCCCCCAGATGCGGCAAGACTAAGAGGTGTATAATCAGACACATTCCTGTGTTCTTTATTTGCTCCTCGTGCCAGCAGTAAGTCAACAACCTGAAAGGTACAATATTAGCAGGATCAGAGGATAACACCACTCTGGCACTGGGTGGAATTCGCAAACAGCCAAACTGTTAAATCTATAAATAGCTAGAATACAAAATGGCAAGTCAGGGAACCAAGGTTCTCTTTTAATCCTTTCTTTTCCTCAATGGCTATACAAAGAACCAGTTGCCAATTGTCATTAGCGTATAGAGAGATTATGGCAGCAGAGCACTCCTCAAAATTAGTTTCACTAGTTTGTACGTTTTTAATGGTACTGAGAATCCTATAGTCTATATCAAGGTTTCCCAAAGTTGGGTCTCCAGATGTTTTGGGACTACAATTCCCACCATCTCTGATGACTGGTTTGCTAGCTAGGGATGATGGGAGTTGTAGTCAACAGCTGGAGACCAAAGTTTGGGAAACCCTGCTCTATATACAAAAAATCCACAGAACAGGTCGCTTACCATGAAGGCTCTTTCTGGTTTGATGTAGAGGCATCCAGAATGGGCTGTCTTGTTGTACTGCCCAGGACACAGAGTACTGACCTGAAATTGTGTGGCTCCAGACTCTTCTCCACTTTCCTGCCTTGACCAGGAACAGAGCCCTCTATTCTAGCTTCCCTCTCTTTCATTCCTGCAACAGGCTTCTAGGACTTCAAGAATTTCAAAATCGTGGCAAGTGTGTGATCAATGGAAATGTAACGTTTGTCAAAGGCTCTAGATTGCATTGTGAGGCTTGAAAGCAGCAAAGTACTGATTCTTTTTCCCCTGCAGATCCCAACATGTCCTTTTTAGTCTGAATGCATGGAGGAAATTTTCCTTCTTACAGAGTGCCATAGTTTTCTTTTTCCTTTTCAAATGGATCTTGGAGAAAGCAACAAAAAGGTACTAGTAACAAGAACTGAAAAAGGTAAAGCTGGTGAAGGTGTAGAAGCTACTGAAGTCACAAAAGGTGTTGCAGAAGTGAGAGAAAGGACATGGAAGATTCAGCTCTGTTCCTGGGCAAAGCTGGCTGAAGAGTAAAATTTCTCTTGGACTCAGATCTGGTATACAGTTACAGGTGGGATGTGGTTGGTGCTGTGGTCTAAACCACTGAGCCTCTTGGGCTTGCCAATCATAAGGTCGACAGTTCAAATCCGTGCGACAGGGTGAGCTCACGCTCCTGCCAACCTAGCAGTTCGAAAGCATACTAGCATGAGTAGATAAAGAGGTACCACGGCGTCAGGTAAATGGCATTTCCATGCACTCTGGAACTTGTCAAGGTGTTCCGTGCGCCAGAAGTGATTTAGTCATGCTGGGCACATGACCCCGAAAAGCTGTCTGTGGACAAATACCAGCTCCCTTGGCTTGAAAGTGAAGATGAGCACCACACTCCATAGACAAATTCGACCCAGGAGTCCTTTACCTTTTACAGTTACAGGTTACATGATACCTGCCCATCCTGAGCAGTATGGGGAGTATGGACAGTCCAACTTGGATGCCTTTTTCACACCAGAGAAGATTTTGAAGAATCTTGTTTGCCAGACTGACAAAATCAAATCTATCAAGAGCCATTTTAAAGAATGTTTGTAGGAAACAAATTTCTACTACTGGCAATCCACAAATTAAAAAATTAAACATGTTCAATACAATATATATACTTATAAACTAAAATATACAAAAAAAAAAAATGTTTCAGGGAGCAAGGGGACATATCAGGCTGCTACATTCATGCTCTCTTCTCCTAACTTAAGACTAAGGAATATGATATATTATAACATTTACCTCTTGGCGTCCACCAGAGCATGCTAATGAAAGTGGAGTGTCCTTAGTACGTTCAGATTGTGCTTCTATATCTCCACCCTTGTCTAGAAGGATCTCTACAACACCAACATGTCCAGCAGTTGCAGCTAAAATTAGCGGTGTAAATCCTAATAGAGATTATTATATTAGTTGCCATTTTCAAAAGAGGCAAAGAGGTAGAAAGAAAAGTTGTGTATTAAAACCAATAATTCACAATAAATATTGGCAATGGAAATCACTGAACAGTCAGTGTTTGAGTTTGTGATAAAGCACTTGTGGTGGGGGACAAAAAGCTAACAAGAAGCCTCTGCTAAAAAAAACATATCCTCCATTCACAGTTAATGCTCAAAGTTCCATATAACAAACATTAAATTCCCCCCAAAACTGTTTCAAAGCAGTTTTTCTTCTATGAGCTAGAAAGTTATGAAAAGTAATGGAATGTCCAATATCAAGCCCTGAAAAAAATACCAACAAACAGCAGCACTTCAGTAGCTTACCCTTCTTGTCTCTGTGTTCTATACTGGCACCACGTGCTATCAATACAGAGACGAGCTCTTCGTGACCACCAGCACATGCAAGAGTCAGCGCAGTATCGTGGTTACTCTCCGTCTTAACAGTAGAAAGGATATGTTAGGTTTACTAAATACACACCTTATTACTACTCTGTTATAAACAGAAACAACTATTATATTAAAAACAGCTTTGTAACTTATCTACATTACTCACGTGGGCATCAATGTCAACTGAAGGATACGTGGGGAGCACAGATTGAGAAGTGACACTGAGTGTTTGCGAACAAGGTTCAGGTGTAGGCGATTCTGTAGCATGTGAAGAATTGGAGCCAGTAGGCACTCTGCTATTAACAGCTGGAAAAAAAGGATAACATTTAACATCACTTGCATAAAGAGCTCCTTTCCCAGAGAAATCATGTCTTATTAATTACGAAACTTGTTACTGAATAATGAACTTACAGGGAAATGCAAAATTGTACCCCAACCCCAGAAACACTTAGAATAGATTTTCACTTTAAATTTTGTACTCTGGTGTGTGGGTGGGTGTGTATATATACACACTCACACCCTAAAGAGTGTGAAGGGCACACATGTAAGATCTGAAGCATACCCCTTTAAAATATTTGGAAGCAGGCATAGGAAAATATCTCTCCTCATCCCCCCAAATCAAGACAGGCATCATATTTTACATGTGTAATCTCCTTCAAACTTGATGGACTATGCTATGGTTCTATCTGACTTTCCACTTACACTCCTGAAGCCGCACAATAATAAAATACAACATGTAAAGAACTGGCTCACAGATACCCAGTTTCAGTGAATTTTGATTCTAAGTAAGCAAACTCAGCGAAAATTAATTGCAAACCTGCATTGGGTAACTCAAGATCCTACTATTATAGAAAAAAATTTCTACACATTTTTTTCTGAAACATGCACATTTTGACACTATTATACCCCTCCCTATATTTGCCTTTATTCTAAATTAAGCCTTAAGTATTGTAACCTTTACTTGCAGGAGCTGCTCTGGCTCCTTGATCATGACCAGAACTGCACATAGTATTCAAAGTGTGATTGTACCATAGATTTATATAAAGACATTACACTATCAGAAGTTTTAGTTTAAGGCATTTCCCTAAAGGATTCCAGTTGCCACATATTAGGTTAACATTTTCATTGAGCTATCCACCAAAATCAGCTATTGAATGCTCAGACTCCATTAGGAGTTATGATTTTTCACTCCAACTTGCACAATTTTGCAGAATTTGTCACTGTAATACCTATTCACCCACTTTGGAGCTCTTCACAATCCCTTTTCATTTTTACTACACTGAAAAATTTGGTGTCATTAGAAAATTTGGTCACCTCAACTCCAGGTGATTTATGAACAATTTAAAAAGCACCAATCCTAATATAAATCATTTGGCAATGGCCATTCCTCACTTTCTCCTTTGTGAGAACTGTCCAGTTGTTCCTAATTCTCTGCTTCCTGCCCTGTTATTTGTATATATTTTATTTGTATATATTGCTTGTTTTATGTTGCTAGGGCCGTTGGCTAATGTGAATAAAGTTTATCTTATCTTTTATCTTATCTTATCTTATCATCTTCCTGCCCTGTAACTAGTTAATCTTATCCTGTAACTCCTAAGTTTATTCAATGAATTTTGGTGAAGGACTTTTATAAAAAGCTTTTTCAATGTATACAATATTGACTGGATCACCCCATCTACATATTCACAGGCATTCCAAAGTAACTAAGAGATGACTGCTGTTGAGATTTGTGATTGTATCCAAGTGCTGCAGAATCCCATCATGAGACATTTTCTAGACTGTTAAACCTTTTACATATAGGCAGGTGACACTTTCACAATTTACATTTTGTGGCTTAAAGCTAACTAGGCCAGATTATTTTGTTTTACAGGAAATAAGATGTATGAAACAATACTTAACCATCAAATAGTACTAAAATTGTTATGTCAACTGCTTATAGAAAACTACTGCTATGAAAACATTACATTTAAGATTAAAATTCCCATCTGCTGAATGGTCATTACACACTGGGTTAGATCCACACTATTCACACACAGAACATCATGCTGGAGGAAAGTGGGGAATAAATTTTCACTGATTCCCTAATTCTCTTGTTCTGGAGTGGTGTTTGAAATTCCCTGGGTGCCAGGTGCATTTTGCTGCTGAAACAAGTCCAACTGTAACTACATGGAGATTTCTGGGTGCCATGTTGGCAACTGACATTTCCATCGAGCCAGCTGACTCATGTGCGGCAAAAGATGCATGTCATGTGCTTCTGTGCTGCCGTGCAAATCATGGACCCCTTGCTGGGCATCTTAGTCCTTTATCATCACATCAAAAAAATTAAGTGTGTAGCTCAGTACAGATATATTTGATTGTACTGCAGCCTTTCCACAGGCCACCCAAATGGAGCTCACAGACTACAGTTTTAAAACCTCTGCCTTAGTCCACAGTTAATACTATTTCCAGTTTCTTGCATACTGGCAGTGTTAGAAAATCAATATAAGCTAGGAGTCAAATGGCTCCTTTAACAAGGGTCACAGTTGCCAAAATGGAATGCCTAGTGCCATTTTTGGACCAGATGGCTTGAAAGTCCTATTTTTCAAAACAATTTTTTGGTTCCTGAAATTCATTCTGATGGTACCTGACGTTTCCAACCACCTGGAGGTGCATGCCTGGGGATTCTTGGATCCTGACTGCTTCCATACACTAGCAACACAATCTGTATAATTCTATCTGCTATATTTTATCTGCACAGTCAAGATCCAAGAATCCCCAGGCATGTACCTCCAGATGGTTGGAGAGATCAGGTACTGAGTTCCTGGCGCCTAGGCATCTTCACTTGGCGCAAGTGGCTGATAGCCATGTGCAAAATGTGCCAGGCGAATTTCGAACGCTGCATACTGGGAGAAGTGAATTGTTGTAAGAGCAAGCTACTGTCAAGCAATGTAGCTGAGATAATAGAATTGTAATATTGGAAGGGACCTGTAAGAGCCATCTAGTCCAAGCCTGACCACTGGTCCTGCTAGCTAGGGACAATGGGAGCTGTAGTCCAACCACAGCTGGAAATCCCAGTTTGGGAAACCCTGGTCTAGATGAATCCTCTGTTGGATCTTGGCCCTTTCTGCAAATAAAAATAAGCCTTTCCATTTGCATGAGGTCAAGTCTGGATCCAACCCATTCCAAATGAATTGAACACATGAAAAGAACAAATGTAAGCAATAAATTTCAGTATTTCCATACCAGTTATTTTTAAAAACAACTGACAATGCAGTCTTCTTTACATTGAATGAAATTTAAATACTCAAAAGGGTATTCAAATGGATTGAGGATTGCGAGTAAACCTGACTGTACACAATGTATACCATGACCATTTTTTCTTTAAGTGCCATTCAAGTAGGGAGGACACTTGTTTTGGTTTCACATTAAACCTTGAGGTCAACTGAACTTAGGCTGATGAGAGTGGTATTAAAAGCAGTAGCTTACACTATAGAACTTGAGTAAAGAATTGTGCACAAAGCTTGCTACTATTTCCCACCTAACTTGCAACAACTTTCTACACCAGGGATGGACGACTTGTCTCCCTCCAGAGGTTGCTGAACTTCCAACTCTCTTCATCCCTGACCAGTAGTCATATTTGCTGAGGCTGCTGGGAAGTGGATTCTGACCACCTCGGGGGGGGGGCACAGGTTCCTCACCCATGTACTACACAAATTCCAGCAGTGGAACAAAGTAGTACAAAAAAAGGAGCAGCGTGTAAAACAAGAGCTTCTGAGAGTTTTCCAATTTACTATATAAAACTTTCACCAGATAATTGTTCAAAGTTGTCAATATTGGCTGACAACACTGTACAGGTGGCGATCATTTTGCATGCGTTCAACCGATGCGCAACTGACTGCTTTTGGAATAGGCCAGAATGGAGCGCAAGAGGGTTGGCTTCTGTGCACTCCGCTGATGTGCTCAGGGCCAGGAAGGCAATCCCTGTAAAAATCAGGGGGAGGGAACTGTATAGACATATGAGTGACATCTCATCTCTGAACTTGAATATAACTTCATAATTTAAATACACCAGGGAATCTTAGAACTTGTTTCTGAAATTTATGTGACATCCCTGAAATTGATGCTTTCAACTTCCAAGTTCCCAAATCAGTTCACACTCAGTCACAGAAGACACCATACCACATACATTAAAAAGAGTTAATTTTTTAAGACATAAAACACTAAAAGCAACCCTGAGTTGTGCTTTCACAAATCACTGTTAGCCATTATATACCTACAGAAGTTAAGTTCACTCAAATCTGCCCAGAAAAATGCTGAAGCATAAATGATTGGAATAAAAGATTGGACTAGATTCCAGCTGGACTAGATGATCCTCAGGGTACTTTCCAACTCTACAGTTCTATGATCCTTCTATGTTTTCATTTCTCGTGGACAACTTAAAATGGGTGCTTTAACTATTGAAATGTAAGTATGTAATGCACCCAAGGTCAATGTCAACAGAGACAATATCCAAATCTTTATGGACCAACTGAAGTGACATACCGTATTTACTCGAGTCTAATGTGCCATCAAATATAATGCGCACCTCAATTTTCAGAACCTTGAAACCAAGCAAAGTATTTGCTGCCAAATGTAAACGTGCCATCAAATCTAATGTGCACCTTAATTTTCACACTGTAATTTGGCCAAAAAAGGTGAGTGTTAGATTCGAGTAAATATGGTAGTGTCAGCTTACATTACAAGAAGGCACTAGGTAGAAAAAGACAGTACTTGCATTTATAGTCCCATCACAGCCAGTGGCAGTTTACAGGTAACAAACTAGTGGTACGGTTACTGCCTCTAAAGAATTTACAATTTACACAGAAATTTGAAATTTACACCTTTGACTTACTACAAGTTCCTCCCCCACAAAAAAAAAAAAAAAAAAAAAACTATGAGGGGAATGTTACACAAGGTTTTTGTTGCAAGAAGTTCTCAGAACACAGGGAACATACATGTTTGGCTCTTAGACTTTCACACTTTAGATTTTGAAATCCAAGTGTACACAAACTAAGATCTGGTTGAATACAAGGGAACATACATATATTTTAGGGAAGACGGTAGTAGTCCTTAAGTGATTAAATAGCTGAGCATTTTACCTCATGTAAGCCACCTACTACCTTTATTTCTTTTACGACTATGATGGCAAAATTTACCGTATTTTTTGCTCTATAAGACTCACTTTTTCCCTCCTAAAAAGTAAGGGGAAATGTGTGTGCATCTTATGGAGCGAATGCAGGCTGCGCAGCTATCCCAGAAGCCAGAACAGCAAGAGGGATCGCTGCTTTTGCTGCGCAGCGATCCCTCTTGCTGTTCTGGTTTCTGGGATTCAGAATATTTTTTTTCTTGTTTTCCTTCTCCAAAAACTAGGTGCGTCTTGTGGTCTCGTGCGTCTTATAGAGCGAAAAATACGGTAATTCTCCTTCCACTGGGGGATTCTGGTGAAGTTTTCCCATTTTTAAAAAACAAATGAAACAAACCTAGATTTATATTTAGTACTGTCCTAAATGGGGAAATTCAACAAAAAATAAACATTCAAATATGCACTCAAAATGTTGTGGCCTTTCCCAACAATGGTTAAGAAATTCAACAACAGAATCATAGTAACCTGAATTGAAAGCTCAATGTGAAAATTAGCATAAATCCAGTGAATCAATGAAATAAAGTATAAATGAGTATTTAAGAGCAAGGGTGCTTAACACAAAATTCAAAGTTATAGGGCTTTGGTATTTTCCTACTACTTCCCACAGTAGCTGTGGAAAATATTTCACCATCTTCTCCTCCATAAAAGAGAATAGTTGCTTATATATGACAAGAAGATATCTACACTGAAGACAGTGTTGCATCTCCTTTTTGTACCAAATATTAAGTGCCTGTTGTTATTATTATTAAATTAAATTTGTATACTGCTCTATACCTGCAGGTCTCAGGGCAATTCACAACATGAACATTACATTCAAATTGCATGCATGAACACTCCAGCATTGCTTTTCTATCACCAGATACTCTTACATCTCATTTCCTCTGCAACATTCCCACCACCACTTGCCCAATTCTCACAAGGTGCTGTAGGCAATCCTCTCCCATCCTCAAGAGCATATGACAGATTTAAAAAAATAAAAGAAAATTTTCAGTCCCTCCCAGTTCAAGTCATCAGCAAGCCTACTTTCTTTGTCATCTTTCCTCTATTACTGAAATGCTAGACATGCTTATTATTAGTTTAGAAGCCAGTAATGTTGATACATATATCTCCTTTGAAATAGCAATTCCATTAAAAAAATAATGAAGTTTAACCATTAACCAATCTTGACTCAAGTTGACTCAAAATCTGGTCAGCCACATCAAAGACTGCATATTGATTACTATCAGGTATGACGTTAACAATGCAATACTTATAAGTATCTGAATATTCTTCTAACATATGAATCTGCCCATTAAGCTGATTCGGACACTGCAATGAGCACTAGTATAGTTCTTCTCGGGGGGGGGGGGTTAATCTGGGCACTAGAGAAAATCCCTAAAATTACAGCTGTTCCTCCTTCCATGATATATGCAACCTTCCTATTCATTTTATTTGAGCAAATGAGGAACAGAGAACTGCAAAGTCTGCTGTAGGTTTCAGAAACCTACATACTCAATAAACCTAACAGCTTCATAATCTTTCAAAAAGACATAAATCATAAATCACAACAGTACACAATTAGTTTAACTGAGCTCCCTTATTAAATTTAGTAAGTTCACTACACATTTTCCAAACATCTTGACACCAATTCAATTTCAAGTGGATTTTTGCCTACTCAAATTTCTGATTTCCCCCAATGCTGAATTCTAACTCTCCTAGTTCCTGGTTGGTGATATATACACTATTAAAACTTAAGTTTATTTAGTATTTGCTTCTCTCAATCAGATTTATCAGCCACATATTGACATCAAGAAGCCAAATCAGAATGAGATTTATTTTTCCTGTCCTCACTTTGGCAGAGTTGAAGGGAAATCGCACAGAGCACATGGTTACTGCTGGTAAGTTAGATGGAAAATCACTTCACTTACATGATATCCATTTCAAGCAAACTTCCAACAGATTAGACAGCACCAGTTCTATGAGATATCATCTATGAAAATGTATCCATAAAATGCTGGCACAATAAAAAAGTAAAAGACACTTCATTTAGATCCATAAATATTTTTCCTTTCTCCTACAAGGGATTCTGTTATGCTGCAATATATTTCTGAACCCAACCCAGCCAAAGGAAATCTTTTTTCTTGTTTTATCGCACCTGATAGTATTACTTTATTGAACATGAGCCAACAGGGTCATCAAGAGGGCTATTTTCCTTACAAGAAGAATAACTTAACATTTAATAAGCAAAAACTATATTTACAAGTTAGGTGAGCACCTTTCACATTCCCTTTTTCAAATTCAAAAGGAGTATTCCTAGTACATAACACAAAACAAATATAGCTTCAAAACAAAACCAAGACCCATCCAGACTGCAGTAGACTCAAATAAACACTGCTATCTACAGCTTCAACATCTAAAAGGAATGGCCACAGCACTTTTAGCTTTGGAGTTTTAGCATTGGTTTTAGCAGTTTAGGATACAAACACAAAGGAAAACTATATTCTGCCAAAGACAGTAAAGGAAAATGGAGCCAGCACATCACTGCAAACTCCACAAGGGCAAGCCCTTTTCTTACTTTCAGCCTCACAAATTACTCTACAATGAAGGTTAAAGCTTGCAATCTATACATAAACCATGCATATGGTTTTTCTTACCTAGCATCTTACGCTATTAGTCTTAATCAACTATTCTTATTTAAGATGTTAAAATGGTGTGATAGCTAAGCTGACAATAGCTAGTGTAGGCTAAGTTTGTTCCTAAGCAAGAGCTATCATCCCCTTTCTGCTCCAAGTATTTCTAGCGCTGCCATGTAGTTAGAGCATATTTCAAAGGGTTCATTTTCACAAGCATACGATATTCTGATATTACTATATATGAATGAGTAAGCCTGTAGGTTAATTTCCAAATAAAGCTGCTGGTGTTTTAATACATCAAAGTCTCCTTGCTACAGAGGTGTGTCAGGTCATACAAATGGCACCTTCACATGAGTGTTGAAATCATGAGCCCAGTGATACCTTCAGAGGCAAGTGTCAACTAGACATATTTCCATAACACCATTTGGTTCCTTGTAACTAGTTTTCCTTAAAAAGTTACTACTACTGAAGTGGAAGCCCAAAGGATTGATATAGGAAGATTTCAATATAGCAAAATATTAATATTTAACCTTTGATAAAGCAACCCAAATATTTGGGAATTTATAACTTGAATGCCAACATTAAGAGCACTAAGAAATAGATATATTTAAAACAAATACTCCCCAAAGGGAAAATTGCAAGAGGGAATGAGGGCAGAGGGAACGGAGCACACACATTAATGCAAGAAAACATATTTCTCAACCCACCTGCTAGCAGGTCATCAAGAGTGTCGGTTAGCGTCTGTGCTGGAGTGGCAACCATTAATCCGTCTGGTTCTTGAACTAACAGCCCCTGACCATGTCCTGCAATTGGCTGCTGTTGTCCTACATTTTGCTGATTACCTAATACTTTCTGAAGTTCAAAAGAATCTGTCCCATTACAGCCTAGGTTACTTGAAAAATTACACTGTGGCGTTGACAAAGGTTGGAGAGGGACAAACCCGGTTTGCTTAGCAGATGGTGGAGAGTGCTGCTGCTCATCTTTACCTGCCAGGATTCTGTCAACCTGCCATAACTCTGAAAAGCTATCCCCAGGCAGACCCTCATTGCCTTCCACTTCTGGGAGGACACCTGTGTGTGGGCACTGCTGCTGATGGGTAAGGGGTGACTCTGTCTGACCTTTGGTCTCCAAATATTCTTTGGTAAATTGCTGTTGTGTTTTCATCTGTAATTGCCTTTCCACCTTTTGCAGCTCCTTCAGTATTTTCTTCTTCTTCTGCACTTGTTCTTCTCTGTTCTTTTTGAGCTCTTCAATCTTATCTTTATTCAAAGGTTCACCTTGAATTAACTCCAATGATTTAAGCTGTGCTTTTTCAATAGCGCTAATTCTCTGTCCAAGTTCATTCAGCTTGCCTTCAGTTTCTTCCACTATACATTCCAAAGGCTGGTATGGGTGAAAAGGTGACAGTAGCTCCTGATCTGCTACCTGAAGGGAAGTTGACTTCTGCTTGGATGTACCTAAGCACACGAAAAATGTTTGAAAAAATGCCATGCTGAGGTTAACCCATACCCCACGCTTTTCCCACCCAAAACTTTATAACTAACCACATTAGCATAAAATAGATTAAAGTCTACACTTCATATCAGGACAGACAGCACAAGACAGAATTGTAATTTTAAAATGGACCCTAGCTTCCAGTTGTAAAAAAACTATGTTAATATTAAAATAAAAATGTGTCCCCTTAAATATTGTTTATCAAATAAGTAAAATTCTACTGCAAAAAAAATACAGAATATTTACCGATGTCTTGACTACTAACGTTCAGACAGACAAAAGAAGCAAAATCCTATAAATATGCTGCAACACTAGAGACTTAACTTGCAGAACACACACAACATCCAACACATATGCCGCTCTACCTATCTCTGGGAGTTGTGCTTTAAGAACATACTGTAAAAATTGCAAACAGCTATATTCCTCAGTACACGGACCAATGCAAAAATCTTGAGCATTTGCTGCAGAAAGCCCTGTTTCTCTGAACAGTTCAGTTCAAAGGTTTAAACGCACCACAAAAGGCATCCAGCAAGAAACAGCTATCCTGTATCAGTACCTCTACAAATTCAAGTCATCCTTTGCTCAGAGCTTTGCTGTGCAGATGTCAAAAGTCAATGTTACATTAATGCACTAATATTTAACCCCCCCCCAAAAAAAATATTAGTTTGTGCGTGAGGGAGAGGGAGAAAAAGAAAAAAAACTACTAAAAGATACAACATTTAATGGGGTGAATATGCAATTTCAAGATGGCCTTTATGTACCCTCAAGTTTCAAAATTACATGGCAACACAAGCTGTTCTAATAATCTCAAACAAGTTTATTTGACAAGACAGAGCATTACTACTACCGGCTTTTAACACTGTGTTTTGACTCCAATTTTATGATGCTCACAGCAACTCTTATATTATAACACCACTACAACAAATTTAGCTAAAAATGAATTAATGTGTGGGTTTGGGGCGCTATAGTTATATATATATTCAATGTCAAGTTCTGAACGTTATGTTTAAAAAAGTTAGTACTGTCTTGATGCAAGATTAATTGAGCTTTCCTATCTTTGGAGTTGTGCTGAGGCATAAAACCATGCAAACCTATAGGCACAATTAAATTATATTGCCTTAATAGGACCAGTGTGATATACATTAAGGTAACTGACACCGCCTGCAGTATGAAAGTCACATATTAAGCCAACTTTAAAGTTGCCAGCACACCAAGTAATTAACTGGACCACTGTTATGTTTTTATTTTCTCAACACATCAGGACTGTTAATTCTATCAGTCATCTGAAGAGAGAAGCATTTGGTCAACATTCACCTTCATTATGAATCTTTTTACATTAACATATGCCAGTTTTTTATTTGAAGAAAAAACCTAAATTCATCTGTATTACTCTAAGAATAATATTAAAGTGAACTAAGTTTGGTCACAGCTCAAAGCATAGACCTAGGACTGTGCTGATTTGACTTGCGGATGGGATTTGTATATGTCAACTCTCTCCCTTTACCTTCTCCCATCACATATTTTTGACAGTATTATTATTCTACTGGGATCCAAAACAAATAAACATTTTGAATATTTCAAAACTACTCCAAAAATATTATATTGATACCATATACAAAAATATAATCTAACAACAAGCTATAGGGCATAGGTACATTGAGTCTCACAAGGTTAGCCTAATAAGGAATTTAAGTTATCAGGAAGTCCAGGAGGAGAAAACCAGAGAGACGCGATACTGTGCTCATAACAGAAAACAGATGGAAGTTGTAGTACAGCAACATCTGGAGGGCACCATGTTGACCACACCTGGTATAAGCCGAGGCAGAAGAGCAATGCTGGAGGAAGCTTCATGTATAATTGTTTTCTAAAGGAGCATCAAAACTTGTGTCAGAGAAAACATGTGCCTTGAAATATCTGAATAGCTAAGGTGAAATATGTCTTTGGCCACTTCAGAGGAAGGTAATATCACTATTATTCACAAGTTGGCAAAAAGTAGGTCTCTTGGGCCTTGGCATTTGTGTTATCAGGTGCCACAGGGCACTTTTTTATCCCTAACGATATTTAACATCTACATAGAGCAGCTGGAAATGGTTGTTATGGGCTTTGGAGCAGTGTCAACTCTTCTCTGCAACATCTGAATTATAATTGGCTATGTGGGCTTTGGACCAGTGTCTGGGCACAGGTGTGGGATGGATAAGGGCCAATAAACTGAATTTAAGCCCTGGCAAAAAGGAGGCCCTGTGGATAAGTGGTTCCCAGGTCTGGGAGATACATCAGTTACCTGTTCTGGACAGACTTACACTCCATCTGAAGCAGTGGGTACTTTTTACCAGCTTTGTTTCGTAAGACAATTATAGCAGTTTCTGGAGTAAGATAGCTTGGCCACAGTAGTCCAGGCATTGGAAACCTCAGCGCTGGATGACCTACATGCCTTGACCTTAGCCAGAAAGGTGTAGAATGCAGCAGCTAGGCTGTTAACTGTAGTATCCCATCAACCCCATATACCACTTCTGGTGAGAGTGCTACACTGGCTACTAATATGCTATAGGGCACCATTCATCATTTTGTTTTGGAGGAGAAGTCACTCCACTCCCACAATTACTGTTATATAAAACTTTTAGATGCAGGGGTTGAATCTATTGTTTACTCTTAATTGCACACTGCTTTGATATCTCCTGGTTGTGACACAATTTATTAATCTATGAAACCAATAACAACAAGTATAACCTTTCTAGTGCAAGTACAGTAAGCCCATAGTTTATGTGCATTCAGTTTTACACGTGTGGCCAAAAAGAAAGTGAGGGGAAGCAGGGTTCCAGGAAAAATGACTTTTGCAATCCCATCCACCATTGAAACCAATGTGTTTTGACTACACATGGTTTTGGCTTTAGGCATGATCCTCCGAACGTAGCCCCTTTGTAACTCCTGCAAGGGCAGGAGTCATGTCTGAAACTGTCGTGATAACTGGCTTAACCATTGCTTCTTCATGTGCTTAGTTGGTGCCTTCTGCCAACTAAGCTGTTATTGGACACCCCTTCTAATGCATGAGTAAAGAAGCCACTCATTTGGTCACACAGCTCAATTGTATACTGCAAGTATACACTGAAACTGACGGAAAGCATGAATCCTGTAGACTAGACTAAATGGTTTTTTGAACATTTCGGTTTGAAATGCATTTAAGCAGTGTCCATAGTGGGAAAGACCTAAACTAAACTAAACTAAACTAAACTAAATCCCAACACAGAACCCCAAGCCAGCTGCTCAATGTCTCTAAATTGCCAAGACCTTTGCAGAAAGGAAAATATGTTTTTGGTATTCCCCTGTCCAAAATTTAATGAGCTTTTACCCATGAACTCAGACTGAGAGTATGATAAATTGCACTATAGCTGAATATATCTATTAAGGTAAGTATGTGTGGGGTTTTTTTTAAAAAAAGTATATGCTAATGTACTTCAGCAGTCAGTACAACTCATAGCTATCAGGATAAACGAGGCTTAGCATCACCCATCACCTCACTCTCCAGGCAGTCTAATTCACAACAATAAAAACATGGAAATTCAGCTCAATTCCCAAGTCCCTTAAGTTGTTCATGGAACTTGAAGGCCCAGGAATCCAAAACTAGAACTTATTAATATGCTTTCAAGTATTTAAGTTCTAGAAGAAAATGGTGTCTATGATCCATAAGATAAAAGTTGTCAAAGTCATGTCTTAATTTGTAATCAGAAGGAAAATTGGCATGGCTTTTGTCAGATCCCATCCTATCCCTAGGGCTTGGAGCAGGTATATCATGAAATCAAAAACATAAAAAATATGCCAGAACTTCATAAAATTAAAGTTGTAATCTTCAACTCAAAGCCCACCCCAATTAACCCTGTAGGACTTCTAAAAAAAGAGGGTTGTGTCTGGGTAAATCACAAAGAGGAATTTCTGTAAGCGTACAGTCAATGAGAATGAGCTTGCTGGCCTAATGTGGTGTCTAGACAAAATATTTTGGAGGGTTGTTTTTTTTGACAGATTGAGGCAATTACAATGAAACATCTGAGAGGAAGCCATTTGAGGCTGAAGCAGTTTTAAGACCTTATAAAAGTTGAAACCATCTCCAGTTGAAGGTAGAAGACACTGGGAAGCTTAACTGAGATAGTGCAGCCCTGATATAGTAGGCACCCATTGACTAATTCCTCCCTCCGCAACGGTCATTTTTTACTTCCAAGTCTTATGGCATATTGAAATTTCTGAGTAGCTACACAAAGGTTTAAATCAGAACTAAATGGAAGGGCCACAGCTTTTGTGCTAGTAAAGCTAACAAAAGCACTTCACATCTCCACAAAGTTTTAGGTGAATGAATCAAGCAGTACCCAAACATGCACTTCTGAGCAACTTAAAAAGACAATAACAGCCTCTTCCCTCCAATCCCCTGGCAAAATCCCTTTGTTTTCTCTTGTGTAAGTAAATAGTCTAGATGGATTTCTGGAAAAGAGGCTTGGAAAAAGGGGTAAAAGCTGGGAAACTATATTACATAACACATTTTGGCTAATGGTTATGAAAATGATGGCTTCCAAGCTGAATTGAGTTCTTGACCTTCTAATTTTTTTTAAAAAATGTGATTTTTGTAAATTCCATGCAACACTGTCCACAGTTTTAGCTCAACTGAAAAAAAAAATATGAAAGCAGTATAACACAAAAAAAGTTGAAATTAACACAAACAGTAAAATTTGTAAATGATACTGGTACCAACTAAGAAAAGGAATTGCACTGTTAATCTTTTGACAGTCATTATGCTTACAGGCATTTCAAGTTGGACATCCATGAATGTGCTCTAGTACAGTGTTTCCCAACCTTTTTTGGGCAAAGGCACACTTGTTTGATGAAAAAAATATCGAGGCACACCACCATTACAGCCCCGTGACGTCAGCGCGCAGCGTCACGCCGGGAGGGACGCACGAAAGTGTAACTTTCAATTTTTTCCCCTCCCCCTTGCCGGGGAACCTCCAAGCTTTGGGGGGTGGGGGGGAGGAGGCAGCAAAGCGAGGGACTGAGGGACCCTAACCCTAACCCTAACCCTCACCGATCACCCGGGAAAGCATGTGAATGAGGAGCCCCCGTGTCCTGCTCCCGGCAGCGGACGGCACAAAGCGAGGAGGCCTGGACAAGGCAGCACGCTCCCCGCTCTCGCTGCATCGGGGCTTTTCTCCTCCAGGCCGCTTTCGAAGTCCCCTTCTCCGCTCCCAAGAGCCGGAGCCGCTGCTTCCAGGCCCTGTCCGAGCCCCGACTTGTGGCCTCACTTCGAGGAGCGCCTGTTGCTGGGGACGGGGCTGCATCCCCCTCACCCGCACCTCGCTTCCTTCCAGGAGACCCGACGGCTCCCCCTCTCCCGCTCGCCCTCCTGCGCCCGCAGCAGACCGAGACCTCCCCGCCCCCGCCCGGCTCGGCCCTACCTGGGCGCCTCCAAGCCCGGCCGGCTCCGCGTCGCGCTCCACGCCGGGCAGCTGCAGCAGGGGCTGCGCGGGGGCGCGCGGCGGCCCGGCTGAGCGCGCCCCGGAGCCGCCGCACCGCCGCTCGCGAGTCCCTCCGAGAGCCCGCGGGACTGACTCCGGAGTCGCGAGGCGGCGCGTCGCCCAGGGAAGGGGCGGCTTCCCACAAGCACGACGACCGAAAAGAGCCCAGCAGAGCGCGCGCCCCGGAGGACTTGGGGGGGTCTGTAGGGCATCAGTGGCCCCCAGAATTCTGCCCGCCCCTCGCCCCATTTGATCCAGATTTACCCTCTGGGGAGAGCGAGCCCCGGCCCAGCAGGGGGCGCCCTCGCTCCGTCCTCCGGGAAGCAAACGCCCTCGCCCGCCTCCCTCCAGGCAACATCTCGCGGCACACCAGGCAACATCTCGCGGCACACTAGTGTGCCGCGGAACACCGGTTGGGAAACACTGCTCTAGTAGTCAGTGGCCTCAATCATATTTAACAATAAAGCATGATCAGAAACAAACAATGGCTTAGCTCAAACGAGCAGCTTGCTTGTGCGTGCTGCTCTGTCATGCCTGCTTTGTTTGTTCCTTTCTAGAGCTGGAAAACAAACTATTGGAGCAGCTGCCTTAGTGTCATCTGCAAATCAGCGCTCATGGTTTGTTTCTCCTAATCGAATCATGAGTAGTAAGCCAGGGGAAAACCTTTGCATCCACTTGCAGTTTGTCTGGAGAGAAACAAACCACAAGCACAGATTCACACATAATGCTAAGCCAGTGTGCACCAGCTTGTTCAAGGTAAACCATAGTTTTGGACTATGGTTTGTCAATACACGTGAACCAGGCCAAAGTATCTGTTGAACTGACATGAATTTGCTATATTTGCATCTCAAAGGTACACACTTTGTTTGGCATAAACAACAGATTAGTTCCAAACAAACAGCTGGACATCTGACATATGGACACCCAGAATAACTGATCAAGAGCACTTCCAACCAGTATTTGCTGGCACTGGGAGCTCTACAATGGCAAAAAGAGAATTTCTCCAGATGACTCAATACTGCACACTGAGTGAAAATAAAGAATGTCACTTCTTGGTGGCAACATTTCCAATTTTGTATTTTCAAGACATGCTGTGCTACATCAGAGTCAGTTGCCTTCACATTGTATATTCTTCACAAAAACTTCTTAGTGGATATGATGGTTTTATATGTGAGCTTGCCTTCTCCAAATTATTAATTAGGTGATGGTTCTCTCAACAGGCTTTCAAATGCTGAATTTGCTGTGAAGGTGAAGTGTCCCACTCAGTAAATACATAAAAGGTATGATGCCCTACCACTTTCCTATCAGGACTAGTCAGAACGGGATAAGGCCCTTGAAGGAAGCCGACAACTTTATTGCTGGCTCCAGTATATATATGGTTCAAAGGGAATCAGTATATACAGAACCTTCCCAAGACTACCACGCTCAAAGACATCTTGCATGAGGCTGCAGATTCAGAGGACCCAATATGCCCCAACACATCTTGCCCACCAGCTCCAGATTCTTCAATATCACCCTCAGGACTTGAGGTGACTCAGTATCTACGAAGCCATTTAGAATGAAGGCGTAGTGCTTGCCTGTCTGATAATACAAGGCCTCAAAATCCCTCACCTGCTAGGCAGTTCCCTGACTTGGCTGGTAAAACAGAAATCTGAGCCACAAATCAATCATGGTAGAATGGGACAGAGAAGGTAGATATTCTGTTGCTGAATCATTCAGTTGCTTGTTGAATACTTCATTGATGGGTATACAATGCATTTTCTGTGATGTCACCCACATCATCTAGTACTTCTACAACATTTTGTAAAAATAACACAACCTCTAAAAATCTCTGTCTTTTGCATATATAATTCTACAGAACTTTCTGTATAACATGTAGAAGCAACCTTATGTCTGCTTCATGTATTGACATAAGAATTACATCATTTTGTCTTATTTGATGACTTTCTACTGCATATGAACGTCTTCCAGCAACGATTTCCTTACTGCACAGAGTACTAAAAACAGCTCCCTGGGCAAAAACATGGCAAGATCAGCCTTATTCAAAGCTACAAAATTCAGCCTTTTGGAATGCCTGTTCAGAGCAGAGTTAGTGGCTTCTTTGTGGGCTAAGCACAGCATACCGTTTGCTCATGTGGTTTGGTGCACAGTGAAACCCAGTCCAACGTCTTCTGTTCTTAATTTCTTCACCTTGAAAATTCCATAGACAAGATCCTGTGCAGCACACTTAGTACGGAACATTTGGCTTAAGTGTCATCCTTCAAGAACAACCTAATCACCTTGTAGAAGTCTCAAGGACATAAAGCAGCTGTTCCCTGTGCACTTTATTGCATCCTCTGTCCTTGCAAATAATCCTGTATAAGCTGGCATTGTCATAATACTATAGTGCTTTAGAGCTATATAAATTAAAGGCAAATACATGTTTATCCTACTCCAGTGCACACTGGGGAAGTTATAGTTTTGTCAGTCTCCTGGTTTTCAAGTACTAGATGTATCACAGATGTATGCTTAAATTTGCTGAAATTCATCGTCTTGGGGGCATTTTGCAAGAAGTAGAAAGAAATGGAAAACGTTCTGAAGCTAAGATAGGGGCTTTCCCTTTGTGCTGCCCTTCTACTGCAGTTATTCAGAATGACAGTGGAAAACTCCTTAGCCAGCATTATATAGCACTCCCAATCATCATTCAGCTGGAATACTTGACTTTCTTCATCTAGACACAATTCATTATGTCATCATGTCATAAGGTCTGCTTTCTGAGTCTTGTTATGCCTCAGTTGTGTCCTTAAGACACTAAATAATATTTAGTTCAGCTGCCATAAAGTCAACCACTACAGGCTGACTACCATTGAAGTCTAGATGTACAGCTTGTAGTATTTATCCACTTGTGTCTATAGCCATAACCTATGTGCTTCTTAGGATGTGCACATCAGTGAAAGCAGCATAAAGTAATCTGCCTTTATCTTTTAGCAAAACATGAGATTTTGTCTTGAATGGTAGTGCTATTACCACCATCCTTAATGGAATTGTTTCTCAGTCTTCTGCGAATATTGGGTTTTAGTCTTGTTCATATATTGCACTTGTTTTGTGGCATTCTGTTTTCTTAATGTAAAGTACGGACCAATGTTCTATAACTATTATAAATGGTTTGGTTTTAAGTTGCTCCCATTGTTTTCCACAGAATAAACAAGATGAACTCCAACATAGCTGTTTCTCACCCCAGCACTGGAATCAGAAGGGGCAGGGCAAAGATTTAGCCTCCAACCACCTCCCACAGTGTTCAAATGCAAATATTTGATTTCTGCCATTTAAGTGAATTGTTGCAATTTATTCCTATGGGGAAAAATAAACTGCTGCACTTGGGAGGCAACAGACAATGTGTGTGTGTATGTGTGAAAAAGATTTACACTGTTGTACTTGTAGTCAAGAGATATTTGCCCAATATGCCTAACACTAGGTTGCTCAGCCTCCTCCACCAAGCACACAATATCTGCATGCATCTCTAACAACCTAATGTGGAACCAAAAGGCTCCCCCACCCCATCTCAAATCTGTTGCCCCATTTGCAGGCAGACAAGCTGGGGGGGGGTCTTCAAAAGTTTTGGGGGGTTTGGGATTAACTGGTAGACATACTTGTCTCTTTTTAAATAGTGTTTTTAAATTACATCCATGAGTGGTGGTGCAATGCCTCAAATACTGGTAGGAAGCTGCAATTTTGTAGACAAAATAGGGCACTGGGAGGCTGCTGAGAGGAGTTCTGCTGATCCTCATCAGGTTCCACCGCCACTCAGTTCAAAGCCTGACCTCCTTTGATACCTTTTGGCAAACAAGCCACTTGTTTGCTCAGCTATGGTGAGGTAAGAATTGACATCAGGAGTATGAGCAGGGAAACAGTTCAAAAGTGTGGGGTGCAGCCCCCCCTTTTAAGGCCACAGAGAGATGTTTAGGCAGGCAAGTAGCTTCTGTGGATGTTATTTGGAGCTTCCAAAAATGTCTATAGCATCTTATGCGTTCCAGATCACTTCTTTCTAATGCTAATGTATAACAGAATATAACATTTTGGGACAATTTGTTCGTAGTATACCATAAAATTCTAAATGCGTAGCTCAAGACAGTTATAATCATTGCTAAAATTCCACTGCTTCATCATAACTGAAATATGCTGATTTCTAACATGCTATATACAGTTGAGGTCAGAACCTGAATCAAACTGCTTGAGTAAAACTGGCTTATTGAATGCAGTCTCTTAAAAACGCTCTGAACTTCAAATAACCCTTTAGGTTGAATCACGAATGCCAGTGCCCATGTTGCCAAAATAGCACCATCAACGCACAAGAGGAAGCTATCAACAGGCCTGGAAGACTCCCAAGGTTCACTGAAGTAGAAAAATGTAAAGCAGGGAATGACCCCTCCAAAAACACACACACAAAAAAAAAAAACAAGTCCAATTAGGGCTATGCTTAGTTGCCATGGAAAGCCAGCTGACTGCTTGGAGGAGGATGCTGAGTAAATGAAATAAAATATCCTGAACAAAAGCACTACATACTACTTTTTTTTTTTGTAGATCTCACTTGTGCTCTTCACATGGTTTTAGAAATTGTGCTTAAGGCGGCCACTCATTTTTACAAAACAACCAGTGTGATGCTCCAATCCAGAACACAGGCACTTATGGTTTCCTGTCAAAACCTCCTAGCAGTTTATGGCCCCCAACACATGCTGTTTGCCGTAACCAGCATCTTTAGAAGCAAGTAGCAATTGGGAGGTAGAAGTTTTCAACAGGAGACTGGAACAGAGCTCCCATCCCAATGATGAATATGTTCCAGATTGGGGCCTCAGGGCTGTTTTTATTTCAAGCTAAGTGGCCAGCTTGAACACATGTAACATGCAGTTGGCCCTCAGAGAAGCATTGCTAGTACAGAAGTGGATTCTGCTCTACTTCATGAATCATGAGTAAATTTTACAAAATTTGTATTTAACAAAGAGTTGAAGAGGCTTAAAGGCCTGGCAGTTACAAGTGTTTATGCATATACATGGACAAGAGATCCATTTCCATTTTATCAGAATACATCACTTTGTTGGCTGCCCTATGGTGTGCACCTCCTCACAGAGACTAGGCCCAGTGGCCACAAAGGACAAATATTTATTTTCTATACTGCCTTTCATCCGAAGATCACAGGGAGGTTTACAATACAAAAATGTAAAAACATAAAGCATAAACAAACTAAAGCAATAAACCCCCTCACTGAGAAAAAATATTTATTAAAACAAAGCTTTTCTAGTAGTGGCTTCTAAAGAATGAAGCCTTCCTCTCCACCTGCAACGCTGCCTCTCTTTCAGGAGACACTGGGAATGAGTATGGTACACTATTTTGGGAGGGGATCCTGGACAAGCTGCTAGGTTATTATTTTTGTGATGAATTAGATCTATTTATTTTTTTCAGGAATACCGTTTTTATGGATTTTTACCCACTACCTTGGGAGCCTTTTTAAGTTCAGAGTAGGAAGCCTTGTCTGGTGTTCTGTTCTCAAACTGAAATGGCACACAGGCACTTATCAAGAGAAATTTCATTCGAGTGCTAAGGGGGCAACTTGCTTCAGTGAGAACAGTTCATTTCCTTGTCATGGAACAAGATTTATAGGCAGCTGAACCTTTCTAACACATAAAACAGCTTCAGCTGCATAAATTTGATAAATTATGCAAAATATTTTAGCCAACTAAGGGCTTCAATTAGGAATTTTCTGTCACTGAAAAGCAGTTCTCTTGGATGAAAATATAAATTTTGAAAAATGTGGCTAATGTGAATTAAAATCCCAGAAGGCAGAGGTACGGTTCAAAAATATTTCTAGTGTTTGGAGTCAAGAATTCAGTACTCTGGCAAAGCTCCTTGTCTTTCTTCAGGACAAGAAAAATCAGAATAAATCACACAATCCACTAGGTGAAATAAAGTAAATTACTGGAGTGCTCTATATATGATACAAATCTTTTCCATGAAAATAATTTGGGATGCCTGTGTGCGTAATTCATATGATAGCAGCCTATCTTAAGCTTGCCTATTATATGTGAAGCACTTTGAGCATTTAGAAAAGCACTATATATAACTTGTTCTAAGAATGTTTTGTTTAACCTATTCTGAGGATCTCAGTGTTCCCTTAAAAAACCTTACCCAAAAATCCCAACTTGTCCAATACCTTCTCATCTTTCTGGCCTTCTGTACAACTTAGCTCCCCTACTCTTAAACCTTCAGAGAGGAGCCATCACATTATGTGCTGCACAGCACCTAGCATATTCTTTACACTAAATAAATATGCAGATGCATCAGTTTTAATTAACAATTCTGTATTGATTTTGCATTGCAAAATTCTGTCACTTCTGAGTACAACCGTGCTCATTTCACTTTCTACCAAGTATTATGCTTTATTTAATGGACTCTACAAACATTTGATTAATCACATTCATAGGTCTCCAGAAAGGCTATACATACAAACTTGTAAGTTCTTTGAAATCTAAGTTGACTCACTCACTTAGTGCAACTGTTATCATTTAACAGCTGGGCAAACTGTCCAGAATGAGAAAGAACAAACTGTACAGCATATGAACCACCAAGCTGAATACGGTCCACTAGCCATGTATTTCACAAACATGGTGAAAACAAATGGAGACTGTGGTGTCTGGGTGTGGGTGTGTGAGAGAGTGAGAGCGAGCATGAGAGAGCAAGCACGAGAAAGCACATATGAAAGCATGCGTACATCAAGCATTTGCTTGACACAAAACATGTTTGGCTAGGTGAATCACAGATTTTGTCAACCCAAGACAAGACATTTTCTGCAACAGGTACACTGCTTGGCAGGGGGGTTGGACTCGATGGCCCTTGTGGTCTCTTCCAACTCTATGATTCTATGATTCTACACAAGGAGTTTCTTTGTACTTCAAAATTCTGCAAAATACAGAATTTCCTATTTGACCTCATTTACAACAATAATCAAATCAGTTAAGGAAATGTGTAAATGAATACTACAGTTGGTCACTGTTTGTTGAATCTGTCACACAATTTTTTACTGCTGGTGAAGATGCAATTTTACTGCCAAGTTCAGAAATCCACTAAATCTATTAGAGGCAGCTTCTTACAAGTATAACTAAACATGGTTGAGTATTTTACTAAAGTAAATTACCAAATATATTATTCAACTAGTAACTAATGAGCGATATTCAGAAAAGTTTTTCTTATAATAGACCTATCAAAATTAATGGACTTAACTAAGTCATGGTCATTAATTCAACTTAGTTGAATATCATCTAAAACTTGCTTTTGTTAACAGTAACCTCCATGCAACATGGCAGAGAGCTTTGAAACTGAAGGGAGGGTTAAAAGGAGTTTGAGATATGGTACCATGTGATGACATTAAGGTTGCCGCTGGCTGTTCAAATCAAAAGTTATCACTGGAATAGCACAACTCCAGGCATGGAGCCAAAGCAGTTCTTTAGATAACTGCTAGTATGTTTTCAAAATCTTATACTAAAATGACTAAAGAGAAACAGACCTGCACCATTCACTATCAAGTCCCAAATACTTCCCATGCCCCAGACACACAATGAATTCAGAATCCTAGCACAAGTTATACAATTTAAAAATGTTTGCATACTAACCTTTTGGGAGACTCAAAAGTGCAGGGGGATTCTCTTGAGGAGCTCTGTCAGGTTCCTGGGGAGGTACAACCATGGCAAGTGTATGCATTGGTACACGTGGAACCTGCAAAATCAACTCAGATTAAAAACTTTTATCAGTGGATTTTAAAGTAACCTGAATATTAATCCAAATCAAGTAGGATACTCTCCTCACACCCTGTACGTGCACAGCATTAAGTGTACTGTTCAAACAAGCTTTTGTGAGCTTTTAGTATGGAACTGGATTTTCCTCCCCTCAAATTTAAGAGTTAAGCTTTTTAAGAAATCCAACAGCATGAGAAATAGAAGAGGTAGCACAGCTGAATTTTGAATCACTGTTCTTGGGAGTTTCTCTCTACTTGACTTTTACTCAAATTGTACTATTCATATTCTATATCAAATTCATATTCCATATCTATATAAAAACTTGCACCATTTATGTCAAGCTGGTAAAAGTAAACATTCATTTTCCACTGCTATAGTTAAAAGCTTTACAGCTTACCTGAGACTGATCCTGAGATGGCGGTGTGAGCTGAGACATATCTGCAGTTGGAACTGATAGAACATTGTTTGGGTAATCCAATAAATAAGAAACAACGTTTGTGTGACCACCCTTCGCAGCTTCAATGAGCATGGTCGAGCCATCCTGGAATACACATTTTAAGAAGACAGATTATAGTAGTTTGTCATCTGAGTACTGTACTAACTAGGTATACACAACAAAACCAACCTTATAGTTAACATACTTTGGGAGCATTAGCCAATACAACTGACAAAAAGTATATACTGTAAAATAATAAAATGAGTTACTTGGAATACCTTAAGACGATGAGTAGGGTCTGCACCATGAGCTAGGAGCAGCTCAACAACAGCAAGATGGCCCCCAGCACATGCCAGTGACACCACTGTGTGGTCATTATTAGCTGTAGCTCGGTTAACATTGGCACCTATCGCAAAGAGATGTAATTAAAGGGAAATTTCAAGGAACAAAGTTAATGCAAAGACACCATTTGTTGGGAATGAGATTCCAAATCATTTAATTTTAAAATGAACAATAATTTGCAAGTGAAGAGGAAATTGCTTACATTTAGGTTTAAAAAACATTTCACATAGTAAAAGCCAGTTTGTTATTAGCTGTATGTTAATTTTGGAATATAAATTAAATAGTTGAGTTCTAAAGGACAGTACAGCTCTGTCATAAACAGAGGAGACTCATTGAAACCAGTGCTGGCCAATTTAAATCAATTGGTTTCAATAGGCCTACTCCAAGTATGACATAGTCAGGTACCAAAATATTTAAAGGTTCACGTTCATATTTCATGTTCGCTTAAAAGAAAATTCTGGTAAACTCATTTTTCATTAAGCATTGTATACCAAATGACAGTTAACCTGAACCTGCTGCAGTTAGTCTTCAGCTACAAGAACGAGACAGTACAAAACATTATATGTATAGCAAAAGGTAATGTTTGCTATAAAGCAACACATTCTTCCTAACAGCCAACTGTCAAGCAATCCTTCCTTCAGCTACTAATGTTACTATTACTACTACCAACCTTTGCTAATAAGAAATTGTACAGTGCATAGATGACCCGCTCTTGCAGCCTTCATCAGTGGTGTTCTTCCACCTTCAGATTCATGCTCCTGTTTAGAAATATTATGAAGAAAGTGAAATCCATACTGTGGGGGAAAGTAAAGAGAAGAACTAATTTGCTAATATTCTAGAGCAAGATCAGCAGGCAAGCTTAAGGTAGAGCTGATGCTTTTTCAGTGAGGCAAAAGAAAGCCCCCTTCAAAATAGGTGAGAGTCACAAACAGCAACAAAAAGACTGAAGTCTTACCCAAGAGCTAAACAGAACACTAAACTGTTTGGACCAAACACAACCTGAAGATTAGGGATAAGGAAGGGGCTTTGCCTGTCAAATGGACCAAAGGTGGTATACGACAATGCTTTTGTAAACATTTTTGATACTATAGTACAAGCTGTGCACAAAAACCTGACCTAAAAACACCAGTCATGCACTTCACCCATTGTTGTACTTGAAGCATGCAGAATACAAAAAACCTTTTCCATTTTGAACACCCTTTTACATATTTAGTCCAGTTAAATAAATGATATAAAATCTTGTCCCATTGGCACTTCCTGATAAATCAGCAAATAGAACCAATTAAAGAAAAGAAATACAAGGAACATGCACTGCTGGAAGGAAATCAAAGATTGAAAATTGTTATTTTTTCAAAGTGATGAAAAAAATGGTGTAAACAGAACAATTACAAAATTATTTATTATTATTTATTAAATTTGCATACTACCCTCCATTCGAAGATCACAGGGCAGTTCACAACGTAAGAATCCAAGTATTAGACAAATTGTTAATCTATACTTTCACGCATGAATTATTTTGCATTCATTCCTCTGGATAACAATTTGGTCTACTCTCCCATCTAGTTTGCATAGGCACTTTTCTTCTTCATTTTCAAGGAAAATAAAAAGCTCCCATTACATTCCAAAATTTTAGAGAAATATTCAAGACTTACTAAATCTGCACCAGCTTGAAGCAGAACATCTGCAACATCGGTGTGTCCATTTTCACAGGCATAGGTCAAGGCAGTGTCTCCTGTTGCAGTTGTTGCATGAACGTTAGCGCCTGTGGAAGAGTGTGGAATTAGATTACTCACAATGTATTTAAAAATCTACCCAATTAACACTCAACCTAGAACGGGTCATAAAACATTTCCTTTCTCAAATGCTACTGACAGGATACCTCAATTGGAAACACCATTTAAAAAAATAAATCATTGGTGAGGTGACAGAATATTTATTTTAGGCTAGCACTCTCTGAGCAGCAAGTCACCCTTCTGCATATCACAGGTTCCTTTGGTAACATTTCTCAGTTTCATAAGTCTTTTGCTATTGAGTACAGGGACTGCCACTGAGAACACAAATGCTCTTGGGAAAACCAGTCAAATGAATCTGGACGCTGAAGTCTTAGGCAAGCATCCTGATGAGAGTAGTAAACATGTCACAAAAATGTTGTGAAGATTAACTACATAAGCATTTTGAATACTAAATACTTTTACATTATTGATAATAATTTCCAATAGTTCCAGAATTATGACTATATTCTTCATTGCTCCGGAGAAACTACATTGTGACTCATGCAAGAAAGTGTTGAGGGATTACAATTTGCATCAATAAATTGGCCATACTAGTCAAGAGTGATTAGAGTCAGAGTTGAAAAACATCTGAAGGTCCACTATCTGGTTTATCTCTTCCAACTGTAATAGCAAACATACCTGCTGCTAGTAAATACTTCACCAGCTCTAAGTGGCCCTCCTGTGCCGCTTCCATCAAAGGTGTAGAACAACCAAGTTCTATGTCAGCTCCTGCCTTAATGAGGAAGTCAGCTACTTCCGAAAACCCTCCACAGCATGCTAAGGTTAGAGCTGTCTCCTGTGTCTCTTCTGTCTGTGCGTTTATATTAGCACCTACAAAAAAAAAAATTAGGAAAAAAAATCATTAGCATGCCCATTTGATATTGGTTCCCCCTCACTGGATTTTAGTGCTATTTTATTGGCCTGCATTTCTTCATATGGTTTCTGCTAATTTCTGTGCTAGCGCAGCTTCTGCATGGATAGTTTTAGTTTACTGTATTCATATTTTATTTTATTTTATTTTTGTGGCCTGCCCAGAAGACATGGTTGATTCTTGTGTGGTATGGTATACAAATATAAAAACCAAATATCAAATAAATAAATCCACTGGCTTACCACAATGGCAATAAAAGGCCCAACACCTTGAAAAAATGGTTTTAAAAGAGGTACAACAGAGCAATTTTCTCTCAACTTATCTGCCAGGTAACACATTAACTTAAGACATTTTCACACATTCCACACCCAGTTAAGCAAAGATGCCTCCCTGCAATACCTGCTTCTTGGTCTACACTTGGCTCTTCTTACGAAGGTAGCCAACAGAGCAATGTTATGGTGTGCAAGATCCTCATCCAATCTGCAAAGTATTAGCAGTAGAGGTAGGAACAAGTGGGAGAAACACAGAAGCACCAGCCAAACATTAAGCACTGGGGGCACATTTGTATTCTTCCCAAAGTAGCAGCCTAATGAGCTTTGTGGAACTGCTGCTGGCACAGATAAAGGGCAAGATTCCTTAATCACATCTTCAACACTGGCTGGCTGAGCAAGTCGATTTAAACCCCTTCTCTTGCCTTTTCCTTTAGCACAAAATGAAGGTTTTCTAATCCAACAAACATTACCTCCTGCAATAAAAGGAGCTTAGAAATTAATCAGGTTGGTTGGGAATACCATGTTTTACTCCAGTTAATATTTTTTATTGATCTAGAGAATTCTGAATAGGTTAGCAGCCCTAGTAATTATCCTCAATGTAAGAGGCACCAGAATCAACACCACAATTGGTGTTTGGGGACTGGACTAGATGATCCTTGTGGTCCCTTCCGACTCTATGATACTATGAACTACTCTGCTAGCAATATTAGTATTGAAGCCACCAAGAAAGAAGCTAGTAAAAATAATATTAATGCTCTAATTTGCAACAAATGTGTTGTCTTACCTTGAGCTAGTAAGAGAGCGACCATCTCCTCATGGCCTTCCCGAGCAGCTTCCATTAATGGAGTATAACCTTCATCATTAACTTCCTCAAGGTTTGCTCCCCTTTCTATTAACAGGGCTGCTAGCTCCACATGGCCACCACAAGCAGCAAGTGTCAGTGGAGATTCAAAGGAATCAGCAGGCATGTTCACTTGAGCACCACTATCCAGTAACAGACGAGCTACTTCCACATGCCCATCCTATTTCAGAAAGAAAGAAAGAAAGAAAGAAAGAAAGAAAGAAAGAAAGAAAGAAAGAAAGCTCAAATATTCTAGAAAGGAAATTTTCAATATCATTTGAATTATGTTAGGAATGTATGTTCACTCTTCAGCTTAAATTGCAAACAATTGAATTTACTGTGAAATCTTATTCTGATCAGCAGAGTGAACCATTCAGGAATGTCATCTTCTAGAAAACAGGGTCAAGACATTATTTTTTTTAATTTCCTGCTGCTACAGCCAGATGAAACCTTTCCACTAGTCCACAGACTGGTAATAGTAACTAAACTGTATCCGAAGGAGAACCCCACTGTGTCTAATAACAAGAACTATGAAACAAGAACAGAAGCAATACAGAAGCCAACTGAGAAGGTAAAACAGAAGAGATATCAGTGGAATCAGGTTCAACTTGAATCAAGCTGTATGTGCCACTCTCCACTGATCAGAAAGCGTCCAAGTTTCCATTCTTAGTTAGTGGAGGAGTGTAGCATACAAAAGAGATGTTCAGAAGCAGTATACCTTGAAATTGAGTGGGATGACAGCTTCCAGTTACAGGAACTGCTGAAGGACCCTCCTTCATCAGCTGATGCAAACTTGTCCACCTTGTGGAGTCTCACTAAGCTGTGTATGTGGACCTCGACGGCTGCTCCATATATAACTTCCAGAGGAGCAGTGGTGTGTATAGTCACATTTGGTGGCTGTCGTCCATCCAGGTCCGTCCCCCCCCCCCCGAATGTGCAGCAATGCCGGGAGAAGACCAGCTGAATTTAAGAGCAGTATGCCTGCAGAACTCCTTAACCCACTACATCAGGGGTTGTCAACCTGGTCCCTACCGCCCACTAGTGGGTGTTTCAGGATTCTAGGTGGGCGGTAGGGAGTTCAACGGCAGAAACTGAATCCTCCTTCCATTGAGCACTGATGGGCAGTAAGGAAATTTTACCATCAAGAAAGATGCATTAGTGGGCGGTAGGTATAAAAAAGTTGACTACCCCTGCACTACATGATGGTTGATTGGGAACTTTTTTGCCCTGGACCACTGCCTTCTAGGAGTTAACCCTTTCCTGTATGCTCCACTCCTCTGCTGACCAAGAATCTTCCACACCTATATTCAGATGCACCTGTACTAATTGCATGGGATGAAGAGTCACAGGATATTCTGCTGGACAGAGCATGCACAAATCTAGGAGCATCTACAAGGGTTCGTTTGTTTGTCGTCAATTTAGAGTAGATATTTAATTCCATGTTCATTGCAGCTTGCTGGGGACAGGGAAGTTTGGCATTGTGCTCCATTTTCAACATGGTTGCAGGGATCAGCTGAAAGAATACCACAGCACAATATATTTTGTTGATTATTTTCTGAATTCATGGGAAATGGAGGGCCAAAGGTTCCCCATACCTAGCTTAACATTACCGTATATTTCGCACCATAGGGCGCACCCATTTTTGGGGGGGAAATAAAGGGGAAAAAATTATTTCCCCCCCCCAGGCGCGGGGCTGGGGCGGGGGAAGCTCGAGCTTCCCCCGACCCCAGCCCGCAAACAGGCAGCTCCCTGCAAGCCGTGGGAGCACTCCCGCTGCTTGTGGAGAGGTCCGCGAAGCCTGGGCGCGCTGAGCTCAGCACGCGCAGGCTTCGGCATGCTGGCAACTCTCCGCAAGGAGCCGGAGCGCTCCGGCTCCTTGCGGAGAGGTCCGCGAAGCCTGGGCGCGCTGAGCTCAGCGCGCGCAGGCTTCGGCATGCTGGCAACTCTCCGCAAGGAGCCGGAGCGCTCCGGCTCCTTGCGGAGAGGTCCGCGAAGCCTGGGCGCGCTGAGCTCAGCGCGCGCAGGCTTCAGCATGCTGGCAACTCTCCGAAAGGAGCCGGAGCGCTCCGGCTCCTTGCGGAGAGGTCCGCGAAGCCTGGGCGCGCTGAGCTCAGCGCGCGCAGGCTTCGGCATGCTGGCAACTCTCCGCAAGGAGCCGGAGTGCTCCCGCTCCTTGCGAAGAGGTCCGCGAAGCCTGGAGAGCGTGAGGGGTCGGTGCGCACCGACCCCTCTCACTCTCCAGGCTTCAGCGAAAGCCTGCATTCGCACCATAGGACGCACACACATTTCCCCTTCATTTTTGGAGGGGAAAAAGTGCGTCCTATGGTGCGAAAAATACGGTATATGTGAACAGAGTCACTTCATTCTCAGTTAGGCACAACCTCCCTAGAGAGGTATGCCCATCACTGCCTACTGTTAGGCAGACAGTAATAGACCATTGTTTCACTGAGCCTTTTAGAATATTTGCCCCTTTGCTGCTGCTTAATCAGCTGCTACTTACTATG
Source organism: Podarcis melisellensis (assembly GCF_964234715.1). Lineage (NCBI taxonomy): Eukaryota > Metazoa > Chordata > Lepidosauria > Squamata > Lacertidae > Podarcis > Podarcis melisellensis. The sequence goes on from NC_138539.1 coordinate 87,449,957, forward strand.
CAATATGATTGTTGCTTTTATTCAAATGCTTCTATGATGTCTCACAGCAGATCATGAAGTGTATTCTTATATACAGAATATAAAGTGTATCATTGATACAGAATATACCTAATTCTATGCAGTTTCCCAGCAGTAACGGTCCTTACACGTTTTTCAAACCAGGCAGTAGGCAATCAAAGCTTTTGACTACTCACTGCATCCTTATATAGCACAAGTGCTAATGGCATAATGCAGAAGACTACTGCAGCATTAGACCATTCTTCTTCAGAGAGGTGGTTACTATATTTATCCTCTTTTTCTGGCTATTACAAGCTACAGTTAGTTTACTGCTAACCTAAGTTGTGATTGCAAGCTGCTAACAACTCATTCCCCACTACTAGCTTTTACAATTTTACCAAGATGAAGAAAAATAGTGTTTGACTTAAAATTATATGCCATGGGAATAAATACTGGAATGCTGTTTTTAGAACATAAATGAATAGCTGTGATCTTGCATAAACATTCTTGCAATGTGTTTTCTTTAAGTAGTGAAAGAGGTAAGGCTAGGTATATTCAAGTTATTCAGTTTTCTTCAACCAAAACACCATTTAATCCAATGGTTATTTTACCATGCAAGCCTCCATTAAAGCTGTGTGCATCTCATCTGTTTTGTGCTCTTGGTCAGCTCCAGCTTCAAGCAGGAAACGAACCATATCTAAGTGACCTTCAAATAAAAGAGAAAAATCAGCATGTTACAAGACCTAATAATGATTCAAACCAACTATGCTTAACAGTTCCACACCAAGCTAGTACATTAAGCCAACTTAACGTACTAACACACTGTATATTGGCATGTGTCAGCTTTTGTCAGAGGCCATTTCATTACATGCATTGAATAGTATGGTTTGTTGTAACCCGTCCTGGGACATTAGGGAAGGCAGGCATGCATGCATGCATGCATGCATGCATGCATGCATGAAATAAATAAATAAATAAATAAATAAATAAATAAATAAATAAATGTGCTACTGAGCACTCCTCCTTCCCCAACAGGCTTAGGAAAATATGCCCTGAATGCAATGTTAATATTTGAAAAACAGGAAATCTGGAAAACTGAGGTAGTTTCTGAATTAAGATGCTGGTAGTGATATTGCCAGGTGACATCATCCCCCCCAATTTTAATCCAATGACCAAACAACTTCTAAAAATGTAGAATAAAGTGTTATGCAAATATATAAAATGGCTTGATCCTTCAGGCTGTACGGTTCAACTTGCTCTGGTACAGAAATTAGGTTTTTTAATATCTCTCTCTCTCTGAACATATATAGCTTTGAACATTCCCTGTGGCACTGGGTAAAAGAATGCAGGCTTTCACAGCTCTGAACCATAATTCTAGACATATTAATCGACCTTTTGTTTCTTATTTATTTGATTTATATACCACCCTTCATCCTAAGATCTCAGGGAGGTTCACAGAGTACATCTAGTACTAACAAATACTAGTAAGTTCTAGCATGGAGGAGGGAGAGAGAAAAAACAGTTTGGCTCTTTATTTTCCTCAGGATTTTTCCAAAACCAAAATCTGAAGTTTGAAAGTGGAAAGCCTCTCACACAGTGAGAAAAGCTTTAGTATTATTTTAGTGATAAAACACTGCTACAACCAATCAAACGGCTATAAAACTTCTAGAGTGAAAAATTCAAAGGTAGTAAACTCAGTTTCAATAGAACTTCTACTATGTAAAACAATTTCAGAAGTTCAGAGTACAGAAATTCTTCAAGGAATTGGTCCAAACTTGGAATCTGTTAAGCCCATGGCCTCCCCTCCTCAGCCCTGCCCTCTTGCATGGCATTACATACAGTGAATTGTGGAGGGCATACTGTGCCTTTATGTTATAATTAAACACACAGTGTAATGCTACAAGCAGCAGATTTCTTGAGAAGGATATACAAGGATACTCAGGTTTTCCAATGCAATCCTTCAAAATGTCCTACCTTTATAACAAGCAAGTGTAAGAGCACTTTCCTTGAATTCATTGGAATGAGTGTTTATTCCTGCACCATATTCCAGAAGTACTCTTGCAACCTCAACATGACCTGCACTGGCTGCTTCCATTAAGGGGGTATGTCCATTTTCATTATGATCTTCAATATTCGCACCTGCTTTCAACAACACTTTGACAATATCAACAAATCCCCCAGCGCAGGCATAAGTGAGTGCTGTGTTTCCTAAGAGAAGAGGGGAAAACAAACCAAGGTCACTTATACCCCTGACTTTGCAAGTTTAACTCTTTATTCATTGAGATTAAGAAATTGGTCCCGCAAAAGGATGACTACTGTTTGACGGGACTTTAAATCTGCATAATACCAAACAGAAAACACTGGTTACAAATTGACATTCTGAGCAGTTTTACATTAGTGTACTTACAATAGTCATTTCTAGTGAGCAAAGATTTTAGAATATATTTCTTACTACAGAAAAATGCTTTATGAAAACTTATTAGTGTCAAGGTATTTAATTTCTCCTAAACGTTGCAGTGTTGCTGTTTTAAAATATTATAATATTAACACCAATACTACATGAACTTCTTTATCCAGGTTCAACTGAGTGATCACTTAAAAGACAAAGTTTACAGTGCACTACTTTTCACACATCCCTAAGTAAATATTTGCATCTATTTCCAGTAATAATCTATTGGCACTCAAATTATTAGTAGTTTTTCATTTCTTATTTACACTTACCTGTTGAAGACTGGGCATTGACATCAGCACAATGAACAAGCAGCAGTTTCACAATGTCCACATAGCCGCCACTGGCTGCTGCCATGAGTGGGGTTATATCTCCTTTATTTCCTCTATCTTCAACGTTTGCATGCATTGCAAGCAGTACCTGAATAAATGAAACAGAAGTTAAACTCCTATCAGTCATTACTATTCCCCTTTCTTGGTCTTTTAAAGGCTTCAACTTAGTCATTCTCAATGTGAAGGGAAGAATCAGATGTTCAGTCACAAGAAAAGTCATTTATCACCAGCACTGTGCCAGCCCTCTAAACAGAAGTCTCCATTCAGAGGAATGCCATTTTGAGAAAGACTAGTTGTAAAGGAAACAGAGGAAGAAAACAAAAAAAAGGTATGAGCAGAGAAGGGCCTAGCCTAGATAAGGGTGTAGAAAGGAAGCATGGGTTAAATCAGTCTGTATAAAAATAAATGTGATTCGTTTACAAGCCTGGGAAATGTGGAAACTGTCCTGGGTTAACAATGAAATAGTTAAATTCAATATAGTTTAACTTGGAAGTCGAACAGAATCTGTTCTGGAAGTCTGTTCAACTTCCAAAACGTTTAGAAACCAAAGTGTGGTTTCTGATTGGCTGCAGGAAGCTCCTGCAGCCAATCGGAAGCCGTGAAAGCCTCATTGGACGTTCGGGTTCCAAAGAATGTTCGCCAACCGGAGCAGTCACGTCCGGGTTTGCGGCATTTGGGAACCAAAACATCTGAGTTCCAAGGCGTTTGGGATCCAAGGTACGACTGTATTATTGCACTCCTGCCACCACCACAATGTGGAGTTGTTTCCTGAAGTAAAGAAACAGCACAGCACTGTGGTAACTGCACTTTTCTCCATCTACTATCTTAGCCTTCCACATGGTCTTTACACTAAGATGGTGGTAAAGTTAAACACCATCATGGTTTTGTGATAAGGCAACAAGGGAAGAGTACCTTGTAGGGCAGGAAGAAGATAAAAGAATACAAAGCGAAAGATGACCACCCCCTCAGTACTTGTAAACCTGAATACTTCAATACATACTTTGAATACATCAAAGATATGTGGATATGATCCAAATTCACATGACCACCACATTAAGCTCACTTTTTCTTTTTGAGTTTCTCTCAAACAAGGTGAGGTAAAACTTACTTCTAGCTTCTAGTTCTCTGGCTGTAATAATCTCTGGCACAAAACACACAGAATGAAAGCTGAGAGCTGCAAAGCTGTTGGGTGGAATTAAACGTTGCACAATGGCAAACGTGCCACCAAGGGAAGGATTTCAGCTTGCCAGATGGGGTGATCCTCCCACCCCTGTGTGCTGCTCTGAGCATCCTCCAGAACCCCACAGATCCCATTTTGGGAGCATGGGAGACAAGGGCAGAGGAGGGAAAGCACCACTGCACAACTGGAAGTTCTTAAACAGGGCTTCTGCTAATGGGGTTCATAGTGTGAATCCCATCCTCAGACTTTGTCATTGTATCTCCATGAATACAGGAAGCTGCCAAGTCAGACCACTGTTCCAGCTAGCTCAGTTGTGTCCACAATAACTCTCAGCAGCTTGAGCTACAGCCCTATAGTGACCCTCAGAATCTTGACAATAACTTCATCAAGTCCATGTCATACTAAGTAATCCTTCGGATTATGCAGGCAGAAGGTAGGGTTACAGAGATGGATATGGTTAGTTCTCCTAACCTGATGCTGAAAAACCATTACCATTCCCTTTTCACAGTGGGGACAGCTCTACTTGAATATTCTTACCATGACTGGGAAAAGGGAGTGGGGAAAGGGAAACAAACCATGATGGTTAGAGGGCAGCTTTTTACAACAGAGAAATCTGGTGCCACCAATGAAGATGTTTACTTTCTGCCATAGAACTAAATGGAACCACATCACTACCACCGATAGTGATACTGCCAGTGTTAAGACATACAAAGCAAGTCCCAATGACATTTCCAAGGAAACGTCTTGACAAACGACACCACGCTCAAAGTTGGCTGGCATCTGTCTGTCTTGGAAGACAATGGAAGAGTGTGCCTTTGGGGGTGAAGTCAAACTGTTGGAGAGTTACAGCACCCGCTGTGGCTGTAGAGACCGATACAGGAGAGACATGTTTTATTGCAGCTGGGGCAGATGAAGGCATTCAAAAATCATAGAGTAATAGCTCAAGAATCAAGGAATAACAGAAATGGAAGGCGTTCTACTAAACTTCATCTTTACCCAGGAATATGCTAAGAAGTCAGAAAAAAACCTGTTTGGTGGTGTTTGTTCAACTTTCTTGTTAAAGTTAAACCTTGCAGGATTAAGCCCTTCAAAAGCCACTGAATACGTGAGCAGAACATTTGCCTTGTCCTTTTAAATCAGTAGTCCATTTTATAAACATATCAATTATTTCTGGGTTCATGAGAAGTTTTAGCATTAAAGAAATGATATGACTGTGTTAAGGAAAGCATGTTTGTACTGCACCCTCTAGATACCAGGTTAGAAATACACTTTTTAATTCTTGGATAAGTTAGAAGATTATCTACAGGCCTCACACCTTTAGTATTTAAAGGAATGGTTTAGAACACTAGTCTTTACTCACTTGTGCCAACTCATAATACCCAGCTGAACATGCCAAGCAAAGGAGACTCTCCCCTTCTTCTGTATGTTCATTTACACTTCTTCCTTCATCCAACAGCTTCCGGACAGCATTTACATCCCCATCCGAGCATGCTTCTGCCAAACTGCGACTGAAAGATAACATTTTAAATGCAATGAGCACACATAGAAGTAGCTCAAATGAATTACACAAATGGTAACTTATGATTAACTAAAAACTTATTTAGTACAATTTTCATTACTAAAGACAGCTGGCGTCCTTTACAAAATTATATTAAACAAACATGAAGAATAATTTAGCAAGCTGCTTAGGCAATGTTTTCTTGTTGTGACTGTATTTGGGAAAATGGGAGTGAAAATGGGAGTGAAATGGGAGTTCTATGCAACTCACAACAGGGAAAGAGATGCCTGAACTAGGAATCTGGGAGATTTATGAAGAATGCATTCAGGATAATTTAGAAGGGACTAAATTGCCACTCTGGGTGACAAAATTGAAGTATTTTACTGTAATCACCTTGAAAGGTTGTTTTGTATATTTATATAAAAAATACCAAAAATTAAAAATACACAAAGTTTACATAAATATAAAAATAAGTATACCGTAAATTGACTGTACACCACTTGGTCTTTATATAGCCAAGTGGCAGTTCATAGGACAGCATTGGTAAGTCACAATTTCAAAGGCAGCTATATAAATTTCTAATATAGGTAGAAGGATGACTGAGTCATAAGTGCACCAGATTATGTGTTTGTCTTTTTCAGAAGCTTAAATCTTAAAATTGAATAAAGGGAACAACTAAGATTGCAGCGTGGTTTTCTGAACATTTTGGCCAAACACTTTAAGAGATGCATATGGTCTTCCATATTGCTGGCTAAGCAGTAAATTTCACAGAAAATATTGTCTATCAAGTTCCCAAGTCATTAAGTGAACACTGTATGAATTAAAAAACATGATGAGAGATTAATCTCTATGCTGACTTTAGCCCAGATTATTTATCTGTATTATGAGAATTCAGGATATTTGAAGTCTACCTGCCACTTAAAAAAACAAAATCCAGCCACTGAAGGCCTAAAGTCAAATTCTTTCAAACTGCATGTTTCATCTGATGCAATGAATGTATCTATTGCAAGCAATTTCAGTATTAATGTTCGCACATTCAATTAGTTTTCCCTGTGTAGTTTTACCAAAGACAACTATTTGACATTTAATATTCTATGAAGTAATACCTGACCTTCCTTCCTTCCTTTCCTATCAGTATATAAGCCTCATTTTCTGTGCTCCATATTGCCTCATTTCACAACTATCCCATTTTTAAGTTAGCATGAAACTGTATAGATGCAACATATATGTGAATATACTTCATCAATTAACATGTGGAAATATGTCAATTTTGTCTCATGACATTACCTTATCTTGCTACTGAAGCTCTCCAACCCAATTAGAGAATCTCACCTCTGAATCACATTGAGGGATTGATATGGCTGAAATATTACTTTGGGTAAAGCCCAAAGTGGTCACAATTCAGTTTACATTTCTGAATCTCAGAGACAGAAGCTGATCTAGGCCTATTTATATTGCTTTATTAGATATACCAAGAATCAAACCAGATGAACAGGAATTCAATACATACTTGTCCACTTGTCCTGCATTGTGATTGTTCTCTGCTCTCATCCGTGTCAATGCAGCAGCAGCTTCATCCAATGCACAGCTGACAGAAGAAGTCAATCTTCGGAGCACCTCGGGATCTGCGAAGGCTTTACCATCGGCAGTGGACAATTTACCAATCCCTTCAGCGAATGTGCGTTCATCAATCAGGTTAGTATGAAAACCACACAAAAAATGCAGAGACACCATTTTAAACTTCAGCCACATGCACTATTAGTTAAAGTTGTCAGCTGCAAACATGCTAGAAAATTAGAAGCTACTTTGACCCTACTATATCAGGAAGATCAAACAGAACATGGAAAAGACAAAGCTAGCTTTAGGACTTGATAATTATTTTTGCGTCCTTAAATTCAACTCTTATGTTCCTGAACTACAAACAGAATGGGAAAATGTCAACGGCATCTGCACTTGATGTTTCAATTTTTTAAAGATGACATAATGAAAATTTATTGATAATTTAAAAAAAACAACTAAAGTTAAAGTTAGATGCCGATTAAATATAAAGGACAGAACCCTTGGTATCTCGGATGTGGCTATATAAATGAATCAATCAATAACTGATAAACTTAAGAAGTGTTCTAGATACTTCATTGTACCTTTTGCCGAAACACCATGCTTAAACAAGCACTCAAAATTTACCAGAAGGATTTTGCACTGGGCTATCGGCCACTTGCAACCAAGTGAAGATGCCTAGGCACCAGGAGGGCATGTGACATCTCTACCATCTGGAAATGTGGAATTCTATCGGTTATATTTTATGGGCACAATCAATGAATTTCAGGAACCCAAAAGTCATATTGAAAAATACAACTTTCAAGCCGTCTGGCCCAAAAATGGCAACTAGGCATTCCATTCTGCTGACTGTATATATCTGAGTTTCTAACATTGTGTTAAACTATGTTTTTAAGAATGTTAGAAATATTATGTCAGCATTATTTTTCAAGCTACGGGAACTGATTATGAAATTGGCTATCATTTCCTTCTAAAGTCTTTTACACACAACTTAATGGTTCTGTTTGCATATAATGCTAACTATAGTTTAGAGTTACAGAGACAATCCACTTACATGTCTCCCCCTTCCTCTAACATGGATGTGAGGAGTTTAGAAGCTTTTATTTCCAACTTAAACTAACCACAGCTTATTATGATATCTCAACCCAGACAAATTGCAGTTAGTTTTGACTATTGTTAGTGGAAGCTAACAAACTTCAAACCGTGATTTATGAAGCAAGTTTGTTTCAATAATCCACAGCTGATTAATCACCGTTTAGGATTTGGAACTAATTCTCAATTATGCTTAATCTGAAATAGAAGCAAAGGCTTCTGACAAGTCACCTCTAAATCCTGACAATGTAACAGGGTAAGAGTAAAATTCCTAGTATGTGGAGCAACCTTGACTCCTTTTAGGATACAAGAGCCCCAAAACAACTGGCTATGGGTTTGTGGCTGGGACAACAACGCTGAGCAGTGACAACCTTCAATTAGAGATCCAGTTTTCCAATTTATTTCCCCCCAGAAATCCAACATTACTGCTTCTGACTAGTCTCTCTAATCCAATAATGCACCACACTGGATCTACATGGACAACTGTATAGCCATTTTCAAAAACAAAACATTTCGTAGTGATCTAGATTTCTCCCCCATCTCCATTGATTATGTGCATGAATAAAGCATCTACTGAAGCTAGGATGTACAAAATTCAAAGCCAGCAGTTTTAGGACTGATGCTTTAGGAGCCAGGGTGCAGCATGTTTTCAATGAGGTTACACTCCCCTGAAGCAGCAGGTGTGCAGCTTCAGGGTACTTCCAGATCCAGTACTGCTCCTGAAAGCTGATGTGGCAGCTGTGTCCCAATAGTTCCTTTTATCAGTTTGATTTAATATACTAGCTGTACCCCTGCCAGGAGGACATGGAACCAATGTTAGGGCACAGGGGGAAAACAGAAAAATTGGGAGGTGGGAGCTATCCTCCCTTGAACATGCCTCCCCCCAATCATCTTTGCCTGGTCCTAATAGTTACCTAGTCACTTCAAGTTAGATTATTGCAATATGCCCTTAAAGGCAGCCTAGAAACTTCAACTGATGCAGAATATGGCTGCCATGATTTTGTCTAGAGACATCAGCTTAGATCAGGTTCTCAAACTGTGATCCATGGATGACTTGTGATCTGTGAACTTCATTTAGATGCTCTGTGGTATGTCCAAGTCAAATGATCATATTTCAATTTTACTTTATTTTTTATTTCTTATATTGTATTTTATTGTATTATAATTTTATTCCATGGAATGTAAAATGTAATACAATAAAATGCAATATAAAAAATAACAGGAATAGAAATAAAATTAAAAAGAATTCGCTATCTAGTACAGTGCATTGAAATTGCTACAACAGGCAGGAAAATCATTAATTGGTCCACCAAGACCACCAGCAATTTTCCAATGGTCCATAGGGGAAAAGTTCGGGAATCACTAGCCTAGATTATATTTGTGTCTAATGTACCATGAAACACCTTTCATTCATATAGGTTGATGCAACAAATGAAATACATCCTAGATGCTCTGGTTAAGGTTACTGGAATGCATTTTCAAAAGGGCTACCTTTACTCCCCACTCTTGTCTGCTTTTTGGCTGCATATTGCAAACTTAAATTATCACTGCTCAATTGACTGACCATGAATTACTTATTCAGATACAAACTTGAATGAGAGCCTGTTTATACTCCCATTTTTCATTAAACAATATTATCTCAAGATCCCTGAACTCATCACCACTGTGATTCAAAGCATTATTCGTGCATCAGATAATTGAGACAGTCTGTGCGAGTAAAACATAGTTTTACACAGCAGCATCTGGGTAAAACCTTGTGGAGTACATTGCCTCAATGTCTTGAATTTGACATAAGCACTTCTAAACTCTTTTAGGCATCCCAAACAAAGTTTTAAAATGTTCAATTCTAGAAACTCAATTGTGTTCCGAAACTCAACTTCAAGTTGTTAATGTTTGAGCACACAGCAATCTCTGTTCCTCAAGGTCAAAACTAGTGGTTCCACCACCCACAAATAAAACTACTACCAAAATGAAAAAAGAAAACTACCTGCTGCTTCCAGCAAGGCTTCTAGTCTTGCTTGCGTTTCTGGATCTACTGTTCGTAGGTCTGCTCCTTCTGCAGCACTTGACAAAAATATCTCTGATGTTGTTTTAAGCACTGGGTTATCCAGATCTTCTTGGTCCAAAATAAACGACTCAACCTGTTTGAAGACATAGAAGTTAGCTGTTACTTCCTTTTTTTATTTAACAAAATTTATTCCAAACCATGAACAAAACTGGATACATTGTGTCAAAGCCACATATTTGATAGCTACATGCATGCATTTTCAAGAACAAATGTTACTGGAGAAGGAAATTTCAGAACACACACTATTAGTTGAACACATTTACAACCATTTTCAAGGTAACGGTAATTTAGACTGTACTGCAAACTAAATTTAGGTTGCCTATAACTGCTGAACCTGCCAACATTTGGTTCTCCCTAGATGAGAGAAACCTCTCTACTACTTCAGAGACTTGAACCATAATCGCCAACTACAGTTCACTAATCATCTACTTTGGCTTGACAATTTCCCAGGAAAACCAGTTTGAGAAATGCAGATTTTTAGGTGGCATGCATATGCACACTTATTGAGGAGAAAGTCCCACAGAGCAAGGTGGTCTTTACTACCAGGTAACAATACCTAGGGTTGTACTTTTATTTTTCTTCCCTGAAAAGTAAAACTGAAAACTTCCAGAGTCTGTGGTAATAATAGTAATAATTTCATTATTTATACCCCACCCATCTGGCTGGGTTGCCCCAGGCACCCTGGGTGCTTCGAACACATATAAAAACAAACTCTCAAACATTAAAAACATCCTGATACAGGACTGCCTTTGGATGTCTTCTAAAAGTTGCATAGTTATTTGTTGCCTAGTTATTTATCTCCTTGACATCAGATGGGAACGTGTTCCATCTGCCTTGTTCCCTGTAACTTCACTTCTCACCAGAAGGCCCCCTGAGCTGGACCTCAGTATCGGGGCTGAATGATGGGGGTGGAGATGCTCCTTCAGGTATACAGGGCTGGGGCAGTTTAGGGCTTTAAAGGTCAGCACCAACACTTTGACTTGTGCTCAGAAACATACCGAGTAGAAGTGAAATTCATCTGTTACCAGTTTAGCAAGCACAGAATGAATACTTTCAAGTCCAGCACCATCCAATATTGAACAAGTGTAGTAATTAAACTTATTCGGCAAATGAAGAACTACCAGTATATAGAAGATTAGTTTTATTCTTGAAGCTATAGCAGATTTTCCTCTAGATATTATTCTCGGCAGTCCACAGGCCTACAGCATGTAGACACAATGAGTTTAAGTAACACAGGTAAAAATTTCAGAATAAGAAGTCAAATGCCTGGTTGCATTACATTAAACTCAAAAGAATGGTTCCCCTTTTGCTTTTGATGCCAATTTGGGAAAAGACAGTGAACAAGATGTATCTCTTGAATGACACTGTTTTTTAAAAAATCATCTTCAAATAAACACTCATTTCACCCTATGGAAAAATGTTTTTAGAGTAGGGGTGGCTAAACCTCCAGTCTGGGAGTCCAATACTGATCAAGTAAAATTTTCTCATTAATTTTTCCAGCAGCAACAAAAGGAATGTGTTACTTTATATTCCTTTTGCTGTGGCACCCTAGGTGCCATGAATGATTGGTCATGGGTGCTGTGGGCAACACTGGCCTGTCCCTCTTTCCTCCCCTCCCTCCCCTAATGCCCTCTTGCATCTCTGCCTCCCAAAGGCTTGCACAGCTATTTGTTGCAGCAGCCCCAAACTGTAGGCAAATGGTGCCTCTGGGGCTGGCCAACGGGTGCTGGTTGCCAGGAGCTGAGGTGGCCATGGAGTAAGCAAGCAAGCAGGCGAGGAGCCCAGCCAGCCAGTCCACCAGCCCTTTCTTTGGAATGGAGAAACAAGTGGGAGGCCAGGCAGGCAGGCGCCACTGACCTTTCTTGTGCTTGCTGTGTGCAAGTCCTGCCTGGGAGCTAAGTGCTCGATGCTGAAGGGAAGCCTTTCCACTATGCAGGCCCAGCAATGCTCACTGCTGCCAATCAAGGTAAGGTGCTGGCCTCACGTTCACCTTTGGCCAGTCTCCGTTGGCCACTAAGGCTGGGGGCATCCTCTTCCCAGGCCCCTGTGGAGCAGTGTGAGGAGGCATCTCTCTCTGGAGTGGTAGGGGGCAGCTCAGAGACCAGGGACAGCAGCAGCAGCTGCCCAGAAGACTCCCAAGGAGTGGGGAAAGGAGAGGAGGCTGAGGGAACACTCCACAAGGGAGGGTGTTCAAAAAAGGGAGAGAGGCTGCCAGCTCTGCAAGCAAGGGGTGACATAACTGGGCTACTGAGTCCCACAGGGGTGCCACATAAAGAATGTAGTTGGTCAAGGGAGCCATGAACTCAAAAAGGTTGAAAACCTCTAATCCAGCAGTTCTCAACCTGTGGGTCCCCCAGAGGTTGTTGGACTACAACTCCCATCATCCCTGAGCTCTGGCCTTGCTAGCTAGGGGTGATGGGAGTTGTAGTCCAACAATCTCTGGGGACCCACAGGTTGAGAAAGGCTGCGTCTAATCTAAACAGTATTGCTTGACTCTACTTTGCTCTTATAATAATTCACTTGTCCTAGTATGCAAGAAGGAGAAACAGAGTGAAATGGAAATGGTATTAACTATACACTAAGGCATGGATTTTTAAACTGTGGTCTCCGAGTTCCACATTTGGGTTTTCTGTGAAAAGGCTGCAACACAGTCAAATATATTTGTACTCAGCCCTGCACTAACTTTCCTTGATGCAATGATCGAGGACTAAGATGCCCAGCATCCATGATTCATGTGGTAGCTCAGAAGCATATGATGTGCGTATTTTGCTGCACACAAGTCAACTGGCTCGATGGAGATGTCAGTCACCAACCTGACACCTAGAAATATCTATGTAGTCGCAAAATGTGCCTGGCGCCCAATGAATTTCAAACACTGCAAAAAAGGCTACGTCATCTGTTTTATAGTGTGCATCATTACAAGCACAGATTTTCTGTTCAAAGGATTAGCAAGGATGTTTAACCAGGAGCAGCAAAAAGGATTCTGCTTTTTTGTATGTTGGGTGAAGAAGATGTATTTGGGATTAGGTGTGTAAATAAGTACCATTATAGACCAAGGTTTCTGCATTTAACTTTCAACTAGTTTTTAGTTTAGTTTTTTATGCTGTAAACCGCCCTGTAACCTTAGATCATAGAGCAGTATATAGATTTAATACAAAAGTAAACAAACTGCATATGGATTCGTACATATCAATCTAAATAGATTAACTTGAGAGAAATCCCCATCAATTTCTCTGAAATTTAATTGAGAGTTGGTATAATTAACATTGAGTCTTAAGCCTATTTTAGTTGGAAAGATCTCCAATATTTATGAATAAACTTGGAGTTTCAGTATGAACAATAAAGAAAGCCATACCAAAAATGTTCAGGAATAGAGCCGAGAACACCCTGATGCAGATCAATATGCTGGTACATTTTATACTTACAAGAGTTTAAAAACTTCACTATTCTTGGCCATGAGATGCCATGTGTTTTTAAAAAAACAAAACAAAACAAAAACCTTAAAAAGGCCCAGGCTAGAAAAGTCTCCATTCCCTTAAGTTCTTGAATTGGCAGAGAGTTCAGAATTAAAGGTTTTAATGTCTTAATCAAGGACAAATTTGTTTTTACTGACAAGAACAATTTGAAAAATTCAATTTCTGCTCTCTACATAGTAAGTTTCCCATCTTCCCTTATTTGACAGGACTTATGTCATTTGAAATCATGGGACTGTATCCAATGCTCCCAGTAGACCCACTAAAGCCAATGGACCTTACTAATCATTAATTTCAATGGGTCTGCTCTGAGAAGGATAAGCACTGGATACAACCCACAGTTCCCAGACCTTTTCCAAACCTTATCTGGCCACTTCAGATGTAACTGTAAACTAGTTATTCATTAAAACTAAAACTCTACGTATGTCTACTCAGAACTAAGTCCTATTGAATTCTTGTTATTTTACCTAGTACAGGGGTCCTCAAACTTTTTAAATGGGCGGCCAGTTCACTATCCCTCTGACACTGTTGGGGGCCGGACTATAGTTTGAAAAAAATATGAACAAATTCCTATGCACACTGCACATATATTATTTGTAGGGCACAAAAAACAGGAAAAACAATACAATATTTAAAATGAATGATTTTAATCAACATAAACATATAAGTATTTCAATGGCAAGTATGGGCCTGCTCTCTCCTCAACCTGACCCCACAAACCTGACCCCCTCCCAGGTCACCTTGCATCAGGGCAGCTGGCTTAGCAGAGCCTAAGCTACAAGATCGGGTCACTGACAGCTTGAATTTGCACAAGCCACTCTCTCTCTTGGCTTTAGCCGTCACCTCTCCTGTCTGCAATGGGGGGTGGGGTGGGAAATAACACTGGCCTACCCTACAGGGTTACTGTAAGGATTACATAACCATAATACCATAAGCAAAGCAAAGCTGCTCCTGACAGCAGTCTCCCCAGCACAGAATCCGCTCAGCTCCCTCCAGTGTTTTGCGACCCCCTAATAAAAAAGGGGAACTCACACCCCCAAACAACTGCTTTGCTTTTCACATAAACATCTGCCTTATAAAAAGTTCAGCCCCTGTCACATCAACACATCCCATATACTCTGTCTGGACAACCGCCAGCCCCCTCCAAAAGCCATAACCCCTTCCCACCAGTTCTGGCTCAGAAAGTGGATTCTCAACATCTCCCCCCCCCAAAAAAAACCAACACACTTCCGCCTTCCCAAACTTCACCCTACAAAACTAGCATATTCATAGCTGATGGTACGGGAGATCTCTTGGAAGCGCTATGCCAGGCATAGGCAAACTTGGCCCTCCAGATGTTTTCGGATTACAACTCCCATCATCCCTAACCACTGGTCCTGTTAGCTAGGGATGATGGGAGTTATAGTCCAAAAACATCTGGAGGGCCAAGTTTGCCTATGCCTGCGCTATGCAATTTGCTTTGCAGCCAAAAGCTTTTTTTAAAAAAAACACCACCCACAGATCTGCCACTTAAAAGCACCTCATGTTTGAGACCCGTATTTTCTGACGATTTACAAAAGAAGCACATTTTAACAAAGCCACCTCCTCCTCTTCCTGCCTGTCTTCCGCATGATCTAACCATGATCTTTGCCCAGCAAGCCCCACATGGACGACGAGAAGGAAGGAGAAGAGGGAGGTCATCTTCCCTGAGATGGACAGGGCTCTGCAGGCGCCTCCTCCCTACGGTGTCTGGGCCGAGCTCTTTGCTGCAGCAGCATGCTGCTGCTGGCTGAGATCCGGGGAGACCCATTAGACAGCAATGGGTTCTGCAATTGCCGGGCAGGCTGGGTTCAGGACCCTCGAGGGCTGGATGTGGCCCGCTGACTGTAATTTGGGGCCCCTGACCTAGTACATCAATCCACGTCATTAGTATAGTATAGTGGCTGAAGGGATGTAAGCCTTAATTTCCTGCCACCTGAAGATGACCTTTATCTTCCTCTGGTTGTATATTCTGCTCTGAACAACTAAATTTGGTATTCCCTGAAGCACAAAAAAGCAACCATGTTGGTCCATTTAAAAAAACCCTCCAAAATCCATAGTTGGGCAATATTTTTATTAGGAACAGCCAAATTGTCACAAAAAGCATTTTGTAGCAAACTTTTGAATTCTCCTGATCCCTTGTCCCTCACCATCACTTTGTGTAGCAGCTGACTAAGGGTTCGTTTTCCTTCCAATTACAGTCATACCTCGGGTTAGATGTGCTTCAGGTTGAGTGTTTTCAAGTTACGCTCCGTGGTGACCCAGAAGTAAGGGAGCATGTTACTTCTGGGTTTTGCCGCTCGCGCAGATGCTCAAAATAACGCCACACGGATGCGCGAAAGTGGCAAAAAGCGGCCCGCGCATATGCATCTTACGTTTTACTCAGGATGCGAATGGGGCTCCAGAACAGATCCCGTTCACATCCAGAGGTACCACTGTAACTGTGCAACACCTTCCTCATATTCAATTAAAACACACAATGACTATAAAATTCTGCCTTCCAGACTCCATGTCGAGACCTTCCAACCAGATCATCCAAGACACCTGGGTCACACTTTCATATTGTTATGCTCATAGTCAATACACACAGTTAGCATAGGCTTGAAGGAAGTAGAGATGACCATTTGGTCTTAACATGGCTAAAGGCTTAATGGTTAACATCAGGTTGTTGGGTTTTTTTTAAAAAGGCAACTTGAATAGCCCTCTCCATCAACCATTTCAGATATACCACTCCACTGCAATATGGACTTCCAAGATATAGACACTAAATCTCTGCAGGAGTGTTGGCAACCAAAATATTCAGATCACAAGTCGTACCTTGGAAGTCGAACAGAATCCATTCCGAAGTCCATTCAACTTCCAAAATGTTTGGAAACCAAAATGTGGCTTCTGATTGGCTGCAGGAAGCTTCTGTAGGCAATCGGAAACTGCACAGGACGTTCGACTTTCAAAAATCGTTCGAAAACTGGAACACTCACTTCCAGTTTTCAATCATCCGGAAGCCATACAAGTTCCAAGGTAACAACTGTACTTGAAGTTTGTAACATGTGACTACACCCTTTAGTTTCATTTGCAATTATGTCAGGAAAGAATCCTTTAACTAAATTGATTCCCTCCTTCCCAAAGGCTATTCTAGAGTGCAACCACACTGCACTAATTTGACTGGGACCACAGTAAGGTACAAGGACTTCCAGGTCAGGAGGCTTGCTACCTGGAACATGAAAATGACAAATAAACTTTAACATATTCATGCAAAACCTTTATTAGGCAAACCAAAGTGTCACAAAATAGCGCAAAAAGCTTGAAGGTTCTTCAGAACTCTTCATTAGGAAAGATGGTAAACAAAGTAAATTATTTAAAACATTAGAGAATTGTCTAATAGTTTACTATTATTGTTTAAGGATACCAGGTGTACGTAGTTTTGAGTCCCTTCCAACTATGCAATTCTATGAAGTTAAGGCTGGCGTGGCAGTGACAAATATTTTATATCAATACCAAAGGCATCATCATTATGTTTTGGGTATAATCTGCCAGGTAACTCACCCTATTAATTAGAACCTAGGTTTTCAATCAGTGTGCCATGGCACCCTGAGGTGACTTGAATAATGGCCAGGGGCGCAGCAAGTGGTCACATCCCCCGTCCCTCCTTTGATGGGGGGAAAAACCACATGGCTTCCAACACAAAGCTGGAAACTCCCTACTCAGACAAATGAGATGAACTTCTTTACTTTTTCATGTATGACCATGCTATGTGAAGCCGGTCACTTTCGAAAAAGTGCTACCCAAGTGTGTACCTCTCTAGCACATCTCTATGATTCCAACTGCTGAGGGGGGATGAGAGGGAAGCCTGCAAGCAGGGGAGGAGGGAAGCAGATGGTTCATGGGGCCAGTGTGGCAAGAGTGAGGCAATGGTTGAACCTGGCAAGGTAACTTCTTCCTGTCAGGGCTGCAGCCAGTGTAAGCCCTACTTGGCAGTAGACCCATTGGTAGATAGTGGGGCAGCCTCAACCTGCTGAGCCCAGTGCATTCTGCTCTTGAGCAGTACTTTGCTAGGCAAAGCCTATCTTTATCCTCCTCATAATCATTACTGGGTTGCTGGCAGTGTTGAGTCCTGCTCAAGAGGAAACCCACTGAAATAGGTGGGTAATAGATGGGCAATAAACTGCAATAAATAATACTATCCAAGAGGAGACCTACTGAAATTGATGGGTATGGCTGACTCAGGGGTCACTGACCTCCAATGGGTCTTCCCTCAGTAGGAGAATACCTTTTTATATTAGGTTGTAGCCAGTGTTAATCTTACTCAGTGTCGGCCCTTTGAAATTGATGGCTATGACTGATGGTGTCAATGATTTCCAGTGAAGCCAGTTGGGGATTAGAACACAGCAAGACAGAGCTCCTCAGCAACCTTCAAAACCAAGTAAGGATGGGAGGGGGCATCCCAGTGATGCGCACAGTGGCCTGGAATGGAACTCGCTTGTAAGTGGTGATTCCCCTGTATCCCACAGGGGAGCTGAAGAAAGAATGTGGTTGGTCAAGGGAGCTGTGGACGCAAAAACGTTGAAAACCTCTACATTAGAGCAAGCAAGTCTACCTCTCATTCTAATACAGTGGTACCTCGGGTTAACTACTTAATTCGTTCCGGAGGTCCGTTCTTAACCTGAAACTGTTCTTAACCTGAAGCACCACTTTAGCTAAGGGGCCTCCTGCTGCCGCCACGCCGCGATTTCTGTTCTCATCCTGAAGCCGAGGTACTATTTCTGGGTTAGCAGAATCTGTAACCTGAAGCGTCTGTAACCTGAAGCATATGTAACCCAAGGTACCACTGTATTAGAACAGACATGCCTAAAATACAAAATAAATACAAAACAAATCATGGCAACAAATAAATATTCTAAGTATGTGCAGCCCTACTGTCACTACCTCTCTGCTTCCCCTGGTTAACAAATGGTACCTCCCCCTTGCCCTGCTGGCCCTAAATATCATTAAGCATTACTTTGGCAGCAAAAGGTAGCCAGGATTCTCTAAGATTTTTAACCAGTTGTGTTGATGTATCACTGAGATGAAGTTAGAATAGATTAAGTATTTTAGCTGTTGTATGTTTTAAAGTATGGTGTGGTTTTATTTCTTGATTTTATTGTTTTATCCTTTTGTATACCCCTTTGAAGTTTGTTTGTTTTCAATCAAGTAAGGTAAAAATTTTATGGAGTAAATAAATAAGAAAAATAATTATGTGTGCAAAAGTTCTAACAGGATTCAGCACTGGACAAGTGTAACTGGACAAGTTTTAAAGACTTGAAAATATTTTGTAACATTTTGGTGAAGTTTTATCAAGAGAAGGATGACAACAATTTTGCTTTGAAACTATTATAACAATTTGATTCAAAAAGCTATCACTGTTTCAACAAATTCTGCAGTGATGATGAGGATTTCAGAAAAATATATATTTCTTAATAAACATTTTCATGAAATTAATCTGACATGCTGAATGGATACAATAATGAAGTGGGCACGCAGTAATTAGCATTTTTCAGACAACTATCCCAAGAAAGCATACATACTTAATATAAATCAGGGTGGATAAAAATCAATGATTTTTTAAAGAAAATTTTAAAAATGAGATTTTTTAAAATTCAAATCAGATTTTTAAGATAAAATGCTTTTGGAGGAAAAATCTTTCTCAAGATAGTTTTCTATTTAAGTTACATCAGGGGTCAGCAAACTTTTTCAGCAGGGGGCCAGTCCACTGTCCCTCAGACCTTGTGGGGGGGCCGGAGTATATATTTTTTTTGGGGGGGGGTGAACAAATTCCTATGCCCCACAGATAACCCAGAGATGCATTTTAAATAAAAGGACACATTCTACTCATGTAAAAACACCAGGCAGGCCCCACAAATAACCAAGAGATGCATTTTAAATAAAATGACACATCTACTCCTGTAAAAACACGCTGATTCCCGGACCGTCTGCAGGCCGGATTGAGAAGGCAATTGGGTTGGATCTGGCCCTCGGGTCTTAGTTTGCCTACCCATGAGTTACATTATAGTCCAAAGGTTATTCATCAGGAAACAAAGATTTGTTTTAAGTTTTTCATGTGTGCTAAAACTCAGTCTAAGTTTGTTTGTTTTTTCAATCATTTAACCACATCAGTTCACAAACATGGATACATATGCTATAATGTTATTGTTTTAGTTAAATAGTTATATTATTATTAAGGAAATGATTCTTTTTCTCCTTCCAATAAAGTACAGCAGAAAAGTCGTTCAAATATAAACAATAATTTCATAATTACCTGTCTTTTTATTTCTGATAGTATAACCAAATCAGTGATTTTTTATATAACTGTAAAAACTACTCCAAAAATTTATTATTCCAAAAATGAAACCATCTGGTTGTAAATATTAAGATTATACCAGCAAGAATGAGTCTTTTTGTAGAAAAATGATTTAAATCAAGTCTTACTGACTAGTGATTTAAATTGATTTGATTTAAATCAAATCAAATCCACCCTGACATAAATGCATAGCTCTCTGAGTGTATTGAAATTTACAATTATGTTAACAATTTATTCATATAAATTACATTAACAGGCCTTACTTCTTTTCTTAAAATATACACAATATAAATAAGAGTGAGTATGAGTTGCCATGTGTTAATATTTACAATTATTCCAACAGAAATGTTTTCCAAGTAAAGCTTTCAATATGCTTGAATAAAACATTTAAATTACATTATGAGCCCATTATTGAATCCTGGTCCCTAATTAAATATTTCGGTTCCAATGCTTTGGGGTTATTTTTGAAAAACATTAGATTTCTATAGTATTTTAGTCCAAATCAAGCATGCTATGTCAGATGCCAATTGGGCACTAAGACATTTTCAATTCAGAATTTTCAAAAAAAAAACCTAACATACTGAAATGCTGTAAAGTTTTATTCACCAGGATAGGATAATTTATTCTTAAGATATAGGACGGAAGCAACTTCGTCAACAATTCTGGAGCTGTAGACGTGTATTAAATAGGCCCAAATCTACTTGATCAGCAAAAGCCTAAAAAAAAAAACTTATTTCCAATCGCACGTGGTGCTATTTGATTGAAGGAAAATAACACTGTTAAAGTAGCATATAAAAGGATCAATTGTTACAAGAATACAAACACAGTTAGTCCTTACTGGCTGGTAAAGTAAGTTCTTGGGTCACGATGATGCCTTTTCTTCACCTCATTAGGATATTTCAAGCAGCCTATCTATAAAATTGAAAATTTGCTTTTGGTAGTTAAAACTATTATAGCTGGTGACTGAGGGGAAATGTCTTTTCAGTCAACGCCTCGATTAATATGTCTTGATACAGGGAAATCTCTAAATTAATTTTGAAATCTACAAACTTATTTCCAGCCTAATAAAATTGCTGTAAAGGTATTTTGCAACTATTTTCAAGGATGTGAAGGGCCCAGGGGCATTAAGTGATTTATAAGTCAAACATAGCAACTTGAATTGTACGCAGAATGCAAGAGAGCCAATCATATCCTGCTCCCAGCTACCTCCTGCTACAAGGACCAATGTTACTATGTCCTACACTTGTTGTAGCCACCAAAAAGTCTTCAAATGGCAACCCTTGCACTGAGTGCACTCCAGCTGTCTAGCCTTTAAAATACAGGTATGAATAATAGTAGTTAGGTCCATTAATCAAGGATTGTACGCTTTTTTTATCAAATGAAGTTGGATGAGTACACCCCCAAAGCTATGAATATCCAAGGGTAGCTGAATCGCCAGCCATTGTTAGCTGAATCAGGCTAGAAATGTAAGAATGTGATTCACATCTGAACTAAACGGACCAACACCAGAGAATGAAACTCTCATACATTTTAAAACAATGAATATGGGGAGAAGACCAATTGCAGCAAAGCATCTAACAAGCGGGAGCCTCAGAAGACTAGAATACCTTCCCAGTTTACCCTTGTCTCTATATTGTAGTCTACCAGTATGACTACTGTGATCCTGGCTTATTTTCCTGATTTAACAAGGAGACCAGCTTAATGCAAGTCAGGATCTTCAGACCAGAGGTGGCACACAACAGAAGTTGAAGAGCACTTGGCCCTGATGCTCATTCCTGGCTTCATAAACCAGGGTTTATAAAGCCTCATATGATCACACAAGCCAGACTATGGGCGAAGACCTTACAATTAACATGCACCAAAGGTACTGCTTCAGAATTCCAACTGTAAATGTACAATGGACATTTAAAGAAAGTACGGCAGAACTGTAACACATCTATTATTTTCTTAATCATCTTAGATTAAGGTATAAATATGCCAGTAATTACTGTGCAATCCTAACCATGCCAACTCAGTAGTCCCACTGAATTAAATGGGCTTACTCAAAGGTAAAAAGTTTCAGATTGCAGTCCTATTCTACTCTTCACAGGCAGATTATACAAAGATCCCATTTCCCCCAGATATCTTTGGGAGCCAATGAAAAGTTAGGAGGCAGCAAGTGGAGCAGAGCCAGAACCTGCATTGACCCCAAATATATTTTCAAGTACACATTAATGTTCTCCCATGCAAGTGAATGGTTTCTCTTCACCCATAAATAGTACACTGCAACCTCCTATCCCTGACACTATGAATCCAGGTTTCCACTGACAGGGAGAACCACCCATCCTCACACTACCTTCTACCCTTCCCCAGACAGATATTTCAGTTCTATAATCATGATAGTCAAATCTTCCCTAACTATACCACCTATTTCCCCCACACAACGCAAATTTACTTCCCCTTTAAGTTTCTTATCTGTTCCATATAAGTACAATTTTCTGAAATAGATTTCAAATAATGGCTTTCTGCTCCTTTCTTTGCTTCCCAAACCAAGTGTTCACAAGACTGCAAAGGGAAAAAAGCCTTAATCCCCCCCCCCCATTTAGTACAACTGACATATTCTTAAAACTGCCATATGATCAATTCAGGCCATTCTTCACCAGGCTTTAGTTATTTCTTTTCTCCACAACATGTAATATAGAGGACTTTTGAACTATATGAGAATTAGGTCTTCTACCAAATACTAGAAAATGTTTTTCCACTTGCAAAACCTCACAACCGGATAAGGTTTTCTGGCCATAAATCTATAGAAATCTTTTTACTGAACATACTGTTCAGTATTAGGACATCAAGTATGTGGTGCAGTTAATTATTTGCATGTAAGAGCTAATTTTACAAAACTTCTATCCTAGTTTGATCAGCATAATCTAAGAGAACTCCAATTTATGTTTCTTATTGCCCAATTATTTATTATTGAAAATAAGGAGTTGTGTACAAAACTAGAGAATAAATGAACACATTAAATTAAAGCAATGGAGGGCTCTTTGGAAAAAAAGTTTATTGGAGCTTATTCAGTAAAATTATCAGTAATAGATGAAATTTCTTTGGAAAGCAGCTGGACTGCTGATTGTGTTTTGGGACATACTTTCATTGCTAAAATAGATGTGATGGCAGCAAACCTGCTTAGAGGAGCCAAATCACATAAACAGCATGGGGTCCAGGTTATAGACCAAAACAGGGAACACAGGTTGGATGGAGGTTCTGAACTTTTCCCCACCCATGATTTACCTACCCAGGGTTTGCTGCCCTAGTTCTCCACCTCAGCCAAACTTCAACACTGGAAGTTGGGGAGAAAAGTGCCTGGTGAAGGGTGAAAGGAAAAGGCAGGCACAAAAACTATTTAGTTCTTATCTTCTTTTCTCTTTTGCTGTAAAAGCCAGTTTTGCACCCCAGTTTACAACTGCCCAGATCCAAGTCTAAAACAAGTCTGCCATAGTTGCATCTCATTTTGCCCTTAATAGACACAGGACAATGGTGAGGCCCAATTAACTCCCTCAAACTCCCTAATCCATGCATGGGTGCTGTTTGGACAGCAACAAAATGAACTTTTGAGGAAGACAAGTTAAAGTCGGAAGTGTTCCCTAATGACAGAAATGCTGAAACAGAATGGGAATATGCAAAGAACAGAGGAATACTGAGTGACAGCCATGAAGGTAAGGGAATGAAAAACTTGTGTTTGAAATGAAAGAAACCAAATTTCTCCATTACATCCTCCCTCCCTTTGCTTCACCCACTAGTTAGACTAAACTCTCTTGGAGTCATGATTCATCTTTTCAAAGTGTTTAAATACCACATGCCCCAAGTCCCCAGGCAAAAATGATCTGAAGATTTCCCCCCCCCCCAACACAAATTCTCCAATTATGAGAGCTAAAAACTTATTTTTAATTGAAAATTGGTCTTTAAAATTCAAGTAGCATCCTGTAAGTTATGCAGAGGTGCCTTCAGAACCACTCTGCACTTGCCACAGCTATTAGTAAAATCACTTATTTTATGCTAGTTTAAAAGCATCTTTTATTTTAAAAGCATATTGAGTAAATCCCTACAAAATAATGTTGTGAAAAGGTTGAAAGGATAGTTTCCAAAGAAAAAAAGTAAACAATGCAAGAAATTACAACAGATGTACCCAGATACTAAAAACAGTATATTTACTTCTATCACCAACAGGGACTTTCTGGCCAATCTTTAGAAGTTAAACAAGCATTTCTGCAAGTCCACATTTCTCTCAGATGTGTGAAAAAAATTCTTTTTCACCAGAGGCAAAGTAGCAAGTGAATATTTCAAATCTTACTCTAAATGATGGAGTCACAAGATACTTTCTTTCACATGAATTATTGTGTTAGAAAGCAGAAATATTATACTGCAACTGAAGGAGAAAAGCAATTTGTTTATAACCCTCCATCGCTACTGGAACACATTTAAGTGTAAATGGGGCAAACCACATTGTTACTTCACTAAACGTCTAGGAATTTTGTATGGAGATATGAAAAATACTCAAGTTTCGCCTTATTTACTGTGCAGGTGCAGTGCAGACATTTGTGCCAGCAAAACGTACACCTGGAATAAGCACCACAGTCTACCTACCACAGCAGAACTACGAGAACCAAAGACGCTTGTCGTCCCCCAAAACTGATGGAAGCATTTGAAATGCGATTTACTATTCCCACCGATCTCTCAAAGCGAGCCTTGAGGCGGACGCTAATAAGCCATCAGCACTTTCTATAATAAAATTACTCCTTGCAGGCCACGGGCGGGCGAGAGGGCAGGGAGGACGGCGCGGCAGAAGAGCGCTTCCGCCATCATCCGGACCCAAAAGCAGGTACGGAGCGGCGGCGGGGGGGGGGGGCGCAGCGAGACGGGACATGCTCGATGTTTTGTCTTCGCTTTAGTTGTTTTATCTCACAATGAACAAAGAAGGGGGGCACTGCTTACATTAAAACGGGGGGGGGGGGAGGCAGGCAGGCGTGAGTGGGGGGCGCCGCGCGCATCTGGGTGGGTCTCCACCCTCCTTTATTCCGGGGCCGGCCTGCAAGGGAGGCTTCTGAAGCCTGACGGGCGGGGCTGGTACCCAAGCGCGGGAGGGAGCTCCGTTCGAGACGGCACCCTCCGGCCCCTCCTCCTCCTCCTGCTCCAGCCTGGCGGGAGCGAAGGCCTACCTCTCCCTGCCTCTCACCTCAGACACCTCGTCCTCGTCGCTGCCGGACCCACCGCCGCCCCCGCTTCTCAGCACAGCGGCCGCCAGTTTAAAGTCGAGGGCGGCGGCGGCCCCGGCCTCCCCCGAAGTTGTTGCCGGCCCTGCCGGCCCACAGGGCCCGGCCTCGCCGAAGAGGCGCACGGCCCGCAAGCCCAGCGGGTTAGGCCCGGCCGTGGAGGCCTCGACGATGGCGGCCGGGGCAGCGCGGGGCGTCACCGAGTCTATCTCCTCATCGCCGGCGGGGGTCGGGGCGGCCGTGCCGTCCGTGAGCATCGCGCGCCGATCCAAGCTTAAGCCCGTGGGAGGAGGGGAGGGGGAAACGCCGTCTCCGTCCCCTCACAGCAGCAGCGCCACTAACTTCTCACACCCTACCTAACCCGCAGCCACCGCAATGCCCTCACCAATCCTTTCCCCTGTTCCCATTGGCCATATATTTCTAATGACCCAGCGCCATTCGACGCGGTACCTGTCACTCTGCGCCTTCGTCAGGCGCTACCTCACCCTCCCACCACCAAGATGCTTTGAGAGTACACGTCGAGGCGGTTTAGACTGCCCGCCCACCACCTTTAGGCTTGTACGCTCGCTTCCTGAAAGTGCCTCGGTATTACTAGGCCGTTCGCCTGTCAATCAAATACTGTCCTGGAACCTTGCTATCTGAATGGACAGAAGTGCAGTCAGTCGAGATACCCTTAAGCCTGATTGTGCAGAGCGCGCGTCAATCATGCCGTGCTCCTCTTGGCGGCGTTCGATTGGCTTGGGCCTCCCTTTCGTTCCCACCTTCCCCCCTTTCAAGTTGTGGTCTCCGTCAGGGAGGACAGACTCCCCCGCCTCAAAACAGGGCGTATTGATTGGAAGCAAGGTGTGCATGTTAATTGTAAGGTCAACCTGTAACGGTCCACCTGCCTTTCCACTGCTCCGCGGGCCACTCCGTGGCGGGGAAAGTGATTGGGCGAGGCGCCTGTCAGTCACGGGAACCAGAGGTCTGGTTCTCAGCCAACCTCCATCCCGCAGAAAAGCTTCCGAGTTGCCATTTTGTATGAGTTCCCCCCTCACGCGCCGCCCGGATCCGCAGGCGATCCAGAAGCAGAAGAGGGCAGCCTCTGGCCCTCGGCTTGCCTTGCGAAGGTGGCGGGCCCCAAAGGGCTCGCTCGACCTCAGTGCGGGGAAGCCAGGAGCTTCCGCGGACGAGAAACAAAGGTCGCCGGCTCCCCCGGCCGCATCCTGCGCCCACCTCCGCGCCACACGCCCCTGGAGCATCCCGTAGTCCCTGTGGCGTCTCTGACTCTCCCCGGCCCAGCCAATCATGCCCAGTGGGCAGGGACAGGTGGGAGTTGGAGCAGGGCCGGCCCACCCAGGAGGCAAGGTGAGGCGACTGCCTCGGGCGGCAGAATCCATGGGGCGGCAGGTCCCAATGTGGACCTCTATCCCCACCCCGCACCTGTGTTCCTGATCTAGATCTTCGCTCACCCCTTCTTCCCTGGCAGGTAGGGGACGAGCGCCATTTTGTGGTTCACCTCAGGTGCTGAAGTGTCTTGGGCCAGTCCTGGTTGGGAGTCAAAACAACCTTTGGATGGCTGCAGAAGCCGCGACTGCCGCCACCACTCTTTTGACCAGCAGCAGTTTATGGACATAGCTGTCAACTTTTCCCTTTTCTTGCAAGGAATCCTATTCGGAATAAGGGAATTTTCCTTGAAAAAAGGGAAACGTTGACAGCTATGATTATGGAGCCCCCTGCGCACAAAGTGTGTCCTCTGTAACCCCTGAGTTACAGCCTCTGCCAATAAGAAGGTGCCTTGTACGAAGCCCCAACCGCTGACAGATCTTTCCAGGGTCCTTGGGGGAGGCCTCTCCCAACCATGCTCCCTGAGGCTCTGCTCTTAACCAAAGATGTCATGAAATGAGCCTGGGGTCTTATGCATGTGCTTCGCCACTTGAGCTAAAGTCCTCTTCTCCACCGCTCTCCAGTGGCGTAGCGTGGGGGTGCAGGGGGGCCCGGCCGCACCGGGCGCAACATCTGGGGGTTAGGGTTAGGGGGCGCAAATCCACGGGTTAGGGGGTGCAAATTACTTGCCTTGCCCCGGGTGCTGACAACCCACGCTACGCCACTGCCGCTCTCACACTGTTAAACTACCCCAGTGCCAATAAAAATTTCTACTGCTTCCACTTGGAGCAGCAGAAAATCGCTGAGTCATGAGATGGAGACGGAGTTTGGCATATTCAGTTGCCAATCAATGTCTCTTTCTACTGAGATCTAATCCAATTTTTGAAATTGCTAGATCTTTTGCTACCATGTTTTTCTTGTGGCGGGGAATGTGACTTTCTTCCCATTTTAGGCTGAATCATCTGTTCTAGAGGAGAAGAAGGCTTTTCTTTTATATCACCCTCCCTTTTTTCTAGGGCTGTACATCAATTTCAGCCAAAGTCTGACTCTTGAGCCAATTCGGCAGAGTTGGATGGCGACAGCTGCAGATCACTCATTACTGGGCCTCCCAGAGTGATCCAGAGCTGTTGGGATGTGGGTGTGCTGGGGGTTTAGTGGGAAGAAGGAGCTTTGACTTTGTGCATCTGATCCCAGCAGGGGAACACACACAGTCAGACTGACCAGGATTTAACTCTCTGCTCATCAGCTAGTGAGAAGGTTACCAGTCCTGCTTGCTTCAGGGATCTGTTTAGCTAACGTGTTCCCCACAGGGGAAAAGTGTGGTTCAGGGCGGGTGGGAGGAGCAATGCAGCATCTCCTTCCTCCACCCCCTCCCAACCATATTTATTTATTTCATAAAATTTAAATACTGCGTGATTGTTAAAAACCACAAAGCAGTTTACAAAAAGGTGAAATGATCAAATCAAAAGAAACATGTCAATTCATTATACTGTAATTGATAGCAATTGTTTATTTTTATTATTTTATTATTTATCTGTATACTGCCTTATAGTATACTTTCCCCTCAGGGAAACTTTCCGTCCTTCCTTCCTTCCTTCCTTCCTTCCTTCTGTGTGCAAGGAGTTGTTGCTGGTGCTAGCAATAGCCTGCTTGGAAGAATCTGGCACAACTTGTAGGCAAGTGAGAAGACACCAGGCAGGCTGAGGCCATGTTTTAAAAATACTAACGTACGCTATGATAGCCAGTCCTGTACTGACTTCAGCAGTAGAGTATAAACATTTTTCTTTACACAACTTTAGAATGTATAGTAATTTTACACACTACCCCCAAACTCTGCTGAGTGGCAGCAATATTCTAGGGGGTTCCAGGCACTCACCCAGGGTTGTGTTTTCATTAGAAAATCAAGGCACAACAGAGACTGAAAACTTCAGTCTTTTATTCACATAAAGGTAAAGGGGCCCCTGACCGTTAGGTCCACTTGCGGATGACTCTGGGGTTGCAGCGCTCATCTTGTTTTACTGGCCGAGGGAGCTGGCGTACAGGGAGCTGGTCATGTGGCCAGCATGACTAAGCCGCTTGTGGCGAACCAGAGCAGCACACGGAAATGCCGTTTAACCTTCCCGCTGGTACCTATTTATCTACTTGCGCTTGATGTGCTTTCAAACTGCTAGGTTGGCAGGAACAGGGACCGAGCAACGGGAGCTCACCCCGTTGCGGGGATTCGAACCGCCGACCTTCTGATCGGAAGCCCTAGGCTCTGTGGTTTAGACCACAGCGCCACCCCTGAAGCCTTCATCTCAAGAGGGCTTGTCCTTCTCAGCACCATAGCTTTTGATTCAGAGGCATCCTAAGCACCACCCCTGTATCTCTCTGTAACAGTCTGCTCCAGCCAGCCAGCATTATTATTGGTGCCTTTTTTCTTTAAAAATGTTTAGGGGTACTCTCATTTTGACTCAATAAAATCACCATTTTATAATTCAAATTGGGAAAAATACAGTAATTGGACAAAAGTACAAAGATTCACAAACTCTTTAGGGGTATGCATACCCCTGCATTATCATTATTAACTTTGTATTATTATTTATTAAATTTGTATAGTGTATCGCCCTTCACAGGGTGGTTCACAACATAAAAACAAAAAGTTAGAACACAAAATATATAATAAAAGCAAGAGCGGCTGCCTTTGAATCCCTGCATGGAGTACCACCTAATTTCTTCTTCCTTGTTCCCAGAACACCTTGCCAAAAACCTCTGTGAAAAAAGACAACTTTTTTCTGTGTGAAATCACACCAACTTTGCTCAGGCAACTACCCCCTCAGTTACCAATAGGGTCTTTTTCTTGAAGGCAGCCCTGTATCGGGAAGTTTTTTATGTTTGACATTTTATTATTTTTGATATTTTACTGGAAGCTGCCCAGAGTGGCTGGGGAAGCCTAGCCAGATGGGTGGGGTATAAATATTATTATTATTATTATTATTATTATTATTATTATTATTATTATTATTTTACGATGTATCAGTTGTAGGGCCTTCATCTCCCTTTACTGCTCTGTCTGGTAGAAGAACAAGCTCAACCTGTCAGCTCACCTTAATTCTCAAAGCTCTAATTAAATCCCTGCACCCAACAATCTAGAGGGAGAAATCTGGCACCAAGGAATCTGGGGGATCCCTGTTCCCTCACTAAAAAAATAGCATAACTGCTCACAGCCTGATCCCAGAAGTATGTGTCCATCAGATTGCAGCAGCAACAACAAAAGAGAAAAACCAGGGAGGTTGCCTTGCCTCTTTCATCCCAGGACAAGTAGTCATGGCTTCAGTCTTGAACATAAGTAGCAGGACCATAGGTCCATCAAGCTCCGTATTATCTGCACACTGACTGAGAGCAGCTCTCCCATCATATTCAGTGGAAGTTTTGCTCAGCCTTACCTGGAGATGCTGGGTATTGAGTGGGCGTACAGAACACATGCTCTGTCGCTGAGCTACATGCTTACAATAGGAGCCAGCTCCTAGTGGCTGTGGGGTCTTTGCCCCCTCATAAAATATTTGAGGGCCCCCCCCAAATTGATGGGCACTGCTATTCAAATGGTGTGCAAGCACCATATCATGTGTTCAGTTATGTGGGGCAGGGCTTACTTGGGCCCCACCAATATATTTTTTAAAGTTGGCAGCCCCTGAAGCTTACTTTGGAGTAAATACTACTAAACTCAGTGAACTCCTGAGAGAAGGCAAAATAAGGACAGTGCTTTACTAGTAATAGTTATCATTAAATAGGGACAATTGGAGCTTATGCACAGAACATGGTATTCTGTTTCATAGGCCTAGGGATTAGTCAGCTGTCTGCTTCCTGGCTTCTGTCAGGAGCTTGTCCTACACTTGAGTAGGACCCTGGCAGAGACACATGCCCAACTGGCATGTTCTCTCCTTCCTGGCCGATCATTTGGGAGCTTCATTAGCTTTCTTCAGCCCGAACATCACAGCGACCGATGCCAACAGACTTCGGCACACTTAGGGATCCGCAGAGTCCTCGCAGTTGCGTAACAGACCTCAGCAACTCAGCATTTTGGCAAATCTACTTTATTTACATATAAACACACATGGAGCACTGCAACATGGCTCCCTCTCTCTCTAGCATCAGACAGCAAAGAGAAAGGACAAAGGACAATAGTCCCACTTCACGGAACACGGTAACACAAACATCCTGTCTCTGTCATTTCCCACTCTGTGGAGTCAAAGCATACATCGTCATGTGATAGACAAAAATCCCATGACTGCAATCATGGAGCAGGAATTCTAACAGCTTCATCCACCTACAAAATCTGCCATAGGCAAGTGAAGGGTCAAGGAGAAGGAGTTTGAACCCGTTTACAGACAACTGTAATCACGTGTCTTCAAGATGGAGAGAAAGGGTCAACTTTTACCTAATGAACCATTTACCAATATGGTAGAGCACTGATAGTCATTGTCATGTGAAGTTTTCAGTGTAAGTGGTTCTGACTGAGTTAGCTGATCACAACCTCAAGGGTAGAATGCTTTATTCCCTTGACAGTGTCTAGATCAAGGGAAGTCATACTGTTCTATTCTGCCTTGGCCAGATCATACCTGGAGTATTGTGTTCAATTCTGGGCATTATTTAAGGAGGATATTGATAACCTGGAACTTGTGCAGAGGAGGGCAAACAAGATGATCAAGTGTTTGGAAACCAAGCCTTATGAGGAACAGTTGAGGGAGTTGAGTATGTTTAGCCTGGAGAAGACAGATGAGTTATAGCCTTCAAATATCTAAAGGGTTGTCACATGGAAGATGAAACAAGCTTCTGCTCTGGAGGGTAGGACCTGAACCAATGGATTCAAATAATAAGAAAGGAGATTCCAACTAAACATCAGGTAGAGACCCATCTTAACCTGGTTTAGCCAGTCAGTTGAAGCTGTTGCTGGTGTGTGGCTGCTGACATCTTCTCACAGGTAAGAGCTGAGTGCAGTGTGGAGACCAATGGTGGAAAAAACACCCCCAGAAGGAGCATGTCATGTCCCCCACCAGAGGTACTAACCCTTCCCTAACACCCCATATGCCCCAAACTCATAATGCCATTATACAAATTTACGACGTGGCTCAACTTGGGAGTATTGCACACCGTTCTGGTTGCCTCACCTCAGAAAGAAGGCTGTGGTGCCAAGAGGCAGAGATGGCCACCAAACTGGATGGCTTTAAAGAGGATCAGATAATTCAGGAAGGACAAGGCTGTTCATGGCTGGTAGCCATGAGGACTTATGTTTTTCCTCTGCTATTGTAGGCCGCATGCTTCTGAAGGCCAGTTGCTCAGAATCCTAGGTAGGGAGAGTGCCACTGGCTCAGGTCTTGCTTGCAGGCTTCAAGAACAGAATGCTGGACTAAATGGGCCATTGATGGATCCAGCAGCCTCTTGTGTACACTACGCTGCTGCTGCTACTACATTAAGCTTCACAGCATTAGTAACCCTTTCTGAGGCCAAGTGATCCCCCACTTTATTATCAATCTCAAGTTGTTGGCAGCAAGGGATTTCCCCATACCCCTCCAGCTTCTCATTCTTCATCATGGTTGAGGTATTTAAATACCACCTGATATTTAGTGAAGTAGGATTGAAATTTGGTATCCTGGTTTGCTGTTTTTATTTCATTCTGCAACTCTCTATTACGTTTTCTTTTTCTGTTACGTACCTGCTTTTTCTGTTTCTACATGTTTTTGTGGGCAACACTAAAATTCAATAAAAAGTTGGAATGTTCAAAGAAAAGGCATTCAAGGGGCAATTAAGCAGCAGTTCATCATTAACCCTTTAGGCGTGCTCAAGGGGAAGCAACAAAACAGGCAGGACCTGCAAACTTTATTGGGAAATGGGATTTACTTGAGAGTAAACCTTTAAAATTAATATTGACTACAGAGAAAGATGTTGCTGGATAATACCTTGCCATACTGAGTGATATTTGGAACCT
Source organism: Podarcis melisellensis (assembly GCF_964234715.1). Lineage (NCBI taxonomy): Eukaryota > Metazoa > Chordata > Lepidosauria > Squamata > Lacertidae > Podarcis > Podarcis melisellensis. The sequence goes on from NC_138539.1 coordinate 87,482,531, forward strand.
CCATTTTAATGCTACTTCGATCTGATTATAGACCAGTACTTAAGGTGCTGTGAAACAACCCACCTGGGATAGAATGGGAAACTGCAAATTAAAGTTGAGGAGACAAGAGTTTTGTGACACCACCTTTAGCCCATAAATGCATAAAGATGTTTATGTTAAATTTTCTAATTTCGGGCTTTTGTAGTCACTTGCTGCATGAATCCTGACAAAACGTAGATCTCTTTGCGAAGGACAAAAAGCCTCTAGCCCTCTTCAGGTGTTACGGAACCCATGTGAAGACTGACTGTGGTGAAGAGCCTCTTGCATCCGCAGAGACTCTGTACATATATTGGAAACCAGGGTTCTAGATGTTCTCACTTGCCTAAGCTCATGGCTAGGCAAGCAGTAGCAGCAGCAGCATTCTGAACTAGTTGCAGCTTCCAAACCATCTTCAAGACAAGTCCCTGTGGCTTAGCTGAAGAAATAGAGAGCAGGGTGTGTCATCCTCGGGATATTGATCACAGCCTCTTCCAAAGCTCCAGATAAGCAACCGCTCCCTTAGAAGGCTTGCATATAAACTATCATAAGTGATAAAAACTGGTCCAACATTTATCCCTGATAAATGAATGAATGCAGCAGCAATGACCTTTTTAGTATATTTTATTTAGCATAACTAGAGAGCCTTTAAAATGAAGCGTAAGTTGCACAGGAATGTCAATAGTTTCATAAATAAATACATCAGTGATGCCTGGGGATTGGGGGAAGGATGCAATTCAGTTCATATTTAAAGGCAAATATAACGAATTCACACTTCTTGAAACAATACATGAACTGAAACAGCTATCCTTTGGAATTCGCACTTATCCAAATTTTACAAACTGTGTTTATCAAAAGGTATACAATAGGAGAAATTGCGTATAAAAACATACATATTAGTGAAAATAACATATAAAATGCATTATATTAGGAGGGACTGCTTGCAAGAATGTGTACACTGGTCAAAACCTCATAAAAATGTGTTTGAAAAGAAATTCACACTGTTGTAAAATTCTGGTGAATTTTCCTGAGGATTTTTAAAATGCAAATTTAAGATTAGATAAATGAGAAACAGAGAGATCCTTCCATCCCTAGTGAATTCACACATGCTGGCTTTCTAGATGACATGGTAGCAAAGTAGAACAAGGAACATTCCAATATGGTCTGTTCAGCACAGCAACATGCATGTAAGAGCGATGGACAGAAAGAGTGCCTATGCATCGCCCCGCCTTATGCTTTAATTATATCAAATGCTTTGCTTTCCTCTTCCTGTGAGACCCATCACCGATCAGCCAGATTCTGCAGAGTATCAGAGCTGGTCTTCTAAGTGCAGGCTGTCTCCTTCCTCTGAGACTGCTTACAGGAAACAGCTTATGGGGTTGTCTGCAGATGAGAAGAGCATTATGACAGTCTTTGTCTCTCACACAATTATGGTTATTCTTGTTCTGCACCCCACTCCAAATCAAGGAAGGGCCTTGCTTCTCAACAGGTCGCATTTCATTCTTTAGGACAGGCATGTCCAAAGTCCGTTTCGGGGCCCTATGGAAGTTTTATCTCCTGGGGTAAAATCCTTTTAAAAAAGCTCAACAACTTCAATCTTAAAGTCCTAAAGGTCAGCCCTTACGCATGTTCACTTCATAAAATCTGCCCTTCTTTGAAAAAAGTTTGGACACCCCTGCTCTAGGACAAAGGAAAGGGGCTACAATTAAAAACATATCTGAGGAACATTCCTCCCCTCTAAACATTGGGTTTACCTGGACAGAGAGCCGATTTAGCCCTTATCTCAATGTACGTGAAGAAGGGCTGCCATTAAAAAGAAGAAAGCAGATACTTCCCGGTGTGAGCCTCCTAACACAAGTTCAGACCCAAGTTCTCTCCGTATGAATGTTTGGTGTGTTAGCTTCCATGCATTCCCTCTTTTATAGTAATGGGTATTTATTGCTATCCTGCCACTTACATCCATAGCGCTGGGCAGAGACTGATGGAATGTATTTGGAAGAGCTTTTTTCATCCCTCCTCCCTTGCCCTCCACAGCCTTTTCTGTTCTGGGCATGTGTACAGGTATTTCTCATACCCTCCAACATTTCTCCAATGAAAATTGGGACATCCTATTATTATCCCTTAAGCTTTCCCTCTTAGCATTTATTCTGTGATTTGGCAAATATTTCCCTAACTCCTAAAGGCAGTCCATCCTTACATATCACACATGGTCATCTTTTGCCTTGTCCGCTGGTGAGTCTCAGTCTGTTCAGTTCACAGAGATGTTGATTTCTGGTCCTTTTTCTTGGTACATAAGTTCAGACTAAAAAAGAACAAAGGCCAAGGAGTTAATAAAGTGACAGACAAGGTAGCACACACACACACCTTTGGTTTTCCCTGCCTCTGAAAAGCCACTTCCAAAGGGTGAAGTGACAGGAGAGATAATGGGTGAAGGAGACCCAGGTTCTCAGTGGGTCTCAAGAGCAAGGTCCAGCTTCAGAGTGGCACCCCCAGACCTTTCTACCCAGCAGGAAGCTTCTAATCTAGATCCATGGAAAGAGATGCCAACTCTTCTCCTGAGAAATAGGATTTGCAAAAACCACGCACCCTGTCAGAAATATCAGCTTCGTGGCCTTAGCTGGCAAAACTGCAAGGAAAGCTAGGCTGCAAACTCAAAACATTCCTGTAGATTGCTGACTAATGCCAAGGAGGTGGACTTTCTTGCTCCCAAGTTGGCACAACCCTCCGAATGGCCAAAACGGACTGGTACTATTTGGCCCCTAGACTACAATTACTGGTGAAGAGTGAGGCAGCACTAAGATCTGAGTAAGGAAGGATGCAGAAGAATAAAGAGCAGCTCCCTGGAGATGGCGCACCCGTGTGTGCCTCTGTACACACAAACACATTTGAATTAGTCTTGCCACCTTGTCCTTTCAAAGGATAAGTTTTGTGATAGGATAACTTTGAATGGATGTGGGGGACTAGTTCCTACAGGTATACACATAGCATAGATTTGACAGATGTATTTCTGTGACAGTCAACAAATACCTTCAGTTTTGTGCCCACCAATACCAAAGCACAGAGTCAGGCAGCCTGACACTTCTCAAAACTGAAGCATCAAAATACTTGATTGACTTGTTCCATTCTTTGAAGTGGTCTGATGGAGTATTTACCCTCTTTATAAATGGACTTAATAATGAAAAAGAGACTAGTACTCACGAAGAGTTCTGAACCAGCCACACGGTGGTTTCATCAGCCCCTCACGGCACATAAAATGGTTACATTGGTTTACTTCCTTCCTTGCTCCATCACATTGGTATGTTGAGATGCGGGGGGTGTAATTTCCAGCCAGTGCGGCCCCATCCCCAACCTCCTCTACCCCCATAATTTTAGTGCTGCTTCCTTACATCCTCATTGTCACTCTCGTCCTGATCTTGCTTCCTCTTCAGCTTTTCCTCTTCTTCTTTCCTGTCCTTTTCTGGCATGATGTCATCCAGCCAAGCCAGGTGATGTGAGGAGAAGATGTACTCCATTCCCTTCCGTATACCCACCAGAGCCAGCAGCTAGAAGACCAGAACGTCACCACACAAAGTTTTATTATGATTATTAATAACTCACATAGCACTATCAATGCATGTGGGACATTGCAGAGTAATCAAAGCAACATGATAGGTCCCTGCCCACAAGGAGCATGCAATATCTATTTTGACAATAGGAGAGACAATAAAAAGAGAAATGGCGATGAGGAAAGAAAAAAAGAAAGAAAGAAGGAAAGAGGAAAGAGAAAAAGGCACAGCTATGCATATTTAGGTTTTATTTGGGGATGAGGGCTAAGGGGTTTTTGCTAAAAGCTGCATCATGTAAGGGGGCAGGCCTTGAGAAAAAACTGGAAGAAGAAAGGTAACACCATGCAGGTGTCTTGAGGGGGAATGCAAGTCATGGATCTAGGAAGAATGGCAGGGTCACCTAAGAGAGAGGAGACCTTTGGGTGGCTGAGTAAGAGGTGTTGGAGGAGAAAAGGCAACAGCAGGGAGATAACAGGAAACAAGGGCAAAAATGTAGAGTTGGAAAACTTCAACAAAGTAAGAATAAGGAGTTTGTGCTAGATATGAAAAGGATTAGACGCTGAAATGGGGATCTGAGGGAAGGAATCACATGATCAGAGTAATGAGAGAGAGAAATTACCCTGGCAGTAGAGTTTTGGATCTCAGTGAGAGGGCAGAATGTCATTAGTCAAAGATGGTTGCATTAGTCAAAGCAGGAGATAACTGGAGCACAAACCAGTTTAGCCGACAGGGCAGAGAACATTTTGCAATGCTGTATAGTGAGAAATGGCCTGGCTTGGCAACAGATTGGATATATGGAGAAAGGAAGAGGGAGGAACTAAAGATAAAGCCAAGATGTCATTCCTGGTCAACAGGTTGGGTAGCAACACAGAGAATGGTGCTGGGGCTCAACAGTTTGTGGTACTTTCCGTGGTACTTTTAGGCAGAGGTGGGCTTATTCTGAAATATAAAGCCGCTAAGGTCTCTCCCCCCACAACGTGCTTTTGTGCCTTAAAAAAATGCCACCTTCTAGGGACGGTGAAGAAATGCAATTCACTTAACATTTAAGACCAAATTTATGACATTTGCATTTACCAAATCAATACATGGACTGCGGGTTCATCCATACGTGTGCTGCTTTCCTCCTTAGCGCTGAATCAGGGCAAATGTCAGTCAAGTTTTCTGCAGGTTGACCTTTGCTCCAATTCAGCAGTAAAGAGAGAGGTTTTTCTCAGGTAAAGCAGCAGGGCAAACGGAAAAACTCTTGGGCTGGTTCTCTTGAGGCACCGTTCAAGCGGAAGTGCGAACGAGGCCTGATACGTGACCACCCTTCAAAAGTCACACTTCTCTGAATTTCACAATGTAGTTCTCTAACCAAACAATGTTTACAAAAACACATAGATGTGGGAAAGGAGTGCATAAAAATGAAGAAATTGTTGAAAATAGCATCCAAAAATGCATCGTGTCAGGAGAAATTGCCTGCAAAAATGTGTATGCAAGTCAAAACCATGCAAAATGTGTTTATAAGGAGAATGTACACTAAAATGTTGAAGGATTTTTGTGAGGATTTGAAGCAATGACTTGATTGACCCATTTTCCCTGAAATTTGGTAAAGAATGCTGATGGAAACGGCATCATTCCCATGGACATTCTGCCCCAAATGTTAAGGGAATGCCACTGGGCTACTAAGGGCAGCCAAGACAGTGGCAGCAAAGTGTTTTTTCTGATTAAAAAGCAAAACACAAATGTAGCCACCATACGACAGCTATCAAGACCTATTGAAGCTCCAATAATGAAATATTACTTTTATAAATACCAATATAAAATTTCTGTGGAAGTAGAATACTGACATGGGTTAAAAAACAGTCAAATAATATTTGGTAAATATTCGGCAAATAGCAGACGCCAGCATTTGTAAGGGAGAATTTTTAAGAGATCTTTGTGGGCAAATGCATTTTCTCTCTAGTCAGGTGTCATCAGGAGGAATCGAGGGCTAGAAAGTCCTGGAGTGGGAAGGTAAAATTCACACTGTGCTAGAGTGGATAATAAAGGAGTTCAATATATAGCAAAAGCCAGGAGAGAAAGTAGTTGGGCAAATTTTCTCACTGAATCCACAGGTGGAGCAACCAGAAGAAACTCATCCCTGCCCTAAAGACTCTTACCATTAATGGGAAGATTATGGCAGCTGCCGTCGATTTAATGATCCACAAAACAGCCAGGCAGAGCACCTGGATAAAGGTGAAGAGATGCACTTGGCGTAGAGGAACATGACGGAGGTAAATGAAGTCCGGCTGGTGTTTGGCAGGCATGAGCAAGAGCTGGAGTCTGTCTGTGAGCTGAGAGTAGAGGAAACCAAGAGACATGATGTGGAGGACCTTCTGGCAGGCACCAAATAGTCCTTAGGGGAACTCAGTTCACTGAAAATGTTAGTTTTACTAAAGTAGGCATAGTGTATTGGTTAAGAATGAGCTGGGAAGCACTTGGTTCAGATCCTAACTTGGCCATATTTAGTAGTATCATTAGGCAAACCCGTATATCTGATCTATGGGGATGATACTAGCCTACCTTACAAGGCTGTTGTAAGAATCACTGAGATAATATACGTAAATCATTGTAAATTATATTATTCTATTCTGCCAACAGCCCCTGGATTAGAGGCACTCTTTTGGGGATTCCTATGTGTTTTAATGTGATGACAAAGATAACACAAGAATAAAGCTCAGAGAAGATCCCTCAGTTGCATCACAAGCCCAACTTCCTCCCAGGTTCACAGTTAAAATGACAGATCTGTCTTCCAGGGAATGAAATGCTGGCTAAGCCATTGGTCATTCCCTGCCCCTTATGCTTCAGATGGGCTCCTTTTAAAAAAAGCACTGCATATATGATTCACCATCACCTAATTAATGGTTTTTTTAAAAAAATAATACAATGGAAACCATGTTTCCACAATGCCGTATTCCCAGACCATGCTCCTTTAACACTAAATATTGCATATAGGTGCAGACGTTCATATACATGCATGCATACATACATACATAACATACATAATGTATATGTGTACACACACACACACACACACACACAAACACAATTCTAACATGACTCCTTCCTTCCCCCAAAGGTATATAAACAACCCGCCTTTGGGAAAACTTGGAGGAGGTTTTAGAAAGGCTGCCGCCACAAGGCTGCTACATTAAGAAGTTCTCAAGTCCATTTTTAAAGCCTATTTTATACGTGGGAGGAGGAGGAGGAGGAGCAAACCCTCCTTCCATTTTTTTCTCTCATCTCCAGTCACAAAATAAGCAACAGCAACACAAGTAAAAATCAAAATACTTTATTTTATTTATACTCCTAAGAATTTGGTGTGTGTGTGTCTGTACTGCAAAAGCTCATCAAGGTCTCAGTGAACCCTGTTCTGGCCAGACGCAACTCACATTGACACCGCCTTCCATCTTGCAGTGTCTTCAATAGCTGCCCTACTGAGGGAGCTAGAAATCAGTCACAGCACCGCCTTCCCCACCATCCAAAAATGCTTCCCCTGCTGTTTTGCACTCACCTGAATGCTGCTGAGTGCAGACACACCCATGTAGAGGAAGATGCCATACAGCACAGGCATTGGGATAAACTGAGGGGAAATCAAATCCAAAATATAAGCATGACTACACAAAGACTGAATTCTAGAAAACATTACCTGTCCATGAGACCTTAAGAATGATTAGATGCAAAGAAGGGCAGAACTCCTAAACTTCTAATAATTGTATATTACAGGCAATTTTGGCAGTCTTGCCAATTTAGAGTCTGCAGCAACTGTTAAGAGTACTTGACAGCAGGCAAGTTTAATGTTTTGTAATCAAACCATGTCTAGAACCATCATTAGCCACTATTGGCAAGTATCTAACAGAGAAGGGAGAAGAGAAGCGCTTGCAACTTACAAACAATTAAAGGCTTTTCTTACCTTGAGTACAGGTGCCAAAAACACAGACAATCCTGTTAGGATGAAGACCATCAGACCTGTCACCCTTTGCTCCCTGCAAGGAAAAGCACTTTATATTTCAACCATCTTCAGATATAACTTGTCACAGTAATCTAACCTAGAGGTCGCCAGAGCATAGACAACAGAAGATAGGCCATCTGTGTCCAGAGAGGGGCACAGTTGGGCCACCAGCCAATGCAGGTGGAAAATGATACGGCCTAGGACCCTTGTCCCCTTCATGGATCACCGCCTTGCCGTGGCGAAGGGGCTTGAACAACTCAGAGAAGCTATGAGCTATGACGTGCAGGGCCACCCAAGATGGACAGGTCATAGTGGAGAGTTTTGACCAAACATGATCCACCTGGAGCAGGAACCGGCAAGCCACTCCAGTATCCCTGCCAAGAAAACTCCATGGACAAAGGCAACAGGCATATAGTGCCTGGCGTGCTCTGGTCCATGGGGTCACGAAGAGTCGGACACGACTAAACAACAACAAGAAGGACCCTTGTACCTACGGGACCGCCTCTCCTGGTATGCCACATGGAGGACCTTAAGGTCAACAAATAACAACACTTTGGAGGTCCCAAGCCTCTGGAGGTTAGATTGGTTTCAACTAGGGCCTGGGCCTTTTCAGCACTTGCTCTGACGCAGTGGAACTCTCTGTCACAAGAGACTAGGGCCTTGCGGGACTTGACATCTTCCCGCAAGCCCTGTAAGACAGAGCTGTTCCGCCTGGCCTTTGGTTTGGACTCGGTCTGACCCTTATGTTTTCCTCCCCTTATGGTCTTGATTTATCAGCTACTTTAAAATGAGGCTGCATTTTAAATTGCATTTTAACCTGTATTTTAATTTTGTCCCCTCCCCCCCTCTTTCCCCCCTATTATGTTTTTACTGTGATTTGGTGTTAGCCGCCCTGAGCCTGGCTCTGGTGAGGAGGGCGGGGTATAAATAAAATTATTATTATTATTATTATTATTAAAAGCACTCTGCGCCACCAAGGCCTCCTGAGCCTCAAGCGACAGCTGTGGAATAAGGACGCATAATGCACCATACCTGATTCCAAGGAACTTTGGCTGCTCCCCTGGAGCGCAAGTGGTGCTCTCCTTCTTAAGGCTGTCCATGTGGGCCAAAGAAATGACTGTGGCCGACACATACCAGGGCAAACCCAGGATGGAGGTAAAGATCATCAGCAGGGAAACGCAGAAGAAATCTAGGTGAAATCCTGCCCCTTTCTGCAACAGGACAGCCATGTTAGTAACGGGAGACTCAGGCTGAAGAATACACAGTAAAGCCTTGCCTCTTATTTCCCATTTTAGGTGTCTTTTGATTTCTTGCAACAAATACAATTTCCCCCATGACAAGCAATATAAGATGCCTCGCAGCAGCAGCCTTGGGTGTCAGAGAAGCAGAGAGGGCCAAAACAGAGTTGGAGGCCAACACACACTCCCTAAGTGGCCTTGTGGATTCTGGGAATTATATGTTCTTGTCTGAAAGTGTCCAATTCATGGCAACTGTCCTCTACCACTCATGCCTCAGCACCTTATCAGGATTGGGCTCCTATACACCCAAAGCTATTAAGAACAACATGAAGTATCTTTTGAGTGTATTGTCAGCCACCTAGAAAACCTTTTATAGCACAAAGGGGGCTTTCTTTGTTATCCATTTACCGGTACTCCATGACAGCTACTTGCATGATTCAGCACAGGGATCATAAGCTGTTGGAGGAGTCAGGATGAGGAGCAATTCAATTCAGTTTGTACTTCTATCCTAATCTAACAAATTCACACTCTCTGAAACGATATGCAAATTGAAACACAGCTATCCTTCCAAATTCACACATCTGAATTTTGCAATATTTCCCCCCCAACCAAAATATCTTTTACAAAAATGCATAGATTAGGCAAAGGTGTGCATAAAAATGAAGATATTAGTGAAAGTAACATACAAAACTGCATTATATTACGGAGAAATTGCTTGCAAAAAATGAACAATTAGTCAAAACTACAAATAGATGTGTTTTTAAAGAAAAATCAATGAGGATTTTTTTTTTTAAATTCAACACATGGAGAACTGACTTTACAAATGGAAAAATTATGAACCAGAGAACTGAAATGAACCAAGAGATCCTGCCGTTGCTAGTTAGTAGCCTGCCCACTTCAGCTCACCAAAGACATTGAAGATGCTGTGGTGAACAAGAACGTGCATGTGATGGTGGTGCAATTCCTATCCAACAGCCCCGTTAACTATAACAAGGTGAAAGCTTTTATTAAGCAGCATCAGAGACTAAGGGGGTTCGAGAATAAGGACAAATTACAGTGGCACCTTGGGTTAAATACTTAATTGGTTCCAGAGGTCTGTTCTTAACCTGAAACTGTTCTTAACCTGAAGACCACTTTAGCTAATGGGGCCTCCTGCTACCGCTGTGCCGCCAGAGCACAATTTCTGTTCTTATCCTGAAGCAAAGTTCTTAACCCGAGGTACTATTTCTGGGTTAGCGGAGTCTGTAACCTGAAGCGTCTGTAACCTGAGGTACCACTGTAATATGATATCCAGTCTTCCGTGCCCAGCTGGACTCTTGTACCTTTGGAAGTTGCATGACAGCCAGAGAAACATTTTAGACTTTGGGTGGGTGTGGGGGAAGGGAAGGAAACTATCAGAATCATCCCGTCCCTTTCTGGACATCATCTTCCCCTACCCCAGGTTTCACAAGTTAGAGGCACTTTACTTTGTGGAATGAATAAAAAACTAAAAGGCGCTTGGGTCGTGTCTAGGTGACCATGGAAGGAAATTACAGCTGTTCCCTAACCACCTCAAGCCAACCTTGGAGTGTTATTATTGTTATTCTTTATTACCTTTATGTACCACCCAATGGGACGCAGGTGGCGCTGTGGGTTAAACCCCAGAGCCTAGGACTAGCCGATCAGAAGGTCGGCAGTTCGAATCCCCACGATGGGGTGAGCTCCCGTTGCTCGGTCCCTGCTCCTGCCAACCTAGCAGTTCAAAAGCACGTCAAAGTGCAAGTAGATAAATAGGTATCGCTCCGGCGGGAAGGTAAACGGCGTTTCCGTGCGCTGCTCTGGTTCGCCAGAAGCGGCTTGGTCATGCTGGCCACATGACCCGGAAGCTGTACGCCGGCTCCCTTGGCCAATAAAGCGAGATGAGCGTCGCAACCCCAGAGTCGGTCACGACTGGACCTAATGGTCAGGGGTCCCTTTATCTTTACCACCCTATAGCCACAGGTATAGGATTACATAACACAAGCCAGGATGCTCTTTTATATTTTACCATAGGAGGGCAACACAGGGAGTTGCCATACATGGAATCAGATCACTGATTCATCTTGTTCAGTAGCGTCTACACTGACACGGAGCAATGGATCCAAACTACAAGAAAGAAGATTCCACCTAAACATTAGGAAGAACTTCCTGACAGTAAGAGCTGTTTGACAGTGGAATTTGCTGCCAAGGAGTGTGGTGGAGTCTCCTTCTTTGGAGGTCTTTAAGCAGAGGCTTGACAACCATATGTCAGGAGTGCTCTGATGGTGTTTCCTGCTTGGCAGGGGGTTGGACTCGATGGCCCTTGTGGTCTCTTCCAACTCTATGATTCTATGACACTCCAGGGTTTTAGGCTGGGGTCTATTCCAGTCCTATCTGGAGCTGTCAGGGATTGAGGTCCCGGGATCTTCTGCATGCTAAGCTTATTTTCTACCACTGAGTTACAGCCTCTTCTCTTGGCCATCTTGAACAACCAGCTGTTAGAATGATGGGTCACAGAATCGCTGAGTTGGAAGGGAGCCAAGGGTCATCTAGTCCACCCCCCTGCGATGCAGGAATCTCAGCTAAATTTGACAAATAAAATAAACCAATAAACAAACAAATCCTGACCATGAGAACAGAGTGAATGGCAAGATCCAAAGACTGCTTTCTGTCTCTTGTGGTAAAAGTAGATGTTGGACACACATAAGTTTTGGAATCTTTGTTGTATCTGCGAATGTAAAGGACTTAAGGGTCAGACAACCAGCAGCCGGCTCAGCCATCCATCTTCCCTTTGGGGTGCAAGTTCTGTCACATTTCATGCAAACCCCAGCTGTTGGGCATATACTACAACCTTGGTCTAAAGCACTACCCTTGAGCAACTTTCCCTTGAACATAATCCCTCTCCCTTAATGGCTTGTTTTAAGCAAACAAACCTACTGTCTCACTGAGCACAGAATGTGAGGTTTAGAAAAGCATTTCCTAGGTCTCCGTGGATGTTTCTAGGTGGCTGTTTCTCCAAGGAAAGAGAATTGGCCTTCCAGGCTAATCCTATCTGTCCATTTGGTCTAGCCATGATGGGTGCAGGGTCTGGCTCAGGCCCCATGTGGCTTAGGATACCATGTGTGCTGATTCATTGAACCCTAACCCTTGGCTCCCTCTGGAAGAGCTTCTGCCACGTCAAGAAGCTGGCAGTCAACAAAGCAAAACACAGGCGCACGCACAGCCGACGTCTGAGCCAGCTAAGAGCGAGAGGCCACACAGCAGAGAAATGCCAGGCACTCCCTCAGACAACCCAACCAGAGGAACCAGTTTCTGCTTGCAAAGAGGAGTATGGATAGAACTGCAGCCCATTAACCCAGCAGGGAATGCTGTGGGAAGAGTGGCTGCTAAACTCTTTACTCCACAGAAGGGTGAGATTGGTGGTGCACACCTGGAAACACAGCTAGACTGTTCTTTTTTGCAATGCAGATCGAATCTGGTTTGGGGGACACACCAGAATCGTATTTCATTAAAAAAAATATTGGTATGGATTGTGGCTGACGTAATGTGTAGTGCTGGTTTTGACATTTAAAGCCCTTCACAGCCTAGGACCCTCGTACCTACAGGACCGCCTCTCCCGGTATGCCCCCCAGAGGACCTTAAGGTCCATAAATAGCAACATCCTAAAGGTCCCGGGCCCTAAGGAGGTCAGATTAGCCTCAACCAGAGCCAGGGCCTTTTCAACACTGGCACCGGCCTGGTGGAATGCTCTGCCTGATGAGACCAGGGCCCTACAGGATCTGATTTCTTTCCGCAGGGCCTGTAAGACAGAGTTGTTCCACCTGGCCTCTGGCTTGGAATCAACTTGATCCCCTTCCCCTCTTTCCTTTTTTCTTTCTCCTGTGATGGAACTCCTATTTGGGGACTTCCCTGGCTTTTTCTGGCCCACGTAGGACCAGTCTGGATAGTTGGCCTTGGTGAAGATTTGATGTTTTCATCACCAAAAAGTTTTTGATTTGAGTTTCTACTGAAATGAGGCTGCATTTTAATGTTGTATTCTAATATTGTTTTTAAGTTGTATTTTAATCAATTGTTTTTATACCTGGTGTTAGCCGCCCTGAACCCAGTCATGGCTGGGGAGAGTGGGGTATAAATAATAATAATAATAATTATTATTATTATTATTACACAGCTTCCCAAATCAATGATGGGAACGCACTGGATACAGAATAAATGGGAGTGTGTACACAACCTGTGTCTCTTTATTAACATATGCCGGTGTGGAAGGAACTCTGCCCCCACTCCCAAGGATGTTAGATCAGCTGCTTCAGGAGTGGGTGGGTAGCATTTCTAAGGGAGATACAACAGGCCCGCGAACTTGCGCCTGGGCTTTGCACCTGACCATTTGCCTATCTTCAGGTTTTGAAAGACAATGGCCAGGCTCTTCCCAATAACTGAAGGGCCTCTCAGTTTTTTGTGTAACTTCGCATAAGCAAGACTCTCAGTACAATCTGGGGTCCAGCACAGAATTCAGAATTCTGATTTTTTTTAAAAGAACATTTTAAAGCTTTGTGGCTTTAAAGGATAAATTGATATTTTTAAAGGCCTGAAGGTATTGCCTTCTCCACAAGCTTGAAATACTAGCTTCAGAATAAAGCACGCAAAAGAGGAAATCTACATAAATCACTAGCAAATTTGAGTTATCATATAGGCACAGGAGTATGAATGAACATACATAAAATATAAGGTGGACTAAAGGTGGAATGGGACACAGGTGGTGCTGTGGGTTAAAGCCTCAGCGCCTAGGACTTGCCGATCGAAAGGTCAGCGGTTCGAATCCCTGCTGCGGGGTGCGCTCCCGCTGCTCGGTCCCAGCGCCTGCCAACCTAGCAGTTCGAAAGCACCTCCGGGTGCAAGTAGATAAATAGGGACCGCTTACTAGCGGGAAGGTAAACGGCGTTTCCGTGTGCAGCTCTGGCTCGCCAGAGCAGCGATGTCACACTGGCCATGTGACCCGGAAGTGTCTGCGGACAGCGCTGGCCCCTGGCCTCTTAAGTGAGATGGGCGCACAACCCCAGAGTCTGTCAAGACTGGCCCATACGGGCAGGGGTACCTTTACCTTAAAGGTGGAATAATAGCATGGGTAATGAAAGATGGTAGCATGTTTTCAGGTATAGTTAAGCCAGATAAGAGTCAAACCACATTCCAACATTACAAAGCCTGAATATTCTAATTACTAATAAAATGAATAAAATTCAGCAGAGAGACGAACATGTTAAAGCCTCTGATGCCAAGATCTAAAAGAGCTCTACAGTGGTAATAAACAGTTCCTGGAGGCAAGAGTAAAGCACACAGCATGGCCCCAGACAGTCACAAGTGATACCTCATAAGACCCATTTGTATACAATAAAAGAGGTAGGAGGTTATCAAGAGAAATAATAACTGGAATGGGGAAGAAAGAACCCTTTAAAATGGCGAGGAGGGGGGAAAACTTTGCATGTGCTCCACTTCCAATGGTTCATATAATTAAGCAGACGTTTTCACAAGGAAAATACAGGAGCAAACCTTTGCTTTAAAAAGAAGAGTTAAGCAATTTTCATGCACCAAAAAGCATGAAAACTACAAGATTGTTAGTTGTGACAGGCTACCTTGCAACTGTGGGGTGACTGATAGGTGTAGGATGAGGGAAATATATTGCTGCATCCAGCACTCAGAACTAGGAGATGGGCAGCCGAGAGAAATCTCAGTCTGTCTCCTCCGTTTCTTCCAATTTTTTTAACTGACGTCAGGCCCGAATGATGGGAAGCCTGGCCACTGCTGGCTGCAGCAGCTAGAACTGGCGCATGGCAACCTCTGAGGTGAGTCACAGGGACAGATTTGTTTTGAAGCAGATGTTCAATGGCTGTTTACTTCTTTGGGAAAATCTATCACAGCACATGCCTGAGAGAACCCCAGCCCAGCACTGACCTGAAGCTTGTAGTCCTTGCGGTTGAGAATGACAGCTGTTATTTGCTGGTCCATGAAGATGAGGATAATGACCAGAATGGCAGGCACTGACGATGCCAAGCATATCCACCAGGAGTTTGCTCCAAATGGAAACACAACCCAGCCTCTCTCAGGGTTTGTGGGCTGTAGAGAAAAGGTTGATTGGGAAAAGTTAGTAGGGCCCAGGCTGGATCAAGGGCAGGCGGCAAGAATTTCAGCCACAGATTTGTTGAGCTGCCTCCCCAGGCAAGGAAGCTCTCTGTGCCTCCACTCCCATCTGACCACACAGGCAGGGCTGCAAGGCTACTCACAGAGGGTGGCTTTCCAGCTGATTAAATTACAGAGGGCTTGTTTTCATTACATCTTGATAGTGTTTTACAGGTCCTGTGATTAGAGTTACATGACTTTTTAAAAAGAAAAACCACCACCACCATTTGATAAATGCATTCATCTTCCATATATTCTAAATAAGAATTAAATAAAACATTGGGCCTTGCTCTAGACTGGAGTCTAGAGCTGTGTTTCCCAAAGCATGTGGTCTTGCCCTTTGTGGGGCAGTGGAATTACCTAAGTGGGTGCTAAGAGGCAAGGGGGTGCTGGAGATGTAAATAACTACATCTGGATTTGCTGGATCAAGTTCTTCCATATTGTTGAATTAGGACTCCGCTCCATTGGCAAAGAAAAACCGCTTTATATGCGCTGGATATGCATTATAACACTGTGACACCAGATGGCGCTGTGGAGCTCCATTTTTGCCAACCTGATTTCTCACACAAAGTTTACAAGGCGTTTAACTGAAATGCTTCTTTGATGTGCCTAGATCCAGCCTTAATTAAACTAAATAGTTTTAACTGGATTTTCAATAAATGTCAATTAACTGTTACTGTTTGAATTTTTTTGTTATTATAGGGGGTTGTGTATACAACTACTGTATTTCGAATAATGCTTTCTATAAGATGGAGCTTATGGGAATGAGCTTATGGAACAAAGGGGCAAGTGGACCCAAAAGTACGGAAACCGGTAGTCTAGAAGATGCCGCTGGCTTAAGGGTGGCCGCCAGGACCAAGGCCATTTGTCCCAGCCTCAAGTGCTGGTTGAGGCAGAAGACTTAGCTGAAGCTCTGCTTCTGCATCTGAAACGGGCTCATTGTCTTCTTGTCCCTGCCAAGGGATCCCACTTGAATCCCAATTCATTTAACGTAAGACTGGCAGAGAAATGTCGGGCTCCAGTTACTCCAAGTTACTCCAGAAGCACCTACAAAGCCAGCCTCCTTGGTGGTGGCTTCTCCGACTCTGAAATCCCTCCCTGGAGAAGCCAGACTGGCTCCCTCCTTGCTGTGCTTCCTTCTCTGGCAGGTGAAGACCTCCTTAGTCCAACAGGCTTTGGGGAACTGACTGGTTTTAATTAAAGGGCTGGTGCTGCGCTGGTTTTTTAATTGTAAATAAAAGACATACAGATAATTATATTTTATATTTATGTTTAGTTTTAATTCTATAAATGTTTGAGTTTTAGCTGCTCCTATTTTATCTGTAAGGCACCTTGAGTTCTTGCCAGGGAAAAGGGCTCAGTATAAATGGATTAATAGTGATAAGGATAATAATAGTATATGGGGCCCCGATCTTGGCCCTGACGTTTCACCCACATTGCACAAGCTGCCTCTTGGCTGCCTGTTAGGAGGAGAGACCAGGCGCTCCCTCCTACGCCCCTCCTTTGGGAAACAGGCAGCGCTGCTCCCCACGAAGCCTCAGTTAATCCTTAGTTAATCCTTCCACGCCCAGGCCTGCAGCAGGGCAGCTCAAGCTTGGCCCTGATCCACCAGCCGACTCCTGCTTCCCTGCTCACAGTGCCGCCAGGGAACAACCATGGCAGGGCTGCTTGGCTTTGGCTCAGTTACGATGCCTGTAGTCTGTGCAGGCCTCAAACACCTTAGTTTTATACCCGTCTAACTGTCCTGGGTTCCCCCAAAGAATCCAGGCAACGGAAGCCTGAGACATGCACATCTCCCTCCCAGGGGTCCCTGGGGAGTCGGGATGGAGTCAGCAATCTTTCAAACATCAGGACATTGCCCCGCATTTGTGCTAAAGAGTCTAAGACAGCAATTCCATTTACACTTACTTGGGAGTAAGTCCTACTTAAATCATTGGAGTTTATTTCTGAGTAAACATAGACTCGGCTATAAAGCTATGCCATATATATTTGTTGGAAGCAATAAATGAATAATTGATCCGTGTGCAGGAAATATTTGTGGAGTACCAAACAAGACAACAGATCCTGCCCTGCAAAATTTGCAACCTAAAAGAGGCCTTCCTTCCCATCACAGCAATCCTTCCCTTTTGGGGGCAGCTGCCTCAAGAAGCCATGAGTCATAATTGTGAGCCTCTTTAGCCGTAGGCCACCTCCTTCATTTCAGTGCTTCTGCCCTCTTGCCTTTAACAGCAGCTGGACACAAAGCAAAGTTTAGAAGGTATTGCATTCACCATCACGCCCATTCTATTTCCATGCCAGGAAAAGCTTCCACTGCTCCACTTCTGTGTTTCAGGTGGTTTACAGAAGCCCAGGAGCATCCCATGGCTTCTCTCACTGTTCTTCCCCAGTCTCGTAATTTCCCCCTTCCCTGTGTGGCTGTAATGAGCAGCACTGCAAGTGTGCTACGCAGGGACAGCTGCTACCTCTCCTTCTGCTGCACTGGAGAATTTTTGAGGTATGTGCAATTTCTCCAGGTTCTGCCTAGACACAGGAGGTGTGCCCTTTTATACCCAACAGACACTATAGTTTGGTGGTTGAGGGTGTAACTTGAGAGCCAGGAAGTTCCTAGTTCAAACCTCGCTGTTAAGTCACTAGGTGACTTTATGCAAGCCGTGTCTCTCAGCCTCAGTTCTCCATCTGTGGCATGGAGCTAGTACTGCTGACCTTCTTCACAGGCTGCTTATAAGAATTACAAAATTGCTGTGTGTTATTACTCCTCTTGGCGCACTTCCAAGAGGGACAGAGGGTGGGTCAGTCAGTCAACCAATCCCTAAGGAACCAAGAGGTATAAATGGGCAAATTTTCCACAACATACTCCTAACCAATGTTAGCAATATGTTGCATTACTTTAATCCTGTCCAGGTGCAGAAAACTGGTTCTTCTCTGACTCCTGCCGTTCTTGCCTTCTGTACTGAGCCAGTCAACAATGTGTTACTTAATTCATGTTAATACACACTAATTAAAGGTATGCCCATTGCGCAGCATGAGACATTCACACCCACACAGTGAAGTGGCCCTTCCCACTACCTTTTAAGAATAGTACTGGTGCTACAAGAGACCCAGAAACTGCACTGCACTGCCGGATCTTTTGTTTTAGCCCCTGCTGTCAAGAAGGCACAGATGATGCCCAAATAACCTCTGCTGAGCTCAGGGACCAAAGATGGACTACAGGACCCAAAGAGAGCTCTTGCAAGGTATTCTTATTTTGAATAGGCTTTATGAAACTACAGTCCCCATCTTGCATTATCACCCAGCCTTCAGGTTCGTGAGGGCTGGGTGGCAGGGACATCAGTCTGGGTGATGCCTTAAGTCCCTTCTCACAACTTGGGGTCCTATATCTCTGGGGGTAGAATGTATCAGAGCAAGCTTTATTTATTGGCTAGCTAGTTAAGCACCACAACCAGTATTAGTTTGTGCCATAGATGGGTGGTCCTTTCCCCCCTCCCTCACCTAACTGGTAGAGAGGAGAACAAAAGCCAGTGAGCTGGGTCAGAGGAGGCTGGAACCCGACACACGCTTGCTGTGCTGGAGCCAAAGCCGTGGCAGATGAAGAAGCAAGACCTTCAAGGGTGTTGATGCTGTGAGCTCCTCCATCATATTCTCAGGTTGTATATATGTGTAAATAATACCATACACCCCAAAGACATGACAGTCTCTGCTGACCTTCATTCTAAGGAAACAGAACTCTGGGCAACTGCTGAACCCCTGGAATCTCTCAACTCTCTGAGATGGGGATGGCATATGAAAGGCCCAAAACATTTCAAGTAGTTATGTTGAACAGTAATGCTCCCTAAGGAATTTGTTTTGCAGAACTGCCTTACCAGTCTGCCATCTAGGGAAATGTGATCAAATGTGCTACATGCTGAGAAATTCTTTACTTTAACTTCTTTCTTATGTAATCCTCTCACACCTTCAAAATTCCACAGAAATGTATGGCCCCAGACGCAACATTTGCACTTATTCTGCACCCTAACAGAGCAACTCTTTGGCATGCTCCAAGCCGGGCCCACCTTGAATTTGTTGGGCACAATGAGCTTCGGGGTCTCCAATCCGAGGGCAGCATCGATTCCACAGAATATGAGAATAGCCAGGATGATGGAGAAGTCGCCCACCAGCCTCCTCAGCTAAAAACCAAACAAAATAATTGCCATGAGATTTGCAGAGCAAGGTTTACACTCGCAAGTACGCAGAGTTAAGGTTAGTGTTCCCATTCCAAAGAAGCCCTGGACTTTAATAAAATTCAGAAAAGTCAGGAGTGAAACACCTTATAAGGAAGGGTCCGATAAAAAGTGTGTGTTCCTTTCTATAAACCAAGATGTGAAATTATACTTCCTTTATAACTGTAGATGTTTGTGTGAGAGGATGGTGGACTCTGGAAGAGAGAGGTGTGTGTGTGTGTGTGTGTGTGTGTGTGTGAGAGAGAGAGAGAGAGAGAGAGAGAGAGAGAGAGAGAGAGAGAGAGAGAGAGAGAGAGATGGAACTAAGCAAAGAACTTGCAGGTGAGAGAGGGAAGGGATGGCAGCAGCAATCTAGCAAACATGCTCTACTTTGAGGAGAGAGGTCTGCATCCTCTCAACAATGGCCTGTTCTTTTCTTTAGTTTCTTTTTTGTGTGTTATTATGAGGGATGCAAAATTTAGAATGAAATATAAAATAAATGCTAAAAACAAGTAATGCCTGTGCACTTATTGTGCAACTCCCCCCCTCCCGGTCCCCAATGGCTGTAAAGAAAAAAGAAGAGCAATAAAATGGACAAGCTGCCAAGGGACACAACCCACGCTCATTCGAGAGCAGAAATCCTTACAGTGGGCTGCCCTTCGTCAAGGAAAAAACCCTCATTGCCTCCCCTAAAGTATCTAATGCAGTCAATGGGACCAACAAGCCTCATTCTGGACCATGGACCACTAGGACAAGCACATCAAAAATAAAAGTTAAGTGATGGCTGGCGGGAGGGTGGGAGGATAGGGGAGCAAAGCAAACAGACTTTACACTGAAACATTTTGTTTAGAATCATAGAGAGTTGGAAGGGACCCTGAGGATCATCTGGTCCACCCCCTGCAATGCAGGAACACGCAGCTGTTCCATACGGGTATCAAACCTGCCACCCTGGAATCATCAGCACTATGCTCTAACCAACTGCTCTACAGTCCTGGATTGTAGAGCTGAGCTTTTTGCTTATTGAGTATTCAGTTGGCCTTGGTGTCTGCTATGTTCAGAATCTGCCTGCAGATATAAAAAGCGCAGAGCTGAGTAGTTCTGCAGGGAATTCTGCTGGAATGGCCTCCTGCCTCCCCTCAAAGCCTCGGTGGCCCAGGGATGGAGGCATTCATTTCTCACTGAGCACTGGGCAATATCTTCTGGGACCCACCAGGAAGCACCAACTGAAGGAAGTAAGGAGATTTCCTGGTGTAGAAGAAACCAGGCACATGAAAGAACTTGGAGGGTGTAGTAGTAATCGCACATATTGAAACCACCCGCCCACCCCTTTATCCAGGGAATGGATGAGAGAGGGGAGGTACTCACAGCTGCCGGGAAATAGCGGCTGGACTTGAAGTTCTTTAAGGCCATAGAGCAGAGAAATGTTCCCAGGAACAGAATGTAAGACATGAAAGTGATGTCAGGCACGAAGTTGCAGCTGTTGCCCACCAGGTGGCCTCCGAGTTGCACACACTCTTGCTTGGTCAGCAGGGACCAGTTCCCAGACTCGGACTGCTGTGGGGAAGAAAGCAGCAATCTCACGGAGGAGCCTGGCTTAAAGAAACGGATCCCAGCCCTGAGCAAGGCGGAAAGATGTGCTGTTGCCTAGGATGGATGTTTTGTGGAATTGATCCCAGTTTCAAGCATCATGATGACGTCTCTCTGTATGCACAGCATCCCTTTCTGCCTTTCTTCCCTCTCCCTGGTCCCCAGCCGCCCTGGAGGCAAAGATTCAGAGCAGGGACAGGGCTGGCCTGACCAACAGGCAATGCGAAGCAGCTGCCTAAAGCGGAGGTCGCTGGGATTCGGAGTGGCAGTGGCAGCCCTCTGCCTGCTTCTCTTGAGCCCTGGGGCTCTTCCCCTCCCTCAAAGGACAGAGCAGTGTGTGCCCTAGGATCTCCTTTGCCTCAGGTGTGGGGTCCCATCACTGACATGGAAGTGCCCTGGGCTTGTAGAATGGGTGGGTGGCAGAGAGGTCCATCTTTGCCCTCTCCTCCTAGGCCACATCTGAATGAGGAGCGCATGGAACATACAGAGATGCTGTGCATCTCCCCAGACCGATGCTTTCACCACCAGGATGCTGAAAGGACAGCCTTAGTAGGTGGGTTAAGTAAGGGAAAGAGTGTGTCTTGGCTGCACATCTCAAGGCCACAGTCACTGGCAGCTGCAGCCAGGACGACCCTTTCCCCTGCCCTCCCACAGCAGGCTCATCCCATGGCTGCAACTTGCCCTCTGGGCCACTTCACCATTAACTAATAAAATGGGCAGGAGCATCTATTTGGGATTTTTTGGGGGGTGGGAGTTACGGGATGGCTCCAGAAGGACTGCAGAATGGTCTAGCATTTGTGAGGCTGTGATGTTTTCAAAAGAACGACATGAAATCCACATAAGGGTGATGATGTATCTTGGCAGTGACGGCTACTGCATGATGACCCCTTGGCCATTCCACCTATCCCAGCTATGACACCAGGAAATAATTCAAGGTCTCCAAGGGACATGGAGTTCTTGATCCTCCTTTGGTCGGTTGCATTAGTCACAACATACTGTAGGCTCTTTGGACCTTGGTTTCCTTTTATTCACATCCTAATAATTGAAAACGATTCAATTTCTTACCTCTCCCAAACTGCTGAAGGTTGGGAACAGTGTCTCGTTCAGAAGAGAAGAGTTGTCTGAAAGAAACAATGGTTAAGTCCAAGACTATATTTCCTCATACAACCTGCCCAGGTTTTGAGATCTTCAGGGGATGCCCTTCTATTGATCCTGCCACCCTCCCAGGCACATTTGGGTGTGTGTGCAGGTGAGGGCCTTCTCTAGAGAAGCTAGACCGGCTCCCTCCTTGCATCCTTCTGCTGGCAGGTGAAGACTTATTCCAACAGACTTTGGGGACTGAAGGTCTGGTGCTCTGCTGTTTTTATTGTAAAAAAATTCCTCCAGTATATATATATATATATATATATATATATATATATATATATATATATATATATGCTTTCGTAGATTTTCACGGGTACAGGAATGCAGGTTTTGGTGTCCTCGGGTGTCTTCCCGTGTAAAAGTTGGGGTGTCTAGGCGACGTTTCGACGAGGTCTCACTCGTCATCTTCAGGCTGGTGCTTTCGGCTTCTTGTTACTGGAACAGAGCAGGATCTCCACCACCACACCCCCTCAACAGTATTTATAGGAACTCAAACACTGAGATCCTGCTCTGTTCCAGTAACAAGAAGCCGAAAGCACCAGCCTGAAGATGACGAGTGAGACCTCGTCGAAACGTCGCCTAGACACCCCAACTTTTACACGGGAAGACACCCGAGGACACCAAAACCTGCATATATATATATATATATATATTTGCTTTCGTAGATTTGAGATATATATATATATATATGTGTGTGTGTGTGTGTGTGTGACATATATATATATGTGTGTGTGTGTGTGTGTGTGTGTGTGTGTGTAGTTTTTATTGTAATTACCTGTATGGTTTTAATATATTTTTATGTATACATAAATAGTTTTAATTTTATCAATGTTTAATTGGTTTTCATTTTAAATATTGCTTTTCCTATGTTTTAAGCTGTTCTTATATTTGGCTGTAAACTGCCTTGAGTCCCTATCAGGGAAAAAGGCAGATATAAATAAATAAAATAATAATGTTAAACACTGAGCAGAAAAAACCCTAAGCTGAAGAATTTCTCAGATGTGACCCATCATGGACCAATCGGACTAGAGATACAGGCAGACAACAGCTTCCCTGCAGGGCATCCAGCCATCCCAACCCACCCATTGCAACAAGCATGGGCTTCTCATCTCACCTCTCTCTGGCACCCGGCAGGTGCAGCTGTACAAGGTGACATCACTGATCTTGTAGTCCCAGTTGACTGGGTAGTGTTCCACCAGAGACAGCATCTTCTTAACAGCATCGTAGATGAAAATGAAGCTGATGAGGGCACAGAAGCCTTCTTCGGTGAAGCGTGTGAAATACTGCACCAAGTAACTGGCTTCGGTAGCCACCAGAATGAGGCCAAAGAAGGCCACCCAGAGGCCGATCCAGAGGCGGAATTCCAAGTAATCCAAGCTGTAGTCTCTGGAAGGAAGGAAGGGCCAAAAGAATATTCCTGAATGGGCTGCTTCACTTGCAAGAGAGCAGCCAGTTAACCACAAGACGCCACATCCTACTCCAGCCTTCTTGCCCTGGAGTCTCAACAAGGGAGGCACATAGCAGCTAAGGAGCTACATCTACAGCCAGTCTTCCACTATTGGGAGACTGACATTTCAGCACTTTCTCTTGCCAGCTTGCAGGTCGGCTCCCCTCACTCACAAAAAGGTAGAAAGAGATGGTAGTCTGAGGCCACCTATTTCTCACATGCACACCACTCAGTTAATAACTGAAATTATCAAATTATGAGCCATGGAATCCATGCACTGCGGGGGGGGGGGGGAGGTAGAATGCGTCCCTCTTCTCATCAGAGGCACCAGCCTCTTCAGCTGTCAGGCTGAGCTGAAGACAGCTGACCAGCAATGCCTAGTCAAGACAAGCCTTTTGCTTTCATCCAGTGATAGCCTGCTTGCACTTGATCAGCTGAGGCCTATTGCATGATCCTTTTTATGTTGGGAAGTTAAGCCAGGCTGACTTCCTTACTGGGCTTGACATACTGAACCGTGCTCTGTAAATGCTTTGACACATTTCCCAATAACAGTGAACATCCTGCTATGGAACTTGGTTACAATACAATTATGGCTGCAAAACACTTTTATGTACAAATAAGGAAGGATCCACCAACAATGGAAGAACAGCTGTTAAAACTGACTGACTTAGCTGGGATGGCAAAAATGACATGCTTTCAGAGGAAAGTCATCGTTAATATTTGTTAAAGATCGGAAACTTCTCGTAGACGTTTTGCATGAAAAGAAAATGAAGTAATGATATTTGGATTTGAGGACTGAAGATACTGTTTGTTTATAGAAAGTGGCTTTATGGGATGTAATATTGGACTGGACAAAGTGAATATCATTTTTATATCGTGGGCAGATGAATAATCAGAAAATCTTTATTTTCCTAATCTTATTTTTCTATCCTTTTTTTAACCTCTTTTCTTTAATTTTTAATTTTTCTTTCTCTATTCCTTTCTCCCTCCTCTCTCTTGAATATATTCAACCTCTCTTGAATAACCCCGTCATTCAGAGGCATAAGCAAGGACAGCTCCCATGGCTTGCTTCCAACACGAACAACCCGATATGAGGGGCCTTACTTACTTGCTGAAGGAGAAAAGAAGCCGCTCAAAGACCAGGACAGGCCCCGTGCTGCTTAGGATGGTGAGAGGCTGGCCAGCAAACAGGCAGAAAAAGGCTCCAGCAAAAGCAGTTCCCAGGAAACTCTCCAGCACACCCTGAATCGCAGGAAGAAGCACATGGCTCTGGTTGGTTAGATGGCCAACTACCCCCGTCTAACTGCTGCAGCTGGGCTGGTGGGCATGAGATCCCCTGCTCCTGTGCAGCAACCAAGGAGTGCCAGTGCTGCATTCCCTTCTCTCCCCCCCCCCCCGCCGGTGTGCCTGTGCAGGTTGCTGTGGCAACATGAGGTGGGGGAGCTGAGGTGTTGAGAACCACAGAGCGCATGTGGGCACTGCGAGCAGGACTCTTGCTCAGACCTGCATGTTGTCTGTCGCATCTCCCAGCATCCCTCCAAAGGTGATGGCGTTGGTGACTGTGGCCAGGTAGATGTACAGGATGGCTGAAAGGCACTGGATGTTGAGGGCATCATAGAAATCACTGCAGTACCAGCGGGCTTTTCTCTGGATATCCTTCAGTAACCCTCCAAATAGTCTGCAGCAGGGAGAAAAGGAGAGACTTCCTTAATCTGGGGTTTTTAATTTGCTGCATGTGGTTATTTTGGTCCCCCCTGCCCCTTTTCCCACCTCCCACTCCAAGCCAGTGCTGCAATGATGCACAGCTGGCCTTGCTCCAGCCCTGTACCTGTGAGCCTCCCCACTCCAGAGGCCTGGCGGGAAGCCCCCGCCTACAGTCACCCTCCCTGCCCTGAGTTTTACCTTCCGGTCCTCTTCAGCTCTTCACTGACGTGCTGATGCCCATGGCCATGGCGCTCGTCCGCGGCAGACAAGTGCCCACTCGCGTGAGGATTCCACTCTCGGAAGTGCAAGGCGATCCTAAGAATGCAAAGGATAGAGGCATTCTGGTTTGCAAAGAAGCAGCATTCTGCTGGGGGCCATCAATCCTCCGCTCTCCTCCTCTATTCCTGTCTGCCACTGACAGGCTCCAGTGGCTTGTATGGAAGATGCAATGATACACCCTCCGAATGCCTCATGGCACAATACCCAGAGAAATAATGGACAGCGTCATATCTGATCATAGAACTGTAGAGTTGGAAGGGAGCCCAAGGGGAAATCTAGTCCACCCCCTGCAATGCAGGAATCATTGATGCAGCCCACATGTTAGCAGTGGTGGCAGCAGCATTACTGTAGGTTAGTGCCTTGCCCCCACCCCACCTCTTTTTTAAATAAACAAACAAACAAACAAACAAACAAACAAACAAACCATAAAGGTAGTGCATACAGCAGACATAGGCAATCTCAGCCCTCTAGGTGTTTTGGGACTACAACTCTCATCAGCCCTAGCTAACAGGACTAGTGGTCAGGGATGATGGGAACTGTAGTCTCAAAACATCTGGAGGGTCAAGTTTGCCTGTGCCTGGCATACAGCTTTGGAGTAGTTTGGTTACAGGAAACAACGGAACTGTGTGGCAGAACAGGCAGCCAGGATGCCCTCTCACAAAGAAGCAAATAAAAACAGAACACACACAAGACCTGATGGCTGGAGGAACAGGGATTGTGTTGCCTGACAGTGTCACAAATGGAGTGGAACAGGCACCTGCGCCTGCAACATTTGCATGCCTTGGGCCAGAGACACTGGCAAGGACCAGAACTTCCCAGCAATGAGATATAGAGGATGTTCACAATAGTGGCTTGAAACACTGTGAGGTAATTTGTCGCCCCCTTAATTTTTTTATCATCTTTTTAAAATTATTTTGAACATTTCATCCAAAACAGAGATTCCAGAGCAGTGTACACAAATATAATCGAATAGCTCTACAATATTAAAAATTTAGCTAAAGAGATCTAAGAATCAGCAACTTTCTTTCCTGTTCCCAGCTCCTCTCTGCACATACCTCTTCTGTGGTGAGGGCAAGCATTTTGGGGGGGCAATTCGAGTGGTTGGGTCCCATTTGCCCGGGGGTAGGACAGTCAGTTCATCCAGAAACTCATCAATTCCTGCAGTGAGATCTTCTGCGTCTCTTGCTTTCCGGGCAACTCTCTGGAAAAGCTGGAAAGGAATGGTATTAGTCCCAGCTCTGCCTCCTTACAGGAAAGACAAATCACGGGAACGCATTCTGGGAAAGCGCAAGGGCTTGTGGTGGTTTTGGTTGCCTGCATGCAGCAAAACAGACTTATGACCTTGCACAATCTAAAATGTCAAGAAAGCTGTTCACCCTTAAATGGAGGAAATTATGGACAATTCAGCCATTTGCTGTCTCAATGACAGAGCATTAAGGGGCTTACTGGGGCCAAAGTATCATCACAACTATAAAGTTACATGTTTTAATCATTAATTTTGCAGCTGGAAATTAAGTCACTAATGCATAATGCAGCTCCTTTCTAGCCTACATAATAATTTGAAGTTTTTCTACATTATATGCGTTATATTTCCTACATAAAAAATGCTCTGGGGAGTTCTTTTTATTAGTTTAAAGCAGATTTGCTATTGCTCTTTGCAGAAACCAGCCGCCCCCTCCAAGACACATCAGTTTGAAACAGAAGGCAGGGCTATATGAGGTTTGTTCAGTCATACAATAGTCCTTTCACAAAGAATATGGACAAACTATGTTCATAATACATTTCATGATAATTATGATAGGGTTCTGAAAAATATAGGCAGCCCATTAAAAAGTTTGAACTGGTGGCAACCTTACCTAGCAATCCAAGACCTGTTCCTCCCTGGGCAATTAGAAGATTGACATTAGGGGTACTAATCACCCGTTGACTTCTCCAGCCTTTAGCACCATCACGCTATCCCATAACTGCAGTGTGCGGCACCTTCCCTAATTTTATGGCAGCGGCAGCAGATCTTTGCACCTCCCAGCCAGAACCCAAACTCACCTCATCTGTCAGGAGAGTAGCCACAGCCCTGCCGATTTCATGGTAGGCCTTCACTTTGGCTCTGGGGCCCAGGAGGATAAAGAGGAACCTAGAGAGAGTCACAGCAATGTCAAGAGTGGGGTCAAAGATGAGCCCATTTTCCTACTTTCAAAGCAAGCAGCTCACTGAGGCCTCAATCCTAAACTCAGCACAAATTGCTGAGGTGAGGGGCTCAGGCGCTTTATTCCTCGCATTACTAAGCAAGCTCTAAGGCTGATCTTCTACTGTGCTGCAACACGTTTGCTACAGCGGTCAGAGTGAGAAAACGGTGACTCATTAGCCCATCTGGAACAGGTGACCTGAGGAACCAGTTAGGCTTGTCTCTGTAGGACTGATGCTCTAGGCTGGGGTCCTCAGACTGGACAACTCTTTCCTCTATTTGCTTGACCTGAAAGCTGGCCACCAGGCCACCTGTCAATGCTCCTTCCATCTCTGGTTCTCTTCATACTTACCAGCCCACTCGGGAACCAGCCTGCCTTAACTTGCCTCTAGCCCTATGAATCTTGGTTTGCCCACACCCCCATGTGTAGTCTGGCTCAGGGTTTGGCCAAGGACCGACCAAAAAAGATAGAATCCTGCCTCACTGAGAATGCCCTAAACCAGAGATAGCTTTCCAAGTGTACTGGACTATCAGTCTCAGCTAGCATGGCCTCTGTTTGAGGTTGATAGAAGTTGTAGTCCAACAGCTCATGGAGGCACTATATTGGCTATCCCTGCCCTAGGTTGTGTGGGACTGGCTGCCATCATGCCATGAGTGTAACTGGAAGGAGCAAGATGGCGGCCACTGAAATGGAACAAATTATTTCTCAAAAGAATGGGGAGAAAGAAACACCACAGCAATGGCTTGCCACTGAGCATACTCTCCACAATCCTGGCAAATATGGGATCTGGTCAGGACTGACTGCTGTTCACAGCCTTAGCATTGAATAGATTGAGAATATTTCAGAATGACCTGAAGTGTGGCCTCGTTGAAGCCAGTTAACCAATTTAAATGGTTTCCCACCACCTCAGCCCCTCAGGTGTTGCTGTGCCATGGGGCAACAGTGCATTGAAACACGGCTATCCAGGCATAGGTCAGCTGGCTGATGACACCTGATAATCTCGTGCCCACTGTATCTTCAGGAGGTAGCACTCAGTTCGCTACCCAAGTGTAGGGTTGCCGTATTTTGAAGAGAGAAAAAAGACTTTGCCAACTTCTACTTTTAACTATGGATTGTTATGATGACTCTACCAATAAAAGGGGACGTGTCCTGGAAAAAGAGGACCTATGGCAATCCACAACTACACCCATCTAGTTGTGTATCAGAACACAGACAACTGCAATTATTTCCTATGCCAAGAACTGCAGGACACCCCTTTCACTCTAGCATCTACGGAGGAAACTTTGCTGTCCTGCCCCGCTCCCTGTTTGCTTCTTACCTGCTAGGGAAAGCAACTTCTGCTAAGCCCCCAAGAAGCACTGGTTCCTGCAGACGCACAAAAGCAACAAAAGGTTTCTCCAGGAAGCTGGCTTCTCCTACAAGAATGTTGGCCACTTCAGTCCCAGCTGGAATCTTCTTCTTAAAGTGATTATTAAGCTGCAGTGAGAGAAAAATCTAGGGTTGGTGATCCATAGCTCAGAAAACAACGGTAAGGTGACAGAACATATGTTGTGGACCATACAGAGGAGAGAGGGAGACCTCAACAACCATTAACTCTCTTTTTGTGGAGTGCCCAAACTAGGGAAGCTGCTGGTGACTGCTGCACATTCCTTCATCCAAAATAAAAGCATCACCTGGGAAGTTTCTCAGTCTCAATGGTACAGTCAACCATTCTGAACACTGCCAGGAAGATATCCCAATTCAGAGGCCATTCTAGTGATGTATATATTCACTCACCAGGCAGGGGCTACTGGGTACCCATGCATTTCACAACTAGGCCAAATTCCACACAAACAAAGAAACAAACATTTCTTTAAAACACACATTTTATTCACCTGACAAAAACCAGAGAAATCAGTGCTAAAGCAGCCTGGCATAAGTGGCTCTCTGCCATGGTTAGGAAGGGCCTCAGCAAGTGCAAGACTGCCGTGCCCTGGCAAGTGAGGGCACTGCAAAAAGGAAGACAGTCTGGAACATTGCATTGTTGGCTGGATTGTGCTAGGAAGACTGTGCAAACCTGAACTTCTGCTTTGCCCCTGAATTCCTTCTGCAAAATACTGACAGTCTGGAAGAACGCTCCTTCTGTTCCAGTCAATGCTTTTTTGTAGAAAAAAATGTGCCAGAACTCACCTCAGTTGCCAACTCAGACGCCGACATTGACGCCATCTTGAAACTAAAATCACGTGACAAGATGTCGGGCTACACTATCTTATAGGATGGTTCAGACTGTGTCCCCACATGCCTTCACTCATTAAAGGGGAGCAAGGCGCTGTGTTCCGCCAGGGAAAAAGCCCTGGTTCCAGGGATGGGGAAATCAGGTGTTACTGGTCCTCTGAATGCTACTGAACTACAGCTCACAGCTGCCCCCATACTTGATCATTGACCATGGAAGTTGGGGCTGGTGTCCAATGACATCTCCTGTCCCTTACTCTAACCAAAGGATACTTGCTTCTTGCGTGTTCCTTAATGTAAAGGGCATCCCTCCCGGAATGAAATCCCACCCAAACTTCAGAGCTGAGAGCTAGAAGCAGGTATGGTATTTCAAAGCTATGAGGAGCTGGTTGGACAGAATTTAAAAAGGGGTCCTGTGTAGATATGTTTTCCCACCAGGACAACACCTGAGAGTTCTTGTAAAGAGGCCTTTGAAGCACTTTGCAACCTTCCCTCTTTCCCTACATGCACCACACATTACTTACCTGTTCCTTTAGGGGCACCTCTGAGACTTCACCCACCAGATCTGAGCGGCTGTTAGCTTTGTCTGCAACAGAAATGAAAAACCAAAGCAAAAATAGAGAAAGCCCTTTGACACTTCTAAACACAATTCCATTGAAAGACTACACACAGGAGCATATTAGTGAGTTACTGCCCCTTCAAAAGGCGTTGCCTTGATAACTAGGATGGATAACATGTGCTCCTGCAGATGACACTGGATTTCAACTCCCATTGGTCTCAGCCAGCCCAGCCCAGTGGCCAGGGATGGTGAGATCTGTAGCCCTACAACATCTGGAAGCTGCCAGGTTCCCTACCCCTGCTTTAAAAGTTGTAAATTATGTATAACTTCTAAAGAGGTGTGAAGATTAAAGCATCACTCTCCACCTGATACCTTAACATAGACCTATCATGGTTCCACCAGCACATCTGAATCCAGTTATGCCGTCATTCCTCCTGAGATTAGTGTCTAAATGTACTCCTAATCATAAATAAGTCACACTGAGTTGAATAAAAGGAGGCAATCTTTAGCTTATAGGTAAGTGGATTTCTGGTGCCACCACCTGAACAGTGTTCTACACACTGGTTGCCTGTTTGCTGTAGCCTGGAGTTAAAGAGCAAGGGATGGGACCCAGAGGGACAGTGCAAGGACTACTTACCAGAGCAGGAGGCCACACCCATCTCCACCAGCATCCTCAGCTGAGATTTGGTGATGTGGTGCTGAGGCTTGAGGAGCAAGACATACATGAGTTTCTTTGAGAGCTCTGGCCTGAGGGCATGGCTCTCTATTTGGGTTTCAATCACCTTTTCTTGAACACAAAATAAACACAAAGTGAGTCCTCTCAAAATAAGGGCTCCCCCCTCCCCTTTGCTGTAAACATTTATAATCTTTGGCATCTACTGAAGAAACCTTTTTATATATTAAAAAAAAATTAAACTGCCTTACTAGCAAAGCTAAAGAACCTTTAATATAAATCACCACCATGCAAATAAAGAGCAGTTTTCCAATGACATGGAAATTAATCTGTCCAGAAGGATTTCCGTACAGATCACCCATTATTGACTCTTCTGATAATCAGGGAGTCCATCAGTTAGGGTGGTCCCCTTTATAAGTTGCTGAAATTCCCCCTTCTACACAATAGAGGGTGAAGGTAGGGAACAGAATGTAGGCCCCTGGGAAGTGAAATGCAGAAAGAACAGACAGTGATGTTTACCTAAAAGCAAAATAAGTTACAGTGACCAATTAACAAGCCAGAGTTGGCAATAATAACACTAAAGGAGTTTCAACCCCACTCGTACTTGACTAATGAGGGGTGGGTTTCTCTGAACAAGCAGGGATCTCTGCACATTTCCCACATACCAAGTATTTGCTTAAAATTGCGAGCTTCCAAATCCAGCAGGACAGCTCCTCTCTTTATACATGTCCGTAGCTCAAACAGGCTGTGAAGGGAGAGAGTTGTCACGTGAGGCTTGCTCCAGCGTTCTCCTCCATCTTCCACTTTCTCTTCAAACTTTATCCACCTGAATTGGAAAAAAGTGAAGGCCACATTTGAGATCCTTGTGCATGCAAAATTTCTATTTCCTAAGCCATGACCACATGGCTTCACCAGAATGTCTTATTTAATTTTCAAGTGACAACATTTTGGCCCTTGCACTTAAGGAGGAAAACATAAGAAATGACCTGTCTAGGATAATTAAAACTAGTCAGGATGAAGACACGAGGAGTTTAGTGTTTAAAAAAATCAAAACCGAAACTTATTCCCCCCAGGTTGTGGTCCTGACAAAAACACCTTGAAGCGTGTCTCTGCCGTGAGGAAAGATGCCACTGCCAGGATTACAGTGCAGGAGCAAAAGGTTAAAGAAAACACTCTTCCACCCTCCATGGTCCTGATAAATACATAAACAAACAAACAAACAAACAAACAAACAGAATGAATCACACACACTGCCAGCCCACACGTGAATGTCCAAATTGGCTCTTCGCCTGTCGTGGGAAAATCGCAGGAGCATTGTTCCCTCAGCAGGTTTTTACTCTTCTCATGGTCGTTTGTTGCTGATATGCATGTATGGGAATCCAACCCTGATCTGCAGAGAACCTTGCAGTGCATCAGCTACTGGCCTCCTTATTAGGCCTCAGCAGGAGCCAGACTCCAGGTAAGAGACAGGTAGAGTGCATGACTGCATGTCACCCTGCAGGCAGAAGTTGCGTGGGGCGGGCAGCAATTTTCACTGATTTCCCCTCCCCCCACAGCTCTCTGTGGCTGAAAACAGTATGAGAGGCACCACAGAGGACTACAGGGAAGGATGAACTGCTAAAAGGCACCCTTCTCTCCACACACGTCTGCTGGCAGGAGCATCCTGTGAGTGGAACTCCTGCTAGCAGAAGCCGGCTTAGGACTGAAGCCAATTCCTTCTACAGTCTTATCAACTCATCACTTAGGATTTATCTTGGCTGCGCTCCCTACAAACAGGGAATAAGAGGGCAGCCAAAACTATTTTTGGCAAACTGGTCTCTTTTTTAATTTTCAAGGGCTCCACAAATGCTTACATAATGCCTTTTTGCCAGGCACCTGTATCTGTAGCAACTTAGAAACCATGTTGTCCAATGGAACAGTCAGTGGATGTTTGCAGAGTAGGGTGGGCATGAAACAGTCTATTTTTGTGTTGCGAACTGCCCTGGGATCTACAGATGAAGTATATAATAATAATAATAATAATAATAATAATAATAATAATAATAATAATAATATACCAAAAATTCATGAAGTTGACTCTCTAATTTGAGTAGACACAGATATTTGTAGAAATGTGAAACCTTATCAAACCTAATTCTATTTCATTTAACGATTTCCTTGCCATTTCACTGTTTCTATTTGACCACCCAAAAGAAGTATCCAAAGAGTGCTCGCCTAGGACACTGGCCAGTAAGGAAGGAATATTGTGCAAAGCTGGCGGCTTGCATTCTCTGGTTGCCTAGGCAACACAGGAGGAAGCCGCTGTCTTGGATCCATGTTGGGCACAGTTACCCTGCCCAAATGAACCAGGCCACACAAACCTCCCAAAATGCTCATATTGCTCCCAGAGGCCACTTCACACTTTTGGAAGTGGGTCAGGTGATAAAAGCTTTTCCTCCAGCCTGGGATGGTCTCTCCAGGGACATATGCCTGTTGCTGAGTCCAATCTCTTTTAGCCTTTTTCACCATAAGCAAAATGTTGTACAGTATTGCATTTGTGCATGCAGATGTGTATATTGCAAAAAAATAAAATAAAAATAAAATCCTGTTGTTGGTATACAACCTCAGCAGAAATGAATGAGGGCCATGAATGGCTGAGTGCTGACAGCTCTTATAAGGAAGCAAAGTTGTTCTCCAGAAATAGGTCAGAGTGACATGATGAACTGATCTCTCAGGGCACCGCCGCATGATAAATCAGGGGTTCAAAGGGCAACCAAGCTGCCTGGCTGTCCAACAGCTTAAGGTGGCCATGCACTCCCTGACTTGCTTGCATTCACTAGGACAGCACAGCCCCTGTGTCCTCAGCCTTTCTCAGCCTTGGGTCCTCAGATGTTGTTGGATTACAACAACTAGTGGGAACCTAGCTAGGTTGAGAAAGGCCGTCCTGTGTGCATACAACCCTATGCACTGTCTGTTTATTTAGGACATTTTAATACCACCCACCCTCAAGATTTATTCCAAGCCTAAAGGCTTGTCTTTGTGTAGAGAACGTACAGGTACTGGGGGAGGGCATTTAGAAAGGGACTTGCTGCTGTGATCCTGCCCCATATGCTCATTCACTGCAATATTATCTGATGCTGAGTTCACTAGCAGAAGCAGACAGGTATAGCTCACTGAGTGCAGTTTTCCCCCCCCCCTTATGCAGTTGCCAACCTATTATTATTATTATTATTATTATTATTATTATTATTATTATACTTCAAAATGCCCACATAAACCTCCATCTAAGGTGAACAGCTATTGCATAGGCTAAATACTGCTAAATACCCTCTACTGTCTCTATATAGGGTCCGCATAGATCACATAGTATAGGCTACAACTGTGACAAAATCAGAAAGTTTGAAATATGTCTCACACCAGGTGACTCAGGAAAGTGAGCCAAGCCAACAGTTACATATCAACACACATATATGCATAACATGGTCAAGAAATTAAGCATATAGGAAACTGTTATCCATTTTTCAGAGTAAAAACAGTCCCAGAGACAATGAGTGAACCTCGGGTGGGGAACTCACAACACATGCAGGTGGGTAACTCAAAGAAGCAAGCCAAGCCACACACTGCAAGTCAATTTACATGAATGAATTCTGTAAAGGAATTAATCATGTAAAAGACATCCTTCCAGAAAAGGTCATAATTTTAGCAATTTCACACTAAGACTAAAATAAATAGGGGAGCACCCTATTTATTTTTGCTACTTGCAATCTTCAGAAGGTAGAGATCTACTTCTGTACCTGAGCCTGTGATTGCTCCATGCAGAAAGGTGAGGGGGCCAAGGCTACAGGTACAGGTTGCAACTACCAGTTGAGATGAACAGTGAGAAAGAAGAGGAAGGAATGTGGGCAAGAGTGGACCATTTCTGAAATCTCTCTCCAGTGTCCCCTCAACAACATTTACCCATGAATTTTAATGTGATGGCTATATGATGAGCATGAGTAGAAAGAATTCTATGACAAATCCCAGGATATTGTTGTAAACAATGCATTTCTACCGCTATGTTCACTCACACACTCTTAAATGACACACCTATTGTCATCAAAGTCAAATTCTTGGACATTTCAAAAGGGTTGCAAAATATTTTTGAAGAGCAAGAATATCACTTAAAGAAGATGTGATGGTTTCCTACTCAAGGAGCCATTCACAGCTACGTGTTCTCCCCTAAAAATGAGTATTTTTATCATGCAACATCAGTAAGACTTCTTGCTGAAAGTGTGTGACGCCAAACTTTTCAATGACAACAATAATAACTTGGCACATTTGCAACACTTTTTTGCTCGCTCAAACCACTTTACACATATTAAAACAGCCTTGCTACACTGGGAGGCAGTGTGGCATAGTGGCTAGAGTGTCAGACTAGGACCTGGGAGGCAAAGCTTCAAGCCCCACTCGACCACTGGATGACCTTGGAGTCAGTTACTGCCTCTCAACCTAACCTCCCTCACAGGATTGTTGTGGGGGTTAAATGAAGGAGGCAGAGTAGCATGTACACCACCTTGAGCTCCTTTGAGAAAAAAGGTGGGGTGTAGATGCATTAGCTATGGTGCCGTTGGCACTGGCATGCCTAGTTAATTTGTTTATGAACTGATATTTCACCTGTTGTTAACCACTGTGCTTTACCCGACACAGTGCACTGCTGCCATGCCCACGCTTCAGGATGAGAACATGGCAAGCAACATTGCCTGGAAGATTATTGTGTCTGGTGTGGCCTTTGCCAAATATTTCAGCTTTTCTCTGTGTTTTCTGCCACAAACCATCCCTCATCTCACCTTGGCATTTGCCAAGGAGCCAGGATTAACGGTTGAGCATAGCCCTGAGTGTGAATGATGCCTTCTACTCAAACTTGTTTTAGGCACAAGCGAAGAGGCTGACTTTTAATTTCGGGGTTTTAATATTTGAAACAGGCAAGGTTGAATTTGTGGCGTTTGAAAGGTGGACAACCCAACCCAATTATTCACCTGGAGAAATGACTTGATGAGAGACCCTGGCCTACTTCCAGCTGCCAGAAGAGCAGCATGAGGAGGAAGATTCCCCCCCCCCACTGCCCCCCAAAATCACTTCCCCAGGGGTGGCTATGGGCTGGTCAAAGTGCCCCCAGCCAGGCAGACTTAAGCATCCAAGTGTATGAAGCTTCCTTACCCCAAGTCATTGGCCCATCCAGACCAGAATTTGCACACTTTGACATCTGGCAGCTCCCTAAGAACTCAGGCAGGCTGAAGTCTTTCCCATTCCTGCTGGAAAACCGCTTAACCGAAAGCCCTGCAGACTGAACCTGAGGCATTCTGCATGCAGAGCATGTGTTCTGCCACAAAGTTCAGCCTTGAGTGAGCAGCCACCTACCTGGCGGTTTGCCTCCATTCCAGTCCTTCAGGGGTACTGAAGAGCTCAGAGAGCTGTATAAATAGCACTGGGCAATTTGCTCCTTCATTCTCCTCCACCTCCTCCTCCTCCTCCTGTTTCAGCATAAGGCTCACTCTCTCTGCTGCTGGTGAGATGCTGGAGGTGAAGATACTTCTCCCAACCGCTTGGCAGATGACCACAGAAGTTCTGCTGGGGGGCTCCTGCTCTCCTCCATTGCTGTTGCCGGTCCCCTCGGCTTGCAGAGTCAGGCCGTCTTTCCTTTCAGCTGGACAACCGTCGCTTGCACCCAGGGCACTTGCTTTGGACATCCTGAGCCTGGGCAAACCTTCAGCACACCTCTTCCCTCCTTGGCAATGCCTTTGACCCCAGCAGAGCAGGAACTGAGCAGACCCAAGACATCCTGCCTTTTTAAGAGCCGAAAGCCGGTTCAGGTCAGAGAAAGGCAAGTGGATGGGAGCACCGCCCAAAACAATATTATCAGGGAGAAGAACTCTTGCCCTGCAGATACCGGCTGGAACTCACAGGGGCAGCTCCATTCTGCCCACCTGATTGCAGGGACCGCCTAGTCCACACGGAAGGGGGCTTGTTTACAAGGGTGTACTATTTGAAGCCTTGGGCTGGCCATCCTGGGGAGTGGAGAAATCTGAGACAAGAAAAGTGTTGAGGTGGGGGAAGAAGGAGAAACCTGACACATCTGAACCTTTGATGGGGTGGAAGCTGGAAGGATTTGCAGAAATTGGAGTAGAAAAACTAAGGCTCTCTTGACCTAGCCCAACTCCATGTGGAGGAGATATAGGCACCTGCAAGGGGATATGAAACCTGTGACTTCCCAAACACAGATTTTGTGTGCCTCTTGAGTTGCGCCAGGGCCAAGAAGGTGACCCTCCTGACCTTTCTCATGGTCATTCAGGCAACAGATGGTTCTTATTCTTATTTTAAAAGATCAGCAACTTTAAAAGAGTTCAGCAGGAAACCTCTAAAAGACCCCAGTTTATATTTACCTGCAAATTGCCTTGAAGTCAACAGCCTTCTTTTGTTAACTTTAACAATGACCACTGCACATTAAGCCTATTGAATAAATGTATCCACCTATGGATAAATTAATATATGAACTGTGCAAGTTTATTGGCCTCCTGAGTTTTCAATGCTTCAGCACAAATACCTTGAGCACTTTGCCATTCTAGTTTTATCCAAGACAAAGTCCTGATCAGGCACACGGTTATGAATGATTAAAAGAAGAGAAATGCTTGTGAATCAAGGCGTTTGTAGCTGGAGGCATATATGTGACTCTCTTTGGGGATGCTTTTTTGTTTGTTTTTCTATATGGCTCTGAAGCTCTCCTCCCCCACCTAGCCATGATTTTGGACGTGAGCATGGAATGTGGGAACAGGCCAGGGTTGTTTCAACATGATGTGATTAATGGGAACTGCTAAACGAGTCGTCCATGTTTTTGGCATGAGCAATAAATAGTGCACCTACCAGTCAGAGAAGGATTCCTTCTAGGAGGGAAAGGCCTCTAACTCCTCCTTTTTACCCACAAGAAACCCCCCTCCTCCCACCCACCCTGCTCTGTAAAAGGCAGCCTCTCTCCATACACTGAGAGAAAAACCTGCTCTTTCACGATAAATAGTAACAAACAGCAATCAGCAGAAACCCCAGTTGCTGTTTACTCCGATTCAGTGCTAAACCGCAAGTTATCCTGGGAGAAAACAGAGGGACAAACAGAAGTGTAGATGAGCCTTAAGAGAGCACCAGAGAGGCTGTGGCCCCATCAGTCTCAGCCAGCCTGGCCCGTGGTCAGGGGTGATGGGGGCTGCAATCCAGCACCCTCTGGAGGGCCACACGTTCCCCATTCCTGCATGAAAAAGAACTGGCCACAGTGGCGCAGAAGAACAAGCACTGAATTTCCCTGAGAGAGCACAGTCTTTTCTTTGATATGTTATATGATGTATTTAAAGCCCCCCCCCCATTCTGTGTGAATCACTCTGGGCATTTATTGGTAAAAGAGTAGCAGGATGAGGGTGATAAATATGCCCGTTTTAAAAGGCTCTTGGAGCCCGAGATGCAGGACCCCACCTTGTGACCACCTGAGCAAGATCCATGTTGCCCAAGGCTAAGCAATACTGAGACCCCCACTCTAATACTTCCAGAAGGTGGCCTGCAGACATTTGTTGTCTGCTACATTTGAAGAGCTACATGCCCATGTTGGAATTTATTTCAACATGTCAAACATTGACCTTGTGGTGATCTATTTCCTAGGATTTGACTGATGACTTTGGGAGTCTTCTCTCTAAGCAAAGCAAGAGAAACAGGGGAGTCACTGAGCTGATGATGACCTCTGCTCAACTGCACAGGAATGTGGGGCCAGCCCCTCCTCTGTGTTGGTAAACATCCAGGTAAACACCTGAGCAGTCTTGAGCAACGCACTGGGAGCAGATCCTAAACGGGAGACATCTTGCCAGGCAGGCCTGTGACGTTGCGTCAGCTGCGGGAAATACAAGGAAGCCCAGCACACATTCAGTCCTTCCTGCTGGGCATAAACGAGCATTTTGGGCTCTGTTGCTGTGACACAGATTGCAACATCTGTGGCTAATGAACTGATCACACGAGAGAGAGAGAGAGAGAGTGAGAGAGAGAGAGAGAGAGAGAGAGAGAGAGAGAGAGAGAGAGAGAGAGAGAGAGAACTGGTGAAATGTCAAACAGGTATTCAGCTTCCGTGTCTTGCAAAACAGTGTCTGTTCACCAGATCCAGGGTTTCTCAAGCATTTATGATTAGTACTTCAAACCACGAAGGAGAAAGCCCTTGCCTACCTTCTACAGAAATGCTTGCAGAGTAAACAGTGAGTTGTACTGGCTGTTGGGAGAGTGAAAAGGGGGCCCAGTACAGAGAGAAGCTATTGATTTGGCTAACTTCTGCAGCCTCGAAAGCCTTTCGCTGTTCTGAGGTGCTGTCAGTAAAATAATCCCTGCATCGCTAGGATGACCCCTTGAGTCCTTTCTAACTCAACAATGCTATGATACTATGATACAGAGACCTTCTCTCTTCAAAATAACCATTATCAAGATCAGAGCTTGGAGGGGGAGGCAGCCATCTTTTCCTCTATTCAGATCATGAGGCAAATTCCTCCTTTGAAGGTGCTACTTTCATTGGAAGGAATCCCAGTACAATCCGCACCCCCACTGTAATCCTGATAATTATATTTTAACACGCCCCAAAAAACCCCAGCCATTGCCTTTTTAAAAAGCCACACATTAAAGATGCATTAGATATCTAATCTAGTTTGAGCCTTAGTTTCTTGAGGAAGCAAAATTACTGATAGTGAACATGTGTAAACTCTTGGATGAAGTTGTAATGCATCATTAAACTGGTAACTTATACATGTGAATCTGTGAAGAGCCTCCCTTGAAGAAGGTTTCCATTAGGATTTCCAAGGGGTGTTTGTTTGTTTGTTTGTTTGTTTGTTTGTTTAAAAAACCTTGACACCTATGCATGCAGAACTAGTTTGCTTTTCTAGCTTCTAATGCGATTTTTACATATTTTCTTCCAGTTTTAAAGAAAGTGTCCTTTGAATTTCTGAGTGACCACCCAGAGCAGCCTTGGGAATTGTAGGGGTTGCAGTGGAGAATCAGAGGAAGGCTAAGGCCTGTTTGCAGGATGGGAGTGCAATGCACAAGTGGGTGACACAGCTGGGTGTGTTTTAACCCTGAGGGTGCGGTGACCTTTGTTTTTGTTCCATTTGTGTTGCTTTTTATTTTATTATGTTTTATTTTGCATTCAAATTTTCTTCATCTTTATTTATTGTGACCTGACCAGAGAACTTTGTTATTGGTCAGCGTACAGATGCTGCAGACAAGTAAAATAAAAACAACTGTACATTTTATTGACATTCCGAAAAGAATTATTTACACATAATACAGTTTTGACTCGTTGTCCCTGGTTATTCACACTGTTTCTTAATCTCTGATTTCAGAGACAACGTAATAGTTACTTTCTTGTTGGGGTAAACAAGTGGGCGTGCGGTCTCAGCCACGCCTTGGCCTGCCAGCAACACAGGTTGCCAGAGAGCTGAGTCACCGTCTCCTAGCCATGAGGCAGCCTCTCTGCTTCCTGAAAGGCACTGAGAGCTCAGCACATATGAAGAACCTTCCTCTCTCACACACCTGAGCTCACACAGACTCCCCCCTGTCGTAGGCTGCTGCCCTTTGTCCTTGCATCCTCCATGAGTTGGGTGGGAAATGGCCGAATGCACATTCAAGCTTTAAAGCACATTCCAGGCACACGCCTCACCGCCAAGAACTCTGGGCACTGTGGTTTACGCCTCAACCAGTCACAATTCCCAGCAGCCCCTAGCAAACCACGGGGCCGGGATTACTTGGGGGGTGGGTGGGATATGTGCTTTGAATGTGCTTTAATGGTATAGTGTGTACATGGAGAAAGAAGTGAGCCATTTTTGCTTCTGTAGGCTCTCTGTATTATTTGTAACCCAGGGAAGCTCACCCAAGTAGAACAGCCTCCTCATTGCAGACACCAGATGGGACAGATGAGGGCAGTGACATATCATCTTCCAGCTACCATGTACTCATGCAACATGGGAGCAGAGCGGTGCAGACACCAGAGGGAGGGGATTCTCAGAACTTGCAAGATCAGGGAAGTTGCTGCTCAGCGTGGCCCTGCTCTTGCATTGAGCTGTCCCCAGAGGCCTCTTGCTACCAGGGGTGTAGCTAACTGCTCCAGCACCCAGAGTGGCAGGGGTGGGGCAATCTGCCCAAGGGGACGGTCAGGTGATCCATGCACAAGGGTGCCGCGCAGTGGCATCGCAACAGGGGCGGGGGCAAGGTACGCCCCAGGTGCCATGTCGGGGGGGGTGACAAG
This sequence comes from Podarcis melisellensis, assembly GCF_964234715.1. Lineage (NCBI taxonomy): Eukaryota > Metazoa > Chordata > Lepidosauria > Squamata > Lacertidae > Podarcis > Podarcis melisellensis. Next base: position 87,523,725 of record NC_138539.1, read on the forward strand.
AAGGCACCTTGCAGGGGCTCACGGCAGCGTCAGCAGCCATTGTGCCGCTACAGCCACATGTGGAGGATCCTCCATTTGCAGCTGCAGCCGCAAGCTGAGGATCCCGGTGCCGGCAGCAAACCACTATGTACAGCACATGTGCAACGTTGCACGGATGCGCTGTACGTAATGCCGCCACACATGCACTGTACATAGTGGTTTGCTGCTGGTGCTGCTTGAGCGCTGTACGGATGGCGGTGGAATCCCTCTGCTGCTGCTACAGCTGCATGTAGAGGATCCTCTGCTCGCGGCTGTAGCGGCGATGGAGGGATCCCGGCACTCTCCATATGGCGCTGGAGTGCTGGGGGCAGCAAACCTCTATGTACAGCGCATATGCAGCATTGCTACATATGGCGCATGCATTGTACGTAGCGACGCCACACATGCGCCCTACATAGCGACGCCCCGCCCCGGGTGTCACGACACCTTCGTTCACCCCCTGGTGCTGTGGCAGTCCGCCCAGGGGGGCAGTGTGGCAAGCTGCCCACGGAGTCCACCCGGTGGACGCAAGCCCCACGCTGCCATTTCGGGCAGTGTGGGGCTCGAGCCGCCGCGTCACTCCCAGGAGAGACACGTGGCTCGGGCGCGCTGCAGGCCAGGCCCCACAGTAAGTGCCACCCCCCACGGTGTGTCATTTTGTCACCCCCTCAGTGATGACACCTGGGGCAGACTGCACCCCCTGCACCCCTCTTCCTACGGTCCCATTTGCTAGGGTTTGTTTCAATTGCAGACAAAATAGCTAAGTCAAAAGCTTCATGGAAAATGCTATATTTGATTAGACGTTTGAATGAAGAAAAGCTCCTCTTTCCTAAAGGACATGACATCACTTTCTGCGAGGCCAAATGATAGCCTTTTAAAATGTCAAATAAGCAGCATTTGTTAGGCCAAGCACTGAGAAGCACCACATATGATCCGACTTACTAGTGAATGGGGTGGATCTACTATGAAACTGATAAAGCTTAAGCTTCAAGGCCCCTCATCCTGGATTGGCCCTAATTTTTGTCTAACTTGGTTTTTAAAAATGGGTCTAGCAGACCCCATTTGAGTGGCATGACACAAGCTGATTTATTTTTTGTTGTATATATTCCAACAATCCCAAAGTTTGAGAGCAAGTAGCAGAGATGTTGTAAAAGTGTGGTGATCTGTTGTGGGACACCCCCATTGAGGAAGATAACAGTGGCTACCCAGACCTTGTTGCTGGTTGCAAAGGGGTCCCCATGGCAGTTCAAGTTTCAGAGGCCCCAAAATGTAGGTCTGCCACTGTTAGTGAATAAGATGAGCCCTTCATGTCACTACAAATTCTGCCCCACTTTTTCTTTTCTGCCAATATGTCCATGTTTTTCAGGACTGCCCAGGGCTTTGCCAGGATGCTATGAGGCATTGCTGGGTCTGTTTGTTATTTGACACCAATCACAACACACCTGCAGAGAAAGGCAGAGAAAACAAGTGGTCCTAGGCTAGCCCTACAGGTTTCTACAAAGGAGCAGCATAAGCCACTTTTGTGTATACAGTGCAAATAATTTTGCATGAGTCAAAACAGGAGGTGTTTGGACCGTAAGCAGGTGCACCTCAATGAATTGCAGATAAGGAGGCAGGTGGAAAGTCTCCAGCAAGTGCAACAAAGGGTTTCATGTTTTAAGTGAGAGAATAGTGGGATGGGCACAGTGTGGTTGATATATCATCTACAAAAAAAATCTGTTCTTCCTTACAGAAAAGCAGTATATGTTCCCTAGAGTTTACAAAAATGCATACAACTAAATGTATGTGAACTTAGCCAGCTGATAACTATACCATGTCTGAAGAATTCACACAGTGTGAAACTGATCCCAGCAGTTTCCATGTTGGGGTAACCTGATTCTAATGTGATGTATAGAAATATTGTTTTCTTTGACAGGAGGATCAACCCTGAATTGTCTCTTGACCTCTCACTTGGATTCCCCAAACTGGTCTGGTTTTTGATCTCAGCAATTTGTTTTTGTCCTGATATAACTCCTGGCTGCCCTAAAAATCAGGCCTGAACATGGGGCTCATTCTTCTCTTGATTTGTCCTGGATGTCCCCTTTCCCCTCTTCCTCCAAGTCACAGGTAGGGAACCTGCGGTGCTCCTTCCCATTTGCATAGACTGTGGTATTTCGATTCCCCAAGTTATTTGACTGATTTAAGTCACTAGATCCAAACGGAGGTGATGCTGTCTTATTTTCCCCTCTGGTACAAGAGGGAATGTAGCCAGATTGCTTATACCAACAGGGACGGCAGTTCTTTCCCTTGACCTAAGAAGGATCTATTATTATGTGATGTAAACAGCCCCATGAATGGCGCTATGAAAAATTAAATACTATTACTACTCTCTTCTTCTTTGGTGATCCCTCGGAGCCGAGTCAGATTGTCTTCCATAAACACGGTTTTAACACTGAATCTGTAAGTGACTGTGGAGGCCAATTCTGGACCCACACGTCTTTCCACAGTGGGGACATTGGTTCCCGGACGGGAGTTGATCACGGTGTGGATTTGCCAAGTGTGCCTTCCTCTCAGCACGTTTCTCCCTTGTGTTCTGAGTTTGAGTGTCTTCAAAGTCCATGACACCTTTGGTGAAGGCTGTTCTCCAACTGGAGCGCCCGCAGGCCAGTGTTTACCAGTTGTCGGTGTTTATACTACATTTTTTAAGATTTGCCTTGAGACAGTCTTTAAACCTCTTTTGTACTACTACTACTACTACTACTACTACTAATAATAATAATAATATCTGACAAATTTGAAGAATGCATGCCCTAAAATTTTGTAGAACTATTTTTCACTATTTCCCTTCCCATTCTTTTAAGAGGCAGTTTGTGTCAAGGTAGGAGGAGACTTTAACATGTGAGCTGAATTCTACAGCCACCACCAGGTGGCAGAATGGGGCTGTCTGAAGCCTGTGATCTTTGGCCAAGCTATAGAGAGGCTTTTGATAATGTAAAATACTCTTGACAAAAAAACGAACATGTTCAGGCCTATTCTACACAATGAAGCACAGCCCAAGCCGCATTATGCTATACTTCTATAACTTCCTGTTCAACAGCTGAATCCCATTTGGAGTGCAATGCATGGTGAGTGTGTTTTGTGAGAGAATGTATCATTCATGTTGAGAAAGAAGGGCAGTTTGTCAGACGTCGTCATCTTGTCCTTCATTTGCTCTCCAAATACTTTCGCCACTGGACCAAATAATCATGTGGCACTACGGTATTTCCCTGAATCCTAAATTTGGCTTCCAGCCTTTTCTTATATTTAGGTTTCTGTTCCAAGTGCTGTTTTGTGTTGTGTTTTGAAATTTTTATTAATATCTGTTCCTAAAGCATCAAGCCGGCTAGTGTTAAATATCAGTCATTATGTCAGTCAGGCAATGCTTTACTTCTAGAGAGAAAAAAAGTGCCGGTATTTTGTACCCTTGAGTACCCCCAGAAAAAAGCACTGCAATGATGGAAGTTCAGCTGTCCTCAAATATAGGGTTTGGTTGCGGTGCTTTATGCCAGTAAGTTTTACTGAGAAATTAGCTGTTGAGGAGCTGAAGAGTTTAGAGAAGAGGTTCCTTTCAATTCTGCTGGAAAAAGTGAAAAGAACACAGGATCATTTAAATACATGCGTAGATTATGAACATTATTGTATTATTGTTGTTACTATTTATTAGACTGGTTAGCTGCTTGTTGCCGAAGTAGTTCTCCAAGTGACTTAAGGTAAAGGTAAAGGTACCCCTGCCCATACGGGCCAGTCTTGACAGACTCTGGGGTTGTGCGCCCATCTCACTTAAGAGGCCAGGGGCCAGCGCTGTCCGGAGACACTTCTGGGTCACGTGGCCAGCATGACAAAGCTGCATCTGGTGAGCCAGCGCAGCACACGGAAACGCCGTTTACCTTCCCGCTGGTAAGCGGTCCCTATTTATCTACTTGCACCCGGAGGTGCTTTCGAACTGCTAGGTTGGCAGGCGCTGGGACCGAGCAGCGGGAGCGCACCCCGCCGCAGGGATTCGAACCGCCGACCTTTCGATCGGCAAGTCCTAGGCGCTGAGGCTTTAACCCACAGCGCCACCTGCGTGTTTAAAACATAAACCTGACTACATAATACCATAAAAAAGTCACACAGAACATTAACATTTTTGTAATTCAAAACACTCCCTCCCAGCAGTAACAAAAAGCTTTGGCACACTAAAATTAAAATATAACCAACTCAGTCCATCAAAGGGCTCGAGAAAAGGGAAAGTTGGTATTTCAACACAAAAGAGTTGCCAGTGAAAGTAACAGGCGGCCTCACTGGGGAGAGCATTGCACAGGTGGGGAACCAGAAATGGAAAGGTCCTCCCATGTCATCACCCCTCTCGAGCTGCCCCATATGAGGGCCCTCTCAAGAGGGCCCCATACGAAGATCTAAGGGTCCAGGCAGCTTCATATTGGCAGAGGCATTCCTGAAGATACTGGGGTCCTGAGCCATAAAAAGTTTTAAAGGTCAAAAATAGCACTTCATATTGGGCTCTGAAGTGTGCAGAAAGCCAGTGTAAGTGGAACAAAACCGGTGTTAGACAATCACCCTCAACCTGTCAACAGGTATATTCTGTGGGCAGCTTTCAAGGGCAGCCCCACATAAAGCATATTGCAACAGTCCAATCTTGAGGTTACCACAGGATAGATTACTGTAGCCAAGCTATCCCTGTCCATGTAGGGTCATAACTGGGCCAGCAGCCTAAACTGGTGGAAGGCACTATATGCCACTGAGGCCACCTGAATCTTAGGTGACAAAATGGATATAGGAGAACCCCACCAAACTATGAATTTGCTTCTCATATGGAATGGGACGCTCTCTAGAGCAGGCTGCACACAACTCTGTCAGACAGAGGAATCACCCACTAATAGCATCTCAACCTTGTCCAGATTAAGCTTCAGTTTACTGGCCCTTATCCAGTTTTGCAACCAAGCACTGATTCAGCACATCTACTGTCTCACCTGCAGAAGAGGAAAAGGAGAACTAGAGCAGTGTGTCATCAGCATTCTGATGACAGCGCACTCAAAAATGCCATATGACCCCATTCAGTGGTTTCATGTGGATGTTAAACAATGTGGGAAACAGAACTCACCCATACAGGATTCCATACTGCAGAACTCATGGAACTGAGCAATGTTTCCCAAGAACCATCTTCTGGAGCTGGCCAAGTAGGAGCAGAACCACTGCGATGTGTTGACCCCATTGTCCAACTCAGCTGCCCCACCATTGAGGATGTCAAAAGTTACAGATATCAAAGAGAATCAACAGTGTCAGACTCCCCTGTCTCTTTCCCAACACAGGTAATCGCACAAGGTGACCAAGGCAGTTTCCATACCAAAACCAGGCATAAATCCTGATTGAAATGTAGCTAGGAACTCTGTTTCCTCTAAGAATATCTGACTGGCAGCCACCCACTCAAGAACCATATCAGACAAGGGAACATCTGACACTGGTCTAAAATTGTTAAGATCTTCTGGGTCCAGAGAAAACTTCTTCAGTTATGGTCTTACTACTGCCTCCTGTGACTATTACTTCTAGAAGTGAAGCATTAATTACCTCCGATGCCTATTCAGCTGCCTCTTCCCTGTCAGGTTTTATAAGCCATGAGGTGCAAGAGTCCAAGATGCAGCTCATTGTATGAACCAAGCCAAGTGCCTTGTCTATGTCCTCAGGACACAGCAACTGACACTCAGCCCACAACACCAGGAAAGAAAGCCCTCCAGACCTCACCAGGTTCACCAACTCCAACAATGGAGTCCAAATCCCAGAGGACAGAAATATTTATCTGTCTAAACGGGACATTTATCAACCACAGCTTGCCTCAAATTTACCGTATTTTTCGCCCTATAGGACGCACTTTTCCCCCTCCAAAAATGAAGGGGAAATGTGTGTGCATCCTATGGGGCGAATGCAGGCTTTAGCTGAAGCCTGGAGAGCGAGAGGGGTCGGTGCGCACTGACCCCTCTCGCTCTCCAGGCTTCAGGAAGCTATCCGCAAGCCTTGCACGCCCGGGGGGAGTTCCCGCGGGCTCGCAAGGTTTGTGGGCAGCAGCCTGCAGCCCACAAGCTCAGGGGACAGCGGGGAGGCAGAGCGCTGCCATCCCGCTGTTCCCCGACCTGGTTTGGATTCCCCGACCTGGTTTTGGGGGGGAAATAAAGGAAATTTCCCCCCTTTATTCCCCCCCAAAAAACTAGTTGTGTCCTATGGGCCGGTGCGCCCTATGGGACGAAAAATACAGTATATTCTGTAATCTTTCCCCCTCTCAATTTAACACAATAAATAGTTCTAATTTTTGGAACTGGATGGCCAGTCTATATATAGAATAGGAATTTTTAAAAAATAGTTTTTATTTTAAAAATTATTGAGTTACAAAAGATGGTATTGTCTCCTTTTTCAGGTCATAGAGTCTTTTCTACAGATCAGTTACATTTGATGTGAGACATTAATGTTGTGTATCAGTATAATGTTGGGGGAGAAGAGGGGTGGGGGGGGGGAGAGGGTGTGGTAAACTTTCATTCTTTTACTTGGTATATGTGCAAGGTTTTTGTGTCAGCGTCACTTGGGTAGCTTCTCTCTCTATTCATTTCTTGGTTTTCATTGGCAGTGAGAGAGGTTGGGGGCAGCCCAGGGCATGGCTGGGTGCCTTCAGTTGACTGCAGTGAGATTTGTTTATGTGTGAGGGAGGAAGAGATTGTTGGGTCAAGTTAGCCATATTGATTTGTATGCTGTTCTTGTTGGGTTCTTGTTGTTGTCTTGTTGGGCTGCGTGTGTAATAAAGGGGAGCCACACAGGGGTGAAGGTGTCCTCTTTCATTTGCCCCTGTGTAGAATAAGAGATTTAACTGAAAATTTCGTGGTCCCCGAGAGGGGGCAATGACAATAAAGATATTATTATTATTATTATTATTATTATTATTATTATTATTATTATTATTAAAATGTACAAGAAGATCGTTTATGGAATGAACATGAAAAATGGTCTTCAGAAATAGAAGAATTGGTAATTAATCTCTTTCAGCACTTAAAGCAGAACCTGTCTATGAACATCGGGGAGAAACTGGAATATTTACAGAACAGTAACGGCTTTTGAAAATATATTTGCAGGCAGGGAATCATAAAATTCACTGAGCACTCCTGCCCACAAATTATGCCAGGGGAAAGGGATGGCACCACTACACTAGTACAACAGCCACAAAGTTCTAAAGTCACCCAGCTCAGAAGTGGGGAAACTCACCACTCCAGACACACATGGCTGAGTAAAAACAACAGCCACAACCACGGTAGCCTTGACAATACTAGCAATGCCTGCCAATCACAGGTCACTGTGGTAACAATGCATCCATGCTGCTCAAAGTGAGCCAATGCATTGGTGGCAACAGGGACACGTTTTATCATGTGTGTGTTGGAAGCCGCTCAGAAAGGCTGGGGCAACCAAGCCAGATGGGTGGGGCATAAATAATAAAATTAACACCATCATTATCATCATCAACAACAACTGGCCCCAGATTTCCCCCAAAAATCCAACACCTTTCTTGCCTGAGTAAGGTGTGTTGCATTGAATTTGGAGAACACCAAACCAGAAGTCCCAGCAGAACCATAGTCTACCTGGGTGTCGGAGTTAACAGCTGCTGAAGCAGGCTAGGCCCATTTAGCTGAAAAGCCCTCACTCACCAAAGGTGGAATAGTTACTCAGGTGGGGCTACAGCTCTATTTCAGGCTATCTGGATTTGCTTGTTGATGAAGCAACATTTGAGCTCAAAACACCCTCCAACCTGAGCTTCATGTGGAGCTATCCAGGGTGCTACCTGCTTTCTTGAACTTTGCTTCACCAGAACCTGCAGTCTTGCCCAGCAGTCAACCACAGGCTGGAACAGAACAGTAACACAAGACCCAAATAGCTCCTTTGGCAGAAGACCAGCTGGGAGGACTTGCCCTGCTGCCGGAGGTTCTAGCAGCAGTACAGGAATGGGATGAGGAACTGTGTCATCTCCCCCATTCCCCTTCACTCCAGGAAGATCAACTGACTCTCAAGTAGACCTACTTGAAACCTCAAGCCTGGTGAGTGATTGAGACACTTGTGCTCACCCCCCATGTGGAGAAAAGGTGCCATGAGTACCTAGTGAGCATGCTCCAAGCTGGGCTAGAAGGCCACAACCTGTGATGGAGGCAGCCATCTGCCCCCTTGCCCCCACAATTATGCAGTGAGACATGCACTACTTTTGCGCTAGCCTTCACCTGGTTTGCTACATATCTTGAAGAGCCCCAGAATACCAAGGAGCCAGTCAATGCTGGTAAGGATGCTCAGAAGGAATCAGGTTCACCACCCACCTCACCTCACCATTTCCTTGTGAGGCTAGGGCGTCTACAAGGTCATCTAGACTTGTTGGTGGTTGGACTGCTTGTGAATTTCCTATTATTAACTGAGCAGCTGGTTTTCTTAAATACTGAAAAGTCTATTTATAGGCCCATTTTTATTGCTGCAACGTAGGCTAGTATTATTGCACACCTATTGTAGGTTGTGGGAGGTCACAACCAACCTGTATAATAATCCAGAGAAGCAAATGGGGACTGTTTGAGAGAGAACTACTTAAAGATCTCCATGCCAAACATTCCTCAGGTTGCAGCAAAGGTCAGCAACCTATTTTAACACCCCCATCCCTGCTCAAAGCAGCCTAAATTCTGCCCTCAGTTTCATGTGGTCAGCCCTGGATTTGGGGCACTGGGGTTCCCCCAAACAAGGCGCCAAGCCAAGGTGGTGCCAAACTGAGAAGATCCATAATTGAGAAGATCCATTTGGGGGTGCCAAATTTTGACCTTGCACAGGAGGTGCCATTTTATGAATGATTGCCCAAGTCTGCCCCTGATGCAGTAGCTCCACTGACATTCATAAAGACGTGTTACACTTTTAATTATTTTCAGACTCCACGTCACCCCAAACATTTCCTACACAAAATAAGGCCTGAGTATGAAACTCTATGGATTCCTGACTTTGCTTCTATCTTTTGTTTGGAGAGAGGATATGGCGCTGACTCAATCACAGCTGTGGTGAAATAGTGGATTTCACCTCTGTATATACAAAGAGTGGACTCAGATGCTGAGTTATGACAGCTATGTAGCCAAACTGGGGTTACTGAGAAACAAGAGGGAGCCATTAACATGCTCAGTGCGACCCTGGAGTTTGTAGATGAACCCTAAGCATCCCCATCCCCCAAACCAGTCCTACAGGGACTTGGACATGCTCAGAGGCCACAGAAGGCTGAGTGTTGGGCCATGGGGGATGGAACGGAAAACTGGGGTAGAGGAATGCAATGGAGTATCTTGAAAGTAGGCGTGGCTGACTAGACTACTGAACAGAGGCACTCCATGCTGCAACGTATTATTGCAGGCCTCCGTGGATTTACAGGAACAGCTCTCACTTCCACACTGGCTGAGAGAGGGAAGAGAGTGAAACAGAGAAGGTTGTTTGAAGGCTTGTGTGTACACTTCCAGAGTTAATGCTAAATACATTACTTCTGGTCAATGAGCCACCACAGTTGCTAGAGGGCCGTGAACATTTGTGTCCCAGGCTTCTTAGACTTGTCTACCCATGAAACCAAAGCGGGAGATTGGTTGCCAGATGTGAAATTCCCCCCCCCCCAGCTCTCCCACCCCACTAGTTGGTTTCTGTGGAAGTGCCTGAAAAAGATAACAAATATGGTATTTGCTCTCAGTTTATTGCACCTTTTTCAGTAAGGGCAATGTGCATAGCTAGTGACTATTAACGTGGAATGTCTGTGTGGCAGTATAATAACGCTGACAACAACTTCCATCGTCCCTGATCAGTATAATGATCCTGCTTCACAGATGCTGGAGACGGGCACAGTCATCCTGGCTCCATTCATAAGTTTCCATTTCGAAGTTGCACCTGAGTGGCTGCTGACAGCGGCTGCGGGATGAGATGGGCTCTTGCTCTGAGCCAGTAAATTTGCTCATACAAAGTTTCTCCTACACTGAAGCTCATTGGTGTGTGGTGACGGAAAAGTGAAACATGAGACTATTGAGTTGTCACACTGAAAATATTAGTATTCTGATTTATTTCCTTTGATTGACACCCTTCCATCATCCGATTGTTATACACCAGGGGTGGCCAACTCCCAAGAGACTGTGATCTACTCACCGAGTTAAAGACTTGCTGTCACCTACCCCCTTTTTGGGGGTTCAGGTCAAAGTTGTTGAGCTCTTTTTAGAGATGAGGAAAGCCCCGTTTTTGGGGGGTGTAGGGGAATCTCCATGTAGACATGTATAACAGGTACGTCCAACAGGTAGATCATGATCTACTGGTAGGGGAGCCAAACCTGTTGAGCTTCTTTGGGTGGAGAGAGTGATCTACCAGTGATTTACCACAGACGTCCAGTGATCTACCAGTAGATCATGATCTACCTGTTGGACGTACCTGTTATACATGTCTACATGGAGATTTCCTGATTTTTTAAAATTGGTGAATCAGCCAATGTGTTCTCAAAATGAATCCGGGAGATACCAGATGTTGATTAAACAGGGATTCTCTTCCACCTATGTGCCAATACTTGTCACCCGTGTGTTAAGAAATGCCTTATTACAGGGGAATCATTGGGTGATGTTTCCCTGTAGTCTTTTCCCAGACCTGGAGAAATGCGTAAAGCTCTTTCCTCATTCCTTGCTCCAAGTCATCCATAGTGTCTGGCTAGCAGCTGGCTATCACCTTGGTCTTATCACGCACAGAAACCCAGCTAGGAGGAGTGAGAAAGCTCTAAGCAGAGAGTGCAAGGGAGTCATCCCCATAAACATGGCAAGGAAGCCTCTCCCCACTTAAGATGAGCACTCAGATAGCTGCATTGCTTAAGGGTCTGGTGCTATTGGTACTCCCTCTTTCTTCTTTATATGGCAGCAACTGCATCCCTACCTCCGAGGCACATAATCAATCATCCTGAACATGAGGGCCGGTAATGGTTGCAGGATGGCTCCCCCCACAACTGTGTCAAAGCACAGCTCTGTTAAGGGAGCATCCCTACACCCAGTCCTCTAATAAGACCTGAATTTATTTATATCTCATTTTTCTGCAGCTTTACTGAAAACGACTTAATAATAAAATACAGTTTAAAAACCCCACAGTCATTTAAATTAATAAAACTAACAAAGACACGATACATAGTTGGCAAAACTAAAAACTGAGGCAAAGGCAAAAAATTCAGTCACCTGTTAGAAGCCGGCTAGTGGGGGGAAGGCTTTCAATTTCTGCTGAAAGGAGCTTAGAGATGGGATCTGAAAAATCATTGCAAGTGCCCCATCCTTTGTGCTCACCAGTGGAACAATTTGCAGTGGCCCCAAGGGAAGGCCTCTAAGCAGGTGTACAGTGGTACCTCGGTTTTCGAATGTCTCGGAAGTTGAACGTTTTGGTTTTCAAACGCCAAAAACCAGGAAGTAAATGCTTCTGTTTTCAAATGCACCTTGGAAGTCAAATGGCTTCCGCTGAGTGTTTCTCAATTAAATTTGCAGACCAACCTTTGCACCTCGGTCATTTCGAACATTTTGGAACTTGAACGGTCTTCTGGGATGGATTATGTTTGAAAACCAAGGTATTATTATATTTGGGGAAAAGCTCACCTAAACATGACCTGGTTGCAGACCATTTAAGGCTTGAAAAGTCAGTGCCAGAATACGAACACAGAAGGCTGCCACGTGTCTGCCTTGTCGGGATTAAATTCCAGGTTTTTGGGGGCTCCCCTTCATTTCTAAATTGTCTCCAGGCACTGGTGAATCACTTCCATTGCCCTCCCATAACTGTGTCCACATGGCACCTCAGCCCCAACCTCCAAATGATCTCATCCATTAGTTTCATGTATGCCTTACAGAGCAGGAGAAGCAAGATAGGATCTTGTGGCGCAGGCCAAATGCCCTGAGGTGGAGCAGCACCTCTCAGCACCTGCGGGTCTGGGAAGGAATTGAAGCGATGATTCACAAAGCCCTGCCAGATGCTCCAGAAGGCGACCCCATCAGATGGGATCAATCAAGGGCAGAACAGGGCTGCACACCCCTTGTTTCAGTCCAGTGCAAGTCACCCAGCATGATGATCAAGGATAGCAGGCATCATTCAGGCTCCCAGCCTGTGTGTGTGTGTGTACACAAAAACTTTTTGGGTGATTGCTCGTAAATTGTCTTCCATGAGCATGTGGAGGCCATTTCTTGATCCACGTGTCCTTCCATAGACGGGGATATGGCTTTCTGGGCAAGATTTTATCCTGGTGGGGGTTTGCCAAAGTGCCTTCCTCTTAGCTCATTTCTCCTTTCTGCCCTGAGTCCTTCTTCAAAGTCCACAACACCTTTGGTGAAGGCTGCTCTCCCACTGGCTTGCAGGCCAGTGTTTCCCAGTTATCAGTGCTTATACTACATTTTTTTTTTTAAATTAGACTTGAGGGCCTCTTTTAACCTCGTTTGATGCCCACCGGTGTTTCACTTTACATTCTTAAGTTGGGAAGAGTAGTTGCTTTGGAAGACGATTAATAGGCATCCGAAAAACGGAAAGACCGTGCGCAAATACGCCTGGGTGTGTGTGCCTGTGCACCAAACTGAGTCTTTGACCTGGGTGAAAGTGAGCCTAGTTTCGCCCCGTGGCCTGGATCTGCCCTCTATGCCGGGAAACAGCAGGCAGAGGTGGCTGCCTGCGGTTTCCCCGCTAGTCGCGGAAGCACCAGGGCCTCGATCCTCCCCCCTGGTGGCCACAGAGGGTAAGCAAGTGGGGCAGCCTGGAGGGGCTCCCCCCTTCGCCTGCCTGCGCTCTTTCCTGCCCCCCCCCAGAGTCCAGAAGCCGCACCACTCGGAGGTGGGGGCGCCCTGGAGGTGGGGGCCCCACGGGGAGAGGGTGGGGCGCCCTGGGGCTGGCCGTCTCCCGCTTTCCCCCAGCCTCTTCTGCAAAGCAGGGCAAAGGAGGCGAGAGTCTCAGTGGCGTAGGGTGGGTTGTCAGCACCCGGGGCAAGGCAAGTAATTTGCGCCCCCTAACCCTAACCCCCAGATGTTGCGCCCGGTGCGGCTGCCCCCCCCCCTGCACCCCCCACACTATGCCACTGGAGCGTCTTCCTCGCGGCTGCCTGTTTGACCTCCGCTCCTCCCCAGCAGCGGCTGCCTCTCTCCTCGGAAACCCACGTGGCGGGGCGAGGCCTCCCTCCCGAGAGAGGCAGGGCAGGGATTCCCTGTTCCCAGGCCGGGGTGGCAGCGCAGCGCCGTCTGCTGCCGTCGCCGCGCCCGCGGGCAGGGCGAGGAGCCCCCCCCCCCAGCCGCGGGAGTGCCGGCGACGTCATCGGGCGGCGGGACGGGGCGGGTCCCGAGGAGCCTCCCGGGGCGGCGTCCCGCCCCCTGGCCGCCCTCGGCGGGTCCCACGTGGGCGCGGGGCTTAGTCTGGCGCGGGGCGAGAGGGCGGCGGAGAGCAGTGGCTGCGCGCCGAGCGGAGGGAGCCGGACCAGGAGCCGCGCGGCGGAGCAGGGGCGCCCCAGCTGCCCTCGAGGGCCGCTTCTCCCCGCACTCTGGCTTTTCTGTCGGGACCGAGGGGCAGCATGAGGGCGGCGCTGGTCCTCTGGAGCCTCTTTCTGGCGACAGGTAAGAAGGGGCGGCGGCAGCGGACGGAATCAGGCGAAAGGGAGCCCCGCGGGGATGCCGTCGAAGTGGGGCAGGCGCGCTCCGCGTCTTTGGCCTCGGCGTGGAAGAGATCGCGGCGAGTGCGCGACTCTCTCCTGTTAGCCGACGGGACCGACGAGCTCTTGCCTCTGCCTGAGCCGCGCGTCGGGTTTTCGGTGGCACAGAAAAGAAAGGGACTCCTCGTCGCGCTTCTCCCCAAAGCGATGCTCGCCCTGCGCTCGGAATCCCCTCCCGCTGGCGCTGTCTGCTCCGGCTTCGCTGCACCGCTGCCAAATTTAGCCTGTTTTGATAGCCGATATGGTGCCGAGACAGCGTTGCATGGCTGGGCTGGGTGCAGGCGGATAATGCAGTTGCAGGAGTCCCGCCGGGGGTGTCCGAGAGTTTTTGCCCGTAAAACGGTGAATGCAGCACCGCGGTGGAAAGCGCCTCGAGGGAACTTCTGCTGAACTCGTGCAAGCTTCAGGCATTGCCGAGTCAGAATGTTTTTATGGCTCCCGAGGTTGAAAACCCAGCCTGCAAATATGGGTGGAAGTATGCATGGGAATACTGTAACAGGGAGACAGGAGTGTCGTGTGTGGCTGAATTGTCTAGACTTGTATTTTGCGCGGGCATCACCGCGTTGGCAGAGAGTGCTTGTTATGCCTCGGAAACATCTGGGCACACTGGCACGTGTGAATCTGCTAGGTATTAATGCACTTGCATGGAAGTGGAAAATGTGTCTGCCTTTCATACGTTGGTTTTTTGCCCTGTCTTTGGGGTGGGGTTGATACAGTACAGTACAGTGTGTGTGTGTGTGTATAGAGAGAGAGAGCACAAGTGACTCCCTCCCCCCCCCCCATTTTCTAATTGCTCTTGGGCAGTTGTGTGACGAAACTGTATGAAAAGCTGGGGCAGGGAGTTGGCGGCTGATGATTCACCCAAGATCCTTGTTTCCAGGTTGGCCCATCCTGGTGAAGGGGGAAGAGCTTGGCGGGCTCAGGAATGAAGTTTACCAGCAGGAAGGCAGAGAGGACCTGGCAAGCGTCCAGTTACTTCCGGCCAGGGAGGCTTTGGAGCATGAAGGAGAGAGAGGTGGAAGTGTGTCGTCTGCAGGGGACAACTTCAGTGAACTCCCTCGAGGTGAGTCCAGGGGCACCGTGGGGGAAGAGATACATGTTTCTCAGTCACCTGCCTATTGAGGGAGGGAAGCGGTATGGTGGGGTGAGTGGTGCAAATATTAGGAGGCGATTGGAGGGTCCTCTGCAGGATCCAGGTCTTTGAGTGTCTTATCTAGTATGCAGTTCTGGGGAAGCAGAGAAATTGCCTGTCCCGAGTGTCTTTGCCCTTAGTTACATTCACTAGCCAGGGGATGCGGGTGGCGCTGTGGTCTAAACCACTGAGCCGCTTGGGCTTGCCGATCAGAAGTGCTCTGGCTTCCATCACGGTGTTCCATTGAGCACCCCATAGTCACCTTTGACTGGACTTGCAAACTGGACTTAACTGTCCAGGGGTCCTTTATGTTTACATTTTTACATTCACTAGCTGCCATATAGCACAGGGTTAACCGCATCAGAGTCCTTTGATTTTGATGAATCAAATTGGGGAACTTTACAGGGTTGAGCTACTGCGGCTTGGGAGGCAGAGGGGTCAGCTTGGCCATAAAAACTGGAAATGGAACTAACTTCCTGCAAATGCTTTTGTGGAGAACCTCAGGCAGTCTAGACTAGGGGACCATGTTCTGAAGTAGTTCCATATGACATCTTTTTATGGATTATTTTAACCTTTGGGGATCAAATACACCTCAGGCTCCTCAGAAGAGGCATGAAGAATTCTGTGCTTTATGGACCCTATAACTGTCCAGGCAACAAATTAACTTTCACCCTCCTCATTGTGCGGTTCAGCTTTTTACCTATCTTGCAAAACACATGTGCATGGCTGTGTAGCCAGATCGTCCTTGTGAGGTATGGTTTGCTGTTTATCCTGAAAGGTTAAGCATAGGCCCCTCTGATGGAGGGTACCAGGCTCAGTGGTCCAAGAGACAGGTCCACTCTTTTAATTCTGGTGTTACAGGTTTGCCTTTGCTGTCTTTTGCCTCCACCACAAACACATTAAATTGGGCACAAAATTTAGTTGAACTTCAGTGAAATTTACTTTCATTTAAGTCTGCTTGGAATTGGTAGCTTCTCGTCTCTGAGATTTGTTCCTGGGGGGATGATAAAGTGTGGTAGGAGTAGAAAATGCTAGAGAAGTAGGAGAGTTAAAAGCAGGTGACTTGATCTTTCATATTTGCTTCAGAGTTGATCATTTCTGTTATATGCTAATGCTGAAGTTCTGCAAAGATGAAAGTCTGAGCTGTTTTGTGTGGCTGGCTAATAGAAGCGAGTCCCCAGGACAAGGGAGGGAACCAGGCTGGAATGTTCCCACGGAAATTCCTGCCTTATTTGCTTGATGTCACAGTGCGCTGATGTTTTAGTAGTTCCTTGTTTCTATTTTCTGAGCTCACTTTTACCCTAGAGGGCCCCAGTGCCTTTTCTGAGCCAACCACACATTCCAGCTGCCCACAAGACCTTAGAGCTGCATCCTGTTCTGCCCACAACTTTTTGTCCTTTTATCAAGTGCAACCACTTTCCGCAAAGCCTCTGCACTTCAATATAATTACAAAGTCAGATAGCTGCGGGGTCAGGGGACTTTGGTGAAGTTGCCATGAAATCCTGGGGCTTCTGTCTGCTGCTGTGGAATTTGGAAAGTGTGGCTATGCAGAGTTCCTACTTCATCTGCTACAGGATGGTTCCCACCCTCTTGTGTGGAAACACAACATGCTTTGCTGGAGACATGATGATTTCATGCTCTCCAGCTTCACAAGTGCTCTGGTGTGGTCATAAGCTTACCAGATCACTCCTTAATTTCTTCCTCATTAACTGTTTCTCTCCAAGGACTTGCAAACCTGGCAAGCTCAGGATTTCCCTCATGCTTCCTTCTTCCTTTGGCGAAATGTCCTTCCTCTTCTAGAAAACATTGGCCAGCCCTGGGGTTCCATAGCAACAGTATTCTTAGGTACAATAAAGCAGGAGAGGCCTTTGGGCATTTGCACTGTACTACGGAATTCTGGTCACAGAGAAAGCTGAGTGAGAGGAGATTAACTGCTGGGTGATGGTCTCAAAGCATGGAAAATTAGTTATTTGACGCCTTGTGTTGATTACTTTGTGTGGGTTGATCCAGGCGGAAGTATTAACTTTCCAGTCTGTGGGTCTTGTTGGTCGGAGGTGGGGATGCACAGATGACTCGCTGCCTCCCACCCACACAGCGCGGCTCCTCTTACCTTGCTCAGCTTAGTCACGAAGGTTAAGTTGTGCCATCTTGGGGGTTTGGCTGGCTTTCTAGTTCTTCCTCTTTGCCCATGTATGTCCTGAATCTCTTTGCGTGCTTTCTGCTAAATCTGGAGGCACCAGCACAGTCAACCATGGGAAGAGCTCTGAGCTGCTGCTGCTGCTGCTAACCAGGTTGATTGATGAAGACCAGCAGAGTTGCATCTTCTTTCAGCAGGGCTGACTGTGCTTCTGTCGAGTCTCTTTTCATCTTTCTTTCAATAGTCTTGTCTTTCTTCTCCTTAATCTTGGCCGAGTCCTAATGTCTTTTCACCCAAGTGATGGGACTGGCGCCCTTGGATGTGTGCGCAGCCTTCCGTCCCTTTCTCTCTGCTGCACCTCATTCTTTCTTGTCTCTATATTTTGCTCTTTTCTAAAAAATAAATATCTATTTACATTTTAACTTTTATTTCCTGAATACCTTTGACTTTTTCCTCCTTCACTTCTAACTTTTCTATTCTCCTTCTTAGCTGCTTTTCTTCAGTTCCCTATTCCATATATTTTTGGGGATTTGTGGTAGGGTGAACAGCATCAGTCTTCAAATTCAGAGGACCTGATGGATCTGGAAGGTGGCATGGGCAGCACTTTGTGGCACATGGTGGGCTGAATAGTTGGTTAAGTCACAATCCCTTTATCTCTTCTACTTTCAAAACATTTTTGGGCCGTTCAGTGTTTCTCTGATCTACCATTTCAGCTAACTCTGCCCACCCCCACGCCCCCACCTGCCCCTTCAAGGGATTAACTGCTCTGTAAGTTGATGGGCATGAAGAACCAAAGAGCTTTTAATTGCAGCGAGACAGAAACAACCCCTTGAGATCTGCATCTGGTTTCTTTCATCTGGGCTTCTGTCCAAACTTTTGGCCACTATGAAGCCTGTATTGCTACAGAACCTGAGGCCTGTGTGGAAAGGTGACTTTATCAGGCAGCAACAGATGCAATAGTTTGGAAGGGTTGGTTTTGTCAATCATTCTAATTTCCACTTAGAATAGATTTGGAAAGAGGAGAGAGCAGTGGCCTTTGAGGACATGGTGGGTGGCCAATGACCTACATTGCAGGTGAAGCGGCCCTGTGTGGGAGAAGCTGAGCTGCACACATGATACTGACAGGCCCCAGTATTGTTAGCTGGAATGCCTGGGAGAGGGCGATAAAAGTTGGGCTTGTTCCTTGGCGAAGCCGCTCTGTGCAGAGCTTCCTGCTCCTTAGGGAGGCTGACTCCTAGCACACAGCTATTCAGGGAGGAGGGGGCAGGACTGGGGGGCTGCCAATAATAGGAGGGCTCGGAGTGCAGCAGAAGCCTCCTGATGGGGCCAAGGGGAATTGTAAAGGGCCTTATGGCTCTGTCTGTCTAGCCTCTGCTTCTGCACTTCGCAGGGACTCAAAGAGAAGGTTCCCCTCCCTCTGAAGGAGTATGTATGACTCGAAGGGATGGCTCACTGATTAGAGAGTGCCAGCTGCATCTGGCTGCCAGGTGCCTCTACCTGTATGACACACCTGGTGATAACTGCACGAGCACTTGAACACCGACCTTGAAAAGGAGAAGCAGCTGCTGGCCTCAGAGTCTTAGATGTGGCCCAATGGGAAAGTGGCCCTAAGTCAGCCAGCAGTTAATCACAGCAGAATTAGTTGCTCCCATGCTGCAAAATGCCTGGAATAGGAGCATGATGCTTTGTGCCTGCCCTTTTGCAGCGTGACAGGCTCATCTTAGTGTGCACAAAATCCTGCCTTGATTTCCAGTAGTATGTTTGTGCACTGGAAGTACTGTATGTGTTCGAACAAAGCATTGTGCTCAGAGACCTCTGCAGCATTCAGAGGAAAGAGGAAAGGCTATTCCTAGATGAGATCTCAGTTGCTTTTCAGGCACTGTGAGCCCTATCTGGAATGCGCAAATAGCAGCTTAGACCTCAACATGCTCAAACAGCACTGGCGCAGCGGAGGGGTGGGGCGAATCACAGAAGTGACATGGTAGGCCCCCTTTGCTGGGCCCAGCAAGCCCATGCACCAAACGTGGGGCAACACAGAGATTGGAGGGCTCCTCTTCCTGCACTTGAAGCAGCTTGGGAATAAAAGAGATGTTTGGTTTGCAGTTTTGCACCATCCACCGCCTGTCTTGTCAGCTGCTGTATGAACTCCCTGAACACCCTGCAAATGGAACAGGAAGGATGTGGTGAGCAGGGTGGGATATTGGAGTCGAGGCAGAGGAAGTCGGCCACCAGAGTTCAAGGGAGCTCCAGTGCAGAAGCACCAGCAGCACTGAGGAAGTTGAGATTGCTGGGCTTCCAGTAAACTGGAGGCAGGCAGAAGGTAGATTTGGAATGGACTGGGAGACCCACAGTTTTGCAGTAGATTGGCAAGTTCTTCTGACTTCCAATTGGCAAAAAAGTATTTCCCCCAACGAAAGCAAGCTGCTAAAAATGTGGAATTTGGATTGAAAACCAGGAGTTGATTTTTGTGGGAGCTCAGTTTTAGTATCTGCAACTAATTATTGAGGTGAATATGTGCTCACAGGTGCCCTGTTCCTTAATCCCAGGTTCTTGGCTGTTTCCCCACCCATTTTGTACCAGTTGGTGGACCTCAGAGGTTATAGTAGAAAATAAAGTAGGTTTCATACTCCTGAAATCTGCCCACCCCTACAGGGCAAATGATCAGATCAGATCTAGTATAATTAGGGCATCACAGCTGAATTTTATTTTCTTGAACAAAGGGTATATTGACTATTGTAGAGCATTGTTAGTCTAATTAATATATGGTAACATGAAATTGGTGTTTTCTTTCTTTTCCTAGTTGCCTTCCTTTCCAATCCACAAGAACCTGTGACTCCAGTGAAGGAAGGGAAAGGGAAAAAAAGGAGGAAGGGCAAAGGGAGAAAGAGAGACCCCTGCCTGAGAAGATACAAGGACTATTGTATTCACGGAGAATGCAAATATCTCAAGGCATTAAAACGCGCACATTGCATGTAAGTTCATCATGGTTTTCCTGTCCTGGGGATGGTCTTTGCAGATAATCAAAACAAATATATATGGTTTTCTTTTCCCTGTGGAGCATATTATCCTTCTCCAGTAGCTCCCTAGAACAGCGCAATAGCTGTGCTGCAGGGTTATTTTCCTTTTTCAATAAGGAAGAAAGAGTCAAGTACAGGTGCATTGTGGTCTTGGAGAATGGGAGTTTGGTCCTCAGAGACCTAAAAGAAAACCCCTGTATATAATAGAGACTAGAGACTCCTTCCTGTAGCACCCTGGTTCAACAATGAAAGCTCAAATTTAGTAAGAGGTGGACAACCTCAGTGCAGTGATTGCTTAGAACCTTTGATTGAGTTTCTTCCAAGTGACTGAGTTTTCATTTGCTGAGCAAATCCTTTTTTCACTAAAGATACAGGCTTATGCAAGAAGCTGGGTGGGCAATTTCAGAAATGTAGGCAACTTTCTGGTTCTGCTCTGGACAACAAAGTTGAAATGAGAAAATAAATTAACAGCTGAGATAGCAAAATAGAGATCTAGCAAGTAAGCGCTGGATTGGGTCTGGAGAGTCTTGGAGTCAACTCATTTCCCAGCTGCAAAGGCATGGCTGCCCCTACCTAGCACACAGGAGTGTTATGAAGATAAGATAGGGAAATCTCCATGTATGCATATAATTTGATTTCATTGCAATGGAGAAATTGGAAGTTTTTACTACCAAGGTGACTACAGTAAAATGCTATTTGTCCTTGCTGCAAATAACATAACTATTCCCAGCTATGAAAATACCTGTGATTATCCATTCTAAAGCACCCCCTGCCCTTTAGCTTTAGGTTTTACTTCTCAGTTTCCTGCAGACCACCAAGGGGAAGCATCTTGCTTCTAAGTGCAAGAACTGCAGCGTCTTCAGGAAACTGAGCATCAGGAATGTGCTCCCCATACGGAGGCTTGATTTTCTTCAAGTCGACTTGTTTGTCAGTGCATACCTCCAATGCCAACAACAAGATTGGTAATGTTTTGCCTTGAGAAAGCTGTTTTCCCTGACCCTGAACCCCTTATCCATACAGTTTGCAAACGCGTTTACAGGGTGGCGTTACCATACAGTATGCTGTATTATGAATTCCAAATCCGTTTTGCCTTACCCAGCCCTGTTGCCCTCTCAGACATGCAGAGTGATTGTGGGACTCTCTGCCCTTCCCTTGGCAGATGGCTGCTGTTTTGTTGTCTGCTGCTGGGTCTTTTATTATCATTTCCCCTTTGGGCCCATCACGTCACTGCTAGAATAGGGCCATGCATCATGTTGGCTGGTTAGCTGAGGTCGCTAGTGCCTGGATCTGGGCAGCAGTGAGCATTGGGAGGCTGGGGTCTGTATCATCCCTCATCATGCCATTCTCCCTTTGGCTTCCTTGTAATCTGAGCATTGGAGCTTGAAGATGACACTGATTTGTGGAATGTGCTGCTTTCAAGCGAGCTCTTTCTAAGCATCAGACATTTGAGCTGTGTTTTTGTAAAGACCCTCTTTCCTTCCTGATTGGGCCTTAGTGCAAAGCTGGTTCTATGTTTTGGTGTGCTTTTTTAGTTTTACTCATCCAGGCGGGGGTGGGAATGTGTGGGAAGATAATTTGGGGAGCTGGCCCCATCACGTTCTTTAATTGTGCGAGTCACTGTCAGGACAAATTAACAAGAGACTACTGTATCACTTACTCTCTTTAAGAAGTGTGCTCTGTCCCCAAGGAAGACTGAAAATATTCCTACTGTTGAGGGTAGGAAAATGGGAAAGTGTGAGTCAGTTGTGGCAATTCCCCTTCTCTTTGAGCGTGAAAATACTAAGTATGTGGGTAGAGATTAACAGCCTGATGGATGCAAAAATTCTCCTTTTAGCCAAGCCTTTGATAGCTGGAGGAAAAAATCTCTAGACCTTGCTGAGATATTGCACTCTCAAAATTCCTCTGGGGTCTGTAACACAGGGAGACCTAAATAGATTTCTAGCAAAGATTCTGAAAGACAACTGTGTGCAATTGTCTCCAGAGGCTGCAACTCTTTAGTAATTTTTAACGTAATGGCTTTAATGACTTAAATAATACTTAAACTAATGTCAGTATATGTGTCTTACTGATGTTAGCCATGTATAGCTGATGGAGTAAAGGCAGGAGAGTTCATTGCATGAGTTCTACCATGTAATACCAAATTATATCAGTGGGAGGGGGGTGGAAAAAGTGGTGTGTTGCACTTTGAAATATGAATAGCCTTCTGAGCATTAAACTTAGATGAAAGGAGACCGTCATATCAATGTGACTAGCTATCATTTTATTGCTACGGTCTGGAACAAGCCTTATACACTGTTTGCTTTTCATCTGCAACTCTAGATGTGAAGAAGGGTACCATGGGGCGCGATGCCATGCTCTTAGTCTTCCGGTGGAGAACCCCTCCCGTAGTTACAACCACACAACTATCCTGGCAGTCACAGCAGTGGTGCTGTCATCTCTATGTCTTATCATCATTGCTGTGTTGCTGATGCTCAGGTAAGCTGCTTGGCAGGGCTGAGAAGAGATGCAGGAATTGAGATGCTGTGCTGTCTTCTGTATGCCGAATGGGGAAAAGTTCACACTTGACCTCCAGTCTTATTCTGAGGTGGATTATGTGAAGTTAGCAAGTATAAAACTGCTGACAGGGCCAGACCTCCACAGCTTCAAAGGCAGACCAGGTTCCTTGCTTACCACTCGGGACTCTGCAGAGCTGCTGTTGAATCCCAAGTTCTGTGTTTGCACACCTGGTCTGTGATCACCAAGTCCTTTATGAAACAAAGTGCTTTGTGGTCCTTGCTTTGTTCAGTTCCCCATCAACTCCTGGGATATGAATCCTTTACATTTTAATTCCACTGGCTGGGAACTGAGACTTGATGGATCTCTGCCCACCAGTGTTTAACTAGGAATTGCTTGAGGTCCAAATCCACCACTTTGTCAATTTCCCCATGACTTTATTTGTTGTTGCCCTGCCACTGGGGTTCTCTGGGCAGCCTGCTTTCAGATTAACCCCTTGTGGCAATTGACTTGTTGTCAAAATTTGTAATGAGTCCTGCCTTGGTGCTGCCAGTTGGGCTAAGTTCAGAGGAGGGCAACCAAAATGTTCAAAGGCCTGGAAACGATGCCTTATGAGGAACGGCTAAGGGAGCTGGGCATGTTTAGCCTGGAGAAGAGGAGGTTAAGGGGTGATATGATAGCCATGTTCAAATATATAAAAGGATATCACATAGAGGAGGGAGAAAGGTTGTTTTCTGCTGCTCCAGAGAAGCGGACACGGAGCAATGGATCCAAACTACAAGAAAGAAGATTCCACCTAAACATTAGGAAGAACTTCCTGACAGTAAGAGCTGTTCGACAGTGGAATTTGCTGCCAAGGAGTGTGGTGGAGTCTCCTTCTTTGGAGGTCTTTAAGCAGAGGCTTGACAACCTATGTCAGGAGTGCTCTGATGGTGTTTCCTGCTTGGCAGGGGGTTGGACTCGATGACCCTTGTGGTCTCTTCCAACTCTATGATTCTATGATTCTAAGTAGTTTTGGGAACCCGTTCCAGTTCAATGATTCTGTGAATGGCATCCTAGCCTGTCTGCCCTGTTGAGGATACAGTTGAGGAAGCCTGGGCAGGGAGCCAGCGAGTCCCATTTCAGTCTAAGGTATTCCACATCTTGTGACTGGTCCCCTGCCAAGAAATGCAAGATGGAATTTCTCATACTCAGATCCCAGGATCAGGAAGGTGACAGCAACAGGTCCTTTTAGCCAGTGGCAGTGGGGTGGTGCAATTATCATACAGGGTTAGAACTGGAATTTATCTTGGTCTCTGTCTTTCTATTTTTTTCCAGGTGTCACAAGCAAGGAGTGTATGATGTAGAGAGTGAAGAGAAGGTTAAACTGGGCATCACTGTCAACCACTGAGATGTCCTGAGATTGCAAGGTAACCCCTCAAGCACATAAGCTATGGGAAGACTGTGTGTTAGTGTGCTGTGAAGAGATTTCAATAAATTCTGCCCTTTCTTTAGCCTGAAGGGAAGTTTATTTATCCCGTGGCAAACTAAAGGATAATGTATGGCATTGCCTCCTATTGACGCACCTGTTTGGGCTGAATTATGGTTTAACTCTTGTCACAAGTGACTCCTTCTTGACCACCCCGGGAGGCTGAGATGCTACACTAGAGAGTAGAGAAGCCCCTTTGTAATTACTCAGACAACAGCATAGGGAATACTAACCAATAAGTCTTTGTATAAAAAGGGCACATATTACAGAAAGAGGAAGCTATTGCAAGTTATTACTCATAACCCACTGGTGGCAATACTTATGAGGTGGAACACACCCACCCCAGGATGGATTCCAACCCACAAATACTTTATTTCATTTCACTCCCCCAGACTTTCCAAAGCTCTCCTTCATGCTGTCTATGGCAATGTGCTGTGATGCTATGATGGGCCAGCCACTATCACAAAAACATAGTCTCCACCCTGGCACAAACATGTCACCTGCCTCCACACTAATGGTGCCAGCAATTTTGAAATATGATTGTTCACTACTGATCTCAGAGTGTTCCAGTCTAAAACCACAAATGTATCTGTGTCCCCTAGTATATTTGCCTTTGTCCTACTCACAGGAAACTGTTACACATTTTGCCTCAGATATATGACCCTTGGCACTTTGAGCTGGCTAACTCAGTTTAATTAGGCTTCAAGCAAGTATTTGATAGGACAGCAAATTGATTATTGACAATTAGGCATATCTGAATCGTGGACGAAACCAGCATACATGAGCTTGTGCTTGTGTTCCTGGGTGCTGTCATAACAGCATCCTTTAGAAGCAGCCGAGGGGGCTTTAGGCCCTGAGGGAAGCTCTGTGTGTTGTGCATTTCTGCCTCTGGATTACTTCCCTTGGACTTTGCCCCCTGATCTTCTGTATGGGTGGTCCCCTCTCCAGTGGGTGGCAGGTCCCTGGCCACTTGTTCCACCTTTCTTCTTGCGGAGGTGCCTCCCTCTGTGTTACATGCCTTCTTTAAAGCTTTAAGGCAACACTCTTTATTCTCACTTGCCCTTCTCTGGAGGCTGCAAGATTCCAGCCACAGTCACCTCTCTTCAGAAGCTGCATGCCATAGCTGTAATGGGTGCTGTGTGTGGCCCCCAGAAGGCCCTTCCATTAGTTGTGGGAATAGCTGTGAATGCTGGACAATAGGTTTCCAAAGGCTTAACCTCTTTAATCAAGACAAATCCAGAGAGAGAGTGTGCACACAGAGACACACAAATAAATGTATGTATGCTGAATTCACTGCTAGCAAGTAGGGGGAGTCACAAAGGGCAACTGAATTCCACAAGGGTGCATCATTTTAGGACTCAAGTCACTTATTCTGCACTAGTCCTCCTGGAGTAGCTCCAGTTGACTTCAGTGGAATTATTCTCTTTCGAGGTGGCAGCCTACATAACTGTGGGGTATGGAGAATAACCTTCTTGGTAGAGAAGGTTGGTCTAGCTAACTAGCCCCATCTGCAGAAAGAAGCCTTGCACAAAGACTTCCATTTGTGCAATGGGGCTTCCCCCATTCTCCTGAAAATTGGCTCGGGGGGGGGGCAGAAGAGCCCCCATAACAGTGCATAGGGAAAGGAGAGGGGGGTCATTCCATTTGGGAAGCTGCAATGTTTGCACAGGCAGGGCAGTTAGAGGGGCACAATATTGGAGTCTTGTGAGTGGTGCATATTTAGCTTAGATGTGATCCTTCCTTTCATTACATTGCAGGATTCAGCCCTGGAGCAGCTCTTATTTCCACAATCCAGTGGACAAAACCCCCCGACACATTTCAACGTCAAAAGGGAGTTTGTATGAGTGGAAGAGACTGTGTCAGATCTTTGCTTTGTTGAAGAAGCAATTCATCCCCTCCAAATAGGAAGATCTTTCCAAGAGAGAGACTTTTCTCCAATGAGTTCTTGTTCCTGAAATGTGGAGCCACAGCCTAAGGAGAAGAGTTGGACTTTGCCTTGGTATCATTGGAAAGAAACATCTTTGCAAGAAGACAATACACCAGCAAGTTGGATTCTTCAGACATCTGCTGAGGATTTAACTGTGAAAGACTTGGACTCTGCTGAAGAAATCTAACTTTGGAACTATTAAATGGTGGGGAGTAGGGCAGAAAAACTATTTAACAAGATATTTCATTTTAAATTATATATTTATTTTAGATACATTGTACATATTATTTATTTAGGCTTGATCCTGTAGCTCTGTCATCAAGTGGAGAGACAGAAGGATTGTGCAGTGTAACATTCTCTAATAAATAACCCTTTGTTATAACTTGCTGTTACTTGAATATTAATTTAGGGAAGAATCAATTAGAATGGTTGCAAAAGGATAATTTCTAAATTAAAACATAACCTTCTTGCAGTGCCATCATGCAAAAAAATGTGTGTGGGGGGCAACTTCCCAGGGCAGATCTGTTGCAGCTGGAGGTACCCAAGATTTTGCTTTGTGGAGCACGTGAATCAATGTGGAAAGCTGGCTGCAAATCTCAGAACGTTTCCTTCACAATAGTTTTATCAAGGTGTCCAGCTGGCCAGTGGGGGCTGATGGGAGTTGTATTCCAAAACATCTGGAAATTAACAGATTACCAAAGGTTGTCTCACAGGCATACTTTTGCTGAATCAAAGAATCATAGAACTGTAGACTTGGAAGGGACCATGAGGAATCTTTTGCCCAATGTGGGGCTTGACCCATGGCCCTAGGCTTAAGAGTCTTATGCTCCATCAGTGATAAATATAGTCGTGGGCTTTGTGGGGTGGGGACAGCAACAGTTGCTCTTGCTGAATTTTAAGCCTAAAGGGATAAAACTATGCCTGGTTTATACCACCCCATGTTGCATACAGGGGTTTACATGCTAATATTTTGACATATGAAAAAAAATACATTCTTCAACATAGAATAGATGCAGTCAGGGGGAAGGATTCTGCTGAGACACCTTCCCACTTTATTTGCTTAATATTGTATGAAAGTGTATACAGTTGTATGAGCCTCATCCTGCAATCTGGAGTGGTGAATCTAAGGTACCAGGTTTATGACCTCAGTGAGAATTAAACCTTTTTCTCACGCAGCATGACTATTGCTATTTATCTCAAACTTCAGGGCTAGGAGATGCCTCAAATAAACAAGGTGGTGCTTTTTTATGAGGTATTTGGGGGCATCTGAGTTTGCTTTTTAATGAATAATAGACACTTGGCTGAGTTTCCATCTGATCAGTTCTGAAGTGGTTTGACGAGAGAGTGAGATTCTCCTTAATGTCAGCCAGTGGGTAATTCTAAATTGTCACACACTCACAGGAATTGAGTGCCAAGCATGATCAATTTTCCTTAGGAATCCTGTTACACGGAAGCCAGAAAAGTTGAGTTCCTTGTTATCTATATAGTGATGGCATTTTGGAGAGAGAAACCGTTGGCAGCCTAACCTGCCAAATGTATGTGAGGAGAGGACTTGGCAACAGTGAGGTTGACTGTAGAAGATGCAGATGAGCCACCAAGTTACTTCTGAGCCACGTCCTCCGGAAGGCAGGGTTTGGGCCTCTGCTAATAGTTGGTTGGAAAAATTGGCTCCGCTGCTGCCATAGATCTGGTCATTTCAAGCCCAGACTATCAGTCATTCTCCCCCTCCACCCCACTGAGCTATGTTTTGGGGAGGGAAATATTCCACAAGCTGAGCATGTGGGTAATTACATTTTCTCAATGGCACAGGGCTGCATTTTGAAACCTAGGGGGAAATAGTTTGTTGTAATAAAATGGACATCAGGATCCCCCACAGCAGCTGAGGCACCACCACACATCTGTAGCTCGCAAGGTAGGCTTCTGAAGAGGTCCTAAATAGAAAAAGCACACCTATCGGAACCAGAGGTTTAGGAAATATCTTTAATGGGGTGCAGTAGGTCCATCCAGCAGATGCCTGGAAGCCTTAAAAGAGGAGGGGTTCCTCACCCCCTTAAGAGTGTGAAGGCAATATGTGTTGGCAATCTTGGCATTGGGAGATATCTCTAATGCTTGTTGGTTGGGCTGCTGGCTAGGGTTGGATTGAAGTCAAGAGCTTCTCATTGCCATGTACCCACAGTTGTGACTTGTGGCACAGTTTGGAAAGTGCTCAGCTTGCTAGGCTAGAGTAACTTAACATAAGAATAGCCTGCTAGATCAGGCCAATGGCACATCTGGTCCAGTGTCCTGTTTCCACACTGGTCAACCAGATGCCCTCTCCTCTCCTGTGGTTTCCAGCAACTGGTGTTCAGAAGCTTGTTAGACCCTTTGCCTAGTTGAGGAAACACTAAAGCAGGCATGGCTAAACTTGGCCCTCCAGATGTTTTGGAACTACAGTTCCCATCATCCCTGACAACTGGTCCTGTTAGCTAGGGATTATCAGAGTTGTAGTCCCAAAACATCTGGAGGGCCAAGTTTGGCCATGCCTGCACTAAAGGGTGCTACATCAGGTAGGTGGTTCCGTTAGATCAGCCCACAGTAGGGTCTATTCTGCAGATAGGAAAGCAAGCAAGCTTGCTTCAAAGTCTGTTTAGGTTTTGTGCTTGATGTGGGCCAACACCTTGGCTAGGTCATCCGATGCAGGCTCAATTTGCTCATATAGTGGTTGATGTCTGGGAAACTCTCCTACTGTCTACCTAGGCTGGCATGGTCATCTTCATGCCACCTTGACCAACTTTTGACCTCGTGTGCTACTAAAACTATTCTCCAGCATTGCTAGTACAAAGATTGCATCATTTCTCTTTGCATCTGTCTCTGCTGCATTGCATTTAGTGCTGGAGGTGGATCTGTATTTGATTGCCCCTTTGTCCCAGCAACTGTTGGTGCAACCTGAAATCTGCTAGCACCTCTATTAGAGATGAATCCAACATGTAAATCTCCCCAAACTGTTTCAACACCACATCCTGCGGCTTCATGCCAGGGTCCCCCCCCCCTCTCCCCCAGCTGCTTTCCTAAGCATTCATCCTGAGGAGGAACTGGAACATTTGCACCATTTTGGTGTGTGATACATGCAAACTTTAAAACTGCAAAGATTTAAGTTTCTTTCTTCCCTGGGCCTCCCTCCTTCCTTGCATGCTGTTCTACCCACATGCCAGATGAAGACCTTCTGCTCCTTCAGCAGCCACTGCAAATTCCTTGTTTAATAGCTAGGTGACATCACTCTTTTAGCCAATGGGGAGCCCTTCTGAAGCCATTTGGCATTTTTATGTTAATAGTGGCCGTGGGTGGTTAACAATGGAGACTGGCTCATGGGATTAGTAATAGGGCATGAAGCCTTCCCCTGTTCCAAACCCGAAAAGCATGACAATAGTCAAAGTGTTTACAAGCCAAGGATTTTTCATTCGCCTGTGGGAAAGTAAGATAATTAACTTTGTCTACCAGCTAGGAGCATAGTGCTGTACTGAATCTCTAACACTGTTCTTCTCAGTATTGCTGCTGCAAGCAGAGAGCGGAGGAGACTTATTCTGTTCTGCATGATGGAAGCTTGGTTCAGACATGCATGTACTTCATCATTAGTCAACACACAGATGGGAACAAATGAGAAATCTGAAATGGGAACAAACTCCTCCGCTGAATCACTGCGGATAGCAATGTCAGGCCATGTTGTAGTAGTAACGGCTACATACGATTTCCCTCCTGACCAAAATGTGCAGGGTGATCTTGAGATGGAAAATTTAGTTAGGGAGACACCCAAATGCTGAAGCAGTGGTGTGGGAACTTCTAGCCCGGAGGACCAATTACGGATCATAGCCGCTGCGTCCCTCACAGGGGACCTTCTAGGAAGCAGAGCCCACCACTTCAGTCAGCTCCACTTCCAAGCACCTCTTACAGTTAAAGAAAAAGATTTCAAGGTTTAGGTTTTATTTGGTCCCAACAAGCTCTTTTGCAAAACATGTTTTAAGTGCAATGTGTAATCAGTTTTAATATTTCCTGGATGGTTTCAGTGTATGAGTTGTGCAGATGGCTTCTGGAAGACCTAAATCACGTCATCTTGAGCAGCTTGTAGTTCATGTGCTTTATTTGTTCCTTTTTATTCTAATCTCTGTTTTCCAACAAAACAAACCCTACTTTAATTGTGTTATCTCTTTTTTCCTTAGTTTTTGAAAAATTCTAACACTGTGCTCTCCCTTCCTCTCCATTTCCTGTTGTCCCCCTCCCTTCGGTGTTATTGTTGAAAGTTTCACACTCCTCTTTTCAGTGTTGGGGTGCCCATGGTTTCACAATGTTGGATTCTTGCTGTGCAGTACAATTAATATTTTCATTATTAAAGTTTCACCCGTGCTAGGTCCTCTCCCCGCTTGTTCTTTAAGTAATCTAGCAACTGTGTTGCTCATTGCCAGCCTCTTGCCCGGGGGGGGGGGGCACATCCCTGTGTCACTAGTTTTCTGACCGATTGTCCACAAAAATCTAGGGG
This sequence comes from Podarcis melisellensis, assembly GCF_964234715.1. Classification (NCBI taxonomy): domain Eukaryota; kingdom Metazoa; phylum Chordata; class Lepidosauria; order Squamata; family Lacertidae; genus Podarcis; species Podarcis melisellensis. The sequence goes on from NC_138539.1 coordinate 87,554,156, forward strand.
AGGTTCCACCCAATCGAAGAGTCTGGGCTTGTGGGACAACCACAACATCTGCCACTCTGAAAGTCAGCAGACTCAGAAAGTTGCACCCAGTTCTGGGAGAAGTTAAGAGCCTTTATCTTTTTAATATTTTTTAAAGTTTCCTTGTAGAAACACCTATAGATAGATCTGCCCATAATTTGGCAGGCTGAATCCACTCTTTAGGAGCAACTTTTTCTGCAGATTTCATTCACTTATGTGAAAAGGAGGAAAGTTATATACCGGTAGGTGTTTCTAAATTCTCCATTACTGTATAGTCAATAGAGAAGGGGTGGGGGTCAATCCGAAACAGATAGGGTTACTTTCCAACAGATGCAAGGCAAATCTTGTGACCTAATAATTGCCTATGCCAGTGTTGTAACCTGCATTCAACGGGGATTAGATGACCTTTGAGGCCCCTGACAATTCTAAAATTCTATGGCAGACAACACATTGTTGGACTTTTGACTCCCATTGGCCCCTGCCAGCACAGCCAGTTATCCCTCTCTGGTGTAGCAAAGCTACGTGGGCAACGTGCCTCTTCTTACTCTCTTGAAACTTCCTTAATGCTGTTCACGTATAAATAAATCTGGATCTAAAGAAGTGAGAGTGGCACAGTGCCCTAGCACAATCCCCAGCAGAGCCAACGCCTTCCATACGCACCCACATTTATCCAATGAAAATAGGGACGTCCTATTCCATAATGATACTAATAATTTTATTATTTATGCCCCACCCATCTAACTGGGTTGCCCCAGCCACTCATGGCTTCCAACATATATTAAAACACAATAAAACATCAAACATTTAAAACCTTCCCTAGACAGGGCTGCCTTCAGATGTCTTCTAAAATTTGTATAGTTATTTATCTCCTTGGCTTGGGGGTCACACAACTCCATACCCTCCAACATGATGAAAATAGGGACGTCTTAAGGAAAAGTGGGACATTTCAGTATCAAATCAAGAAACGAGGATGGCTTCTGTAAATCTGGGACTGTGCCTGGAAAATAAGGACACCTGGAGCGTCTGGTCTTCTGCTTCTGACGGAATTCTCAAAGTGGACCAGTTTTTCACATTACATGGTTTTTTTTCTCTGCAGCTTTCATTTTTTGGGAAGAGAGCCAACTGCAGGCCCCGGATCAGCAGGGGTGTCATACCTATAGAGGCTAGTGGTGTGGGGCGTCAAGGTGCCACGTTCTGGAGGGTGCCAGGGAAGAGGTTAGGCTGGATGCAGTGCCTCCTGGCATCAGCTCACCACGCTGTGCCGAAGCAGTGCCACGCCTGGAACCTCCGCCTGCCATGGCCACCGCGGCACGAAGCATCCAGCTGAGCCTGGAGGCCCTGCGTCAAGCCTCTGCCTCTTCCCCGCCAGAGGAACCACCCTCCAGCCACTGCCCGCCTCCTCCAGCCTGCCAGCAGCGCCCTCTTCCCTAACAAACTCTGGGAAATGGGGATGGGGGGGGCGCTGGAAGGAGCTTTGCACCACAGCGCCGGATATGCTTAAGATGTCCCTGTGGATCAGTGTTGCTTGTACCCAAATATGTGACCTTTCTCTGGGGATTCTGAGTGCATGGCATCAGAAGTGTGGTAGCCAGAACAGCTCGGTGGTAGCAGTGGGATTAGTGCAGCTATTGCAGTGCTTGGGGGATGTGAGGTGGACGTGTCCATAGAAATGCAGCCGCCTCCCTGCCCCTTGTGGCTGCGAGCTGGAGTGGTGAGAGACCCCCCTGTGTGCCAGAAGCAAGAAAGAGTTTTCTGTCCTCAGGTCAGATGTGCCACCATGGAAGAATACTCCCCAGTTCTTTCTACATGCACTGCCTGACCCCTGGCCTGCAGACGGAGCGGAGACCCTCAACTCCAGCAGCTTTTCCAGTCTGATGACGCTCATCCCCTCTTTGTCTGCTGGGACAGAGGCTGAATAGAGCATTTGCCAAATACGATATACATGAAAATATGCAGGAATGCAAGCGCTTAACCTCCTCTATGAAGCACATCTTGGCACTTTCTTTCCTGGGCACCAAGTCAGGGTCAAAAACACAAGGGGAAGGGGGGGGAACCCCATTTGTCACCAGCCACAGCATTCCCTGATTGAATCAGCACACAGAAAAGCCCAGATGAGGTTACAATCAGATCATGAAAGAGTGACCAACAAGACATGGCAAAAGACAGCAAGGGGAAGGATGGCACACGAGAGGCAATGCAGTCACTTTGAGGAAGGGCAGATAGCAGAAGGATGGCTGTTGTTGCCATTGCAGAAAACTAAGGGGCAGCAGAAATTTCCTGCAGCTCCCCTCCAAACCACAAAGCAAACTTCATGAGATAGCATTGCCTCTTGTTTCTGAGATAATATTATCCCGGGCAGCAGAAAGCAGCATGCAGATGCTCACCCAGGCCCTGTGGAAAATGGGGTGTGTGTGTGAGTGACATTATAGGAAAGTCCCTTCTTCCTAATCTACATGGGTGCTAATTGGCTCTTGATATTAATGCTGAGAGAAAGACAACTTGGCATTTCAGAAGCAGTTTCTCTAAACTGTCTTAATGTGATACTGGGCTAAGCCCTTTTTCATCTTTCGAAACAGAGCCTTTCCTTTTCTGCTGTAGCACCGCCTGGACTTTCTCCATCTTGCAGCTTAAAATGTCACACTTACTTGGGAGGTGGCCTCACTGAACTTGGTGGCTCTTTCAAGTAATTCTGCATAGGATTGGACTGGGCCGCTGCAGTGCAATGCTGATTTTCTTCAGAGTAGTGACGCAGAGGATGTAGCTGTGCTAGAATGTGCATCTGGTAGCTGCAAAAGGGCTGTAGGACTTAGTTAGGAATGTGACCTTAGCAGCACATTGCTGCTGAGGTAGTTTCCCTCACTCTGAGGAGCAAACAATCAACATATTACTTCCTGTCCTGCTGAAATAAAGACATGCTTGACCCTGTAACCTGAAAGTGATGCCAGGAGGCATCCAGATCATTGTTTTGTTTCTTCCTCTCTTTCTGCAGCTAATTTCCTATACAACTGAGGCAGGAAAAAGGAGCACCTTCAGCAACCGAGGCAAAATTCACTCTGACTCATTTTAGGGCATTTGTTAATCTTCACAGGATCGGTGTTTCGTGTTTTGAACATGGGCACGAGCCACAAACCCAGAGTAATGGTTCCTAGTCAGAAAGTGCTGGTCTGAAGTTGCAACAAGTCTTCTTGCCAAATGCAGTATTTTCCGGCACTAACAAATTTTGAATGACAAGGGAGTAAATTTCTCTCTTTCAAAGCAAAGAATTGAAACTGCACTAGAAAGATGACCTGTTAGTGCAGACGTCTAAGTAGCAAGTCACCTCTAGCTGAAACAAGGTATATTCTGCTTGGCAGCAGTTCAGGATGAATAAACAATTCCCTATTACAGTGCCCATGAAACAGCCCTCCACTAATGGCAGTTACAGGCACAATTGGAAGGCACTCAGCTAGGTTTGCTCTGCTCAAGACAGATGGCAATCATCCTGCTCCCTCCAGTCCTTAAAAACTGGGGACAGCAAATTAGTTACCCTTCGTGTGCCAGCTAAGTTATTTTCCTCACAAGCCAGAGGGAATCCAGAACTTGCCTTACTAACATTTCTCCTCCTGCCCCCAATTATAACATAAGTATGGATGCAGTAGAAATGTAAGAAAGGAGTTGCATCTGCCCAAGAGAATCAAGGCTGGGGCTAGAGCAGGGGTAGGCAACCTAAGGCCCAGGGGCCGGATGAGGCCCAATCGCCTTCTCAATCTGGCCCGCGGACGGTCTGGGAATCAGCATGTTTTTACATGGGTAGAATGTGTGCTTTTATTTAAAATGCATCTCTGGGTTATTTGTGGGGCATAGCAATTTGTTCATTATTTTTCCGCAAAATATAGTCCGGCCCGCCACATGGTCTGAGGGACGGTGGACTGGCCCCCTGCTGAAAAAAGTTGCTGACCCCTGGGCTGGAGAGAGGGAGATGAGGCTGGGTTTTATTTTCCTTCCTTTTCCTTCCATTTATTCCAAGGAGGATGTTTGAGAAGTAGACTGTGTGCAGGTTGTTGAAACTTCCGCAGCTGGGAATTTTCCAGTTAGCATCTCAAACATAGTGGAAAGGGCTTTGGCCAGCATCTTGGCTTCATGACATCTGGAAGAGAGATCCCTCAGTTGCAGAGCACCCGCTATCGCTGTGCAAAGTTTCTGACTTAACAGTGACTCAGAGGAATAAGTGCCAACAAATGAATCATGCACCTCATTTCCTACAATACATACGATAGTTTTCCTTGCAATGCTCCCTTCAAAGTATTAACAGTACAGCACTCTTGAAATTTTGAAGTCTGCTGAGGTCTTAATGGCACAGCTGTCAGCCTTTGATATGGGAACTAAAATTACCAGTAAAACAAAAATAACAATCAAATTGTTCCCTTAAAAAAGTAGTCATCTTGGCCCAAGGGAGAAACATTCTAGTTTTATAATGATTACCACAGAACCCAGGGGCTGCTAACATGTACCTCAATATTATGCTACAGATGGAATCTTGCTTGTTTCTAGTGAATCACTTTAATTAGAATTGCAGCTGTTATCTTTTTGGAAATGTGTAAGGAGTCCATCATTATTCATCACAGTCTAAGCAGCTTCCCAACACCTCAACAGTGTATGCTTTAAAAAGAAGAAGAAACTTGACTTAGTTTTAACAACAACAAACTAATAAAAGTTGGCCCACATAAGCCACCCACCCCCCATGGGCATAGCCAGGATTTTTGGGGGGGGCGGGGGAGAGGCTTCAAGCTGGGGAGGAAAGAACCTCAGCTAGTTAAGTATTTTTATTGATTTACTTGATTTAGAGGGTCAGCTGCCCCCCCCCCATGCATGCACCCATCCACCCTTCTCAACGCAACTGCAAGAGGTGAAAGGAGATTTATGCTTTCTTCGAGGCCAGTGCTCCTCCCCCTGGATCTTCCTAGATAAGCAGAGGCAGCCAAGCACCACTGTATTGTGATCCTTTCAGCAGCAAAAGAAAGGCAGATCACTTCACGGGATCCATTTGCAGGGAACCAAGGGAGGTGGAGGATCCCCAGAACAGCCCTGCTCACTTAGACGGAAAGGAAGCGCAGGCGGTCCGCGTGCAGCAGATCCCTCGCGCGCTTATAGGCTTAAGTCTATCACTTACTCAGAAAGCGGCCAGCGGGATAGTATTTTACCCACCTAGTGACCCAGTTTTGGATAGTCGTGTCATGTTTTGCGATTTGCGCGTATACAATTTAGTAGCTCTATAGTCCCCAGCCCCGCACAGAGTCCGCTTTCGCCTCCCTTCTACCACGCATGCGCGCGCTGATCCACACGAGCAGCGCCTCGCCCCCAGTACGCATGCGCAACCGTGTCTTCGGGGATAGGGAAAAAAACCGAAGAGCAGGCAAGATGGCGGCGCCCGTGGATCTGGAGCTGAAGAAGGTACCTGATGGGACGAAGGCGGGCAAGGCCGCTTCGTTGGTCGCCAGCCCTTGTTGGCGGGTGGGGGCTACGCGGCTATCGGGGTTTTCCTCATCGCTCCCGCCCTTCTCAGACCTGGGGGCGGGAGGGTCTCTGAGGGATGCTCCTCGTGGACTACAACTCCCGTCATCCTCGGCCTCTGACTGTGCTGGCTGGGGCGGGTGGGAGTTGCAGTCAGGGCCGCCCCCCCCCCCCACGAGGAGTCTCTCTCCCCGTCTTTAACGCGGAGCATTGGGAGAGCCCTTTCCTCTCAACCGGGTGGAGGCGGGAAGACACTCCTCAGACCCCCCCTTCATCCCGAGGGAGGGCGTCTGCGAACCATGTAACCATCGTGGCTTATGTAGTTTTCTCTCCCTCCCCTGGATATTTTTATTGGGGTTTTCTCATAGATCCAAAACAATACAAATAAAGGTATCCAGCCTGTGACTTGTATCCCTGCTCCCGTCTCGGGTCAAAAAGTGTCTGGTACCTTTTCTTCTTCTTTCCATGTTATTGTTAATAGTTTGATCTGTTTCCCATGAATTTGGCTAAGGTCCTTTTCAAATCATGTAAGCCAATAGCCACCACCACCAATTGCATCGCCATGCCTCTTCTGTCAATATTATATATTATAAAAAGGTTCAGAAATAAAGACTATACAGAGAAAAGTTAATTGGGCTGCCCTGTATCTCAGCTTCATTACATGCCCCACGTTAGGAGAGAAAAGGTAAGCTTTCTCTCTCTCTTTTTACTTTTCTCCCAACCTGTTCATAAATTTATTCCAGATTCTGAAAATGTCAGGGTTAAGGGTAAGGCCTGTTCTATCACACACCAGAAGTAAAGGGGCCTCATCTTAATTTCCATGCCTTATGGCACAAGCAGTGGCCTGTGAAGCGTCACAGTGGTGGCGGGAGACGGTGGCAGAAGCAGTGGCAGCCTGCGAGGCCATGTCGTGGCAGCAGTACCTGTCAGCAGTGGAACAATAATCAGCAGCCTGCGAGGCCTCGCCACAGGAGGCAGTGGCAGAAGTGGCAGCAACCTCTGAGGCCTCTTGGCAGCAGAAGTAGCAGTGTCCAGCAAGGCCTTACAGTGGCAAAAGCAGAGGTAGCCTAGTGGCAGTAGAAGAAGAAGAAGAGTTTGGATTTGATATCCCACCTTTCACTCCCCTTCAGGAGTCTCAAAGCGGCTAACATTCTCCTTTCCCTTCCTCCCCCACAACAAACACTCTGTGAGGTGAGTGGGGCTGAGAGACTTCAGAGAAGGGTGACTGGCCCAAGGTCACCCAGCAGCTGCATGTGGAGGAGCGGAGACTCGAACTCGGTTCCCCAGATTACAAGACTACCGCTTTTAACCACTACACCACACTGGCTCTCTAGTGCAAAAACACTGGCTCTCTAGCAGCAAAAACTGCAGCAACCTTGCAGGCCTCGTCATGGCGGTGACAGAAGTGGCAGCAGCTTGCTAGGCCTTGCCATGGCCTGCAAGAGCTCGCTGCAGCCGTGGGAGGTAGTAGCAGTAGCAGCATGCAAGTCCTCATGGTTGCAGCAGCACAAGCAGTGGTGGCCTGCGAGGCTTCACTGTGGCAACAGGAGGTAGTGGTAGAAGTGGCAGCAGCCTGGCAACAGTGGCACAATAATCAGTGGATTGTGAGACCTCGCCACAGCAGTGGGAGGTGGTTGCAGAAGTGGTGGCAGCCTGCGAGGTGTTGTTGCAGAGGCGGCCTGCCAGGCTTTGTGATGGCAGTGGCAGAAGAGGGGACAGCCTGCCTCGGCAAGCCCTCGCAGGCTGCTGCCACTTCTCAGTGCTGCTGAGAAGCCTCGCAGGCTGCTGCTATTTATGCTGCTGCAATGAGGCCTCGCAGACTGCCGCTGATACTACTGGATTGCTGTAGCGATGCTGATTTTGTCACTACCACCACCTGCCTTTGCTACGAGGTTTCGCAGACTGCCGCTTCTGCTGCTGCTTCTCGCTGTCACAGTGAGGCCACTCCCGATGCTCTGAGGCTTCACAAATTGCTGTTGCTATTGCTGCTGCTTCTCTCCATCGCGGTGAGGCTTCTCAGGCCACTGCTGCTGCTGCCACCACACGACCTCACAGGGCGCCGCTGCTCCTGTGAATACCAAAAGGCCTCACGGGCTGCTGTTGCTCTTGCTACCGCCGTGGTGAGGCCTCACGTGCCATCACTGCTTGTGCCTCTGCTGCCAGGGTGCCGCCGCAATAACAGACTTGCAGGCCACTGCTTCTGTCACCTCCTCCTGCCAGCTTCTCAAAATGGCCTCGTAGGCTGCTGTGGCTTCTGCCACCACCTCCCACCGCTGCAGCAACCACTGTTTCTGCCACCGCCAGGCCACCGCCATTTCTGCTGCCCAGCAAGCCTGCTGTCAGGCCCAGATTATTTGACTTCACTATAACTCCTCACATTTGCTAGCTAAGCCTAGAGGCAAAAGTCCTGTTTGGATGCATTTTGGCTTGCCTGCTGATGAAAGTGACTGTGTGGCAATTGATAATATTGTCATTTATCAGTTTTAGACCCTTAAGTAGTAGCAGTTGCCTGTTCGCCTTTGCGTAGTTCCATCCTTATTGTTGTGATATATCGATATATTGTGATGTATTTTGGATGCATATTGGCTTCCTGTTGATGAAAATGGCTGTGTGGTGATTAATAATATTGTCAATTACCTGTTTTAGACCCCTAAATATTAGCCATCTGCAGTATGTTACCCTGTTCACCTCTGCATAATTCCATCCTTATTTCAGACATTGCGATGTTTAGCTGGTGATATATTGCAGTGTTTTGCTGGTGATATATTGCGATGTTGAAAACCAGATATCGCCCAGCTTTCCCACACATTGCAATTTGTGATATATTGCCAGCTCATACATTATGAAACAGTTATGTGAACTTCAAAGTGGTTTTGGACGATATATTGATAGCGTTGCCATTGTGCTGTCTATTACTATTACAACTGATATATTAAAGGTGCATTTAGTGGGGGGGGGGGTGTTAGGTCCTCAGTTCACTGAGAACTTTCACTCTTAGATCATATAGTTAACAATTAACAGCTCTGTAGTAGTTTACCCTCCACAGCAATAAATGGTGTTAAGCTTCCTCCCTACCTACTGTTGCTGTGTAGGACAAACTTTCTCTGCTTGTTGAATGAAGGGAGGTGGCCTGGTGAATGCTTGGCTAGCGAAGCAAATGTCAGTGAATGAGTCAGGCCAGCTGTTTTACTGGAGAGGAACAGAAAAGCTACAGAGGGATGATGTAGCAGAGGCCATATACCCTAGCTGCTTAGTTCTTGGAGAATTATTTTTACTTTCAGTGTAATCGTATTACTGTTGATTAATTTGATACTGTTACCTGATACATTTTTGACTGTTGATCCATAGGTTGTAAGCCTTTTTTGAAGTTGGACACATTCCCTCAAGGGAAAATGGTTCAGAGCTGGACACCTGAATTGGAAGGAGCTGGAGCTGGGAATGGGCAGGGCCAAAGCCAAAAGTGGTTGCCTGTTCTCTGCTCCCCAGCTTCTCCCGTTCATCGACCAATCAGTTTATCCACCCTTTCTTTCTCAGACGCACAAGCATGTGCTTCATTCATACATTCTGTCTTACATTTGCCTTATCTCACTCTGTTGTCACCCATCTTTATATATGCCTGGTTTTTAAAACTTCACTGCATTGCCCCAATTGCTCATTCTGTCACTTATTCTTGATTTCTTTTCTCAGCCCCCCCCATACATGATTTCCAATACTTTTTCTGTGTGATTCTACAGCATGTACTTGCCACTGACTTTGACCTGTGATGCCAGACCATAGCATGCCAGATAGAGTGTCAAGTAGACACTATGTGGTGCACTCTGTGGTTGGTCCTCTGAGCATAGCTGCCAGAACAGATGCTTTGAAGCAGCTCTGGTATCTGCCATCACAAGGCAGACTATAGAGCACACCAGATTGATGATAAATGCTGTTAAGCCATAGAGGAAAGTTATTCAAAAATGCAGACAGAGGGAGGTGTGGAAAGGTGTAGATGGCTGGGGAAGATCACATAAGTATTTTTGTTGGCAGGAAAAAATCAGTGGTGGCAGCAGGTGAAATTGGAAGGGCTGTAGGGATGGGGAACCCTTTTCTGTTGAGAACTGCATTCCCTGTAGCGGTAATCGATAGGACAGTAGAAGGGACCAGAACAACTCCCTATTGCACATGCATGCTCCCACTCCTGAGCTTCTAGTCGTCTTCAAGAGATGGGAACAAGTGGGGCAGCCCAGCAAGATAGGCAGGGTATTATTATTACTGTTATTTTTAAATTGTGATTATTATTGTTGCTTATGGTTCCTCTCCTCTACTGGAAGCTTTTGCTTCCTTTTCTTGACAGTCCTTGCAGCCAGGGATAAATTCCCTATCCATTCAATAGTTGGCTGAATCTGGTCAGGAGATATAAGAGGTGAACTGAGAAGATTGTCGACACAGCTTCTAAGTAAAAGGTTCATAGAATCATTGATCTTAAAGTTGTAAAAGACCCCAAGGGTCATCTAGTCCAAACCCCTGAAATGCAGATATCCCAACTAAGCATCCATGACAGAAGACCATCCAACCGCTGCTTAAAACCTCCAATGAAGGAGAGTCCACCACCTCCCAAAGGAGTCTGTTGCACCGTCTATCAACTGTTACTTTCAGAAAGTTTTTCCTTATGCTTAGTCAGAATCTCCGTTCTTGTAACTTGAAGCCATTAGTTCAGGTCCTACCCTCCAGAGCAGGAGAAAACAAGCTTGCTCCATCTTCCATGTGTCAGCCCTGAAGATATTTGTTGATGGCTAATATATCTCCTCTTAGTCTCTTATTCAGGCTGAACATACCCAACTCCCTCAACCTGTCCTCATAAGGCTTGGTTTACAGACTCTTGATCATCTTGGTAACAACAACAACAACAACAATTTATTTATTCTCCTGCCCATCAGGCTAGGTTTCCCCAGACACTCTGGGCTGCTCCCAACAGAATATTAAAAGCACAATAAAACATCAAATATTAAAAACTTCCCTAAACAGGGCTGCCTTCAGATGTCTTCTAAAAGTTGGATAGTTGTTTATTTCCTTGACATCTGATGGGAGAGCGTTCCACAGAGTGGTTGCAACTACTGAAAAGGCTCTCTTCCTGGTTCCCTGTAACCTCACCCCTTGCAATGAGGGAACTGTCAGAAGACCCTTGGCGCTGGACCTCAGTGTCCAGGCAGAATGATGGGGGGGGGGAATGCTCCTTCTGGGCCGAGGCTGTTTAGGGCTTTAAACGGCAGCACCAACACTTTGAATTGTGCTCGGAAACGTACTGGGAGCCAATGTAAGTTTTTCAGTACCAGTGTTATATGGTCTTGGAGTCACCAGTCTAGCTGCCGCATTCTCCTTGGTCTCCAATCTGTTAGGGTTATCTTGATTCCTGATTCTGTCTTCTGCAGCATTAGCTACCCCTCCCAGTTTGATTTTATCTGCAGATTTGTTAAGCATCCCCTCAATTCCTTTTTTCAAGTCGTTTATAAAGATGGTGAACAACAACTGGCCTGACACAGAACCCTGCCGCACCCCAGTTGTCACTCCCCCCAATGGTGAGGAATCATTATTTGGGTTTGGTCAAACAGCTGCAAATCCACCTAACAGTTACCTCATCCAGCCCAGATTTTACTAGCTTTTCTGCAGTAATGGGGTACTTTGTCAAAAGCCTTACCGAAAGTGAGATACACTACATCCATAGCATTCCCCTAATCCACCAAGCTTGTAACTTTGTCAAAAAAGAAATGAGATTTGTCTAGCATCTGTTTTTGAGAAATCCATGCTGGGTTTACTGCATGTATACTTTACAACTACACTGAAACTCTGTGTGAAGTCAGTCATTGATAGTTTTACTAACTCTAGCTGCATTTATGCTGTTGCTTTCCATATCAGGCTTTTTCAGAACTTCAAGCCAAGGTCATTGATACCCAGCAAAAAGTGAAACTGGCAGATCTGCAAATAGAGCAACTGAACAGGACGAAAAAGCACGCACATCTTACTGATACAGAGATTATGACTTTGGCTGATGAAACCCGAATGTATGAAGGTGTAGGAAGAATGTAAGTAAATATCTCACTGGTTCCCTTTCAGAAGGACTTGGCTACTAGTAACTCCCTGAAAACCTTTTGTGTACTTTTAATACTTCTCCAACCACTTCTGAAAATCTGTTTTGCCATATTTTCACAGCTGAACCAGGCTGGGGAATGCCACTGTTTACCTAACCCTGACTAGACTAAATCTAAACTGAATGAAAACATTTTAGGCCTCAGGTAAACTTAAATCAGAACTGAGTGGAAACATTTACTGGTGTGACTCTCTGGTTATATCTGCCAAAATATACTTGCCAGGGTAAACATGATATAGTTTCAGCCGTAGGCTTCTGATGTGCAAGGACTCTCACTAAAATGTAGTGTTCTGTGGCTGAAATATGAGATATGAGTAGAGAGAACTTTGATTTGTCTTCATAGGTTCTGAAGATTCTGAATTAATTCTTCACAGCATTAAAAATATGCTAAACATTCATATATTGGAAGTGCTTATGCCAGACTCTGAAGTACAGTCTTGAAAATTGAATGTTAGGAAACTTCAGATATGTTGATGAGGGAAATCTTAAATAATCTCTATTTCTAAACTTTATAAATGTGTTGTTTATGTAATGATGTCATAAAATCTTCATTGAAAACAGACTAATAGCCATGTGATGTGTAGTTGCAAATTGGAACCTTAGTGCCCCATTTTCCTGCCATAATGATAAGACTGGCTTTATGTGCAGTGCTATTCCTGGACAGAGCCTGAAGTTCATTAAACCCAGCAGAGTGGGAACTGGTGGTAGTGGGAATGGTGAGGATGTGGGGAGGGAGGTGCAAGAGCAAGCTGTCTGATAGATAAGAATGGGTTCTAGCCAGCTAACTCGTACTCAGAGTAGACTCATTGAAATCAATAAACATGGCAAACTTAAATCAATTTATTTCAGTGGGTCTACTAACTGGAGTTAGTTGGATATAGTCTAGTGGAAATTAGGGGTGAGAATTGTAACTTAATTGGTGATAGAAAGAATTTTGCTAGGCTCTTAAATGGATGATTATAGAATTACTTGGAATTTTGCTTCTCTCATTTGGGGTGAAAAGTGGGTTGTTTTTGTTTCTAAAAACTGCTTCTGTTAACCCTTTGGAGTCCCTTTTTGATATATTTGATGGTAAGTATGCTCAGATTTGGAGAGTTGAAAATCTTATTGCAAATCGATAAACAGCAGTACTGGAAAAGGAGAGAATTCCCGATGTGAAGTCTGGTGAAAATGAAGTTGATAGAGTTTCACAATGTGGGGAAATCGTTTTATGTCTTATAGAGGGTTTCGGATTCTCTACCCCAAGTTGCTACCTGTCAGTGAACTAGAAATGTGCCAAGTTTAATTTTCCTGGATGGTGTTCCTGAAATTTGGGGTGATCATTGCTCTGTTTCCCACTTAACCTGGGCAACATTTTGGTGTCCGTGGAGCACTAGTACAGCAACCCAATGACTAATCTTGCAGCAGTGCAGATAATGAGGCTGAGCTTAAGCAGCACCTGTGTAAACCTTGTTCCATGACTGGAATTCTAGCTGCAGGTCTTACAGTCTGCCCTGTGCACAACAGATTACAGTGGTACCTCGGGTTAAGTACTTAATTTGTTCCGGAGGTCCGTTCTTAACCTGAAACTGTTCTTAACCTGAAGCACCACTTTAGCTAATGGGGCCTCCTGCTGCCGCCGCGCCGCCAGAGCACGATTTCTGTTCTCATCCTGAAGCAAAGTTCTTAACTGAGGTACTATTTCTGGGTTAGCGGAGTCTGTAACCTGAAGCGTATGTAACCTGAAGCGTTTGTAACCCGAGGTACCGCTGTATAGGACTGACTCCCTATAACTGAACAGTTCCAGTGAAAAAGTTTTTTATTTCAGTTTTAACGTCTCAAGATAAGAAATTCCATGAGCTTTACAATGTGTGGAATATAAGTATTCTGACAAGTTCTTTTAATTATCTGTGTGCTCAGATGGTGTAAAGGGAAACATCTGCAAAGATTCAGACAGGACCACTGTGCATTTTGAACTTTCATCATACTTCTCAAAGTAAAATGTTGACGTCAGTTCACAAATAGCTTAAGCAGCAAAACTAGACATTGGTGTGGATGAGTGTATCAGGCTACATAACAAGTCTTTCAAAAGAATATGAACTCACAGAATTAAAATGTACTGGCAAGATGCCAGAAGCCTGCACTATCTTCTGAGCAACGGATACTAGTTGCTTATAGTATGCACCAATTCATCATTCCCCACCATGCACTGCTAGCTTTCTTTGTATAAATAGTATTGTTCTTGTCAATACTTTTTAGGGCTGGATGCCTAAAAACCTGTATTTTGGATGCATTATTTTATATAGGTATTGGCTTGAATTTTTAAAAATTCACAGAAGGGAAGTTTCCTGTCTTTGCCTGTTTCTCTGCAGCCACATTTAACCCTCAAAAATTCTCTCTGTAGGGTTAGTGGATCCTTCTGAACAATGTGGGATTGGACACTTCTGAGGGAGTGAGGAATTGACAACAAATAGATGGAGATCCACCATATTTAGGCTGATCTTTCCCTCTGCCTGCATTCCACCCCACATTGTTCAGGAACCACCCGTGACTTTCCAAAGAGATCTTTATGGTGGGTTGTAGTTGCAGTAGAGGCAGGAGTAAGAAATTTCATTACTGTGAACTTTCTCAAGTTTACTTAATCTAGGATTCAAGCCATTGTATACATGTATCAGCCTTCCCCAATCGTGTGCTCTCCAGATGTTTTGTGTTGCAGCTCAGTGGGCAGTGAGCAGGGATGTAACCTAAAACATCCGAAGAGCACCAGTTTGGGAAAAATTGGTGCATATTGTGAAGAAGATGGTTTTAGATGAATCACCACCATGCATATTGTGATGGACAGCTGAGTCAGGCCAGAGTCAAATTCTAATTAATTCTTAGACTCTCTAAGTCTAATTACAGTGGTGCCTCGCAAGACGAAATTAATTCGTTCCGCAAGTCTCTTCGTCTTGCGAGTTTTTCGTCTTGCGATGCACGGTTTTCCATAGGAATGCATTGAAAATCAATTAATGCGTTCCTATGGAAACCGCCTTCCCCCGACCTCTTCTGGCTGGCGGCATTTTAAAATCGCCCGGGACAGCGGAGGACTTCTCCGCTGTCCGGGGCGATTTAAAAGCCCCTGGGAAGGCAGGCAGGGGGGACAAAGACTTTTGCCCCCCCCCGCCTGCCTTCAGAAAAGGTCCAGGACAGGCGCGGACCTCTCCGCAAGCAGCGCGCTCCTTGCGGAGAGTTGCAAGCGCGCCCAGGCTTTCCCGCCCCGCCGCCGGCTTCGGGACATGGTTCCGATGCCAGGCGGCGGGGGGAGGCTTTCTCGCCCCGTCGCCCGGCATCGGGACATGGTTCCGATGCCAGGCGGCGGCGGGAGGCTTTCTCGCCCCGTCGCCCGGCATCGGGACGATGCCCTGAAGCCGGGCGGCGGGGGGAGGCTTTCCCGCCCCGTCGCCCGGCATCGGGACGATGCCCCGAAGCTGGGCGGCGGGGGGAGGCGTTCCCGCCCGGCCGCCCGGCATCGGGACGATGCCCCGAAGCCGGGCGGCGGGGGGAGGCTTTCCCGCCCCGCCGCCCGGCATCGGGACGATGCCCCGAAGCCGGGCGGCGGGGGGAGGCTTTCCCGCCCCGCCGCCCGGCATCGGGACATGGTTCCGATGCCGGGCGGGGGGAGGCTTTCCCGCCCCGCCGCCCGGCATCGGGACATGGTTCCGATGCCAGGCGGCGGGGGGAGGCTTTCTCGCCCCGTCGCCCGGCATCGGGACATGGTTCCGATGCCAGGCGGCGGGGGGAGGCTTTCTCGCCCCGTCGCCCGGCATCGGGACATGGTTCCGATGCCAGGCGGCGGGGGGAGGCTTTCTCGCCCCGTCGCCCGGCATCGGGACGATGCCCCGAAGCCGGGCGGCGGGGGGAGGCTTTCCCGCCCCGTCGCCCGGCATCGGGACGATGCCCCGAAGCCAGGCGGCGGGGGGAGGCGTTCCTGCCCGGCCGCCCGGCATCGGGACGATGCCCCGAAGCCGGGCGGCGGGGGGAGCCTTTCCCGCCCCGCCGCCCGGCATCGGGACGATGCCCCGAAGCCGGGCGGCGGGGGGAGGCTTTCCCGCCCCGTCGCCCGGCATCGGGACGATGCCCCGAAGCCGGGTGGCGGGGGGAGGCGTTCCTGCCCGGCCGCCCGGCATCGGGACGATGCCCCGAAGCCGGGCGGCGGGGGGAGGCTTCAAAAGCCGTCCGGGGGCTTTTAAATCGCCCCGGACAGTCCCGGGGTGATTTAAAAGCCCACGGTTAGGCAGGCAGGGGGGGCAAAGACTTTTGCCCCCCGCCCGCCTTGGGAAGAGGTCCAGGACCTCTTCCCAAGGCGGGCGGGGGGGGCAAAAGTCTTTGCCCCCCCTGCCTGCCTTCAAAAGCCGTCCGGGATAGCGGGAAGCGCTTCCCTGCTATCCCGGACCGCTTTTAAAATGCTGGCGGTGGGGAGCAAAGCCTTTCGCCCCCGCCGGCCTTCCTGGACCTCTTCTGAAGTCCGGAGGGGGGGAAAAGGCTTTGCTCCCCACCGCCAGCATTTAAAAAAAGGTCCCCGAGATTTCCCTATGGGCTTTCGTCTTGCGATGCAAGCCCATAGGGAAAATCGTCTAGCGAAGCGTCGCAAAACCCGAAAAACCCTTTCGTCTTGCGGGTTTTTCGTCTTGCGAGGCATTCGTCTTGCGGGGCACCACTGTACAGATAGGTAGCCGTGCTGGTCTGCCATAGTCAAAACAAAACAAAATTCCTTCCAGTAGCACCTTAAAGACCAACTCAGTTAGTTCTTGGTATGAGCTTTCGTGTGCATGCACACTTCTTCAGATACAATGCCGCTGTAAAAACACGCTGATACCCGGACCGTCCACGGGCCGGGTTGAGAAGGTGATTGGGCTGCACCCGGCCCCCGGGCCTTAGGTTGCATACCCCTGGTTTAGTGTCTTGGGAGAGTATTCAGACAGGAGTTAACTGGAGGGCTGAGTTGGAGCCAGGAGAAGTAGAAGCTGTGAGGAGGATACAGACTACTTGGGTCACACAGGAGGAGAGAGATCTTCTAGATAGAGAAGAATCCCAAGCCAGTTAAGAGGGGTGTGCAGATCCCCTGTGTCTGTTATACTGCTAGAAGTATTTCAAACTGTGATTGATAAAAGGTTGGAAAACTGACAGAAAGTACCACCTTGTTTAAGAACCATAGTATTAAGCTGTAACACCCATGCAACAGCTACGTTAAGAAACTGAAGTGAAATAACTTGAAATAAACTAAGCATTTACCAACTAGTCTAGAAACCTGTAACACCAAACTGAAGAGTAATAACTGAAAATAAGCAACTGAAGTTTAAAAGAAGCTGTGTGTTTACTACCCTTTGTGAAGCTTGTAACATCCATTTTCATATAATCATTAATAAGTTAACTGTTTTCTGAAAGAACTTTTATCTCCTGACAAAGAATTGGTTTTACCAACATTGTTCTGTATAATAAACCTTTCTTATTTGTTCAACTCATGCAAAAACACTAGATATCCTGTGTTGGTTATAGAGTATATGGGGTCTATGGAGGGGGGTTCGCATCTTCGCATCATTCTGGTGGCAGAGGGGGGAACAGCTGCACATATACAGTAATGTAGGTCAGATTGGCTATCAAGATATAGCCATCAAGGGGAACAGTCTTGTTGGTACATAAGAAGTGACTTAGCAGAGATTGACTTCAGGTGTAGCTTGCCATCTATATTTTCCATTGTTGTCTTATAGACTTCTTCTTTGGCAATCACTCGTAGGTGAATAAGATTGTCTTCCATGAACACAGTCTTAACAGTGTGTTTGTAAGTGGAGACCAATTCTGGATTCACATGTCCTTCCACAGTGGGGGCATAGGTTTCTGGGCAGGAGTTGATCATGGTGAGGGTTTGCCAAACGTGCCTTTCTCTTAGCACGTTTCTCCTTTTCGTCCTGAGTTTGACATCTTCAAAGTCCATGACACCTTTGGTAAAGGCTGTTCTCCATGTTTCACAAGCATACAGTAAAGTTGGTAGCACAATAGCTTTGTAAACAAGCATTTTGGTTTCCCTGCGAGTGTCCTGGTCCTCAAACACTCTACACTTCAACTGAGAGAAAGCTGCACTCCCAGAGTTCAGGCGATGCTGGATTTCAGCATCTGTGTCAGCTATTGTGGAAAGATAACTGCCCAGATAGGAGAAGTGACTGACACTTTTCCAACGTTACACCATTGAGTTGGATTTGTAGTGCTGCAGAGGGGTTGTTTTGGGCTTGTTATAGAATCATAGTGACAGAAGGAACCTTGGAGGTCATTATTCCAATGCCTTCTCAATGTAGGATTCTTTTTCTAAAGCGAGGAAGGATGCGCCCGCAGCATTCCTGACAGATGGCTTTTCAGTCTCTACTTCAATACAGCCAATGAAGGAAAGCCCACCACTCCCTGACACAGTCTGGTTCATTGTTGATTATCTCTTAGTGTGAGGGTTAGGGTTAGGGTTAAATTAAAACCTTCTTTCTTGCAACTTCCACCTACTGGTTCTGTCACTGAAACAGTGAAGAACATGCCTGCTCCATCTTCTGTGAGACTGCCCTTTAGATATTTTAAGACCATCATGTTCTTCTCTGGGCTAAACATACCCAGTTCTTTCAATCACATTGGATTGCATTAGCTAATCAAGCAGCCACATAGTTCTGCTGACTCATTCAACTTATGGTCAGTTAAAACACTTAGATCCTTTTCATATGCACAGTGAGCCCACAACTCAAATGTAATCTACTTATGCAATCATGACCTTAGGCACATGACTGCTATATATATAAATAAATAAATGGGGAAAACCCATTTAAGCACTTACTGGGCTCTGGGAAGGTTGTTTCAGGTCTCTGGAAGCATGCCAGGGTCCTTGTGTTACCTTCCCAGAGCCCAGTAAGCAAGGCTGAGGGCAAAGTCTGCCCCAGAAAGGTAAGGATGGTTGTTCAGGGCAGGGGGTGGTTGCAGAGGTTTGTGGCTTTACATGATTTTACCTTTGTGCATGGACCCCTGGAACTGAACCATTGTGTAAGTGGTTGGCCCACTGTATTGCTTCCAAGCCAGGTCTCTCACATCTCACACTCGTGCCTCTGATTCAGAATCAAACAGAAGCACAAAGGTCACTTCTGTTATCAACTGACAGGCCTTATGATTAACAGTGGAGGCCCTGTTAGTGGGCTGCCTTGCGTCGGATAAAAGATACTGTTTTTGGCAACCTTGAAATCAACTCACTGCGAGGATATATGCTGGGGATTTAAGTTCTGCCTGCACAGAGACATCGGACTGTATTTGCCACCTCAGGGGTAATTGCGAAGCTTACAAGTTCAGCATCCAGAACAGCACCTTGGAGAGCTCCTAGTGACGCTGCCCTGTTGGGGTTTCTTCCCTCATCACAACATGGACAATTGTTGCCGCCACAAGGGCCTGGAACCACCCAAAGTTTCCAATCTTGTTTAAGGAGGAGTGCTTTTTAGTGTTATTCCTGGTTAATATTAGTATCCATCTAATATTCAACCCTTGTTAAAAATGAGATGATTTTTAAATATTATGCAATCAGTTGTGAAATGCAACAATCCTGCATCTCCCCAAAATATTTGCAGTTAAGAAAAATCGTCTATAGTTTAGCGATGAAGTATGGCCGTTGCTGAGAATAACAGTTTGAAAGTTTGTTGTTGAATATTTTTACACAAAAACTATTGAGCAAGTTATACAGAATGCTCATTGATAAAAATATTTCAGCAAACACTTGTAAATAAAATAGAAAAAAAGATTTGAGACATGAGGTATCACTAGACATAAGGAAATGATTATGGCAATTTGTTTAACAAGCTATTAGTATAAATTTGAAAGGAAACTTTTATTAAAAAATATTAAATGTATAATTGCATCAAAGGGGAGCAAATAATATAATATGGAGTTTTAAGACAATTAATATTGATATGTATCATATTTTGGTCCTCTCCTAAAAGAACCTTCGGGGCAGCTATATTAAAAGAAAGTGAAACTGTAACTGGAGGTGAAATATTGGCATATCGATTAGTTACATTATTTGGTTATGGTAAAGATTTATTGTATTGGATGATAGAGAAATGGTATCTTTTAACAGCTATCTGCATAATGGTTTGTCATCATTGAAAATAAATGGAGTATGCCATTAGATCAGGCATAGGCAAACTCGGCCCTCCAGATGTTTTGGGACTACATCTCCCATCATCCCTAGCTAACAGGACCAGTTGGCAGGGATGATGGGAATTGTAGTCCCAAAACATCTGGAGGGCGAGTTTGCCTATGCCTGCATTAGATTATTGAACGTTAAGGGTTTGGGAGATAGTTAGGGTGAAGGAAGATAGACACCCCAATGGGAAAGGGCTGTTGCTTAATGGCGGAGGAACTGCCTTGTATGCAGAATGCAGATGGTCCAATTGCCACCATCTCCAGGTAACAATCATGGAGATCTGCTGCCCACCAGTATAGACCATACTGAACTAGATGGACATCATGTGAGACCTATTCCTCTTCAGTCATATTTTTATTGAAAGGTTTAGTGTTTTTATCATGCGCTGGTATTACCAGGATACAAGAAAATGTTGAACTATACATATTATTAGAAACAAATGTAAATGTAAGAGTATTATGGATTGATTTCATACTAAATACTTTTAAATGCTAAATAAATTAACACATTTAATGAATTAACACATTAAATAAATGTATGTATGTATGTATGTAAAAATGGGAGGCAGGCGATGTGGGATTCACATGAGAAAAGAAAGGGGCTAGAGGCAAAGTGCTGCAAGGGAAGGGGCTGTATGATCCTACAGGCCTTTGTTGCTCACGTAGCCACAGTTAGAAGATGTGTTCCAGCACAAGCCCTGGCATAGGCAACAAGCCTACAAAGGCTAAACTATACTTTTGTTTGGTGTTTGTTGCATGAAAGGATGCTGGAAACGAAGGCAGAAAGGAAGTGGAAGTCTTGATGCATTAATTCTGTTTTGATGCTGGGATGCATCTTGTTATAATGCAGCTTTAGTCTTAAATTTTCAAAAAAAATTTACATGTTCTGTAGTGTAAAGTGTAAATTGAACCCCTTTATAAATGGATATTCATAAGGTTTGCCTTCCCCCTAATTCTGCCCTGGTAGTGTTTCAGAGCCAAACCCTTTCTTCCTTTGTCAATGCCATGTTATTTCAAGCACTTTCATAGAGGTGCTCCACAATATTTTTTAAGACATTGAACAATGGTATAAATCTACCCTCTAGTTAAGTGTCTAGCAATGCAAGAAGTCCCATTTGGAAGCTGTATGGTTATTTCTGTTTACTTAAGTAATATAATATGTTGGAGCTCTAGACCAGCCCTGCCCCCTGGCAAGTTAATGGAAATATTAGATGTAAGGCAAATTACGTTCCATACCTTCAGAACAGGTATCTCCTGGAAAAAACCTGCCTGCCCCTATGCCTTTTACAAGAAGTTTAACAGGTGATATCCTCCCCTCATCACTGTGCCTTCATGCTGGGGAAAGCTTCAACTGTCAAATTTCTGCATGCCCCACTGCTGTAAAGGTAAAGGAGCAAGATCAGTGGGAAAAGGTGGCAACAGTAGAGGCAGGTATGCACCTGTCTGCTCAACTTTTCAGTGTCTGTGTATCAGTAGTAAACTGAGCAATAGTCCTCCTTTCTGGCAGGTCATATCACATTTCTAGGGCGTTGTACAACAAGGTTCCTAGGACAATCTTGTCCTAATCAGTTTATTACATAACTAATTGATGCATGACTGCTGATGTGCAGGTAATTTTGGACCCGGAAGAAGGTGGATTGGGGATGGGTGGGCTTATGCGTGTTCCACTGACATGCATGGGGGCAAAGAATGCAGCCCCAGCGCAAATAGGGGTGGTGGTGTCTCTAGTTTCGTGTGGATGTGGTGGATGTCAGCCCACTGTTCTTGGCAGCTCTTGGTAAAATGGTGTTAAAATAAAAGCATTAAAATATGGAAAGCAGACATCACAATAAGACAACCCGCAATAAAAGTAAAGTGTCATAAACCACCGAAATATGCAACAGCACCAGTACTAGAGAGCCAAAAATGATTCAATTGACTATTGGGGGGTTGTGGACTTTCTGTCATTGATCCTTTGGTTGAGATTCCTGCATTGCAGAAGGTTTGGCTAAATGACCCTTGGGTCCCTTCTAACGATACAATCCTGTGATTTTATGATTCTATGCTATCCCCAAGGTCTATCCCCAAGGAAAGAAGAAGAGAGGCAAATCTTGGGAGGTTACTATCGCCAGCATCAAGCCTGAAGGGTGTAGACTGTTGGGTACCCATGGTGAGGCTTGCATAATGCCTCTAATTATGAGGAAAATCTTGGAGGGGAAAATAGGGAGCGGTTGTTTTTCATGGTGTTACAAATGGCAAGGGAGGACTGGATGATCATCAGGGATTATGGAAAACGTAGTTCAGCAACATCTGGCAGTCCTGCTGTAGAGAATATCCAGAAGCCTTTCCCAGTAGAGGTTCATAAGACAAGCTGACTTTATGCTCTGAATGGAAGACAAGCCTGTCAGTGTAGAATTCAGTGTCCTTTTCATTAAGATTTTATTTGGTTATTTACAGCACCAACTCATGAATGCTGAATATACTGCCATATTCTTTTCCCTTTCTTTCACACTTTGTAGGTTTATCCTTCAGTCCAAAGGAGTAATTCACAGCCAACTCTTAGACAAACAAAAAATAGCGGAAGAGAAAATTAAGGAATTAGAGGTAAGTTTGGGGTTGGTAAAATGGCAGCTATTTATTGCATTTTTTGTTTTCTGTTTTATACTGCCTTTTGTCCCAACGCAGACTTAACTTACACCTGCTTGCTTCATGCCAGTAAGGATTGCTCCCTTATTGTCTCAACGGAAGTGATGCTAGAGGTTAACTGAACAGTGCTGTTTCTTCATCACTTGTGAGTTGACAATGTGAACCATGTTAATGTTTGTAATAAGTTATTGCTCACAATTGTATTTGAGGAACAAGAGGCTTGTGGTTTTCATTTATTAACCCCCTAATTGGTCACATGGAGATCACCAGCATCTCACTCTCAGTGGGCAAATTTGTAGTGCCTGCATATCCTCAAGCTGCAGCAGTCTAGGAGCAGGTACTGAAATGGGCAGAGATCTCATCCACTGCAGAAAAGAATATGAAAAGGCAGACATGCCAAACACCCTTTTGATAACTTCTTGTAGGATTGTTTCAGCTTCGGAGCTTTCAGTCATACCCAAATCAGTGAGTTGTTCACCTTAACATTTCCTTGGCAAAAATATTGGCATGGCAAATATATTCTTGGTGTTCAGTATTTAAAAAAAGGACTTGTAGTGAGAGCGAGCTTCTGGCAATTTCCTAGTCTTTGAACATCTATTTTTAGCTATTTTAATGGAAAGGAGGGAATAGATACGTTCAGGAACAACTGTGTTAATGATATGAAGCAAGCTAACATTTTAATAACATTTGGGGCTGAATGTCAGGTCTCATCAAATAAAGACAAAGTCTTCTTGACTCGGCAGCTAAGGACATCCTTGGCGGCCAGTGCAGGTCAGATGCCCTAGAGGAAAAATGGCAGACATATTAGAGCTATATTTGTTCCTCTTTCAAAAATGCATTTGGAAATAACAGCTGTCATTTCTCCATGATGATGGCCACAGCCTCATTGCTAGAACAGTTGGCACTGGGGTTCAGGGTCAGCGTTCTGAACAAAGCTTCCTCTTTTTTTGGCTGGTTTTATAGTTAGCTTTGTATAATGAGTCTTCAATACATTGTGGCTTCTGTTAAGCTTCTGTTTGTGGTAGGAAATGGTACTTGACTTTTTGAACTTCCAGAGAGCTTGCTGAGCTAAACGAAACTGACTTGTGATTTGCTTGGGGGAGACAAACCATGAGCTTGAATTGGGCTGCAATGCTAAACCAAACCAAGGCTTAGCTTCCATAGCATGGTGGCAGCAGAAGTGGGAAAGAAGCAAAGCTGCCATGATTCAGCTGGCAGCAGCTGTCTGAGATCTTGGGTCAGACATCTTTCAAGGTCCCACTGAGGCCTGAGGTATTTTGTCACTGAGAGGAAGCCTGGAACCTTCACCATATACGAATGTGGCTGACCTGTGGCCCTTTCCTCAGAACTGCTTGCAGTTGTGGGAAGCATTTTTCCTGCTGATGATGTGGGCCTCTCCCACAGCCTTGACAATATTGAATATTCTTGATACCATATTGGCCCGAATATAAGCCGCACCTTTAAAATTCAAGGGAAAAAAAGGGAAAAAGACAATGCCCGAATATAAGCCACTCCCTTCACATTCTGCAGGCACTCACACCTGTTCTGTTTTACCGTATGTCTGCTTTAGCAGCGATATTGTAAAAGCCAGTTTTTGTAAGGTTGTGAATTTAAGCCGCACTTTAACTTTTCATGGTTGGAATTTGGAAAACAAGGTGTGGTTTATATTCGGGCCAATACAGTTTATTTTAAGTGTGCATGAGGGGAGGTGGGGAGAGATCTGCTTTGGAAGCATCCTAAAATAATAACAGCCCACTTTTTTTGCTTAAAAATGCTGGGAGAAACTATTTCAGGAAAGAATAATTTGATTTCATTGTGGTACATGATAGTGCTTTGTGTTTCAGTGTGGCATTTGAGAAAAAACAAGTTTTCTGATGCTGTAAAGACATGGAAAACACCCATTTCTCCTTAGTGGAGGAAGTGATTATGGCTGTGTGTTTTCACTGTTAGTACTTGATAATCCTTCTCTCCCCCTTACTATTCTCAGCCTGCTTAGTTGTTGGGCGTTGTCAGACGAAGTGGCTAAAAATAACAAATAAGGGGGAGGCTGCTATAAGGTGGATTTCTCTACTACTGCGACTTGCTGTATTTATATTTACCATATGAAGGGGGAGGCTGGGCGGTGGGAGAGAGAAGGCCTGTTTGGCATTCTTGATAAATGGGATATACTGTTCCAGCCTATGGGGGCCATCTCTTGGTAGGTTTTAGAGAGCTTATGATCTAAAGTGGGTTCTTCCTTAACAAATAAGTGCAGAGTTTCATCTCATTATTCAGTTGTTAAATTTAGATATACTGCTTAAACTTAATCATTCATTTTAGAAAGGCATCTAGTTTTGGCAAAAGGCTTCAAGTAGCAGGGAACTCTCCACAATTCTGCTTGATATCTTCATTTATTTTATTTTTTTACCTTCTCCCTGTTACCGTGATGACTAATATTTTACTGCTTGGCAAGTAGAAAATCCTGTCGTCTCTTCAACAGCCCCCTCCCCCATTCAAAATGCTTTAAGGAAACTGTTTGATCAGTGAGGGCTATTCTAATCAGTCCACCAGGCCTGCTGAAGTTGCAAATTAAGAGAAGCTGTGCAGGACATGGGTGAGCCTGTGTTCCATGCTGTCCCAGTATTCTGACAGATAATTTTCTCCATAGTGGTGGGAAGCAATGAATGCATGGCTGCTGGAGCAGGGACAGAATGCTTGGCTCCAGCTGCAAAGGGGAGTAGTGTGGGAGAGTTTTAGCAGAATGCCCAGGTGTGCTGCTTACCTGGCTTCCCAGTGCTGGGGTCATGGCAGGTTACTGACAGGAGGGAAGGTGAGGCGATGGAGAGGTTGGTGCCAACACCTCCCTGCTGCCTCACCTCTTCCTCTTGGAAACTGCCCATGACTGCAGTGGTGGGAAGCTGCCCTGCCCCACCAGCCGCTACTGGAGGAGAGGTTGCAAGGTGAATGGGCATGTGCCATGGGGCAGAGCTTGCCAAGGGCCACGGGATTTAGATATACCTTCAAAATGATAATAGCTCTATGGGCTGAGAGTGGGTTATAAGGAAACTCTCTGCTCTGAATACAAATACATTGCCCAATCAGGTTTCTCTCACCTGCATATGGTTTTTAAAGCCACCTTTTGTATGTACAGAGGCTACAGTATCGTTCTAAAATACTTTCTGAACCTGTTTTTATTTTGGTCTGTCACTCTTTTCTACTGTAATTTTCTTGAGTATATGAATACGTTAAATTGAAAAGAATGTATGCACATTTTAGTGTGTTACTTTCAAAATCGGTGATTTAAAAGATTGTTCTCAATCACCTTTGTCTAAACATACTGTTTTTGGAAAATTTGTGAGATTTCCATCCTTTTGTAAGTTTCCAGTGGAGAAGGCTTTTAAAACAAGCCAACTCCCATACAGCCAAGTAAAACTGACTCTTCCCAAAGTCCCGCCATAGCAAAACACCCCTCTCCCCCTGTTTCTTTCCACCAGTATTTTAATCTGGGTTGTCTAATGTTGACACAGCTGCACAATCATGATAACATTCCTAATGAGTGATGGGAGTTTTCTGATTTCTTGATTTTCTGCCCTCTGCTTTTCCAACTTTGTTCTGTTCCAACTTTGTTCTGAGCACTTTAGAAGGGATGTCCCTCGGGTCAGTGTCAGCGGTAAAGTGCCTCTTCTTTCCCATCTGCAAAGTGTATCTCAGCTTGCTGACAGTTGGAAATATATATGCTGTTTAGGCCAAGGCCATATCAAGGATTTTGGCTCTTTAAATAAATCTATATTTTGGCACTTTTGCACCCTCCTTCCCCTGCCCCACCAAATCTGCATTGCTGCTTCTTGGTTTTCAAAATTCAGACATATTGAACAGAATGTTTCTGGGTTGTCCTAAGTGCCTTCCACTGAAAATGCATGTTTGAAATGCAGAACTACTCCTAAGTATCTGTGTCCTTGTTGATGATTAGGCTGTCTGGAGCATAGGTTTTGAAATTTGTGCTGAAATCGCTTTGTACCTAAACCTGGTCTCCATGTATTGGATCAGGATTGCCAGTAAATAGAGGATTTATTATCCACTTTTTACCCACCCATGGGTTAAACCACAGAGCCTAGGACTTGCTGATCAGAAGGTCGGCAGTTCGAATCCCCATGACAGTGTGAGCTCCCGTTGCTCGGTCCCAGCTCCTGCCCACCTAGCAGTTTGAAAGCATGTCAAAGTGCAAGTAGATAAATAGGTATTGCTCTGGTGGAAAGGTAAACGGTGTTTCCGTGCGCTGCTCTGGTTCGCCAGAAGCGGCTTAGTCATGCTGGCCACATGACCTGGAAGCTGTACGCCAGCTCCCTCGGATAATAAAGCGAGATGAGCCCCGCAACCCCAGAGTCGGTCACGACTGGACCTAATGGTCAGGGGTCCCTTTACCTTTACCTTTACCCACCTTGTATAGTGGGTTTTAGAGATCATAGAATCATAGAGTTGGAAGAGAGGTGTCTTATGCATTGTGCTGCCTGACTTCAGAGCAGTGAGATAGTAACTCATCTGATATCTCCACTTGGGATAGTTACATCTGTGATTTTTCTACAGAGCCTCACTTGCTAGTCATATATCTCACCCTCAAGGTCTTTTAACATTGCTCTAGGCCATACTTTGACAGTCATTGCACGAGTAATCTCTACTCACAGAATTAATTTCATTTGCATTTATCTCAAGTATGATGACCCACCCTACACATTCCTTGCTGCTCCTTCCTCACTTTGGTTTGCTATGCAAAACCAGAATAATAGATTTTTTTGCCTCTTCCGGGAGGAGCAGGACATGTTTAAACAGACTAGTGTGTGGCATTGCTTAGAACAGAGCTGACAAAGCTTTGACTCATCCTAGCTAAACACACCTTAGTGTTCAGGTATGTGGCTGTGATGTCACAACTTCCTGCCTGGCCCACACCGCTCCTTTTTACACACCTTTCACTTCTCTTGCAGCTAAATGTTAATAGATGGGACGAGCCCTTCCTTGTCTATTGTACATAACTGTCGGGCACATAAAAGTGTTTGCCAGGAAGGCTGGGCTCTTTATTTTACCCATAGTTGATACCTTGCTTTCAGATATGTGAAAAATGTAAGAAAGACTTAGAGCAAACAGTGCAAAAGCAGAGTCTTCAGCAGAAGAAAGATTTCCTTTGCAGTCAGAAATGGTTTCTAATAGCACACAGCTTTGAATTTACACCTGTCAATCTGTAAAAGTTGAGAAGACACTCACTAGTGTCACCAAGAGACAAAAAACCAAGATAAGGCTATGCATGTGAACAAGTGGGACTTAATTATCCAGATAATAAAGATGTGAAAGGGGGGAAATGGCTTAGTTGCTTCATTTTAATGCTTCATTTCCTTTTCCTTTTAATAAGTAATTTGGAATTAGTTCATTTGTTTTGGTTTTCCCCTCCATTTTGATGAGACATTCATCCATTCTTCTGCTGCCTGCATCCTTTGTGTTTTCCATCAAACGGCGTATTTTCTGGTGTTCTGCTGCCAGCCAGCCATGCACCAGACCTACCATATTTCAGACAGATGGGCAAAGCATGCCCGTTTTATAGACAAGTTGATTTTTTTATACACTACATTACATTTTTTTACATTAATTTCACTGGGAGACCCAGCTGTATTCCAGCTTGTCACTTGTCTGCCTGGAATTCTCAAAGGCATTTTTTCCAGAACTTGTGATACGCAGAGATGCAATAATTTTCTTCATTTGCAACATTGGGACTGGTCCGTAGGATTCAACAAGGATCATAAACAAAATTTCACAAGCTGTCTATACAGCTTGAACCCTCATGAATTGTATCTGATTTTTTTTAAAGCTGCTGCTGCTGTTTTATTTATGCCCCACCCATCTGTCTGGGTTTCCCCAGCTACTCTTGATGGCTTCCAACACACATATAAAAACATCAAACATTTAAAACTTCCTGATACAGGGCTGCCTTCAGGTGTCTTCTGAAAGTTGCATAGTTACTTGTTGCATTGTTATTTATCTCCTTGACATCTGATTGGGAGGGTGTTCCCTAGGCCAAGGCCTGCCACTGCCAAGAAGGTCCTCTGCCTGGTTCCCTGTAGCTTTGCCTCTTGCAGTGTGGCCCTTGGAGCTGGACCTCAGTTTCTGGGCCGAGCAATGGGGGTGGAGATGCTCCTTCAGGTATACTGGGTTGAGGCTGTTTAGGGCTTTAAAGGTCAACACCAACACTTTGAATTGTGCTCAGAAACATACTGGGAGCCAATGTAGGTCTTTCAGGACAGGTGTTATATGGTCTCAGCCATGGATAGGCAAACTGAGGCCCAGGGGCCAGATCCGGTCCAATCACCTTCTAAATCCAGCCTGCAGATGGTCCGGGAATCAGCATGTTTTTACATGAGTAGAATGTGTGTTTTTATATTAAAATGCATCTCTGGGTTATTTGTGGGGCATAGGAATTCGTTCTTCTTTTTTCAAAATATAGTCCGGCCCCCCACAAGGTATGAAGGACAGTGGACTGGCCCCCTGCTGAAAATGTTTGCTGACCCCTGGTGTCGGCAGTCATTCCCAGACAACGGTCTAGCTGCCGCATTCTGGATTACTTGTAATTTCTGAGTCACCTTCAAAGATAGCCCCACATGGAACTCATTGCAGTAGTCCGAGGGGGGGAGGGGCAGATAACCAGTAGTAGTGACACGTGTAGTAGTAGTAGTAATAGTAGTAGTAGTAGTAATAATAATAATAATAATAATAATAATAATAATAATAATTTATTTATACCCTACCCATCTGGCTGGGTTTCCCCAGCCACTCTGGCTACCAACAGAATTGATGATGATGATGATGATGATAATAATAATAATAATAATAATAAAAGCAATAAAACCCCAGACATTAAAAACTTCCCTAAACAGGGCTGCCTTCAGATGTCTTCTAAAAGTCAGATAGTTGTTTATTTCCTTGACATCTGGTGGGAGGGCATTCCACAGGGCGGGCGCCACTACCGAAAAGGCCTTCTGCCTGGTTCCCTGTAACCCACTTCTCGCAGGGAGGGAACCACCAGAAGACCCTCAGAGCTGGACCTCAGTGCACTGCTGATCTTTATCTGGCACCCAACTGGGGTTGACAATCTGATTTCTTTCTGTTTATATTCCACTGTCCATGACAAGAGGGTGTTCAAAGCTGTGCTAGACTTCTGGGTCAGGTTACATGTTGTACTCACTTGCCAGACACACACAGCACCCGCCTGTGTTGCAGGTAGAGAAATACAGTCCACCTTGTAAGGATTCTGGCACCTCAGCAGTCTTTGGCAATTCACTGCACTGCAAAAGATATGTAAGCATGCTTTGTGGGTTTCTATGTCCACCTTTAACAGGGTATTACTAGTTGCCTGTGATTTTCAGTCATTGAGGTTGGGCCTTCCGGTGAACTGTATGTACCTGTTAACAGCAGGTGGACTCGTCTTGTCCTCTTTGCTCCTGGTGGTAGTGTACAATTTGTTTTCCATTTTTATTTGGTTTGTGCTCTGTTGCATCCAGTGTTTTTATTTGAATGGATTTTCAATGCTCCAGTGAAATTACTAGACAAATGAGTAACTTGATAGTATCTGTCTATCTTAAGTTGCTTATTTATATGCCTTGTAACACAGACAACTTGGCCAGAGTCTGGAATATGAGGAAATCTAGTTGGATTCATCTCTGATTTACTTTGAACTGATGGTGCTCAAATTTTGGAGATCTTGCCCAGTCCTGGATGCAGCTTTTCTTTAGAGAGGTACTTGAAACAAGCTGGGCATGTTGGATTGAGTAACTTTGGAAGGAGAGGAATGGGCATGTGGACTATTGCTATAGATGGGTGACAGAAGATAGGTATGATTCTTTGGCCTTAAATAGAGGAGTTCTGTGAATGGTATATATATTAAATCTGGATGTGTAACAGCATATTCTGTTTGCCCTTAGATGAGTTTACAGGGTCACTTCCTTCCTTTGAGTTCAGTTAGATTAGTTTAAGAGACAAAGCCTTCAAGACTTTTCACTTGGAGTGTGATTATATCATTGCTTGCTTGCTTGTTCTCTGCATTGAAAATCTTTGGATATAAAAGCAGATTGTAAATTTTCTAAATACATAAGATAAACTTCACGGATCATAGGATAGTTAAAAATATTTGACTTCATTGACCTCAGATGGTTACATCTTTCCATTCAGCTGAGAACTATGTGGGCAATTTTAAGCATTCCAGTGATGGCGGCAGCTCAAGAAACTCAGTAGAACCATAGTAACTTCACATTGCTCCTGTCTGACACCTCCCTGTGGGGCAGGAGCTTCCCCCCTCCCCCGCCCCTTGGGGCTGGAGAGAGGAGTACTCTCCAGAGAAGCGAGAGTGCCCTGCTGTGTCTCGAGATATGATTATCACTTTCCCTAAGAGTGTTCACACACAGTGTCAAAAGAATGTAAAAAATGAGAAGTGTTAACTTTAGAGATTCATAAACTCCAGGCCAGACATTTTTTTGAGACTGTGTCACAAGACGCTTGACATCAGGGGTTTTAATTCAAGGCAATTGTATCATACCCAAGGATTCCAAGCCTTCGTGAATGAAGGCATCTGATTAGGAGCATCTAACAGGCTGACACTTCAGAATGTGATGCCAGTGCTTGAGAAGAGCATCTTCAGAAAAGGAAGCTGACCTTGCCTTTTAGCTCTGTAGATGCAGGGATGCTGATCTATCTGTCCCCTTTGGTCCAGACATAGCAGCATTCTGCTGCTGCTGCTTGGAGCCTGGGACTGAAACTGGCTAGTCTGTTCAGATTGCCAGCTCTGTAAGGATAGCAGACTTCACAAACCAGCCTTCTCCAATATGTTGCCCTTCAGAGGTTTCAGTTTTCATCAGCCTTTGTTAGCATGGTCTGCCGAAAACTGGGAAGTTAGTTTTAGGGAATAAATGGAACACATTTCTTACAGTGTCTTAACATCTAATCCTCAGAGATATTGCGGCAAAAGCTTCAATCAGACGGATTGGCCATGAGCCAATGTAACACTTAACTGCCAAGATTGTAATAATTTGATTCATATTTGCAATAGCCCTATGAACAACTCAATGCTGCATCCTATACCTGAGCCAGAATCAGGAGTTCAGTTAGCCACCCACCTACCTATTCCAACATATAGTAAGTAGTTGTATAATCTCTCTTCTATGCAAGGCAGACGCTGATCATGAAATTGTATGCTTAGTTTTCATAAGTCAGTCATTGTGGAGTCTGATTCACGGGTTCCTGTGTGGTTGTGGAATTCCTGCAGGGTGACTGTTGCCTTGATCTCTTTTCTGGATACCTGTTTGAATGGCAGCTATTTACAGATTTTGCTAGAAAAATTGCTTTGAAGATATGCTGGAAGCCAAAATCCAGGTGGGTGGGTGGATAGCAGCAGGTTGCTCCATTAAGGGCCTGCACAAGTTGTGAGCCCATCGGGGGCTCTTGGCTGGGACATCTTCAGTTTGGTCAAAAGTTGTGCAGGGCTGACTCAGCCATAGACCATTAAGGTCTTGGCAGAGAATGTGGGAGAGTCAGCAGTGGCCGAACCAGGCAAGCGGCTTTTTCTTCCGCCAGTGTGCTGGAGGTTGAGAAATCCATTCTGGATGGTAAGATGGTGGTTACACTGGAAATTCTGCTACCTTTTTGCAATTGATTTGATTTCTCAGAGGACAAAGAGCAGCCAGACATTCCCACTGTGTTGATTCATTAGAGAGAAATATTTGTCAGACTTGGAATGATTAGCTCCCCATGCACAGCTGCCAGGTGAACTTGCTTTCTCAAGCAGGCTCTCTGTGTGGCATTAATATAGATCACTGTCCTTCTGATAAGTATGTTGAGCCAGAATGTTGTACACTTACTTCTCAAAAATCAATTTTTTCTTTGTTCTCATGGATGATGATTGTCATTTGAAAAGCTTTGTTCATGAGAGTTAAGTAGTTTCCTACTTTCCCACTTCCTACACTTCTGGTGCCTTCTGCATTATTATTGTTATTGTTGTTATTATTGTTGTTGTTATTATTAATTATTATTTTGAATACCGCCCTGAACCTGCATGGTACAGGTTTGGAAACTTTTTATTCTTGCTGCCATGTGGTCAGGTGGAAACAAATAGTATAAAGCTAGAAAGTGTTTCCTTCTTTGCGGCGATGGCCCATTTTTGTGCTGGGATCCGACATTGGAGCTGGTAATCATACCAGACTCTCGAAGGAAGCTGGCAGCTGGGGCACCTAACTGGCCCAAGCCTTCAGAGCCACTAGAGAGATAACTGACATAGGTTGAATCCCACCTGGGGAATCTGGATGGGAACGATGATGCGGCCATTCCAGCATTCCTTGGCATATATGAGCCCTTTTCTGGGCGGTGTGCCCTTTTCTGGGGAAATTGCTTCACTTTTTGTTGGAAAGTTATTAACAATGACTGTGGGGACAAGTGTACTAGTTCCACCCATGAAAAGGGAATCGTTCTACATGTGCACTGCTTTCTCTCATCCATGTATGAGTCTAACCTCCACCCACCCACCCCATTCCCACTAGGCCTTCTATCTTACTGGGAGGTCAACATACCTTTCTGGTCTTTGGGCTTTTTGAGCGAAACGTCAGGCAAACAAGAGAATAGAGCTGGCAAAGCACCATGGTGGCACCTCATCTTTGAAATGCCCTCCCTAGAAAGGCTTGCTTGGCATCAACTCATTTATCTTTCCAGCACCAGGTGAAGACTTTTTAATGTGCGTGTGCCTTTTGCTTATTTTGATATTGCGTCCTCTTACTGGTTTGAGTTTTGTGGCTTGCGATGGGGGTGAGCGGTGGTCCTACCTGCCTTAGCCAGCACCCCCGTTGCACTCCTGCTGGCAGGGCAGAAATGAGGGTGGAAGAGAGTTCTGGGGGTTCCTCTGGTTTTCTCCCAGGTTTGTTTGTTTTTTAAATAAAAGAACACTTCATTTGGAAAGCAATAAGAAGGAATTAAAGGGGCTTGAGCTCTGTTCCTTCCTTGTCACCCCTCTTTCCCGCCCCAAATACTCCTGCTGTATGACACAGTCTGCATCAGAGCACCCACAGTGGTGAGTCAGCGCTGGCTGTGCTAGCACAGAAGTTTGCAGTGATGCGTATAGATCTGTGCAAACAATCTACCTTGTCCCCAGTTCCCAGAGCAGAAATATTTGGTGGATGTTTCAACCAGGCCCTTTAAAAACTCATTTGTAATACCTCTTTAAGGATGTTTTAGTCAGGATTTCCTGACAAAGGTATTGAAAATAATTCAGCTTAGAAACATGGTCATTTACTAAGTGTTCAGCCTGTGTCTTCAATTAAATAAAACATTGGATTGAAAATTATATTGCTCTTCTGTCTTGAATAAAACTCATATTGAAAACTAGGTATCAGAGGTTTGTCTGCCTAGAGGGATGGCTGACATACTTTTACAAGCAACAGTCCTCTGTTTTGGGTTGTGCTGGCATTTGCCTCTTTCCTGGCTTAAAAACAAGGTGTTCCTCATCTGCCATTAGTTAGGTGCCCATGAGTACCTGCAAAGAGGAGGAGGGAGCCTAAAGCTAGGCTTGCACCCTGCTGCCTGGAGCAAGGGGGGCATGAGGGCAGAGCAGTGCAGCCCTCGTTTCCTTTGTCAGGAAGAAGAAGTGGTGAAACCCCATCTCTAGGCAGAGCAATAGCCCTTGTGTCTAGTAACCATTATCCGTCTTGTCTAAGGAGAATACCTTTATCCTCCACAATTTTGTCTAACCCTCTTTTAAAGACATCTAAATTCCTCTAACCTTTTCAGTATGGTTCTTTTTAGGGGTGCTGTTCAGTCAGTGCTAGCCTCAGTTTGATAGTTGGCCCACTGATGTTGATGGACATGAGTAGCTAAGGTTCAGGTCTACTCTGAGTGGAACTTGATGGAATACAACTCTTTGCTGTTGCTTTTGTGCCTTTCAGCAGAGAAAGTCGTACCTGGAGCGGAGTGTGAAGGAAGCTGAAGATAACATCCGGGAAATGCTGATGGCTAGAAGAGCACACTGAGGGTTTCAGCCCCACCACTGCCTGCCCCTTACCTTTGGACTGAACAGTTGGAAGCCAAGCATGTTTGAAACCTTGCAATATAGAACTACCTGTTGAAGACACAAGGAGCTTGAGTTACGTCATGTCAAACCCTCCCTGTATTTTGGTGTACCAGTAAATCCTTTCTGTGTTATATAATGTGGTTGCCCGACCTGTCCTGTGTTCTCTGTTAACATGGACATTTTTCAGACGCCTCTTCTGTTGTCCCGCATCTGCATTATTCTACTTTCAACTTCCCACAATTTTTTCTGTTGAAAACCGAGCTGTAGTTCAAGAATAGGGCCTGGTCAGCCTTGGTCTGTTCTGCACCATCAGCAATAAGCATGAAGTCTTTGCGGAAAGGAACTGATGTTTTGTTTGTGCTCCTGAATGCCATGCTTATGGCAGTCAATCTGGGATTAACCTAATTCCAGTTCCCCCCCGGGGGGGGGGGGAGGGATTGTGGGGAGATAGAAGCAGAACTCCCGTTCAGAGTGCTGGGATTCTTTCTTTCTGCTTGCCTCCCCCTGTAGAAAAAGGTTTGCAGGGCAGTTAATGTCTAGGGACCAGGAACACTATGAAAAGTAGTACATAAGAACTGGGGGAACTGGATGTGCACTGGCTGGATTTTGGCTTTCAACAGTAACGTGTTTTGGTGTGGCAAAGCTTGAAGTGGGGATAGATTCCACAGCAAGGCAGATTAGGATGGTGGGAGTGGTTCATAGTTGGCATGGCGCAGTCGGAGTGCCCTTTCAGTGGGCAAACAAGCAGCTTGTTGCTGTGAAAGACGCCCATAAACCATTGCCAAAAATATACCCGGACTCTGTAACATTTGCAGCGCTTAAAGGGTAAGAGGAGGATGTCATGCTGCTGCCACCTTGTGGCTGATATCTGTACCATGAAGCCTGCTTCCCCCATTTTATCTTCACAACAACTTGGGTAGATTAGGCTGAGAGACAGTGACCCAGAGAAATGCTGCCTCCTAGCTGTCCTAACCTGAAACAGCTCCTGTTTTATCCATGTTGACAGTGCCCCATCAAAATGCCCCTGCTCCAAACTTGAATTAACACAGAAGAGACCAGTTGAGGACAGTATTTCTCCATCTGTAAATGGCAGGGACACTGAGCCCCTCACTTCTGGGGAGATAGGAAGATTGTGCTCGTTTCACTTTAAGTAGACCTGTTGAATTTAACTGGCCCAACTTAGTCACACTAATTAATTTCAGTGGGTCTGCTCTGAGTAATAGGTATAGCAGTTACAATCTTATCTGGCCCTGGCAAAAATCTTACCTAAGGTACTGCACCATCATATTTTTTACACACACTCACACTCTCATTGCTTATCAAGCTGTATTCAGAGTTTAAATTGGATTATGCTAAATCTAGTCTGTTCTGGGAAGAAACCAAGTTATAGTCAGAACTTGAAAAATACTCCAAGCTCAAGGTGAACCCAATGCTTCTCTACAGCTCTCCAGAAGGTATCAATAGCAGTATTAAGCCCTGAGTAGAATCGATTTTAAACAAAAGGTTGGGCTGAGGGGGAAAGGGGAGGGGTCTGTTGGCACACCCTTGTGTGTTGGGAAGAGCTACTGTAATCTGGATCCCTTTCGGTCTCCCTGCTGGGGTTCAGGTTCTTGAGTCCAGCTGCCTTTTGCTTACTTCTCTGCAGGAACTAGAATTTCTCTAGTTACAGGCTGCTGCTAACAGATCACCAAACAGAAAAATTGTCTGTGTAGAGACATCTGATGCTGCCATCTTCTGGTATAAATCCAGTTTTAATCCAGTTAATGGATTCTGGCTGTACTTACCAAGTCTAGGCAAGGTAAACACTGACAATCCTATTCAGACAACCCTCTAGCCTGTACCAGCTGGTCCCTTCCAAATATGGTTGGACTACAACTCCCATCATCCCTGACCACTGCTTCTGCTAGCTAGGGATGAGGAGAGTTTTAGTTCAAGAACATCTTTGGACCCCGAAGAGGGTGGCATGGGCGTGTTGTGGGCATAATGACATACTGCACTGACAGAATGACCCGGAACCAAACCCCCGTGCAAAATGAGGATTGCCTTTATGTATAATACTTGACATAGCAGAATAGGAAAATAATTTAAATTATTCATCTGCAATATCTGAATTATCTGTCATTAAATTCTTCTGCAATATCTGAATTCTAAAGAGTCCACTACAGTGCCATCTGTGCCCTCCCTTGAGGCTTGTAGCCAGCAGGTGATAACAGAAGCTCCTGGCCTTCAACACTCTGGGTAGAGAAGCTTGTTGGAGATACCGGTGGAACAGGACTGGCTCCATCCATTTGCTGCACACAGGGGAACACCTGGAAGTGCATTACTGAGCATCAGGCCTTGGTGATGAGGTATTAGTGTACACAGAAGGCATGAACCAGATGATGTCAACCTTCTTGGTGCTCCAAACAGGTTCTGGGAACACTTGTGTAAATTTTTTTTTTAAAAAAAACCTATCCTTGTTCCTCTTTCTGCGATCAAATGCAGCACAATGCTTCTGAGGAATTTTCATTTCAAAAGAGGCTAGTAAAAGCTGAAGTGTTGTGCTCCTGTTCATGATTGGGCCGGAGTGGGAGAACGAACGGAGAGCCTGCTGAATGGTGCCATGGGAGTTTTTCCTTGCTTCTGATACCAGTTGATGTTGGATTGCCATCTCAGAGATTGCTAGCTCCCTCTGGTGGCAGCTATCTGTTAGCAGCACTTTTGTTGCATCTCTGTTGGCTAGTTAGTACCGTATTTTTCGCTCTATAGGATGCACTTTTCCCCCTTCAAAAATTAAGGGGAAATGTGTGTTAGTCCTATGGAGCGAGTGCAGGCTCCTTGGCTTCAGCGATAGCAACGCAAAGGGAGCGCTCCCTCCGCACTCCGGCCGCTTCGCGTTGCTTTCGCTGAAACCTGGAGAGTGAGAGGGATCAGTGCGCACCGACCCCTCTCACTCTCCAGGCTTCAGGGATAGCTGCCTGAAGCCTTCAGAGCGCAGTGCAAGTTTCCGCTGTGCTCCGGAGGCTTCGGGTTCCTTTTGCTGAAGCCAGGAGAGCAAGACTCTCCTGGCTTCAGCAAGGAGGGAGAGCTGTGCAACGTCCCTTCAGCGAAGCGGGAGGAGAAATGGAAGGGGCTCAGTTTCCCCTGCCGCTTTGCTGAAGGGGCGCTGAGCAGAGGGGGGGAGAATTTCCCCCCTTGTTCTCCCCCTCTAAAACAAGGTGCGTCCTATGGTCTGGTGCGTCCTATAGAGCGAAATTACGGTACTTAAAACTCTCCTTAGCTCCTCATTCTCTAGCTGTTCTCTTCTGAAATATTGACAGAGACTGCAAAACTGCTCAGATATTTTCAGTTTGCTTCCTGGAAGGGTAAACAAAATACATTTGTGCTTCTGAAAACCAAGCTTGTATTAAAATTTAATATAATTTAAATGTAACTTTTTTTAAAAAAAACCTGTCTAGAACCAAGAGGGAGCTGTAGATTGGCACCATGTGTTTTCTCTCTGTGTGAGAAAGACAGGGGGGTGTATTTACTGCACAAGTGTTCACACCAATTTAGATTTTATTTCTTCCACCTTTGGTAAGTTTGAGGGACTCTGTGCAGCCTTGTTTTCTTTTGGAAAACAATATATTGAAGGTTTCCTTTGCAGTGGCCTATTTGACACAAGGCATAGGTGGAGCAGGTAAGCAGGCACACACACACACCTGGGCGAGGACTAAAGTAATGTCTGTCCAATAGCCACGGACCTTACTGTAACTTCATTGCCCAACTGTCCTCTAGCTGCTCTTCTCAGCAGAAAGTCCGACAGATTTATGGTGCTTTAAATATTCATTTTCCACTGTTCCATGCTAATATTATGATCCACAAAGCAGCTTAACATGAGTATAAGCATGAAGCAGATAAAACTGGCTGCGATACGATTCCAAGAATTTACAATAGTGAGTAGTCTGTTTCTAATTCCTGCTCCTTCCCTAAAAAGATTAGGCCACGCTACAGCCACTTTTCCTAACATCATCTGTAGCAGTTGAAAGATTCCTGGGAATCATCTGAGAGCATATTGAGCAATATGACAAAGCCATCACAATCTACTTCATTTTTTTTCTTACTAGGCTAAATTAATTTAGATGCTTCATTACCTGCCAAATGAGGTTTTGAAAAATGCCCACTCTCAAGTATCCGTGTATTTCAAAGGCATAGTCTTTCAGTGCCAAATTGCTGAGCAACCCCCACCCCTGATAATTTCAAATGCATATTACAGTGGTGCCTCGCAAGACGAAATTAATTCGTTCCGCAAGTCTTTTCGTCTTGCGAGTTTTTCGTCTTGCGAAGCACGGTTTCCCATAGGAATGCATTAAAAATCAATTAATGCGTTCCTATGGAAACTGCCTTCAGACCAGGTCCGGGGACAGTCTGTCCCCCAACCTCTTCTGAAGGCTGGCGGGGGGCGAAAGTCTTTGCTTCCCCCCCCCCGCCTGCCTTCCCGGGACAGTGGAGACTTTTCCGCTGTCCCAGGGCGATCTTAAAATGCTGGCGGGCGGCAGCGAAAGCTTCGCTGCCGTCCCCCAGCATTTTAAAAGCCCCCGGGACAGCGGATACTTTTCCGCTGTCCCGGGGCGATCTTAAAGCCTTCGCTGCCGCCCGCCAGCATTTTAAAAACCCCGGGACAGCAGAGGACTTCTCCGCTGTCCGGGGCGATCTTAAAATGCTGGCAGGCGGCAGCGCTGCCGCCCGCCAGCATTTTAAAATCGCCCCGGGACAGCGGAGGAATTTTCCGCTGTCCCGGGGCGATTTAAAAGCCCCCGGGAAGGCAGGCAGGGGGGAGCAAAGACTTTTGCCCCCCGCCAGCCTTCAGAAGAGGTCCTGGACCTCTTCTGAAGGCTGGCGGGGGGAAAAGTCTTTGCTCCCCCCCCGCCTGCCTTCAAAAGCCGTCCGGGATAGCAGGAAGCGCTTCCCTGCTATCCCGGACCGCTTTTAAAATGCTGGCGGTTGGGAGCAAAGCCTTTCGCCCCCGCCGGCCTTCCTGGACCTCTTCTGAAGTCCGGAGGGGGGGGGAAGGCTTTGCTCCCCACCGCCAGCATTTAAAAGAGGTCCCCGGAGATTTCCCTATGGGCTTTCGTCTTGCGAAGCAAGCTCATAGGGAAAATCGTCTAGCGAAGCGTCGCAAAAACCGAAAAACCCTTTCGTCTTGCGGGTTTTTCGTCTTGCGAGGCATTCGTCTTGCAGGGCACCACTGTACATGCAGGCATAATATATTCTGGCGGCACACTTTAGCTCAACCTTGTCCTTAAGTCCTTGCTTGATAGCCGTAAGTGACAAGGAACTGCATGCTGGTGAGGACATTGGGCTGTCCTCCCAGTGCTTGGCTCAGAAGGTAAGCCAGTTGCCCTGGGAAGGACACCCTTTCCTCCTCTAGCCCACAGCAGGCTTCAGAACATTTCCTGTGGGCTAGTAATTTTTGTGGGCTTAGAAAAATGAATCTGCAAGATCTGCAGCTTGACAGCAAAAACATTTAAGGTCCATTGGACTTGAGAATGTATTTGGCAAGGAAGTTTAAACTGGGAGAAAGGAAGGGAATCTTCCTTGAGCCTTTGGTAGATTCAGCACAAGCTTTTCAAATATTTTCCCAGCAAGCTTAAGGTAGGAAAAGGGTGCTAAGTTCTTCACAGTATGTAGCCCTGCTATCAGTTAAATACATCTGAAGCAGCTTAAGCAGAGGCTAGGCCCAAAAGAGCTTTTGGGGAACAAACAGGCAGCTATTGGGCATTTCTATCTTTGGATGCCCTCTAAACACACACAGAATAACAAAAACTGACCGATACTCTTCATATTACTGGACCCAAATCTTTATTGAGCCCAATTTGTTAAACCAGAAGTGGAAGCAAGTAAGAAAAACAAACAATGATTGGCTTAAATTATTGCATATTATTCCATTTCTAAGAATGGTAAAAATTATAAATACATAATTTGTAGTAAAAGCCTTTTTGCCAAAAAAACATTTAGCACATTCTTTAAAGAACCACAAAGTTGTAGAAACAATGCTATAAAGACGTGGGGGGGAAGGGAGGTTTTCCTCCACTAGAACTAAAAAGTGCATAACCAACATCACGGTGCTATCTCTAAGGCAGGCAGGTGTTACTGTCGCCTGTGCAAAGCAGATTTTTCATTACAGTACTAAAAAAGCAGTTGAGAAGATCAGAGGGAGAGGAGGGGGGAGAAGGAGAAGGAGAAGGAGAAGGAGAAGGAGAAGGAGAAGGAGAAGGAGAAGGAGAAGAAGAAGAAGAAGAAGAAGAAGAAGAAGAAGAAGAAGAAGAAGAAGAAGAAGAAGAATGCATAGCACTCCAAGTCAGAGGTACTGAGTCTTGGCTTCTCAGGGCACTCAGGTCAGCATGTCCCAAAGGCAGCAGCAGCACAGCGCAGTCCAACACGCTGTCAGGCAGGTACTTTCGGCAGAGTTATCCCTTCGCTGCTCTTCCACAACATACACTGGGAAGAAGAGAAAAAAACACGTCAAGAGGAGCTGGAACCAGTTGTGATGCATCACCCACCATCACCCACCATCACCCACAACACAAGAAGAGGCCTGTGGCCAACTTAGACTTTATTTACACAACTGTTCTCCCATGGCTAATGATGCTCAGAGGGTCGTGGGGCACAGTTTTGCCCAACATGAATTTGACATGCTGCTTGCAGGTAACATGTGGAGAGAGATATATACACACACAGAGAAGCCTGGAAGGTTCTTGAATGTTCATCTTGCACATTTAAAAAAAATTAAGTATCTGACTCCTTTACTAATGTAGAAGGGTAAAAGTACCCCTGACCGTTAGGTCCAGTCTCAGACAACTCTGGGGTTGAGTACTCATCTCACTCTATAGGCTGTTTGTCCACAGACAGCTTCCGGGTCATGTGGCCAGCATGACTAAGCCACTTCTGGCAAACCAGAGCAGCGCAAGGAAACGCTGTTTACCTTCCCGCTGGAGCGGTACCTATTGATCTACTTGCACTTTGAAGTGCTTTTGAACTGCTAGGTGGGCAGGAGCTGGGACCAAATAATGGGAGCTCACCCCATCGCAGGGATTCAAACCGCCAACCTTCGGATCGGCAAGCCCAAGGCTCTGTGGTTTAGACCACAGCGCCACCCGCATCCCTAGAAAGGTGGTACTCTACCCAATTAAATAGCAGAAATTAACCCTTCTCTTGCGTTCTAGAATTCTAAGCAATGAAAGCAAAAGGTGCTGGGATAACTGATAGGCACCTGGGTATTCATAAAAACAGTTCTACTAAAACTAATACAAATAATAAACCATTTAACACAAAACTACCTGGACTTAGATTTTTTACTCTGTGTTGATCACCCTTTTGCGCTAAGGATCATTTCCCAAAAAACATTTCTGCCTTTGTCCTTGTAGGGCCTTCTTGAATTTGGCAAATGCCTGGAGGAAGGCGATCTCGATCACCGCAGGCTGAAACTAACCAAACAGGTTTGTCTTGAAATCTATCTGGACCTTGCTTTGTGTCGCTAGCCTGAATGGATGAGGAGAGTCTAGCAAATGCCGTTTGTGTTTGTCTGCACACAGAGAACACACTGTTTTGCTAGGCTCCAGTATCAGCCGACCCGACAATGGCTCCATTCTCGACACCCCCATTGCTTCTTGCCCACACGGCCACTGACACCTCAGTGTTACTGTAGGACATTCCTCTTAGTCCTCCTTGGGTGTGTGAAAGAATATCCACCCCCCTTCTCTCTCCCCATCTGTGAGTGGAAGCTATTTCACAACATCTTTAAACTTGGGACCAGTTATCTGAAGGATTTAATGTAGTGTATGCCCTCCTTCAGGTCCCCTGGGCAGAGAGGGTCTTTCCAAAGACAGCTCCTAGATTACAGAAAGAGCTTCCCAGGGAGGCTCATCCAGCAGCTATGTTTAATATCCTTTGGGTGCCAGGGGAAGAGCAAAGTACTTTTTACCCGCCTAGGCCAGGGGTCAGCAAACTAAAGCCTGGGGGCCGGATGCGCCCCCTGGCTTGTAAATCCAGCCCATGGACCCTGCTGCCCGCTCGGTCAGTCCCCGAGCGCTGGTGACGAATAGCCACACTGACTTCTGCAATACTGGCACGGCTTCTGGGAAGGCGTTGACGCTGCCGCGGCTTCGGATTGCTCCTGCAGCCAATCTGAAGCCTCGCTGCCTGCACACTGAGGTAGATCTGGCGTGGCCATGGACAGAGAGGTGGGCGGGCGGGCCTGGGCTGCGCCATGGGAATTGTGGGTCTTCAGCCGGAGCTTGGCACGCCTACTGGCCCTGTGCCTGGCGCCTGGCTTGGTGCTGGAGGGTGAGCTGCCCACCTGCGTGGCCTGCCTGCCGACCTGTCCTCGGATGACGGAGCGGCTGCCGCTCGTCAACAACGGTGGTGCAGAGACGTGCTCCTGAGCATGTGCAAAGTGCGTTCCTCCTCCAGGTCCGGAGGCAACTGCAGGAATGGCTTGCAGGGTATTTATATTTTTCAAAATATAATCCGGCCCCCCACAAGGTCAGTGGACCGGCCCCCTGATGAAAAAGTTTGCCGCCCCCTGCTCCTAGGCCTTTCAGAACTACATTGGGCAAGGAAAGGCAAAGGGGCAGGGGAGGGAGAACTCAAGCTACGCTGCACAACACGCAGCCAGGCTGGTGCCAACTGGGCAGGAGGGATGGCCCACTTCCACATAGACTGGTGTGCTCTGCCCCCCTCAACCTGAAGGAGTGTCATGGAAGAAGAGGACTTGGGATTCAAAGCTTCCCCCAGTCCATCCCAACATGCCTCTCCCCCCTCCCTCCTGCCAGAGGCCCAATGGCACAGGGGTTGGCACAGGGGTGGGCACAGGTGTTTGAGGCCTGCATGGGTGCATCACCCTGTCTACTAGGCTTTATTTCACCCGGGTTCAAGACCCAGTTTGCCCCCCCTCCATGCATTTGCAAAGGCACACACAGGCTGGGAGCCTCACTGGTGCCCCACAGGAGGCTTCACCCAGGACAAAAAACCTGGCTACTCCCCCCATAGCTACAGCTCTGCTACCCCCAACTGAGTTTGCCAGTTCATTGGGACCTGCAAGGGAGTCTCTGGGACAGGACTTTATCTGTGGTCACACTCAGACTATCAAACTCTTAAGTCAAGGGAGACTTGGCAGCCCCCACTCCCCACAACTAGGTAAAATGCCTCTTTTTCAGCAAGCTTTGACAATCTTAGCTGAGGAGTTCCACATTAGAAATGCAAATCATCTCGCAAAGAAGTACCATTTAAACTGCTGGATGGAATTTCCATATCGTAAATTAAAAGTGTTCACAATATGTTTATTATTATTTAATATCCACAATCAATGTATTTAATTAAATATATATCATTAAATACACAATAGTTTTAATATAGGTAAAGGTAAAGGTACCCCTGCCCATACGGGCCAGTCTTGACAGACTCTGGGGTTGTGCGCCCTTCTCACTTAAGAGGCCAGGGGCCAGCGCTGTCCGGAGACACTTCCGGGTCACATGGCCAGTGTGACATCGCTGCTCTGGCGAGCCAGAGCTGCACACGGAAACGCCGTTTACCTTCCCGCTGGTAAGCGGTCCCTATTTATCTACTTGCACCCGGAGGTGCTTTCGAACTGCTAGGTTGGCAGGCGCTGGGACAGAGCAGCGGGAGCGCACCCCGCAGCAGGGATTCGAACCGCCGACCTTTCGATCAGCAAGTCCTAGGCGCTGAGGCTTTAACCCACAGCGCCACCTGTGTCCCTCTGTTTTAATATAGTCCATTATTAAACAAATTTAATACAGAAACAAATGTTCGTGTTTTTGTTAACAACGTAGGACACAAAAATATTTTTTAAAGGCTTTAAAATGCTGCTTCTTGAATACTGCAGCCCACAGACCCATCCTTCTGGACCCTCCTGCTTTGACCATCTTTGCTATTTAGTTCCTCAGAGTTGGAATCGAAGAAAAGCTTTCATAAGGTCTCTCAGGAACTGCAAGGGCTGCAAAGACAATCAAACTCCACCCCCTCAGCCTTGATTTTAAACTGGG
Source organism: Podarcis melisellensis (assembly GCF_964234715.1). NCBI lineage: Eukaryota > Metazoa > Chordata > Lepidosauria > Squamata > Lacertidae > Podarcis > Podarcis melisellensis. Next base: position 87,598,674 of record NC_138539.1, read on the forward strand.
CTCTTGGCTTACGCCAACCAAGTGATTAGCATAGATAAGGTAACTGAGCAAGCATTCTCAGTGACTGCTTGGCTTCCTCTTATCTTAATAACTTTGAAGGCTAACCCCTTAGAAAGGTAAAACTTGAAAGCCTTGTTACCACCTCATTCACTCACCACAGCAAAAAGGGCCTCATAATTGTCCCCGGAGTGGTTTTGCACACTTCAAACAATTTTGGAAGCTGTCCTGGACATTGTGGGAAATTAATATTTATTAAATAAAATAATCTGAGTTTGGAAAAACTGCCAGCAGAAGCAAGCTTTGAGATATGGAAATACATTTACGGAACAGCTGTTTTCTCCCTAAAGATGAAGGAGGCCATCGCTTTCCAACTTCCTATGGTAAAATCCCCACCCCATATGGCACAACTGCTCACTATGGAGTGTGTGTGACGGCACACAAGCTGAATGAGGAGACTGGGGGCAACACAGCCACGAATGTGGGGAGAAGCACGAACGTGGGGAAGACGCACAGCCCTGGGCTTCTCAGTGCTTGCACTTGGGCAAAGAAAAGAGGGTGGGAATTAAAAATTGCAATTCTAGGGCAGCCCTTGTGCTGGAGCTCGTTTAAGTGCCTCTCTGACCAGAGGAAGAACAGGCACCCTGGACACTCTGGCCGCCTCTTGGCTCTTAGGGGAGAAAGAAGATAAAAATAGCCTCAAAGTGTGACTAACTAGTTCCACAATTAAACACCAACTCCATTTAGAAATAAGTAAGGGAGCATTCCGGATTGGAAAAAAGTATGTTGGGTGGGTCTACAGCATTTTGATCTTTGTAAAGTCAGCAGGGGGCGGGAAGGCAGTCAGGAGATTCAAACATTGCACCAAGACAATAACAGCTTAGAGAGATCTTTGATCTGAGGCCGGGAGGCTGAAGGATTCCTAGATACAACAGGCAGTAAAACTTCATTGCAGAACAGTTTCCACTGGGAGCATTTTGCAAGATCACACACTGGGGACAAAGGGGAGCTCCTGCTCTCTTCGCTCTCTGCCCAAGTGCTCTGCTGAAACCGTGTCACTCTGGGCTCAGAGACTATGCAAGCTGCCACTTTAAGTGTCGTGGAACCAGATGCAAACAAAAGTTTCACTCTCCTGTAAAGCAGGTGGAAAATATGAAAGGATTCAAGGAGCCCAGGGGTTACTGGGGGAGGGGGAGATCCTTGGGCCCCCTCCATGCTGCTGTGCCCAACTTGCGTTCATCCACAGCCATTGGCCATGCTTGCTGGTAAGGTAAAGGTCCAGTTGTGGCCGACTCTGGAGTTGCGGTGCTCATCTTGCTTTATTGGCCAAGGGAGCCAGCCTACAGCTTCCAGGTCATGTGGCCAGCATGACCAAGCCGCTTCTGGCGAACCAGAGGAGCGCACGGAAAAGCCGTTTACCTTCCCGCCAGAGCGGTGCCTATTTATCTACTTGCACTTTGACGTGCTTTCAAACTGCTAGGTTGGCAGGAGCAGCAGGGACCGAGCAACGGGAGCTCACCCCGTCGCAGGGATTCGAACCGCCGACCTTCTAATTGGCAAGTCCTAGGCTCTGTGGTTTAACCCACAGCGCCACCCGCATTGATTGCTGGAGCTGATGGCAACCAAAGCACGTGGGCCAAGTGACAGAAGGCAGTGGGAACTGCAAGATTTCCAGACTTTTTTTGTTTACTTCAAAATTCCTCAGGGTGCAAGTCAGCACTCCCAAATTCGCTATTTGCCCCACGAGATGAGGTGGGGGCTGGAGAAAGATACAGTAACCATCGGTTAGAGGTTCCTGAGAGGGAACAGTTTTTCTTAATCTGAGTGAACATTTAAGAAATTGCATCTTAAATATGAAACAAAAATGAAAGACCCACAAAAAAACATTTTGATAGGCTGCCCCCCCAGAGCCATTTCTCCCTTCTGTGCATTTCTTCTCCTTAGTCTTACCTTGCCGACCCCCCACTTACTACAGATAAACCTGGGTGTCACTGGCATACTGACTCTCATAGCTCGAATCTTTGGACGACCTCACTCCAATGGTTTCGAGACAATGTTGAGCACCTATGGTTGCCATGACAACTATGAAGCATTGATACTCTCTGGTTGAGACAGGAATGCTGAGGCCTCCCAGAGCCTTTACTACTAAAATCCTCAACATATTCCAGTCAGGTTAAGGGAGGAAGGGGAGGAAAGTGCACCATCGGAACCCACGATCCGCCACAAGTATCCATCACAAGGTAGGCAGGTGCCAAAGTAGACAAGGGATCCTGGAGAGCAAAGATGGGTTCCCTCTAGAAGACCACCAGCACCACTTGGCCCTTTGCTTTTGCTGAGCCAGAAAGAGTGGCCCACGTGTCCCAGCCCACGCAACCAACGCAAGCTGGTTACGCCTGGTGGGATGGGGTGGTCTTGGATAAAAGTATGTGCGAGCAAGATCTCATTATGGACTGGCCTGGCATTTAATAGCACCACCAGCTGACCTCAGAAGCTGGTAGAACTCAGGGATACTGTGGCTGAGGGCAAGTCCAGAAGACAGAACAGGCATCAAGTGTCTGATCTGCCCTTTCCTTCACCTGGAGCTCAACACCTGCTCTTGCCCCATTTTGACCTCTCCCCCCACCTAAAATCATTTATTCGGGTGCCTTCTTCTCCACCCTTCCCAATTGTTATCAGTTTATATACTGTTTAATTGCCAAAGTGGATTCTAAGCTGTTTACAAGCATAAAAACGAATGCAAAAAGAAACACAACATGGACTCTAAAATAATTGCACCAATTGCACTAAAATAAACATCCAGAGTTAAAATGTGTGACCATGACACACCTGTTCCAAACCATCTCACCACACCAATATATTAAAATAGTAGCAGAAGCCAACAAGTGAACTAATAAGTTGTTAAAATGCACAAAAGCAAGACTTCTGAGCACACACTTTGCTGGCCAAAAGTTGTTGATAGATCTTTCAAGGCCTCTCACCTGCAGCTAATTCTGCTCCAAAAACCCTGTCAAAAACTTAACACTTGCCGCACCCCTGAAATAAAAAGGCAGAGTGTGTGGCTCAGCCCCTGAAGCTGGAGGCAAGCGAAACGTGATCCTGTGCCAACAGTCACTGTAACAAGAGCTCCGCTCGCATGCTCCAAAAAAACTTGAGGACATTTGGAGAAGGAGAGCTGCTGCTTTGCATAGGTCAAAAATATATATTGCATAGATCGTTCCAACCATATTCTCCATCCGCTTTGTCCCTCTGGTCCATCTGCAAAGGTTCTTGCCCAGTGTCAAGCCCCTACCTGGTCCCCACCCCCTTTTAAAAATTGGCTAAACTATGGAATAGACTAAAGATCTTTCAACACAGCACCCCACCTATTGGGCCAGGCAGTTGTAATCTTCAAGACTGCTTAATTTGGGCTACAGGGAAACAGACCCTGGAAAGAGAAGGGGTAGGTTGGCAGGCAGAGGTAACTGAGGCAAAGATCATTTTGGGAGGCTGAAAAAGCCATAGGGTGAGCTGAAAGCAATAGAACTTCACTTTGTGCCTTCTGATTGGCTGTTTTTGGCCCTCATAAGAGAAGGAAGCAAGGTGGCAACTCAGCCAAGGCCTCAAATCTGGGTCATGTCAGGGTGCCTGGGCTCTGGACCCCTCCTGGTCCCATGCAGGCAGATGGGCCACTAGTCAGAAACAGGACTCAGCAAGTAGGTATTTTCATTGTTCTGGATCAATCAACAAGGGTTTTAATGGGATCATTTAACTGCAGAGTTGGAAGGGACCCCAAGGGTCATCTAGTTCAACTCCCTGCAATGCAAGAATCTCAACACATGGTCTCCCATCCAATTTGAAACCATAGCAGACTCTGCTTAGCTTTGCCAATGTGCCAGCAGTTTTGAGAATTCCGATTCGGAAAAGTGTAACTCCTCCAGAATTTTCTTGGACTGTAATGTTTTTTTCCCTTCTTATATAGAAGCAGCATGACATAATCCAAGAGTATGGGCAGCAGCATCCCAGCAATGGCTGCCGCCTGTGTGTGTTATGGTTATCACCAAAACCTCACCATGGACATGCCTGGGTCATGCAGGTGCATTTTTGCACAATGAACCCAACTCACATTATGGGCTGTTTTAGTTGAATTCTTATTCCCAGAACCATCTAGACTGGTGTGTGTTGGGATTTGTACGACCCTGTCAGAAGTGGTTACGGTATGCCCCTACCCTTTGCAGCTAGACTCCCTACTCCATCACAGGGCCAGGGTTTCAGGCTACGGAATAGCATTATTACAGCTTACCTTTTTATATCTCACTAGCATATTGCCCACCTATAACACTACTATGTGCCTTTCTCTGTATGGATGACTTTCCTAGGGAATGTGATGAAAGCCTTTTAAGCCCCCAACCCCAAAATACATGCAGCAGTGAGAGACTTGTGTCAGCAAGATGCACATCTGCCCCCACCGTGTATACCAGAAGGCAGAGATGTGCACAATGCCTACTGACTGCCCCAGTAGAGTGGGGGGGACCCTGAAACTTCTCACATTAGCCTGTAGTCCATCCTTCTCCCCTCCTGCCCACTCCCAGCTAGGTTCCCACAGTGTGCCAGCCTGGAAGGAAGGAAGAGCTGCAGAAGGGGAAACAGCATGTCAAGAGGGTTCAGCACCCTTCTACTTAGGGCAAATTGCAGCCCCCCACAAACACACTTTGGATGTTGTTGCAGCAGGTGCATGTCTGAAGATGCAGAGTCTGCTGCCGCCGCCATCCACCCTTGGCCCAGCACACGAAGCAAGCCTGGAGTCGGCCTCTCCCTTAAACTAATTGGGTTCTACATATTTTCCTCATGTTTCCTGGAGCCCAGAAACTGTAAGTAGCCCAGCTAGGAGAGAGAGCAGGCATATGGGGCAGCATGTGTAATAAGGTGCAAATAAGGTGCAGGAACCTATTGCAACACTCTCCCTGCGCAAAGGAGACCCCAGGGAACAGACAGAACTGAGAAAGGGATCTCTTTAACTATAGACCAAACACAAAGGAGGAGGCTTTTTGTCGGCTGGTGTCACTCCACTCCTGGCAGAAATGTGGAAAAAGGCTGAGGAACAAAAACTTTTCATTTGACTGAAGTTTGTGGTGCTGATGTGAAGCTACTAACACAAGATGCAGCAGTTGTAATAACTTCACTGATTATGTGCAGAATCTTGCAAGACTGTGAATTTCAGCTCACAACCTTGCTTGTAATTGTTCTTAACATCATTTTAATATCAACTGAAGACTCCTTAGTATTTAATATGTCTTAATATGATTGATGTTAGTATTTTGGGGGAGCAATCCTATAGCAAGATGAGTAGTAGCCCTGGGGATGAACAGAGTTCAGATCTGGTGTAACGTTACACCGGCTTGCTTTGTGCCAGCTTCTTGTGTACCTTAGGCTGGGTTTTAATTTGAGGCAGTTTCTACATCAAATGTGTTAAGCGATCTTTGTTTTGGCAATTGTTTAATTCTTCTGTGCTACTTTGGATTTAATATGGATTTTGATAACATTATGGTTATGTTTTAAACTTTGTTTTATTGAGATTGTATATTATCTAGAAAATTCAGGATGAGGCAGTCAAGAAATACTCATGAATATTTTTAATTATAAAAGTAACATATTTGTTCACTTTTTGGACCAGGCCCAAGGCAAAAACACTACCTCCACGAAAGTGGAAGGCACTCACCTCTGCATATCAGAAGGATCTCACCTCACCTGTGAGAATCCTGAGAACTGAAATTTGCAAGCCATGCAGCCCTTTGTAGCCAGGCCCAAAGCTCAGAACTACCACTCTAGAATCAGTTACTTTCCTAAAACCAATAAAGCAGATTCTTCCTAGAAACTTGCCGAGCCACTTATGGCAGTGGATATAGTTAAAAACTTCCTACCTGGAGTCCTAAAGGCAGAAAAAACACTTCTGAATCTGAACCACTGCCACGCCCACCACCTTGTAAGTTCATTATCTAATCAGCTGCAGAGAAAAGAGCGCTATGCTTAATCATCTCTGGGTGTTGAGACATACACCAGGTACCAGTCCACACAATGTAAACAATATTCACGGGTGTGGTTTTTTTTATTTAAAAAACTGCATTACCTTTGTCTTACTGCAGAGACCTTTATCTTGGGTACACACATTTGGTTTCTGCCCATACTGGATGATTAGCTAATGATTAACCTAAGAAAATTGATCTTTAGAAATGTTCCCTTGTACTGTGAAAAGTTAGATGCGCCTGGGAAGCTGGATCAGCTTAGCCAATGCAAGTAGCAAGAAAAGAGGCTCTTGGAACAAAACCATCGACTTACCTAAAACAGGAAATAGCCATTTGTCCGAATAAAATAAAAAATAAATTAATTCCCAAATTTATGGGGCAGCCTAATTATAGGACTGGCACTGAACATCCGCATTGTTTACCTGCAGGGGAAAGCTCCTGGGAAGGAACACGCAGATTACTCAGCCTTTTTACTCACCAAGCTCCTCCTTCCAAGCAAGGCAAGGCAATGTGCTCAATGGGGAGTCAAAGTTCCCCCTTAGCTATCAGAAAATAATAACATAAGCGGGTGGGGGGGTGGCAGATTAGTGTCTCCTCTATCAACAAACACCTGTTTAACAGGCACACACTCCATGGATTTTCTTTATGAATGCACAATTCCATTCTTGGGTCACTCTTGAACCTACCATGTGGGACTCCAATTGCCACTAGGAGATATGAAGCTGTGTTTTCTCCAGTACTGTCCAGGGTGCAAACTGCCTTGCTTCTGTACTGGTTGAAATTGCAGCAAAGTGGGGCCGTGTGCCCTATTTTACAGAGGACAGTCCTCTAACAGGAAGTGGGGGCTGCTCAAGTTCACTTTAAAATATATAAAATATATAAATATATTTAAAATATGTTCAAATATATAAAAGGATGTCACATAGAGGAGGGAGAAAGGTTGTTTTCTGCTGCTCCAGAGAAGCGGACACGGAGCAATGGATCCAAACTACAAGAAAGAAGATTCCACCTAAACATTAGGAAGAACTTCCTGACAGTAAGAGCTGTTCGACAGTGGAATTTGCTGCCAAGGAGTGTGGTGGAGTCTCCTTCTTTGAAGGTCTTTAAGCAGAGGCTTGACAACCATATGTCAGGAGTGCTCTGATGGTGTTTCCTGCTTGGCAGGGGGTTGATTCTATGATTCTAAATATAAAGGTAGAAAGGAAGAGCATGGACACGGGTGGCGCTATGGGTTAAACCACAGAGCCTAGGACTTGCCAATCAGAAGGTTGGCAGTTCAAATCCCCGCGACGGGGTGAGCTCCTGTTGCTCGGTCCCTGCTCCTGCCAACCTAGCAGTTTGAAAGCACATCAAAGTGCAAGTAGATAAATAGGTACTGCTCCGGCGAGAAGGTAAAACATTTCCATGCGCTGCTCTGGTTCGCCAGAAGCGGCTTAGTCATGCTGGCCACATGCTGTACGCCGGCTCCCTTGGCCAGTAAAGCAAGATGAGCACCGCAACCCAAGAGTCGTCCACGACTGAACCTAACGGTCAGGGGTCCCTTTACCTTTTGAAAGGAAGAGCAAGGCATTTGGCATATGGCACACACAGTTGCCCCCCAAATGATATTTGGGGCTGATTTATAAAGTTGGGGTAATAAATGTGAAACCCTTCCTTACACATATGTCCTGATTTCAGATGTTCTTAGGGTTGTTACCCCTATAGCTACAAATGGGTATTAAAGGGGGGGGGATCTTCTGTTAACTAGATGTTATCTTCAAACTATATCTTTTCCACCATTTCTTTTTTCTATTGAATCTGATCATGGTCTTCCAGATTACTTGTCTGAATTATCTATTGGTGCTAAAAGGAAAGCATCCACAGCTTTGAGCTTCCATGCTATGCCCACAGTGGTCTGGGTCACACAGCACAACTTGGTTTGTCTTAAACCATGGCTTAATCGTGACCATGCCTTGCCCAGGTCATGCGGCTTCTGCCACTTGCAAAGGTTTGTTCTTGTTTTTCTTCTGGCTGACTCAGGTCTATGGATGGATGGCAAGACCTACTATGGCTTCCTTCAGCTGCACCAGGAGGATGAGAAACCAAAAGGGCACGCAGAGGGCAGCGGAGAGGCATGTGCAATATTTAACCATAGTTTAAGAGAAAATGTGGCTGAATGAGGCAAATATATTTGAGGGGAAATACAATGAATTTATGCATTTGTAGCTACAGTTTATATTCCCCCTGGAATGTATAATTCTCCCAGGAACAGGTTTTTGAAAGATTTTTTAGACAGTTTCCTTTTTGAACTATAGCAAGAAAACCCATTATTTACTGGTTAATAAAGATACATATGTTACATACAAGCAACTTCCAATTTACACAGGGGATACATTCCAAGGCACCGCACATTTAAGTGAAATCATGTATATCTGAAACACCATTGAAGAAGCTTGCAAACACCCCGTTCCCCTTTTCTGACATTTCGGGGTCACTTCCAGGTTTGGTGCAATGCCCATGTTCCTGGTCGTGCACATATCGGACACGCATAAAATGACTGCTGCCTGCACTGTGTAAGATTTCTGTTTCCTCTAGCAGCCTAACAGATCAAACATTTATTGCATGAAATGTGCTGGGGATCACCCATGTCAACTTGGTTATTTCTGGTTTTGTAATGACTGATTATTTCAGCTGACTCGTTAAAGACAAAATGGCATGTACATTATTATAAGGAAAAACAAAATATACGACAAGAGTAGAGGTACTTCTCAATTATAAAAGCATCTTATTTGGCTTAGCGAGATAGAAAACTTACAAACACAGTGTGAATGTTGACAGAGCAACCTTACAAGTTGTTTTGTGCAAGATTCTACAAGAAAAAAGTCAACAATAGTAAACTACCCCTACATCTGTAAGTTGTCCAGCGCTAGATTGTCTTGGCCTAAAGTGGCAAAAACCAACCTGTTCCTCCAGCACAAAAACAGATCCAGGAAACAAGCAGCTCTGAACTTGTTCTTTCAGGGAGAGTGTAAATCTAGCACAATACTTTACATTACACATGTGTTTACACACACACACATTCTGGTATTTGTTAATATTTATTATTCAAATGATGTCTAGCTTTGGTGACAACTGCAGGGCTGTGCCACATATATGTTTGTGGTGTCCAATTACGAATTGCTATTAAAAATGTGATATTATCAATGTGCCACTGATGTGAATTGTGCATTAGTTCACATATTTTGGAAAAATAAATAGAAAGTGCAACTGCATGGGGGGTGGGGTGGGAAGAGAGGCAACTAGCCATTCTGTTTTTGCCCCTGTAACCCGGGTTCCAGGAGTCATGTGGCAAAGAGCTTTTCTATCTCAGTTTCTCACACCGATTGGTCTCTGTTTCTTGCTGGAAAAGGCAGAGTAGAGAACTAGGAGTCCTGAATTGCCAGCAATTGTTTTCCTTTAAGCTGGAGATCAATCCAGGATTGCATAATTCCTTCATTGCATAATCTGGTTGGAGCCAGTAAAAATGTTATACAGATTAGGTTACTGTTTCATGAAAATGAAAAATACAGCAGGTTGAAGGGGCAGGGGAGGAGAGACTGCAATCCCAGGTGTCTTAATCTCTCTGTGCCCGTTTGACCACACAAATGTCACTTAAAATGCAACCTGTATGAAGCCAACATGGAGTGCAGACAGCCAGAACCTTTTCCTTTCTAAGAAGAGATGCAAATGTTGTCGTTGTTTTAAAAAAACCACAGCCCACGTGCCTAATTAAACTAACTCTTCCAAGGCTGGATAAAAAACATGATGTGGCCTATTCCCATCTGGAAAGCAAGGATCATTGCAACTGCAAGCTTTCCCCATAAGTGTATTCTCATACAATGAAAGAATTGACCTGTTGAATTTATGTCTGCCATGTCCAGGAACTCTGTTTTCCCACAGCACCAATCCTAAATCAAACCCTAGGCTGCCATCCTATACCCTTTAAAGGCCCATTAAATACAAAAAAGACTTAATTCTGAGTTGATAGGTATGCCATGTGAATTCTCAATGAGTGCTTAAATTTCTCTACAAAATTTTCATATTTGCCTTTTTGGAGGTTGGGGGAATTATTTAAAATTCACCAAGACTTATTGTGCAGTAGTATTTAAAGAAAATATCTAGAGAGTACCTATTTTCAAATGAACCCACCACAGGAAAGAAGCAGCCTGGTTAACAGGAAAAAAGGAAAGGCAAGCTACAGCGAAGTAAGGCAGAAGTGGGAAAATTACGCTAAAGGACTGGGCGAAACAGAACCCACCCCAGGGATTCCTTTGGCCTGGTGTTCAAACAACTTACTTATCAATCATTCACTGGCTAACTCACTTAGGTTGACTCACTTCACAGAAATCACTTAGAAGGCCTGGAACCTGCACATTTTGCTCCATCCATTTCTCCTTAGGAGGGCTGGGAGCCTGCATTCTCTATGCAAGTTCAGAGTCCAGGACCTTTGCTCAGGGCATTAGAGAAGGAAATCCTGGGTGCCCTGGCACCAGTGAGAACCAATTTGGCAGCCACAGGATTATACAATGCCAAGACAACATTCCCCTTATTCACTGACTGCTTGTATGCATATTTAAAATTATTTTAATACAGAAGCACTATAAAATAACTTACATCATAGTAAATAAACTCAGTGTTCAATAGAATTTTATACTATATTTGTCCATTTTCTCTTACTTCAATATAAATTTAAAAACTAGAATTTCAGCTGTTTTGCATAACTTCTCCTAAAAACATCAACATAGTTCATTACTTCCCTAATTAGTTGCTGCATAAATTCAAAAAGTAAGAGATATGTAGGTTTTCGGGGGGGCGGGGGCGGGGTTGAGATCTGTTTTCAACTGATTTCAATTTACTTTGCAAATTTCCAAAACCTTTCATGAATTAACGTGCGTCCCTTTTGTGACTCATGGGGTGTCAAATAAAGGTGAAGCACTGGCCTCTGATACCTCATGAATCACAAGGTCTGTACATTTCAATTTACTTCTGTGCTGCTTTGCTATTCCAAGGCTGCTAAAATGACAAAGACATGACAATAACAGAGTAAAGATAATGAAATTAGGATTACTACCAAGCAAAACCATGACACTACCAGCAGACAATCAAAAGTGTAAATGGGACACCTATTCTCTTCTACCTGATCATATTTCTGCCACATCAATCTATTCTCATTGATTAAAACACAGAATAAAATAGGGCGATCCAAAAGATACCAAACCTGTTAAGCAATACAAAAGCATTTTAAGCACGACTATTCATCCTTAAGCACAACACCTTTAACTAGCCCCAATCCTGAACTGTTTTCTAAATTTAAAAAGTTGCTCTAACATCTACGACGAGAAACTGTTGTGCCAATATATTTGCAAACTTCACCCCAACTCCACCCCTTCTTTGTCACCGCAGGAAGATTATCTTCCTATGAATTATTGAACCTCTCATTTCCTTGCACTCAGTTTATAACCTGAGACTGCAATAAAATGAAAATGAGCTTTAAGGACATGTGGAACAGAGGTGCTTCAGAACGTGTTGCTGTAATAGCTAGCATTACAGATATAATTTTGTAATTAATAAACCCTGAAATACTTAATGCCACATAGATATAGAAAGGAAAAGAAGTCCATTCTGTCAGGTCCTGTGCAAGCGGTCATCCAGGCTGGGCCCTGGCCAAGGGCCCCAGGAGATCAAATGGGCCCCTCACTGGCTCTGTCGCAACTGAACTCTTTTCCTACTGGGCTATGGGTGGCCAATAAATACACTGGCAGCACCACTTGTGAATGGAAGATGGAATAGAGTGGTACTATTACTTCCCTTGATCTGGACACTATACTTCTGTTGATGCTGCCTAGAACAGCATTAGCCTTTTTTGCTGCTGCATCACATTGTTCACTCACATTAAGCTTGTGTTCCACCAAAACCCCTAGATTCTTTTCACTTGTACTGCTAGTAAGCCAGGTGTCCCCCATCTTACATTTGTGCCATTGGTCCTTCCTGCCTAAGTGTAGAATCTAACATTTGTCCCTAGTGAAATTCATTTTGTTAGTTTGGGCCCAGTTCGCCAATCAGTTACGGTCATTTTGAATGCTGGTTCTGTATTTGGCGATTTTGGCTACCTCTCCCAGTTTAGTGTCATCTGCAAATCTGATGAGCATCCCCTCAATTTCTATATCCAAGTTATTTATAAAGACATTGAACAACTGCAGGTATTGCCATTGGGCCACAGCTGGCAGATGACACAATGGACTTCAGGCATCTGGAACACAGGGAGGGTGTGGAGGTGGTAATTGAGGTGAGGGGACAGCAATACACAATATTAATACATCCCATCAATAATTGCCCACTAGTGTGGATGGGAAACACTGAGACAGTTTTCGATTGATAGCCCTCATGTGTGGATGAACATGCAACACACACACACACCCCGCTGGAAACACTGGAACTGTGCAAGCCATATCCACATTAACACTGCAGTGTGCGCACAGTCTATGGCTCTGTGCGCTGTCTGACTCTGCTTTTTTCACACATGCAGGCCAAGACCTGATACTGCAACTGGTATTTACACAGTAGCCTCCTCTGGGTTCTCTACACTCTTCTCCTGAACCTTTCTCCTTGCCTAGTTACCCGGGGTGGTGGTGGTGCAGCTGCAGGAATATGCGGCTTTCATTCTGGGAACTCTGAAGAGCACGTTGCTGTTTTTAGAAGGGAAGTAAACAGAGCCCGGCACAGATTTTTATAGTGGAACCTTAAGGACAGGACTGTCTCAGGTAAACATTCAGCTGCAGAGAAGGGAGAACTCAGGAGTCCAGACCTACAGACAGAATGTGCAGTATGGGGGAAGAAAGTGGGGCTGGAAGATGACAAGCAGAGCAGGCAGCCACCCACTGAAAAGAAAATGCTCATTTTTGCATTCAACACAGTGCCTGGGCACATTTTTTGATGCACTGCCCAAGTTCAGGCACTTTGTCGTGCCAGCAGCCACCTCCTACCTCCCCCCCCCAAAAAAAAAAATAGAGGGAAGATTGATGCAATGCCATCAACATACACAGCAGTAACAGAAACATAGCAGTGGGGGAAAGGATGTGATACAAACAAGCATGTTGCTCTCCCAGGTGTTGACAACCTGCATTTTGACAGCAGGAAAGACAGAGGGAGGAGAAGGGATAAATAAGGGCAGTTTGCACATGCAAGCAAATGCAATTACACATTCTTAGGCTTGGCATGAGGATTAGGTGATAAAAAGCCTGTGCACACACACTATACCTTTAAAGCTCATCATTTCCCCCAAAGAATTCTGGACACTGTAGTTTGCCCCTGAAGAGTTACAATTCCAAGCAACCCCTAACCAACGACATTGCCCAGAATTCCTTGAGGGAAAGGATGTGCTTTAAAGGTGTGCTGCGTTCTTGAGAAGGTGAGTTAAAACAGCTTTTTAAAGATGGAAGAAAGAATCAGACTTTTGCTCAGAGAAATAACTCTGAGAGATGTCTGGAAGAGCAGGACACATTCAGAAGACAGAAAAGAGTGGGAAAAGGCAGGACCATGTTCAAAGGACAAGAAGTTTATGCTGGATATGAATGAAAGGGTTCCATGGAGACAGAGTACAGAAAAAGTCAACAGCTTTGCCAGCAGAGTTTGAGATAGGTGTGAAAAGATCTGGGTGGGGACACAGGAAGCCAGTGGAGAAGGTTGCAGAAGTCAAGGTAATGCATGATGAGAGAGGAAGGAGTGTCTGGGTTAGAGAGGTAGCATTGGGCATCCTCAGCTCATCAGAGAAGAGACAATGTGGAGAACAGGAAGGAGCCCCAAGGACCCCCCCCCCGAGAAGGGAGGAGCCTTTTCTTCAAGCCTGACACATGAAGTGACAGTAATGGCTGCCTGGAATTTCACACAGGAGAGTGACTATTTACCTCTATATGCAAAACACCCTCAGTTGAGGGATGACACAACCCTGGAAGTCCCAATATTACGCAGCCTCCATTGTTTCAGGAAAGACTTGTGTAGCATTTGCAAGTCACATGAACTAATTTTAAAAGTTGCCTAACCTTCATATATTTAACTGCCTTATCTTCTATAATTTAATAGCCACTGAATCTGGGTTTGTTTTAAAGCAAAGAATCCCAGCCCATCCTCAAAAATACCCAAGGAACGTGGATTAGGCTGCTACTGTGGAAACGCCAATGCGTTTGCTCTTCGGCACTCTCTGCAGTGACCCCGACAGCCACATTTTGATCAACAGGTAAGGAAGTCATCCCAAATAGTGTGGCCAGTGCTGAAAATGGCCACACGCTGCCTGGGACTGACAGAGTTGCTGTCCAAGAGGCCTGGAGGGCACTGAGAAGGCGAAGGCTAGCCTAACCCGCTCATCCCTCCCCACCAGCACAACTTCACACTGTTTAGCAAGACTCTGGCAGCTATTTTTCAGGGGCTTCAGTTAGTGGTGGATCCTGGCAAATGCCTGACTATGCATAGGTCTCCTACAGACATCCCCACATCTGGCCATGATTTCCTCTCAAGGAACGTTTATTCCTGTTTGTGTCGACATCTATTGCCACAGGGCCTGAAGAAAACAGGAAGATACTGCAGTATCTCAAGACAGTACCTTCCAGTCCAGGACAGGTAACAACCATCAAAATAGGTGTCAATGGTACCTATTATAAAAGGGGCTGGAACTTAATTTACAGAAGGATAGCAAATTGCTACGGTCAGAAAGTCACACATTTTACCATGTAGCTACAGGTAAAGCGAAGCCAGTGGCCACCAACTTATTCTCCAATATGGAGAACCATAACAGAAATATCTTCCTCTTTCAAAAGAACAAACAAGATGGAGCAGAGCACATGTACCCTCCTCCCAAGTTCACGTTGTTACCAAGCCCCTTTATTCAGAGGACTGGAACATACATACACCTTGCTTCAGATCTGTAACAGGAGGGGAAAACCTTCATGAAAAACCATGAAGCAGCGCAGCTCCATGCGTACAGCGGACAATATTACCTGTATTCTTAGGTCCATCTGCATAGACTGGTCCCGGAGGTGGAGGAGCATTCTGCCATCCATAGGCTGGGTAGCCCTGGTAGCCTGGCTGTCCTACTGGATATGGCCCTGCGGGCTCTGGTGCATAGCCAGGGTAGGGACCAGGAACAGGTGGTCCACCTGGTTGATGGGTGTAAGGTGGGTATGGGGCAGTTGGGCCCGGGCCAGGATATGGCGGAGGGTTTTCGTAGTTCATGTAGAATGCCAAGTGTTTCCTAAGGACAGAGACAGATTTTACTTTGACTTACATAAGCAACATGCGTTACCATCAGCCATTTCAACAGCGACTTTTTTATACAAAATACTTAATCGTGATGTCCCTCACAAACTGATCTCCTACCATAAGGGTCTCTAAGTCAGTCTAGTCATAGGTTTTACACAGTAAATCTCCCCAAGCAGAGCTGTGGCTTAGGCATGCAAATGTCTAGAGAGACCCACAACATCAATGCATGATTGATGCCCAGGGTTATGCACACAGAAGAAGGCATGCCGAGGGTCTCTGCTTTTCTTTTTAAATTAGAGCAAATTCCTATCTACTAAGGTTGTAAAAACAGGGTTCAGAAAATATTCAGACCATGACTGACAAGGACTCATGTGTCCAGTGATCAGATGTAGTGCATGAATGCTTTCTACAGAATTCTGCAACCCTTCAATGACTTTGCAGAAAGTAAATACTGCTGTTTTGCTGATACATAGAAGTCACAGAATTAAGCTTTGTCAAGCACAGGATTTTGAGTATTGTGATAAAGCACAAAACTTACACACCCTAAACTATGCCCGACTCCAGGAGCCATTAGATCTGTGTTTTAAATGCTAGCACTCTTTCAGGAAATATTCCAGTTTGATCTCAAAGCAGCAACCCAAAGCTACACATAATTAAATCAACAAGTATACATCTTTATACAAATATACATACACACATCATGGACATGGGAAGATATGCCCCCCCCCCGCCGCCAATATAAATAAGTCAAATACTTCTTATGTTTTTCTAGTGGATGCAGAGATCAGCAAGGATCCAGAACAGGCAAAGGCAAACTCGGCCCTCGAGGTGTTTTGGGACTACAACTCCCATCATTCCTAGCTAACAGAACCAGTGGTCAGGGATGATGGGAATTGTAGTCCCAAAACATCTGGAGGGTCGAGTTTGCCTATGCCTGATCTAGAAGATGCTACCCTGAATCTCACCAGGATCATCCACACAGCTGTGAAGATGACTGCATACTATTTGAAAGCCTCCAAGCTCTGCAATATGTTCAGTTTGCAAATTATGAATAACTAAACTGTCAGCACAAGCATTTACATTTCATCTCATGGAGAAACACTATTTTGCCTGGTGGCTAACAGCCCTTGCTTGTGAACATTTCTGAACACTTGGGCATGATCCTTCGCATGTTTGCTTAGGACTAAACTCAGCTTTTTGATCAATGGGAATTGCTTTAAATATATTTATGAACAGGAATGCAGGTAAGCAAACAAGCACTATTTACATTCCAGGCCTCCACCCCCACATGACCAGCCCAGAAACAAACAAAATGCTTTCATCTAATTGTAGACGACAGCATCCCTACCAGAAAACAAGCAGAAATCGGTGTCTTGTCTCTAAGCAACAAAATTCTGCAGTACTGGTGGACTATGTTCCAAGGTTGTATAAGCCATCTCTTTCGTTACGTGAACCAGCATTTTTCCATTACAGCAAAGTTAGGATATTCCTGCCTGCTCAGAAAACTTGAGTTTCAAAATGGGAAACATTATAACTTAATCCAGCCTTCAGCTGACTGTCATTCTCAGCCCAGGACCCTCCCTCGTCCTCTCGCCTGTCAAGAGAGTCCAATGCGTCCTGGTTCATGCCTGTCGGACTGCAACTCCCCAGGGCACCATCTAGCCGGCCAGATCTACTCCCCTAAGATGAATGGCATCATGCACAGGGGCCAGGCGGCCTCCTGGAAAGCTGCTTTTTCCCTGCTCTTGCAAGGGCTCTGCGCCCTCTCTTAACGCAGCCTTGCAAATGGTCATCGTGTGCCTGGACTATGTGGGTATGGCTTTTGAGCAAACACCGAGCTGCGCTGCATGGATTTGGAACTGGACTTTGATAAGCGATCCAGGGCTGGGCGTGACTGTTTGTGCTGCAAGCAATGCAAACCTCAAGATCAAGAGGCTCTTAAGGCAGAAGCAGGCAAGCCGTTTTTAGTATTTCTCTGTGTGGCAGATGAGCACAGGAGGAAAGTGTTTAAGCAGAAGCTGCTTTTCTCTGATGGCAGGGTTCCTGCTTCACGCTAGCAGACGAAACCTTTGAACGATTGTTTGCACATCTAGTTTTGAAAGATAAAGGCTGCATTTCAGCTGGCTGAAATATTTACAAGCTGAAGTGATGTGGTCAGAAGCAAGAACCACTAAGTTCAGTGGCGCCCCCTCCCTCAACAGTATGTGCAGGACTGCAGGGACAACACATGTCTGATCAGAGATGGGGACCACCCCCCCCCCAATCTCCCCAGTCAAATTCCCCAAAGGCTGGCCACTAGATCACCTCTGCTACTCACTATTCTATTACCACCAGATGACCCTGATCAAAAGGCTATGTAAAGCTGCTTTTTTTGGGGGGGGGGGTATTTATTATATAGCTACATAGCGGATCAACATATCTGCTTTCATATTTTGGATTCCAGCTATGAGGGCTGTCAAAATGTGCTCCTGCACTTAGAAAATGTGCCACTAGACCCCTGTAAGGAGGGCATCTTCAGCCCCCCAAATCATTCTGCACCCCTCAGTTGCTGCTGTTTTTTTTAAAAAAACCCTCTTTTTTCACCTCTCTAGATAAAACAGTTGCCTTGAACCAGTTTTGTTCCTGATTAGCCTTAACACAACAAACCTGTTTACCATCCCAGATGCTAATCAGCTATTGAGCAGAGCTAATGATCCAAGGACAGACAGGGCAGGACAAGGCTGGCGCTAAGTTCTGAACAACAGATACCAGGCCCACACCAGCCCAGAACGCAGTAGATCCCTTTAGTAACCCAGCCTGCAGCCCTGTGTATCCACGTCACTCTTGTGACTATGTGATCTTTAAGTCTGATTATATCCAAAGCAGTCAGGCGTGTTTGTCCTGCTGCATGTCACAAAAGTGGCCACACAGCCTAAGGGAATCGCTATCTTCAGGCACCCTCAGCTGACAGGGACTGCGGGAGCCCATGCCGCTGAGACTGGCTCCCTACAGTTAGCTGCAAGGCAGCTTCACAACTACGCTGGGCCATTTCAGCATTCCCAGAAAAGTCACTGCCATTAAAAAAAGGGAGCAGGCAGCTTTCCAGGTCCTGTGTTTCTTATTAGACCTGATATAACTGTAGGGGTCTCAAAGGCCACTTGGCCCAGTGCCCCTTCTAAGGCATGGTCAACCTCCTGAAGGAACAAGTTGCAGGAGGGTACAGATCAAGTGGAATATCAGAGACAGAAGAACGGTTCTCCAGGGCCCCCTCCCCATTACTGTCCAAGAGTCACCAGAAGCCTCTTTTCTGCCTTCTCCACTAGTGAGCTTTGGCCTCCCACTTCTATGTGCTATAAGAGGCCTTCTAGGTGGCTTTGTTTACATGCTCTTTAGTTCAATATCTCGAGAGGATGTGCTTGTGTCATCCCCCAAGGTGCAATCCATGGTTCCTCTGCTTATTTACATGTCAACCTGGCTTAGCTAGTCATCAGTATGAGGTGATTTTTCCACATGCCTCCTGCTGGTGTTCGTGACACTTTGCTAATCTGATTTTCTCAAAAGCCCCAGAACCTGAAGCAATTGCCACACTCAACCACAAATCAATTCTGGCTATGTCCTTCCCAGGCAGAGAGACTTTAATCCATCCAACACCAATGCAGTGTAAAAGCAGCCTGATCCCCCACAAAGCAGACAGGCCAACTGAGTAGTGGCTTACACAAAAACAAAACAGGGGCACAATATTAAAGGAATGCTGTTGCTCTCCACTTGTACCGAGATCCCTGTAACAAATTAATATTAGGACTAGACAAGAGAGGCAGCCTGGCTGAAAGTGACAGAAATAATAACTGAGTCTGACCCTTTTCAAACAGGAACACTCTTCAGGAATATTTCACAAGAACTTCCAAGAGCAGCATTAGTCACAGACTCTATATGGGGCTGCAGCATCAAATTTATCTATTTATTTAAAATATTGATAGACCACCTAATGACAACAATACCAAGACAATGTACAATGAAACAATTCAATACAAGATATTTCAATGTGCTATTAAAAACAAGCCAATACATCACAATTGCAGTAGCCAAGAGGCCAGGGAGCGTTCAAGTAGACTGAAGTTGATTGATTGATTAACCATGAACAGGAGCTCATCCCAGTGTGGCATTTCCCCCTTCTCCCATCCATGTTGAGGAAGACTGCAAACCTGTGCCAAGGTGTTGTGTGTTGCGCATTTTGGGCATTTCTCCACTCTACCTCACTGGCTGGGGCAGGAAAGCTACACAGGCCATGTAACATGGCTGTTACAGGGAGACGGAGATCTTGGTAAGAAGCTGCCTGGTTCCATCTCTTGTCAGCTTGGCAGCAGGTAGCCTTAGTTCAGGGACAAGAGCATGGTCAATTCCCAGCATCTCCAGGTGGGGCCGAGACAGCTCCCTGCCGGAAACCCTGGAGCCCCACGGAGAGTCAGCTTGGACAACAGATGGACAATAGATAGACCTTCCTAGATTCATGAGCTGAGCTTTCTCTTCTCTTGCCTGAGGGCTCTCTAGAGAGGTCACAACTGGCATGAGATGTGAACCAGGGAATTTATTTCTCAACTCACCCTTGAGCTACTTTTATTATTAGCATTATTATTTATAAATTTTGTATTCTGCCCTTCACCCATAGCTTTCAGGGCAGTTCACAGCATAAAACTACAATATAAAAACACAAAAGACATAATAAAAACAAGAACAAAACCAACCAATAACCCCCCTTCCTCCACACATCTAAAAGGGCATAGACTGCAAATCAGCCAAAGGCCTGGTTGAAGAGGAATGTTTTCACCATGCAAACCTCCCTGGGGAGACTATTCTACACATGGGGAGCCACCACAGAGAAGGTCCGTTCTCATGTTGCCACCCTCAGGGCCTCTCGTGGAGGAGGCACAGGAAGAAGGGCCTCAGATGACCGCAAGGTCCAGGTAGGTAGGTGGTCCTTCAGGCATTGCACATTTTCTTCCAGAAATTTCAGCAACTAATATATGTCCAACACCATGAGAACTGCCGGCAGATACAAGACCAGGATCACAGCTTTTAGTTTTTGAAGCCTCCAGTCAAGCTTTTAAAATGGTCCTCATTGAATAAGGGAGTGGCTAAATGGGAAGTAGTTTGAGAGTAATAATGAGTTCCTGGCAAAAACAAATTTTGGCCCTCTTCCAGAAACATTCATGGTCAGCTATAGGGATTAAGCTGCAGGAAAAGGCACAGGAAGAAACAGAGTATGTGGCCAGCCACAAAGACAAGGATGGGGTGCTGCATTTTAGAAAACATCAATCACCTGCAGGTTTAAATCAAATCAAATTAAATCACGATTTAAATCACAATCACAATCACAATTTAAATTGCTAGTCAGCAAGACTTGATTTAAATTTTTTTTTTTACAGAAAGACTCATTCTTGCTGGTATAATCTTAATATACAACCAGATGAAGGTTTCATTTTTAGAATAATAAAATTTCATGAATAATAAATTTTCAAAGTAGTTTTTACAGTTATATCAAAAATTACAGATTTGGTTATACTGTTAGAAATACAGACAGGTAATTATGAAATTATTGTGAGGTTTAAAAAGTTACCGGTAACTGTTTCTGCTGTACTTTATTGGAAAGAGAAAAATAATCATTTCCTTAATAACAATTTAATCAATTTATTTAACTAAAACAATAACATTATAGCATATGCATCCATGTTTGTTAACTGATGTGGTTAAACGGGTTTTTAAAAAAACCTTAAGACTGTGTTTTAGCACACATGAAAAACTTAAAACAAATCCTTATTTCCTGATGAATAGCCTTTGGACTATAATGCAACTTAAATAGAAAACTATCTTTTGAAAGATTTTTCCTCCAAAAGCATTTTATTGTAAAAATCCAATATAAATTTTAAAAATCTGATTTTTTAATATATATATTTTAAAATCATTGATTTTAATCCACCCTGCTGTGAACACTACCAAGCACTTCATAAAACGTACAGACAATTTGCTGCTTTGTGAATGCCCATTATCAGGGCTGCTCTCTACACATACGTAAAATTTCTACCTCCCTTCCTTATCAAATTAAAAGCTGAAGAACAGAAATGCTTGTACAGTATACTTATGGCGTGCCGAGTTACTTTTATCTCTCCGTGTTTTATTTCCTTAAAACGTGTTGCAATTGAGCAGCTTAAGCGCAACCACTGACTCTCCTACACACGTCTTATATTTAGCAACTTATGGGAGTAGCATCTCCATTGACCAAAACGCATCCCAGGAAGAAGTGCTCTCCACAAGCCATGTCTTCCCTAACAACCTCATAGGATTTTTTGTTACTGGCATTAGTGCTGTGGAAAGGTAAAGGTAAAGGTACCCCTGCCCGTACGGACCAGTCTTGACAGACTCTGGGGTTGTGCGCCCATCTCACTTAAGAGGCCAGGGGCCAGCGCTGTCCAGAGACACTTCCGGGTCACATGGCCAACGTGACATCGCTGCTCTGGTGAGCCAGAGCTGCACACGGAAACGCCGTTTACCTTCCCGCTGGTAAGCGGTCCCTATTTATCTACTTGCACCCGGAGGTGCTTTCGAACTGCTAGGTTGGCAGGCGCTGGGACCGAGCAGCGGGAGCGCACCCCGCAGCAGGGATTCGAACCGCCGACCTTTCGATCGGCAAGTCCTAGGCGCTGAGGCTTTAACCCACAGCGCCACCTGTGGAAAGATGCTGCCACTTAATTCAGCAGCCACTGGATCCCAACATTGCCTGCCCCATTTAATTTGAACTGAAACTAAGTCACCCTGCTTTATACAACAGCGGGATTCAGGTATTGCCTCAACTAATAAACTAGTTTTGCCAGAGCAATACTTTATTATATTCAAACCATCCTTCACTGGTTAAGATCCTAGGCACTTTACCTTTAAAAAAACAAACCTAAAACCTGTGCGAAGAGATGCGTTTTAGGATGCTATTGAGAACTCAATAAGGAGAGCCTCCAAGAGGACATTCCACAGGCAGGTGACCACAGTGAGATTTCCCAGCTGGCAAGATCCACAGCTGTGCTCCATCTGTGCCATTTTCCCCATCCATCCACATTTCATCATTAGTTGGGGGTGGGGCTGAACTACAACTCCCATCACGCCTAGCTAGCAAGGCCAGAGCTCAGGGATGATGGGAGTTGTAGTCCAACAACATCTGGGGACCCATAGGTTGAGAAAGGCTGGAATGAAAATAAAAGTGGTGCCTCTAAACAGTGATAGGTCGTCTTTCCCACACCATTTGTTCTCAACGGCAAGCATTCCCCATTCCCATTAGAAAGTATGAATTTCTGCTGAGTTTTCCTCTTGAGCTTCCAAGGCGTGGTGTCCTGTTAGCTCCCTTTAACCACCTGCTAGTATTAGTGGAAAAGAGGGAGGCATCCAGGGCATGTTTAAACCCAAGCACATGCAGAGTGCCTTTCTCTTGGCATTTGGTAACTACAACACAAGGAATCCCAGATGCCTGTTATTATTCTGTAGGGAAGACAAGAGCACTGCTCTAACAGCAGAAAATTGGAGAGGCAGCCCCGTGAAAGGACAAAGTGGAAAGATAATCACAATCAATATAAAATTAAGTGTGAACTCCCCGCCCCCCAGTGCCCACACTGCTACCAGGCAGACTTATTTGAGTACTAGTCCCACCTACTAGGACTTGCTTCCAAGTAGCAATGCGTAAGGTCAGGCTGTGGGAGGGGAAGGAATGGGAATGAGGCAAGAGAGGAGAAGCACAAAATATGGGAAAGGAAGCAAGAGAGGTGTAAGAGAGCCAGAAACTAAACTGGGAGAAAAAGAGGAGGAATGGCTACAATGCTACACACACTGACGTGTTACTTCAGAGTCAATGTGCAACAGGAAAAGTCTTGAGGGCTTACCTAATACAAGGGGATGTCAGAGATAGGAGCAGCCGTCGCTGCTGCGATCTATGTGTTCAGGGAGGCAAGGAAGAGAATTGCTGCTACCCAGTCATGGGAGAACTAAAATCCTAGATTTGTCTAATGTTTTCTATAGGCGTTTCCTATCTCTATGGTGTGGGGGAGAGAAAGGAGTTGAAAAGAACTTGGGCAATGGAGACATGGAGCTGAAGAGGTCGCTTGAAAACAAGCCCCCCACCCCCAAGGAAAATGGGGGTCAGAGGAGAGAGAGGAAATTGACCTGTTCAGGCCTGTAAGAGTTTAAACAGAATATTCTGGAGGGAGGGAGGGATTTGAGTTGGGTGTGTCATAAGTTAAGGACTCCCCTACTGACACTATGGACAGCTGCGATTCCAAGATGACTCCCAGGGGCACAGTTACCCCATTCAGAACCAGCGAATCCCCCACACCTGCCTGTCTTGTCGGGATTCAACCTCAATCTGTTGACCACCATGCAACCCCCCAAAAAAGCATCCAGACACCCACATTGACTGCCTTCCTGGTTCTGATTTAAATGATAGGTAGAGCTGGGTATCATCTGCATATTGGTGAAAACCCAGCCTCCCTGATGATCTCTCCCAGCTGTTTCATATAGATGTTAAAAGGCATCTATATGAAGAGGGAGAGGATGGAGCCCTGAGGCACCCCACAAGTGAGCACCTAGGGGTCCAAGCACTCACCCCCCACTACTTTTTGGGCATGACGCAGGAGGATGGAGCGGAACCATTGCATAACAGTGTCCCCAACTCCCAGCCCTTCTAGACGGTCCAGAAAGATACCATGGTTGACGGTATCGAAAGTCGCTGAGAGATTCAGAAGAAGCAGGAAATAGCTTTCACCCCTATCCCTAACCCACCAGAGATCAGCCTGGTGTCTGCCAGATGTTTTGGAGTACCACTCCCACCAGTCTCAGCCAGCACGGCCAGTGGTAAGCAACGATGGGAGCGGAAGCCCAAAATGTCCTCAGTTACCTTGCTGGGGAAGCACTGGGGCTAGCCCTGGATGGCCACCTGCCTGCAGGCCTTTGACCACTGTGCAACCCTAATCCCCCTGTGGCATCCATTACACATCAACGGCTGTGAGGGAAAGTCAACTTGGTTGGGAAGCCAACCTCACAAAGGCTCTAAGGAGAAAAGAGGCAGTGAGTCTAACCCAGAGCTAAGGGGAAACCACAACACAGGGCTTCTCCAATTCACTGCCATTTATTACATGCATAGACCAGGGATGGGAACCTTCAGTGGATAGCTTAAGCATGGCTACTAGCCCGCTGGACCCACACCAGGCCATGCCCCTCACCAGACCTGCCTGAGTGCTTTTGCAGGGCTACAATAGGCCATTGCACTGTGATACTGCCTGCTTGCTTGCCTGCACAGAGAGGCAGATATCAATACCCAATGTAGCCCGCTGTACAACAGTAAGAGCAGCATCCATTGCTGAAGTCGCTTTCACATTAGATCTTCCCTAGCATCAGGAGGTCCCTGGAAGGTTATCCATGAAGGAATGTAGCCAACAACAGTTCCCAGTTGATGTCTGAATTTATGAACTATGGTTTGTTTAAACTCTGATTAGTAAGAATAATCCAGGATCTGAAACCTCAGCCTAGGCTTGGTTGAAACCACGCTTCACAACTAGGCCTGGGCGATGTATCAGTACTGTTCATTGGTATGAGGGCCAGACCGCAATGGCAGTTTCACCCAGCAGTACATTGCAAGTGCTGCCATTGCTACTGTCCTTCTGCCACCATTGCCCAGCACACCGAAGCAGAAACAAGCTGCAGCTGGGTGCTGGAGGCAGAGGGACTCAAGAGCAATGGTGATTTCACTTGCAATATACCACCGGGTGAAACTGACACCTCACTCTGGCCCTCCTACCAGCGAGGGAAGAACAAGCTACATCGGCTGGGCCGGGCAGGCAGCTCATTTAAATTCCTCTGTTGAGGGGTGCACAGCTGCCTGCCCCTCAATGGAGAAGTCTAACAGAGCCCCTCACCTCCAGCTCAAGTAAAGCAGAGATGGGGGGGGGGGCTCAGTTAGTCTTTCCCCCCATCTGTGCCAAGGGGTGGCGGCTGAGGCAAGCCCACATGCGCTTGTCTCATCCGCCACCACCTTGGCATGGGAGTGTGTTGGGCGGGCTACCTCTTTCTCTCTGCCTGCCCCGCCAAGCAAAGGTGGAGGCATCTTTGCAAACAGAGCCTGACGGACTCTGTGCTTGGCTACCACAGCCTGGCTGGCTCCCTCTGACCCCAACATCTTGTGGGAGGAAGAAGGTGTGCTGACCTCAGCTCCTGGCCAATACAGCTTGTTCCACTTTCTGTTTCAACACTGCAGTGTATTACTGCCAGATCACGATGTTGGGCTGGTGATACACATCGCAATGTTGAAAAGCTGACGTTGCCCAGCCCTATTCCCCACATTACCAGGTAATACCCCCAGCACTGCTGGACTAGACGGGCTGTGCCTCTGGACGGGTTCCACAAGGCCTATGGGATTCAGGTTACAGTAAGCAAGTTCTAAGTCATTTGTTCAAGCCCATTAGAGTCAAGAGTCACATATAACATTAGTGTTATATATTATGTTGAATAGGTGGCAGCATCATTCATTCCCTGCACACACATTAATATTTGAAGTCTTATGCCATGAAGACAGAACTATATCCATCATGAACACTCAGCCGTTTTCCTTTTTCAAGTCAGCCAAGATTCTTTTTCTTCTTACAGTATTTCCCAAGGCTTAACTTTCCAAACTCAAGTATCTTTTGCACTTTTCCAGGAAGCATTTCATATTGCCTCCATGCTGGGCCTCAATCTTTAGTTTTGTGCACAACAGGAAACTTCTTAGTCATTCAGAATTCTCCTGAAAATAAGATGACCTCACTTGCTTACAGTGGTAATCTGATCAGACTTCGGTTCTGTGTCATTTCAGCAGCTATCAACCTGCAGATAAGCATATTGCTAAGGAGATTCTGAAGAGTAAGCTGAAAGAGGACCCAAATAAAACTACGGAACCACCAAACCTTCTTCAGGCAGTTCAAAGGAAACATGGGCTGGGGCAGCCGTGCCAGGAGACCTTCCCACATTCAACAGGAAGGTTTGCAAAGGGGGATTCTAAATGAATTCAGTCTTCATGTACTGGCAAACCCCTTGCCTTATCAGTCTAAACACACCTAGCAGCCTCCCCCAGACCCTCCTATTCCAGGTGGGGTGGGAGGGGACTTTGAAGGCAGGTCTAGCACACTCCCTACCTCAATGCCCCTACACACTCCCCACCCCCACATGATGGTTGAATGCCCAACTAGGGCTCTAGCCATACTGCACTTATATTGCTTTCATACACTTTTGCTCCAATTCTGAAAGTCACCAGGGCACATTTTGGTGCCCAAGGTGGAAAAAACACCACATATCTCAATTGCACCAGCAGCCACTGCATAAATATCAAGTGAACACCTTTCATGGATAGTAGGTCTGCTTTATTTTGTTCCTGCTGTTTTATACTGTTTTATTTTATATATTGCTGAATTTACTATTTTTATCCATGGCCTTATTTCATATTCCATGTGGTTTTAAATGTGTTATTTAACTGCTGTAATTTGATTGTTTTATCTTACCAGACAGAAAGCAAAACGGCTAAAAAGCAAGACAGAAAGCAAAACGGCAATAAATGTTGGAAATAAGTAATGTCTCCTGCACAAACTTTTTGAAATGAACTGGAGAAACTGGAAGGAAGGGAAGAGGAAGCACTCTGCCCCTTCAGAAGGGGAAGGCTCACAGTGTGACAACTGTGGCATGTGATAATGCAACCCAGCAATGTGCATCTCGACTCAATTACAGTGGAAAAGTTTCAGTGCAGCTGCCTACAAAAACCTTTAACTGGGTTAAGAGAGGCAGGACTGGAGCACTCATAGATTACTCACACAATTACTGCAAATCATGGAAGCACCTAAAACACTCTATTTAACAAGTGAGCATCTTCCACATGGCCATGACGTATGCAGGGTATTGTTTTCCTTTGCATACAAGGTGAAAATTCAGGAAGTGAAACCTTACTCAGGAGTTAATGGGAAAGAAGGTGTCAGACAATCTTGATCAATCAGAAACTGTATGTGACGTCAAAGCTAATGTGAAACTGCCTACAGAGAGCCAGTGTGCTGCTGTGGTGAGAGTGCTGGCCTAGGGCCTGGGAGACCAGGCTCTGAATCCTCACTGGGTGACCACCTCTCAGCCTAACCTCCCGCACAGGGATAAAATGGGGTGAGGGAGAACTATGCACTTCAGCTCATCAGAAGAAAGGTGGGATATAAACAAAATAAAATGAATTTCAAGAGAATGTGGGGAGGAAAAATAAACAAACTACAGCCCAATACCAGAAAAGGAATGGAGATAGAGGAGCAAAGGCAAAATGGCCTTTAAGACAAGAACCTGCCTCTATTCTATGGGCTACATATTTGCAACAAGCTTCATACTTTCAGACAGGTCATATAATCATGATAATGAATCGGGATCAGCATGGACTGCCCTATGGTAGATTATAAGACATTCTTGAAATGTTAATTTGTTGCTACAAAAAAATCGCCCTACTGCTGCCAAGTTAGCAAGACATCAATTCATATGCTGCAGTCAGAGGTCTAGTTTGAAGAAAACTCTATGCATTTTTTCCAACCCAGAGACCTCAGGGCAACATATAGGTTTCCAAGTCCTCCTCTTCCTCTCAGCCCAAACTCCCATGCGAGGACTGAGAGGGCTTGACCAGGCCAAGATGACCCAGGGAGCTTCATAGCAGAGCTATAATGTGGGGACAGATTTTCTCCCCACCCGTCCCTTTAAAATACCCCAGCTTAAGGCGAGCACTGGCTAAGAGCTGCATGTCAGGGACCCACCTGCCAGCCTGCTTGGAGTAGCCTCGCCCCCCTTTGCCAGCGTCTCCTAAGCCCCTAAGGAACAAAGGCGGGGGCGGGCTAGGGTCGCCCGGCTGAGCCCAGGAGACCCAGGGGAGATGCACCTGCCGGGAAACGGGGCGCCCGGCTCGGTCAGGGGGCGGCGTCCGCCTCCCCGTCGCGGGCCTGCGCCAAGGCGCGCCCCCCAAACCCGCCCACCTTCCCGAAAAGGCGCCCGGAGCAGGGCTCGCCCGGCGCCCGCCAGCCCCGTCCAACCCTCGGCTTGGCGGAGCGCGGCTGCCCTCCAGGAGGCTCCGCCGCCGCCGCCCCCAGCGCCCGCCCGCCCGGGGAGCCCGAGGCAGTGGCGTAGCGTGGGGGTGCAGGGGGGGCCGGCCGCACCATCTGGGGGTTAGGGTTAGGGGGCGCAAATCCACGGGTTAGGGGGCGCAAATTACTTGCCTTGCCCCGGGTGCTGACAAGCCACGCTACGCCACTGGTCCGAGGGCCAGGGACGCCGAGGGTCTCCAAGAGCCGCGCCCCGAGCAGAGCAGCCAGCCAGCCGCGCCCGCGCGCGTCCCCCCGCGCCTCCCCGACGCCGCCATACCTGCCCCGCGCAAAGGCTCGTCCGCCGCCCGCTCTCCTCGCGGCCGCCTCCGGATGCTGCTGCTGCTGCTGCTGCTTCGCTCGACGGCAAGTGGGCGCGCGATGGGCAGCAGCGCCTCTAGAGCCGCAGAGTCTGTGCGCGCCGCCGCGAAGTCACCCGACCGCCCAGGAGGGCGGGGCTGCTGCTGCGTCACGCCAGGCGCGCGGCCGCCGCCGCGAGCACGCGCAGAAGAGCAACCCTGCGCGCGGACTGGTCGCTCTGGTCCTCGCTTTCGGAAGAAAAAGTTGCTCGCTCGCGCCGCGCCAGATTTGCCAATATTGCAAAGAAATACATCGGAAAGCAAAAGGAAGTGACTTCGAACAGTGCTTGATTTATAACTCAGAGCACAACAACTTTAGAACATGATCATGGGGCAGCCAGAAAGTAGAAAACAACGCAGCTACATCAGAACATGAATCACTCCCAAAATATAACTGTAATCGAGCCTCTTTGGTGTTATACAAACTCAGTGAAGCTTGTGAACTTTCTTTTGCGGGGTGATCTCATTGATATTAGGTTTAATTCGAGGCAAGCAAGCTCATTTTATCACCCATATGCGGCAGATAAAAATATTTTATACTATACTATACTATACCATCCTGAAATGTTTAACTGTTTCTTGGATTGTCCTTGAACCTTCCCACCACACTTGCCATCCTCTCCTGCCACACCCCTTGAGAACCACTGCATTATTGAGTTTGAAGGGGTCCCAAGGGTCATCTAGTCCAACTCCCTGGAATTCCGCCCCCCCCCCTCCAGTGCCCCAGTTTTCCAGGGACAGTCCCGGAATTCTAGAAACCATCCTGCTTTCTGATTTGATTCCTAGTTTTCCTTTTTCCTCACCTCCATGTCTTGGAGAACAATTAAAAGGGGTGTGGGCGCAAAAACAGAGTCCATTTAACCTGAAAATAAAATAACTGCACCAAATGAAGGAAACAGTCACCCTGGCATAGGACGTCCTTCCTATAATTTTGAAAGGAAAAGCTCACCAATCCATTTTAAATCCTTTAACTGCAATGCTTCAGCAGCCAGCCATTTCCTAAGAAACACAGGGAGCATTGATTCCTTTGTTGTAAATGGAGTCTTACACTGCAAGCCTTTACATGTCTACTCAGAAGTAAGTCTCACTGGATTCCATAACTGTGCAGCCTTACACTGCAATCCTGAGCATTTTTACTCAGAACTAAGTCCAACTGAGTTCAATAAGATTTACTCTCTGATATTTTATTGGTCCTTCTCACAGTTTCCATTCATTATCATCATCATCATCATCATCTCATCCTGCCTTTTTCCCTGACAGTGACTCAAGTCAGCTTACAGCTAAACTCTTATTTCATTCCATTTATTTGTTGAAGGTGTAATACATGATCCCTTCTCTTGAAAATTTTTTCCTTACAACAACCCTGTGAGGTAGGTGAAGTTGAGAGGTTGTCATTGGCTCAAGGTGATCAGTGTTGATGTGTATATGATGTCTATGTGTGCAGTGAGATCAAACGCAGAAGAAGCTCCCTGATGGAGAATAGGGTGTCCCTATTTTCATCAGAGAAATGTGGAGGGTAGGGCAATATAGGAATCAATGAGACATGCCACACTGGGTTCTTAGCATGCAGTGGGATCCTGGTGGCACCAGGTCCAGGTTGTGGGCTGACAACATGCTTTGGGGACCCTAGTCAGTAGAGTATGAGGCTCTTAATCTCAGGGGTGTGTGTGTTTGTGTGTGTGTGCACGTGCAAAAGTGGGCTGATCTCCTGCACAAAGTGTGTAGGAAGAGGGGATTTATGCAACTTTGAAAAGTGAACAAGCCTTGTCCTCTTCTACGTCCTGCCACCCAAGTTGGAGAGCTCCCAATCTCCGTGTCCTCAGTTAGCCCTGTAAAGCAGGGGGGGGCTGGACCCCATGGCACTGCCCAGCGGGAATGGGCAGAGGTGCTGCCTCTGCCTGCTTACTTTCTGGATGGCACAGCAGGGAGGACCCCACTCACTCCGCCAGCACTTGGGAGGGGGGCTGCAGGCTTGCTGTCACTTCCTCCTCTCCTTCCCCTGACCTGTGTTGCAGATATTAATATTGTGCAGTTTGAAATGACTGGAAGCATAGGAACTGACTCCTTTTGGAATAAATCATTGTCCGGACTCATGAAAATATTATCCAAACTTTTACTGATAGAACTCTTTAAAATAAAACAGAATACATCAAATGATATGTCTAAAATATCCATACAATATCTTGCGCTGTCCAGCATTAGGCTCAGCATCTTACAAAACATGAAATAATCCAAACAGCAAAGGTCTCTCTCCACAGACTGCTAGCTCTCCCTTAAGGATAGCTTCTTTTACATCTTCACTCCATTGAGTTTGGGAGACAAAGACTCAAAGGCAACTCCATTCAAAATGGAGATTTTGTAACCCAATACCTCTCGCATGATCTAAAGTTACAACACTCAGAGAACAACAACCAGTTAGTTAATCATTAACTTAGCAAGAGCTTCAAGTGCCCCATGGAAAAAACCCATGTTAAACCTCTGCAATATACCTTTAGCCGTTATTCATTTCTGTGTCAGTTAAAACCATTACACTTAAGACCCTGCCACTCTGGGTAGGGATTTGGTGAGAGGTGGCAGATGCGCAAAGGCTTCGGCTCACTTGCCCAGAGAGGTAAGGTGAGGGAGCAAGAGACTCCCAGTGGCATGGAGGGAGGGGCAAATGCTTCATACAGGCTGCCCTGCCTATCAGCCTGAAGCAGAGGACTAGGGGAGTGACTAGAGGGGACCAGCGATTTACGGGGTGTGGCGCAACCCACAAGGCAGGAGCCAGTTGAGGAGGGGGAGGCAGGGCAGTCTAAGGCAGAGAAAGGTGTGCAGGGGTGGAGTGATGGGAGGCACCAGCTGGGGAACCCGCAAGGGAAGAAGACTCAGAGCCAGAGGAGTGGTCAGAGAGAGAAGACTGGGGGGAGGAGGTGTCGGAAGCTGAAGATGTAACAAGGCTTAGTGACCAGGAATAACCTGCGGCAGAGAGCAGTTTAGGATCAGAGGCTGAGGCAGAGGCTGGAGAGGAGGGGGGCCTAAAGGCAGAAATGAGTCGGGCTGGTGAGGAAGCCAGGGGATCTCCCACTCCTGCTGTGACCAGCTGCCCTCCTGCTGGTCTCCCAGAACCTGTAGAGGAATGAAGAGGGCAGAGCAGAGACAGACAAGGCGCCAGGAATCTCAGATTGCGTGGGAAGGACCCAGGGGAAGGAGAAGACAGGGAGCTGTGGAAAGGCAGGGGACCTTCAGTCTCACAGCTGCCTCATTGGGGCAAGATCTCTTGGGAAGAGTTGCTGTGCTCACTAGGCCTGAGCTGGTTTGTTTCTTTGAATAAAGAGTAACTTCAATGACACCTTTTGAGTTATTCCTGCCCTGCTCCCGACTCCTGCCCTGCAGCAGGGTGTGGCGCAGGAAGAAAAGACCACTGTCTCTTAGAACCAGGAGGGTCTTGAAGAGGAAAGAGCAGTGGCAATTTCTGTGCAGCAGGAGTCTCAGGTTCTGGGCATGCAACCTGTCAGAGAAGGGTATATAAGCTGGAAGAGATTGCTGCAATTCCTTCATAGGGCCCAGACCTGTGGACAGCTGCCCAGAGGCTCAAAGCATGTGTGTGAGCACTGCAGAAACTGTTGTGTTTCTCTTCCTGATAATGAGTTAACTATCAGGCAGGTGCTTCTTCCTTACGGACCGTGACAACAGCAACACAAAGTTTGGATCATCCTGAATCTTGAAGGCTGGCTGTGTTTTCAGTTCTTGTATTGTTGTGGAATGTTTGGATTTGGTAGATTAAATGGGAGCTGAATCATATTTCTCCCCCATCATTGGACTGTTGATGTGTTTATTTCTGCAGCACAGATGGTTCGAGTAGCAAGCAAGTTTCCTCTAATCAAAGAGTGTTACAAAAAAGCTGCCAAAACATGAAAAAAGGTGCAGGAGGCAGCGTTTGGGTGGGTATTTAGGGCTCAAATCACAGGATTCTTTAGGACTACAACACTTGAGACGCTGTTTGATAACCTGTTCCTATCTTGGGTGTTGCAAACTTCTGCAAGCTGCACCTGCAGAAATTTCCTCTTCTGGATAACTATTGAAGGTACAGGATGTTGGCCCTCTTTTGCATCTTGTCACACAGCCAATGGCAGCAGGCAAATTCATAACTTCAAGACCACTGGGATATCTCAGTAGCTTCACCTCCATCTTGGCTGGATTAAAATTTAGCTTGTGTGCCCACTTCCAGGCACTACTTTTTGCAAAACAGGTAGAAATCAGCACTTGAGGTCTTTCCCCAACATTCATCCATTTATGTTTAAAATTATGCAATGCTATGTCATAAAAAATATCAAAGCAGTTTACAATAATTTATATACATAATAAAAACACACTACAAATTTAAAATGAGAGACCACCAACGAACTATTATGGAAAGATGCATTTTTAATTTCCTGCATGGAGCTGGCAGAATAAAAAAAGTTTTCAGCAGGTGTTGAAAAGTTCAAACAGAAGGCACCTGCTAAATCTCTATTGGCACAACATTCCACAAGACTGGGGTGATGACACAAAAGGCTCTATTTCGTGTTGATGTCAAATGAGCCTCACCAATTCAGAGGACAACCAGCAACACTCCTGCAGATGATCTCAGAGACTGAGCTGGGATATGAGAGTTTAGATCAGCCTTTCTCTGCCTTAAGTCCCTAGATGTTGATGGATTACAACTCCCAGGCTTCATTATATTATATTACAACATTGTTAGGCAGGACTATGCACTCTCCAAAAAGCGCTCCCATTTTTTCCTGCTTGGTTTCAGGTGGTTGTGGAGAGAGGAAATGGCCACAAGGTGGCAGTGCCCTCTCTAGTTCCACCTGCAAAGAAAAGAGAAGGCTGTATCACGGTATGTAAATCAATCGTAAATGGATGGCTTTTTAAACCAAAAGTGGAAGTTGCTGGGGGGGCCTCAGCCTGATTGCACTGTGCAATACAGTTTCTTAACTGGCAACAACCCTAAATAGAGTGGTAAAAAGATGCATCTCAGTTATCAGAAGTTATCAGAAGTTTGGAAAACATTGTCCTACATGCAGGCAGCAAATCTGTTGAGCAGGAATATTTGTGGACTCATAAGAAAGACAATGCAGTTATTGCTAGCCTGGATACTTAAAGTTCATGCCTCTTATTTCTTTTTATATTGCCACCACATTTTTCTATTCTTACACCATTGGGTCCTCAAAATCACTGTTTTTAGAAAAAAGAAAATTAAGCAGCAGTTCTTGGATTTCAGCTGCGATTAGGGAAACTCAGCTAACCTAGAAGAGTTGCTGTGTTTTTTCTGCTTCCTCCACATTGACTGCTTCTATTGCTCAGATGACAGCAGTTTGATCACTGGGTTCATCTGATGTTCTCAGCCTTGAAAATAGCCACTATAGCTCTGTCATGCCAGCAAAGTCCACCTTTGCTCTGAATTTTAAACAGGGTCTTCTTCCACAAGAGATGTGCACACTTTTAATGGATGAGGAAAATGAATTGCAATGTACACATTGCCATTGCTTTTTAGTCTATTTTTTCTTTTAAATTTAAACGTTTATCTATTTAATTTAAATAATCTCAAGATGATGGAGAATGCATCTGAAGGCTTGGGCATGGAAGCAGTACAGTTTCTTTTTACTTAGCCGGGGGATTGTCTCTATAATGCCCTCACATTCCCATCTATTCCAGGCCCCCCCTGCAAAAAAATCCTCAGTAGTGAAGACAATTGCCAGTTGCCTCCCTTTGGTTTTGCAGCAATATTTGAAAGCCACTAATGCGCCAGATAAATTTCTGAGCTTCCAGGTGGTGCTTATTTGCCCCTTGACACAAAAACCCCCAAACATACAACTTTTTCAACAGATTATTTTAAAAAAATCTATAGCACTTCTTCGCGGCCAAAAAAGTACTCAAATCAACAACTGCATCCCAAGCATCTCATTTACCTAAGTAGGAAGCAATTAGAATCCTAGAGTTGGGCTAAAGGCCAAGGTGTTCTCTGAAGGCAAACCGGGATGGGCTCCCCTTGCTCCCAACCACATTCTTGTGAGATGTTGCAATTATTTGTGGCAAAATATCCCTTCAATGGAGATGTTTGATGTTAGGAAACTATTTTGCATAATGGACTATAAAAACAAACAAGTAGAACAAATATAGTTTGGGTTGGCTATCAAAACGTATTGTAGAGAAAAAGGAAGGATTGTTACAAAGAGCAAACCATGCTACAAAAAATCCCTCTAAAATCTTAGTTTGCCTACGTGAGAGAGAGAAAAGTCAGCACTTGTATGATTGTCCAAGGAAACAAGTATCTCACTATTCAGATAACATTACAAGTTTGGAATACAAAATGTCAATGTTTGTAAGAAGGCTCCAAATTCTGAGACAGAAAAGAAATATCTGGAATGCATTCCATTCCGTTTTTTATACAGTGGCATCTTGCCCACCCTCTCTCCTCTCCCCCAGCTGCATGGAGAAGTGGTATCCAAAAGGAAATTATCACGACTGTCTGGTCATGGAGCATAAAATGAGGATCAAACTGTCTTCCTGTCACACAAATTCAGGTTCGGGGGGGGGAAGGTGAGGGAAAAGGGTGCCCATCCAGTTCTGCAGAACTGAAGTTATTTCCACTGAAAACAGTAATATTAACAAGTGGTTGGCACACATGGAAATCAACAGTTCCCAGGACAACCCAAACGAAAAAGTGAGTCTGAAAAATTCTGGAATAACAAAGCAGAAGTACAGTAGTGGAATAAGTTGGGGTTGGTGAATTTGCCATGTGATCCATACCATGAACAGCCAGGAAGCAGCAATACTGCAAAATAAGAAAAGGAAAAACAACCACTCCAAGCGATCCTTAATGTGGATTGGATCTTGGTCTCCTTCATGGATAGTTTCTGTTGAGAGAGAGAGATGGGAGAGTGTCCCTGTTGATCCTCCTCAACCTCTCAGCAGGTTTTGGTAAAATGGGACCATGATATCCTGTTGGACTGGCTCTGTGGATTGGGAGCAGGTGGGCCCGTGATACAAACTGAAGTAAAATTATATCATATATAAAGGTAAAGGGACCCCTGATGGTTAGGTCCAGTTGCAGACGACTCTGGGGTTGCGGCGCTCATCTCGCTTTATTGGCCGAGGGAGCCGGCGTACAGCATGACTAAGCCACTTCTGGCGAACCAGAGCAGCGCACATAAATGCCGTTTACCTTCCCGCCAGAGCGGTACCTATTTATCTACTTGCACTTTTGACGTGCTTTCGAACTGCTAGGTTGGCAGAAGCAGGGACCGAGCAACAGGAGCTCACCCTGTCGTGGGGATTCGAACCGTCAACCTTCTAATCGGCAAGCCCTAGGCTCAATGGTTTAGACCACAGCGCCACCCAGGTCTCTCTATATCGTATATAATGAATGATAATTTATGTAAATTAAATAATATCCTGTTAAAAAGCTAAATACTAGCCATCACTTTTCCAAATACCGTAATCCAAGTTTAGTCTGTCTTTGTATACATCATATAAATAACATGTGATGCACCAAACTGAATGTCACCCAAAGCTATAGCCTGTGAACTATCATTTGCCTGACAAGCCCTCTCCATTTTCACAGCCTCAGACAGGCAGAAAAAGCAAGTGCATGCCCTCCAACATTTATCCGATGAAAATAGGGACGTCCCATTCCATTTATACCCAACACATCTGACTGGGTTGCCCCAGCCACTCTGGGCAGCTTCCAACATATATAAAAACATTAAACATTAAAAAGCTTCCCTATACAGGATTGCCTTCAGATGGGTCGGTGGTCGGATAACTCCATACCGCCAGTATTTCTCCAATGAAAATAGGGACATCCAAGGAAAAGCAGGACATTCCAGGATCAAATCAGAAACTGGAACGGCTTCTCTAAATCAGGGACGTCCCTGGAAGATGGGGACACTGGGAGGGTCTGCAAGCGGGTTGTGTTGAGTGTGCTAGGCAAGAAGTTGTGCAAGCCTCCTTTATAATTTATTATGTTCAACATTTTTGCCTTTGCCCAGATTTTTAGCTACTTTTTGGCACGCAAACTGTGACACGGATGGGAGTGAGGAAGGAATGTATTTATTTCATAAAATTTATATGCTGCTTAACTGAAAAACAACAATCACCTTAAAGTGGTTTACAAAAAGATTAAAAAAATAACATTATCAGTAAAAAAAGAGTTAAAAACAGAAAAACTGCTTTCCAGAATTTCATTTTCCTTGGGCCAGAGGTAAAGTAACACTTTACTGTATGACAAAGCAAATGTTTTGCATTGTTAGTTCTGTACGTGTTATACTTTGAGACCTGTAGACAACGTTTGGCTGGTTAATTTTGATCCACGGAAGCCCCATCGGCAGACTGGAGTCAACTTCTTCCCCCATTCTGCTGATTGGTGGTGGTGGGGCCTTCAAAAAAACAGAGAGGGAGGTGGGTGCCTGGAAGAATAAGTGAGCCAGACACTGTAGGATCACCTGATTTTGTTTGCAACACTTGATGGAGAGAATTAAATCACATGGGTGGGGCTTCCATATGAACCATTACCCGTATTTTTCACTCCATAAGGCGCACCTGACCATAAGGCGCACCTACTTTTTTTTGGGGGGGGGGGAATAAAAAAAATGCGGCTCTTGGGGTGTTTTGCGGGAGGTGGGGGAAGTGAGAGAGCCAGGGATAGCCGCGTGAATCTTCCCCAGGGCAGCGAGATGAAGGCTCCCCGCTGCCCTGCGGAGGCTTCGCGGGCTACCCCAGAGCTGTTCAGGAGCTTGTCGGGGCTTCCCCCACCCCCAGCCCCAAAGAGCAGGTTGGGGAGCAGCGGAAAGGCTGTGCGCTGCCTTTCCGCTGCTCCCCGACCTGCTCCCCGAGCTTGTGGGGCTGGCGGTGGGGGAAGCCCGGCTTTCCCCCACCGCCAG
The DNA here is from genome assembly GCF_964234715.1 of Podarcis melisellensis. Lineage (NCBI taxonomy): Eukaryota > Metazoa > Chordata > Lepidosauria > Squamata > Lacertidae > Podarcis > Podarcis melisellensis. Next base: position 87,636,332 of record NC_138539.1, read on the forward strand.
CCCCAGGGACTACACATTTGCTCCATAAGACGAACTGAAATTTCCCCTTAGATTTTAAGAGGAAAAAAGTGTGTCTTATGGAGCGAAAAATACAGTATGTAAGAGGTTCAAGCATTTTTGGAGGGGAAAGAGTGTGGAGGTCAGTTCTGTGAGAGCCAGGGCTCACTCTCTGCCTTCTCTCCCCCACCTCGGTCATTCATAGTGAGCCTTTTTGCCTTAAGTGCAAGACAAAATCATTTTATGTGTTGCCGTACACTTTGCATTTTTGCCCCTTAGATTGCTATACACTTTCAGCAACCCCTCTTCCTTCATCTGATCATCCTTATTTCGTATGTTCAGGATCAGGGGCAGTTCATGTGTGTTCTCAGAATTGCTGAGGGAATCTTCCTGGTTGAATTATGGATTACTTCGGGTGTCAACCTCAACAGACGTTAAAGGGTAACTGGGAAGGTGAGTTTGACCTTGGTCCATGTTTTGTAGACACAGATGCCCATTCACAGTTTGTCTTCTTCAGCTGCTGGGATAGATGCTGCCAGAATGTTCCTTCTTCTTCTTCTTCTTCTTCTTCTTCTTCTTCTTCTTCTTCTTCTTCTTCTTCTTCTTGGCTCGGATGTGTAGCAACTCCTTTTGTATCTTATCACCAACTTTTGATTTCATTATTTTGGCCTGTTTACAGTAATATGACAAGTCTGGGTCACATTCCTTATCCTATTTGCTCCTTGGATTGGAACATTGCCCCCTTCTTGGGTGAGCCTCCCTCTCTAATCTTTAACCTGTTACAAGAAGAACAAACTGAAAACAACAAAGTCACTGGTTATTAGTCTGCATGCAGATACTGGAACAGACACTGGAAAAGTTTTGTTACAAAGTGGAGTGGATGTGTTTTTGTTCTTACAAAATGGGGCGAAATCACCTTTCCACTGGAGGAAATAATATGTAAACAAATTAAAGCGGTCAGCGTGTTTCTGACATTACATTTTTATATGCTCACAGGATATTATTCTATGTTATAAAAGGCTGCCTAACCAGTAACAGACTCCTTGGAGACAGTGGCCAAAATCAATAAGGTATATATATCGTAATTGAATTTTTATATCTTTTTATTTTTTTAGATTAACTTGTGAAGAGAATTTGTGAGTTTTTAGACCACAGGCCAGTAGGGCATTTGAATTTTTCAACTTTCAAATTCTAAAAATGAGAGGCGCTAAAATGTTGTAATATGACTTGGGGGTTTCAAAAGATATTATGGTTAAATTAATATGATTTAGTTTTGCTTCGTATGTAAACTGTGTGTAAAATTACATAGAAATCATTAAAAGTGTTTGCCAAGTACTTGCAGTCATATTATGTACTAATAAAATTTATTTATTTATTTTTTATTATTATTATTTAGCATTAACTGGCATTTTCAGATGGTAAAATTAAAACCCAGATGATAAAATTAAAATTGGTTTTCCGAAAGCAGTTTATGTGCTTCTTTATCAAACAGACTCACGAAGCTAAATGTTGTCCAAATACAAAACTAATAGCAGATTTTAATTCCTCACACCCAAAAACATATTTTAAAGAACCCTCACTGAAGAAATTTGCAAAAATTAAATTTCACCCCTTAAAATGACGTGCCCTAAAATACTAGCCTCCCTCAGGCTAGAACATCTGAAGCCAGAACATCTGAATCTGAGAATGGTGATGGGGGCAGAGTAATGGGGAGGTTGTACAGAAAGCAATATAAACCAAGGAATAGAGGGGGAGAGAGAAAGAGAAAGAGAAAGAGAAAGAGAGAGAGAGAGAGAGAGAGAGAGAGAGAGAGAGAGAGAGAGAGAGAGAGAAGTCCTATTAAAGATGACATAACTGCAGTCTGAGCATAGAAAAACTGGTATACACTTACCATCATTGTGTTTCAGTTATTACCTATGATGTTTTCCTAGTCGTCTTCTTATTTGTATACCACCCTATACCCACAGGTCTCAGGGCAGTTACAACATAAACACCAAATACATTAAAAAAACCAAAAAAAACCTAATAACCCGCCCTCTCCCCGACACACTTTAAAAGGATGTTAGATGTCCATCAGTCAAAGGCCTGGCTAAAGAGGAGCTTTTTTGCCTGGCACATAGAGGTGTCTAATGAAGGCGCCAGGTAAATCTCCCTGGGGAGAACATCCCACAAACGGGCAGCCACTACAGAATTCTTTGTCGTTTAGCACTGCATTGAACTGGTCTAATTAAATAAAAACCTATTTGTTTCTTTGTCTCAGGGTAACCTATTAATGGTGTAAGTTTTGATTCTTGCTATTTTTATATAGTTCCAATTATTTAATTATACTTGTGTGTTTGTGTAACAGAGGAAACAAAACTGTTTGAAATGAGTAACATCTGATCTTCAAAAAACATTACGTTTTTTTAAAAAAAACAACAACATAAAACCTTCAATGCAAGGTTAAATCTATTTACTGTCATCGTCATTATTGTGTGGATTTGGGTATGGGTCAATTCATATATTTACAAGCTATTATACACTTCCATTTGAATCTGTTGTACAAACCATGTCTAATAGTACATTCGTGTTTACTTTTTGCACATCCACAGAGCATGATGTTCATACACTTAGAGAAAAGCCTTTACAAAAAATAAATAATAGTAGAGGCAGCAGCCTGCCTTAGTTGCTGGACCATCCACTTTGGATTCTATGGCCTTTTCCCAGAGTCACATTTTACTAAATTAAGGCTTTGTGGTGGTGTTAATGGGAGTGTTGAAGTAGCACATTTTGGGTCGGTGGCAGATTTTAAATCTTGCTCTTCTTTCTGTTTCTGAACTGAACACACCACAGGGAGAGTGGAAGCCTTTGCGTGAGGCTCCACTCTTGGGGCTCATGAGCTGAGTCCTGCCCAAAGTCTTCAGCTGCGGCCAGGGATCCTGAGAGTCACCTAGCCCAACCTTCTGCAACGCAGGAGGTATCCTGCCCACAGCTGTCCCTGGCTGGGCTTGAACCACCAACCTTCTCGCCAGCAGCCAGACACACTGATCATAAAAATGCACCATAAATGTAACAAAAAAGAGTAGACACCATACAGGAGATGGGTGTGGTGTTTTCTTTTTTGCTTCTCACCCTCTGGTTTCGAAGGGCAAGAATAAAAGTACTATAACAAATTCATTCTCTCCAAAGAACAAGGAAAGAGGTTTGGGTGGGGGTTTTTGTTGCTGCTGATTTCAGCATGCTGCTGATATGTGTTAATTATAGCTCAATTAATTTTATTAATATCCTTCATGTGAAAATCCATCTACCACCTACCCCCCCATAAGACAACGGGTGGCATTCAAGTTGGTTTCACTCAGGGTAGATCCTATTGAAATGAATGAACCTAAGTTAGTAATGTTCATTTCAATGGGTCTACTCTGAGAAAAACTTGGCCAGCGCTCATGAGACTTTTTCTGCTGATGTTATTTCCCTCTGAGGACCCAAGCTGCCTCCCATCTCTCCTCTGAGAACCCCACTTCCAGGGACAAACATTCCTGTTGTTTCCAGCAACTGAAAATGGAGTTATATTTTCATGACATTTGGAAAACATTTATTCAATTTTCACCATAATAAAAACCAGGAGATACAAGCTTCCCCCACATCACCATAGTCACATTTAGATCATGAAGGTGGCTGTGGCTTCCTTAGAATGGCACAGTCCTTGCGCAGAGTGACCTGCTACTCTTTGTGAGAGGCCACCAAACTCTGCTTGTCTGGCTGGTCTGATTTCCAAGTGCCTGGATGGAGCAGGTCTCCTAAAAAATGGACATGCAGCCTCCTCAGCTTTTGTAGAAGGCAGTAAGACACATGAAGGGTGGAGAGAGACAACAGTTTTAAGAGAGCTGTAACTAACTTGAGAGGCTTTGTTTTTCATAGCGTGCATACATACCTTTTTCTGGTCCACTCTGGCCACTTTTGCAGGTCTGTGGAACACTATTGTGTTTGTTGTTTAGTCGTGTTTGACTCTCCGTGACCCCATGAAACACAGCATGCCTTGGAAACACTCACTTTCTTCTCAAAGCTTCTCCATGGCAATAATTTTCTTGGCAAAATACTGGAGCGGTTTGCCAGTTCCTTCTCCAGGTGGAGAAGCACCTGTAAAAACTTTAGCAGCAATGAAGTGATATGAGCAGATACTACTTTTTCCACCCACCTTCAATTCACAGTGGTCCATCTTCCTTTTAGTTCCTTTAAAGTGGACATGAATGGCCAGAACAACTCATCTAATAATTGGTGGTGGTGGTTTGTGAAAAGTGAGGGCACACGATTTAATAAGTTATGTTGCAAAGGATAGTTAGTCTGATGGCTACATTGGAGAATGCCCAGGACACTCTTCCTGAATAATTAAATTGATGGGGACAGACAGCAGGCTAGTTCATGCATTTTTCAGAGAAAGCACGGACCGGACCCATGCCTTTTCCAGTGTGGGTGATAACAGAAAAGGAAATCCTGATGCTTATTTTGTAGTAAGTTGCTCTCTCAAATCTGATATTCCTTTCCCAGGCAAGGCTGCAGAGCAAATTGAATCCTGCCAGCTGGGTTTTCAGGCAGGCAAAGTCTATCCAGGATATTACCCTAAAGGTGAAAAGTGGAGTTTATATTGCACTCTCTCTTTTTTAAGGCCAGTGTGACACATTATCTAGAGTGTTTTGAGTTTGAATATGGAAACCCCAGGTTCAAATTCTCATTAAGTTGCCAAATGCACGGCATGAGCTTGATTCAATCAATTTCCCTCAGTCTAGCCTAGTCAAAGGGCTTTTGTGAGGCTAATACGTGGGGACAAAAGTGTGGTGTAACAACTGGATAAAATGGCAGTCTGGACTTCTATTGAAAAATCTGCCATCTCTAAAAAGGAGAATGTTGAGACTGCAGATCAGTGGTTATTCATCATCTTCCGGGGTCTTTCTCGCCCTGCAGTAGTCTAAGATTTGACTTAAAATTTATGCTCCGCAGATTGTGAACATGGCAAAAAGAGCAAAAAACCTTCTGAGGAGGGTGAAAGGAATCCCTGGCCTCCACCACAGTAAGTGCAAGAAGTACGAAAAACTGGAAAGCACCTTTGCTAAAAGAAAAAGGCAGATAGAGACAATATGTGCTAGCTGACTTAGGTCCTTAACTAGCCCAGAGCCCCTTTAAATTCCTCTTCATTTTTCTCTTATAAGCAGCGCTGACCTAGTTTTAAACAGAGCTGATTAGTTTGTGCCTTAACTGTGATCTAGGTTTTTAGTACAAAGACAATGAAGATTCTTTTGGGGGGGAAAGCTGGAAGGCTGGCTACTTAGGAATTACTCAGGAAAAACTGCTGATATCTTTTTCTTTTTTGTTTAAGAAACACCATTTTCATATATGCAACTTTATTTCAGGAATTATTGGTAAGCTTTGGTACATTGCTTATGACAAAACATTCCCACTCACTCCTCCTGCATATGTTTAGCTAAGCTACCTATGACAGGATGCCTTTTAAAGAGAAGTCTCGCTCCTGTTCTTTCCTGTAGTACCTAAGCGCTCATTTCTTTGTTCCTCATCCCATGTGGAGGCCACCAAACACTTCTCTAGAGTCACATGCGTTGAGCATATTGTGAGTCAGGCCAAATGACTGGAATCTCGATGCCAGAACTGGCTGTCAGAGAGAACATGTACTTGAATTGACTCACATGTACAAAGGTGTTCAGTACAAAGGTTATGCCCAGCACATGGAGCACTGCCACTGAAGCGTGTTCTGGGGCCTTCCACACAGGGCAGTAGACAAGTTCTGCTGTATATGTTTGCCATTTTTGTCAACAAGGACCCATGACCAGGGCTGGATAATCATACGAAAGACTCTGGGCCCTCCTGCAGTTTAACCACCGTGTGGATACGACCAATTTGTGTCCTGCTGTCTCTGATGAGCCCTCGGAACACAATTATCCTTCAAGATGAGAAAGAAGATTCTATATTCTGAAGAAATGCAAAATGTAAGGAGCTTAATGAGCATGAGGGAGCAGAGCAATCATGCTTACTGTACTACAGACGGCACATTTGAAATGCATGATGGCTGGAAAGGGAGAAGGGTTCTTGCTCCTGCACAAGTCTCTATAATGGCAAAGGAGGAGGGTGCAGGCAACACTGCCAAGCAAAGGAGCTCAGGAATCAGTTCAGCATCAAACTCCCATCATGTCTGAAGATATGGAGAACAGAAATGAATTCAAGGGAACAAAGAATAAAGACCTATATTGGGATCTTCTGCTCCTGTGGATCCTGCTGCAGTCGCCTCACCTTGCATCATGGGAGGGGGAGGCAGGCCCTGTCAATGATGAAACAGTCCCTGCCCTCAGGATTACAACCTAAGGAGAGAGATGATGCAGAAGAAACTGGGAGTAGAGGAAGAGATCTAACTACTTTCTCGACACCAATGGTTCCAGTTAGCTATTTACTGAGGACCCCCTGTTTTTCAAAAGCCAAGCCGTAGACCTATTTCTTTTGAAAATTTTGATAACTATGGTAGTTACCTTTGCAAAGCAATTTTTTGAACAAAATGCGGGGTAGCCCTTAATATGCAAAGGATTTTATGTACAGTATACTAGAAAACAGACTACAGCTGAGCGATATCTGGTTTTCAACATCATGATATATCAGCAGCTAAACATTGCAATATTCCTATGTACCATGATGTCTAAAACTGGAGATCAGGTGTGGGGATGAGGGAAGGAGCAGCCGCAGAGATCACACAGGTGGGGGAAGTGCCAGGGGAAGGTAGTGCCACAGTGCCTTCAATGAGGGTGATCAGCTGCCCTGTTCTCCATCAGTGTGAGGGAAGGCAGTTCAGATCAGCAGTGTTATTGGCTGAGATCATTGGGCGATATGGCGGTGCCTTGAAATTAGCTGCCCTGTTCTCCCTCGTGCAAGGAGCGATATATTGCTGTGCATTGCCAGGTGAAAAGCGTTATTGTGGTGTAATTTCAAAACTGATTTTGGCCAACATATCACACAGTGCTAAAACACCCAGTAAAATTTTTGATATTACCATATTAGGTAAAGGTAAAGGTAAAGGTAAAGGTACCCCTGCCCGTACGGGCCAGTCTTGACAGACTCTGGGGTTGTGCGCCCATCTCACTTAAGAGGCCAGGGGCCAGCGCTGTCCGGAGACACTTCCGGGTCACGTGGCCAGCGTGACATCGCTGCTCTGGTGAGCCAGAGCCGCACACGGAAACGCCGTTTACCTTCCCGCTGGTAAGCGGTCACTATTTATCTACTTGCACCCGGAGGTGCTTTCGAACTGCTAGGTTGGCAGGCGCTGGGACCGAGCAGCGGGAGCGCACCCCGCCGCAGGGATTCGAACCGCCGACCTTTTGATCGGCAAGTCCTAGGCGCTGAGGCTTTAACCCACAGCACCACCTGCGTCCCTGAGGACCATATTACCATGCAAAATTGACAAATTTTAGGTGGGGTGAGGCAAGGGATGGGGCTGTGGACCCCCAGGGTGTGTTATATAGACCCCCAGGTGTCCCTGGACCCCTAATTGGAAATCACTGATCTACATGATGCATAATTTTACACACCTCTGTTTTGTTGCCTTTTTTTCTAAGTTAGAAAGCCCCCAAAGTTGTAACCTTTCTTTGCAGAGAAGATGCTCAAGCCCCAATCATTTAGACTGCCCTTTTCCAAATCTACATACTTTTTGAATTGAGATGACCACAACTGTACAGAGTATTGCAAGTGCAGTCCAACCATTTATTGTTGTTTAGTCGTTTAGTCATGTCTGACTCTTTGTGACCCCGTGGACCAGAGCACACCAGGCACCCCTGTCTTCCACTGCCTCCCGCAGTTTGGTCAGACTCATGTTGGTAGCTTCAAGAACACTGTCCAACCATCTCACCCTCTGCCATCCCCTTCTCCTTGTGCCCTCCATCTTTCCCAGCATCAGGGACTTTTCCAGGGAGTCTTCTCTTCTCATGAGGTGGCCAAAGTATTGAAGCCTCAGCTTCAGGATCTGTCCTACCAGTGAGCACTCAGGGCTGATTTCCTTAAGAATGGAGAGGTTTGATCTTCTTGCAGTCCATGGGACTCTCAAGAGTCTCCTCCAGCACCACAATTCAAAAGCATCAATTTTTTGGTGATCAGCATTCTTTATGGTCCAGCTCTCACTTCTATACATCACTACTGGGAAAACCATAGTTTTAACTATACGGACCTTTGTTGGCAAGGTGATGTCTCTGCTTTTTAAGATGCTGTCTAGGTTTGTCATTGCTTTTCTCCCAAGAAGCAGGTGTCTTTTAATTTTGTGACTGCTGTCACCATCTGCAGTGATCATGGAGCCCAAGAAAGTAAAATCTCTCACTGCCTCCATTTCTTCCCCTTCTATTTGCCAGGAGGTGATGACAATCTTAGGCTTTTTGATGTTGAGCTTCAGACCATATTTTGCACTCTCCTCTTTCACCCTCATTAAAAGGTTATTTAATTCCTCCTCACTTTCTGCCATCAAGGCCTGGAGTTGACTGTGGCTCAGATCATCAGCTTCTTATAGCAAAATTGCAGCTTAAACTGAAGAAAGTAGGAAAAACCACTGGGCCAGTAAGATATAATCTAAGTCAAATCCCTTATGAATACACAGTGGAAGTGAGGAACAGGTTTAAGGATTTAGATTTGCTGGACAGAGTGCCTGAAGAACTATGGATGGAGGCTCGTAACATTACACAGGAGGCAGCAACAAAAACCATCCCAATGAAAAGGAAATGCAAGAAAGCAAAGTGTCTGTCCAATGAGGCCTTACAAATAGCAGGGGAGAGAAGGCAAGCAAAATGCGAGGGAGATAGTGAAAGATACAGGAAACTGAATGCAGATATCCAAAAAATAGCATGGAGAGACAAGAGGGCCTTCTTAAATGAGCAATACAAAGAAATAGAGGAAAACAATAGAAAGGGAAAAACCAGAGATCTGTTCAAGACAATTGGAGATATGAAAGGAACATTTCATATAAAGATTACCATAATAAAGGACAAAAGTGGAAAAGACATAACAGAAGCAGAAGACATCAAGAAGAGGTGGCAAGAATACACAGAGGAATTATACCAGAAAGATATGGATGTCTCGTACACCCCAGGTCGTTGCTGACCTTGAGCCAGGCATCCTGGAGAGTGAAGTCAAATAGGCCTTAGAAAGCACTGCTAATAACAAGGCCAGTGGAAGTGATGATATTCCAGGTGAACTATTTAAAATTTTAAAACATGATGCTGTTAAGGTGCTACACTCAATATGCCAGCAAGTTTGGAAAACTCAGCAGTGGCCAGAAGATTGGAGAAGATCAGTCTACATCCCAATCCCAAAGAAGGGCAGTGCCAAAGAATGCTCCAACTACCGCACAATTGCACTCATTTCACACGTTAGCAAGGTATGCTTAAAATTCTACAAGGAAGGCTCAAGCAGTATGTGGACCGAGAACTCCCAGAAGTGCAAGCTGGATTTCGAAGGGGCAGAGGAACCAGAGACCAAATTGCAAACATGCGCTGGATTATGGAGAAAGCTAGAGAGTTCCAGAAAAACATCTACTTCTGCTTCATTGACTATGCAAAAGCATTTGACTGTGTCGACCACAGCAAACTATGGCAAGTTCTTAAAGAAATGGGAGTGCCTGATCACCTCATCTGTCTCCTGAGAAATCTCTATGTGGGACAAGAAGCTACAGTTAGAACTGGATATGGAACAACTGATTGGTTCAAAATTTGGAAAGGAGTATGACAAGGCTGTATATCGTCTCCCTGCTTATTCAACTTACCGTATATGCAGAATTCATCATGCGAAAGGCTGGACTGGATGAATCCCAAGCTGGAATTAAGATTGCCGGAAGAAATATCAACAACCTCAGTCAAACCATAGATTTGTATAAAACCTTTAAGGATACTGACAAGCTTTGTTGCAAATCCCTTTCCTAATTATCCCAAATAAAGAATTTGCCTTTTTCCCACAGCAGCCACAAACTAGGTCTATGCTTACTCTAAACTATCCACCATGACATGGAGATCAATTTCCTGGTCAGGCACCATGAGCTCAGACCCCATATGTGTATATAAAAAGTTAGGATTTTTGCTCCACTCTCCATCACTTTGCACTTACTTATACTGAACTGCATTTACCATTTTACCCTATTCATCCCGTTTGGAGAGATCCCTTTATCAACCTAAACTTAAGATCCTTTATAATAAGATTGCCACATTTCAAAAAATAAAAATCTGGGCGATCAGCAGCTTTTTTGGAGAGACTGCTCCAAAAGTTGTTGAGCTTCTTTCAAGCGATCACCATGAGTTGTTGAGCTTTTTGTGGGTGATCATTTGCACATGTCCCCAATGCTGCCAGTGTCTCTTATCAGGAGCCCACCAGATCACCCCAATCAGATCACCAGATCACCCCAATCCACATGCTTATTGATGTTCTCAAAAAACTCTAAATGGTTAGTGAGGCAAGACTTACCCTGGTGGAAGCCATCTTGATTCTTCTTCAGCAAGACTTGTTCTTGAATATGCTTCATAATGTCATCTTATCTTTCCATCATTTTACCCAGGACAGATGTGTAATTTCCTTAATTTCCCCTGAACACCTTTTTAAAAATTGGTGTTAATGTTGGTTCCTTTCCAGTCCTCTGAGGCTGATCTTAGGGAGAAGTTACATAGTTCTGTTAAAACATCAATTTCACGTTTGGGTTGATATTTTCTTATTTTTTAGTTTGTCAGTAAGGACTAGAACTTCATCTCTTGTCACTACTGTATACCTCAGTTCCTTGGACTCCCTTGCTGAAAAACTCAAGCTTAGGAAAGGGAATCTGCCCTACATCTTCACAGTGAAGAGAAATGCGAAGAATCCACATTTTCACATTTCCCACATTTGCTTATAATGTGGAAAGGTCATCACAACTGGAATATTTGTAGTGGTCATATACACACTTTCAATAACACTTTTTTTTTGGTATATATGTCTTTCTCGGTGATGGAGAATACAACGGGAACACTGAAAAAGTATTTAGGAGCACAATATATTCTTTGACATTATTCAGAGCCATTACTCACATTCCATTCCATTCCTTGAGCGTTCTTCCTCTGCCATCTTGAATAAAGAGGGATGCTCCAGGCCACGTGGGAGACATTTCTGTTGAACTGCAACATCTTCATCCCATGTAGTTTGGTTGGAAGGAAATACTAGGGGCCAAACTACACTACAGATTACTTAAGCATCCTTTTTTGTTTTGAGGGAAAGAAGCTAACCATACAATGAGCAGTAAATAGCATTTTCAACTCTCTTCCTCTTCCCCACAGCAGAAGTTAGAAAGGCAGGGGGAGACCCTCCTCAGAGCAGCAGCTGTTCTGAGATCTACTGCTTCTGCTCCTAGCTCCTCTCTCCTGCTCACCCTCTCTGAGCACCCTGGCAGGAAGGATTGGGCCACTGGTTCTACCTAGAGAACAGCAACATTCTCTTTATCACTCCCTTTAAATCAGCCCATCTGTGCTTCATTCTTCCCACTGTTAACTATTATAAAGTTGCTGGACACCCCCCACCCCAGCCCCCAACAATTTTTACTGCCTATCCTACTTGTGTAGGGCAGGGGGGCAACACCCCTCCCCATTTTAAAAAGAATTAGAGCCCCCAAATGAAAAGGAGCCCTGGGTCCAATGTGCGTAGGCCCAATCCATGCCATTGTATCCCTCCAAAATCACACGGTTTCTAACCACACACCCTGGACTTAGTATGCGAAGGTCCTTGTTGAAATGTGACATCTCATATGGGCCTGGTTCACATGTCACAGTAAGCCAAATTATGGTGCACTGGGATTGTGCAAATGTCCTGGATCCTGGAGAAGATATTGTAGCTGCTTTGCTTAGTGCAGTGCAGCAGGTAAAGTGAAGCTTGGCTAAGTCTGTCAGCTGAACGCACGTCTGTGCTTGAGCTCTCTTTTGGTTGACCATCTGAATGGCTTGGCTGCTGTACTCAGTTGTAAGGACCAGTCAGTCACTTTTATTGCACATAGCCAAAGGCTGCCGCAATGTACACAGAATCATTCAACAATTAAAAGAAAATATACTGGATTGATACAGGGACACGGGTGGCGCTGTGGGTAAAACCTCAGCGCTTAGGACTTGCTGATCGCATGGTCAGCGGTTCAAATCCCCGCGGTGGGGTGAGCTCCCGTTGTTCGGTCCCACCTAGCAGTTCAAAAGCACTCCTAAGTGCAAGTAGATAAATAGGTACCGCTTTATAGCGGGAAGGTAAACGGCGTTTCCGTGTGCTCCGCGGGTGCTGGCTCGCCAGAGCAGCTTCGTCACACTGGCCACGTGACCCGGAAGTGTCTCCGGACAGCGCTGGCCCTCGGCCTCTTAAGCGAGATGGGCGCACAACCCTAGAATCGGACACGACTGGCCCGCACGGGCATGAGTACCTTTACCTTATACTGGATTGATACAAAAAACTTAAAACATTTATATTATCAAGACATACCTACTCTAATCAGAGCTATAAAAGTACCTTAATATACAAGTTAAGACATTAAACAATAAAATTTATAAGCTAAAATTATCACACGGCCACTAATATATTAAAAAAAATAATGTTAATTAATACAAGGTGCAATTATATTTGGAGTTTGGTGATAAAGATAGAATATAGCTTGATGTAGATAGGGTCAAATAAATTCATCTCCTTCATGGTTGGTGGCTACCTTGGCTATATAATTTGCTCTAATTTTCCTAGCAGCAGCTGCAAAGAGTGCTACACGTCAGGTCACATACTTATCTGTGTCTGCAAGGAAATATAAAATCATGTCAGAGGGGTTCTGGCCAGGGGACCTTGTCATTATAGGTGCTAAAAATCGTTCTCTTGCTTCATTATATAAGGGGCAGCGCAAGAGATAATGCATAAGGTCCTCTATTTCAGGACATCCCCTAATGGAAACACGTTCATTTGTTGGTCTGCCTCTGTGTCTCCCATCTCTATAAGCAGAGTTTATTGAATTTAATCGTAACTCTGTGAAAGCTTTCTGAAGTTGCACAAAAGTCAATTCATTAAAATAAGATTTATGTTCATAGGCCTCTCTAAGTTTAAAATATAATGGGGCACATGTAGATGTGTACATAGAGTTTAGATCATTTTTCAGTTGTAAGGACCAGGGAGAAGCAAAACAACTGCAATCTCCTTCTGGGGAGCTTATCTTTGTGTCATATGTAGACACAGCTATGCAGATACCAACTGGATTTGGGATAGAGAGCAATTCAGAACAATCACTGCACATAGGTTCAAATCTGCTAAGTCTGAATGGCATGAAGTTAACTCTTCATCTCTTTTAAAAAGCCAAGAAGCCAGCATGTCTGGTGCAGAAGGACAACGACAACAAAAGCCTAAAATGTAACATTTCTCTATACACGTTGTGTCATCTTATGAAATTGTGCCTGGGTGGAATGCAAATATAAGCAAACAGCTGCCTAAGTTGTCCAAATTTGGGGATTCTGGATTTCAAAACCCTAAATATCTCAGAAGAAGCCAACCTTCAGAGACTGTGCAAACAGTTTTAATGAGGTCTCCTAGAGGTTCAGTGAAAAGTGAATTGAGAACTATAGAGGGGAACACTTATCAGTTCTGTCATGTGCTTCTGTGTCATTATTGATTGATTTTTATACTGCTTAATATATTATAAGCATCTCTAAGCTGTATACAAAAAAGAAGCAACAACAGACAACTAAAAAAAATACAAAAATGTACAGTTACATATAAAAATGTTATATTAATACAAAGTTACTAGCATATATAAAAATCAGTTATCAATTCATTTTCCTTCTGACACACCCTCCCTCTTAGCCCTTTGGTTCTCACCCAACGAACTCTCAGCTCACCCACCAAAGTCTCCCAACAAGAAGAGTTCCTGGAAGCAGCTGGTCCCATCACCTTAGTCTCTCCCTCTAGACTTGCTAAGAGGGATGGTCCTTCCTCAGGCTGTCCACAGCCGTGTCCCGTTCAGCTGCCTTCTCCACACCCAGTTCCAGGTGCAGCATGTTGAGTTTCCCAGGGGGTCCAGAGGATGGAGAAAGGCCCCCCTCCGCTCACGGCGCTTTCTCCCCCCTGGGTCCTCTCCTGCTCCTCTGGCTGCTTGACATTGGGTCAGACCAGCTTCACAGCGGATTAAACAGAAACAAATGCATGCTAATAGTCTCTCAGTGGTGCGTCTGACCTTCATACTGCCCTCAGGACAACGCCAGCGCTGAGATGCCATTGCAGCTAGCATGGGAGTATAAATAACCTTTTATAGCTACCCTCTATGAGATGGACTATTAGCCTACTGGGTCACAATTAAACAAAGCAGGTCAAAGGTAAACAAGATCTTTGACAAAAACTGTTCTCCATTAAAGGCTACGCGGTGTGCCTTTCTAGAAGGGATTCTGGCAGATGGCTAGGCGCCTTTACAGTATTTTAGAGTCTCCCGGCATACAAGTGAAATTGGAGTGATATCTGTACTCCTGCATTGCTAATGTGAGTTAGACATAACAAGTAGACCATCTAGTGATAGGTAACCTTTGGCATATCCTCATTATTGTCAACAGCAGCCAAACTTAAGCACGTAGAACTGAATTTGTACATGTCCATCCACCCCGGCACTTGTTTCTTTCTCACCTCTCTCTTGTTTCCCAATCACCTCTTTTTGGTTGTAAGGCCCCAGGAACAGCGACTTGTCTGTTTTCGCTTGCAAGACTCTTCAAGGTGCCTCCCAGTCACCAGAACCTGCTACTTTATATCTGAATCTAATTAGAAATGTGTTGCCAACTACTAGCCCTTATGAATATCACTGATAAATATATTTGCTATTTCACCATTTTCTCTGTTACGTTGGAATGGTATCTCAGTCTCTCTTTCGTTCAAGTGGGGTTCCTTCCACTTTTGTATGTTTGTTCACATTTATTGTATGCAGCTGTTCATATTTATTTTTATCTTAATTTTTAGATGCTAGGAAAACAAACAACTGTGTGTTATTAAGAATATTCTAGATTTTTAATACCGCTTTAGTCTCCATTGTCATTTCCTTCTAGGATCCTGCATCAACAAGTATAACTAACACTAAATGGATTACATATTTTCTTACAGCAATTTCTAAGATGCTGGTGTTCTGTTTGTGTGGATCTATTTCCTGGCTTTTCTTCACATCTGCATGAAACTAACAAATGAGAATAGACAATAGACAAAATTTAAAACCCCTGAAAGCATCTGATCATCATTTATGGTGCAAAAACCCAAAATAAAACCAATTTAACCAGACCCCCAAACATTAGTAGGGATGATACTGGCCGTATTTCTATTGGGGCCACAATACTGAAGACTGTGACTGTTCCTGCACGGCAACAGCCTGACCCCAGTGGTCCATGCATTGTTAACCTCAAGACCTGATTACTCTAATGCGCTTTAAGTGGGGCTATCCTTGTATCAGGTCTTGAAGCTGAACGCAGCAGCCAGACTGCCCACCGGAGCAAAATGCAACTGCTCTGCTTGTCCATTTGTTCCCAGGCCAGTTCTGAGGTCCTTGTGTTAATTCACAAAGCCCTAAACAACTTGAGTCCAAAGTACCTTATGGACGGCCTGAGTCCTTTGGTTCCACCTTGATCTCTGAGATCCCCTTTAGGGTGGAAAACCCAGCACTGTGGAACTCCCTGCCAGCAGAGTTTCAGTGCTGCTTTTTAAAAGACATCTCCTGAAATTGGTGTCATTTAGACAGGCCTTTGAAATGTGAATTTTCCTTTTGCCAACTAGTATTCATGCATCTTTTTACTGCTGTTTTATTGTTTTGGTCATTTTTGAAGGGTGCATTTTGACAAAAGTGTGATTTATAAATATTTAAATAAACAATCCACTGGGTGGCTTTTTATTGTAAGATACTTCTATGCAACTAAATTTGAAGAGTTTTGAATCATCTCAAAGGAAGAAGGAAGCATTGAGTTGCTGCAGTTAATTTTCAGCTAAACCTAGAACTAAGCTGTAGAATCAGCTTGACATCAAGAGCACCTTAAAAGCATCTTCTGCAAATGTCATTGAGAAACAAAAAGTGGGAACTGTCATTTTAAAAAAGGAATGTATAGTACACTCAATTATTTTTAAAAAATTCATTCACATTTTCTAGAAATGCAAAGAGCAGCATAAGCTTCTCTGGAAAACCATGAGAACTGAAAACCATTTTCTTACCAAGAAATGAAAGCTAGGAGTGGGCCTATCAGTTAGGAAACAGGCTGCCATGGAACGGTTGGCCTCCAGTAATGATGATCCTCTGAGATGATGCACTGGTCCATCAAAGCTGTCTAACAGCAAATCAGGTACACCAGTAGAGCCCCTATACAGTCAGGTAAAACAAAACTGATGCAACCACAAATTGTTTTGTCAAGCCTACCTCTTGCATTAAGTTCTAATATAAAGTACACCAAAGGAAACACAAGAACCACAAAGCACAAGACAGCCAAGCCCTCCTATTGTCCAACAGTCACTGTGCAATTCCCTATGCATTTAGATTTCTGATTACTGAAATATTTTAGAAATCTCTCATACCCCATGGAGCTGTATTCCAGTCAGATAGAATATGGCTGACCTCCAGAAAGAAAAAAACCAATAAGTTCACAGGAAGTCAGTATGACATTTTCAATCTTATTGGAAACATTATAGTGGCTTGCTTCACACATAACACCAAACCATGGTTAATGTTAACCATAGTTAAAGCTGAGGCATCTTGCAGACAATTACCTAAAAGCTTGGTTTATTATAATGTAAAAAACTAAAAATGGCAGATTTCATGTATGGAACTTTAAAGGGCTGAGCAGCACAGTCAAAAACTTGTCACCTGATACACTCCCCACGTCTCAAGCTGTTAGGAGTTGCTTGTGCACCCATTGCAATGTCGTGTTTTGTGTTCAGTTGTGTTTCCTGAGCACTATCCTCTATAAATAATTGGGATGATTTACCTACTGTAACAGGTGTATCAGGTTGTAGAGTACAACTTTGTACATCAATAAAGCAGAGCTCACATACCGCCCCCCCCCCAAAAAAAAGAGAGAAGAAAGATAAGACAAAGCTCCAGACGAGCAGTTGAACCCAGGAAAAAAATGAAGTCTGACCGTATTGGTAATTTTTTGTTAGGGAACCTTCCTTGCAATGCTGCTCTAAAGCCGTCAAGGCACCTTGTAATCAAACTGGAGTCCATAGATTTGCAGCATTGTCTGCATATGGTAGGACTGAGATTCAGGGATGGTGTATCACCTTGGAAGGGTGAAGGTCTTGTCTGCTTAGGCATTTAAGCAGGGGTTTATATAAAAATTAAATAAAACTGGGGCTGAAACACAGCCCTGCTTCACACCTGAGTGTTTGTGAGACCCCTGACAGTTAAGTCCAGTTGCGAACGGCTCTAGGGTTGCAGCGCTCATCTCGTTTTACTGGCTGAGGGAGCATGACTAAGCTGCTTCTGGCGAAACCAGAACAGCGCATGGAAACACCGCTTACCTTCCCGCCTTTACCTTCCCACTTTGATGTGCTTTCGAACTGCTAGGTTGGCAGGAGCTGGGACCGAGCAACGGGAGCTCATCCCATCGTGGGGATTCAAACCACCAACCGTCCGATCAGCAAGCCCAAGGCTCAGTGGTTTACACCACAGCGCCACCCGCATCCCTTCTGACCTCCTATAACTGACCCTTAAGGAGGTGCTTTCATGGAGAGCTCGGATCAGAAATTGTAGCCTTCCGTGGATGTTTGCAGCTTCTAATTTGCACCAGAGTTAAGCTCATAGTGATGCTGCACTCAGTGATGCGTATTTCTCCATGCTCTGCCTCCTCCCGGCAATGCATGCGTGACGTGGCCCACTGCCACTCCCTGCCTGCAAACGTGCCTAGACTGCCTTGCCCCCTGCCTTCCCGCTGCAAATGCACCCAGGCTGCTGCCCTTGCCTCACCACCTGAACTTTGCTGGCTCTCCACTGCCACCGCCACAACGAGGCCAAGGCCTCGACCACTGCTGCGAGGCCTTCCTTAAGTCCCACTGTGGTCACAGACGTACGGTCAGAAGCGTAGCCCAGCTTCCTAAAGTACGTCTGCAGCTGCAGTGGGCCTCAATGGAGGCCTCACAGCAGCATTGGAAACCTTGGCCTTGTTGTGGTGGCAGCAGCAGAGAGCCAGCAAAGGTCAGGCAACGGGGTGAGCAGCGACCGCAGGCTGAGGCAAAAATATAAGAATGGCTTGGATTTTGGATAAGGATGCCTATGCCGCCTGGGACCAGCCCTTTAAACTGAGTAGTTGAGGCTGAGAAGGAGGTAGGTATCGCCAAACCTCCACTTGGTCTACCACCTTAAGAAGAGTGAAGTGTGGTAGATGCATATGCCGCATATCCACATAACCAAATTTCCTGCATTGACTAAGTATCTGAAACAGCAAAATTTGAAAATTATGGATGCGGTTCAAAAAATCACTATCTTCCAGCTTGTTCCTCCAGCCAGCCAGGTTTCAAGACAGACAGGAGACTTCAGGTTTTAGTCGCATTGGTTGTCATTGTTGTGTTAGAGCCTTGATTCCAGTGATCTCCTTTGGAGTTGCTATGGGTGCATTCACTAGCCAAGGAGGGTTGTATTGCAGCTGATGTACTTCTGCAGGAATGGTAACTTTCGTTTGGGGTTTCCTCTTCCTAACTCATGAGGCTCCAGTTTCCTCATCTCGGACCAGTTTTCTTTTGCTTGGCATGCTTGTGTGCCTGTTGCAGTGTTGTGTTTTGTGTTCAAGTTCGGTCATGTTTCCTGAGCACTATCCTCTATAAATAATCGGGATGATTTACCTACCGTAAACAGGTGTATCGGGTCGTAGAGTACAACTTTGTACATCAATAAAGCAGAGCTCACATACCCCCCCCCCCAAAAAAAAAGAGAGAGAGGAAAGATAAGACAAAGTAGCTCCAGATGAGCAGTTGAAGCCAGGAAAAAAATGAAGCCCAGTCGTATACCAGAGATAATGTCAAAGGCCATTATCTTTGATTTCTTTGGTAATTTTTTGTTAGGGAACCTTCCTTGCAATGCTGTTCTAACGCCATTAAGGCACCTTGTAATCCAACTGCAGTGCTTGTAGATTTGCAGCCATGGATGTTTGCAGCCTCTAACTTGCGCCAGAGTTAAGCTCTAGAGCAGTGGTGTCCAACCGATCAATCGCTATCGACATGTAGATCCCCAGATGATCAGGTCAATCGCAGGCTCCCTTTCAATCTCAGGCTGATAAAAGCATTGTGTTAAAAGTCTCTGCCCCCCACTGCCCTCGTTCTGTCCGTCTTTAGCATGAAACGGGCTGTCATTTGTGATACTAAACTTGTCCGTATCGCTGCGTCTGCTTGTTAGTGGCGGTGTATTTTTGAGCGTTTCATGACCTCCCTCCCCCCAAAATAGCTAATCAACTCTGACCTCCCCCACTAAAAAAACCTCAACAATTCTAACCTCTCCCCCCCCCCCAATGACAATGGGTAGATCACTGCCAGTTGTTTTATACTGGGAGTAGATCGCAGTCTCTTGGGAGTTCAATGTGCCTGGTTTATTGCATCAGAGAATAGTGTCTAGGATTGAGTTTGGTTCTGCATACTTTTAGGTTGTGATGGCTCCTTAATCATAGTTTAGGGGGGTCTGGGTTCGCACATAACACTGCACTATGTTTAACATTAACTAAGGTTTGTAAACCAGGTATAAACTTTGGTTAATGAGCAACCTTTAACCACATAGTTAAGCTGCTGAGCTGAGTTCACACATAATACTAAGCTATGATTTAATAAACCATGGTTCAACATTATGTGCAAACTAGGCTACTGAAAGATAATGGCTACAGGATTCCCAAAACTGTTTCCTGTTACCGACACAGTAACAGTCAATAAGTTTTAAAAGAGTTGAACAGAACAACAGAATAAAATCCATCATGTGCTACACCACCTTGGTCAGCTTTGCTTCACGCGGACACTAACCTACAAAAACAAACCTTGCCTCATTCTGCTCTTAATCTGAGGAACATGCAGCATAAACAACACAAAAGCATGTTTGCATTTTAAGTAAACTGTTTACATTTACAGAAAAACCAATGAAAAATCTTGTGGTACCTTAAATACTAGGAAGTGTATTATGGCATAAGTTTTCATGGATGCTAGTCAGATGCTTGCAGTATTATCTTCAGCTAGCAGCTGTGTGTGTGTGTGTCTGTGTATACGGTATATGATGTTTACAGTGGGATGAATCTTCTTAAAAATTCTAACTTTGACAATACAATTAGAAGTTTACATGTACTGTATGCAAAATAAGTAGTGGCCATTCACAGAACCAGTAATTGTTAACACAGTAGGAGATGTTTCATCAAATTACTGTGGATGTGAATGATCACTATGCTTGTTTTGCATACATTTAAGCTTTAAATGCACTTCCATTTCCATCCTGCCTTTTACATTTGCCCTATGTCTCCATCAATACTTGCCAACTGAGGATAACATCATGAATTTGATGAAGTGGACGCTACTCCACAAAAGATTATACATAATAAATATGTCACACTTTAAAGTACTCAAGACTATTGTTTTAGGTTTCAGAGAATTAATGCACATTTCATTCATGGCTCAGGTGGTATGCCTCTAATCACTTGCTCCCTAACTGGAACTATAGGATTGTGTATCTCCAAAATAGACTGCCAACCAAGGGAATTACATGTACACCTTATGAACTTTGGCATGGAATAATAATAATAATAATAATAATAATAATAATAATAATAATAATATACTGACAATCTGACTGGGTTGCCCAGCCACTCTGAGCAGCTTCCAGCAAAATATAAAAACACACAAAAAATCAACCATTAACAACTTCCCTATACAGGGCTGCCTTCAGATGTCTTCTAAAAGTAATATAATTGTTTATCTCCTTGGCATCTAATGGGAGGGTGTTCCACAGGGTGGGTGCTACTACCAAGAAGGCCCTCTGCCCAGTTCCCTGTAACTTCACTTCTCGTATGGAGGGAGTACCTAATATGTCACACACATGTGTTTGGCAGTATTGCCTATGCGTATGTACCCAAGGAGAATAGGCACAAATTAGATCCCAGAGCACAATAGACTATTGTGATTGGCTGTGCTCCAGCGAGCAAATAATTCAGAGAAGTGGACTTGAATACTGGGAAAGTCAGCACGAGGCATGTGCTTCATTTTGAGGAGCACAGGAAAGCTGACAAGAGAGGAACTGTGATAGACCTTTCTGACGAGTCAGAGGATGAAGCACAAGCCCTCATAAACTTTCCTGGATTGGTGAATGATAGTCCAGATTGGCCTTCTACTGTCCCATCACGTAGCACAGATGCTGAACAGGAAAGAGAAGTGAAGGAGTAGATTCCAAGACGCAGCGCAACCAAAGAGGAGGAGACCAAATTAGATAGTGATGAAGAGATTGAGAAGATCTCAGAGTCAGATGTCAGGTGCTCACTGAGATGCAACAAAGGTGTTCCAACCCCACGACTGTCCTACCTCACAAGGTTGGTGCAACCCCTAGAAACTTTCACCTGGGAAAAGACTGAGCAGATGCAAGCCGCTGAAGCTCACCTGTAGAGAAATGCTGCACAGGAAGGGATTGAAGAAGAAGAGTTTGGATTTGATATCCCGCTTTATCACTACCTGAAGGAGTCTCAAAGTGGCTAACATTCTCCTTTCCCTTCCTCCCCCACAACAAACACTCTGTGAGGTGAGTGAGGCTGAGAGACTTCAGAGAAGTGTGACTGGCCCAAGGTCACCCAGCAGCTGCATGTGGAGGAGAAGAGACGCGAACCCGGTTCACCAGATTACGAGTCTGCCGCTCTTAACCACTAGACCACACTGGCACTGCACCAGCACCAGAAAAGGCAATAGGAAGCACATGGGTGTTTATGGTAGAGAGGGTGCAGAAGGGGAAAATCGAGCACTACAATGCAAGACTTGAGGCAAAAGGTTACTTGCAAGAGTATGAGAAAGACTACAGTGAAACTTTTGCACCTATAGTGAGACACCCTACCATCAGACTGCTTTTGAGCATGGTAGCTTCTGAACAAATAGAGGTGTAATGCATATATATTAAAACCACATTTTTGCATGGCCAGTTCTGTAAATGAAACAAGCCAAAGGTTTTATCAAACCAAAGGAAGCGAATCTCATATACAAACTTCAGAAGGGGCTTTATGGATTAAAAGAAGCTGCTAGAGCATGGAATGAGAAATTACACAGGAAGCTCACACAACTGGGGTACATACATGGTCATGCAGGGAAGTGCTTGTACATCAAGGGCAAAAATGAACAATTTTCTTTTATTTTGGCGTTTGTGGATGGTTTAAGTATTGCAACTGAAAATAAACAAGGCTATACAGAAGTTGTGGAATACCTAAGCAAAGAAGTAGAGATAAAGGAACTGGGAAATATGTCTTTCTTCTTGGGTATTCAAATAGAAGATAAGATCCTTATTCTTTTGACTCTAAGTCAAAAGCAGAAAGTTATTGAATCGCTTGACAGTCTAGGAGTGAAAGAAGTCAAGGAAGTAGCCATGCCAATGGTGACTGACTTTCTAAAGAGTAAAGGTAGGTCTGAACCCTTCTCAGACAACAACAGGTCAGCTATATGAAAGATCCTTTACTGAACCACAACAACCTGACCTGACATAGCAAATGCAGTGGGAATCCTAAGCAGGGAAATTAAAATCCTAAGCAGGAAAGTTAGCTTTCCCACTGAGAAGGACTAGACTGCTATGAAAAGAGTTGCTTAAAGGGTCACTTAAAGGGAACCATGAGCTGTAAACTTAAACTGCCAGCCGACAACTATCCAAAACTACCAGGTTGCGGAGATGTTGACCGTGCCAGAGACACAAAGGATTACAAATCAACAGGTGAATTTATCTTTATGTTTGGAAACGGGGCTATTTCCTGGGCCAAACCCCAATGCACATTGGGGTGAAATATCACAATGTGTGCGGTGACACATGATGGACTTGTTGACTTGGCGTATTGTCAAACCAAAGAAATGGCAGTTGACATTCTCATCAAGCTACTACCAAGAGACAATTTTGAGAAGCTTCAAGTCAAGTTAGAACTGTGGGTACTTCATTAATTGCCCATGCAATGGTTATATTTGTCTGAGAAGTAGTTTGTGGGATAACCAGCCTCATACAACCAACATGCATAAGTCTAATTAAGGCATGAAATAGTTAATGCCATAGAGTAAGCTGTCCTGCCAGGCTTATTTAAGTCATTCCCCCTCATCTTGGGGGGAAGGTAATCAAAGGCCTTTGTTCACCTCAGTCTAACAGGCAAGCACAATATGTTTTGAGCTGGTTGCTGCAGCTCAGACTGTATGGCTTTTACAAGCCTATGCTAATAATTTCCTATACAAATAATTTAGGAAGTTTCACCAATGTAACTAAGTCAAGTGTTACTGCCCGTGCAACTTTTTTTGAATGCTGTATGGAAAAGCACATGAATCTGACCCTTGGAGAGTTTGTAAGTAAACCACTTTTAATTTACCAAGTGTGTGGGTCTTTTTCTTTGCCTAGGGAAAGAGGGGGACTTTGGAAGCAGCTTAGAAGGGCATATTTTAGAAGTCTAACAGCCTATATTTCCATGCTTTGCTGCATATTTTGTGATTTTAAATCTCTGCTGGGGTTCTCTCACCAAACTTGGATCTTGGCATCCAAGAATTCTCCTTTATATGCCTATGTTTTCCTTGCCATCAACAAGATCATGGCATATCTTTTGTAGGCACTGCTGCATTTAGAATCCTGAATTATATAATATTTCCTTATTCAACGTGTGCATGTTGTGGCTGTTGCAAAATGGTATACTCAGCAGTCCTGTTAAATCTTGCAGAAGTGTATGCTTTGTGTCTTCCTCAAAGCTCAGTTTTGAGCAACTGAATACATTTAAATTGACTGCTTTAAAATATTTTCAAAACAGTAGGAACTTAAAAGAGAGGAGCCAGATATCCCCAATGGTTGACACTTAAAAATCACTATAATGCATCTTAAATCAAATAATTTATTAAGTAATTACATGTAAACACTTTATATTGACTAGCAAATACATTGCTCAAGTACTCCTCTTCCAACAACAAAGGAAAATACCCCCTTTATAAACAGAGTCAGACTGACTAAAGATATACATTCTACTGTACAGTGAATGTATATACAATTGACACTTTGATTTTCCTTATCTTATATTCATTTAAAGTGCAAAGGATATAAATTTGTTCAGCATTGCAAGACAGTGTCAATGGTAACTTTGGTCTATCAAGTGAAACTAGATAGCGGCCCTGACAGTATTTTTAAAAAGCAGAGCAACCAGACCTTGCAGGACAAATCTTTAAAAAAAATAAATTCCTTTTCTCATATAATTGAAAATATTTTTAGACAGGAAATATACTATTCTGAATAAATGAAACGAACATGTTTCTTAGTTACAATCTAGAGTTAGTAGTTACATACATACAATTACACAAATACATAAACCACAGAATGTCTGAACATTGCCCGACATTGCCCATTAGATCAAAATACAACAGTTATGAGATGGTAGCCAGGAATAATAAAAACAGGATAGCAGCCACTTACATAAATAAAAGCAAATATTTTTGCCTAGTTCAACATTCCAATCTTCTAATAAGTGTGTACTCTTACAGTGTATGCTTGTATGATAATTAAAACGTTACAGAAAAACATGACCACCAATGGATATTGGTACATCTAATAAAGAGTAACTAGCCAAATAATAATAATAATAATGCAGAGATCGGAGTACATCTAATAAAGATTAACTAGCAAAAAATAATAATGCAGAGACTTGAGAGATATAATTCTAGTCTTTCTTGAGAGATTTTTTCCCCCTGGTCTTTTCAGAAAACTCACATGTAGAAAAAATACGCTACAGGTTTTGTCCTCATCTTCTGAAAAGAAAAAAAAAGGAAAAGACGGCTTTGCACTGCTAAATCCTTCCATGCAATCATGTACGAGGTGCTCAACTATATGGAGAATAGTTAGCATAAACTGTGATCATGGCTGCACTCTCCCCATCAGCTGAAATTCCAGAGATGGCTGAACTGGCCTCTCTTCACAATGACATGTACCTTCATACAAGGCTGGGTGGAGGAGTGGCTCTTAGGGCTGGAAAGCGGGGCTCAGGTTACAGTAAATTTAACAGCACCCTAAAATATGTTAGAGGACCAAGTGATCATCCATCTGCCTTTAATGCTCAGCGTAATAATGAGATATTGGAATTCCAGGTTTATGTATGCAGGTACATAATCGTGTGAAGAAAGTGCTTCCGGGAACTAATGCTGTTTCCAGAGATGTCAATTGAATTCTTTGCCATTCATCTGAAATGTATAAGAAAGGTCCTTCAGTTTCACGCATAACTAGGATTGTCATATTTCAAAAAGTGAAAATCTGGACAGTTGTTGAGCTTTTTCAGGCAAAGTTTTTTTTGGGGGGGGGGTTGCCCACAGTTGTGAAATCACAATAAAACAAGTTCTTTAGCTATTTTTAATGAAATCTACACTACTGACATGGCTGCCATACGTCCGGATTTTCCCAGACATTTCAGCGATTTTCATCCGGACGCTGTTTGCGAGGGCTGAATACCAACCGGCTATGTCCAGGAAGTTCTGGACGTATGGCAACCCTAGGCATAACTAATGCTGTTTTTACACTGTAAACCTCCCTGTGGTCTTTGGATGAGGGGAGGTGTAGAAATGTAATTTACTACTACTACTACTAATAATAATAACAACGCAGGGTTTATTGTCCTCCTCCCTTGTTCTGATGTACCAGTAAACAAGATGAAATGCTTGAGCTGTGTACAGAATGCTAAAGTGCCACTTTTGTGCAAGATTTGCTATAAATCAAGGGTTTCCAAAAACAGGAAAAATAGGGACATGCCAGGCCAGAGGAACGTTGCAAGCTGATTTTAACTACCTGCTACTGGAGTAATGGAAGAAGCATAGAAGTATAGAAGGGGTTTCTCTCTATGTGTGTGTGTATTGCATGAGAACTTATTTTTTTAACTGTTTTTCTGATGGCCTCTAATTATCAAAAATATTTAAATATTTGCTATTTCATTACTTCATATACAATTTCAAATTGGCTTGTTAACAACCACTCCATTTTTAAGATATGAGACAACTGCTGAGCTTTAGCAAATGTGTGCTTTGGAATTCCATGTCTTAAAATATATATTATTATTATTTAGCCCCATGAGAAAAGTTTAAGAATTATACACAGAGCTACCTTGTTTCTTTAAAATACTCATACAGTAATAATACTGATGGCAGAGCGTGGAAATGTGAAGTACCTTGAAATGATTTTACGTGGACTATTCACATTAAACAATTAGATATTGACAGTGTTTTAAAATTACAATATTGACAGTAAAAAACCAAGACTGATATACACCATTAATATAATCTTCTTTCCCATTTGAAATTACGAAGGATTTGCTTATATAGGAAAGGCTAATATTGTAATAGTATTTTTGCTTTGCAATTTGTAAGTGCTGAAGATAATCTCTGATCCTCAGTTTCAAGTCATAGCAGAAGGTTGTACAATGCTGGCTAGTGTTAAAATCCTACTTTTATTTTTAAAAGAATTTCATTTTGGAAAAGAGACTTTAAGTCTGTATTCTGGAATTTACAACATACTTCTAACTTGTTTTCAGTCTGATGTTTGATTTTTACATTTTCCTCCAAAAATCTAGACATGCTTCCATATTCTACGTCCGTTGCTGAAGAAGAAACTGGTTCTCGCGCAAGCTCTCAGTTATAAAGATCTAAAACATGTGCATGGAAACAATTAAATTTCTGTAAAATATGTGCCAGGCTTCTTTACTAAAGTTATCCCCGTGTAAATTTTCTATGTTTAAAAATACTTCCTAAAAGTTTAAAGGAGGAATTCAATGTGGTGCTAAGCATATAGCTTTGCCATTGCAAGCATTTCTGCAAACCATTCTAGGGGTTCTCCTGTCCCCCCCCCCCCAGCAAATTTGGGGGAGTGCAGGGGGAGGGGGGAAGTCCTGTTGCATTAGTGGAAATCCTTTTGTGGACTTTTGTTGACGGGACTCGCTAGCTAAAATCCCACTTGTGATTTAGGTTCATACAGACTAGCAAAGTTCACTTATTTGAAAAGTGCTGCAAGTACAACAGAAGACAGAATATGACAAGCTTGTCATTACCTTGAAGGCGATAGAATTTGTAAGTCAATGGGGGAGGACAGAAACAGGAAATGAAGACTGACCTTATAAACAAAGATATGTTTAGGGCTTCTGGTTTCAGGAATAAACCGATATTTACTGGTAAACGTCTGCCAAAAAAACAAAAATAGAAACATAAGATTACTGGTAAATATTGGTTTATGTGGAGTAGAAAAAATGTTCATATTCTTATTCTTTAAAACTGCTAGAGAGATGAGAGGATCTGATAAAGGTTACCATGCCTGAATTCTTTTGGGAAAGTACTGGTAATTGCCTCAAACCAGAAGCCGTCTGCTCATAGTGGGTAGTGGGACTCTGCACACCTAAATTTTCCAGACATCTTCAAGAGAACCTAATCATTCTGAATGATGCTTGAGACAGAGACAATTTCTTTCTGCCCCAATTCCAGAATGTCCAGTTATGATTTTGAAAATTCACTTTTATTATGATATATAAGAAATAAATATGAAACTTAATAAATAAATAATGCTTTTCTTTAAAGAAGCCTAATTCTGTCCATGTTATATACATAAAATGTATTCACATACAACTCATAATTCAGTTGAATTCAAATTAGTTTTATTTGCAGATGATATTCTTTTGTTTATTTGAGAACCTCAGACTAGTATTCCCATCTTGATGTTTTTGGTAAAATATCTGGTTATTCTGTTAATTGGTCCAAACTGGAATTGATGCCAATAGGTCAAAAATCTGATTACACATTCATTCAAGGTATATCAATTCTGGATTAGTTCCAAGTCTATTAAATATCTGGTTATGTTAATACCAAAAGATATATAATGGTTAGTCACAGTTAATATAAATAAATTAATAAAAAAGGTTTCTTCAGATATTGATAGGTGGGAGTGGCTGAACCCTACCCTTTGGGGAAAGGTGAATGTTATCAAAATGAATATTATTGCCAGATTTATTTATATTCTGAGAGGACTTCTAGTTTTTATATCTGGATCATACCTTCAAAAGATAAAACTCCCTGTTTAGGAAACGTCTTTGAGGCTCAACAACACCGAGAACATTCTTGCAGAGAATGCAGTTATAAATTCTGAATTTGGAATTATATCATTTTGCTTATTTACCATTAAATGTTAAATATTGGAAACCTACTGTTGGGTCTTAATTTTCCAACATAGGCAACCCTATATATACATATACAGCACCTTTGGTTGGTTGGACAATACTAGGATCAAAATATTTGAAATATCAGCTGACTCCAGCAACAACTAAGTCAGAAGGATATAAAATATATTGGGGGGGGGGGATATTGATCCATTCTCACATGCCAAACTTACTTTGTGGGGAAACCCTACTCTAAAAATTGCAAAAAATACGGCAACATGGAAAAATTGGATGGAAGCAGGTGTGTTGACTTTGGACCAACTGATAGATGAGGAAGATTAATTTTATACCTATGCTATTTTAAGACAAAAATATCATCTATCAGAGGCAGCCCAATGGCAATATATTCCATTACAACATCTCTTAACAAGGGAGTTTGGTCTGGCAGCCCTCTCAGCTTCCAAGAGATACTGGAGCAATTGGATGACTCATTGAAAACTAAAAAGCCAGTGATTACTTTTTAGAAATATGTATTGGCAATAAATAAGTTCCAATATGCAGACTTTAAGAAATGATTGGAATAAAGTATTGGAGCTTCCAATACTACCCAGACAGTGGGAAAGTGTTTGTATGTTTGTACAGTGTTCTGTACTTACTAAGTTTTGGGAGAAAGTACTGGAGTGTGTAACTATGATTGTGCAGAAAAGTTTAAAACTTTCAGAGAACATTATTTTGAACTATAAGTCTATGGTATGGAAATTAACAATGGGACAACGAAAATGGATTCTACGCACCCTAATTGTGGCCAAGAGATTGATACAGATGAATTGGAAGAATCAAGTTACGATACCCTTTAATCAATGGATTGACAGTATGACATCACTCACAACTTATGAGCTGCTTAGAGAAATAGGCTTTGCTTGGGTAAATATGACAACATTTGGAATGAGTTTATACGGAATGTAGTAGGCTATTAATATCTATATGTGTATTAGGATCATAACACTATATCACTTCATATAAGAATGTATGGGAGTATATTACACTGAATTTTTGTATATATATATTTTACACATCTTTGTTCTTTTTTTCTCACTTCCCCCCTTCCCTCCTCCATATCACTTAATTTATTTATAATTGAAATTATTTCAATAAAATATTATTACAAATAATAACAACAAGACCTCTATATCTAGAAGCATCGTAGGGATTCATCCGTCTCTCATCTGGGAAGCTATTGTGCCCCTGAAAACTGAGCTAAGAGATGACGGCTCCTTCCAGCCCATAAATAGTTTGCTAAAGAACCTCCGGAACCATATGAAGGCCAGTCTACAACATTCTACCACACTCTAGTGGCCAAGAAATACAACACAGAATAGGACCGCTGTTCACAGAAGGAGGGTGGATTGTCAGTAACTGGGGATGCGAGAAGGTGTGAGTCCCTTTACTTGCTTCCATATAAGTTAATGGTAGTTGTTACTTTTACCTCACAGGAGGAAAGTGCTGCAATTGGAAAGATTGCTGCAGGGAGAGGAAAACCTGCCCCGACTCATACAGAGTGAGATGTGCTTTCATGTACAGAATGCAAAACTGATGCAGTGCACCTTCTCAGAGGTCCGTGCAAAATACAAGCCACATGCATCCCAAAACATTGGACATTTTTTTCCAAATGTTGGTGAAACCCTAAGATTCTATGATTCTATAAAAACTAATAATCTTAATTATTGTCTTTTAAATTTAGCCTCCACCCCCCAAAAATCTGAGCCCCTAAACTGTAGTTTAATTCAATTGTGCATAAATTCAGGACTAAAGCAACCCAACACACAGGGCAGGTCTCAACCCCAAATTAGTCATTGCTCCAGGCAATGTGATGGCTGATTGGAAAACTGTGGCGGGGGTTCCAAACCACCCTGTTGCCATGGCCAGACCACCTCCTGGTGAACTTCTGGTATCCCTCCCTGCATGGCTAAAAGACCTAATCACATAGTTTGTTCCTGAAAATGTATGGCATCTGAGAATTCCTGAATAATATGAAGCAGGATTAGCCTCTCCATGCTGCTTGACTACAGCCTGCTAGTTGGGGCTGATGGGAGTTGTAGCTATGTTTTAGTGGACTTTTCCTGTACAGTGGTACCTCGGGTTACAGACGCTTCAGGTTACAGACTCCGCTAACCCAGAAATAGTACCTCGGGTTAAGAACTTTGCTTCGGGATGAGAACAGAAACCGTGCTCCGGCAGCATGACAGCAGCAGGAGGCCCCATTAGCTAAAGTAGTGCTTCAGGTTAAGAACAGTTTCAGGTTAAGAACAGACCTCCGGAACGAATTTAATTCTTAACCTGACGTACTACTGTAGACAGAACTGGTGATCCTGTCCATGACCTAGTACCCCCCTGAAATGAGGATTTGTGATGAGCTATTGACATGGTCGCTTCTGAGCAGCCTCCCTGGTATTCTGGGGAACTTCACCAAATAAAATGATCCAGAAGATGGCTAGAGAGGAAATGGCACAAGACATGAATGATCTGAAGTTGATCAAACTTGAGTGAGAGCACATAGTTGCACCTATTGCAATGGCAGCAAGGAAAGCAAATGCGGCTTATTTTGCTTCCACTACATCCCCATGTATCCAGTCATCCAGCTGAGCTTTGCAGAGCAGCCAGGGGGCTACTATCTGCCCCTATGGATGGAGCAATAAAGTCCTTTGTAACCTGCTGAGAATTATTTCTAAGGCACGTGAAGAAAGTTGCTTGCATCTGTAGCAACCTTGATGCTTCTCTTATTTTAGTTGCTGAGATGTGTAATGCACCAACTGAGCAAGTGTTGTGGGATCAGTTTCTGTTACAGCAGCCTGGTGACAATGTGTCCAACAACTTAACCTCGCAACTCTTGCCCATCTTGCTTAAGTGGAGCTACCTTATAGGTTCAGGGTGTGCTAATGTGCTGTTAAATGAGGGACTGGTGCCTACTGCCCTGAAGAATGCAGTAGCGTGGCCACTTCAAAGAAGCAGATCCACTCAACCCTGGATCCAACAGTATATGACTTCTGTCTGATCACAAATATCCCCGTCCTGTGGAAATTGCTTGAGAAGGTAGTGGTGGATCAACAACAGGCACTCTTGGAGGCAACTGATTATCTTGACCCTTGCCAATCTGTTTCCAACCTAGCTTTGGCATCAAATCAGTCCTGGTCACCCAGCTGGATCACATTTATTGAGAAATGGTCTGGGGGAGTGTGACTCTGCTACACTTGATCTCCTAGCAGCTTTTCATATTATCAACCATGGTATCTTCCTGGATCAGAGGCACTCTTTTTCAGTGGTTCCACTCCTATTTGCAGGACCAGTTCTGAAGAGCAGCACTGGGCGACTAGTTGTTAGTCCCCATATATAACATCTATATGAAGCCTTATGGCATGGTTATTAGGGGATTTAGAGCATCAAATCTTTCAGTATGTTGGAAACACTCAGTTCTAGTACTCTATAGTATCTGAATCAGGAGTGGGCATGCAATTCCTGAGCCAGTATCTGGATGAAGTGGTAGGCTGGGAGAGGGTCAAAAGACTGAGATTAAATCCTGGCAAGATGGAGGAATTGTGTGTGAGTTGCTCCTGGATCCAGGAAATTGCCTATTTGCCTGTTCAGGATAGGGTCACAAACCTTTTGAAGGAGCAGCCTCGTAGTTGATTCATCTTTGCCACTAGAGACTCATGTGGCTTCAGTAGCTGAAAGTATCTTCTACCAGGTTTGGCTGGTATACCAGCTATGGTCATTGCTCAACAGGGATAATCTGGCCATGGTGGTCCATATGCTGGTAAACCTGAGATGGTTTGCACTCTATTTGAGACTGCCCTTGACGATGGGCTGGAAGCTCCAGTTAGCTAAAATCCTGCTGAGAGGTTACCATCATCAGCACATTACACCTTTCTTAAGCATCTGCACTGTCTGCCTATATAAGAATAACAATATTATTATTTATACCCCACCCATCTGGCTATTGTATGGGGCCAAGTTCGAAGGCAGTCTCTGAAATAACAAGAATGTTTGAAAACTATCTATTCATGACTAAAACAGGGAACTATAAGCTTGATCACACAAACTAGTACACATCATTGTAACATAAAGAGCAGTACTACAAAGTCAAAAGCTTAAGTGCCATGCAGATAAGATACAAGACTTTACAACACACTTAGTAGCTGCCATGGACTGGCTGGATGCAAAGGAGTGGTAGGAGGCATCAGTTGGGGAACCCCCTGGAGAACCAAGCCTAGGAAATTAGTGGTGGAGTGACAATGAGTGGTCACAGGGAGAAGCAGCAGACTGGAAGGAGGCATCAGCTGCAGAAGAGGCGGCAGGCTTTAGTGAACAGGAAGAGGCTACGGCAGAGAGCAGTTTGCACTCTGAGACTGAAGCAGAAGCCGGAGGGGAGGGTGGTCAAGAGACAAAGTTGAGACAGGCTGCTGAAGAATCCAGGGAGTCCCCCCCTCCTGCTGCAACCAGCTTCTCTCCTCCCTAGTCTCCTAGAACTCTCCTAGAATTCAATGAAATGGGCAGAGCAGAGGATGCTTGCGCACAGAAACCACCTGAGACAGTGTGGGAAAGACCCAGAAGAGGAGGAGTCCTACTGAGAACTGGGAAGGCTCACCTTCCATCCTCACAACAGCTTCATCAGGGCAAGACTTCCTAGAAAGAGTTTCTGAGAATGCTAGGCCCGAGCTGTGCTTCTTTCCTTGAATAATGAGTTAACTTCACTGGCAAGTTATTGCTTTGTTGAAGATCTACAGCCCTGACAGTAGTTGGCAAAACATGGCTAACTGCCTTCCTTAGAGAAACACTACAGCAAATCTAATTTGCATGGAGGAAGGCATAGAAAACTACAGCACACTCATCTAAGTTAGGAGGGAGGGAGGGATGGGGGGAGAAAGAGAGAGAGAGAGCGCAAACCATCTCCCAGATCCTGTCCAGCCACAATGAACCCTGCTGCTGCCTTCCAGTGTTTCACTATTTCCACAAGGGCAGACACCAGAGCCTTATGTACCATTAAATAAATTCTGCACTATCTATTGACAGAAGAGCCGGCATCAGATCAGAGATTATATTTCTGAGATTCTACTCAAAATCTATATGATATCCTGAACTCAAAATAGAGTGGCTTCCCATCCTCTATAATGCATATCTTTATCCCTATTCCAGAATGCAGGATGAAGTAGGAAAATGATAATAGGGGATGGCTGGGTGGGGGGCAGAAACCCGGCCCAGTGCTTCCAAACCTTTACTATACATTCAGGAATGGGTTCCCCATGCTGCACAAAGCAAATCAGGAAAGGGTAAGGGTACCCATGGGGCAACCTTTGACCCTCTAAAAATGTGAACTATTTGCTTCAATTGTTGTAACCAATTAATTTCGCCAACACTAAACCTCCATTGTCACAGGCACCTTTGCTGATTTGGCTAAACCTCAGTCAACAAGGCAAACAATAGGGGTGACAGGGGGTACCCCTGCTTAGTGCCCTATGGGGATTTACACCAGGGAAGACAGGCCCATTCATTCGAATTGTTGCAGTTGTGACTGAATAGAGCTGTTGGATTGAACAGATACATTTTTCGCCAAACCCCCTTGTCCATTCAATACGATCTAATACCTTAATGATATCCACTGAGAACAGTACTGCTGGGATTCTGTATAACCACATTCAGCACCATTCTGATGGAGTCTGCTATATTCTACCTAGGGATAAAACAAGTTTCATCAGGGGAAATATAAAATAAAAAAATTCCTTCCAGTAGCACCTTAAAGACCAACTAAGTTAGTTCTTGGTATGAGCTTTCGTGTGCATGCACACTTCTTCAGATATCGTGTGCATGCACACTTCTTCAGGTATCTGAAGAAGTGTGCATGCACACGAAAGCTCATACCAAGAACTAACTTAGTTGGTCTTTAAGGTGCTACTGGAAGGAATTTTTTTATTTTGTTTTGACTATGGCAGACCAACACGGCTACCTATCTGTAACAGGGGAAATATAGTCACTGATGAAAACATTCAGTTTGAGGACCATCACTGCTGATAGCAATTTGTCATCTTGGTTTATCAGTGCTATGGGATGGTAAAAGGCCACAAGGGCCACTGACTAGGCTTCAAGAGAACCACAATTTTAGATTGCTTACCCATGTCTGGTATGGTAGCCCACTCAAGAATCTTATTGAGCAGCTTGTTCAGCCATGAGGTCAGCTCAGCTCAGAAGGTCTCATAGAAGCCCCCCACTGAAACCATTCAAACCCAGGCAATTTCTGTTCTTTCATCATTTTACATCTTCATTGACTTCCATTTCTGTTATAGGCTGGTTCAAGAACTTTCTGTGCTCACCTGACAGAACTCTGAGGTGTACCCTCAACAAAGAAGCATTTATGTATTGATGCATCTATGTATTTATGCACCTAAGCATTGTCCAAGGAGTAGAGGGCAGCACAGAATTTGGTACCTCCTCTGTCTTAGCTTCATAACACACTTTTCCTAATGCCTGTTACTAAGCTTCTGGGCTTTTTCAAGGCATGAGCCAGCAGTTTGAAGCATCTGTCTCCAAACTCTATTTACTTTACTTTTTGTTTTCATACTGCAAAAGCCATCACCCATTGTGCTTATTGTCTCATGACTTGAGGAGAGTTGGCATGAAGCTGCCATTAAGCTTGTGTGCAGGCCCTGCCCCCAACCCAACTAAACATTTCCTAAGATTTGCCCCCAAAGGCAGAGCTCCTGGATGCTGCTGGCAGGAGACTGAAGCTGGCTGGTAATGGCACATTTCCAAAAAGGAGAACCAAAAGTTATTCTGCCTGGTCCCGATAAATGCCTACACTGTGAGCTACACTATGGTTCAAACTGCTATGTTAAAAACATAAACCTTACCTCTGCCATACTGAGTGTGGGACTACATCACAACTTCTGCAACACAGGGTATTATACAGACATTGCCAAGATGTTTCTGCAGCACCAGAGGCAGACGGTTATAATATATAAAAACCTTAGCCTTCTTTCTATTGCGTGCCAAAAACAAGTCGTGGCAATGCCAGCATTTGGGATCAGAGTGTCAGAAAGTTAATTAACCTTAAACTACAAAAGTTATCCCCTCACACCAGAGATCTATGGGCACAATACAAGTCCTCACTTCCACAGTCCCGTTCTCAGTTCATAACTGTTTCTGGAGTACTCTGGATTCTGCCTCAGTGCAAGGATTTGAGTACCACCTGATTTAGCTCTGTAATGCCAGCTGGTAGTTTCATGACACTAATCTTGGTTAAAAAAGAAAACAACACCAAACATGTACACTAGTAATCTGACAAGTGCACCATGCTCATTCTTTTTTGCAGACTGACTTAAACAGTTGTTTCTTGTGCACAATGCCAGGAGTAGTAAATTCGCCCCACTCAAAAGCAAGCTGTTACAAAATTGGTCAAAGCAGCCTTGATATTTCCCTACTATAGAAACTACACAGCCTACCATGTAACCAAGAATATCAACACAATTGATGGACATCCTGATTTGTCACCAGAAATTAGAATAAATGTAGTCTCATTTCCAAATTGATCCAACTGAAAGGAAGTCAGAGGAATCCATATGATCTTAGCACTAATGGAAGGCCAAGAAGGTGCTGGCAGCTTCTTTCCCTACTATATACATACATGGATGTCTAAAAAGGCCTGCTCTGTCCCACATCCTTCAAAGGCCATGTCTATGGTGAAGTTTTATTTCCTTGGAAATAATGGCTTATCTTTGAACTACTTGTTAGCATCTTCATAGCATTTATAGTGGAATTTGCATGTATCTTATTGATTGCTTTTAAAAGTAATGCAAGCCGCCATCCCAAACATTTTCTTTTCTTTCCAAGGAAGCTCACCAGCTTCCCATTAAAGGACATTTTCCCTTCTCTGAGCATTTTCTCTTCTAGATTCCCTTCTTTTGCCAGCCTCGCAAGTTAAAGTAATGAATATACTGTACTTGGACAGGAAAAATCTGCCTTTTAAGTTCTGATTCCATATACCTCCAGATACAAGATGATGGACACTTACAGAAACATTAGTAGTATGGGCAACCCCCCATTTATGGGCGTTATGTTCCGAGGCACCACGCATATCTGTGAAACTGTGTATATTTGAAACACCATTGGCAAAGCCTGAAGAAACCTCTAAACCTCTGGAAATCCTTGAAAACACCTTAAAAAACCAGCAGCACTTACCAGATGTTAAATTCCGTCAAACTCCACCACAACTGCTCCCTCCAAACCTCCTTGCTCAAACTCCAACTCTGCACAGGTCTCAACAGTTGGCGCAAGGGTTTGTGGGATTGATAGGTACAGTTTTCACACCTTTCTGGACTCTTTTAGGAGCATTTTTTGCCATTTGGCACAATGCACGTATGCGCAGCCACACACATACTGAATGTGCATAAACAGGGTGGGGGGCTGCATTCTTGCTGTTCATCTAAACTTCCATGCACAATTGGACTTTTGAATTGGCACAATAACTTCCTCCTCTTAAATACCTGGGGTCTAGTATTCAAAAATTTCACTGCTTCTTAGCACCATTACTAGGAAAAATAGGAAGTTATTTTCATCAAGCTCAGTGGGGTGGGGCTTACTTCCAAAAAACATAGGATGAGACTATAAAAATTATATTATCAGTGAAACACACCTATGAATAATTGTTTCTTTCAAAACCTGACATTTAAGAAATATATGTTTTGGAACCTTGTAATTCACCAAACCACAGAAGAGGAACCTGCTGCAATAATGTTGAATTTTTTTACATAATCTAAGATTCCAAAAGGAGGGAAATTTAAACCATGTTTTTAGGTGGGCATAGAAATGGTCAGAAAAATACGGCATTCCTGAACCTCAAAGCATTTAAAAACCAAGCAAAAAAACTGCTCTTACTCCACCGTTCTTGACTAATTTTTTCTCAAAGAGGTAGCTACTCCTTGATTTTGTACTGATATACAAATTTTCTCAATTCTTTAAAGAACAGAATTTTCATACTTTGTACTGCTAAAGCTCATCAATCTAAGCACTATATAATATCATCAGAAATTGTATAACAGCAAAAGCAAACCAAGACTTTGCCCAGAGTCTTGCAGTCTACAGACGTGATATGCTAAGTAACACACACAAACTGAAATATCCAACTACAGTGGTACCTCGGGTTAAATACGCTTCAGGTTACAGACTCCGCTAACCCAGAAATAGTGCTTCAAGTTAAGAACTTTGCTTCAGGATAAGAACAGAAATCTTGCTCCGGCGGCGCGGCAGCAGCAGGAGGCCCCCATTAGCTAAAGTGGTGCTTCAGGTTAAGAACAGTTTTAGGTTAAGAACGGACCTCTGGAACGCATTAAGTACTTAACCCAAGGTACCACTGTATTCTACAAGTTACTATGCAATTCAGTTTGAAGCTTTTATGACCAGAGATTGTAGGACTTTTGCAGTTAGTAAACTTGGAAAGATCGCCCCTAAAGCAGCAACTGACAAAAACACAAAACTCATTTTAAGAAGAGTTGCATAAATCTATCAAGCCTAGGCTAAACTAACATATTAATACCTACTGACAAAAATATTTAGGGTCTGTGCCCCTGCTCTCTCTGCATGGCCATTCCCCCATAAACCTCTAAAAGCTTTCCCCTCCCACGCCATGCAACTAAGTTCACTTTTGCCTTCCCAAGCCCATTTCTGAAAGCACTTCTCTTGTTCCGCAGTCCTACTATGCACCTGTTTTCAGCTTCACCTCTACACTGCCCCTCCTTTTGTGTAACCACCACCCCCCCGCACACAAACCACCCTCAAAGCCACCTCCTGCATCTTCCTCCTCTCACACATGGCAACGATGCCGTACCCTTTGCACATTCTACCCAACTAAGAAGCTACCAACCCCTCCTATTCCTCAGACCCTTTCATCTCCCTGCTTTCTTCTTCAACCCCATTCCATTTTTACCTTCACTCCCTTTTTTCTTCCACCCTCCTTACCTTTCTCAACTCTCCCTTGCACACAAAGAACACCCATTTCCATCTATTGTGTCGCAGATAGCTCAGTTCTGCTCCTCCTAACATTGATCCTGCCCCCAATGTTAGTCCGACATGCCGCCACCTCTCCAGTTGTGCTCTCCTGCTCCCTTTGCACATACACAACACTTTCACCCTCATCCTTTTTTCAGTTCTCTCTTGCACACAGACCTTTCTCACTTTCATGCCTCCTCCTCTCTCCCAATTCTGCAGCTTCCTTTGCCTGCACACCTCATGCTGATAAATGATCCTGTAAGATGAATAGAATCCTAAGAGCAAGGCTGTCAGTCAGCTGATTCAGTTAGAGCATGTTAAGTTCAGCTGATGGATGTTGTACATACAGGCGACTCCCCACTCACACTTGTTCTACTTGTGCTCAACTGCACATATGTGTGGTGCCAGGAAATGATTAGATAATTCAATTCAAAACCAGTAATGGCGGGAGAGAGCTGGAGAGTCCTCATGGCTTGCAAGGAGACCCAAAGAGAGCATCAGTGAGGACAGAGGACACACCGAAGAGACTGGAGGTGCAGCAGGGCTTTGTGTAGGGGAGCAAAGCCTCCTTTGCTTTCCCACAATCCTCTAGCGTCCTGCTGGCCCCAGAGCTTCAATTCTAGATGTCAATATTTTTGGATACAGTATTTTTGGTATGGATTGGAGAGCGGCAGAGAGGGGGTTTAGAGAGTGCTCCCCACTTTACACAATTTCACTCATCTGTGCAGGAGCCCAGAACATAACCCCTGTGTAAGCGAGGAGTTGCCTGCATATGTTTGCTTGCTAATAAAATATCTTCTGAAGTACTACATAGACTCTGGTACTTCCTCCTGAAGACAGCACAGTGTACCAGGAGGTGAAATACAATGGTGGGAAGGTACCATGGAATGTTTGAGGGCTCCACATCCTTTATCTCTCTCACATGAGGCAGTTGAGGAGTGGAAAAGGGAGAATTTTAAAACAGCCCTTGTTTTCTTTCTCCCTGTACTCAAAGAACAGTCAGAAGTTTGAATAAAGCAGGGGAGGAGGGAGACTGAGGGGTTGCTGTTGCTGTTTTAAATAAAAAGTTTAACAAGGAGAAAGAGTAGAGATAGGTACAACACAGGCGCTAACACCAAAAGTTAACATAACAGAGCCTTTCCAAACTCCCTTCTCACTGTACTCAGACCTTGTTGTAAACTGCCACTCTCAGCCTCACCAAGCCCTCTGCCAAGCCCTGGCTGTTTCCCCCCTCTTAGTTTTCCCTCCAATGATGCAGAGCCCTCAGATATTGCATTGCATGAAAGGGACTTCACACAAGCTTCCGCCACTGTTTCCTCCATCCCTGCTTTACTCATACTTTCCCCTTGTCAGTGTCTCTCCATTCTTACTCCCATGCCGTGGCCCCTGGTGTTGTGCAACATGCCTTCCCTTTTGCTCCTCTCCCCTGACTTCCTTCAAATCCAGGACTGTGACGTGGTACTGCAACCCTCCAATGAGGGCCATAGAATGGCAGCCTTAGATTTTTATGTATATAGGAAGAAACATAATTTGATTTGCATTCAGCACACTATTTTAGAATGGACAACGTTGGTCAATCGAAGGCAAATCCTTGAGTACCGTAAGTTCACCAGTATAAATATCCTCTGCATTCAGTACCTCTGGTGTCCAGCAAATACAAGAAGCTCCAAGAATCTCAAGCCACCTCTATAGGGAAATCAATGGTTGTTTGCCTGACTTACAAATCCACAAGGTGGATTTTTGGGTGAAAATTGGGCAGAGTTATTGGTTCCTTAAGGAGCCTGGAAATATGAAAACAAAACTCAAATTTGAATATCCTTATGACCTGAGCCTAAAAATATGAAGGTCTGAAATTCAAGATAGCCAAATTACAACCCAATCGACAACCCAGGTTAGGTTGACTATTTTTCTTGAAACATTTGTTCCAAATCATTACAGTAATTACAATAAGACAAAATCAGCTTTAGTTATATAGCAGTTATTGATAAAGGCCCACGATAGTCTAAGCAAGGCCATTGATCCATCTGAACTCTATATAGTTCAGTTAACAGGGATACACATAAAATTATACTTTCACTTGATGCTTCCTTCTGCTGTTTCCAAGTCTGACAAAAGAGCAATTTGCATATATGCTTGAAGTTACTTTAGATCCTCCCTCAACAAGCTAATTATTCATATTCAAATTAAATATGGTACCAACACACAAGCTCTCAGAAACAGATGCCATTAAGGATGTTTGTTACAAAAAACCCTTTGGGTTGTTAGAAAAATTGCAACTTTTCATCTACTTAAACAAAATTATAAATGCCATTGTTATAAAGTTTACCTCTCAAAGGAGGCTGTTTTGTGGGAGGAACTTAATGGAAAAAACGTGTGCTTCTAGAGTGAATGTTAAACAGCAACTTCTAATGAAAAATAAATATATGCTAACCTAATAAAGCAACAT
Organism: Podarcis melisellensis; assembly: GCF_964234715.1. Classification (NCBI taxonomy): domain Eukaryota; kingdom Metazoa; phylum Chordata; class Lepidosauria; order Squamata; family Lacertidae; genus Podarcis; species Podarcis melisellensis. The sequence goes on from NC_138539.1 coordinate 87,677,129, forward strand.
TTCAACAGCAAAACTATTTATTTAAAGCATTTATATGCTGCTTTTCCAGCATTCAGTAATATATAAGCAAACTTTATCTTTAAAAGAAGTTAAACAGAGCAGCTTTTTTTTTTAATTAGCAAAGAAACTCAGTCAGTTTTGCCAAATAAAACCTGAAACAAAGTTCCAACTTTTTCTGAAAGGATAAACACCCTCTAGAGCAGGGGAAGTCAACCTTTTTATACCTACTGCCCACTAATGCATCTTTCTTGATGGTAAACTTTCCTTACCTCCCACCAGTGCTCAATGGAAGGAGCATTCAGCTTCTGCCGTAGAACCCCCTACCGCCCACCTAGAATCCTGAAACACCCACTAGTGGGCGGTAGGGACCAGGTTGACAACCCCTGATCTAGAAGATCTAAACACGGGCAACTCTAGCAAAAAGCCTGACGTTTGCACAGGGCGGAGACTGATTTCCCGAGCAAAGACAGTGTGATGGTCTCTCTACAGGCCAAGGAAGTCTGAAGATACTTGGGTTGCCAGATGAGAAGGCCTATGAAAAATAAAGCACCAGCACTTTTCTGTGGGTCTGGAAGCAACCATAATCAGTACAATTGTCGCAGGACTAGTATAACATGTACCCATCTTCCAAATATTCACCAAGGGGTAAACAACAGCACTTTGCACAAGCTGCAGCTTCCATGCCATCGTCAAGGGCAGCTCCACATTCAATGTGTTTAAAATTAGCATCAAAGCTAACCACTACAGTTGTTATATGTGGAGAAATGAAAAGCCGTATGAGATATGGCATATGTGGTACACGTTACCAAAATATTTGATCCTACCTATCTTTTGATAACAGAAGATACACTGGGAAGGAACAAACTGGGAAGGGACACACATTTCTGTGGCCACTACTCAAGCCACACTTAAACTCCTTTAGACTTGTTTTCACAATGTAAAATAAAGGGGGAGATTCAACTAAGTTTAACTCAGGAGTAGACCCACTGAAATTAGTGGGCCTGCCATAGACATGTTCATGAATTACAATGGGTCTATCCTGAGCAAAACTTTGCTAAATACTACCCAAGGAACATAGTTGCACTAAAAAGCCTCAATGTTTTGCAAAACTAACAGGGCAGTTTATTGAGTCAAAAACACAACAAAATGCATTCGTCTTCAAAAACTGAAATGAACAGATTCTGTCTGTTACCCGTAGTCAGGTAATCTACATATGGTTTAGCAACGTACCTAAAGGCCAAGAATCAGCCCCATCCCCTTACAGCAAATATTAGTTTCAGTCTTTGCAAAATGGGATAAAACTTTGTATTGTACAACAGCACATACTGAAAAGTACTAGAAACTTTATGAACAACACTGGATTCTTGGGGGGCCATTTTAAAAACTCTTCAAATGGTTTGCAAGATACCCCCATACATCTGCGGTTATTTTTAAAGGAATTACTGTATTCAGAGGTCACCTTTATACTGCCTCTTCAACGCTTTAGAAGAATGACCAGGTAAGAGATGCTAACATTAAAACAAGCTTTAAAATTTGTAGAAGACAAATTCTTGTTTAAGAGGCCAAGGTTGCAGGCAGCTAAAATGACTGATGAACTTTGTAAAAGCAAGAAGGTAGAATTTGTAATATACAAAACTTGCAGTCCTTTCAATGAAGCTCATGGCAAAGATCAGCATCTAAACCACATAACTAGGTCTAAATGGCTACAGGAATGCTCAACTTTATTGAACAGCAGCTCTCTGTACTACATGGTGAACATCTTTAGAAACTGGCATGAGTTTCAGAGTAATTTGTTCCTTGGAATGTGTCTCAGGGTCTGCAGTTCACGGGGAAGCAAAGCCGAAGTCCCCATTGCCCAACATCTGGGCAGACCTCTAAAGCAATAGCCCTCTGGATTCTCCAATCAAATTGTTTTAAGTTTGAAATCAAGGTATGCATGGGCCAAGCGCATTCTATTACTCATATGAAGCATATTTTACGCATTGTACATATCAATGCCAGAATTTTTCACTTTCAGCCTTCATAATTTTAAGCCGGTTAGACATGAATCGCTCCTCTGAACACAATGCCTGTTGCTAAGTAATTCACAACATGAAAATCAACACTTTGACAAGTGTTGTCTTTGATCAAGAATTCTTAAGTGATGGTTAAATCTTGATTAAAAATAAATAAAGGATCAAATCTGTGTTTAACACTGCAATCCTATGTGTGCTTACTTGGAAACAAGCCCCACTATGTTCAGTGCGTCTTACTCCTAGGCAAGTGTGCACAGAATAACAGCCTAGAAAAAGCTTTGAAGAAAAAAATGGTCAGCAATAAAAATTGGACTCCAATTCATTGCTACTTGCCCAATTCAGGAAGGCCTCTATAGCATAGAGAAAAGGTTTGGAGAATTAGGAATGTGCTCACCTGTTCCTCATCTTAAGGTAAAGGTAAAGGTACCCCTGCCCGTACGGGCCAGTCTTGACAGACTCTGGGGTTGTGCGCCCATCTCACTTAAGAGGCCAGGGGCCAGCGCTGTCCGGAGACACTTCCGGGTCACGTGGCCAGCGTGACATCGCTGCTCTGGCGAGCCAGAGCCGCACACGGAAACGCCGTTTACCTTCCCGCTGGTAAGCGGTCCCTATTTATCTACTTGCACCCGGAGGTGCTTTCGAACTGCTAGGTTGGCAGGCGCTGGGACCGAGCAGCGGGAGCGCACCCCGCAGCAGGGATTCGAACCGCCGACCTTTCGATCAGCAAGTCCTAGGTGCTGAGGCTTTAACCCACAGCGCCACCTGTGTTCCTCATCTTACCACATACCAATTCCTTTCTCTGTTTCCAGGTTTCTTCTAGCCAGAGTTTGCTAGCGCATCTAAATCAGGCTATGGTTTATGATAACCTTCAAACAAGGCTTTTAAGCGGGCATACAACCCGTACTATGAACATAATTATTTAGCCTTTTGAATAAGATTACATAGAATCTCTAACTAAAGGAAACCTAGAAATGGAGAAACTGGCACATGATAGGTTAGGAGCACATGGGACACATATTCCCAATGCTTCAAACAACTGTTTGGATGTCTGGAATGGATGTCACAAACAGGCCACTGAATATTAACAAAGCAACTTGGACATTAAAAGCATTTCAATATGTACAGTTAATATTTCTCATTTATCTCCTGTTCTGTCATTTCAATGGCTGCAGTTTCTCAGGGCACATATAAAGCCTTGGGCATTAGTGCATGCAATACATTAAAAGTGAGTACAAGCAGAACAGATCCATTGCCTTTTTATTATTATTACAAATGTACTGACCAGTTGGCTTCAAAAAGATCTACCTATTTAGGTATGCCAGTACAAAGTAAAAAGCTATTTAACAAATTAAATAAAAACTGCCAAAAATAGTATTTTAATGGAAAACAATTATAAAATACTGTGACCCCATTGTGAGTATTCCGACCATTGTTTGAATTATTTATTATTTCCAACCTATCAGAAGTAGGGTGTATATTTTTCCATGCAGAATAAGTAGGATTTGTTAGTGCCTTTTAAACAAAATGTAAATAGCAAACTACCAGCCATAATAATATATACATTCAGTAGTGCATATATATATTATATACTTTTAGTCTCTCCCTCTGTGTGTGTGTGTGTGTATTGTACACTATTAGTGAATATATATAGTAGTGCATACAAATCCCATTTGTTTGTTAGCCAACTACAGTATACAACAGAATGCACAGCTTAAAAGGGACATGGCTGATCAAAGAAGTGATTTCAGTGCTGTTTTGAAAGCCAAATATGTAATTGTTTTCAAAATAAGTTATTGGCCTACGACCGACACCTCTAACCTTTCTTTGCTGCTTGATATGGTAGTTCTTTGTACAGTAAACAGGCCTATTACATTTTACAAAGTTCTGAGAAGGTGGTTCTGTTTTGTAGTATTTCTCAAAGAGACCTACATAGCGCAAGCTGCAACTCCTGCAAGAATACTTTAAAAAGTGACACTGTCAAGTATTTTTCAGTTAAATGTTTACATTTTCACAGGTTTCCCACCACCAGTATGCAAGGCTTGCCTTTGAACTTGAAAATATTCTTACCTCAACCCTCAATCATTTGTTTAGTAAATGCTGGATTCCCTGCTCATTTCTTCTGGTAGTCAAATTCTATAATTTCTTCCCTATTCAATTATTTTATTTTTATTACTTTAGCTCCCCCTCTGGCTGAAAACTGCATTTTACAGCATAAAACAATAAAGAGGCATGAATCAACAGTGTCTAATTTTTAATGTGTTTATTTAATTTCTCAGACAGAGCAATTAAAAAAAAAAACATGTGGACTCAAAGTAAGGACATTATTTGCCATGCTGTAATCACCTGAAAGGGAGGTCATGTTTTAAATGTTAAGTTACTTGACAGTGTCGCTTTAGCTTAGAAAGGAAAACAAAAACAGACTATGTTTGTATTGCAGTAGATTTCAAGTTTTCTTGCACTTCATATAAAGTAGCATTATGAGCTTGGATCTTTCCTACAAGACACTGAAAACATTAAGGAAAATAAGGCATGTTTTCCAAAGGTGGATTGCTTGGCACATTTGAGCATACTGTTTTTTGGAACACCAAATATGGTCAAATATACCTCTCTCTCTCTCTTTTTAACCCCCTGACCTTAAGACAAGGTCTTTTCACTGTTGCTCATTGTAAACAGTGAGCTGCACAACCATGGTAAAGAACTGAGCACCTCAACTGGAAAAAGTGAAACCCAAAACAAGGTCATTTATAGTCAACGTAACATATTATGACTATTAATCAAGTCAATGCACAATATCTACAGTGTGCATGTAAATCACAACGTTGAGACTTAGGACGCAGAATGCTGCTGAAACTGTGGTAATTAGCAGACCATACCAGGACAACTGCATAACCCACACATCAGCTTGACCTACTCAGATCAATGGTAAGATTCTCAAATGTGTGGGTCAAGTAGAGTTCCTTTTCATGCATTTTGATTCTCAGAAAAAGGAAATAGGCAAAATGCTGATTCTATTGATTCCAATGACTAAACCAATCTACATGTTGGCTGGAATCAGACAATAGGTTTTCAGAGAGTAAAAAGTGATTTGAGAGAGTCACTGTTTGTAATATGTATGCGCATTCCACTTTAGCCTCTTAGTTAAAGAGGTGCTTGTTTTGTTCTATGAACCTGCAAAACTAACCCTTTATCAGAGACAATAGTGGGATAAAATGGAATATAGTTTCATATCATGAGACAAAACACTTTCAGCTCTTCTGAAGACAATTGTTTATGTCCAGCCAAAAACTGAATAAGGATTTTGCTCTTTAACAAAGTTTATATTAATTCAAAGAGAATAAAGACACTTTGCTGTACACCGACCTACACAAGTTATTGCTAAAAAAATAAAAAAAATCTGCCAATCTGCAGTATTGCAACTTTTAAAACTATAATGAATAGTAGAACCGAGACAACCAAATAGCAGAATCTAAGCAATTTAAAACTTTCCTAACTACCTGTAGCATGGAGAATGCAATTCTTTCACCATTCAAATGCAGTATTAAACTGCTCAAACTCTCCAATTAAAACAAAGAAGGCTTACCAGTCAATGTTTACATGCAGTCAAAAACCATTTCAGTTATCACATTACGCACCATGGAAGCTTATTTTTGCTATATGGAAAAGTGCACCTTAGAAAGTAATGTAATAAATTCCAGTGATTCTCAAAACAAAAATTTCTAACCACTATAACATTATTGCACATTTGGTGCTCAATGGACACCAGTAGCAAAATTGTTAAACTGGAAAATGGATGATACAACGGAAACAGATTTTATATTGACACTTAACAGTGCATCTCCAAAAAGGGAATTATACTTTAATGAAAACAGAAAATACATTTCCTTTGAACAATCTCTTTGTCTTTCCTAGGCCCAACCTCTTACAATCAATGAGAAGCTTAGAAAGTCTCTTTCCTACTGGTAGCATCTTCAACATACAGCAGTTAAATCTAAATTGTTAAATTTGTCAGGGTGTTAAGAAAATGAATACACTCCAGATCTCAAGAATCACACAGATTCTTATATTGTTGACTGTTTCTACAGAATTCCAACTATTTTTCCTACTGTTTTAAGGCATCATTTATAACATATTCTTTTCACTTGCAATGATGATAGTCATGCAGCAGTTTAATGATAAAAATATATTAATATTTTACTATACAGCAGCAAGAAGTTAGTCAATTAAAAGCACACAAACATTTTAAAAGAAAAACCTGTAAAAGTATATTACTACAAACAATTGCAATTTGGAGAACACTACTTGACAGATTAGTGTTCTGACAGACTGTTTTCATACCCTACAGTTCTGATATAATCACACAAAGTACATACTTTTAACTGAAGGGTTGGGGAACTTGCACAGTTGGGGGAGGGGCAGGGTATCCTTACTACATGTATAAAGTATGTAGCCAGTAATAACTAGCACCACAGCTACATTAAAATTTCTTTTACAGCACACCAACTTGGCTTTCACTTTTAAAGGAAATTCAAAATCCATGGCTCAGAAGGATTACTCTATAATCATGTTGCATTGACTTCCATGACAGGCCTATATAAATTAGTTAGCACTAGCACAAAACAGGAGTTTCAATTCAGACTTAAACAAGTTAAAGGGATAGTGCTAGTGGCCACACACAGGAAAAGAAACAAAAAACCTTCACCGCCTGTTATTCAAAAACAGGTTTACTGGAAATTGCTGCACGTGAAGTACTTTAAGTACACATCATAAAAAAAATATATTATGAACAATACAAGTACATCTCATATACACAATAAGGACAATATACCTACTTAGTTGTAAACCAAATAGGTGCAGAAAAATATGGGAGATCATCTTCCTCTCTCTCTCTCTCTCTTTCTCTTTTTAACTATTTGAATAACTTTGGTTCAAACCATAAAAATCACAAGTTAGCAAATTTCATTTAAATGCCTTTTTAATAATTTTTCTTCATGTTCACAGAAGTTTCACTGACCATTTTATATGTTTAAGGTCCAGATGCAATGCATATTGTATAAAAGAGAGCACTTATTGTTTACCTTGCATGAATTAAACCTACGTACCTTTTAACTCTACAGACTTCTGCATAACATTTAGACAAAGCTCAGACACACAGCATGCCTAGCCCTCATATATATATACACATCTCTAATCACAGGTATATAGGGTGTCAAATATACTATAATAACCTTCATGTAAGGTTTTGAAATTTGGTAACAAAATGAGAAGAAAAACTAAAAATATTATTTTACGTGTTCTAAAATATCTCTTTTTGTGCTAAAGTCAAATGTTAGCTCAACATGAAAAGGACATTTTCTCTTTTTAATATAATTCAGCAATATTTTAATCTTGACCATTTTTGCAAACACTTTTTTTTTTAATAATAATAATAATAGCTTAAACGTGTACAAAAGTTCTTGGTTAATTAGGGAAATAAACACTCAGTTCTTTATATTTTTAATCAAGTAGGAAACACAGTTCATCATATATAATGTTATTACTTTTTTTGTAATTTTTTTGTAATTTTTTTGTTTTGTTTTTTTGTTTTGTTTTTAGCAGCTGCTTACTGTTTTATACGATGGGCAAGAGTGGAAGGAACAATCCAGCGATGGGGTGGAGAGAAAGAAGTTGCTTGCTCGGCTGTCAGTTTTGGTGGTGGGTGGGTGGTCGGTGGTGCTCCCCTTGGAGTTAGAACAACAGGTATATTTAACTGCATGTATTATTTTCAGTGTGTGGGATGTCGGTTTTCTCTCTCTCGCTCGCTTACAGTATAACGTATCTCTCTCTCTGTGTGGCGATGTTGTTGTTTGTTGTTGTTGTTGTCGTCGTCATTATTATTATTACGAGTGTCTCTGTGCAGCAGGGCAGGGAGGAGGCAGCCAAGTGGGGAGGAGGAGGAAGGCAGTGGGGAGGAGGAGGAGGAGGAGGAGAAGGAAGGAGGCAAGGAAGGATGGAGATCAATCCTCCTCCGGCTCCTCGGCCTGCAGCAAGGCTCCCGGCGGGCCGGCGGCGGCGGCGGCGGCGACGCTGCTGCTGCTGCTGCCCCCCTCGGCCTCGGGCGGCTGCTCGGCTCCCCCGGAGGAGGGCGAGGAGGCCGCGGCGGTGGCGGCGGCGGCGGCCGCCCGCTTGTCCCTCTGCTTCTCCTGGATCTTCTTCATCTCGTCCGAGTACTTGCAGAAGGTGTGCCCGAACTTGGCCCACACCTTGTAGGGGACGGTGATGGAGTTGCGGTAGGTGGGCTTGACCTCGCTCACCCGCATGAAGACGCCGTACTTGTTGGAGCCCACGTCGAAGAAGAAGCGCTTGTTGTCCACCGTCAAGGAGGTGCCCTCGGGCAGCTCGGCCGGCTCCTCCTCCACGCCGTAGTCGTCGATCAGCTTGGCCAGGGCGTCGCGGAACTCGATCAGCCCCTGCGCCGGCAGCGCGATGGTCTGCCCCTGCGTGGAGCCCAGGCCCGGCCCGCGGTTGACCGTCTGCCGGATGCGCAGGAACCGCCCGCGCTGGTTCTCCTTCAGATCCATGTAGTACTTGCGGTTCTCGCGCACCAGGAACTCGCTCTTGAGGGCCCTCCGCGGCTCGTCCGCGGCCTGCGCCAGCTCCGGAGGCTGGCTGGGGCCCAGCTGCGCGTAGTGCTCGATGAAGTCGCCCAGGTAGTCGCGGAACTCCACCGCCACCGACATGGAGAGCGTCAGGCGGCTCTTGCTGCCCCCGGCGCCCACCTCCGCGATCTTCAGGAAGCGGCCCTTGGCGTTCTGCTTCACGTCCAGGTAGAAGCGCTTGTTCTGGATGTCCACCCGCTTGGAGGCCAGCTCCTGCGTCTCGTGCTGAAGGCCCACGCCGCCGCCGCCGGGCCCGCTACCACCGCCGCCGCCGCCGCCGCCCGGGCCCGGAGCCCCGCCGCCGCCGCCGCCGCCACCCTGCTCGCTGCCGCTGTCTCTGTCCGCCATGATGCTGCCGCCGGGCCTCCCGAAGCCCGCCTGCGCCCCCCGGCCGCCGCCTCCGCCGCCGCCTCCTCCGCCTCCCGCCGCCGCTACTGCTCCTGCTGCCGCCGCCGCCGCCGCCGAGCCAACCCCCTCCGCAGCCGCCACCACCACCAGCAGCAGCAGCAGCCAGCCGCTCTCGCGAGATCTGTGGAGGAGACAGAAAGAGAGAGAGCGGCTAACATGGCAGAGAGAGAGAGAGGCGCGCGCGACTGTGTACAGTAGCCGGGAAGGGAGGGAGAGAGTGAGAGTGAGGCGGCGGCGGCGGGGGGGGGGGGGGAGGAAGGAGGGAGGCGGCGAAGGAGCCCCAGGATGTGAGGCGGCCGCCGCCGGCAGCGCCCCGCCGCCCGGGCCGGGCGAGGGCACAGAGGAACAGCTCGCTTTAGTGGCGCTCAGGCCCCACCCACCTGCCCCTCGCGCCCGAGGCTGCTGCTGCTCCTTCCAGCCCCTCAGAGGGACCCGCGCGGATCCTCACGCCGCCGCCGCCGCCCGTCAGAGGGAGGGATAGGCAGACAGACGGAGCGGCTGCCAAGCCCCGTCCCCCCCCTTTCCTGTCACTCGCCTCCTCGCGCGCGCACTCGCGCCGACCGGCGAGGCCCCCCCCCCCTCTCTTCCACCCCATTAAAAAAGGCTGAGAGGGCGACGCAGACATAGCCCCGAACTGACCGGCCTCCGCGGGGGGGAGGGGCTCCCGCCGTTTCCCCTCAGGCGGCGTCTCTCACGCGCTTCTCCACCTTTCTCCTCAGCCGCTCTTTCCCTCCGCGCTCCTCAGGCGCGGGACCGGGACGGAGGGCTCGCCAGGGCCTCCCTCGGTGACAGGAGTAGCAATAACAGTAATAATAAGTGCCCGGAAGAAGGAGGGAAAAACGGGCCGGGGGGGAGGGGGAGAACCTTCATGAGAATGGCCTCCGACCCGGGTTGGAGGATGCCGACGTGCCTCATCAGTGTCCGGCGAAGAGGAAGGAGGAGTCTCTCCCATCTTTCCACAATAAATATGCTATAGAGTCGATGCAGCACAACTCTTTTGGGCGCGAGGCTGGAGGGCCGTTTCGGGATTTGGCCATGCCTGAGGTAGAGCGGCGGGAATTCCCGCCCACCCGCCTCAAAGGTCCTGTCCGGACAGCGGCAGCTGACCCCTCCGGCCGCCCCCCTCAGGAAGGGCGCCCCCGGCTCCGCCCGCCTGAGCAGCAGCAACTCCGGCGCCCTTTTGCGCGCCTTGCTGACGGGGAGGCAGGCCGCGCAGGGAGGAGGAGGAGGTCAGCTCTGGATCCCGCGCAAGAGCTTCGCCTGGAGTGGAGGTTGCGCAGCTGGGGCTCCCCTCGAAGTTAGAGGCCTCCTGACAGCCCTCCCGGGAAAAGGGAGCTGTTCTGTGGCCAGGCCTGCCCCTGAATCCTGCCAGGTGGGAAGAGGCAGATTCAGGACTTGGCAAACTTCTGTTAGGTTGCTCCTGCCCAGCCCACCTTGGCAGGACTAGCCCGCGACCCCTTCGCTCGCTTGCACTGACTGGGGCGAGTGCGGCCTTTGGGAAGATGGCATACAAGTCAGAAGAGACTTATAAACGAAGAGCATTATTCCAGTAAATTCAGTGGGAGTGTGTGCCTGCAAGTGCGTCCTTTTAACTGGAGGAACTGCTGTGCATGAGCGTGGCTGGAGATCCCCCTCGAGCAGCTCCCGTTTTCCCTTTCTCAGCGGGGCCGGTTATGCCGGCATCTATCGCTGCGCCGCTAGACAGCATCTTAAAAAGTAGAGACATCACCTTGCCAGCAAAGGTCCGCATAGTCAAAGCCATGGTTTTCCCAGTAGTGATGTATGGAAGTGAGAGCTGGACCATCAAGAAGGCTGATCGCCGAAGAATTGATGCTTTTGAATTCTGGTGCTGGAGGAGACTCTTGAGAGTCCCATGGACTGCAAGAAGATCAAGCCGATCCATTCTTAGGGAAATCAGCCCTGAGTGCTCACTGGAAGAACAGATCCTGAAACTGAGGCTCCAATACTTTGGCCACCTCAGGAGAAGAGAAGACTCCCTGGAAAAGACCCTGATGTTGGGGAAGATGGAGGGCACAAGGAGAAGAGGACAACAGAGGACGAGAAGCTACCAGCATGAGTTTGACCAATCCGCGGGAGGCAGTGGAAGACAAGAGTGCCTGGCGTGCTCTGGTCCATGGGGTCACGAAGAGTCGGACACGACTAAACGACTAAACAGCAACATCGCAGCGCCGTATGTTTGCCTAACCGGCGAAAAACAGGCCTGCCTGCAACGGGCCAGGGGGACGAGAGTCTCCATTTGGAATAGAAGCGGGCAGAATCCCCAGGGCCGCTCTCTCTGCCTTTCCAGGCCTTGCTTCCTAAGGCTTGAAGGCTAGGCCTTCCCCGCAGACCCGAGGAGCTGCAGATCTCGGGGTGCAAACTGCAGGCGCGGAAAGGACCGAGCAAAGAACCAGCCACCGCCATAGCGGAGGACTCTGGATACCCGGGAGCTGCAAGGCGCGCATTTTAAGCCCCGGCTGCACTGATGGAGTGCGCGCGCGGGGAGGGAATGAGCTGCCCATTCTGGTGGCCCATACAGTGGTACCTCGGGTTAAGTACTTAATTTGTTCCGGAGGTCTCTACTTAACCTGAAACTGTTCTTAAGTGAAGCACCACTTTAGCTAATGGGACCTCCTGCTGCCGCTGCGCCACCAGAGCACGATTTCTGTTCTTATCCTGAAGCAAAGTTCTTAACCTGAAGCACTATTTCTGGCTTAGTGGAGTCTGTAACCTGAAGCGTATGTAACCCGAGATACCACTACCCTGCCCCTAGGTAGCCCCCCCTTCTTCTGCCACCCGTTTTGCGGATCCTTGGCTGCGCCAAGTTCGTTGCCTCGCACCGGATTCCCTGGCCAAGAGCCGACGTGGCTCCCCGGCCGGGCTTCCCCTTTCCTCGCCAGCCGAGGGACCAGCTGAGCGACGGGGGTGGCTCCCCCTCGGCTTTCGTTCGCTCCTGCAAGCAGGACTTGGGGCGCGAGAGGTTTGCAGCAGCCCAGCTGGGAAGCTGCTTTCTGGCCGGCGAGGGAGCTGCCCGGAGGGCTTAGTCCCGCGGGCTCAAAGCGGCGGCGACGGGGACACCTCGGCCTCCAGGGCGAGCTGGCTGCGCCTCCCCGCTAGCCGCGCGGCCCCCGCTTTCCTCGGCCACGTGTCAAAGCATCCTTAAGTGCAGCCCCGTCCCCGACCCCAAACAAAGAATCCCCAACGAAGCGTTGCTTTCCCTCGGGCAGAAAGGCTGAGGAGGGGGCGGGAGAGAGGCAGCCTTGGGCTCCCCCCGGTTTTGCTCCAGCCAAATGGGAAGAACTCGAAGAGAAGCGCATCTACTCGCACCTGCAACCTTCCCTTCCTCAGCAAGCGAGTCCTCGGTCCTTTCACTTTACGCGCAAGTGTAGCTTGTCATTCTGCCCGCATTTATTTTTTAACCCGACGGGTTATTAGACGACCAGTTTGAGATGAGACCCAGTTGTCATGCCGCTGCCACTTACTTGAGAAGCATGGACTGAAAACGTAAAAACCTTGCCGATAGAAGAAGATATATGCCTGCGTGTTGCGGGAGGGAAATTACTGGAAGGAAATGTAGTCCAGGTTTGGAATCCCAAAGTCCCCCTTCATTGTAAAAGCAAAACATTAAAGATTTTATGGCCAAAACAACAGCACTTCATTGCTGATTTTTAAACAAAGTAGGCGAGCCAAAATGAAATAATTAGGGTTTGCATTTCACATCAAATATGTGACAACAACTACGGCTATTTTAGTGTGTGTATATCTTTGTAGATGATTTTAAATCTGGTTAGTTCATACAGCTAACATTCCATTTTAATTTCTAAGTAATATTTTATACCCACACAGTTCTATTTTAATAGCTTTGATTGTAACTTCTTTATTTTTCATAAAATAAATCCCAGGCTCCGAGAAATACAGTTGACAACTAAAAATAAAGTGAATGTAAAAATTGTTGTCTACTCTTGGGGGGGGGGGAACATCATAGATTTACAGATAAAAGTGTGTGTGTTTATTAAACTCATTAAAAATAATCCTAACGTGTGTATAAATCATGCAGTTCTCTATACATTTAGTTTGCTAAAGCTGCATAAAATAGATTTTCAAGGCTTTTAGCACATAACAGCAATTGTAAAACCTCCCCCTAGAATTTTTTATTGAAGCTTTACTGAAATTCCACTGTAGAAATATTCCATTATATAACTAAAGCTAACATACATCTGCTACTTATGAATATTCTATTATAATACACTTAAAAACTAGCAAGTCTATCAACTCCTACACTTGCTGTGGAAGCAGGTGTTCAGATTTCACACTCATTTTAATCAAATTAGAAGCAGTTTATCTTTTGATTTTTGCTAAGTTAGCAAAACAATGAATTCAATGAGACTTCTGAGTAAGAATGACATAGTTAATTTATTAATCTAATTACAAAATTTAATGCTACACAGCTAGATCTTTAAAAAGTAGGATGGAGAAAGGAAAGCACATACAAGCAGGGATTCAGATGTATTTATTTATCAAATAAGGTATATACATTTTTTTAAAAAAACTATTTTTAGTTGCCTCATTTAAAAAACATCATAATTATGGCATGCAAGTTGGCATTTAGTGTGAGTTCAAAAATAATGAACAAAAATAAAATTCTTTAAAACTTCCACAAGACTATGACTGCATATGACTCAACAAGAAAACAAAGTAAAGATTTGCTCACTTTTAAGTAAACAGGGGAAACGACCAGCATAAAACTCTGCATGGAATAAAACAACAAATGTTAAGCAATATATTCATTTTTTTAAAGAGCTCACAGTTACTTTTGAAGGTTCAATAAAAATTAAATTTATCAAAGGAACTTTTTCCCAGATCAACCAATTAGTGTGCAAATGAAGAAGAAATACAAGGAGAATAAAGGGGCTCAAAACACACTGACATCCAAAGGCTTAGGAAGTGATAAATTTAAAACAGAAGAAACAGCCAATCAAAACCTTTTCATCACTACTAATAAAAAGTTAACAATTGTTGAAAATATTGTATATGTGTACACTGTCACCTTTGTTGAAACAAAATACTTGAGGAAAACAGGAAATAAAAGGGTACAAATAATTTAAAAATTATGGCTTTGAAAGGTTGATTATATCAAAATTTTAGTTTGAGGAACATCTATTGTCATTTATATACTACACTACAAATATGAAATTTTAAAGAAAAAAGTGTATTTATATTACCTGTAAAAATGATTTAAAACTGATCTTTCACAACATGTGAAATAGTTATTTAGTAAGAGTTTGAACCCCTTAGGCTACATTTTCTCAAGTATGTAAAAAGATTTTAGTCCCTTAGGCTACAATTTCTCAAGTATGTAAAAGGATTTGAGTTCCCTGAGTTGGGACTACTGAATTTTGAATCCCTCAGTTTCACTAAAGTCACCAACTTCTCTAAGATGTCTGACATCCTTACAGATCTTGTAGATCTTTAATGAAACAAATTAACCCACAAAAAACTTAAGTTTAAAACATAAAGACCCACAAATAAACCAGAGGAATGAAAAAGGTTTTCCTAATCATTATTATAACAATAGCTTCAGGTACTGTAATTATATCTTATCTTACTATTTACTAATTATGGGCCACTATTCTTGCAACAAAGAGACTACAAAAATATTTTATATCAAGCAGAGGAAATAAAGGTTGGTTTTCTGCAACTATGTTTAAATTTGATCCATGTAGTGTGACACTAAGCAAATTTGCTGAAGTTTCAGTGTATTAATTGGAACTGATATGAATATGCATGCTTAGAATCACAGTGCTAGCAGAAGTGTATTTCTGCCCATCACTATTGCTTTTATCGCACTCAGCTTGAAAAACTTCATTTGCTATTAATATAATCTTATAGATGTATTAATGAATGCACTACAGAAAACAATTGCAGATCTGCTAGGGGAAAAACACTAGTGCACTTCAGTACTGTACTTTATTTTGATAACTTGTGTTTTAGTTCAGTAATGGTCAAGTTTGAATGTTTACAGCTTCAACCTATAGTATATTTAAACAATTGTCAGCTAGCACAACTTTTCACAAAATAAATGAAAATATTAAATAGCAGGTAAAATCACACTGACGATTTGAAGTATAGAATTTTCCATCCCCAGTACCTATGAAACTCTCCCCTTTCCCATCATTTAAGGCAACAGCTTTTATCCCTTTGCAAACCACTAGAAAATTGCTGGGGGATCTTGGGCTTAATAATGGTTTTTTTTATTTGTTGTTCTACAAAACACATTTTAATGAGTATATGCAACTATGTAATGCAACCATGGTCATAACCACGATTACACAACCCTAGCCCTCTGATCCCAGCTATCAAAGGGGAAGAAATGAATGAACTGTCAAGGCTAAGTACAGATATTCTGGACTGTTCTGTAACCTGTCTGAGGACCAGCAAAATGGAGCTTGTCAACCATCAGTGGTCCACAGAACCTCACCCTGAAAATCTCTTAAGTAGGCTCTTGCCTTTTTTTTTACCTTAAGGAATCAAATATGTTTAATTCAGAAAAGTTGTAGAAAGCCCATGTTTCCCACAGCTGGAAAATTTCTTACATAAGGAACTAAAATTGAGAAATTGGGAAGGGGTGCAGCACCTCCAGGTAAGTCAGGGAGAGACTTCCTGCCTGAAGCGCTGGTGAGCTGCTGTCAATCAGCACAGACAATACGCAGATAGATGGACCAGTGATCTGACTCAGTACAATAAAGTTGCTTTAAAACACTGGAGATTACATTTAGAGTAGAATACAAATTAATGAACATTTTGCTAAGAAGTCAAACACAGTACAGTAATTTTTCTCCAACACCGAAACTGCTCCTTGTCACCTGCTTAATCTGTCATTTGATACATTGTCGCAAACTTTTAAGAGTTTTGCTTCTCAAAATTAGCATCATGGCACGTGCAGCTCCTCTCATGCTCCTAACCAACACGTGAAAAACTGCAGGTACGGGTATTAACAGGTTGCCAACGCTTTAGATATTTCCGCCAATATGATGCACCTTGGTGGCCCTAATAATAATTATAATCACACAAATCCGTAGGTTTTGCAATAAGCCGCCGCCGCCGCTATTCTTCCGTCTTTTTACTAGAATACAATCTCCCGCAGAAGCGCTGCCATCCTTACCGACCGAGCCTGGGCATCTTTTACTTGGAAGTAAGGCCCCCGGCGGAGTTCAATGCCACTTACTCCCAAGTAAAGGCGCAGCCGATTCTCGCCACGTTCCTGTCCGGCCCGCCAGGCGATGCCCCGGCCCCAGGTCCGCCTCCCTCCTCCCGGCAGCTGAAGTTCTGCTGCCAGACGGAGCAGCGCCGGGCGCGATCCCTGCAGCAGCAGGCGGACACCGGGAGCAACCAAGGCGGCGGCGGCGGCGGCGCGGGGCTCCTCGGCTCGCTCTTCCGCCGCCGCGCCTCGACCCGCCGGGCACCTGTTCCGAGCGCGGCCGCCGCAGCGCTTTCTCCGCCGGCGCGGCTGGCCGGCAAGAGCGCGGAGAGCGGAGGCGCCTGTGCGCGCTCGGCGGGGCCCAGCGGAGCCGGGGCGGCCGCAGAGCAGGCCTGGGCCCTGGGCAGGCTGGGCCGCTGGGCTCCGCCTCTTCCTCCGCCTCCCCGGCAGACGAGCCGCGAGTCGTGGCAGGCGAGCGGGCGGCGCCACCTCGCGCGGACCCCGCCGCCCCGTCCTTTCCCTCCGCCTCTTCCGCCCGCCGCCTCCGACCAGCCCGGGAGGCCCGCTGCGGCCTGGCGGCGGGCAGGCGCGCCTCCTCAGGCCGGGCGCTCCGGGGAAGGATGCAGGGCCCGCCCGGGGAAGAAGGGAAGAGCGAGAGCGAGAGAGAGAATGGCTTCTCCGGGGCGCCCCCCCGCCCCCCGCCACGCCGAGTTTGGCTTTGTTCGCGTGACGCGCGAGTCTGGCGAGGGAGGCGCTTCTCGGCTCCCGCCCCCCTCTCCGCCCCCCCCGCATTTGGGGGGCGCGCGGGGCGGGGCAGCCGGGCAGCAATATTGTCCACCCCCCCCCCGCCCCCATGCCGGCCGGTTCCGCCTTTTGAAAAGCGGCTCAGCATAGGGCAGTCATCTCGCCTTTTAAAGTGCTGCATTTGAAGAAGGCTTGCTGCCTCCTCCTCCTCCTCCTCCTCCTCCTCCTCCTCCTTCTCCTTTTCCTTTTCCTCCTCCTTCTCCTTCTCCTTTTCCTTCTCCTCCCCGAATTTACTTCTCTTGCTTTTCTTCATAGTCAGGTTGCTTATTTTTTCTCTATGAGTGCATTTTTAAATTGTAAGCCTGTGTGCAGGGACTTGTGTTAATTGTATTTAAGCGGATTTGGGAGCTGGTTTTGACTGTAGAGCAGGATACAAATGCTCTGAATAATGGATAAGTAAATGAGTCGTGAGAATGTGGGACCCAAGGCCAGCCTCTCTCCACCACACAAACACTACCACCCCAACAAGCAGTGAGAAACCAGGCAGACATTTATAGGGCTTACACTCTGTCCTATTCATGTCTGCGTATGTGTGTGTGTGAGAGAGGTTCAAGTGGACATTGTCTTTCAGACTCTTGGAAGAGGCAAAGCCCATTGTTGTAAACCAATTGACAATAAATACTAAAAGATTCAGCAAGTAATAGAGCTTTTAAGCCATTCATCTTAAGGCACGTTAATATTTACTTACAATAACTTATAAACCAAGGGTGGAGAATTCTTTTTTTCTCCTTTGGGAAAACAGCAACAAATAATAATTACTTTATTAAGTGTATTATAAGTTCATTATATTCATTAAGATACATATTGTAAAGCCTTGGAAGAAAGGGATATCTACTGAAGCTCTGGCTCTTAGTCAGTTTAAGAATGGGATCCACTGTGTAACGGGCAATTTTACTATATCTGTGAAGAGTGAATCAGGCGAAGACACACACATGCCTCATCGGGCAGGTCAAATATACAATCAAAGAGAAATATCCCCATTTATAAATCTGTTTCACATTGCCTGCCCCCCCCCCCAATTCTCTCATTCCTCTATATTACCCACACACTCTTTCAACTTAGCAGACTCTCTTAACTGCCTAAAGCATATTTCCTCAACTGTCTCAGAATACTGCTGTCAATCACTTAAAGTTCTCCACCAACGTTCTAGTAGTAGCAGCACATTACATGCAATTTTGCCCTTGTTTTCAGTTTTCCTAAGCATGCCCAGATATAGTTCTCTTTCTTCCTGTGTGTTGAGAAAGGAGCAGTTAACATGTCCATATAGTGGTGCTACCTTGGCCACATTTTGGATTGAGGATCTATATGATGCATGGTCACAACTGGAAAATGATCAAAATGTAGTTTGAGCACAAATATATGGATTCTGATACCTAAAAGTTTGGGGAAAGTCAGGACACAAGCTAAATGTTGCATTTGCTCTGTAATTGCCACAAATGTTGGGTAGGCCAGCAGATCCTTTCTCATGAGTTGCATTCCATCCATCAAGCAAGGTAACATCTACCATATTATGCTCTTTAATTTGGATTAGTTAACATGGAATAAATGTTATTGATTTTTTAAATTGATTTTACCATCCCTGACACACATTATTGTACACGTTAGGGATCTTTCTCATGGTTGCTTAAGAACACAATAATTTCCTTGCTGGATACAACCAAATTGTCCACCCAGAGAGGTTCATAAAGGCTTTGCTCCTCATTTCCCTTGGACATTCCCTTGGTTCAGTACGTATCTGAAACTGCTGGGTAATATTACATGAAAATAGGTTTTGAAACCATCCATCCCCATTGTATGTTTCTCCATTTCAGCTAGTCCAGACCTTGCAGTATTGATGGTCACATGGTGGAGAACATCAGATAGAAGTGTATCCCCGAATGTTCTGTTCTGTAACATACAATACATAATACAGACAATATCCATCCTGTTTTGAAAAGCTAGTAAGGTAAAGGGTAAAGGGATCCCTGACCATTAGGTCCAGTCGTGGCCGATTCTGGGGTTGCGGCGCTCATCTCACTTTATTGGCCGAGGGAGCCGGCGTACAGCTTCCGGGTCATGTGGCCAGCATGACTAAGCCGCTTCTGGTGAACCAGAGCAGCGCACGGAAACGCTGTTTACCTTCCTGCCGGAGTGGTACCTATTTATCTACTTGCACTTTGACGTGCTTTTGAACTGCTAGGTTGGCAGGAGCAGGGACCGAGCAACAGGAACTCACCCCGTTGCGGGGATTCGAACCGCCGACCTTCTGATCGGCAAGTCCTAGGATCTGTGTTTTAACCCACAGTGCCACCCGCTATAGGTTGCTTAACAGCCAAAGGCCTGATTGAAGAGGTATGTTTTCACCTGAAGTGTAAAGATATCTAGTAAATGGACCATGTGAGCCTCCCACAAATGAGGAACCACCACAGAAATAGCTATAATAACACTCATCATGTGCTAATAAATAAGCAAAATACCTCTCAGCATCTCCCACCTCTTGCATTACAAATCACTATCGGATATATTTGATTTGTATTATTAGCATGAAACAATGGGAAGAACCTGCTCTTCTCTATCCCTAGAGGATCTTGGCATATAGTCATAGAATCAGAATCCTAGTCTTGGAAGGGACCATGAGGGTCGTCTACTCCAACCAGAACCTCAACACACAGCCTCCCATTCAGTCCCAAACCACACCATGCCCTGCTTAGCTTTGCAAATGTGCCAGCAATTTTACTGCTGCACCACTAGGAGGACAGAAAGGGATTGGAAGTATATGAACACACATCTCCAAGCCTAAAAGGGAGAAATATCTTTATTATTTGGGAAACTTGGATACATTCCTTCAATGATTGTTTCCAGAGGTGTTGGGATATATTTATTGGAGGAGTCTGTTCCTTTTAAAAAAAGTTTTGAACCAGTTTCCTTCAAACACAATGGGGTAGTTCAAATTTCAGCATTAAGTTTCAGAAGTAAGCTGTTCTTAAACCAAGGTACCACTGCAGTTTTGTTCCCAAACACCACATGGTCCCAAACCAGTTGCAGTGCTGAGTGCTTCTTTTCAGAATTCCAGCACCTCAATTCTTTCTTCTCTGTTCCTGGTGTTCCTCTGCTCTTTTTGGTATCCAGTGACCACTGAAGGTGTTCAGTCCTTGTTTGCAAGTGTTTTGGGTTTCCCCCTCCATTCCAGCCTCCCCCCACCACTTCCCACTCCCATTTTGTTTTTTGTGTGTGTGTATGCGCATAAGCTTTAATTTCTTGATCATTCTCTGGTTTCATTCCTAGGAAGACTTAATAAGTGGTTATTCTTACCCTTTATGGTTTTTCTCCTCCCCCCTTCCACCCCCCTTCTCCCCTTGGTTTATTTCCTTATTGTTATTGTCGCATATCTTGTATTTTTATGCTGTGAACCACCCTAAGATCTACAGATGAAGGACAGTAAACAAATTTAAATCAACCAACCAACCAACCAACCAACCAACCTGCTGCCAGCATTTCTAAACATTCCATGCTATGGAGTTCTTATGGGACCACCCCCTCCATTTTTATTTGGCAAAAATGTGAGAATTTGCAAACTTTGTGGCCTGCTAATGCCTCGCTCTTGTGGGTGAGTAGGTGGTGTGGCTTTGACCTGGGACAACTTGAATCAGATAAAATGTTAGAATGAATCCCTGGTGTTTGTATACTACCTGAAGATGCAATTGTGTGAGCTGAAATAAATACTAGTATCAATGACAGGAATCTTTGTTCTGACTCTTGTTTCTTGTGCAATTTAAGAAGTCCAACCAGTTCTGCATGCAAGTCAGGGCTGCTAAAAAAAGCTCAACAGCTTTTGGGGTACCCTGGTTTTTCCTTATTGAAATATGGCAACCCTACTTCTGCATGCAACTGAGTGCATAATTTGGCCTAGAAGGAGATCTGAGGGGGCTATTTAAGCAGTTTTACCTTTGCTGCAACTTGAGAGGAATGGGGGATTTTTGACTGGATGCTGTGAGCTGCTGCTTTTTCCCAGTGCAACTCTCCAACCTGCAATAGAGGTATTACATTGAATACACAAGCTTTCAGTCCAAGCTGCAATGTGTGGATAAAGGCAATGGATTTTATTCTTAGGTTGAGTTTTAGCTCAACTCTCAACTTGCAGCGGGGTCTAATCCTTCTGGATAATGCTACTCAGAACCCGATCTTCAGACTACAATACAGGACTGCCATTAAGTCACTCTCCTCCAGCCACAGCCCCTTCCAACCTGCAACATGGAGAATGGACTGCACTTGCTTTGGAATTTTATTTGCAATGTTACCTTTAAATGTTTTTAAAAGAACAAAAACTAAGTTAGAAAGATCAGGGACATTTGTTTTTGCTGCCACCTTTTTTTGGCTATTTATTTATTTATATATTGCGGGTGTGGATGGCACTCCCCTGGCTACTTTAAAACCTTGGCTTTCTCTATTGATTTCTATAGGCAGCTCTCACATCTGCCCCTGGAGACATTAAAAATAGCTTCTCAGTGTGAATTAGGAAATGACCTCTCCAGAGATGAGATGGTTCTCTCATCCCTCTTTGAGAGGCATCTCCTGGGGCTTTGAAGGGAGCCTCAGCAGATAGGGAAGGCTCATCACTGCAGACCTGCTGAATGTGCCATTGCCAACGTGGAGGACCACTGCGCTGCTGGGGTGGGGCTAAACACAGTCTCAAGGCCCCTTTCTGCTCTACCCTGACTAAAACAAAGTTTTCTGAGTGGGAGTCGGGTGTTGGTGCCTGGAGGTATCTATCAGGGTGCTAGGCAGAGGGGTGATAGCTGATGTGCTCAAGCTCCCATGTATGCTGAGGCCAAGCTAAGTGCTTTCTGTGCATGCAGTTTGCCCTTTCCCCCATCACAAGTTCCTTCCTGTGGGCTTGTGAGTGTGGGCGACGTGAGACCCGAGAGCTACTGTACCCACATCAGAACAAAATGCACTCTTCCCTTACAGAAACTGGAAATATATTTAGAAATAAAACAGACTGTTTGTACTACCCTCTAGTGGTGACTCAAAGTCATTTGCACTATTAAAAATGTTACAATTCAAGTCTTTTTGCTTTTCCTGTTGTTGAAAAGCAATCTCCTGCCCCAGCTTCATGTTCTGTCAAGATTTCATAATACCTCTGTCGTAGTTCCACCTCCAGTTCCTTGCCTCCACTTCCAGGGCTTCCAGGGAGGGTGGCACAAGAAGGGCGCAACAGCCATGAACCCATGGGTGGAAGCATGGGGGGGCAGGGAGGGACAGCTGCCCCCCTTAATAAAAATCAATTACAAAATAGCAAACCGAGGTTCTCCCCTCCTCAACAAAAGGTCTACCCTCCCTAACAAAAACCCTAGCTATGCTCATGCATGCATCCTTCGATCCCAGCTGGTGAGGCCGGAATTGAAGGGTGAACAGCAGCCACATCCCCATGCTGCTACCCCCCCCCTGCAAGGTTGGGATCCAGGGAGGGTGGCGCGAGAAGGTAAAACAACCACGTGTTGTCAGTTGATCGCCTACTCGGAGGGGAGCCTGGGCAGCCAACGTGGCACTGGGGCTCAAAGCAGGCACCCCCATGCTAATGTGCCAGCCAGAGGCGTAGCTAGGGGGTGGGGGTCACTGGGCGCCACACCACAGTGGCTGGCACTTACCGTGGGGCCTGCAGCGTGTCTGAACCACATGTCCCTCCTGGGAGTGACGTGGTGGCTTGGGCGCCTCCAGGGTCTGCACTGCCGGAAATGGCAGCGTGGGGCTGGCACCTGCCCCCCGCCTCTCCCTCAGCCACCCTACAGTTGAGGGGGAGGCAGTGGTGAGGCTCTGTGCAGTGTGCCTTGCTTCATCACTGCCAGGACTTGGGTGTTTCCCTGAGGTGGGGCCTGTGGCAGATCTCTGTCTGAGTAGTGGGATCAGTTTTCAGAACTTGGACAATAAAGCAGGAAAACATTGATCGATCATGCGATTTGCACAGCTCACATGTGGGCAGTCTGTGACCTGGGGCCACAACCAGTCCACAATATCATTCTATTCAGCCTCCTACCCTTCTGAAGAGGCCACATACCTCCATCCTATCCTGATTCCTTCCTACCTGTTTGTTTTCTCCTTTTCTCAAGGCTTCTTAAAGTGTCCTTTCCTTTTCTATATCATTTCGGAACAATTGGAAGGGGCAGCATTTTTGTGAACAATTTATGTCACAATCATGTCACAATTGTATCATACCCTCCAACATCCTCCTGGCCAAAATTGGGATACTCATTTTTTGGTCCTGAGCTCTCGCAGGGGTCAGGTGACTCTCTCAAGAGTGCGAGAACAAAACACAAGAGTTTTTTGTTCTGGCACTCTGGCCTTGGCCAGCTGATGTGTACCACAGCACCAGACGAAAGAGAGAGGACATGCTGGGATGACTTCTATAATTCTAGGATGTCCCACTTAAATCAGGACGGTTGAGAGGTATGTTTTACTGGTCATCGAAGCAGCTTCACCCCCAGCTGTTTGAGAACAAATTAATATCCTTCTCTCTGTTCTGTGTGTGTGACATTAAAGTTCCTTCATTTCCAGTACAGTAGCTGTACTGATCTACTTTACTTTTAATACTCTTGAGCATGCAACCCCAGAGTCATCTGCAACTGGACCAAACGGTCAGGGGTAACTTTACTTTACTTTAAACTTATCTAAGAGTAATCCCATCAAATCCAGCCAGTCTTACTTCTAGGTATACATGGATGGGGTTGGGAATGTTTTGTTTATTTATTTCCTAAAAGTTATACACCGCTTGATCAAACAAACAAAGCGGTTTACAGAAAGGTAAAACAGTAAAATCAAGAAAAAAATACTACCCTACTTAAAAATATACAAAACTTAAAATACTGAAACAGATTATAATTTTCTCAACTTTCTAAGTATTTGGGTAGGCTTGTTCAAACAAGAATGCTTTAAGCAGGCACAAAAAGAGTACAGTGAGGGTGCCAGCTTGATCTCAATAGGCAGGGAGTTCCAAAGTGCAGGTGCTGCCACACCAAACAAGCAAGTTCTTACAAATGCAGAACTATGGGCAGATGTGGGATAAGGCAATCTTGTAGGTATCCTGGTCCAAAGTTGTTAAAGGCTTCATATTCTAACACCTTGAACTTGGCCCAGTAGCAAATTGACAATGAGTGCAGATCTCTGAGCACAGGTGTTATATGTAGGCAAGGCCTCACTCCTGTCAGCAATTGTGCTGCAACATTTTGCACTAACTACAGCAAAGCTTTCCAAACTGTGTGTTGCGATACATTAGTGTGTCAGCCGTAGTGTGTAGGTGTGTCATGTGAATGCTTCCCGCACTCCTCCCAGGGCTGGAAAAGGGTTAGTTTAACCTCTGGTTTGCTAGTAAAACTGAATTATGGTACTCTGTCATGAAATGATGTGTGTCTAAAAAGCGTGTCACCAGCATGAAAAGTTTGGAAAGCTCTGCTACATCCTCCAGATCAAGTGCAAGGGAAGCCCCACACAGAGAGCACTGCAGTAATCTAATCTTGAAGTAACAAGTGCATGAACTACTGTGGCCAGTCTCCCTCAGTCTAGGAATGCTCATAGCTGTCGAACCAGTATGACTGCAGAGTGAAGTAGTCAAGGTGTCAGTGGGGGACTGTGAAAAGTTGTAACTATTTGGGGACACCCCCCCCCAACATCCCTGCTAGACAGGTGTATTCATCTCTGGCAGAAGAGAGGTGTGACCTCTCTATTTAGGCATGATGGAGGGCCAGAGAAACTGGGTAGTCTTAAAGGGGCAGGCTAACGCAGAGCAAAACTGTGACACAAGCCCCACTCCAGTTATTTCACTGCAATATATTTTGAGCCTCCTCCCTCCCTTCCTGAAAACAAACACAGCAGATGTTTGAATTTGAAATGTAGAGTTGTGTCTGGAACGTGCTTGTTTCCTTCAAGTAGATGTCTTCAGTGTAGATGTCACACTGCTGTGTTCTGCACGTATTCTGCCTCTTGGAAATGGGTGGGGGTTCAGCAGAATTCCCACCCAGAAACACAGAAGATGTCCTGAACGAGCCTATCAGAGATAGCCAGTGTGGGGCTTCCACTTGGTGGGGATTCCCATTTTTCCTGTTTATTCCTTATTTAAATGGTTCAAAAATATGAAAAACAACCAAGAAAATAATGCTAATAATAAAGATTTTTTTAAATCGCCAAGTGTGTGACATTGATAATTATAATGTGCCCAACTTTATAATGCAACCAAATATAAACCCTTTTGATATCACATTACATTTTGCCTTGTTTTGTATGCTGCAGGTTTCTATTCCGGACTGGAGAATACGGCGTCTTGTGAACTTAGGGAAAACACTTCTTATAGATCATTACACAGCCCAATTTCATGTGTGTGCTTCCATGACTTTTCTCTTGCTGACACGTTTGTTTTTATATACAATAAATTGATACCAATTAGCTGTTAACATGTCTGCATGCTTTTCCCTCTTCAGGACCCAGCATTTTTTAGTAACTCTCAGCCTTTTGCTCAGGGGCAAAGAAAACGGAAAGATGTGACCTTCAGCTCTTTTTTTTAAAAGGCACGACTGTACTTTTATAGCCATGTCAAGAAATGTGAGTCTTGCCACACATGAAGTTATCTTAATGAGAAAATTTGCAAAGATAATTGTGTGCATTATAACACAGCGCTGCACCCTCATAATTAAGTGTGATGTTCAGCTTATTTTTAGTTACTGGTTTGTTAATACTGTTTTATTGATTGCAATTGTTTTACTGATGATTACTGATGATTTATGCTATACTTGTGTGGTGTTCTATTATGTTAGGGTTTTTAAAAATTGTTTGCAAGCCACTTTGGGATTCTGTTGGCACTTTTGCATGGCTGGAATGTGTCCTTGAGCAGCAATAATGCATTTTATTGCCTGGATGGTGAGTTTTGTGTGTGTAGCAACCGCTGACCTTTGTGTGACTGGAGAGTAGCATAGAGAAAGACTCGAGCGGAATCTGCAAGCTTGGCTACCCCGATGCTTGCCAGCCTCTTGTCTGCTTCTGCCTACTGAGAACAAGGCAAAAATTGCTGGTGACTGGAGCCGCCGGAGCTGCGCAGACCAGCAGGGGAGCTGTCCAGCAAAATTCAGAGCTGAGTTAGCAAGGCTATGCAAGCAGCTTACCTGTTACAGAGCTGTCACAGTAGCAACTAGCAGAAGCTCAGGGCTGCGTAGCAGTCGCAGCTCTTTCCCCAATGCGGCACCTTCAAGCGAGGAAGGGAATCCTCAGTTGCTAAAGGAACACTGCATTATTGGTGCTCGAGAAAACTCGGAAGTCTCAAATGAACAAGAACACTTTTGGTTTAAATTTAGGCCAGTTGGTTCATTTATTGCAAAAGGTATTATTAAACAGCAAGTAAATGAAAACGTATGCCATTTGAACACCTAGCACATAATCTTAACGATAAAAGATAGGTCACCCACATTTATAAATATTTACAGAATTAGTCACAGATGATCTAATACTGTAGTTTTCAAACTCCCCCCCCCCCCGGGCCCCACTTTCAGAATAAAAATTTGCTCATGCCACAACAGGTTTTTTTTATTGATAAGACATTAGAAAACAAAAAAGAAAGAACTCCTAGCAGTGCCTGTTTTATAACACAGAACACAGCTGCTTTAGAATATGATCCTGGGACATTCAGAAAGTATAAAACAATGTAACTACAAAAGAACATTAATCATTCCCAAAATATAAATCAGCCTCTTAGATATTTACCATTATTTACAGACTCAATGTGAGATGTGAGCTTGATTTTGATGGGTAATCTTATTTATATTAGGTCTAATTTGAGACAAACAACACAAAGAAACCTTTCTCTTTTCTGATCTTTCATATTTGTGGAGCAATATGCTGTTGAAGAAAAGTGTGTATACTGTTTGTCCCCCCCATGTAATATGTTGATACTATGTTTAAAAGTTTATTTGATTGCTTCTGCCAGTCTTGCCATCCTCTCCTGCTACAACCTGATCTAACAGGATTACAAAACTGTTGGGCAAAGTGTTTGGGTTATGGCCTGTTTATTGAGCATTTATCCTTATTTGTTTGTAGGGTTATCCAACACTTTCCATTGCATTTTCCTGTCACTTTCCTAATTACTAAAAGATCAATCTTTTTTGAATGTGGGTTTGTTGTGCAAGATCTCAAAATTTCTCCAGAGAGTAGTTTAGGGACCAGAAGTTTATTTTGCTACCTGATCACACTTCTGCATAGACACTGGGGCTCTGCTGTGTAGCTGACATTACTAAGTAATAAGGGATTCCCCTTACAGAACACTGTGGGGGAGTATTACACTATTCAGACACCTTTTTAACCCCTCAAATGAATTGGGATAATAGATGGTAGCCAACTAAGTCATTCTCAGGGCAGGCCCACTGAAATCAGTGAACTCATGTTAGTCAGGACTTCCTTAAGTTCACTGGCTTTAGTGGGTCTGCTCTGACTTTGGCTTAGTCAGAAACAACCCCCTACCTTTTAAACTAGATTGGATCTCCAGGAGGTTCACCACTTGGTTATCCTTGATATATTGGATGTTAAGTTTGCTTGCTGCCACTGCCAGCCTTTTTATTTCTCTGCACCTGTTCACATTCTGATCCCTGACTGTGGAGATCACCCAACCATTTGCCTTTTTTTGGACCTAGTATTAGCTTTTTATTCTATGAAAAACAGGTTATCATGGTCAAACAATTGAAGGCTATTTCAATTTAAAGTTTCCAGAAGGGTGTGTATGTTAATCTCTTGCAGCAAGCTCATCAAAGAGTATTTTGGCATCTTAAAGACCAACAAATATATTACCATGACAGAAGCTTTTGTGGACTGCAATCAGTTTCATCAGTTCACATCACCAGGCACCTGCAGCTCAAAATAACTCTTCATACATCTGATGGATTGCAGTCCAAGAAAGCTGTCTGCCATTATAAATGTGTTACGTTTTAGGTTCTGCAAAACTCCATGAAGTTTCTGGATTCAAAGTCTTTCGCAATCAACTGGTACTATTAAGCGGCAACCTATGTACTTATAAATGTCTTACTCATCCTTCACCATAAGGTCCCTTACAGCAATAGAGAACAAAACCATAAAAACAGATTAAATGGTTGCATTTATAAAACAAGCAAAACTGTTCGAACAACAGCAAAAGAGATGGGTCCCACAAAACCAAATACTTTCAACATCAAAGGCCACAGAAAAGAGGGGTGCCTCCAGCATATGGAGAACTTTGTACCATGCAGGTGCTAGACACACCTTTGTGGGGAAGTGGTTCCGCAATTTAGGGGTTGCCACAGAGAAAGTCCTCTCCCTGATTTCCATTCCCCACATTTCTGACTGTGGCAGAACTACCAAGAAAGCCCCTAAGAAGGTTGGTAGGGATACAGACAGTATTTCAGGCATTTGGGGCCTAAGTCATTTTAGGGCTTCATATTTTCACATAAGAGCATCAAAACATATTCCAAAGAATTAAGAAGTTACCTTTTCTTGGATCACTCCTGTTGATAGGATGATCTCTCAGCATCTTTCTCTCTGAATCTCTCTCTGAGGTCTTCATTCAGCAAGCAGAGATGTATGTTTCTTTTACTGCTGGCAGTGCTTCTAATCTAAATTCAACCTAAGTGTCTGGAGACACAACCAAAGCAGCAGAACCCTGCATTCCATTCTCGCTGTGGCTTGGTATGTTGAGCACTGGAATCGTTCTGAGACAAGGATGCCCCCATTTTGAGATATTCTAATAGTCAGAGGCTCTTGGGCAATGAAGGGAGGCAGTGCCAGCTTTCTCAGAAGCCAGTAGCAAGCCTTGGCCTGTGTCCCCTTTGGGTGCTCCCAGGCTGGTGCTTCCTGTGGGATCAGGGTTCCTCATGCACAAATCTTTCTTTCATCGGTTTTTATTTTGCAGAGTCCACATGACATTGCTGGCATCAGAATGCCAGCCTACATCACCCCCTCCCCCTAAATCTGGGCTGGGCGGCCCAAGACATTTTGGCACCTGAGGCAAATCACCAGGGAAGAAGGACTGAGCCAAGATCTACACCAAAGGCCATTGCAGGGGCACACATTCTGCGTCAGGCTCAGTGGAAGCAGCGCCCAGGAGGCAGCCCCCACCATTTCCTCCCTGGGAGTGGGAGGAGGCCAGTAGCATCTCCAACCACTGAGAGCCTGCTGTGGAGGCAGCAGGGGGGGGCAGTCTCCAAGGAGCACATCAGGGCTTCATGGTGGGCCTGGTCTAGGTATACTCTTTCCAGGGGAATTCCCATAAACATTTTTTTTTAAAGTAAGTAAGTAAGTAAGTAAGTAAGTAAGTAAGTAAGTAAGACCTGTTGCCAACCTCCCTTCGCGACAGGTTCAAGGCTGGTCCTCGAACTCCCAAAGTATCCCGCTGGGTTCTCATTCTCTGGTCGATCAGCCACCGAAGCCCAAGAGAATCTTCGCTTGCCCGCAACAGATGCAGACACGCGGGATCCTTTCTCGCGCGCTTGGAAGGAAAAGCCCCGCGCTGCACATCTCGCCCCGCCAGCGGCTGCCGGCGCCCCCTCCCGAGGCCTTTGCGGGGCTGCCGAGCCGCGGAAGAGGCGCCCGCCGCGGAGAGACGGCCAGGGCTGGCCCGCCCCCCGGGGGGCTCCCGCGCCGCCGGAGCAGCGACGTCCGCCGACCCCGGCGCGGCTCCGCCTGCCGGGCGGGCTTTTCTACCTGGCGGGGAGGTGGCCGTCGAGGGGGCGCCCGCGGAATCCCCGCGGAGGGAGGCGCGCGGGGGGGGGGCTGGTGGGGGCGGAGATGGGGTAGGCGCGCCCTCCGCCGCCCCGGTGCCCGGCTCTCGCTCCCCTGCCCCGCCGCCCTCCTCCTCCTCCTCCTCCGGCGCGGGAGCCCCGAGGGCAGGGGCGGGATCCGCGGCCCCTCCGCCGCTCCTGGCCGGTCCCCCCCCAGCTTACGCCGCTTCCGGTTCTGGCGCTGGAGCCGCGGCGGCGGCGGCGGCGGCGTCCCCCCATGGCCTGGCCAGATGCGGCAGGTCTGCTGCTGCTGCCTCGCGGTGCGGCGCCTGGGCGGCGACGGACGGCTCAGTGCGGCAGCAGCGGCGGCGGGCGCAGGAGCAGCTGGGCGCGGCGCGGCGGCGGCGGCGGCGGCGGAGGAGCGGCCTGGTGCGCGGGCGGCTCCGGGGCTGCCTCGGCATGCGGCGGGCTGCGACGGCGGCGCCCGGCTTGTGCGTGCTGCTCTTCGGCGTGTCGCTGGCCTGCTACTCGCCCAGCCTGCGCTCGGTGCAGGACCAGGCGTACTCGGCGGCCGTGGTGCTGGAGGGCAAGGTGCAGGCGCTGCCCGCCGCCGCCGCCCCGACGGGCAACGGGAGCCGGGCCGAGGAGGGCGCCGACGGCCCCCCGCCGCCCCCGCCGGGCATCCTGGTGAAGGTGCTGGACCTGTGGCCCCTCAACAGCGGCGGCCTGCAGCGCGAGCAGCTCATCCGCGTGGGCTCCGCGCCCGCGCCCTGCTC
Source organism: Podarcis melisellensis (assembly GCF_964234715.1). Taxonomy (NCBI): domain Eukaryota; kingdom Metazoa; phylum Chordata; class Lepidosauria; order Squamata; family Lacertidae; genus Podarcis; species Podarcis melisellensis. The sequence continues at coordinate 87,707,663 of NC_138539.1, forward strand.
CAAAGTCAAGCGCAACCACCGCTACATCTTCTTCCTGGAGCCCACCGAGCAGCCGCTCGTCTTCAAGACCTCCTTCGCCCCGCTCGACACCAGCGGCAAGAACCTCAAGAAGGACGTGGGCCGCATCCTGTGCGCCGACTGCGGTGAGCCTCGAGGGGGGCGTGTGGCCCAGGGAGGGGGCGGCAGGTGCCCGACGGCCCTGCGCAAGGCCGGCTATTCCGGCGGCGCTCCTCTGCAGTGCTGCATTGGCGAGCGGGGCGCAGCCGGGGAGGGCGCCCGGGCGCCTGTCGGGGCCTCGGCCTCCTGGACGGGCGCCCTGAACCCCGCAGCCGTCCTTGAGGGGGCGGGTCGGGTGGAGAAGGAGGCCGGGGGCGCTGCTGCCCGCCTTGCCCCGGGCGCCCCTCTTGGCGCAGGCTGCGCTCCGTTGTGTAAGGCATCGCCAGCAGCAACTTTCTTATGTAAACAACGCCCCCCCCTCTGCTCCCCCATCCCTGGGTGTTAAATGGCTCCATTTGTTGCTTTGAGCCGCTTCGCGTTTCTCCAGAGAAAACAGCTGGCCTGGGGCAGCCCGTGGCCGCGTCTTTTGCGGGGAAATCCTTTCTGCCGTCTTTCTTTCTGAGCGGAAAAGGGCGCTTCTTGGGGCGCGTGCTTCTGCTGCAGATGCTGGTTTGCCGCTCTGGAGTTTGTGTGGCCCCGGGTTTTGCAGATTTTATGGTGCATTTCACAGGAAAGTTTGGATTTTGTCAGGAGCCACGTTTCTTTTGCTTGTGAGGCTGGCAGGGCAGATGCTGGCTCCTCTCACTGAAGAGCGAAGAGGTCTCTCTGCTGGGTGCAGGCGATTAAGGGGATACAACTAAGGTGTTGTCGCACCCCACCCCCTTAGGGTCAAGGAAGCGCCTGAGTTAGGGCCACAACAGATGCTTAGATCTAGCCTGATGAGGTTTTTTTTAAGCAACCAGGCATTGTGGACTTCCAAATTTGGTTAGATAGAACATCAGCACCGGTGGAGTGAGGCTTTAACCCCTTTCACTCCTTGCTTTTCCTTCTCCAACTCTGAAATGATGTCCTCTGATGCAATGCATGCCTGTGGCAGACAGAAACATTTTCTAATGCAGATAATTTATAAACTGCAGAACATTAGAACATTCTTCCCAAGTAAAAGCCCTCTGTGCTTCCCATAGCCTCCTTTTGAGCCTAATTATTTTTTTGTGCTTCCCTTTAGGGGTTTTTCTTTTTTTTAAGATAAAAAGTGTATATTTAAAATGATCATCTGGAAAATGAAGCAGTGGTTCATATTTGTATTTTTGGGTGGCCTGTTTTACTGTGTGGTTCCAGGAATGATTGTGGTGTGAGCTGACTGGCCGTAGGTTGGCAGATTTTTCTGAACTATCTAACCCCAGAAGCTCAAGGCAGTTGAAATAACAGAAACTCCTAAGTAATGGATTGTACAACTTGGTTGCACATGTGTTGACCTGGAAGCAAGGGACTGTAGCTTAAAAGGGAACTGACATATTCTAAAGCTGTAAGTCTATGCATGCTTAGTTGAGACGGTAAGCTCTACTGAACAAAGTGCGTCTTACTTCCACGTAAACATGTGTTGGCTAGTTTGGATTGGATGGCTGATTTAGCTTCATTCTCTTTTAATCTAAGGAAGCCATGATGAAATGAACAGGTTTTTAACCAAGTAATAGAGAATTTCTGGTTCTCCTCTTCAAACTTGTCCAGTTCAAGCCACAATATAGCTTTTGGTGGCTTAGGTGCCATTTATTTATATACAGTACAGTACTGTAAAAAAATGTAGATACCTCTTGATTTAGTAGAACCTCAAAGTGACTTTGATAAAAGTGCTAATAGGGTTGTTTCCACTCAGCTTTAGGACTGTCTTTCCTGGGAAGAGGCCTTCCTGCACAGACATTCACTGTATATGTCAGGTGAAAATGGCTTCATGCCGGCCAGTCCTGGGGTGCTCTCTGCCCCAGCTGCTCCCATTCACTTCTCTTTCTGCCTTGGGATTTTGGGAGGGGGACAAGGAAGTCTTGGGTTTTTGAGTTGGTTTTATTGATGTTTCATTGTGATCTTCTTATGCAAATACTTTGCTTAGAAAGTGTATAATAGTTTGAAGGGCACAATCAAATCAAAATTAATCAGTGTCAAACATTATTCCATTAAAGCAACGGGCTGGACTGTTTACGATTATTGCTGCTTCCTGATATTTAACTATGACTTTTCAGTACTTATATTGTTCAAAGTGATTAACACCCACAGTCTCCATAATTTCTCTCCCCTGAACATCTTTGCTATTATGAAATTTCAACATACACTCTCATGAATAATACAGAATTCCCCGGGGACAATCTTTATAACATAAAGAATGTATGAGCAAGCTGTTCTAATTGACAGCACATGGGCATTCATTGGGTTAATTGGATCATTTATTCATTAAGAGCTTTGTAGCATGCCAGTCATACAGATGTATGTAATAAAAGTTCTCCTCACCCTTTTTTACCTATATACTTCCAGAGTTAGTACTTTGCCATACAAGAGAACTGATAATAGCAATTAAGATGGTTCTTCACTTAATAATGATTTTTAAAAGTTCCTTTGGAGTTTCAGTTGCCAGCAAGGAATGAAGGTGAATATTAATACTCTGAAGCTGATGAATTGTCCATTAGAGACAGAAGTCATATATGTGAATGTTTCGGTTCCCAGATATAAGTTTTGGCTCTGGATATCTGATTGATTAATTTTGTTCTCTGTGATAGAGAAGGAATGTTGAAGACCAACATTTCCCATCGGGATCTGTGGCAAGCTTTTATAACTGGAAACGGTTGAACTACAGCAGGTACCCTGAGAATAAGTCATCACTCCTCTTTTTCCATGCTTCTGATTAGCTGAAAGTTTGGCATATCCATCCGCTTATTCACAAAAATGCAGCAGATAAAATTAAGAAAGCCAGTGATAGATTAATGTAAGAGGACTAAAAATTGGGGGACACACCACCAACTAACACATTTTTTCCTCTTATATTAGGAAAGGGCTCATCCTATGCATTTTTAATCTGAGAAATCACAAGTTAATTCTGCGAAAACGGCTCAGTGTAAAAGGAAGTTTATATTTGCACTTTAACGGTTTGAAGGAATGCCTTCTAGCTAAAACACTCTGTGGGGTTATCAGGAGCACTTTCTCAGCACAGCCATGGTGCAGATTGCAACATCCCCTCCCTTTTATCTCGCACTTCATTATAAGGTGAATTGCTGTAACGGGCGTCTTCTCTACCCTTGAACCAGTGGAGTGATGTTCACAGATGCCTATAATTCTGTCCTGCTCAGGACTAGACCTCCTCAGAAGTCATGGGATGTAGGATTCATTGCTCATTTGAACATTGTTCTGGATCCCACAATCCTCTTGTGCCAGGACGAAGACATGTTCTCCTATTATATTAAATGATGCCATTATAAAATAATTGGTGCATTTGGATGTTTTGAATGCCCACAGCTTTGCTTATAGTGTTAACCTATTTACTGTGCTGTCAACGTTTATGATCTCCTTTCTTGGCTGGGGCCTGAGGCTGCACAGGTAACACTCAATGTGGGGTGGGAGAGCAGGACCATGGCCAGCTCACTATGGAATGGGGTAGGGCCAGCCAGGCTGGCTGCAAGCAGAGCAGGACCATGGTCAGCTCAGTGTGGAGCTCAGAGTCATGGCACTCAAGAGCTAGTGTTCCTCAAGCAATCATCTGGAGTCAGTGGAGAGCCTTCCTCAGTCTCTACTCTCCAGATGTTTTCTGCCCATGGTCAGAGATGATGGGAGTGGTAGCTAAAACATGTGGAGAACACCTGGTTGGGAGAAGACTGTTTCAAGTAGTTTTGCTGTCAGATTGGTGTTTGAAGCTCCCCTTCCCCACACTGGGGGAATTGTTGGTGCTTAAAATAGATGTTCCTCAGGTGCTACCTTTTACAGACCTGGGCAGGTCACTGCCCCTGAAGGTAGTGTGATAGGGAGCTGCCCCTGGGAAAGAGTTGGAGGAGAAAGGTATGGACTGCCTGCTATGGCTACACAGGTGAAGACATTGCTGGCTTCTGGGATTTTTTCTCTCCTGGGAGTGCTAGGAGGCTTAGGGTCTTCTAGGGAACTTACCAGGACTGGTTTCTGCACTCAGTCTCCCCCTCAGAACTTCCCTCTGTTCCAACTCCTGGGCCAGATCATCATGAACTCTGCTATGTGCAGCCTTTGTGTCCAAAGTGTTGAGTAGTTCTCAAGCAAACTCACAAGAATCTTTATTGCCTGGGATTTTTCTTGTAAAATGTTACAAAGCAATGTTGAGCAGACCCCAGGGGAGATCTTGTATTCCTAGAGAGAATTGGGGGCGGGTAGTATAGTTTTGATCCAGGGCTAAGTCACCTTTTATGGTCTGGCTTCTTTTCAGGTCCAGACCATTTCTGCCATTCTGTTTCTTGTCTGTCATGGTGATATGCAGAGGGAAGTCATGTGCATTTGAGGTACATAGAGGTGATGCTATGGGCTTCTGCATTTTGTGCGCCAGTGATTTTTGTGCGCCAGGTTTGACAAGAGCCCCACGGGAAGGCCTCAGAAGATCTTGCTGGAACCCAGAAGCTGCTGTAGCCACTTCCCCTTACTTCTCAGGCTGCAATGATGCCCGTGGGTGGCATTGACACATGCCACTTTGCCCCCATGATTGAGGGGGCCGTGCGATGTCAACACGCCATGTGCACACACCCTGTGGCATGCGCGCATGACATCAGCATGCCCTGCAGCATGCTTGTGTGCATGGCAGGGCATGTTGGCGTATCATGCAGATGTCCTGTGGCTTGTGTGCGAGATACGCGCATGCCCCACGGCATGTGTGTACAGCCACCACAGAACTTTGTCATGCATGCCTTTGCATGGGTGGGTGGGTGTGCCTGTAGAGTTGCCCCTTGCTGCCTGCCTCAGTCTGCCTCACGGACAAGCTAGGCCTGCTAGTGCTGCTTTCTCTGCCTGTGTTTGCATTGGTGGAAAAGTGGAGTTTGGGGTGGATGATATACTTGCAGATTATTTGTTGGCAGCCAGCTGTGTGCCCTGGTTGCAGGGTCTCTTTTTGCTTGGATTGGTTTTGCTCTTATGGTTTTGTGGCGCCTCTTCCCTCCTCCCTCACCCACCCAGCAGCCTTTTGATTTAAGATGCTTTTGAAGCAATACAGAGAAACAATATATTGTTATCCATGTATTTTTGAGATTATTGCTGCTGCTGGGGCATGTATATGTGGGTGGAGCTGTGAAGGGATGGGGAGGGCTCTGTGAAGCCTTTCACAAAGACACCCATTTTCCAATTTTAATTTTTGGGTGAAGGAGAAGGAAGTTTGCAAGGAGCTGCCTGAATTCTTTCACATTTTACCTTTTTATTTCCTTTAGTGATGAGGGGGATTGGACATTCAGAAGCAATCACACACGTGTCTTTAAAACTTTCCTATTTAAGGATCGAGGGATAAAAGAGTTAGAAATATAATGCACCTTTCATTCAAGGCACTGAGGTGCACTACAGAACCCCCCCTTTCCCTGTTTCAGCCTCATGACAACCTGTGAGGTAGGATGCACCAAGAGAGCATGACTGGCCCAAGGTCACCCAGGGAGCTTCCTGGCTGAGGGGGGGTGTTTGAAGCTGGGTCCCCACAGTCCGAGTCCAACACTCTAACCACTACACCACACTGGCTCTCACAGGTATCCAAAGAAACCCTACAGATACTCTCCAACCCCCCTCCCTACCACTCGGGGGGGGGAATTATTTGTGTCCTCTTCAAGCCAGACACCGAGAGCAATGAAAATATTCAGAGAAGTGATGTGATAAAGTCACCCTGGACAATTTAAAAAAAAAAGAGGGGGGGGGGTTACATGTATACCTTGGGAGTCCCATTGCCTTCTAAGGGAGAGGCAGATCCAAAACACACAAGGGATTGTCTTCCTCTTTATTTGTGTTCTGCCAACATTGAAAACATTTATTTTTAAACAAACTGGGCTGCAGGCGAGGTGTGGGACAGCTTGATCACCCTGCATTTGGGGGCCAGGATAGGGATTTATTTATTTATTTATTAATATAATATTTTATTAAGTTTTAAAAATAACAACATACAGAAAAAAGAAAAAACACAAGAAAAACACAAAAAATACACAAAAGATACACAAAAAGAAAAAAGAAAAATCCCTCTTTTTAAATTCTCATCTTTGATTCACCTATTTTCCTGACTTCCTCACGCCTCCCTTTTTTGTATCCCTTTTAAAAAATTGTTCAGCAAATTCATATCCAATTAATTTATCTGTTATCAATCCAATCTTATTTTTTTCCCCTTGTTGCTAGAACCCCTTCAGTTCATTTCAATGTCATCAACGTTCAAAATTTTTTACAATATTTCTGTAAATAAATTTTAAATTTCCTCCAGTCTTCTTCCACCAACTCTTCTCCCTGATCTCGGAATCTGCCAGTCATTTCCGCCATTTCCATATAATCCATTACTTGCATCTGCCATTCTTCCAGAGTGGGTAGGTCTTGTGTCTTCCAATGCTTTGCGATGAGTATTCTTGCTGCTGCTGTAGCGTACATAAAGAAAGTTCTATCTTTCTTTGACACAGGATAGGGATTTAATGTCGCCCCCAAAGTGACAAGATCCCAGGATTGTTGAACCTGTGGCTTCAGCAGCAACCCTTGGGCTCTCCCTTTAGTTGACAGGAGGAGCCTTGGGAAGCTGGCAACACGAAACGAGGCCATAAAAGCTGTGGTGGCAGCCAGCCAGGGCCGGCCCACCCAAGAGGCAAGCTGAGGGGACCGCTTTGTGGCAGGATCCACAGGGGCAGTGTTGATCTTTCCTTTTCCTTTGTTCCTGATATTGATATTCATCCCCCCCCTTCCCTGGTGGCGAAGGGTGTGTGTGCCATTTTGTGGTTTGCCTCAGGTGCCAAAATGTCTTTTGCTGGCCCTGCAACCAGCTGTGTTTGCCTCATGGATAGTTTGAAACAGATCAGGAGCTAACATATCAGAATAAATTTACAAAAGCCTATATGCCCAGGATACTTCATACTATATGAGAGGGAAAGTTTAGAAAGGTTAAAGTTTTGTAAGAATTGTGAAATGTATTAAATATTAGACCTTTTAGGAGTTGTGACTAATTCTCTGTAGAAATCTGTAGCCTGATGATGCTACCTGTCCAGTCATGAGCAATCTTTAACAATTCCTCAGTTAATCAATTGAGCATTACAGTCCTTTACTTCCCTCCACAACAATTACCCAAATACTTTATATTTTTAAATAATGCCTCTAGATCCTGTTTTTACTGGAAACTCCTCCCTGGATTCATGTTCTCCTGAAAGATTATTGTTCCTACTGGTACCAGAAATACCATGATCTGGGAATATTTATTTGTTGTAGGTTTCCCTCTGGAGAAGCCTGGGGGGGGGTGGAGGGGGGAGGAGAGGATGAAGCTCTGTCACATCTACTGGTGTGATGTTGGATCTTGCCCAGTATTTCACAGGCACCTCATGCAGCCATCCTTTAGGCCAGAGGTGGCCTGGCCATTTCTGGCCTGTGCTCCAAATTCCCCCTTGGGCAATGCTCCAGGGGCCTTTTGCCAGCAGAGGGTGTGGCCAGAACATACTTTCCCATGCGCATGGGGCAACATGTGCTGGGCACACAGCCACCCCTCCTCAGAGGATCACTTGAGCAAATGATTGATCAGATGCTTAAGGAGTTTTTGCATCCCCGTTTGGGTTCTAGTGCAGGAGAAGAGGCAATAACCGTGCCACTTTTTAAATATATATTTACTTTTACCCCACCTTTTTCCCTGACAGGGACTCAAGGCGCCTTACAGACAAAAATACCAGCAACTAAAAACATTGGGGAAATAAACAGTCATTTAAAACTATTAATTAAACATTGATTGAATTAAAACTATATAAAGTATTAAAAACACAAGGGTAATTACAATAAAAACAGCACAGCACTAGCCCTTTCATTAAAACTTTCTATGTGTGGTTCCAAAGACAAAGGAGAAATGCCCAACACGGGTTGGATTTTCCTTTAAAAAATATTTAATTTCTCTGAGTACATACTTACATCAAAAATTAAAAGACAGTTATACAAGCAACTTCTGATTCCCAAGCTGACAGGTGAATAACTAGGCCCTTCTTCTGACATGCTCCCTAAGTGTTAAAATTAGATCTGGCCCTTTTATCTTGACCTGCAGATATTTTTCCTCTTTAGAGCATGTCTAAAGTGTCAGTGATCTTCTTTATATATAATGCTAAACCATAGTTTAGTGTTATGTATATGAGCCCCTAGAGCAGCTGCAAGGAGGTGGCTGCAAGCATTCATTTCTGTTCTCAACTAGCCACAACAGAGCTTTCCAAACTTTTAAAGTTGGGGACACAGTTTATGGACATGCATCATTCTGCAACACAATAATTCAATTTTGCATCATTTCGCAACACAGTAATTCAGTTTTACTAGCAAACCAGAGGTTAGGAGAGCAAGGAATGTTATGTGACACACCTGCACACTGCAGCCAACACACTAACGTGTTGCAACATACAGTTTGGAAAGTTCTGAGCCACAACATGACATTTTAACTGAACTGGGAAATGTGGTTAGAATAAACCAGGGCTTTTCCCCCAGCCGGAACTCAGGTGGACGCTATTGCCATTATAAGAGAACAAGGGAGGCGTTCATGGTGAGTTCTGGCACCTCTTTTTCTAGAAAAATAGCACTAGTTTAAATTGTGTTTTATCTGAACAAACCAGGGTCAGGGACTGTAGTTTGATCTTTGTTCAGATAACCATGGTTTAAATTAACTGCAGTGACGCTTTGTCCTCATTCAAGCAAAACAACAAACTGCAGGTAGTTGAAGATGGAAGCTGATGCTTCCAATTTTGTGGTTGTGCTGGAAGAGGAGCAGGGAACACACAAATGGACACCCAGTAGCGCTGCGCTGAGGGACAGCCTTCTCGTAGGGCAGAACAAACGGACTGCCTCAGGCAGCAGATGCTGAGGGCAGTGGTAGCCATCTCCCAGGCTGTTCATAGAATCATAGAGTTGGAAGAGACCACAAGGGCCATCGAGTCCAACCCCCTGCCAAGCAGGAAACGCCATCAGAGCACTCCTGACATATGATTGTCAAGCCTCTGCTTAAAGACCTCCAAAGGAGACTCCACCACACTCCTTGGCAGCAAATTCCACTGTCCAACAGCTCTTACTGTCAGGAAGTTCTTCCTAATGTTTAGGTGGAATCTTCTTTCTTGTAGTTTGGATCCATTGCTCCGTGTCTGCTTCTCTGGAGCAGCAGAAAACAACCTTTCTCCCTCCTCTATGTGACATCCTTTTATATATTTGAACATGGCTATCATATCACCCCTTAACCTCCTCTTCTCCAGGCTAAACATGCCCAGCTCCCTTAGCCGTTCCTCATAAGGCATCATTTCCAGGCCTTTGACCATTGGGGTTGCCCTCCTCTGTTCCTTCTGAGCCCTCTAGCTGTTCGTACTTGTTGCTTGCCTGGGCTGCTTGGTTGCCTTGCCTGATCACCTTCTCCCAACATGTCACAGAAAAAAGTGGGCAATGCCCCTTCCTGAGTAAGCAGCCTTCCCTTCCCACCCCACCCCCTCCAGCAGGCACTGCTCTGCTCACACAGTGCATTGTGATGCCACTGCATTGCAGCATTTGATGAAGCAGGCAGCAAACAGGGGCCAGGCAGTGCCTTGGTGTCTTACTCACCACTGGGGGAGGAATGGGCTTCTCCCCTCTTGATGGCGTTGTCTGTTTCTAATTTGGTGGAAAGTTGTATTTCTTTTTTTTACATATAATCCTGTGCAAGGGATGTAGGCTTAGCTTCAGTCAGGAAGCAACTTAGTCCACTTCAAATCATAATTGCAAGGGAAAATAGCTTCCAATTTGATTGGCTGTTTCAAGCAGAAATACTGTAGGTTGGTCAGTTAGAGATTATTGGTTTGGCAGCACACATTTCCTCTCTGTTGCTCTAGCCTCTTGGATTCCCTGTACTTCTGTGACATGTGGCTGTAGTTTCTGCCTCATGAGAGTTTGCAGCCAGGATTTCTGCTGAGACTAAATTTAACTTTCCTAGCAAATGCTGTCCATGTTGCAGATGGATGATGCCCTGTAAATTGAGAAGTGGAAGGCCTTTTGTAGCACTGCATATTATCTATATTGCTTTGCAAAAACTGCATTTTCATTGTATATTATTTGCTTTTATTAGAACTGGAAAACATGCTTTGTTAGAGAAAAATGACCGAGTTGAGTTTCCAGAACCTTCACATCAGCTACAGGTGAGAGAGATAGGAAAGACCAAAAGAAAAAAACTTCTGAAATATAAATGTTGCTTTGAAAAGAATTGGAAAAGTCTTCATGACCTTTTTCAGAATGTGGAATATAGACAACTGAATAACAGCTTCTGAAAGACACAAAGTGACAGGAACCCAAGTGGAACAAAATAAAATTGATAATTACAATACACATAGACAGCTAAAAATGAAAGCACATGTGGATATATGTGTATAAATTAAAGGATTACAAAACACAAATACAAAATTTTCCAAGCTGTAGCTGCTATATACCAAAATAAATAAGTTCTTCAACATTGCAGATAATAATTGATGCAGTCTCCAGGATTGCATCTCATGTCCTACTTCTTCTGATCACATTGGATAATTGTTCATGAATGGCAGACATTAATCCCCAGGTTATGTTTGTACATCTATGCAGTCCATTTTCTTCACTTGCCTGTTGCATGAGTGAAGATCTTAAGTGGTTCTGTCTGGTTATGGTGATGGTTGCCTTGCAGTCACAAAAATGGGGTGACTACTTTTGCACTGTCGCCTGTAACTGCTCTGAGTGAAAGCCATGGCTGCAGCAACTGAAGTCTGGGAAACAGAACTGGAGTTTCAGGGAGGTTTGGCACAAGTAGGCAAGCCCCCCTCCTTCTATTTTGGCAAAAGCAAACTCAAAACCTGAATGCCAGTTCACCTTAGTATGCGATTCTTGTCCTTTGGCAGCTGAATCAGCAGTATTGATGCCCGTGTTGTTTTTTCTTCCTGTAAATTCATTGCTATACCGAAAGGAGCTGACTATGACTTGCTAAAAGATAGGGCATGCCTGGGGGGCATGTCAAAGAAGTGGATCTGGTTTGAACAATCTCCTCCTCCTGTCACTATGCAGACTTTAAAATGTAGTACATTATATTGAAAAGGGATGAGGGTGGCGCTGTGGATTAAACGACAGAGCCTAGGACTTGCCGATCAGAAGGTTGGCAGTTTGAATCCCTGCGACGGGGTGAGCTCCTGTTGTTCGGTCCCTGCTCCTGTCTACCTAGCAGTTCAAAAGCACAAAGTGCAAGTAGATAAATAGGTACCACTCTGGCGGGAAGGTAAACGGTGTTTCCGTGCGCTGCTCTGGTTTCGCCAGAAGCGGCTTAGTCATGCTCGCCACATGACCTGGAAAAACTGTCTGTGGACAAATGCCAGCTCCCTCGGCCAGTAAAGCGAGATGAGCGCCGCAACCCTCGAGTCGTCCATGACTGGACTTAATGGTCAGGGGTCCTTTACCCTTTACATTATATTGATACTGTCCTGCATCAACTTCTTGCCTTTCTGTGGAGATGATGGAAGTGTGACTTTCTGTATCTAGCTTTAATTTTGGAATCAGAGCAGTGCCATTAATAGATTAAGTAGTGGCATTACAGGCCCTCTTATATTCCTTCTTGACTAGGAGGAGCTAACAGCAAACATGGTGAGGACCAGGCTGGATCTGGAAGGTTCTTCCCTGAGGAGCTGCTGTTCTGCATTTTGTCATGTGGAGCAGTGGTTAGCAGTTCTTCACAGAAGGTTCTTGACTGTGGGACTGTGCCTATGTCATTCACCACATGGGACCAAGGTCAGCAGTCTTTGACAATGGAGGAATCTGGAAGTCCTTTTGTTGTGGTGGTCTGTTTTGTCATGGAGCTGAAATACAAAATAATTAATTAGTTAATTTTGACGTCATTTCCCTGGGGGTACAAACATGGACAACCATAAGTGATATTCGCTGATGTTTTTGACTTGGTTGTCAGTGTCATTTTGATTTAAATACGCTGTCCACAGTTTTCCTATCAGGACATATTCTCAGGATATTCAGACACCCATCTTTGACTCCCAGGCAAATGAGAAGCATGTCTGGAAGGCCTTGGAGGTGTAGCCAGGTTTAGAGTCACAGGCAGAACGCAACTCGTTAAGCCACACACATCCTAAGCCACTGACAGGAACTATCAAGAGAGACAATGGGAAATAAAAACGCGGAAGAAATATGAGCTGACTCCTGCTCAAGCTGCACATTACAATCAGATGTAGGATCTTTCCTCCACCCCATATTATTTATTCACTCGTATTTATTTAATGCATTTATACCTATTTTGCAGGGAATCCTGCCCTTGTGAGAAGGCCCATAGAAAATGTTTAAAACATAAAAACACAATAGCAAAAAAAATAATAAAATACAATTCCATAATTAAAAGCCATCACCACAGGCCAGTATAATAATATATAATGCAACTCAAAATATGAGAGCTTGAGGCAATTTCTTTTTCATGCACAGAAAATGGATTCAACATGGTCCAGCGCAATGCAGAACAAACTTTACAGTATGTGATGGACGTAAGAAGAAGAAAAGACTCGTGGGACTTGCAGTTCAGTTCATCTAGTTGGGCCTTCGTGTTTGTGCTCAATCTTGAGTCGGTTGGTTCTGCCCACTCACAGGACCTGCATTCTGTTCCTCTAATGTGCAGAGGCACTGCTCTGGCAAGTTTTGCTTCTGGTGAAGAGACAGGCTGGCATTTCACACAGCAATTGGTACCATGGAGAACCTTCTCTGTACTGTTTCAATTTTCCTATCAGCTACATGTCTCCTTTTCTTCTCTTTTCTCCACTTTTCATTTCTTTAGTCCCCTGTTATCTACTTTGCATTTCCTTATGTCAGTCTTTGTGTGTTTATTTTCCCCCTGTCAAATCACATACTGATTGGCAGTGGCCCTTTGTTTTAAGAGCGCCTGAAAACAACCTCAGGGATCAAACAGCCTTTGTGTCCCATTCGCAGGAGCATCACTGGTGGTTCCCTGAGTTGGCCAGGCTCATTTGACAGCAACAAGAAACCAAGCCTGTTGTGTCATCAGCCCAGTCCTGTGCAATCCTCTGCCAAGAGAGATTCAGCAGGCGCCTTCTGTGCCAACTTTTAAACACCTGCTGGAAACATTTCTACTCTGCCAGGCCTAGACAGGCAATTAAGAGAACATCCTTCCACAATGGTTCATTGATGTCTGTATTTAACTTTTTCAATGGGTTTTCGTGTATGGTTTTATTTTATTGCTGTAAACTGCTTTGATTTTTTTTTAAAAAATGATGCAGTGGTATACAATTTAATTAATTAATTAAATAAGGCAGCAAGCTTAATGCACATGGCTGCTGATGTTGCTGTGCTGGGAAGGGTCGCAGTGCCACAGACTGACTCTATTTGGGGGGCACACTGTGGGAATGGGCTTTGCTAGCTGCCAGTTCCATGACCCAGCTTGACCCTGGTTCCAGTTTCCACCCTACTGTTCATTCCAGCTGGATACCCTCCCAGCACTGACCCACATGGAAAAGAAAGGAGCTTGTGGAACAGAAGTGCCTGAACTAAAGGAATGAGGGGGCATGTGAGTCAGGATGGTGGAAGGAGCTGGGCCTTTTCACCCAGGCTGAGCCCTAACACTGGATGTTCAGATGCCGCATGTAGAAGGGAGAGAACTCTGAAGTGACAGGGAAGTGATACTGAGACGGTATCTCAGCTGTGCTAAACGTTGTCATGGCAACCTGTGCCATGGAGGGCGGAGGCTTACATGATAGCAGCTTTTTCAATACAGAAGCCTTGTCTGGGTTGTCACACTGTTCCATTTCTCCACACCAGAACTCAACTTCTTAAAAGTTTGTAGAACAATGGATTACAGTCCATTCTTAGAGCACTCCTTACAATACAGTGGTACCTCCAGTTACAAACTTAATTCGTTCTGGAGGTCCATTCTCAACCTGAAACTGCTCATAACATGAGGCGCATTTTGCTAATGGTGCCTCCTGTTGCTGCTGCGCTGCTGGCACACGACTTCCGTTTGCATCCTGGGGCAGAGGCCGCAACTGGGAGCATCTACTTCTGGGTTAGCAGAGCTTGTAACCCGCATCGTTCACAAGGGGGACGGTACGTAACATGAGGTTCCATTGTACTGAAGACTGTTTCAGATGTTAAGGTCAGCAGAGGCGGCCTTCTCAGTAGTTCCTATGAAGTTTGGGGTGGCAGCAGCCCAGGAGAGGACATTCTGTGTGGCAGTCACCAAGTTGTGGAAGTTTTCCCCACTTCCACAACTTGGGGGAAGGCGCCCTTACTGTGCAGCTTTTGTAATATGCTGAAGACTTACCTCTTTGGAATAGTTTTGATACCCGAGAGATATATTTTCAGGGCCCACCCTATTCCTGTTTCTAATGTTCAGTTCTGCTGGTGTAGAGTGAGCACAGAATTTCAACACCTGGAACTGCCTCAATATAGCTTTGCTGGGCTCTGTTGAAAAACAGCTTCTCCATGCAAACCAGGAAGTGACCTCTTCAGACAACAGAATGACTCTTCTTTTCTTATCTCTGCAACTGCGATCTCCTGGGTGATGTGAACACCATTAGGCAGCAAATGTGCATTACTCCATCTGTTTCCCTCCTTCCCACCCCCATTGTGTGGCCCTGGGAGCTGGCAACCCATGCTATGCCACTGCCTGGGACTGCTGGTGAAAGGAAGGTAATACAAACACAAGCAACAGCCATAACCTCTTTCTTACTCTTCCTCCTCTTCTGGAACCATGGAATTGTAGAGTTGGAAGGGACCTCGAGAGTCATCTAGTCCAACCCCTTGCAGTGCAAGAATCTCAGCTGAAGTATCAATTACAGATGGCCATCCAACCACTGCTTAAAAACCAAAGAAGGAGAAGCCCCCACCTTCCGAGGGCAGTGGTGAATTTGAGTACTATAGTGCCCAAAATTTGTCGCACTCCTCCAGGCCTTATGTTGCCTTCCCAAATACAGGTAAGGAGGCACCCAGCTTTGGTAAGGAAGCGTAAGGGCTCTGGCAGGGTCCTAAAGCCCTCCACTTCCTTCCCAAAGCTGGGAAAGTGCTAACTAGGCTTTGGGAAGAATGTGTTATTGTAAAGCACCAAAGCTGCTGCAAGCAAAGGCTCTAGCAGCTCAGGCAGCTGCTTGTGGCTGCAAAGCCAAACAGGATGTTTGTGACTGTTGCCATGGAAACAAAGGGGCAGTCCATTCTGTACTGAGCACTGGATGTTAGCTCAGTGTGTGTGTCATATGACCCGTACTGGAAGTACATGGGTGGAGTCTATTCTAACTGCTATGGAGTGCAGACATGTTTTCTCTGTACTGATATGAAAGACAGGAATAAAAGATGTAAATAGATTTCTGTCTGCTTCTTTCCCCTCCCTGGGGGACACCAAAGGGGAGAGAGGAAGAACGGTGTGTTCTTCTCACACATCTGAGAAGAATCGCCGAGACCTCGGCTGCTTATCAGCAGTGTAGCAGCGGGGAGGTCGCCAAGGAATATCTGCCGGTGCCTAAGCTGTGGCACATACCTCTGACCATGGCAGAATTCCAACAGAATGAAGGAGGACTCTAGGACCCTGTCAGAGCCCTCACACCTTCCCTGCACTTTGCTTACCAGGCCCTCTCAGCGCCCAGTACATGCACACTGTTCACACAGCCCTAAATCTGTCCCTCCTGAAGCTCTGACTGTCAGGAAGTTCTTCCTGGTGTTTAGTCAGAACCTCTTTTCTTGTAACATGGACCCACTGGCTCCGGCCCTACCTTCCAGAGCAGGAGAAAACAAGCTTGCTCCATCTTCCATGTGACAGCCCTTAAGGTATTTGTAGATGACTATCATATCTCCTCTTTTCCAGGCTAAACATACACAGCTCCTTCAAGCAGTCCCCGTAAGGCTTGGTTTCCAGACCCTTAAGCATCTTGGTTTCCCTCCTCTGCACATGTTCCAGCTTGTCAACGTCCTTCTTAAATTGCGGTGCCCAAAACTGGACACAGTATTCCAGGTGTGGTCTGACCAAGGCAGAATAGAGTGGGACTATTACTTAACTTGATCTGGACACTGTATTTCTGTTGAATAGCATTAGCTTTTTTTGTTACAAGTATGGCAGCATAGCTTCTAATTTCCTCAGAGAACTAATAGTTCAGGAGGAACCCAGAATAAAGGCTGCAGAAACATTCTGAAGTACCGTAAATTACTAATACAGAACACTGTAGTAATGTCTGCCATTCATTACTAATACAGAGTAACCAGTAGATACAAACTGAGGGAGGTTGTTTTCCTGGGGGCCTTGTTCTCCTATTCTCAATTGTCTGCTCCTCCATTTGCTTCCATGATGTAGCTGACAAAAACCCAAGCAGTCTTGGGTACTGTGCTCAATAGAAGGTTGTCTGGGTAACACGGCTCATTCTCCTCCATTCCCCAGAAAAGAAGGAAATATGACTGAACGGTACACACTCTGTGCCTAGAGGAAGTGCAAATTGTTTTTGTTGCACACTTTCAGATCATACATGTGTGCAAGAGCATTTCACAGGTAAGGAATGGAGGGGAGGTTAGTTTCCTGCTGATGGAATATTTCAGCTGAAGCTTCTCTTTGGACACCCCAAGGTTATTGGCTCCCCAGTGAATAGGAAAGGTACTCTTCCCACACCAGCACTGTCACACAGCACTGAAGTTTCCCTTATTCAGTTTATGGCTTCTCTTTATCTTTCTTTTGTACACATGTGATGTTATGGTTCCCACATCCTGTGTTTTCTACCCTGAGATTCCTGAATAGGTGGGAATGTACACAACATGTCCCCCATTTTGTAGACCGAATACATGCCTGCTCTTTGAGGGCAAAACATGCAAAATGAAAATAGCCTTCTGGAGCAGCTGTATGACATGCCCAGAGCAAGAACCAAACCAAAGCTCCCCCCCCCCCGCAGCCCATTTGCGTTCAGTGACCTGGCTGCATGACAGACATGCCACCTCCTTAGCCCTGGCTTTAGTGCCTTACGTATGAGAGTTCTTCTAATATGTTCCTTCCTGGCAGATTGTTGGGCCACCTCCAGTGTGGGTCTGATGATTCTGCAGCCGCTCTTTCAGATTTGGCATGGGCTTTCCATCCTGCTCCTAATATGAAGGGATGAAGTGACAGCTCTGAGGCCCACCTGTCAGGGTCTGCAAGGGCCCACCTGGTCCTGCGTTTACCAGCAGGGCAAGGGAAAGAGCCTCTGCCCTTTGGCACTGATGTCCAGCCTAGGCTGGCAGGCCCCAGCTCTTGCTGCTTCCATTCCTCCCTGCTTTCATAGATCTCTCCTTGTGCTAGGTAAAAAATAAGCCATTGAAGGAACTTGGCATGGGATGGCTGGAGTGGTATTCAGAGGACAAGGAGTTGCTCGGACAAGGTATTAAAAAGCAACACCTGACAATCAAATTGCTTTGCTGTACTGAGCAATCTGCTCAATGTTCTTTTGATTTTTTAGGTAAAGGGGGCAACTGAGCTAGGCCATTCATGCCTTCTGGCTCAATTCTTGCCTCAGAGCAGGCATGAGTCTTGTTCTATTTCTGCAGGATTTTGCTGGGCTAACCACGGAAAAATGAAGCACACTTTAGAGAACTGTGCTCCGGCAACTTTCAGGTTTGTCTATAGTGATACATCATATTGGGGTGGGGGCATACCCTCCAAGGGTCCTGATTTTCCAGGGACAGTCCTAGAATTACAAAAGCCATCCCAGTTTCTAATTTAATCCCGGAATCTCCTGGTTTTCCCTTTTCCTCCCCTCCCCATCTCGATTGAAAGTGGTGGAGAGATGAGACACTCCAGCTCCTGTCCTTTTTGGAAACGGGAGACTTTGCTGTGTGTAGGTGCAAAAACTGAGTCCTGTTTATACAAAAATAAAATATCTGCACCGAATGAAGGAAATGGTGAAACTGCCATACAAAGCCTTTCCTATAATTTTGAAGGAAAATGTAACCAATTCACTTTAAATTCTTCAGCAGCCAGCCATTTTTAAGGAAATGTGTGGAGTGTTTATTTCTTTGTTGTAACTAGAGCCTTACACTACAAGCCTTTACCTATCTACTCAGAAGTAAGTCCCACTGTATTCAATGGAGCTTACTCCCAGGTAACTGGGTAAAGACTGTGCAGGCTTACACTGTAATCCTAAGCATTTTTACACAGAACTAAGTCCTACTGAGTTCAATAGGATTAACTCTCTGGTATGTTCCTGATCATTCATATCGTTATCCCGTCTTTTTCCCTGACAGGGACTCCAGACAGCTTACAGGTAAAATTATATTTCATTCCATTGATCTGTTTATAGTGTTGTACATGATCCCTCCCCTCACACATTTTTCCTTTACAACAACCCTGTGAGGTAGGTTAGGCAGGCAGGTGGTAATTGGCTCAAGGTTAGCGATGTATGTGGCTACATGATGTCTATGTGCGTGGCAGATCAAACGCGGGAGAAGCTTCCTGATGTAGAATAGAATGTCCCTACTTTCTTCAGAGAAACGTTGGCGGGTATGGGTTGGGGACAAGGGTGTTTTGCCTTTTCGAAACTGCATTGGTGGTTATGAAATACTCTCCACAGAAAGCCTTGCCTGGTGCCTAGCTTGATGCAGTTTTGTTGTCATACCAAAGCCTTTTTAGTCTCCCAGGCCTTTTAATTGTGAACTTCAATTTCTTCTTATTATAGGATTTTATATCCTGCTCTGCCATCTACTGGTTTAACATTTTATTGTTGTTGTTTTACATTTTCAACAGTGGTATTATTACATCTTTATCTGCATTGTAAAGCTTCTGTGGGAGCTTTTTTTTTAAGGCAGTCTATAAGCAGCTTCTATAAATATATTTCTAAATAAAATGCTCTGAAGTGGCTTGTCATCATAAAAATAATACTTGAATTATAACACAACGAAATGGCTGTTCTGATTACGTATCAGCACTAGGTGGCAGTGTTGCGCTCACCCATTTTGACAAAGCTGGTTATCCTCCAACAAGTGTCCGCAGGGCGAACCCACTGGCTCTCCCATCTGCTCTCTCTGAAATAAATGGGAACAGGTTTGCCACACTGCAGAGTTTCTGTGTCTTCCCCTCCTTTTTTTGAAGTGCTCCAGTTCACTTACAACATGAAGATACCATCAGTCAACAGCTATTTTAATTAAACTGTCTTCAGTTGGCTCTTCAGTTAGCCCAGTCCTATAATTAAAGGGAATTTAATAAACACTACAAAGCCTATTTAATTTTTCTGTCTCTGAAACTAAAGCTGAACTTTCCCGACCTGCTAGGAGCTGAGAAGCTGGCACCCCCCATTCCCACGTCTTGTTGCTTCTGCCGCGCTCTCCCCCCCACCCAACCGCTGCCTCATTGCGCTCAGGTGGAAGTAGAGAAGCCTGCTGTTTTCCTCTTGCCCAGGGCTGTGGCTCTTGATGGCAGAAGCCAGGCACAAGCAAGTAGGGCGCACAATGTTTTTCACTGCAGACATCCTCTTTGCTCAGCCTGGCCCTGAGGGGTGTTTGCACTGAAACTTTCCCAGATCATCATGCCAGCCCAGATAGCCTCCCTTCTTGTGGCTGGGCGGCTTCTCTAGCAGGAAGGCCACATTTTTCAAGCACTGGATATGCTGAGGGGATATCTTCGGCCTCGGTCCAGTATACCTGAAGGAGCGTCTCCACCCCCATCATTCTGCCCGGACGCTGAGGTCCAGCGCCGAGGGCCTTCTGGCGGTTCCCTCATTGCGAGAAGCAAAGCTACAGGGAACCAGGCAGAGGGCCTTCTCGGTAGTGACGCCCGCCCTGTGGAACGCCCTTCCAGCAGATGTCAAAGCGATAAACAACTACCTGACATTCAGAAGACATCTTAAGGCCGCCCTGTTCAGGGAAGTTTTTAACATGTGATATTTTACTGTATTTTTGGTTTTTATGGAAGCCGCCCAGAGTGGCTGGGGAGGCCCAGCCAGATGGGCGGGGTATAAATAATAAATTATTATTATTATTATTATTATTATTATTATTATTATTATTATTATTATCTTTTCAGAGATAGGGCATCCATTGCTACCTGTAGATCAGGGGTCCCCAAACTAAGGCCCGCGGGCTGGGTAAGGCCCAAGGGACTCGTTTATCCGGCCTGCGGTGACACCTGCCGCCTGCTCTTACTGGCACTGCGCTGTGCGGCTGCCCACTTCCAGGTCGGAGGTGCACCAGAAATAGCTTGTGTGCATGCGCAAGTGTTATTTCCGGCACACATCCGGGTCAGAGGAGGCCCGTGCACATGCACACAAGCTATTTCCGGTGCTCCTCCAACCCAGAAGTGTGCCAGAAATAGTGTGTGCGCACGCATATGGGCACGCACTCCCCCGCCCTCCGGCCCACCGCGCAATCAGCGCTGGAGACACCGGCCTGAGGTGCAGTAAGTTTGCAGACCCCTCCTGTAGATGCTATGCCCTGACATCTTGTCTGCAGAGGGCAGTGGTCAGAGACAGATTTAGGGACACAGAGTCTTGGGGGTGTTGCCGAGGGCGCCACAACTATACTTTAGAACGGAGCATGAGAGGAGGGGGGCAATGTTGGCGTTGCACAGGGGGCTGCTGAAGTTTGAAACCCCAACATCTGTCACTTCAATGGTCCCTTATTAGCACATATGTAGCTGCCTCTCGTGTCATATCATACATGCAACCTCAAACCGATGGATCAGTTCAAGTTCTGTGGTTCTATTAAAAATAGACTCCTCAACTTTTTTAAAAAGACCCCTCTGTATCAGCGTGGTATGACTGATTCTGTGATTCTGTTTTAACACTACTAGAAATAAGAGGGCAGGTCTTCATACTATGCAGACATATGAAACTCTTGATAGTTTCAAACCACAGTATCTTGAATACCATATTTTTTGCTCTATAAGACTCACTTTTTCCCTCCTAAAAAGTAAGGGGAAATGTGTGTGCGTCTTATGGAGCGAATGCAGGCTGCGCAGCTATCCCAGAAGCCAGAGCAGCAAGAGGGATTGCTGCTTTCACTGCGCAGTGATCCCTCTTGCTGTTCTGGCTTCTGAGATGCAGAATATTTTTTTTCTTGTTTTCCTCCTCCAAAAACTAGGTGCGTCTTGTGGTCTGGTGCGTCTTATGGAGCGAAAATTGGGGTAATCATTTTCAGGCTGCTTCTAGTCATCCACTCCCTAACTATATTATTTTGTTTCCTCATTATTGTTCTTTTACACTTGTACCCGAGCTAGAGGAGGGAGGGGGCTGCCCTTTTTTCTTTTATTTTGGGGGCTGCATTCTTGTTCTATTTGTTTTCTATGTGTTATTCTCTTGATATTGAGTAGAGATCTCTCTTTAAAAATAAAAATAAAAAATAGACCCCTGCAATTACTGAAGAACAGTCCCGCGACTGTTTTGAGGTGTTTTGTTTCTTAGCTGACTCAGTTGGGCTTCTTTGGGAGTCAGAATGTTGGGATGTCACCAATTTGTACCCACACCAAATAAAAATGAGACGAGACATTTGTCATTGTGCAGACTATGGGCTGTATTCAACCAAATAATTGTACAAATATTTGGAATGACTTCCACTTGTGCAATAGAACCCCCCACTCGCCTTGTCATTCCTACATCTGCTGCTCAGGGTTGGGAGAAAATCCAGAACCAGTTTTGGGTGCAGTGGGGGGCAGGCGAGGTCCCATTTCACAAAGCAGTAGAGATCATCCAGCATGCAGAGTTCAGGCGCCCCACCAACTCCTGTACCCTGCCATGTGGTTTTGTGTCTGCCACATCTGCAGTGCAGCTCAGTTCTCTATAGGGAGTCAACAGTATCTTCAAATCCTCAAGAACAGGAGGCTCTCATTTGTTTTTCCCCTTGCCCGAGAAATGCCAAGTTCCTCTGGCAGTTGGCCAGATTCCCTCCTTAGTGTTTGGCATTGCCGGTAGGTCCTGCAAATAATAATTTTTAAAACCCTCAAAGTAGCAGGCTCTGCTGCTTAAGACCGGCTCAGATGGATCTCACATACATAGATGCTATAGTACTTTTGTTTATAAGTCTTCAGCTCTGTTCTGGAAAAACACGACAGTATGCCTTAAAAAATAATTAGAAATCTGTAATTTATTAATTGACAGATTCCTGTGGTGATTAGTCAATTATTATTTTTCTTACCAAAGTTGCTATGTGTGTGTGTCCATATAGCAATATATGTCATGACACTTTATAAAGGAGATATCCAGTCCCCTCAAATACTGATAGTTTCAGGACCTACCTGAATTTTGCATGAATTTCTTCCACTCACTCATTTGGTGTGAACCTGCAAGATTTCTCATTTTCTCAGCCTTCTGATCTTTGGAGAGATTATTGTTTTTTGTTTTTAGTCAGATGGGGGGGGGGAGCCCTCTGGAAATAGACACCCGCCCCTCTCCAGTGGGAGAGAGAGGAGGGGTGTCAGAGAGAGAGAGAGAGAGAAAGAAAAGGGGGTGACAGGTCCCCACAATTGACTTTGTCTCTGCTCACTGCCAGGATGTGACCCCAACAGAGTATGCTCAAGGCAATGTAGCCCTCAGTGGATTCCACTCCCACACCAAATTCAGACATTTAACATAAGGTTGCCAGATTTTTTCCAAAGAATCCAGGGACACTTTGTTTTGGAAAAGAGAAAAAAGGGTGTTTTTTAAAATAAGTTTTGTTTTTTTTTAAATAAGAAGTAATATCCTTCCTCTGGGCCCCGGCCTGCTCTCTTGGAGTGCTAGCCACCATGGAATAGTCTCGGGTTGGGCCTGGGCTCGGTCACATCCCCTTGCCCACCCGGTGCTCTCCCACCTCTCCTCCTTAGTGGCGGTGGCAGTGGTGCGGCAAGGTCAGGGTTCTCCTCTTTTTTCTCCTTCCTCTTTCTCTCTCTTCCTTCTCCTTCTCCTCTCCTCCTCCTCCCTGTATTGGCTCCGGGGTTTTCCTGGCCCCGGAGCACCACTGGGCAGTCGGCTGGATGGCCGGTCGCTCTCGCTCCTGGCTCAATTTGGGTTGTGGGGGAGGGGGTCCAGCGGTTCCCCCTCGGCAGTGGCAGCGGCAGTCTCAGCAGCCCGGAGCCAGCCTGGTAGCACAGTGGGCTCTGGCTGGCTTCAGGAGCTGCCCGTTGCCGTGGCGCCCGCCATTTTGCCTCTTTGGAAGTCCCCATATGATGTGTCTTGTGCCATTGAACCAACCACGCAACATTCATTCCCTACTAGTAAATCTATAACACTTAAAATATAAATCCGGGGACATTAAATGAAATCTGGGGAAATTCCGGGGACGGATTTTGTCCAGGGACAGATTTGTAAATCCGGGGACTGTCCCCGGGAAACGGGGACGTCTGGTAATCATACATGCTTTGGATATGTGAGGGCAAGGAGAGCCAGGAGGCCTTTTGGGCCTGACTTTGATCCAGAAAACAGTTCTGTGTAGGAAAGGTCCTGGAACATAGCATTTTCTGTGGCTGCATGTTAGATCTTCATGGCTCAGGATTTCCAAGAGATCTTCAATTCACAGGGCTTTCTAAATGTGAAGCAATCCTCATAGTAATACATAGCTTTCCTTACTGTCTCACCTATAAGTAACAGTCATCCTAGCCTTGGAATTCAGGAAAGTCTCTCAGACATGTGCTGAGATGGCTGGTATCAGACACAGGTTATAAACTAGATTTGGCAGGGGCCATAAACCTCTTTCTTTCAGGAAGACGAAGAGGCGTCTGGTGTCAGGCTGACACAAACCATTTGACTGGGAACCGATTCCATCCCCCATAGGCAGGTCCTTATAGCTGCATTAAAATACAGAATGGCTGATAACAGGCCCTGTTAATGTTTATTGGCACTTGGTTTTCCTTTGCACCTCTCCTCAGACAGATTTGGGGTTTTCCCCACTGGGTGCCATGAGCCTATCAGCGAGTTCAGGCTTGTATGGAGTGCAAGGTCTTTGCTACCCTTTGGAATGTGAAGCTCTAGTGACACAACTTTAGCCCTGGCCTCCTTCATTCTGCAGACACTTTAATTTTTTTAAAATCAACCCCCCTTTTCTGCTGGAGGGAAGTGTTTCAAATGGAAAGGACCACAGAATGGATTTTGCATGTCATACTATACTACTGACTTCAGAATTTTCATTTCCCACTATATATGCATGGTTTGTTGTTATAGAAATTCCCTCTGGCTCAGTTTGACCAGGAAACAGGCAAGAAAAGCAAAAATGGAGGGTAGTTAGACTAAGCCTGTTGACTGAGGGAGGGCAAAGAGCAGGGAAACTGGTCGAGTGCCATTTGCTAACCACCCTGGGACTCTTGGTTCAGTTCCATGCTTCATTTTGGATAGCCACTGCCATACCTGGGAAATCACAAACCCTCAGTGCACCTCAATGTGAGGGTTATGGAGACTTTTCTCTTTGGGGTTGTCAAGGCAAAGCAGAAACACCCATAATCTGCCTGAGGCACATAAATTAATTAAATCTGAATTCAGATGACAGAAATGTAGGTATGGTTGGATCATAGCCTGGTGTCTGGAGACCATCTAGTCTAGCTTCCTTTCACTCATATGGAGCATGTGAGCAACAGGAATAAGAAATGGGGCTAAAGGAGCCTTTCAGATTTGGCTTCTAGAACTTCTACATATTGCAATAATGCTTGCATCATTTGCAATAAGGGAACTGCTCTGAAAGCTCTCATGGTGCCTACCAATCAGCATGTTTGATAATTGTGGACTTCTGATGCTCATTAATGGTTTGGACAAGCAGTCAGCATAGATCTGGAGGGGTCAGTAGAATATTCTCCTTTCTGGAATGGACAACATTTCCATAAACCAATGGCAATTTGTTTTTGTCATTTATTAAATTGAATCAAAGTGCTGAAGTTATGCAGACCATAGCAAGTGTTTATATTGGACAGCATTCTGCAGATGCCTGAACCTATGGTTGTCAACTGTACAAGGAATTTTGCTTGAGTAAGAATTAGGATCAGAGCCTTCAAGGTTTTTCATAAACCTCTGACATACCTCTGAACTCTCCTGGTCATTTTTCTCTTCCTTCACAATAGGCGGGTGTTAGATTGCTCAATAAAGCAAGATGTATCTGCCTTGATGAAAGGAACATAATTTAGGATTTTAATATTATTCTTCCCTAATCTGTGCACTCAGTAGAAACAAAGCAAACTCAGTTTGGACAAAAATGTGGTGCTAGGTACAATAAGACAAGCACATGCTGATTATTCTTTAATTTTGATTTTCCAAGGAATAATTCTTACATTGGATGGGGAGTTTCCACACCAGTATGGTATACTCCTGGTGGCTCTTGCACAGTGATTTCCTTGGGGTAGCTGCAACATGTCTGTAAGAAGCATTTTCCGTCACATTTGTGGGGGCTGGTGGCCAGGATGGTGCAGGTGGCCTCAGAATTGAATGCGCTGGGTCCCCCTTCACAACCTCCAGCCCCAGCTGTAGCTGGGAAGGGACATGTCCTTGTCAGAATTCTTTCCCAGTCATTCCAAAGCTGTTTCTCTTGCAGTACTCAGTGAAGTGACTCCCCCTTGAAACATTCCCTCACAGCCTGCCATATTGTTTACTTCAGGCAGCTGCTACTGTCTCATAATGACCTATTTCAGAAGTGAGAGAATAAAACCTTCACATTAAGAGGCATTGAGAACCTCTGGCTCAGTTAATCTCCCAAGCACGCCAATTAGCTCAGAAAGGACAGGGGTTAAGCACATGGGTTTACACAGTATCTCCAAGAATTCTGTCCACATAGTCAAGTTGTACAAAGTGAAATGCATTCATGAAAACTTGATAAAAATGGTCTAGAGTACCATCCAGGAGCAATTCACCCTGGAGTCCGAGACAGAATGAGCGCAAGCAATTGATCTGCGAAATGTCATGCAAACTGCTCATACTGAGTACCGAACTCCCTAGGGGGCAGAATGTCACAAGCCTCCTCACCAGCTGAAGTAATTCGCAGAACAGATATTGTGCAGAAGCAGCGATAGCAAAACAGAAAAGGACCGGAGGATGGTCTTGCCACACCAACACTCCAGCTGTCTTCCTTGCCACTGCGTCACTTTCAGCTCTTCAAAGAACCATGGAACTGACCATGGACGTAGCCAGGGTTTTTTTTTGGGGGGGCAGGCTTTTTGTTGGGGAGGGGGGCAGAACCACAGTTTGCTATGTATTTTTATTGATTTTTATTAATTTAGGGGGGTAGCTGCCAGTGGCGTAGCGTGGGTTGTCAGCACCTGGGGCAAGGCAAGTAATTTGCACCCCCTAACCCGTGGATTTGCGCCCCCTAACCCGTGGATTTGCGCCCCCTAACCCTAACCCCCAGAAGTTGCGGCCGGTGCGGCCGGCCCCCCCCTGCACCCCCCACGCTACGCCACTGGTAGCTGTCCCTCCCTGCCCGTCCTTGGCTACGCCCATGGAATGGACTGACCGAACTTGAGTATGCAGGAGAGCATTTGGGAGTGATCTTGCCAACCACCCAGGTCATTTCTCTACCCTAAAGTCGGCCAGAGCTTCAGCAGACCCCCCAGACCAGGCAATGCAGAGCTCCATCAGTCTCCCAACCGAGTGGATTTGTCATGTACTTGTCCATGAAAGGAACTATTTTAATTATTATCCAAATTGAGTCATTGAGGGGCAAGGAGAGGCAGCAATCCCATATGATTGTTTCTAGCCTTTCCTGGCTCCCACTCATGGACAGTATTCAGACTCTCAGCTTGGTTCTTGCCAAAAGCTTTATTTCAAAATTCATCACACTGCCCAGACATACACCAGGCTGCAGATTGCATAGATCAGGTTCAGATGTACATATAGTGCCATCTAAGGTACATGGCTAGAGATTAATGAAGAGCGGCATGGGCACAGCCATTCGCATGGTGATTGTCCCAAGCAGCGGGTGCTCCTGAGCATAGACTGGGTCTGGTGCTGCCATCACAGTCAACACTGTGATGGAGGAAGAGACAATGTGGCCCACTCATTGCCCGATTAGGTCTCAGGTGCCTCCCCAGGGAGTGCATCGCTGACAGGAGGCTGTGCTGGAGTTGTGTCAGGCAGCTCTTTCACCACAGTAGGAGCATTCAGTGGCAATGAGGTGGGAGCCCTCCAGAAAAGCCCACTTGGTCCATCCCCAGGTGAGCATCCAGGTGAGTGTCTTCCAGACCAGCAGGCCCTTCCCCAGGATGTGGCTCCATGTTCTGGCCCCAATCCTCCCCAGCCTCTAACCAGCCCTGCCAAGAAGTCTTCATGATGCACAAACCTTTTATAAAAGAATGGAAATGGTTTATTGAATATTAACAAACAAATTGGAAACAGATAAGAAAATTGGCAGGATTGTTGCAATAACCTGCAGTTTTATAAAAGAGTATAGTTTTAAAGTAGATGTATGAGTAAGTTATAGGGACGCAGGTGGCGCTGTGGGTTAAAGCCTCAGCGCCTAGGACTTGCCGATCGAAAGGTCGGCGGTTCGAATCCCTGCTGCGGGGTGCGCTCCCGCTGCTCGGTCCCAGCGCCTGCCAACCTAGCAGTTCGAAAGCACCCCCGGGTGCAAGTAGATAAATAGGGACCGCTTACTAGCGGGAAGGTAAACGGCGTTTCCGTGTGCAGCTCTGGCTCGCCAGAGCAGCGATGTCACGCTGGCCACGTGACCCGGAAGTGTCTCCGGACAGCGCTGGCCCCTGGCCTCTTGAGTGAGATGGGCGCACAACCCCAGAGTCTGTCAAGACTGGCCCGTACGGGCAGGGGTACCTTTACTTTACCTTATGAGTAAGTTAAGTTAATTTGGAATATGCAGAAAATATAAAAAATAAATTTAAGGAACCGCAGAAAGAGGGGGAAGGAAGTTGAGTTTTGAAATGTTAAAATGATTGTAAAATTATTGAAATGTATAAAACTTGAAAATCATAAAAAGAAGTCTCTGTGACAAATGTATTTTCTACTTCAATAGTGATCCTGTTCAAGGTGCCAGGATGAAGGGTAGTATACAAATTTAACAAATAAATTAATTTTAAAATGTTACTGGCAGAAGTGCCTATCCATTGCACAGGTGGCAAACCACCTGGATAGAAAGCAGCCACTACTAACTGCATCTTTAACACACGTAGGAATGTCGTAGTAAGATGTTTTGGGTATCTTAAAGCTTGCTGAAGGTGTCTCACTGTCTGCCACGGCCTTGAGGAGAAAGCAGGTGCAGACCATGAAATAGTGTTACTGCCAAAGGAAGAGGATTACAGAGCACACAATAACCAGCTCACAGGGGAAGGGGGAAATGGTGTGGTACAATTTCTCAGTCTATGCTTGAGAACCATCTGCAGCAGCTTCCTAATTCCTGTGGTTTTAAGCTTGTTTGATGTCATAATTGTATGCATTGAAACTGTTTAGTTAAGAGTTGTTAACGTGATTCTCTAGTTTTGAGAGTACAGTGGTACCTCAGGTTACAGACGCTTCAGGTTACATATGCTTCAGGTTACAGACTCCGCTAACCCAGAAATGTTACCTTGGGTTAAGAACTTTGCTTCAGGATGAGAACAGAAATCGTGCTCTGGTGGCGCAGCGGCAGCGGGAGGCCCCATTAGCTAAAGTGGTGCTTCAGGTTAAGAACAGTTCCAGGGTAAGAACGGACCTCCAGAACAAATTAAGTTCTTAACCTGAGGTACCACTGTATTGAAGCCATTCCAGTTTAAAATCCTCATCAAGTAAAACATTTACTGAAACAATGATTATTGAGATAGGATAGCTCAGTCATTAGAGCATGTGAGTTAATCTTAGGCTTGTGGGTTCAAGCCCACATTGGGCAACAGATTCCTGCGCTGCAGGGGGTTGGACTGGTTGGCGCTCTTGGTCCCTTCCAACTCAACAATTCTGCAGTTCTGTGACTTCTCTTTGTTGTGTATTCCTGGATTTCTGCTTCTTCTGGAAAACTGGTAGATCAGCCTTCCAATAGAGGGCCCTGCTTCCTAAACACTGCACTCATGTGCTCAGAAGGCACCATTCCAGCATGTCAGAACCAACATGGCAAGGAAGTGTATTGGTGTGGAGAGGAAGTTCACCTTTGGGTTAGAGTCCTGCTGAAGAATGAAGCAGTGGGTTGGATAAGAGACAGCACTCCTCTGCCCATCACCACTGTTTTCAGACACTTAACTCATGTTCTGTGGTGAGAAGAGCATCACAGAATCTCAGTTAAAGCATGCAAAGCATGAGGTTTTTTTAGAGCAATGTACTGATGGAATGACTGAGTGCCACGTAAAAGAAAGCCTCCAAATTTCAAGCTCTTGTGCCGGCCATGGGTCATGGGAGGGAACCCCAGCTGGATGAACCGGAGACCACATAGACCACGAGATAGGTTAATTTGTTTTCTTATGGCTAAAGCCAGGAGTCCTTCAAAGTCCACCTCCCACCCCCACACTTGGATACCTTTTGAAGATTTAAAAATAACATATGATATCAGGTTCTTACTCAAGATGCTTTTCTGTTTTGTCCACTGGCCAGTGTGAATTATTGCTCGGCTGCTTGACCTGTGGAACCCCACCCCACATTTTTCAGACTTTGCCATCATTCCCAAAGCAAAGTTGCTGGTGAACCTTCAGATGAAAGTGGCAGAGCCAACAGGTGAGGAGGAAGAGGAAGAAGAGGCCAACAATTCCCACCTGAGTGAAAATGATATTCATGTGAATGGAAATGGAGGTTTGTATGTGGCTGCCTTCGGACAGGTAGATGAAGATCATACCTTTTGTAAAGGGAAGGTCTGTACTGTACACTGGTCCTTCACAAGTACATCATAGCACAAAACAACGATATGAAATACAAGCACTATTCAGTAGTAAATATCTTGACTTATTTTTAGGTTATCAAGACCATGGGCTACAGAACTGAATGGAGCTGTGCAGACAGAGCCTCTAACAGGCGCACTAGAAGGAGTTCTGGCAACTGCAGTTGTCATGGAGAGAAACATGCCTGAAATGTATGTGAGAATCATCAGAGATGCACCATTACACGCTCCGTTGCACCTACAAAATATGCTTATTACCGTAATTGATATTTTTCATTGTATTATCGTGATGAAGGTTTTTTATGTCATGGACTCTGCGTAAAGATATCTTGGAGCTGTGTGAAGATCTGAGCATTTTGAAGAGTCAAGATGGAGTTCAAGAGCAATAGACAGCTGTTGCAATTCTATTTTGTTCCAACTTGCGTACCACACAGTGTCCCGCAGTGCAGTTTTAATGCTGCTGCTTTCTACATCAAAGTGTGACTCTTTGACATCACCTGTTCCACAGGTGTGCCAAATAACAGCAGGTTTTATTTACAAAATGTGTAAGTGCTGTCTTACTGTTAATGTAGCAGTCATTAAAAATAGTCAGCATTTGAGGGATTTTTTATTTGAACCCCACTTTTTGATATGCATTGAACACATTTTTAAAAAACATTGCTGAAATGCCATCTACTGCTGCAGCATAAAATGGATTCCACAATGTTCCCCCTGGCACTAATGTTTAATTGTTTATTAACACAATTTTAATAGTACAAAGCAAACCCCTGTACATCTCTTAGAGGACACATGGGGAGTCAAAAGTAAAATAAAAAAACAAACCAAAACATTAATCTGTCATCAAAACCCATTAGGAAGTACAGTTGTACCTTGGTTGTCGAACAGAATCCGTTCTGGAAGTCGATTCGACTCCTGGAACCATTCAAAAACAATCGGAACCCGAGTTGGACGTTCGGCTTCCAAAGAACGTTCGCCAACTGGAACACTCACTTCCAGGCTTGCAGCATTTGGGAGGCAAAACGTCTGAGTCACAAGTTTTTCAGGATCCAAGGTATGACTGTATGAAAATTCAAGTCCACAAGGTTGATAGCAGCCAGAAAGTTTTGTATGCTGTTGGTATATGCATTTGTATTTCCCCTTTGCTTACGTAAACAGCATTAATCAGATGCAGGTCATTTGTTAATTTTTCCAGCAAAGCAACTTGCCAAACCGTCTTGTACCAATTAGCTAACATGGCACCATTGAGAGGATTGAGCAATGTTCCGCCATTCAGACTGGAAAACAACAGCAATCAGAAATCCCCTGTTTATTTTTATTCCTTTTTCTTGATTTTTAATGTAAAATTATATGCTTTTCTGTGCTTAAACAGAAATATTTATTTTAGAAAGGGAAGCTTAACTC
The DNA here is from genome assembly GCF_964234715.1 of Podarcis melisellensis. NCBI lineage: Eukaryota > Metazoa > Chordata > Lepidosauria > Squamata > Lacertidae > Podarcis > Podarcis melisellensis. The sequence goes on from NC_138539.1 coordinate 87,738,938, forward strand.
CTATGGAAGTTAATAATATGTAGAAAGTTTATTATGATCAAAGTTTACTTTTTGTTTTCTATGAAACTAGAAACAAAAAATAAAAGAAACATTAGAATTTTCAAAAATCTCAGGTTTTATTATTGCAAGTTTACACATTGAGTGCACACCTGAAATTAAAAGGAAACAAGCTTGCTCCCTCCTCCATGTGACAGCCCTTTAGATATTTGAAAATAGCTATCATATCTCCTCTCAGTTTTCTCTCTTCCAGGCTAAACATACCTAACTCCCTCAACCATTCCTCATAAGGCTTAGTTTCCAGATCCTGGATCATCTTGGCTGCCCTCCTCTGCACACGTTCCATCTTGTCAACATCCTTAATTTGTGGTGCCCAGAATTGGACACAGTATTCCAAGTGTGGTCTAACCAAAGCAGAATAGAGCGGGACTATTACTTCTGGACACTATACTCCTGTTGATGAAGCCTAGAATAGCATTAGCGATTGTGATTTTTATCTTGTGAACTGCCCTGAGACCTCTGGGTATAGGGAGGTATACAAATGTAAATTTTCATCATCACACTGTTGACTCATGTTAAGCTTGTGGTCTTCTAAGACCACAAGATCCTTTTCACATGTACTACTAGGAAGACCTCATGTCTTCAAGATTATAAACTCCATCTCCAACTCCTCGAAAGATTCCATCAACGGTGTCTCCAAAAATTTACTTGGGAAAACAGGCGAACTAATACCAGTATACTGGAAGAAGCAAAGATCACCAGTGTTGAAGTGATGATTCTTCAACATCAACTTCGTTGGACTGGTCATGTTGTGTAGTTGCCCGATTATCGTCTTCCAAAGCAACCACTCTATTCTGAACTTAAAAAATGGAAAGCGTAATGCTGGTGGTCAACATAAGAGGTTTAAAGACTGTCTCAAGGCAAATTTTAAAAAACGTAGTATAAACACAAAAAATTGGGGAACACTTAATTGCAAGTGCTCGAATTAAAGAACAGCTTTTACCAAAGGTGTCATGGGCTTTGAAGACATTCAAACTCAGGACGCAAGGGAGAAACATGCTAAGGGGAAGGCACACTTGGCAAATCCACACTGTGATCAACTCCGGCCGGGAAACCAATGTCCCCACAGTGGAGGGACGTGTGGATCCAGAATTGGCCTCCACAGTCACGGACTCATTGTTAAGACCGTGTTTATGGAAGACAATCTTACTCGGCTTCAAGTGATCACCAAAGAAGAAGAAGAAGAAGAAGAAGAAGAAGAAGAAGAAGAAGAAGAGGAATGATGGAAGCGGACACTCAATTTCTACAAATATGTATTTATTGTTTTGGGCTCAGTTATTTATGTTTCTAATTTCTGCCTTGTGATAGGGAGTTGCCAGATATGTTTTGAGACCTCAGCTAACTACAAATTAATAGTGGCCCTGGGATATCAATGAGAGCAGGATGATGAGTTGCCTTCCAGGATACAGCCAACTTGCAGTTCCAGGCTGGTCTCTCACCACTTCCATCTTCAAACACAGTGAAGATCTTACCCACGTGGGACATGCAAGGTCAAATGCTGATAGCTAAGGAACATTGCTGTCTTGATGGACAATTACCACATTTCTTTCTCATTGGTATTGATTAATTAACAGCACACAGGAACAAGCAGGCTTCAAAACTTTCCTGTTGTTGGCTGGTCCCAAATTTGTAAATGACACAAAACTTCAGCTTTTATTTATTTAATTTTTTAGAATACACACCATGCTTTTCACCACATGTCTCAAAGCAGCTTACAAAAAAGGAAACTTTAGTTTTCCTTGTCCAAAGCAAGGAAAAATGCGTTTTTGGGCAGGGTCGGTATTCATCCCTCCTGGGTGAAGTCCTATCTGCCATGACTCTAACCCAGCAGCATTTAGATGCTATTCTCAGCCTGGCATTTTAAAAAGCCTTTAAGTCCAATTCAACAAACTACTAACACTGCAAAGTAGAGAAGTTAGAATTATTTCTACCTTTTTGGATTTTTTTTAAAAAAAGTTTTACACTGTGGCAGGGTAAAAATGGGCAAACTGTTTTGGGGTACATGCTTGCAGCTGGTAGCTGGACAATTTTTTTCTTCTTTTCTGCTGATTGTCATTGTTCTCTCCCACAATGCCCCCAGAATGAGATTACATCAAGGCACAGCAACATGGTCCCAAAGGTTTTGGGGTTTTTTTGGGGGGGGGAGAGATAAATGGTAAATATGCCCCTGAAACTGCTTGAAGACTCTGTCACTACGCCTTTCAACCAATGTCAGCGACTGGGCTCAATAACTGGTTCTGCCCCAACTGGGCTAGGTGACTGGAGCACTTTCAGAAACCATCCAGTCCTGGAAAACAGGTCCCAGTGCACTGGACTCACAACTGTGCATTGTGAGCACCAGACTCAGAAGAGTATAAATAATGCGGAAGCTAGCTGTGAAGCATAACTTCTTTTATTTCTAATAGCTACTACAAACTAAAGAACTACCGGCTTGCTTGAATGTTACATCTCCCACTAAGCCATCTAGTCACTACTTAGATAAGACTCTCTCCACACACAGAGTATGTCAGGAGCGGAAGAGTAGAAGAGCAGTTTCCGCCCCCTCCTTTCTCAAAACATCAGATCAGGAGATTCTTGCAATGGGAGGGGGTGAAAATATCAACACTCTCCACACCCCATTTGAGGCTTGAGTTCTATATTTAATGTGGAAAATACCTAATAGATAGTAAATATATTCACCTCCCAATCGCATACTGACTCAATTTCAAAACTGCATCTCTTTAGTAAAGAAGAGACTCTTGCACATCAGGAAAGGTTAGCTACTACAGTACCAGACATTGCTGACACAGCAAAACCTTTGTGGATGCCATTCTCCTTTGCATCACATTCTATAGCAGTGAATTCCACTTTATGGCTACAAAATATGGTGAGGAGGACACCATGTAATGATGGATAAACTCCCCTTGGCTCAGTCTGAAATTGGCTTGGCACCCAGAATGCTGAAATATCTGGGACTTGTAACCAGAGTTGCCATGCTGACAGCATCCTTTCATTATATAATATTAAATTGTTCCTAAATGAAATAAAACAAATCCATTCTGGAAACTAATCAGAGCCCAGGCAGAGCTAAGCAAACCTCCTTTGTCGTCACCAAGTGTGAACTTTTATAGGCTCCATAAAACTCCAGAGCACCGGAGGAAAGGGAGACATGCAGCCCTCAAACTGACTGACCCCTAAGTGACTCACATTTTATACAAAGATATTTCATATGTACTCTCTGTCAGCCTTCCCTTTCTTCCAAAAGTGCCTAGCCCTTTTCAGCCTGAGGGCTGCATGGTGGGCCTGGCCAACTCACATTCTAGCGCATGCAGAAAGACAACACACACAGCCCTTCCATGCTCCCCAGGGCCACTGTGGTGTGCTTGCAGCAGTGCCCCTTCCCTTTCCCTTTCATTTTAGAAGGGCAAAAGTCTTGGTCCTAAGCATTTTGCCTGGCCATCCTGCCTGACCCAGGCTACCTCCGCTGCGCCTTTAAAGCTGCTCAAGGTTCCTTCTGGCTGCACTTAACTTTGTTTTCCTGGAACGGTCAAATCACATCAAGCCTCACTGAGTGCCATGGGGAGGAAAATCACTTCCACTCCATTGTTCGGATGATGCCTCTAAAGAGGGCATCCTTTCCCTGACTATAATGGTGCTGAGAGGTTTAAATCTCTCTGCCCAGCCCAGCACTATGACATTCTCTTCTTCTTTCTCCTCTTCTTCATGGAGGAGAGAACCTCTCACCCGCTCCGATGTTTCCTGAATTGACTTGGAACAGGATGACTTCTTGGGTTATTAGGTGTGTGGTGGCTGCAAATGCACCATGTCTCAGGACACGGAAGAGACAGTGGCATGGTTCACACATAATGCTAAGCCAAACCATGGTTTAACTTGAATAAGCAAATGTGCGGGTTCCAGGGTGAAGCTGAGAGTGCAGTATTCCTCAGCCAGTCCTGCTGCCGCCCCACTGCCTAGGGCGAAGTCGCGGCTTGGCTTGGCGACAGGTTCGAAGGTGATTTGTTAAACAACAGGCAGCAATACAGTAGTACCATTATGCAGGCTTACTTGGAAGTAACTTCCACAGAGTTCAATGAAGCCTACTTCCAGTGGTATGCATATAATTACTAAGGAAGGCTGCTGTTGTGTTTCTGAGTGATGTCACCAAGACAACCAGTTTTAGGAACTGAGCATCACAGTCTGGAATGAAACTATGAAACTACATCAACCGTTCAAACGACCCACCTTGGCAGCGGATCAATGATAAGTGTTTCACCGCCTTGCCTGCCGGGCAGACTTAAGCACAGAGACCTGATGAGGTTCCCTGTAGTTCTCTTTGGTTTAATTATCTAAATAATAGTGCACTACAGACGTTTGTGGTGTCGCTGTGTGTAAAGTCTCTTGCCATTCTAATGGAGCAGCTGTGATGTAATACAAGAGGGGGCAGAGGCTTGGCTCCTCTGCTGGTGGACTTGGCTGAGCAGCCTGGATGTCAAAGACAGGCTGAAGTGCAAAGGAGAGGTGAGTATCAGGGAGCCAGTGTTGTGAAATAGTTAGGAAAGGTTAGGTAAAGCAGGGAGAGCCCTGGGACAAAAAGGACAGCACTTTTAAACAAAGACTGGCAGAGAACGCAGGGAGGGCTGCAAAAGGAGGAGCTGGTGGGTGGGTCAGGAGAAGCGGCCGGGGGTGGGGGGAGAGGAGGCTTCTGAAAAATATACCATTTACTTTAATTTCAGACTGATATTTTTGAAGCCACAAAAACACTTTGAGTGAATCATTTGCCGCTGTTTGTTGCATGCAATAGTATCTTGAGGACCCTCTTGGATTCTGGGGTTGTTCTTTAGTCGTGTAGTTATTTCCAACTCTTTGTGACCCCATGGACCAGAACACGCCAGGCACTCCTGTCTTCCCCTGCCTCCCACAATTTGGTGAAACTCATGTTAGTAGCTTCGAGAACGCTGTCCCACCATCTCGTCCTCTGTCGTCCACTTCTCCTTGTGCCCTCCATCTTTCCCAACATCAGGGTCTTTTCCAGGGAGTCTTCTCTTCTCATGAGGTGGCCAAGGTATTGGAGCCTCAGCTTCAGGATGATTTGATCTTCTTGCAGTCCATGGGACTCTCAAGAGTCTCCTCTAGCACCATAATCCACCTGGGGCAGGAACCGGCAAGCCACTCCAGTATCCCTGCCAAGAAAACTCCATGGACTCTAGGGTAGGGGTTATAATTGAGGTTATAATTGAAGTCTTTTGACCAAAGTAACATGGCCAGGCTCAGCTGCCAGCATCGTTGCAGGAAGCACAACTGAATCTTAGCAACTTTTTGGCAACACTGACATACCTGCACTTGGGAGCTGCTCCAAATTTATGCTTAAATTTCTAATTGCACCTGTAGATCAGCCAAGCCTTGTGTTAACTCTTCCTGTGTAATTTTTATTGATGTTCCTTTGCTGGCGCCAGGCTGTCCCTGTTCCGCTAGGCTTAGATGATTCCTTAAGGAACCCAGCTTGGCAAGACATGGAGCATAATGAAATGCCCAAGGGACTCTGTAGCACTACTGCTTGGGGAGGCGGGGCTGCCCTATGTGGGAGGCTCTGCTGCAGAAAAGAAGGGAGGAGAAACCTGGGGAAGATGGAGCGAAAATGCTTGTTGTGCCTTTCTGCGTGCACTCCAGGGGTGGGAACAGTTTTCTATCTCCCTTGACGTCTCTCTGGCTGTCAAGCATTAAGTGCAAAACACTGTATGCATGAAATATACACTCCTTTTTATGAGTTGCACGACTCCTTACTCAGAGGAGCCCTGACTTCTAGGTGGCATCCTTAAAATAAAACTGTGTTCTGTGCAGTTCTGCAAAATTTATGCAGTATCTCCTACTCCAAACTCTTTTGGACATGTCATAATCTTCCTGAAAATGAAGGCTTCATTTATTTCAGTTTGCCTTCTCCATTTGCACTCATTTAAACAAAGATGAGTTGAAATCTAGGACACATCTTGCATCTAGGGGACAAAGAAATGCATGTCTGAGCAGAATGTCATCCCAGCTCCTCCCTTGGCAATAGCAGACCCTCCAAGTTTTCCAGGCACAGTCCTGTATTTACAGAAGCCGTCCCAGTTTCTGATTTGGTCCTGGAATGTCCTGCTTTTCCTTAGGGTGTCCTTATTTTCATTGGAGAAATGTTGGAGGGTATGGTAGGATGTCCGTATTTTCATAGGAGAAGTGGGATGGGATGGAGTTATGTGACCCTCAAGCCAAGGAGATAAGCAACTACACAACCTTTAGAAGACATCTGAAGGCAACTCAACGCACATCCCTCTATTTCCTACTTAGAGTAGTTCTTTTACATTTATGTAGTTATGCATTTTGGTCAGTATTCAACTAACACGTTGTGTCAGTGCAAGTATTTATGCTTGTGCAACAGAGCACCCTCCCACCTTTTCATTCTCTCTAGCGTTCTGTGTGTCTTCCCCAAATCTGCTTGGGCTGTTGTGTTGGGGGAACTCCTGGAACAGATTTAGCAGGCATGCAGGGGAGAATTGCATCAGAGAAATACTTGCATTGGCGGGACCTATGAGTTGGGTACCTCTTTGTTTGTGTGCCACCTGCTTACCAGAAATTGTCTAGAAAAACAATATGTGTTGGTTTATCAGATGTCATGCCAGAACAACTATACAATTATTTTATTTATTTTATTAATTCAGCAATATTGATGATTGTAGAAACAAATTCTAAGCAGTTTACAAGAAGTATTAAGATTATAAATAAAAAATTAAAAACTTTTTAAAATAATTAAAATTATCAGTAAAAGAGAATAAAACACACCAACATATATGTGTCTGGATAGGTAAAAGGTAAAGGTACCCCTGCCCGTACGGGCCAGTCTTGCCAGACTCTGGGGTTGTGCGCCCATCTCACTCAAGAGGCCAGGGGCCAGCGCTGTCCGAAGACACTTCCGGGTCACGTGGCCAGCGTGACATCGCTGCTCTGGCGAGCCAGAGCTGCACACGGAAACGCCGTTTACCTTCCCGCTAGAAAGCGGTCCCTATTTATCTACTTGCACCCGAGGGTGCTTTCGAACTGCTAGGTTGGCAGGCGCTGGGACCGAACAACGGGAGCGCACCCCGCCGCGGGGATTCGAACCGCCGACCTTTTGATCGGCAAGCCCTAGGCGCTGAGGCTTTAACCCACAGCGCCACCCGCGTCCCCTATGTGTCTGGATAGGCTTGCTTAAATAAAAATGTTTTAAGCAGGCACCAGATACAGAACAGCAAAGGCACCTCCCTGATGCCAGTTCCTATGTGTATGGGATACCAGGCTAAAAGATCCATTTATTACAATTGTGTAGGATTGCGTAGCACTTGTAGCAGTGCCAGTTCCACAGTTAAACAATCCTGGGCACTGTAGTTTACCCCTCGCAGAGTTACAATGCGCGGCAACCCTTAACAAACAACAGTGCCCAGAATCTTCAATGCAAAGAATGTGCTTCGAATGTGCTTTAAAGGTGTACACAGGTGTACACAGCTTAGATTTGGGTAGCCAACATCTGAGCTCTTGTGTGGAAGGACACTCTACAATGATTGAAAGGCTTGAAGAATACTTTGACACTCAAATTGGTACCACCACGAGTTGTCATGCTCCATAATAAAGTTGATGTTACTTATCTGTCAGGCCTTCACAGTTATGGAGCATATGTATTTAGGCATAGCATTATGTGCTATGTAATTGCATAGCATTAAATGATGTTTTGCTTCTGGAACTCTCTCCTCAGAGATGGGACCAAGTATTTTTTTAAAATGTGCTTGTGTCACATACTTTATTATTTATCCAGGGCTTTTACTTTGTCATCCGCATTTAGGGATAAATTGTTCTTTAGGAGCCTGTTTTGCTGTTTTTAGTGGGCTGGGGCCCAGGTACTGCACAAAGCATATACAGCCTTTTCTCTTGTTGCCCTGTTGTTCGAAAGACTCTGTTGCAACTGTGAGCTAGGTCCATCTGCAGTAGGGCTGCCATATTTCAAAAATTAAAAACCAGGGCACCCTGAACGTTGCTGAGCTTTTTTTTAAAAAAAAAAAACAAATGGGAAAAACCCCCACAACACATGCAATTTTTTGATTGACTTGTCAATGGTCCATGACAAAGCACCGCCTTTCAGAAATCCCCCCCTGGACTGCAGCCATAATCTTCAGTATCAAACCATACATTTCCCAGAGTTCTATGGAAAGAGTTCTGTGAGGGCAGTAGGGTCTTCTAGCAACTCTCAGAACCCTTAACAAACTACAGCTCCCAGGATTCTTAGAGGGAAGCCAAGGCTATTCAAAGTGATATGATACTGTTTTAGAAATGGGGTACTGGACTCCAGCGTGATGATCACAGATGCTACAACTCATTTCTCTTGGCTTCCTTCCTTCCTTCCTAATATGCCATTAGTGGCAAGAAAACTGCTATCTATAATTGATTGTTTCCCCAGCCTCAGAATAATTTTTTCCAAATATTATTTTGTTATGAACTGTTGTAAGGAGCAGAAGTACAAAACATGCACCAAAATACACCACAGTCCTAGTTTCTGATCCCAAATCTCCCTGTCCACAGCTCAGCCATTCTAGCCATGAAGCCACAAGGGAGATGAGCTGAAGGATCCTCTCCTTTGGCTTGTCCTCGTCTTTCCTACTTGGATAAGTTAAGTGCTGGCATTGACAAGACTTGTTGATTATGTGGGGAGGGCACAGAGTCCATGATCCCTTTTTCTTGAAAAGTATTAAGCATTGCCAGAAACAATTCCCCCCCAGACTTTTCACTCAGTGTGTTATGACTGGCTGAGTCCTTCCGCCACCATCAAAGAAGTTATTTAACAACTTATGTCAATCCCAGCTTTTTTTCTTTTTTTGTTTGTGTGTGTAAACATTTGCTTCCCTGTTCTTCCTCTAGAAACTTCTATATTCTTCCCCCACCCACTCCTGTGCCCCATTTTGACCTACCTGTCCTTGTGCCAAGGACAAGACTCAGCCTTGCTCCAAGAACCATATATCTTGCTTGAGTCAGGCAGACCCAGGCAGCTGTTTCCCTGACCTGGGGAGGCATAGCCCAATGAAGGTTGAAAAGCCCCGGATCAAGCTACTCTTCTTGGAAAAGAACCAAGTACAGGGGTGGGGTGAGGTGCTGGAACTTGGCTCAGATCTCAGGCTCAGGACTCATTCTGGGAAGGGATCACTCGCGGATGGCACCCGTATGCTTGCGTAGCCTTACATGCCTTCATGTCAGGAGTATTATAAACATCCTTTTCCATGCCCCCCCCCCATGTTTTGCTCTGGATGATGCTGGCTGAAGATGTCCACGGTGGGCTGGGTTCTTTCAAAGTAAGCTGGCTGGCGTTGCCAAACAGCTGCTTTGTGTCTGCAGCTCATTGGAGTAGCAGGACTTGTGCTTTCAGCGGCTGACAGGTCTTGGTTAACAACTCCCTTCTTCTTTTGTAAAAATGGGTTGCGCAGCAGCAAGTTTAGGCATGACCCATATTTTGAAAGAGGAATTTTTTTTTGTTTCTCCTGCAGTTTCATGAGAAAATCCCACTCTGAGTCAATAAACACAGAGGCTTATTTTCTGCGCAAGGAGGCAGGAAGTTTGTGTTGTGTGGGTGTGTATGTATATAGAATATGGATGGGTACATCTGCATTGCAAAGGGTACTTAGAGGGACCTCCAGGCTTACATAAAATTAATCTGGGATTATTTTTCTGAAAGATACACAGCACCTCAGTGTCCTGCTTCATCAGTACAATTGTGCTCTTTAAAGCAAATGTAATTTGGGTGCAGCACATAGACAAGGAATCACTTTTTAATACTGTATTTGTAACCTAGCCTTTTAAAAGGGGAGATTAATATTTATCTTCACAACAATGGATGGGACATTGGAATCTCTCCTTGTGTAGATGAGTAACCAGTTATCACCTATAAGTCCTATGTTTTTGAAATTTGGGGGAACGGCAACTCTACAGTTCTTTTTTTAAAATTATATTTATTAAAGTTTTATAGACAGAAAAAAGTTACAGAATAAAAAAGAGAAAAAATAAAAATAAAAAGGTACAAAAATACAAATGAAAAATACAAAATACATGAAAAATAGGAAACAATTAAAAACAGATCAATCTTTTCATGTCTTATATTTCATTTACTTATTTCCCTGACCTCCTCACACCTCCCTTTTTTGTATTCCAGTTCACATGGTTAATTCAGCAAATCCTTTCCCTCTTTGTTTTTATCTTAATTCTATATCTTAACATATTAAAGCTTCATATTTTCATCTGATTATCAATCCATTTTTACATATTCTTTTAACCTTGTTGCTAAACAAGCCGTTTCATTTCAATCCAACATCATTTTAACATTCATTAATTTTACAATGTTTCTGCAAATAATCTTTAAATTTCTTCCGATCTTCTTCCACCAACTCTTCTCCCTGGTCTCGGATTCTGCCAGTCATTTCCGCCAATTCTATACAGTCTATCACTTTCATCTGCCATTCTTCCAAGGTGGGTAGATCTTGTGTCTTCCAATACTTTGCGATGAGTATTCTTGCTGCTGTTGTAGCGTACATAAAGAAAATTCTATCCTTCTTTGGCACCAATTGGCCGACCATGCCCAGGAGAAAGGCTTCTGGTTTCTTCAAGAAGGTATATTTAAATACCTTTTTCAATTCATTATAGATCATCTCCCAGAAAGCCTTAGTCCTTGGGCACGTCCACCAGAGGTGAAAGAATGTACCTTCATTTTCTTTACATTTCCAACACTTATTATCGGGCAAATGATATATTTTTGCAAGCTTGACTGGTGTCATGTACCGCCTGTATATCATTTTCATAATATTCTCTCTTAAGGCATTACATGCTGTGAATTGCCTACAGTTCTGACTCTGTGACATGGCCAGGTCCCTAGCGTCTCTAGCTAAAATGGTCTCAGATAGCAGGGTAGCGGGGAAATGCTGGATAGCTGCTGCTGGACAGTACAGACAATACCCAGCTAGATGAAATAATTGTTTGACTCCATATAAGGCAGTTCTCTTTGTACATACAAACTCAGGTCCTCAACATGGGTGTAGTCGGGGGGGGAGGGGGGTGGTGGCAGGGGCAGCTGCCTCCCTAAATCAAGTAAATAAATTAAAATACTTAACTATGAGTAGAAATAATCAGAATATTTGAAATGTTTTGACAGATTTTTCTGAGCACTTGGGGTCAAAAGAAAGTAATCTAAAACAACTGTTGTTGAGACATTTCATTCTGAATCTGCTGTTCTGCCCTCCTCCCCCCCCCCCCCCCCGGATAAATCCTGGCTACACCCATGGTCCCCAAGATCTAAATTCAGCACTGTCCCTGCTGACAACAAGGGCTAAAAATAAATGAAAATTTGAAAAAGAAGTCATGTATAGATTCCACCAAGTAATTAACTGTGTAAGAGCAATGCGATCAAAACCTGGCAAAAGATCTGATTTGAATCCCAGTAACTGCATACTAAAACAGCCACCAGCAAAGAAAGCTTGATAAAGACCACATGTTTCATCCTAGTGGTGATGCTAATCATGCTCATACATTGCTATTTTAGTGCCCAGAAAGTTTCATGTTCGTCACACCAGTAATTTTATGACAGCTTTCCCCAACTCCCTGGATCCTTTTAACTGGAGCTCCTACCAGCCAAAGCCACCATAGCTATACTAGGGGGAGTTGATGGAGGCTGTAGCCCACATTATCTGGGGGCTGCCAGGGTGGGGAGGGCTGCTTTATAAAAACCCAGTAATGAAAATATGTTCATACATTTGCATAGAAGACTGCAGCCCAGGTATCGTGCCAGGAATGTTCATGTCAAGGAAACTTCACTGCTGTCTCCACGTTTGTTTGGCAGTTGCAGCAGCCTTAGAGTTGCCAGTTCTCAATGCTAAAAGTAAAACTAGAAGCTAGAGGAAAGGCTGTATATGCCTCGTGTGGCCTTTGGAACAGCAAGACCTTTGAAGCAAAGAACCTTCTCTGGGATCAGAGAGAGATGCTTACTTACAAGTGTGTATAGTGTATGCATATAGTAGTGTATAGTAGTGTGCCGAGTAAAAGTGAACTCTGCTAAACAACTGTTTAAGCTAAACTGCTTGACTGAAGCTTCCATTTGAGGGTGAGGATCCTGCCCCATTGGTAAGGTCCAGCTCGGGAAGTGCAGTCACTGAGGGTATTGATCTGGAGGTCTTGAGCGCAGGAGGACTGTGGTGGTTGTACCCAGTTTCAGTGGTGACATGGTTCAGATCTGGCATCTATGCAGATTGTGCTATTTGCTTTTGGTTCCACTGACCTCCTGCTCTCCAAGTTGGTGTTGACGTTACTGCTAGATGTCTGAGTCACGACACCGGTTGCCACACTGTAGCAGGTGCAAGAGCACAGTTGAGTTCAGGTGCACTCCCATGCTGCAAACCTGATCCCTCTGGAGTGGGAGTGGGGAGTGAAACTGTCTACAAGAGGCAAGTACACACCTCTTGAATTTTTAGGTGCTTAAAAATAAACATCAACTGAAACTCATGCATGCAGTTTCAACTGGATGATGCCTTGAATAGCTCTAGCTTGGATTTGAAATCAATAGTGGCTTCTGTTGAGCTTTCAAGAGTATTCTAAGCAAATCCAAAATTTGGCATCCCTGTAGAAAATAATGGTTCCAACAGCACCTGGCACTCCTGTTATCTTCTAGCATCCTGCATTCAAACTGGTAGTATGGCTGTTGATGAAAACCTACAAGCATGACTAAGCACTCAGATAACACCAGGTGCACCATCGGGGATGGGGTGGGGCCAAGTGCCCCCCCATTTTTTCAAGGGTGGGACAAGGACCCCTAATATCCTGCCGCCTGTGGCAGGCCTTCCCACTGCCCCATTGGGCCGACCTGTGGCAATGGCAGTCCCCATTGGGCTTTCCCATGGCCATGATGGGCCCTGTCTAGCCTCCCCACAGCTGTGGTGGGCCCCGTCTGGCCTCCCTGTGGCCGCAGAGGGCCTCATGGCCTCCTCCAGCCATGTGAGAGCACACAAATGCATGCTGCCCCCCCCCCCAAGTTGGGTGGCACCTGGCGCCTGCGGAGGGCACAGAACCTGTTAGGCATCCTGCAACTTTTGAAAATCTGCATATAAATGCATGAATGAAAACTCATTCTGTTTTGTGTGTGCTAACAGAATCATGATCACTAGCACCAATTCAAGTCTGGCATGCCTTATAGATTCGTTTGCAGGCTACCTTATTTCTCTAAGACCTACAGTGGAGTGCTGGGACCACAACAGGGCAGGGAGGATGTGTTCTTACACCCCTAAGGCCCTTCTGTCAGTAGGATGAAATAATGTAATCAAAACCTGATGGGAAATTTGAGAGCTTTGATACATTGAAGTCTGTTTGAATCCCTGTTCTCAAACAGTCTAAATTTCTGCAGAGCCCTCTGCGAGGTGACTTAGCCCTGCCTTAAAACATGCTTGACACATCCTGCCCAAACGACATGGTATTTAGAAAGGGAAAACAGAGCCCTAAAAGCACTTTCAGGTCCAAGTGAAGCACAATTAAGGTGTAAAAGGGCCTGCCTGTTAACTTCCTCTGCCACCCACACATAAATAGCTCCAAGGAGCATTTGGTCACATAACCACTAGGTTTGCAAAGGCCAGTTCTCATGTAGGAACATGCAGAAGAATTTGCATGAGGAAATTAGGCAACAAGCGATGAGAATCACCTTTGTTTTCCTGCTGCTGCTGCTAAAGTCTGCCCTGCACTTCTACTCTAAACCCTGCCAACTGTCCATTATGTGGAGCATCCGTAGTGAAGACAGAGATGTAGAGAAGGCAGAGGAGACTGAACTTAAGAAAACACCTCTTTCTGACAGATCCACACTCAAATAAAGAGGGATGGCAAATACAAACAGCAGTGCAAAAAGAAAAACTAACTGCTAAAATAGTAAAGGTTCTATGCATAGGAGCCAACTCCTAGGGGCTGAGGTTCAGCCTCCCAATGAAATATTTGAGAGGGCTGCTCCTCCCCAAAGTTGTTGGGCATTGCCACTCAAATTGCATGTGCTGCATCTCATGATCAATTAGGCGGGGGCTTACCTGCCCCCCTATTTTATTCAAGTTTCAATGCAAATGGATGGTGAAGTTTGAGTACAAAATCCTAAATCAAATGTTGACACTAGAGCTGTTCTCATCTTCCTGCATGTTTGGGACCTTTATCTGTAAAAGTGTGTATGCAGTTTTTTGCCAAGTGGATCCCAATGACTGAAAACAGCTGCACAGTTCTGAACCATTGTTCCTTATTACGGTACACTCACAGTTTGCTTAACTGTGCAACTATGCAGCTTGCACACTTGAGTCACTCCTATTTCTTTCTATGCCATTGATAATCTTCACAGACCTACTTTGAGATGCCTATCTGTAATTTATAATCTGTGACTTTCACTTCAAGACTGGAATTTCATTGATATCTGCAGCACCCTGTTACTGATTTTAGTCTGCACTGAAAAGGAGACACAGCAACCAAGAGTTTTGCAAGCTGCAACTTGTCTGATTCCTCAGCAGTGAGAGTTTTGTTATGAATGAACTGCATGTAATTGAATGGTACAGGATCATTAATTAGGTGTTGGTGCTAAATAATGAAACTACTTGAAAGATCCCAAGGGGCACATGGGCAATAGTCCTTAGCCTTTCCAGTATGTACAGGAGAAAGCAACAGAGTCAAATTTATGTAAAATAACATGGTCTCATGACACATGACTGTAAAAGTCGCTCAGATTCAGAAAGACTCCACTGTGGAAGCAAGGCTGGGGTGGAAGAGTGCTAGAGTACTGTCTGGTCAAGTTGCATGGGATCAATTCTAATCTGTTACCTCTGAGAATGTGGACAGGCTGATTGGACGAGTGAAACCAACCACTTGTCTCCTTGATCCTTACCCATCCTGGCTCATAAAAGGGAGCTGGGAAGGGCTGGGCTATGGGCTCTGCAGCGTGGTGAATGTTTCTCTCTGTGAGGGAGTCTTCCCAGACCCACTAAAAGAAGTGGTTATTAAAACCATCTTTGGACCTGGCCAATATGGCCAGCTATTGCCCAGTCTCAAATCTTCCATTCTTGGGCAAGATGATTGAGCGGGTGGTTGCTAAACAACTCTAGGCACACCTGGAGAATGCAGACCATTTGGATCCTTTCCATTCGGGATTCAGGCCTCGTCATGGACTGAGACTGCCTTGGTTGCGCTGGCTGATGATCTCTGGTGGGCTAGGAACAGAGGTGAGAGTTCCTTCCTAGTTCTGCTGGATCTCTCAGTGGCCTTTGATACCACCGACCATGACATCCTTCTGGACCGTCTAGAGGGGCTGGGAGCTGGGGGCACTGTTATGCAGCGATTCTGTTCCTTCCTCCTGGGCTGTGCCCAGAAAGTGGTGTGGGGGATGAGTGTTCAGACCCCTGGGCTCTCTACATGAAGCCACTGGGAGAGATCATCGGGGGTGGGGGTGGGCTGGGTCTTCAACAGTATGCGGATAATTCCCAGCTCTATATCTCCTTCAAATCAGAACCAATGAGGGCAGTGAAGGTCCTGTGTGAGTGTCTGGAGGATGGATGGAGACTAACAGATTGAGGTGAAATCCTGTCTAGACAGAAGTACTGTTTTGGGGGGGACTGGGGGCAGGTGGGTGTGGAGGACTCCCTGGTCCTAAATAGGGTAACTGTGCCCCTGAAGGACCAGGTGCACAGCCTGGGAGTCATTTTGGACCATCAGCTGCCCATGGAGGCGCAGGTCAATTCTGTGTCAAGGGCAGCTGTCTACCAGCTCCATCTGCTATGTGGCTGAGACTCTACCTGCCTGTCACCAGAATGGTGCATGCTCTGGTTATCTCCCGCTTGGACTACTGCAACGTCATCTACGTGGGGCTACCTTTGAAGGTGTCTCAGAAACTACAACTAATCCAGAATGTGGCAGCTAGACTGGTGACTGGGAGTGGCCACTGGGACCATATAACACTGATCCTAAAGGATCCCCACTGGCTCCCAGACTTTTAGAAGACATCTGAAGGCAGGCCTGCATTGGGAGGTTGAAATATACTCGGAGTCCTGTAGTGATTTCATGCTCTTTATTGCAGCTTGTAAAACAGTGAATGAATTGCCCCCCCAACCTCATGCTGTTATATACATTATTTACACAATGAGTCCTGTCTGGTTGGCTGATTCTGCTTCCCTCCTGGAGCCTGATTAGTCTTTTCCTGCAGGCCAATCAGTTGTTGCATTCTAGGATCCTACCTGCCTATTGTTCTAGGATCCAAGCTTAGTACATAACAGAGGTCTTTAATGCTTGGTGTTTTTATTATGCTTTTTAATATGCTATAAACTGCCCAGAGTGGCTGGGGAAACCCAGCCTGATGGGCGGGGTATAAATAATACAATTATTATTATTACATGACTCATGATATAGTGAACAAATTCTTCACCAGACTTGCATTAAAATGCAAAGGGAGTTAGGGATGCTGTAAATGTGTATAACCTGCACAGTAGAATGCACGTGTGTATTGTATACATATTGCAGCTTGGGTGAATTAGATTGAAAGAATAACTTACAGTTTCTGGAGTTCAAAGGCTTTATTCATGCAGGAACTGTTTATAGGATGAGCGGAGATGAGAGAAAGATATTGCCAGTATCTCGTCTGGAAAGAACACTGAAAAAATGGCTCCGCTTTTAGGGGTGGAGTTAAGTTAGACAAAGCAAAGACTATAAGCAAGTGCTGGCTAGATTGCTACATAAGCAGTGTCCTCTTGTGGTTTAAATTAATTCATGCATTAACTACAAACTCAAATGAAAGAAATGCATTTACTTTACTCCAACATATGTAAGCTAATGGGAGACTGTTTTTTGCATTTTCAAGATACAGCATGCAGCCACATGCAAATGCACAAAACCATTTTGACTAGAGGCTGCAGTAGGAGGAGAGAAGCAGCATCTGTGGCATGGTGTACCTTTCACCCGCTGAGACTGATGTGTCACCTGCAAACCTCTTCCGGATAGATAGCCTTCTCATAGGTATCCATGCTGTGAAGGTCCAGATTGGACAACTGCAGTGCATTGTATGTGGGACTGCCTCTAAAATTGCCAGGAAACTGCAGTTTCACCCCAAATTCAGCTGTGATTAACTGGGACTGATCAACGGGAATATATTATGCTAGTTCTTCAGCTGCTGCGCCATTTCTGAGAAAATTTTAAACTGCTGGTGCTCGCCTTCAAAGTCCTGCATAGTTTGAGACTCAGGTATTGTTTATTTATTTATTAAATTTCTTTCCTGCCCCTCATCTGAGGATCACAGGGTGGTTTACAGCGTCCTTCAGGTATCTGCTCCCACCTGACAGGGCCCATTGCAGCCGCAGGAGGGCTCAACAAGGCCCACTGTGGGCTTGAGAAGGCCTCCTTGGGGGGCCTCAGCCCCCCCATGGCATCCCTTCAGAAGATTATCCTTGCCAAGGCAAGCTGTGTGAGAGGCAGGAGTGGCTAAGAGTCCACTGCAACAGCTGAAAGCTTGTTCACATCTCCTAGCACTGCAGAGTCTCAAGTGATCAGCAACAGACACTAAATCCCTACCTAGAATTTTAGAATTCCTACTCCCCTAATACAGACCTGGAAGTCGATGGAAAGGTGGTCAGGAGCTATTCAGGCTAACTCAGAAAAGCACATACAGTCCAGGCATACTTTATCTCACCTGGCAAAGGTGCAGCTTGGATACATAGAGTGAGAGGAGACAAACCTGACTAACAGAATATGTTGAGGAAACCCACCCTTTGTCGAGGGGGGAAGGTTCTTTGAAGTAGAAAGGTGTCACAACCCTATCTTGGTGAAAGATCAATCTTTTGAAATTCCAGTTCTAACAATGAATTAAGTTAATTTGCTGCTTAACCCGGAGGGGGGTCAGGGAGGGAGGGGCTAGCTGAGCATTATTCACACCATCAGCAAATATTGCCATGGATACTGAGTCAGATGCCTGGAAGGAAAGCTTCCACTTGGTTATAAGCAAAAGTATAGAATAGGCGATACTAATTTCAGTTGATGTTGAGGAAAGATAGTGTACAGTGCATTTACTACGGCAGGTTCAGAATGCTTATCCTTGCCTTATTAATCCAAGGAGAGAACCCACATAGACAGGGCAGGTTTGGGGTTTTTTTAAATATGTGCAGTGGTTTTGGCAAAGGGGCCCTATTCCAACAATTACTAGCTATCATGTCTAGCCAGAATTTACACTGACATGTGCTGACGGATTTTGTAGCAGAAGGCAAATTCATATGTTTTGGGCACCAGGTACTTTAAGGATGACTTTCTCCCAAATGAACCTGCCTGCCAGGTGAGGTCATTATTAGCTGAGGGCAGCCTTGCTTTGGGGCATGTTACCGGACCCAAAGGACTGGCTGGTAGTGGTGGTGGAGGTGGAAGCTGCAAGTTGGTGGGGCTCCTCAGGGCAGCATTGACAGCAGCAGCAGCAGCAGCAGCAGTCCAGTCCCAGGCAGAAGGCCCTCTTACAGCAGTGGTGTGGGGGACACGTGGAGAGATGTGATGGGTGGTGGATGGATGGGAGGTCAATGTTCTCTAGAATGTTTTCTAACGCTTAACACTATGCACAGCTTAATATATCTGCAGGAAATTACCTATGTGCACACCCCTAAATTGAACATCCTACCCCCACCTGGAGATCCACTAGCCAGATACAGCAGTGTCACTCCATATTTAATACTTCGGGGAACTAGTAAGATCAAAATGTTGATACTATTGTAGCGCAGGAAATGTATACAGTTCACCACTCTCCTCTGTGATGGACCACCCATGCCTGGAGATCCACATGGTTTCGAGAACTCGTTAGTGGGTTTTGTAGAAGATCAAGGCAACAGCTCTGACGCTGCTCTAGTGGTGGCTTGGAACAGGAGGAGGACTAGGGTAATTGAGGGGATCATTTGATGGTGTCCTCTTCTCCCACCTCACAGGACTGTTCCAAAATGTCTCCCCCCAGTTTGCCCTGAGGCAGGGAAAGCTGTGTTGGTTGACCTTGCTTAGGAAGTATGGTGAGTTTGGGAAGCTTCCTTCTTTGGAGGGGAGCGTGAGCACTGTACTTAGCCAGCCCCGTCAGCCAGTAAGAGCATGAGCTCTGCTGGCAGGGACATGACTAAGCAGGAGCTGCCCCCAAAACGCATAATTATAACGTTTGGAGTCTGGGAATTAGTTTTGACCCAGCCCTGGGTTTTTTGTTTTGTTTTGTTTTTTACAAGCATGTTGCTGCACTGGGAGCTTTCTGTCAGTTTCACTTGCTGTGCAGGACCTGCCCCTTCCTGAACACAGAGGACCTTACAATGCCATGCATGCTTTCATAACCTCCAGGCTTGATTATTATAATGCACTCTACAGCCGGCTGTCCTTGAAGCTTCCCTTCCTGCAAATGCTGCTGCACACCTTATGGATGAGAGCCATCACAAACACATTCAGCTGGTTGTGTTCCAACGGCACTTACTGCATACAAATCGGATTGGATTCAAGGTGCTGATGCTCACCTATCTCTGGGTGATGCCTCTAGATTGTTCCCCCTGCCAATCCCTCCTTCCCCAGGCCCTGCTTTGAATGCCAGCTTTACTCAGTGAGATGCAGGCTTTGGGGCTGTGTACATAGTCCTGTTTACTCTGCACCCAGTGCACTCCCACCACAGGTGAGTCGCAATGCTGCAATGTAGTTTCTTAAGAAATACTGTGTTTTGATGCCAATTTCCTCCAACCGGTTTTGATCTGATTTGAAAACGCAAGCCATAGGAAGACATCCATGCCCCCTCTCTGGTATGGACAGACTGTGGGCAACTCAGAAACACATCCAGCCACATTGGCGTGTACAGCAACGTGCAAATGTGATTTGAGGCGCAGAGCAGAGTGGGGTGAATGCCCTTCCTGCATTTTAAGCTGGTAATGGGTACACTGCCTTTGAGTCAACTTCCCCAGGCTGTGGGGTGAGGGGCCCACAGAGCTTCACAATTTCTCATCACTACAGACCTTCCAGATGGGGTGCAAAACACATCGCTTCTTTGGGGCCTTCAGGTCAGCCGGATAGTTTCCCTTTTCAGCGCTGTTTTTAATTTTTTTTTATCTGTTTCATTCATTTTGCCTTTTTCATGCTGCCTGAAAAAGGCAAGCAAATTATTTTAATTATAAATAACAAACTGGAATATCAAGTGCATGTATTTTCTGCAAGGCAACCCTCAGTACAGTATCGATAAGGAGGGGCAAAGTTTTGCATCTGGTGCGGTGGTGGAGAGTAGCTGTGAAATACTAGCGCCATTTTCTTTTTCCAGTTCTGCACGATTTCCTGGTTTGCTTTGGGCCAGGGAGACCATATGCGCTACTTTGCAGGTAACAGCCGCCAATGTGAAAGGCTGTCAGAGAAAAAGACCCCTGTTTGTAGGGCTGTCTGCTCCAGGTCTGGTTTGAAGCTAAAGAAGCCTGGGTGGGGCTCGAAGGTTCCCTTCCACAGTTGGCACCTCTCCCAAGGACTGAGAAGGGGCAAAGGCCACTTTGCCATAGCCTTCCCACTACAGTGACATGTATGCATTGAAATTACTGCATTCAGAATCTTAATTAATTATAATAAATTATACCTATACATACACATTTGCACCTCCAAATCTGTGTACTTTTTCACTATGTGTAAGTGGCCTCTTTATTTTAGGTGCCAGTAAACGAGACACTCTTAGATTACACAGAGAAAAGTTTATCACTTGAGGGAAAACGCCTGAAGAAGAACCAAGAATGCGTTAAAAGGAAAGGCTGTTGTGGGAAGTGCCTTCCTGCACTGAGTGCCCCCATTTTGGGAGAGGCCATTCAGAAATGTAATTGCTTCAGTGCACTTCCTATATCACCTGTGGGTCTTGTGTGTATCATTCTGTGGCATACAGGCCACAGAAGGAGCAGAGCATAGAGGGGAGCCCTGAGTTCTTGCTGCTTCCTCTATCACACCTGCAGTATTTCAAGTGAGCCGTGCACTTGGGAGCCGCTCATGACACAGGAGGAGTTCCGATAGTGCTGGCCACCTAATTTCTCCATGCATCTCCCAGGCCCCCCAGGCCACAGAGCCCAGGCCCCATCCCCATGGGATCCTGCGGCCACTTAGGCTTGCTTCATTACTCCACTGTCAGTTTTGCTCTCTGCAGACCTTCGTTCATTTTCAATTCCTTCACACCCAGCCCTGCCTGCCTGCCTGCCTGCGGTCCCTGGCACTTCTGTCAGACAGCTGGGGGATATGAATGGAAATAGTTAAAAACCGCACTTCTCCACCCAGAAGTGGGTGTTGCCTGTGTGAGAAAACTGTATAAGAACAGTAGGAAGTTTCAGCTGGTGAGAAAAACCTTGAAGCAGCACTGCTGGGGCATTTACATCTGGCAAGAATTGCCTTTTCCTTGGGACTGTAAATATACTGCCTGTGCAGGATGTCTGAGAAGAAGAGGAAGGGCAGAGGAAGGGGCAGAAAGAACAAAGAAGGGGGGACAGAGGAAAAAGAAGCAGGCCCCACAGAAGGTACTTTCCATTTTTAGCACATTTTACTGCATCTGAACAAGAGAGCTTCTGAGCTAATGCAAATGTACCAAGATACGGTTTCTGTCTCCTTCAGAAATACATTCCTGGACTATTTAAAAATAGCAACAAAAAACTAATCTCAGCAGGAATCAAGGCAGGGTGTTTTCTGGAAATATCCATGGTCACGACTCATAAAGTGCTGATGTGCTGATTAGAACGTTTCATGCAAATAGGCTTTTTCTTGTGTAACATCCAGAAATTCCCTGGTGTAGCAGCTAAAGAAAAAAGAGTGTTTATGAGAGACAGAAGCAGTAATAGACCAAACATGACCCAAGTAACTACTCTTGTCAATGCAATTGTTTTCACAAATGATGTGCTTACTATAATTCTAAATGCTTTGGTGTAATCATTATAACTCCAGATTGTTCTGATCTGGTAATTTACTGGTGCTGCTATCAGATGTTGACTCTCAATTAGAGGGCTAAAGCGGCAAGAGGGTTGTGCGTTCACTGAACGTTTTCAGTGATGCAGAGAGAACAGTTGTGCAGCCTTAATGCTTCCTTTTTTGCCACACAAAAAACAGAGCAACAGGTTATATGGTTCAACAATGCCAGTTTATTTAGAAGGAAAATTTAAATTAGTAAAGATGCAGCAACAAGCCCCTCTCCATCTCTCTCCACACACTTGAGTGATGATCTTTTGAAGCAATGTATCGGTCTGCTGATCTATCAAGCTAATCATCTGTCTACACACACAGAAAACAACAATATTAGATTGGAATGGTGAAATAGTTTATTACTCTCCATTGTTGCTATATTTTTAACTTTCCATTCTTACTAATAGTTGCATTTGCAACACATGGTCTTCCCTATTTTATCACAACATCTCTGTGTTGGCTTGGCTGAGAGAGAGTAACTGTCCCAGGATGACTGAGTAGGCTTCATGACCGAGCTGGGGCTACGAAGCAGTCATGCTCCTTGGGGTCTCAAATTTCAACAGCACCTTGTGCGATGAACCCCTTTTTTTCGAGAAGTAAAGTACTGGTTGTGGCACCCCCTGTGTCCCCCACCCCAGGCTCCAGGCTCAGTGTGACTAAACTGGATCCGCCTCTTGTATGAAGTTGGATCTTCCTCGTTTTGAGTTCAAGACTGTATCTGCCACGCCACACTGCCTCTCTATTTTATATTTCTAAGCTCTCATCAGGTCATATCTTAGTGAGACTCTGTATGAGCCCTTTTGCTTTAACTCCCTCTGCAGTTCTCCCCAGAGCATAGATGCCTTTAGAGGGTTGCTCACGTCCACGTTCCTGCTCTTGTTTCACTGAGGCTGAAGAAGTGTAAGGGCAGTAATAGTAGCCACATGGCATGTGCTATAGGAGAATAATAGACACACCACAGCAGCTGCGAGTGTGAAATATGTGAAACTTCCCTCCAGTTCTCAGCCCCCACATGGTGTTCATAAAACATCAAACTTCCAGAGCGCTAGATTTTGTGTCATGCACTTCAGAATTCTGGGAGTGAGAATATTATGAATAATCTAAATGCCCTTTAGCAAAGGGAGGTGGTTTTTATTTTAAAAAAAGAGGATCAGCAGCTGTGCTAATGCCTAAAGTGGAGGCAGAGAGGAGACATTTATCAGCTGCAGAGGTGACTGGATTAGATGAAGGGCAGCGTGGCATTCTTTGTCTCCAAAGGAGCTGTGCCTTCCTTGTTCTCTGCAGGCATCAAGAGCAGGATTAGAAGGAACAGACAACGAAATATCTAACTCTGAGTCAACTAGATATTTTAAAGGTGGGGAGTGCCTTCTTCTTCTTCTTCTTTTAAGGAGAACTACCTTGTTTTGCATTTTTAGAATTCTCAGTCCCCTGGAGTGTGCTGTTGTTTGATGAAGGTCCCTTTGCATGTGGATCATTTGGTAAAAAACAGATTATCTGCATTTATTTCCTTCTCCCCAGCATGAAAATATTTATTTTCCTTGCCAAAGAGTGAACACCTGGAGGAGAGGAGAGTTTGAAGGATGCATATACAGGAGTGCCATAGGCACAAAAGACCAAGCATCACTGATCAGATATTGACAGAATATTGCCACCTCTAGCCCCCAACTAAAGCCGCCCCAACCATGATCAATGATCTATAGTCCACTATGGACACTGAACCCCCCCCCCACAGGCCTTGCTTGCAGAAAGCCCCCTAAAGAAAGCTACTGATTAGCTGGTCACATGCCTAGGCCCATGTTGCCTGCATCTCTGCTTAGGTCACGCTGTCCCGGGACCTATTCATGTCAGTCACAACATCCAGCTCATAAATATGACTGTTTTTTCATTTGCTTTCAACTCCACCATTTTATGATTTAATGATTCTATGAACATTCAAAGAGGCCACAAGGTGCTTCTTCTGAGAGCCGCATGCCAGTGGAGGGTAGCGCTTGCGGGGAAAGTGAGTGGGGCCACTTGGAAAAGTGGGTGGAGCAATTGCATTTGACACACATTTCTCTATTCCCATTGATCCCCTGCTGGTGAGGCTCCCGGAAAAGCAAAAATTTGACCTTTTCTGTTAGGCAAAGATCATAAGACAACCCGGATGATTGCCAGATTCTATGTACAGATCTGTAGGCGCAGACCATCCCCCAACCCAAACTAGTTCATTAAGAAAATCCCCAAACTCTGTTCCATGGGTGACTTTGGTTCATCTCTCTGTGGTAGCTTATCTTAAAGTTTTAAGTGACTATATGCTTATCGCATTTATAAATTTTAAATTTATTGCTGTACATTGTTTTAAATGTTTGCTTTCCTTCTGGGATTGTACCCCCAAGTGTGTTTTATAAGCTGGTCTCCAACTGTAATAAATTTATCTATCTATCTAGCCTATATCTGGGCATTTTAAGCTTGTGCCAATCAAGGGCACATTCCAGCCGGGCAAAAGCACTCCAGCAGGATGTGAAACAGGGCCAGTGGCTTGGCGAGAAGGTGTGGGGGTGCTGAGCAGAGCCCTGGGGATCGGGTAGAATCACTGCAGCAATTTTACAATTATTTAAGTTTTAAAATAATGGTCACTACCCTTATTTTTTCACTTCATTTGCTTCTAATCTCAGTGATTAAACACACACCCAAACACCAACCATATGTATGTATGTATCTATGTATATATATGTTATCTATCTGGTAACTTAGGATAGCACTTCTGATGAAATATACTCCAGGCCCAGACCCCCCCAAGTGTCCCTATTTTCCAGGGACATCCTTGATTAAGAGAAGCCATCTCAGTTTCTGATATCGTCCCAGAATGTCCTACTTTTCCTTAGGATATCCCTATTTTCATTGAAGAAATGTTGGAAGGTATAGAGTTATCCAACCTCCGAGCCGTCTGAAGGCTATCCTGTGTAGGGAAGGCCTTATGTTTAATGTTTTATTATGTTTTTATATATGCTGGAAGCTGCCCAGAGTGGCTGGGGTCACACAGTAAAATGTGTCGGGCATAAATAGTAAAATTATCATTATGGAATGGGACGTCCCTATTTTCACCAGAGAAATGTATGCAGTCCAGGAAAACTACCCCATAAATGTGTTCGTCTTTAATGCACCACAAGGTTCGTTAATTGTTTTTGTTTGCAGAAGATCTCTCTAATCCTTTTCAGGGAGAATATCATTCAGCTCTGGCCTTTGCGTTATGTTGCTAGATTAACCAATGTGGTTTATACAGGTAACATGTTTAGTTCCCATCTATTATTCTGTCTCTTGGAGCAGGGCCTGCTTTCCTTTCTGGCTGACAGGCACTTGTGTTCTCTTCCTTGAGCAAAGCAGGCTTTTGATCTTTTTATGCCTGAAACAAAACTTAAAAATTACATCCTCCTGCTCTGCAGCTTCCTTTTTTTTTTTAAGTGGCACATACATTGTTTCATCATCATGTTATTTCATGGGAATGCTGGTGTAGCCTAATAACTGCTGGCTTTAATTTGAATGCTAGATGTTTAGTGCCTAGGAGCAAAGGTGTTCCATAGCTATTGACAGACCTTTCCTCCATTGATTCCACCAACCCTTTTTGGTCCGTAAGAAAAATATACTCCCAAATGCCTGTTGCTTTCAAGTTTGCCAGAACTTTTCATGTGCCTCATTTTGGAACATTTTGGTTGCCCCTAATAAAGGTGTTTCCCAACCCTTCCAACTCTACAATTCTATTATTCTAACTGGGGATTCTGGAGTTTTGGTCATTTTAGTACTTCTTTGTATTGTTTTCCAGCTCTATTATACCCTTTTTGAGAGCAAAACTGTACATAGTGTTATGAGTATGGGAGTGGGGAGTAGGCAGAGACCCCTCTGAACCCTGGATCCAGCAATAGTTCAAAGCTCACCAAGCCTTCTAATTCTGGGAACTAGCCATACTAGCTTCCTGGTGAGGGGGTGAGGGATTAAGGGGCCTGGTGGGAGACAGCAATTGGGTTGGGTCCCCTCTCTCAAGTGAAAAAAGCAGAGTTGAGTTTGGGCAGTGAGGTGACCTAGATGTAAAGCAGAAAGTTGGAGAAAGAAAGTCAGAGCAACAGCTGAGAGCAATGTTTGCCTTCGGCTTGAATCCAAGGCTGTGGCTGTGGAAGAAACAAAACCATTCGGGGGTTTTAATGCTGCGAACCCCTCCATCACAGGCTCAGGTTGTAGATACGTGTAAATAAACCATATAGCATACAGACACCACAGCATCCGCTGTACCACAGACTCTTGAGTAAATGCCTGGAACCCCTGGAATCTCACACCGCTCAGAGATTGGGCAACAATATTTCCCCTTGTGATAATATAATGGCATTGTGACAATGGCTGCATCGTTTTCAAACAACTTCCTAAATCTGAACTATTTTCACTGCCACAGAACACTGATTTTCTAAGTGAGCTTTCCACGATGACTGCAAGATCTCTTTTCTAAATAAGTCACCACCAAACTAGTCCCCAAGCATGTCCATCTCTAAACCTCTTCCAGAGTACTCTAGTAAAACAGAACCAAAAGCAAAGAACATTGCCTGGTGTTGTTAGCAAGATCAATATCTTATTTACCCTCATCCAGACAGATTTTTCATCTTCACTCTGGTGTGAATTTAACATTTGTAGTAATGTGTATGTTAAATCCACAGCCTGTGGGAATGTAAGAATACAGCCTTGTTTAAACAAGACTGTGGGTGGTGATCTATCTTATGTGGTGTTATGTGGCATTTTTGTGTGCTCTGGCTTCCATCATGGTGTCCCATTGTGCCAGAAGCGGTTTAGTCCTGCTGGCCACATGACCCAGAAAGCAGTCTATGGACAAACGCCGGCTTCCTCGGCCTGAAGCCAGATGAGCTCTGCACCCCATAGTCAAGTTTGACTGGACTTCACCGCCCAGGGGTCCTTTACCTATTAACCTTCAAATATTTTCCAGGGAAACCATCATGCTTGGGGAAGTTGAAGGCACTGATGCATTTTTTGTAGAAGCAAAAAATGGTGTCTGCCTGCGCGCACATAGGCAAATTAAAAATGAATAAATCAGTATCTGAAGGGTGCAACTAATAAGGAAATGAGCCAACCTTCTAGAGAGACAAGAGCTGATAATAATCACTCAAATACTTTTGAAGGGAGGAAATAGTGAAATGTGTTAGAAGTGGCATTTCTTAATCTAAGCAAATTGCCTGTACTTAGAGTGCTCTAGCTCCCATATTGTTGAGATTATTGTATTTTTGTTTAAATAGATCTTTTGCATTTTGTGTCATGAAATGGTGAGATTTATTTTAATGATCGGTGCTTGTAAATTATAGTCCTCCTAGATTCTAACAAAACGCCAGACTGGTGGGCCATAATGCTCCATGTGCTTTCAATGCTACCATTTTTTGTTGTTTTTTTTAAAAAGCAAGAGAAAATATCTGCCAGAGTGCCTCCTCCCCTCCGTTGCCAGTCAGGATGTTATGATCTGCAGGAAAGGCTCCTGTTATTGTGCCAACTGCCTTGGAGGTGCTGGGAGGTGCCCAGGAGAGAACCTCTGTCCTGCTCCTCCTCAGCGGGAGAACTCCCTTCCTGTGGAGACGCACCAGGTGCCACATCTTTGCAGCTTCAGGCAGTTACTGAAGACACACCTCTTTTCCTGGGCTGCCAGTGCCTTCCTATGGCTTTGTTGATATGAGTTGTATTTTGGAGTGGGGCTTTTGTTTTTATCTATTTGTATTGTATTTCTTTTTCTATGGTTTATGAAGGACAGATACCAAATATAACTACAGTGGTACCTCGGATTACAGACGCTTCAGGTTATATATGCTTCAGGTTACAGACTCCGCTAACCCAGAAATAGTACCTTGGGTTAAGAACTTTGCTTTAGGATGAGAACAGAAATCGTGCAGCGGCAGCAGGAGGCCCCATTAGCTAAAGTGGTGCTTCAGGTTAAGAACAGTTTTAGGTTAAGAACAGACCTCCAGAATGAATTAAGTTCTTAACCCGAGGTACCACTGTAACAACAACAACAGCAGCAGCAGCAGCAGTAGTAAGTGTGTGTGTGTGTGTGTGTGTGTGTGAGAGAGAGAGAGAGAGAGAGAGAGAGAGAGAGAGAGAGAGAGGCTAAAGGTGCAACTGTAGAGGTTGGGCACGGCTGTTTTAGGATGAGTGGACATTGCTACCTTTGCTCACATCCATCCTTTGCTGTTAAAATTACCATCACCATCATTTTTACTCCACCTTTTTCTCCAAGGAGCTGAAAGTGGTGTACATGGTTCTCCCCATCTCAATTAATCCTAACAACCCTGCGAGTTCGATTAGGCTTACACTTGCACCTCCTTTTCCTTTCTACCCTTCTCATAATTTAGATTGCAAGTTCCTTGGTGAAAGAAGTAGCAACTGGTGTAGATCTCTGAGCCCGGGTTTTATATGCTAACCAGGCCTCCCTCCTGCCAGCAATCATGCTGCAGCATTCTGCACTAACTGCAGCTTCCGGATCAAGCGCAAGGGAAGCCTCAGATAGAGCGCCTTGCAGTATCCAGTCTTGAAGGAATGGCCCTAGCAGTTGAACCATGCCCTTTCCCAGGATACTCTATTTGTCTCTGGGAGAACTTTTCCTAAGTTTTCATTGAGCTATTTCTCCTCCCTAATGTGAATTAGAGTTTGTTCTGAATAAAATGGTTTAGGCATCCTCTGTGTAAACAAAAGAACATGTCTTTCACATACCTTGCTCACCATCTTGAGCAAGACACTCAGCTTAACCTTCCCTGCAAGGTTGTTTAAAAGAATGAATAATATGGATTCATTCTAGTGTGATCCCTGAAAGTGTGAGAAACTACAGGAGACTTGTAAAGGCTCTTGTGGTTATGTGCCTAATGTCTGGTGGGGCCTTTGTGGGTCAAAGGAGACTAGCGCCTGTTGGAGAACCATTCTAGATGTGGCCCCGGGGCAGTTCCATTTGTTGTGTCCACATGTCTGCTCTGTTCCTGCATAAATCAAGGGGGTTGGGGGGTTTCTAATGAAAACAAACAAAAGGGGCTTACAGGTGATGGGAATACCATGAGAATGGAGCAGAAATGTGAATAACCAAACATGTCCACATCTATCATGCCTAGATCCATCCTGATTTTCTGGTTGTTGCTCAAATGACTCTTTTTCTCCCCCCCCCCATTTGTTTCTTTAATTTCACAGCATTTATTTACATAGAATTTCAGAATGCCCAGATTGCTTCATATTCATTTCCTTGTTGCATCCATTTCAACTGCTGTGGAAAGTAGGTCGGAATTATTATTTCCATAATGCAGATGGAAGAGGCAGGATTAGGCAGAATTGGCTGCCTTAGGACTCACTTCACGGCAGAGGCAAGATTCAGACCGGGGACTTCACTTTCTTTCTTAGCTACTGTGCAACTTAGCTCTCTAGAATCTTGAATTTGACTTAAGTGAGGCTGGAATGACAATGCCAGATTAGGCTTGAAGATTCCTCAGGGTATTGATGACAGGATTCAGAAGGTTAAAGGAGCTTTAAGATGATCTACACTTTTGTTGATCTTCTGATACCTGCATTATGGATTTCTTTTGCCTGCAGGCTGAATATGAGGAATGTAGCTACATTTTACTGTGAAGCGGAAATGATATTTTACTGTCAAGTTTTTACGATTCTGTACATGTGCCTGGACTAGAGTTTCCCTGACAAGCAAATTTAATCTCTAAAATAAAATTTCAGGTTGCTTCTAGTAGAAATTCTGCATCAGATACCAATCATGGATTCAGAACAATATGGGGAACCTGCTCAAGATCCAGGAGTAGTCATTTGGGCTTAAAACTATTACGTGAAAAGTATGGTAAAAAATAATAACATAGACCAGGCTTCCTCAAGCTTGG
Source organism: Podarcis melisellensis (assembly GCF_964234715.1). Taxonomy (NCBI): domain Eukaryota; kingdom Metazoa; phylum Chordata; class Lepidosauria; order Squamata; family Lacertidae; genus Podarcis; species Podarcis melisellensis. Next base: position 87,768,847 of record NC_138539.1, read on the forward strand.
CCCTCCAGATTTTTTTTGGCCTACAACTCCCATGATCCCTAGCCAGCTGAACCCATCTCACTGCTATCATGTAGGGGCTGGGGAAGGAGCTGGCAGGTGAAGGTGTATTTGGCTGGAGCGTACCAAAGGATCAAGACTCTTTTCGGTTCATTGGAGAGATGCTTATGCCTCCCTGTTCAAAATCCACTGGCCATTGTGTAGCAACCTTTTTTATTTTGGGAGAAGCACTGGAAGAATGTGTGAAGTCTATATGTCCCTTTGTTATTTTCCCAAGAGGGATAGGGAGCTTTGTCATTGGTAGAGATCTTTCCTTACATAGCTTTCACACAAGTTTCTAGTCCTGGGCATCCCTATGCAGGCTGGCGGAGTTTGGAAACAAACAGTTACAGAAGATGTTACGGCGCTGGTGAACAGTTGGTTTGGCTTTGCTGCAACCAGATCAGTAGCAGCTAGTGGTAGGGGCATGTTTCAACCTGATCACCTTCAAAAGTTGTTAGATAATTTATTAGATAATTTTTCATATTCTTTGGTTTGTTTTTGACGTTTGTTTTGTTATGTTATTGCTCACGGCTTTGGGCTTCCTTTTGGAAAAGCAGTGAACAAACATGAAATGAAAAGCTCTGAGTTCCTCCTTTTTTACATAATAGGGAAACTAACCTAAAAAGGAAAGCATGGGTTGGGATAAAGCAGATGGATGCTGTTCAGAAGAAATGAGTCAGCCATGGTATGCTTTGCCTCGGGCCCTAAGAAACAAAGGCAGGTCCGGAATAGGAGCATGTTGAGAACGTGGGTGCAACTGTTTGGATAGAAATGAGAAATAGGATCAGTCAGGGTTTTTTAAAAAAGCATTTCCTAACTGACATAGCAATCTTATACAGTAAGCCTGCAACTTACGCAACTTACGTGTGCACTGAGCTTTATGCATGTGGCAGCGAATAAATAAATCAAAGGGAGTGGGGCACTCAGGAATAATGGCTTTGGCAATCCTCCCTGCCATTGAACCCAATGGGTTTTGACTTGACGCAATTTTGCCTTTAGGCAGGATCCCTGGAATGTAAACCCTGTGTAAGCTGCGGGCTTTGTGTACTACCATCGCAACAGGGCCAGAGATAAACCCCTGTGACGTCACTGGAACGGTCACCATATCCAAAGTGTGCCAAGTTCAGGAGGTGGAAAATAGGAGAGTGGAAAATTCTTGTCTGCTGATGTTTTCATACATAATGGTTACTTTAAAGTTGCAATGTTTTGGCTTTTGGAGTGGTAGAGTTCAGAGACAAAGGATATTGGGGGGCTGTAGCGGAGGATAAATGTTGGGTGCTTCAAGACTGTTGCTATTTGGGCGTGGGACGCAAATCACATACTGGCAAATTCAGCTTCTGCAATCAAAGTTGATTTGGAGCTCTTGAACAGGCAACCCAATTCTCCACAAAATTTGGCTTTTTAAAATAAGAAAAGTGACACGGAAATGTACTAGAAAGTACTTGATGCAACATCGTAAATCATCTATGCAAACAAACAAATTAGAGTGAATATGCAATAAGCAGGTTACCTGGAAGCAACTTTCATTCATTTTAAAGGACTTCTTTCCCTCACTTTCTCCTCTAGCTCCCTCTGCTGATTCTTGTTTACAGTACTTTTCCTTCCTTCAGTTTCATGCCATTGCCACGTTTCCAGGCAGCATAGTCAGGTTTTGCTGGGAGTTTTCTCTTAAGGTAAGAACATAAACATAAGAGCCTAAGTAGAGCCTGCTGGATCAAGGCAATGGCCCACCTGTTCTCACAGTGGCCAACTAGAGGATTGTGGGAAACCCGCAAGCAGCACATGAGCAAAAGAGCCCTCTCCCTTCCTGGCCTTATATCAGGGCCCCTTGGTGCCACGGCCATTTCCATGACTAGCACTGCTAGCTGCTGCCCAGCCATCTCCAGATGACCCCTCACATGCCCGGGGCTCATTATGGGATTCCAAGATTGGAAGATGATGCTTTGGAATTGCTAGCCTAGCAGGTATACTAAGCAAAAGCAGTTTAGTTTATTCAAAGACCTAATGAGGAGAATGAAAATGTCTGCCAGCAGTCATCAAGTGCTTCCCTTAGGAAATGAAAAAAATGGGTCTCGTGGTTTCCTTGGCATCTGCCAGCAGAGATCAGAGTGAGCCGGTGCTGTTTTCCAAGGCACTTGAGTTAGGAGCTGTGAGAAACTCTGGGCATCTTCACACAAAATGGAATATAAGCTGCCTAAAGCACGAAGCATATTAGACTCCATATTACGTTTTGTATTTTATGGGAATTCAGAGTCCATAATTACCTGCTAATGGGTTCCAGCAGGATTGGGATATGTCTGGGTAAGTTTAATATCTAGCTATTCTCCCCTATGAACTTAGATTGGATGTTTTGGCACATATGTTAATGGGAATGGAAGGAGGTGGCATTCATCCCACACATGACGTACTCACTTCCTTCACTCAGACAAATAGAGAAGGTAGGTATCCATTCCTCCACCATTACCCGACAGTCTTATCTGCAGAAACACTAGTTTCTGGACCCAAATGATACTGATTAAGTTAGACCCAGTGGGAAGGAAACCCTGTTCCAAAAATTTCCAAGTAAAGGTTTATTGGCCCTCTAGCTTAAATCTACACAGCAATCTATCTCAATATATTATCTCAATATATTATTATTATTATTATTATTATTATTATTATTATTATTATTATTTCTAGATGAAAAGGTATAAGCCAAAATGTGAACTCCCCTAAACAGCATGTGTGTGACTGTGTAAAATCCCACCTTTTTCACTTCACTACAGGTTTACAAGTTTTGTGAAATTTCTCTTGGCGCTTATGTCTGATTTAGAAGCTCAGTTCCTAAATCTATTCATAGGGAAATTATCCTTATTCTCTCTTCCTATATCAGCCAGGACTTTTGCTGGCTGCCCTATGAGCAGAGACTTGCAGGCTGCTAGCACTCTGCTCAGCTGCAGAAAATTCTGTGCTGAATTCTCCTCACTGTCCTTATGTAGCCTCTCTACCAATCTTCCCCGTAAACCAGTGAGTCAGCTCTTTGGGGCAGGCTATACAGTCATACCTTGGATCCCAAACGCCTTGGTGCTCGAACGTTTTGGCTCCTGAATGCCACAAACCCGGAAGTGAGTGTTCTGGTTTGCGAACGTCCTTTGAAACACGAATGTCTGACGGGACTTCCGTATTATTATTTTTTGACTTGGTACATATGTGTGTTTGCCCCTCTTAATTTTAAAAGTTTATATTTATTGTGTAATTAGAAGCATTGTGGTCTTGTGGTTGAAATGCATGTGATATATGAACAAACTTAGAAGCTTTAGAAAACTTCGTTCTGGTTTATGGTAGTGGATTTGGAGTTGTAGATGCTCAGAACTGTTGTTATGAGGCATAATAATAAGGCATTTTTGAGTGCCTTCAAGCAAATATAACACATTTCAATATGTGTTATAGATTCAAATAAAGGATATATCTCATTGTATCAAATAGCATGTGACTAGTAATTTGTGAGAAATTATAAAGGCTATTTACATAAACCTTCCGCTCAGTTTGATAATAATGTTGTCCTTCCTTACTTGGGAGTGAGCACCATTGAGCTGAAGGGGAGTCGCTGCTGAGCAAAGAGGCAGAGGATCAGGCTGCCTGGGTTGGCTCTGGACATTGAAAAGAGGACGCATGCGTGACTTGTGCTTCCTCTTTCCACAGTTCCACATAATGTCTAAAGTCGTGCCTCCTGCTTCTTCCCCATTAGGCCATCAGGTGAGATTCATTTTTTTGTGTTATTTTATGGCACTGTCTAGGAATGACTTTCAATCCATCTATTACTAATATAGCACAATGCTTTACATTGTGACATTTTAAAGTCTCTTTCCTGCCCTGAGCAGTTTCCAATCTAAATTTCAGCAGAAGGGAGGCAGCTGAGGGAGGGGTTCCCAGCAGAGGGAAGAGGGGGCAAGGAGATCAAGAGGCTGCACCTACAACCATGCACTTACACATATTTAGGCTTTATTTATTTATTTTGAACATTTATAAACTAGCCATAATTTTAAAAAATGGATTTGAGGGTAGTATACAAAGAATTTTTTTTTTTAATATGCCAGAGTTCTGGCTTCTAAACCATTTTCAAGGACAGCCTCAAGCATTTTATTATTAGTTCAACCTGGAGGTTACCAGATCATGAGTAATGGAGATCAGCCTATCTCTGTTTGGATAAAAAACTGCAGCTGATCCAATTGCACCTTTATCCAACTCTGGTCTCAATGACATGGGGTTCCTTCTACCAACTTGGGTTGGCTCCAGTTGGTAAAAGGTACCCCATGTCATTGAGACCACTTGTATCTGAAGTGACAGAGTTGGATCAAGGAGCATCTCTAAGCTGTGTACCTGCTCCATTCAGAACAGTCAATACACCAACTATCTTACTGTGGAACCACAAACTCACAGTGCATCCATCTCATCAGCACTCAGCTTCAGTTTACTAACCCTTTCTCAATGCATTCCTGACTCCAGACAGCAGCTTATAGCTTAGCACTTTCACAGCAATGCTGATGATAAGAAAAAATAAGAGCTGGGTGTCATAGGAGTGTGTATTGGTCTCACATTTGGCTGAGTACTTGTGCATTTTATTTTATTTTTTGAAAATCTTATCTGTTTATGAATTGCTTTGTTCTTTTCCCACCTTGTTCTTTGTTCTGGGTTCTGAGCCGCTCTCTATAAAATGAAGCTCTCTGTTGCTCTTCCGCTATAACAGGGAATTTAAAAAACAACTATTACTTTCCACACTTTTGACCAAAGTGGGTTAAATTTACAGGCCCAGAAGTCTATATGCCATTTTCATTTTCTGCCAGAATTATTTTCAGAATGACAGGTATTGTGATTCTCCGGCAACGTCAGACTTTAACCTTTTGGGGTAGGAACAATAGGAATTGCAGGGGGTGGGGAAAAGAGCAGGGAGCCCACGGAAAGACTGGAATTGGGAAAAAGTCACACACATCCAGCATGACCTTGTTGCCCCAAAGACTATTGGTGGTGGTGGCGGCCTCTTCACTGATTTGGGGAGATCTTGTGAGAGAGATCTTTAAATATTGACTTGCATGTGGGAGGGATGGTGCAAAAATCCCAAGGGAACCCTGGGATGGGGGGAAATGTCACTCTGTTGCCCAAGTGTAGTTGGTGGGGTGGACAGGCTTCTGCCCCCCATGTTCTTTGAGAAGATACAATGGAGATACAAGTACCCCTCAGCCAGGACCTTGTTACAGAGTGGGCTTCTGCCCCTCTCCCCACATATTCTTGGGGATACAAAGAGGAGCTCGCTATTAACACACACAGGACCACATGACAAAAAGACACAGGCTTTAATACTTTCTCCAGATCACTGTGATTGGAGTGCCTTGGGAAATAATTCCCTGTGATTAAAATCTAGGCCTGTCTGTCTCCACTACTTTTGTCTCAGCCTCTGGTCATTCCCCCAATCAGGGGGGACATAGTGGATTTAAAGACCCAACTAATCTTCATACTTGGTTGGTATGAAAGATGGACTTGCTTACTGCACAAATCCACTGGAGAAAAGTAGTTCTGAAAATCATTCTTCTAAACACATTCTTCAAAGTGTATGTGCAGCTGTCTGCAGGAGTGTTGTCCCAGTCATCACTTTGGATGTGACACAGAAGTGTAGAAGGAGGATGAATCACACATGCATCATTTTTAGCACTTCCAGATAATGTCCAAAGCAGTTTGCAGAAGGGACATTGTAGAATATTCAAACCTTGTTTTTCTTAATTATGTACAAGGTAGAAAATATATAAACACTGGGAGAACATTCCTCTCTCTCTCTGTGCATGTCCATGTGTGCATGTGTGTGTGTCCATGGAAGGAGCTGAAGGCAGCTTATTTCCTTTTCTATCCTGGTGTTTTTACAAAAGTATCTCCCCTCCTATTGACACTACAGTTGCCCATATTATGTAAGGAATGCCCATATTATGGGATGCCAGGGTTCAGTTCTGCTTTGAGCCATTAAGCTGGGTCTCTCACACTCCGTGAGGGTAAAGGAGTGAGAATACACATCCTTGAGTGCTTTGGAGAAAAAAGCGGTATACTGATGTAAAGTAACAAGTAAATAAATAATAAACTCAGTTTGAGGTCTTTTGTAGCAGCCTTCATATGAAAAATTTAGTTAGAAACTTCATAACCAAGGACCAATAACTCACTCCTATCAGTTTAGATGGAATGGTGATTTAGGTTTGAGAGCTCTTCTCTTTCCTTCTTTCTTTCCATATGTACACTTATATGTAACTGTGTACAATGAGTATTGCTACTATTACTGATAAATGTAATCTGCATATAAAAAAGGTAAAGGACCCCTGACTAATATCCAATTTATATGTATGTACAGTGGTACCTCAGTTTAAGAACAGTCCTGTTTACGAACGATTCAGTTTACGAACTCCTTAAAACCAGAAGTAGTGTCCCGGTTTATGAACTTTACCTCGGTCTAAGAATGGAATCTGAACGGTGGAAGGGCACCGGCAGAGGGAGGCCTCTTAGGGAAAGTGCGCCTCAGTTTAAGAACAGTTTCAGTTTAAGAATGGACTACCAGAACGGATTAAGTTCGTAAACTGAGGTACCACTGTACAGGAGTAATGAAGTGACTGGCTAATGTGCAGAACAACCAGCCATTGTGCATTTTTCTGTGCCACATGGAGAATGTACAAATAATCTGTCCATGAAGAGGGAATCGTGCAGCCTTCCCGGTCAACATACATAATTCTCCAACAAGCCTTGGGGAAAATGCATATCTGTACATCATTTTACACATTCAAAATACATAATCTCCAACAAGACAGGGGAAATCTGCATATGTCAACAGGATTGTGTGCATTCGCCAGGCATTATTAGGATCTTTAGGTAAGCTGGAACAGGAAACTTGAATGGCAACTCATTGTTGCGACATATTTAACTGAGATGACTCTATAATTGTATAGGCCATGGCTGTTTTCATTTACAAGATTCCCATATATGGGAACAGGGACTGGAATCCTATACATACCCCACCTGGGGTACTGTGTCCAGTTCTGGGCACCACAATTTAAGAAGGATATTGACAAGCAGGAATGTGGTCAGATGAGATTGACCAAGATGACCAAGGGTCTGGAAACCAAGCCTTATGAGGGATGTTTGAGGGATCTGGACATGTTTAGCCTAGAGAAGAGGAGACTGAGAGAAGATAGAATAGCCATCTTCAAATAGCTAAAGGGCTGTCACACGGAGGATGGGGCAAGCTTGTTTTCTCCTGCTTCGGAGGCTAGGACTTGAACCAATGGATTCAAGTTACAAGAAAAGAGGTTCTGACTAAACAGCAGGAATAACTTTCTGGCAGAGCTTTTAGACAGTGGAACAGACTCCCTCAAGAAGTGGTGGGTTCTCTTTCTGTGGAGGTTTTCAAGCAGAGGTTGCATGGGCATCTGGCATGTATGATCTAGTTGAGATTCCTGCATTTCAGGAGGGGGGGGTCAGGGTCCCAATTCTACAATTCTATGATTCTGTTGATTCTGTGATTCTGTACCTTAGAGAAAGTCTTACTGAACTCGGTGTTACTTACTTCTAAGTAGAGATAGGATTGCACAATGAATGGACTGTCTAGGAAACAGGTCAAAACGGTGGGAAGTTTACTGAAATGTCAGGTTAGTGTGCTGTAGCAGTTTGGGCATTAGACCAGCTCAAAAATATTTGTTCATTTGACAGCTTTACCATCTGTCACATAGTTACTTTCAAAGAAATAATTAATGTTGGGTTTTTTTGGCGGGAGGAGGACTTTTTAGTCATTGGTGGTTTGGTACTTTTGCCACTTACAAAAACAATTAGGTAACTTATTTTTAAAGTATGAGCTTAACTTTCAAATTGTAATAAATTTACATGTTAATTATTCCCCGAACAAGCTTTTAACCTGGAATATTAGGGTTAGCCAAGAATTGCACACTTTTTAAAAAAAATGAAACAAACTAAGGCCTTTTTTAAAAGTACATTCTTAAAGGCAGTTGTTCAAAGCGGGGCTTATTCATCACACATTATCAGCATCATGGCTTCATGGAACACTTGGCAATATTTGACCTGTCCATTGACCAGAGTGCCCTAATATCTAGAATCCTCTGGTTTGCCTCATTGCAAATTTAGGGCTGTTGCAGAAGATACCATTTGGCAGCTCAGGTTGCAGTCCTGTGAATGTGTCATGGAACTCAGTGAAACTAACATGCACAGGGAAATAGGCTGCAAAATAATCAGGAGGATAGAGGGACAAATTCCTTTGACATAAATGTTAAAGGTCTGTGGGTTGTATCCCATGCTAGGTCCATTAATATTAGTGGCTGGAATTCAGGGCCTGCCCAAGACATTTTGGCACCTGAGCCAAAGCACTAAATGGTTCCCCCGCCACCACCAGGGAAGAAGGGCTGAGTGAAGAAGAGGAGGAGTTTGGATTTGATATCCCGCTTTATCACTACCCGAAGGAGTCTCCAAGCGGCTAACATTCTCCTTTCCCTTCCTCCCTCACAACAAACACTCTGTGAGGTGAGTGGGGCTGAGAGACTTCAGAGAAGTGTGACCGGCCCAAGGTCACCCAGCAGCTGCATGTGGAGGAGCGGGGAAGCAAACCCGGTTCCCCAGATTACGAGTCTACCGCTCTTAACCACTACACCACACTGACATACAATGGAAACAGTGTGTGTGTGTGTGTGTGTGTGTGTGTGTGTAAGTCTAATCAACTGTAGCTGATGGTTGAAGTTGGAATCAAAGGCTGTCAGAGGGGAAAGAGGTCTTGTCTGAATTATGCTGGGCAGGTGCAGGGCCCAGGAGACCCCAGAGAGGAGCCCCCATCATTTCCTCCCAAGGGGTGGGAGGAGACCAGCAGCACCTCCTATTCACCAAGAGGTCACTGTAGAGGTGGCGTGTGGAGACGGGAAGGGGGGCTGCTAAGGATGAGGCAGATCCAGCCTCCAAGAAGCATGCTGCAGTTGTTGTGGCTTCTGTGGCAGCAGCAGCAGCAGCAGCAGGCAATGCATTCCCTGGAGGTTGCCAGGAGCGTAGGAAGGGGCGGGCGGGGAGGTGGACCGCCCTGGGTGCCCTCACTGAGGGGTCTGACATTCAATGCGCTGCCCATCCACGACTCCCAAGCCTACCCCAAGCCGTTGGCATTCCCTCCTTCCCCCTTCATTTTGACAGCTTGGGGAAGACTTGGGAGTCATGGGTGGGCAGCGTGCTGAATGACTTCCATGGGTGACTCGCTTCGCTCCCAGCTGTAGAGCATGTGCACCACTCCGGGCACCCAAGCACCATGCCCCCCTCAGGAGCACATCTGCCCTGGGCAGCACCCGCCCTGGGCAGCCTGGGCATATGCTCCGCTGCTGTCTGTTGCCCCTGTGAATCCAGCCTCCCAAGGTGGTCACCTCATCTTGCCTCATGGGTTGGTCGGTTGAAATTCAATGTTACTCTGTTACAGATTTTCTGTCCTCACACGCATTTCAGTTTGCCAGGTGGAACAATTCCCCTTGCATGCTGCTCTGCAGGTTCTCCCAATGTCCCCAGGCTGGGGGGGGGGGCATGCAGGGGGAAAGCCCTGTTGCGCAGGGCATTGTGCAGGACTGCTGCTGATGGGGCTCCTTGGGTGAATCCTGCCCAATGGCTCTACTCTGAGCAGCAAGGTGGATACAACTCTGGTTTGGTTTTAGTTTCGAAAGAAGGCAACAATTAAGAGGACGGCAACATCATAGTCATTTATAGCACTATTCACATTTAATGAATTGTGTAGGGTTAAAGGAAAAGTTATTGTCATTTTTGACTAGGGCACCCAGTGAAATTTTCTGGCAGATGAAAGGAAGCACATCTTCACACAGTGCCTAATTAATTTACAACACTCACTCCAGTAGCTCGGGTGGTTGTTTCTAGGCTTATCAGTGGTTCTAAGTCAGGATGGCTGAGGAGAGACCTCAACTCTTTCTGCATATCAAAAGGAATGTGTCTAGATACATGGAAGCAGCCTCTTTTGTTGTTCATTAGGAAAGCAAATGCAAATCATCTGGATCATGCCTCTTCCTTGCACCGCATACCCGTTTTTGTCCTGAAAAAGAAAACGCATCTTCTTGAGTTCTCTGCATTCTTTCTGCTGGGCTGCTATCCCTTGGGTATTGTACATTATTTTTTGAGCTTTGCGGACGTGCTCAGGGCTGTTGCTAAAATATCTGTGTTTGTATTGATTATTTGGTAGGCTTCTGAATCTGCGCTGCTCAAACAGGAACTTACATAAGCTTTCGTATTCCCCAGGGTAGTTGTTTTCAGTCAGACTGAGCTGACTTTTGCCTGCACTGAGCTTTTGGGTTTCACAGATTCTTCTTCAGGACATTGAACAAAGCAATAAATAAAATAATAATAATAATACCTAAAACATATATTTTTTTTAAAAAAGCATGATGGTGGACCCTGCCTGACATTTGCCTGAAGTTTGCCCTGCCTGAAGTTTGCTGCTGCTGATAAATATAAGATGATTTCCATCCTTGATACAGTTCAATCTGTCCTAGCAAAAATATTTATATATTAATATTTATATATGTTCTAGCAAAAATGTAATTCCTATATTTATATATGGTTTTATACTAAAACATTCCCTAAGTCATTAATAAAATTAATAAAGATCATAAAGCATTCAGAAAAACGCATACATTAGTGAAAATAAGAAACAAAAATGTATTAGGGAGAATTGCTTGGAAAGCTTGCATGTTTGGCAAGGATGGATAAAATGCTTGTATTAAGGAGAATTTCACACTGAAATGCTGATGAGAGCTTTTAAAGATAAATAAATTGAAAATTGATATGGAACTGTGGGGAACTGAATTTAAGATTGGAAGAATGATTAACAGAGAATCCCAAACTGTCAGATTCATCCATCCCTACCACTAAGAGATACACAACACACAGAAATTATGTCTTACATCTGCACAAATCATACTGTGCCTACCCTTCTCTAATATCACTAATTCCATACCCCCCTGTACCTCATACACATCCGTAAACACTCCATCTATTTAATCACTCCAATATTCATTCTCTCTCCAATATCTTGTGCTCTGTCACCAAACCACTATCACCAACCACTTCTTCCACTCCACTCTAAAATATGCTGTAAAACACCAGGAGACAGTGGAGCACTTCACTTACAGAACCATATAAAGTATCAAAACAAATTTCTCCCCATCCATCACACAGATGTACTATATGCACCCTGGTGCTCCTTCCTCTCTTCCAGGAGAGCCCTCAGGCACCTTAGCCCATCACAGCAAACAGCTAAACTATGGGATAAATGGTGGCCACAGACTTGGGGGGCTTTAAAAGAGTAGCGGACAAATTCTTGGAGGAATTTGCCTCTGAATGTCAGTTGCTGGGAAGCACATGAGGGATGAGAACCGTTGTGCTCAAGTCCTGTTTTCAAGTTCCCCATGCTTGGCTCCTGTGAGAACAGGATGCTGGACTAGATGGGCCTGATCCAGCAGCCTCTTCTTATGCTCAGGAAGAACTTCCTGAGAGTAAGAGCTGTTTGACAGTGGAATTTGCTGCCAAGGAGTGTGGTGGAGTCTCCTTCTTTGGAGGTCTTTAAGCAGAGGCTTGACAACCATATGTCAGGAGTGCTCTGATGGTGTTTCCTGCTTGGCAGGGGGTTGGACTCGATGGCCCTTGTGGTCTCTTCCAACTCTAGGATTCTATGATTCTTACCCTTTTAAAAAACCCATTCTCAAGAAATCCTCCCAGGAGTTCTGCAGTCTAAGGTATATTGACATTTCTAACATTTTTATCTACGGTACGTTTTGGAACTTTTTACTACTTCCAGTACGTATTTTTATCATTTTGAAATTATTTTGTAGTGATTTTTAACTATCTTAGGGAGGGTGAGACAAGCAAGGCACAATGTGAATTCTAAGAATCTGACACTGTGATTGCCACTCCGAAAATATTTTGGTGTATGGTGGCCTTTAAGTCTGGTAATATCTTGAAGCTTAAATACTGAATTTGGCAAGACAGGGGAGAGAGGGAGGCGGGTGGCGCTGTGGGTAAAACCTCAGTGCCTAGGACTTGCTGATCGTATGGTCGGCGGTTCGAATCCCCGTGACAGGGTGAGCTCCCGTCGTTTGGTCCCAGCTCCTGCCCACCTAGCAGTTCGAAAGCACTCTTAAGTGCAAGTAGATAAATAGGTACCGCTTTATAGTGGGAAGGTAAACGGTGTTTCCGTGTGCTGCGCTGGTGCCGGCTCGCCAGAGCAGCTTCGTCACGCTGGCCACGTGACCCAGAATAGCGCTGGCCCCCGGCCTCTTAAGTGAGATGGGCGCACAATCCTAGAGTCGGACACGACTGGCCCCTTATGGGCAGGGGTACCTTTAGGGGAGAGAGAATGCATGAACAAAATTTCCCTCATTTGGTCTCACAGTTGCTGCTCCTTCAAAAAAAAAAAAAAAAAGCAGACTAAGCAATATGTTTTGTAAGAATATATCTTAGGCAATGCAGAATAAATAAAAGGAAGGTCATGCTAAGATAACTGACATCAGTAGCATGATTATTGACTTTTGACATGCTCTTTGGCATTAAGACAAATGAGGCCTCCATAATTTCAAAAGGAATTTTATTAGTAAAGTTTTATTAGCGAAGAGTAATTATCAGGAAGCTTGCTATAAGCCTCCTTTCCTTATGTGGCAGTGGCAGGTTGGTTGAGGAACATTTGAATTTGTGCATCCCTTCCTGGTGCATAGTTAGCTAAATTGCTACAAAAGCATCCAGTAAAGGTCATAGGCACAGCCGCCGCCGCCGCTGATACCTGATGGTCTGGACTGTTTATCTGGTGATGTTGTAAAGAGGCATCTAATTACCTAATTGCTGGATTTCTGCACTCTTGCGACCCAGAGCCCTCCTTGTTTATCCTCTTTCGCAGGCAGACTTTCCTTTGGGGGTCCTTTCTGCTATTGTTCAGTATGGAACACTGTCATTTGGAAAAGCCGAATGACCTTCTCAATTCCCAGTTACTTTCTCTACGGAGATGTGCTTTAGCATTTTCCCACTTGGCAGCAGCAAAGCTACTATATGGTACGTTCCCAGAATGAATAGGCAGGCACACGAGCATTAAAGAAACCCCTGCAGTGATTGTAGCTGAACTGAGAGGAAGAGAGTCCTCCTCCCCATCTCTCCCCTTCCTGTAGCCAAATGCTGCCATTCAGATCTGCACAGGCTGTGCAATCAACAGCATGTCTGCCAACAGCAGCAGAGGTAAGAGGGAGAACGCAGCGCAGGAGACTGTAGCAGCAGCAACGCCAGAACGAGGGCAGGAATCCTTCTCGGAGAAAGCCCTGCCTGAGTTGATGCTGCTTCCCACTTGGATGTGATGTGCATTTGTGTCTTTTGCGCATTTGGGGAGGAATGAGTGCTGTCATCCATGCTTAAGGAGAGTGGGGAGGTACCGGAATGAAAATGTGCAGAAGGAGTCAGGGGTGGGAAGTGCTGTAGAGCCTGAAACTCAAGCATCTTTTTATGCCAAATGCAAAAAGTATGAAATGCAGCTGTACTTCCATGCTTTGACATTTGGGGTGGGGGTGGGGAGAGCCTTCCACTGTTAATGATGACTTGTAGTTTGATAAAGGATCAGCTGCTCATGAAATGAAGCCTTTAATAAATCCAAAGACTTAGTGGTCAAGAGCAAGACTTGTGTTGTTGGTTTCTAACACCATATGCGGCTGGAGAGATCCAGTGGCGATCTTAATAGGGCTGCTTTTTCTCTCTCTTTGCAGCTGTCCGTCCAAAGCTCAAAAAACTGAAGAGCTTGAATGTGGAAGTGGGAGCAAAAGTTTCTATGAAATGCGAGGCAAGTGCTGGAAATCCCCAGCCATCCTACAAATGGTTCAAAGATGGCAGAGAACTGAAGAAAAGCAAAGATATTCGCATAAAATATGGGAATGGAAAGTAAGTACATAACTGCTTCTTTTCACCCTAAAAAATGAAAAAGATTTAATGTGTTGTTGATATAAATGTCATCTTACACCTCCATTATTGGGGGGGGGGGGAAACCTGGGTTAGCTAGATGATTTCTAAATAGTAGTGATCAGGCTGAAGTCTGTTACTTTGGTGAAAGAAATGCATTCATAACATGCTCAGACATGCTTGTTCTTATTAATGTCAGTGTTTTAGGGCTCAGATTCAGCATTTGTAGCATTCTAGAGCTCAGAGAAAGAAGTTTATCCAAGTTGAACCTGTTGCTACATATTGAGAAATACCAGTCTTCCTATAGTTTGCTACATTATGGAAGTTCTAGAGCAAGAAAGGTCAACTAAGGAAATATTTTTAATCATATCCCTTAGAAGTGGTGATTAAGCTGCAAGGAAGATGGCATAAATTGTTCATTAGAACAAAACTGAACTGTAAGTCTGACATTTGCTCCTGGTGTTTAACAATAGCCTTCTAAAAGCATGGTAAGGCCATCTGATATTGGCAAAACTTTATGTGGTGTGTCAGTTTGGGGACAAAAATAGGGAAGAGGAGCCAGCTCCATACGTACAAATACATCTTCCTTGATATTGTTTTTGATGTGTCTGGCCCTTGACTAATTATAGAATCAGAACAGGAGAGTTTGAAGGGACCCTGATGGTCACTGGGTTCAACTCCCTTCAATGCAGGAATCTCAACGAAAGCATCCATGGCAGATGGCCATCCAACCTCTGCTTAAAAGCTTCCCAGGGATGAGAGTCCACTGCCTCCCAAGGGAGACCATTCCACTGTTGAGCAGTTCTTAGTGTCAGAAAGTTTTTCCAATAAAAGAAGAAAAAGGAAAAAAAAGTTTTTTCCTGATGTTTAGTCAGAATCTCCTTTCTTGTAACTTGAAGCCATTGGTTTGAGTCCTATCCTCCAGAGCAGGAGAAAACAAGCTTGCTCCATCTTCCATGTGAGATATTTTAAGATGGCTATCATGTCTCCTCTCAGTCTCCTCTTTTCCAGACCCTTGATCATCTTGGTTGCCCTCCTCTGCATACATTGGAGCTTGTCAATTTTCTTCTTAAATTGTGGTGCCCAGAACTGAACACAGTATTCCAGTTGTGGCCTGACCATGGGCGTAGCCAGGATTTTTGTTGGGGGAGAGGCCTTTTGTTGGGGGGGGCAGAATCTCAGTTTGCTATGTATTTCTATGGATTGGGGGGCAGCTGTCCCTCCCTGCCCGCCCCCCTTGGCTATGCCCATGGGTCTGACCAAGGCAGAATAGAGTAGTACTATTACTTCCCTTGATCTGGATACTATACTTCTGTTGATGCAGCCTAGAATAGTGTTAACTTTTTGCTGCTGCATCACACTGTTGACTCACGTTAAGCTTGTGGTCCACTAAGACTCCTAGACGTTTTTCACATGTACTGCTAGTAAGCCAGGTGTCCCCCATCTTATAATGTGCATCTGGTTCTTCCTGCCTAAGTGCAGAACCTTACATTTGTCCCTATTGAAATTCATTTTGTTAGCTTGCGCCCAATTTTCCAACTTGTTAAGGTCATTTTGAATCTCAGTTCTGTCTTGGTGCTTTTTATACCTATATTCCCCACAAACATGGGCCACATGTCATCAGGAATATTATTTCCTGACGGTATCACAGTATATCTAGTCATCACTCTGTTACTTGATACACATTCACAGTTACTTCTGCTTTTAGGAGCACATCCTGTGGGCACTTGCATGATGTAAGGTAACATTTTCATGGCTGACTTAGAACAATGGGTTCTCAACTCTTCAAAAGCCTCTCTTCTGCTTAAGTTACACTGACAACATCTTTAATGCATGGACCCATGAATGGGAAGCACTTGAGAAGTTCCATCAGGAGTTCAGCTACTTTTAGCCTGACTGAGCCTAAAATACTGCACACTGCCTTTTGGGCAGTGCTGTTCAGTGGATATGTGTGCACCACCTTATGTCTGAAACCTATTGACCGCTAGACATATATTTCTTTCTTCTGGCTTCTACCCAAAGCATACCACAAAAGCCTCAGTCTACAGCCAAGCCCTAAAATACAATCAAATCTGTTATGACTTGTCAAAGGGAGACTCACAACCTATGGATTTACACCAGGCATTTATTAGACCCAGCAAATGAAGTGCGGAAGCAGGATTGATGGCCCAGCAATGACCTACTACTAGAAAGAAGAGAAAGTTACAAAACACCACTTGTCACCTATAGCTCCCAGCTAAAGTATCATTAGTGACCTACAGCCTGTTCTAGAAAGTGGTGCTTCGTTCTCACAGACTTTGAGTGACAGGCCTGATCTTACCTACAGCCACCTCCCACAACCTCCAGCAACAACAGGCTTCATAATGGAGACACAAAAGGTCCTCCTACAGGAAAACCAGAGATCATTATTTCCACCCAAGCACACTATTACAAGACCTAATCATGTCAGCCTTGAGATTCATTCATCAGCTCATCTTCACCTGTCTTTCTGCATTCTGCATAGGGCAAACTGGTTAAGCATAAAATAATAAATAAACACAGATTTCACATAAAAAGTGGTAATACTCAGAAACAAAAAGGAAAACATTTCAACCTATCAGGACACTCTGGAACGGGCCTTAAGGCTGTGATTCTTGAACAAAGGAACTTCAAAGGAAAGCTAGAGTATCACAGCTTATCAAGAAATTCAGTTCTATTATCTGTGTCCTTAATAGGGATCATACTACAGGGGCTAATTAGCTGACCAAGGCTACTCCGAAGATACTTTTGCTAATATCACACTGTGAATGGTCATTGTCATTATTTTTACATTTACACTTTTGCATTTCATTTCACTTTGATCTCATGGCTAACTCTCTCTCTCTCTCTCCCCCCCCCCTCCACCCAGCATTCCATACATCCAGTAAAGTAGCACTATCAATAATAATTCTACACCCAATACCTTAATTACTGGTAATTCAGACAGTTAATATGGTTAGCCGTTGTCTTGGAATTTGTTCCAAACCGTTGCAAATAAAACATTTTCAGGGAAACCAAACTGCTTGTTTACAAAGCTATTGTACTACCAACTTAACTGTGTGCTTGTGAAACAGGGATCACTTATAAACTCCATCTCCAACTCCTCAAAAGATTCCATCAACAGTGTCTCTGAAATTTTTTGCATATGACTTGGTAAGGCAGGCAAACTAATGTCAGTATTGTCTTCCAAAGCAACTACTTTATTCCCAATTTAAGAATGGAAAGTGTAATGCCAGTGGACAACCAAAGAAATTTAAAGATGCTCTCAAGGCAAATCTAAAAAGAAGTACTATAAACACCGACAACTGGGAAACACTGGCCTATGAGCAGTCCAGCTGGAGAATAGCCTCTACCAAAGGCGTCATGGACTTTGAAGAAGAAAGAAACTCAGGATGAAAGGGAGAAATGAGCTAAGAGGAAGGCACGTTTGGCAAACCCTCACTGTGATCAACTCCCTCCTGGAAACCTATGTCCCCACTGTGGAAGGACGTGTGGATCCAGAATTGGGCTCCATAGTTACTTACGGACGTTAAGACGGTGTTCATGGAAGACAATCTTATTTGACTACACGTGATCGCCTTCTTGGCTACAAGAAGAAGATGTGGGCTGTCAGACATTCGTACAAAGTATCTTGAAGTTTCTTGTGAGAGCCAGTGTGGTGTAGTGGTTAAGAGCGGTAGTCTCGTAATCTGGGGAACCGAGTTCGTGTCTCCGCTCCTCCACCTGCAGCTGCTGGGTGACCTTGGGCCAGTCACACTTCTTTGAAGTCTCTCAGCCCCACTCACCTCACAGAGTGTTTGTTGTGGGGGAGGAAGGGAAAGGAGATTGTTAGCCGCTTGGAGACTCCTGAAGGGGAGTGAAAGGCGGTATATCAAATCCAAACTCTTCTTCTTCTTCTTGGGCTTTATGAAATCTGGCTTTTGCTTAACACACTGTTCCACCTTCCCACTCAAAGTGAAATTGGGACTGGAAGTATGAAGCAGCCCAACACATGCTCTGCTAATTGGATCACCAATGCCAATATGTTTGTGATATCAGCTGCTCTCCTGCTTTCTTCCCTTACACATACCCCCATCATGAAAAACGGCAGCCTGTATGTCTCACAGTGTTGTCCTTCCATAACGTCTCACCATACCTTGAATATTACATGCTGGGATCAAACAACAGGAGTTGTCTGCCGCCATCATGTCCTGACTGTGTGGCTTCCAAAGGCATTCTGCAAACAGAATGTTGAACTGGGTGGATAATTCTAGTCTAGCAGAGTCTTTAAAAACAACACAGTTTTTGTCAACCAAAATTATGTAATAACTAGAATAGTGGCAGTCATGAAATTTTGACCATTGCCTATTACAAATGCTTGCCTGAAGTTCTGATAATTGAAAACTTAAAATAGTGGTTTTTAAGGCCAGTTTTAGTGACATTTTAAGGCCAGTTTGTGGCGAATGCCACATGTTATTTAAGACCCGTGTGCTTTCATATTGAGCAGCCTTCTCTGTTTCCTATTCCTCAAGCCCAATGAGTTTAACATCCCCTCCAGTAATGATGTGCCGTAATGGAACTGAGTACAGTGTTCTTCAGAAAGTAGCAATTACCTGTTTGTCAAATCTTCTCCTTTCCCATCAGTTTACCACTTGCACAGCTTCCTGGCGCCACTGGGCAGGGGAGTTGTCCTTTTCAATGAATGTTTGCCGGAGTTGAGGGGAAAACTCCTTACTTGTGAGCTGCATGTTCTGCCACTAATTA
Organism: Podarcis melisellensis; assembly: GCF_964234715.1. NCBI lineage: Eukaryota > Metazoa > Chordata > Lepidosauria > Squamata > Lacertidae > Podarcis > Podarcis melisellensis. Next base: position 87,787,624 of record NC_138539.1, read on the forward strand.
GCAGCAGGCAGAGGCAAGCCTGTCTTGCTCAGAACAGAAGGAGATTTGGGGAGGAAGATATTTCCTTCTGCTCAGTTTAGCAGGAATTATTATGTTATTACATTATTGCTCAAATCTTTTGCCATCTTATTCACATTGTAATTAGCAGAATACAATGTGATTAAGGTAGCAAAAGAGTTGAGCAATAATGCAATAACTTAATAACTCCTCTGTCATTGAGTACCACCATAGTTTTAATGATTAGTACAGCGAGAAAGGAATACTTACTATAGCAAATTTGAGTTATATACATTCACTGTATGCCCTCCCTAGAAACCTCAAGCCAGTTGAACCAGGACTCCCTCTTAACCAGACTAATTATTAGAGATTTGTTCTGTACACAGTTAACAAATCTGACTGTTTTCATTTTAACTGTCATTTTTTCAGAGGTGAATTTTTCATTCATATTTAGTTCATTCCTTTTTGTTTTTTCCATTGACTCCAATGGGATACCCAGCCAGTCTCCTTGGGTGTTTTCCACTCAAATTGCTATTGTAGAACTGCAGCTAATCAAAGAAGGGGCATTGAGTTTGGATGGATGCATTGTCTCAGGACATGGCAATTCTCTTCATGGTTGTGTTCCAGATTATTCCCATTTCCCTTCCTACCTAGCTGATCCCACCCACTTGGGTCAGTCTATTTCTCTCATACCCCCAACCCTTATCCCATTCATTTCCTCCTCATGCTCTTTTGGTTGTTTGCTGATGACTGGCAATGGTTTCCTCTTCCTTATGGCACTAGCATTAAAGAGGTGGTAAAATCTGCTAATTTCCCCTGTTGCCCTGTTGAGTCACAGTGACATTTGGACCATTGGGATGAGGGACACAATGACCGTTCCCTTCCTTCTGTTATATAAAATTCACCAGGTGTTAAAAGTCAGCCAAACAACAACAACAAAACCAGAACAGAAGTAATATTTATTTTATGCACAAATGAAACAGAAACATTCTGAAATCATAGGCAAATTGCTGTAAAGCACTATTAGGGATAGAAATGTCAAGCATGTAGAACAGCAGGACTTGTGAAAAATCAGCATGGTTTCTGCAAAGAGGAGTCTTGACTCACCAATGTTTTTGAATGCTTGGAGTCAACACAATTTGACAGACATTATATACTTAACTATCTACATGTTTTGACCATTTATTTCCTTTTGAAAGTTCTGATGAATTGTTGGGATAGCTCTTATTTTTGTTTTAAACTGATCATATTCGTAATAGAGGGAAATAAGCAGTGGAGTTTACCAAAGGTCTTTCTGGGAGCAGGTTCTGAATAGCAGGTTCAGTTTACATATTACCATCAGGACCTGTGGTACCAGACCTGCAGTCAGTCAGTTGGAAGACCAGAAGTAGAGATGGGTTTGTAGCTCAGGTAGAGCCAAAGCCAAGGACCAGAAAGGTGAGGGTCAACCAGAGAGGCCAGAGGCAAGAATATACTCAGGTCAGCTAAAAGTCAAGGTCCAGAGCAGTGAACAGAAATTTCTGCCCTCTAGAAGCCGCTGTTGTGAAGTTTTCCAAATTTGGTACTACATTCACAAGTTTGTAAATGCATCAAATCCCAGAGCCCTAGTCAAGCATTAGGTTTACTTGCTTTCAGATGCTGGCTCCACTTCTGACCTTTGTGCACTCAGCATTCTCAAGTGGGATTTTGTGTTTAGTTGCATGCTTAAAACCCCCTTCAAACCTGCATGCTGAATGCATGAAGGCTGACAGTGCAGCCATCAACAGTGGGGATGATGGCAGGTGGGAGCGGTATATATGACCCATTCTTTGAATGCAAATAGACCTTAAGGACATCACCAACAGGTATGTTATTGTCAGGGAACTGACATTGGAGCCAGAGGTGGAGGCAAGGCTCCCAAGCGATGTTGGAGAAGGGCCCAGCAGGGAGAGAGGGAGCTCATCGGCTGGGGAAGGAAATCAGCGTAACACCAGGGATAAAGGGGGGCAGTTGGGGCAATCGGCGAGGGGGCTCCAGGACTCCTCGCTGGAGACCAGCGGGGAGAGCACGGGTCCTCCGCTACCCACACCCACCCTGCGCAGAAGACTTCCGTGCAGAGAAAGTAGGCGTAGACTTGGCGTCAAAGAACTTCTTTGCTGGAAGAAGTTCAAGAAACGCCCACTGACGGATTCTGCTAGTGACTGAACAGCCACGAAGTGAAGGGCTGTCCAGCCAGAAAAGATTTAACCAGGCTACCTAGCCAGGAGTGGCAGCAACTTAAGCATGAGCAACCCCATATAACCATTACAGTTATGTAGAATTCTGATTCCAGAATTTGAAGCGCCCTGATGTCTCTGGTCACAGCTTAATGCCTTTCTCCTCTCTGTGTCTCACTCCTATTTGTTTGTTTACTTTGCAGAAAAAATTCCAGATTGCAATTCAATAAAGTGAAAGTAGAAGATGCAGGTGAATACACTTGTGAAGCCGAGAATGTGCTGGGCAGAGACACCGTCCGGGGCAGCCTGAATGTGAAAAGCGGTAAGTTACAGAGTTGAGCCAAAATGATCTATTTAGTTTAAGTTTTGCTGTTGCTATTGTTGAAGGGGAAACATTTGAAATTCCTCGTGGTATTTTATTCTGTGAAGCTCATGAGACCTGGGAACCAGAGAGAAGTGCTGTCTCTGAACATCTCTGAGCCTGACCAGATCTGTGAAGCTTCCCAGCCTAACTGAGCTAACTAGACCTGGATATAGTCACACATAGTGGCCTGGACTTGGATAAAAACCAAGAAACACTTTTGATCTCCATTTGATTTTTATTAGCTGTTTGGTGCAGCTATTGACTTGAAAATCCAAACTGAAAAAAGTTCTGCCCAGCCCTAGTTTCTTTGTACCTGCTTGCTGGTTGTTGCCTTTAATTCCTTCTACATATAGAGGGGGACATAAGAAGATCCTGGCTGCTGGATCAGGCCGAAGGCCCAACTGCTTGAGCCTCCTGCTCTCACCGTGGCCAGCCAGCCAGATGCCCGGGGGGGGGGCAGCAGCAGAGCCTGGGTGCAACTGGACTTTCCTCATTGTGATTCCCAGCTGCTGGCATTGAGAGACATCCTGCCTTTGAGAGTGGAGATGGAACACAGCCCTTGAGGCAGTAGCCATGGATAGCCTGATCTGCCATGAATTTGTCCAGTCCTCTTCAAAGTCATCCAAGTTGGTGACCACCATTACCTATTCTGAGAATGAATTGTGCAGTCTAAATGTGCTCTGCATGAAGAAGTGCTTTCTTCATAGGGGAGTTTCCCCATCCCCTTCATTGGTTGCATTTCATGAATCTTTTGGGGGGTGAGCTGACCAGAACTGGACACAGCATTCCAAATGTGGTTGCATCAAAGATTTGAATAACAGCATAATGATGTTGCCAGTTTTATTTTTTAGTCATTGATTTCTAGTATGGAATTCACCTTTTTCTCAACTTCCACACACTGGGTCAAAGACTTCACTACAAACCCCAAAGTCTTGTTCCTGGTCAGCCACGGCCAGTGCAGACCCCATGAGCAAATATGTGAAATTAAGGGGTTTCTCCCCTCCTTAATGTGCATCACTTTACACTTGCTTATATTGCAAGCTTATATTGAATTGCATTTAACATTTTATTGTCCATTCAAAATAACTTTTTGCTTTAACCTCTCTGAAGAATTTGGTATCATCAGTAAACTTAGCTTCCCTATGGCTTATTGCTGTCTCTAGATGACTTATGAGCAACTTAAAAAAAACAGGTTCCAGTATCAACTGTGGGAGGTCTCTACGCCCTTCCATTGGGAGAACTGTCCTCTTATTCCTCTTATTCTGTGCATCCCATTTCTTAGCCAGTTACTGATCTACAAGAGGACCTCTCCTCTTACTCCATTGTCACAAAGATTGGGTGCCACCCCCACTTTCTGCTGAGCAGTAGCAAGATTCTGGGGGGGGGGGTTCCAAGCACTCACTCAGAGTTTGTGCTCTTTTGGAGAGTTGAAGATGCTGTGGGGACTGTCATAGCTTTAAGCAATATGTTTTTTTCCACCTATTTACACCTTCAGTCTGCATGGAGGGAGTCCAGATCTTACAGCATGGTCTTCTCAAGTAAGGCTTCTTCCTCCCTAGCAGTGCAATCCTGGAGTCAAAGTAATCTCTCCCAGCCAGCTTGCCCAAGATGGATCTCTTCCTTTGTTCTCTCCTTCTTCTTCCCAGCACACCTTGCTAAAGCCTCTCTTTTCCTGTCATCTCTCATGTACCCCATCACCCTAGCAACTTCTGCCTTCCCAAGATTCCCCTTAGATGGTCCATCAACACTTTTTGCCATCTTAATGCCTCTATCCCAGGTGAGGTCCTGGCTTGGGAAGGAGGCTTAGCCTGCATTTTCCCACTGGCCTGCAATCTTCCCTTCAATACTCCAAATAATCAATATCCTACCATTTATTAATTTTTAGGGGGCTCCCCCCAAATCTATGACACCATGACTGCTAAGCTTATACAGGAGTCTTTTGTGGGGTACTTAGTCATAAGACTTTTGGAAATCTAAATACACAATGTCCACTGGATCACTGAAGGAATGGGTTTCCCAAACCCAAAACTGACTGTGCAGGCATTTTTAAACTGCACCAAAATCCCCATTTCTCCTTAGCTAAAATGCATAAACTTTAGCCATTGAGCAAATGCACAGCTCTCTCCGTTATCAGTTTGACGGCAAGACTGGCCTTGACTTTACCAGTAGAACAGACACAGACATATCTTATGTTCTGACCACAAATGATGCAGAGACCCAAGTCTGGGACTAACGCCAGAGCATGTTCTCGGAAGTAGTGGCCTTTTGCTCCAAGATAGGAGTAGGAACAGGAATATTCTTTTATGGTCAGGAGTGCAGGAAGGAAATCCCTTTTATGGTTGAGAGTACCAGAGCAGGAACATATGTGATGTCAACCTGCATACATAGGCTGACGTGGTAGGAAGGAGGGAGAGGGTGCCTGGAGGATATAAATACTGCATGAAACTTGTCGTTTCTTTGTACTTGCTGTGGACTCACCACGCAGGTGCCTTCTGCTATCCGGAGAGCAGAATAAACTCTTTCTTTGAACCAACCTCGGTGTCATTTTGACTTCCTTCCTCCTGTCCCAGAGCAACGCAGACCCAATCGGTGAACTCCAATAAGGGTACATCACCTCTGTCTATATGCTTGTTGACACTCTCACGGGTGTCCAAAGATACATACATTAAAAGCATCTTATACCACTTTAACCCCTTCATGGATCACTGCCTTGCCGTGGCGAAGGGGCTTGAAGAACTCAGAGAAGCTATGAACTATGCCGAGCAGGGCACCCAAGATGAACAGGTCATAGTGGAGAGTTTTGACCAAACGTGATCCACCTGGAGGAGGAACCGGCAAGCCACTCCAGTATCCCTGCCAAGAAAACTCCATGGACAAAGACAACAGGCATATAAAAGTTATGACGCTGGAAGATGAGCCCCTCAGGTCGGAAGGCGTCCAACATGCTACTGGGGAAGAGCGGAGGGCAAGTACAAGTAGATCCAGAGCTGATGAAGCGGCTGGGCCAAAGCCGAAAGGACGCTCAGTTGTGGATATGCCTGGAAGCGAAAGGAAAGTCCAATGCTGTAAAGAAAAATATTGCATAGGAACCTGGAATGTAAGAACCATGAACCTGGGTAAGTTGGAGGTGGTCAAAAATGAGATGGCAAGAATAAATATTGACATCCTGGGCATCAGTGAACTAAAATGGACGGGAATGGGTGAATTCAGTTCGGATGACCATCATATCTACTACTGTGGGCAAGAAACCCGTAAAAGAAATGGAGTGGCCCTCATAGTCAACAAAAGAGTGGCGAAGGCTGTACTGGGATGCAATCTCAAAAATGATAGAATGATCTCGATACGAATCCAAGGCAGACCTTTTAACATCACAGTAATCCAAGTTTATGCACCAACTACTGGTGCTGAAGAAACTGAAATTGACCAATTCTATGAAGACTTACAACACCTTATAGAAGTGACACCAAAGAAGGATGTTCTTCTCATCATAGGGGATTGGAATGCTAAAGTAGGGAGTCAAGAGATAAAAGGAACAACTGGCAAGTTTGGCCTTGGAGATCAAAACGAAGCAGGGCAAAGGCTAATAGAGTTCTGTCAAGAGAACAAGCTGGTCATCACAAACACGCTTTTCCAACAACACAAGAGACGACTCTACACATGGACATCACCAGATGGGCAGCATCGAAATCAGATTGATTATATTCTGTGCAGCCAAAGATGGAGAAGCTCTATACAGTCAGCAAAAATAAGACCTGGAGCTGACTGTGGCTCAGATCATCAGCTTCTTATAGCAAAATTCAAGCTTAAACTGAAGAAAGTAGGAAAAACCACTGGGCCGGTAAGATACAATCTAAGTCAAATCCCTTATGAATACACAGTGGAAGTGAGGAACAGGTTTAAGGATTTAGATTTGGTGGACAGAGTGCCTGAAGAACTATGGATGGAGGCTCGTAACATTATACAGGAGGCAGCAACGAAAACCATCCCAATGAAAAGGAAATGCAAGAAAGCAAAGTGGCTGTCCAATAAGGCCTTACAAATAGCGGGGGAGAGAAGGCAAGCAAAATGTGAGGGAGATGGTGAAAGATACAGGAAATTGAATGCAGATTTCCAAAGAATTGCAAGGAGAGACAAGAAGACCTTCTTAAACGAGCAATGCAAAGAAATAGAGGAAAGCAATAGAATGGGAAGAACCAGAGATCTGTTCAAGAAAATTGGAGATATGAAAGGAACATTTCGTACAAAGATTTCCATAATAAAGGACAAAAGTGGAAAGGACCTAACAGAAGCAGAAGACATCAAGAAGAGGTGGCAAGAATACACAGAGGAATTATACCAGAAAGAAATGGATGTCCCGTATACCCCAGGTAGTGTGGTTGCTGACCTTGAGCCAGACATCCTGGAGAGTGAAGTCAAATGGGCCTTAGAAAGCACTGCAAATAACAAGGCCAGTGGAAGTGACGGTATTCCAGCTGAACTATTTAAAATTTTAAAAGATGATGCTGTTAAGGTGCTACACTCAATACGCCAGCAAGTTTGGAAAACTCAGCAGTGGCCAGAAGATTGGAGAAGATCAGTCTACATCCCAATCCCAAAGAAGGGCAGTGCCAAAGAATGCTCCAACTACTGCACAATTGCACTCATTTCACACGCTAGCAAGGTTATGCTTAAAATTCTACAAGGAAGGCTCAAGCAGTATGTGGACCGAGAACTCCCAGAAGTGCAAGCTGGATTTAGAAGAGGCAGAGGAACCAGAGACCAAATTGCAAACATGCGCTGGATTATGGAGAAAGCTAGAGAGTTCCAGAAAGACATCTACTTCTGCTTCATTGACTATGCAAAAGCCTTTGACTGTGTCGACCACGGCAAACTATGGCAAGTTCTCAAAGAAATGGGAGTGCCAGATCACCTCATCTGTCTCCTGAGAAATCTCTATGTGGGACAAGAAGCTACAGTTAGAACTGGATATGGAACAACTGATTGGTTCAAAATTGGGAAAGGAGTACGACAAGGCTGTATTTTGTCTTCTTGCTTATTTAACTTATATGCAGAATTCATTATGCGAAAGGCCGGGCTGGATGAATCCCTAGCCGGAATTAAGATTGCCGGAAGAAATATCAAGAACCTCAGATATGCAGATGACACAACCTTGATGGCAGAAAGTGAGGAGGAAATAAAGAACCTTTTAATGAGGGTGAAAGAGGAGAGCGCAAAATATGGTCTGAAGCTCAACATCAAAAAAACGAAGATCATGGCCACTGGTCCCATCACCTCCTGGCAAATAGAAGGGGAAGAAATGGAGGTAGTGAGAGATTTTACTTTCTTGGGCTCAATGATCACTGCAGATGGTGACAGCAGCCACGAAATTAAAAGACGCCTGCTTCTTGGGAGAAGGGCAATGACAGGCCTAGACAGCATCTTGAGAAGTAGAGACATCACCTTGCCAACAAAGGTTCGTATAGTTAAAGCTATGGTTTTCCCAGTAGTGATGTATGGAAGTGAGAGCTGGACCATAAAGAAGGCTGATCGCCGAAGAATTGATGCTTTTGAATTATGGTGCTGGAGGAGACTCTTGAGAGTCCCATGGACTGCAAGAAGATCAAACCTCTCCATACTGAAGGAAATCAACCCTGAGTGCTCACTGGAAGGACAGATTGTGAAGCTGAGGCTCCAGTACTTTGGCCACCTCATGAGAAGAGAAGACTCCCTGGAGAAGACCCTGATGTTGGGAAAGATGGAGGGCACAAGGAGAAGGGGGCGACAGAGGACGAGATGGTTGGATAGTGTTTTCGAGGCTACCAGCATGAGTTTGACCAAACTGCGGGAGGCAGTAGAGGACAGAGGTGCCTGGCGTTCTCTGGTCCATGGGGTCACGAAGAGTCTGACACGACTAAATGACTAAACAACAACAACAACAATACCACTTTAACAGTTACGACTTCTCCCAAATAATCCTACTTCATGCTGTTTGAGAACTGTAGGTTACTAATGGAATTGTCGGGGTCTCTTAACATCTATTAGCACAGTTCCATGATTCTTTGGGAGAAGCCATGACTGTTAAAGTGATATAAGAGTGCTTTAAATATATGCTCTGGATGTATCTTTAACAAGGTTTTCTATCAGTTTTCCAGGAACAAACATCAAGACTTGAACTTTTCAGGTTCCCACCCCCAGATCCTTCTTTAAAAGTTGTTGTTACATTGGTCACTTCAAGTCCTCAGCTGATCTTTTAGGGGCAAGTTACGTGCTTTTATTAGAAGACCAGCAATTTAACATTTGAGTTGTTTAAGGACTCTCAAGTGGAGTCTTAAGATTACATTAAATTGAAGCCTGAATCAGTTGTAAAACAGGAAACTGAGGGGAGGGGCTCTTGTTCCAGCAAGACATGCTTTTCATAGTAAAAAGAAGACACAAGTAAATAAGAAAGGAATATTTATATTTACATTTTGCTCTAGTGAAATTCCAAAACATTTTGGGCTATTCAGTGATTGTATAAGTTGAACTTACGATGTGGGCCAAGCACCATCATCCTCTTCATGAAGGCATCAAACTTTTCTCAGACCTCATGACCCCCAGCCCTTATCCTGGGGCACGGTGGGTTAGTACGTTTGACTGTTAACCAGAAGGTTGATAGTTCGAGTCCACCCAGGGACAGCTGTGGACAGGATTCATGCCTTGCAGGGGGTTAGACTAGATGATCCTTGGGTCCCTTCCAACTTTACAGTTCCATGATTCTGTAAGTCCGAGATCTAGCTGTGGCAGCACCAGCATGCACAAGTCCAGTATTGCTCTCTCTCCTTTTCTGCAGCCCCCTTTGAGCACACCCCCCATGTGGATATATATTATGAGATCTTTAAGATGAATACAATCTTAAGAGCAAGCCTCTCAGCTTGTTCAGTTCTACTTCATGCTGTTTGAGATAATTAGCAAAGATTTGCAGTACATATATGATTTAATAGCTCTGCCATACATTTGGAGATCCAGCCTAATCCTTTGGTGAAGGATCTCCAACTGAGATCCAAATGAGGCTCACTCCCTAGTACCGGTAAGTGTGATTAGGAACGGAGACAACATCAGAGAATGGAGCCTAATGATTATAATACAGTGGTACCTCGGGTTACATTCGCTTCAGGTTACAGACTCCGCTAACCCAGAAATAGTACCTCGGGTTAAGAACTTTGCTTCAGGATGAGAACAGAAATCGGGCTCCGGCGGCGCAGCAGCAACAGGAGGAGGCCCCATTAGCTAAAGTGGTGCTTCAGGTTAAGAACAGTTTCAGGTTAAGAACTGACCTCCGGAACAAATTAAGTACTTAACTGAGGTACCACTGTATTAAGAAGTCTGTGAGAAAAGTGGACGGGTGTTAGTTTTTCATCAGCGCTCCTGCCCAATTTTATTCATCTCATTAAAAAAAATAAATTTTTTTTTATTAATTTAGATTTTCAAGATAGCCTACAAAAGAGAACCATAAGACACACAGAGAGAGACAAGAGCAAAGAAGCTGCCTTGGAATTGTTCACCCCCTCATACAAACACTCCCAGCAAGCCTTACATTTTAAATCTTTCCTAGCGTTGGAAGTAAAGCTGCTTACTCAGAAGTAAATCCAATTGATGTTTCCCCTTAGCAAGTGTGCTTTGGGTCACAGGCTGGGGGGGCGGGGTAGGAAAAACTGTTTGCCTTTCTCAGCCCCTTTTACTGTCTTAACTGCACCTCAGTAGTTTTGGTGAAGCTGGATTTTACCACAGATCTCTGGTTTTAGCTTTGCCATGCGTTCTTTAACCTACTTCCTTTGGCAACTTCCATCATCTTATTTATGTTCGGTGTATATTGAAATATACAGTCCATCATTTTTCCTCAGTCACCTTTAAGTCTTTTATGGCTTATTGCCTGCCAGATAGTACATTATATGGGACCACTTTTAACCTCAACCATGCCAGATGTATCTCCATTTACAACTTCATAAACTAAACCATTCATTCTGGTTGACTCCTCAACATTTCATTGGAATGTTAAAAATTCTAATTATCCATCTTTATCTCCTTATTTGAATAAGAAAGTCTGGGATGGTTCTGTTGTCTATTATTCCTGATGCTGTCCAGAAGATGTATCCTTTTTGTAGAAATAGTTTTAAGCTACAATGATAATACTGGGATCTCCATTTCTCAACCACTCCTTAAATGTTTCTTCTACTCAATCACACAAATGGCTTAACACTCACAAAACTGCTTCAGATATCACATGCCCGGCAAGGATTCTTCTCCAGTTCTAACATATGTAGCTAACTTTACCATTATCTTCCACTCTGCTAATGGGGTAGCTTGCTTCTTCTTTTTTTTACTGCTTTCTTACCTTAATTTCCCTAGGAACAATGAATGCACCCCAAATCTTATCTATTTCAGAATCTAAATTAGTTGTAATAGAAGAAAAGTGTAAGTACCCCTCCCCCCAGATGCTTTCTTTTAAATATTTTATAATTTATTTTGCTTTTACATCTCTCCGGACCTGTTCTTTGCAGCTTCCACAGAGCCTTCCCCCAAAAAGGATTTGATCATTAGTTAAGTGTCCACACAGGGGTGTTTACTACTTATATCTCTTGACATCCAAGTGGTTACTTTACTTGGCAAATGGTCTTTAGATGCTGTAGCACCCAGTGACTAAACAATGAACATTGTTTAAACTGCCTGCACAAGAGTAGTCTGTTGGCATTTATGGTACTCCTCTAAAGGGACGATTTGAGAACTGCACTTTTAAGCTCTTTTTCAGCAAAAACATTTTTATTTATGGAAGTAAAATCTGTTTTATCCCTTCCTTGCATTTTTAAAGATAGCCTCTCCTCTGCACCATAGCAAGGAACAAGCAAATAGAGCCAACACAGTAATTCAAAGAAGGAAAATGTAAAGAAAAAATCCCTTCATATATATATAAAATAATAAAAAAAATATAATTGTATAATTGTTTCAACACATTTTCATCATCATTTTCCCAAACCCCTAAACCCAAGTGAATAAATTCTGTAAGGAGAGGGAAACATGTTTCATTTATTAGTGAAAGTATTTTCTTTCTTTAAGATAGAAAAAATGATGTAATTATACATATGTTTTCATAAAGATTGTTTTAGATGTATTGTTTTCCAGGAGTGTTTTTAAAAACAGTGCAAAATGAAGTTGGATATTGTCACGGCCACCCAGGACGAGTCCCAGCTCACAAGAGACCTCACTCCGTTGCAGTTTATTTACAGGAAAAGTTTATTGAAGATTTCTGCTTCTCGTACAGTTCAGCATCGTGGCCGTACGTCTGTCACGTTAGACCGCTGAAGTCCCCTCTGACTCCTCCCCTCTTCCACACCAACTTAATAGCCTGGCTCTAGACCACCTCTTCCTCTCCTTTCTTTTCCGCAGGGTCTTCCTGCCCCCCTGGGTTCCCTCTCTCCGTGACTCGCCTGAGGCTGAATCCTCTGCCGCCTCTTCCCCCCTCCTTCTGGCTTTAGGGCCGGGCTCCTCCCCTGAGCTCTCTCCACTTCCGCGCGCCTCTACGTTTGAACTTGGCGCGCGTACGTTGCTGCTGACCTTTCTTTCGACCGCTACACCACCCCTTGTTCTGCTCTGCACCCTTTCCGGCTGAACACCTTGCTCCAACCCCCTTTCTCTGTTCTCTCCTAATCCTGCTCCCTCCGAGAGGCTGACGACTCCACCCCCTTTACTCCGTTCCGGCTGAGACGCCTCTTGCTGCGTCTGTCTTCCACTCGCTCTCCGTCTCCTCTGTCATCTCCTCCTCTCTCCCAGAAACCCTGACATCCATCCCCCCCTCGAAGCCCCCCCTTCCCCCCTCCCGCTCGCCGGGTGCAGGTTGAGGAAAACGTGGTTCTTCCGGGGTCGGTTCAGGATACAAGTTGTCCACTTCAACGTTCTCCTCTGTCATCTCCGTATATGTGTGTTCGAACTCGGGTTCCCCACCCACAGACCTCACCGTCCCTTCCTCCATCACTGCTTCTCCTGGCGCTGCCTGCCAAGGACCTACCATCCATCTCTGACTCCATGCCTCCCTTGGCTGATCCACCCACCAACAAGGGCCTGTCTCCTCCCCCCCCAGTCTCGGATCCCTGGTCGGGCTTGTTTCGGGCGTATGGCCCTCGGGTGAGGAGAAACCCTTGAACGTGCTGTCTGACAAAGTGGGCGTGAAAAGCCAATCGTCAAAATACTCCTCGGGCATGGGCTTGTGCGGAAAAAGTGCATGGAACTCCTCCTTCAACAGGGGTTCGTCCAACGCGTAACCCGACACCCAGCTATTGGCAGAGGCCGGAGTGCCTTCCCTGGCTAGAAAATATTCAACTCCCTCCTCCCCCCATCTCGAGTCCAGTATCTCTGTGACCTCGTTAAGAGGTTCTGGTCTTGGCGATTCCCCCCCCTCAGGCGCCCTCCTACGTGGCTCTGGGAGTGCTCCTGACTCTTGAAACCTGTGTGGGGTTTTGTAGGGAGTGAGCACCGACCTATGAAAGACCGGGTGCACCCTGGAACCCTCCGGAAGGGCTAGACGAAAAGCCACCGGATTGATCTTAGCCTCAACTTGATATGGCCCTAGCTGCCTGTGTCCTAACTTCTTCTTGGCCAATGACCTGGCCGGCATCGCGTGGGCTGCTAACCACACCCAGTCCCCAATCTGGATGTCCTCTCCCGCCCTCCTGTGCTTATCGGCCTGCACCTTATACGCCTGTTTTGCCAGCTCCAAATGCCTCCGCAGCTCCTCGTGCACCTCTTGCAACTCCGCTGCAAACTGGTCGGCATCTTGAGGCCCCCCCCCTCCTGGTGCCGCAAATCTCGGGAAGGTTCTGGGATGACGGCCATTGTTCGCGAAGAAAGGCGTCACCCCGGTGGATGCGTGTTTCGTGTTGTTGTAGGCGAATTCAGCCATCGGCAGATAGTCCACCCACGCCGCAGGTCGCTGGTTGGCGTAGCACCGCAGGTACTGCTGCATGATCGCGTTGACCCTCTCCGCTTGACCGTTGGTTTGTGGATGTCTCGCCGATGTCAGGTTGATTTTGACGTGCAAGATGCCCAGAAGCTTTCGCCAGAAAGTGGAAACAAACTGGCGCCCCCTGTCGGACAAGACGGACTGCGGAAGTCCATGCACTCTGAAGACGTGATCAATGAAGAGCTTTGCGGTCTGTTCTGCCGTCGCCACCTTGGCACAAGGGATGAAATGCGCCATCTTGGTGAACAAGTCCACCACCACTAACACCGCCGTCTTACCTCTGGAGCTGGGCAGGTCCGTAACAAAGTCCAACGCTACCCTCTCCCACGGTTGCTGCGGTGTCTCCAGCGGTTCTAGCAATCCCGCCTGCTTCTGGTGCACTGGTTTGGACCTCTGGCAGATATCACACCTGGCGACGTAGTCCGCCACCTCTCCTCTCATCTGGGGCCACCAAAAGTCTCTAGCCACCAACTCCATCGTCTTCTCTTTGCCGAAATGGCCTGCACTAGGGGCGTCATGCAATTGTTGCAGAACCTTGGCTCGAAGATCGTCGGTGGGCACGTAAAGGGCACCCTTACGAGTCAAAAGTCCATCTTGCAATTGGAACTCATCGTTGTCTCGCGACCCTCCGCGTAGCTCCTCCATCTTGGACTGTGCAAACTGATCCCTTTGCAACGCGCGTCGCACCGCGTCCAGGTCGACTGCGATGGTAGCGCACGTCCACGCCTGCGGTGCGAAAATGTGCTTTGCTGCGATTGGAGCTGCTTCCTCCAAGTATCGCGGCTTTCGGGACAGCGCGTCTGCAATAACATTGGAGTCTCCCGGGATGTATTCTATTTTGAAGTCGAAATCCGCAAAGAACTCCGCCCAGCGCATGTGTCGCTGGGTCTGTAACTTAGCCGTCCGCCAATACTCTAAGTTCTTGTGATCCGTGCGGACTTGCACCGTGTGCTTGGCTCCTATTAAGAAGTGTCGCCACGCTTTGAAAGCTGCATGAATGGCCAACAACTCCCTGTCCCATATGGTATAATTGCGCTCCGTCTTGCTGAGCTTCCGGGAGTAGAACGCACCCGGTCTCCAGTTGCCTTGTGAATCCTCTTGCAAAAGGACGGCCCCAACCGCTCTGTCTGACGCATCGGTCTCTACCCGCATGGGTCTGCCGGGATTCACGTGGAGCAGCTGCTCTTCGGAGGCGAAAAGACCTTTAAGCGTCCGGAAGGACCGCTCCGCTTGTTCGGTCCAGACGAACTTCTTCTTCTTGGAACTGAGGGTGTCAGTGATAGCCGCCGTCGCGTTCGCAAAACCTTTAATAAACTTGCGGTAAAAATTGGCAAAGCCGATGAACCTCTGGACCTCTTTCCGATTTCGAGGGCTTTTCCAGTCCAACAGCGCTTGAACCTTAGCCCTGTCCATGGCCAGTCCCTCGTCGGACAACTTGTAGCCAAGGAAATCAACCTCTCTGACATCAAACTGGCATTTTTCCAACTTGGCGTACAGCCTGTGGTCCTTCAGCCTCTGCAGGACCTCCCTCACGTCCTTATCGTGATCCTCCGGCGATTCTGAGAAAATCAGGATATCGTCGAGAAAGCAGACACACTTCTTGTAGAGGAGACCTGCTAGCACGTGGTGCATAAATGCTTGAAAAACGTGGCTGCCATTTTGGAGACCGAAAGGCATGACTCTGTATTCGTATGTGCCCAGAGGGGTGAACATGGCGGTCTTCCACTCATCTCCTTTCCGGATGCGGATGAGATTGTAAGCTCCACGTAGGTCCAGCTTGGTGAAAATCTTGCCCCTCCTGACGGTCGCTAAAAGGTCGTCAATCTTGGGCATGGGGAAAGCTTTGGGCTTAGTCAAGCTGTTTATGAACCTGTAATCCACTATAAGCCTTTTTTGGGGCGTGTTTTTCTTCTTCACAAAGAACACAGGGCTGCCACCCGCTGCTTTAGATTCCTGGATGAAACCTCGCTTGAGGTTATGGTCTATGAACTCCCGAAGCTCTTGCATCTCGTCTTCCGACATGGAGTACAGCTTGGCAGCAGGCAATTGCGCCCCTGGCACTAAATCAATCGCGCAGTCGTAAGGTCTGTGAGGCGGCAACTTGTCAGCTTCCTTCTCACAGAAAACCTCCAAGAAGTCCTGGTACTTGTGAGGCACTGTTTGCACCATACCCAGATGCAACTGCTGCTCGGCTTCTCCTCCCTGATCGGTCTGAAAGCAATGCTGAGCACAATACGATGAACAAAAGGTGATCTGCCGCTGGTACCACGCAACCGCGGGACTGTGCCTCTCCAGCCAACTCATGCCTAACACGATGGGTGTGTCCGATAAGTGGGTGACATTGAAACTAATAAGTTCTCGATGGTTGCCAATCTGCATCATCATGGGAGGGGTTTGCTGCACCACTTGCCCCCCCAGCAACTTCCTGCCGTCTACCGTGACCACGTTTAGAGGCGTCGTTGCAGGCAGGAGCGCCATGTTGTGCTGCTTAACGAACTGCAGTCCCACGAAGTCGGCGTTGCTTCCCGAATCGATCGTTATTGGAACCTCGAGGAGTCTCCCATCAGGCAACTGGAGTGTTGCTGTGAGCAGAACTGCCGGTCTGGGAGGCAAAGGGTCCACGCTCTGCAGTGATGCTGGGGGCTTGTCTACAGATCCGCCTGGCTGAGCCCCAGTAGCTCTGCTTCCAGCCAGGCACTGTCGTTTCCCTGAAGCTGCTCCCCTGGTTGCACCTCTGCTGTTACAGTTGCCAGTGCTGCAGTGTGCTTCTGGAGCCTCTGGGGGCACTCTTTCGCCATATGGTGCGCACTGTCACAGATGTAACACTTCCTGGTTCCTCTAGGAGGCTTCGCTTTGGCTGCACCAGGGACAGGGCTCTGGGATGGCTTCTGAGCCCTAGCACCACCAATCTCCATCGGCTCCTCGCTGTCCTTCCCCATTGGCGAGGGGTGCGCACGGCTGAAATCCCTGTGCACAAAAGGGAGAGCCCTCGCTTGCGCACGCGCTTGGGGCCCGTCCTCCTCGTGCCACGGACGTCCCTCATGTCGAATTCCAATAGCTAAAGCCCGTTGCACCACGTCTTCTAGGGTCTGGGGTCTGTCCCCCCTAGCGATCTCATCCTTGATGGGGGGGCTCAATCCCTCCCAAAAAAGATCTCTGACCGGCTTACTGTCCTTTGGCCAATCTAAGGCGGTGAGCAATGCAAAAAATTTAGAGTGGTATTGGCGCACAGTCGCTTTCCCCTGCCTCAGCCCGTGCATTTGACGGCGCGCAATGTCCACATCCACAGAGGATTGAAAACAAGAATCCATCGCTTTGATGAACGCAGTTGAATTGCGACGGGCCGGTCCATCTTCGCGCCACAGATTGCGTAGCCAAGCCCTGGCCTCCCCATGCAGGTGCGAAACAATGAACCCCACTTTCTCCTCCTCATCTTTAAAATCGTGACGGAGTAAATGCAGTGCATATACGACGTCCGCTCTGAAATTGGGATAGTCTTGCAAGTTGCCATTAAAATGCGGAACCAGGGCACCCCCCCTCCGTCCAAGCGCAATGCCCTCCGCTCTGGAACCTGGGGCCCCCGCCCTGTCCGCGTGTTCCCACCTTGCCTGCAAATCCTGGCACGTCTTCTCCAAGTCGTCATTCTTCTTCTGCGAAGCAATGACTGCCGATGTGAGAGCGGTAACCTGATCCCGCAGTGCAACCAGCTGCTCCTCAGCGCTCATGGCTGCTCCCGTTCGTGAGCTTCGCAAAAAAAATTTTTTGCTTTCTGAGAGGGGACTTACTGTCACGGCCACCCAGGACGAGTCCCAGCTCACAAGAGACCTCACTCCGTTGCAGTTTATTTACAGGAAAAGTTTATTGAAGATTTCTGCTTCTCGTACAGTTCAGCATCGTGGCCGTACGTCTGTCACGTTAGACCGCTGAAGTCCCCTCTGACTCCTCCCCTCTTCCACACCAACTTAATAGCCTGGCTCTAGACCACCTCTTCCTCTCCTTTCTTTTCCGCAGGGTCTTCCTGCCCCCCTGGGTTCCCTCTCTCCGTGACTCGCCTGAGGCTGAATCCTCTGCCGCCTCTTCCCCCCTCCTTCTGGCTTTAGGGCCGGGCTCCTCCCCTGAGCTCTCTCCACTTCCGCGCGCCTCTACGTTTGAACTTGGCGCGCGTACGTTGCTGCTGACCTTTCTTTCGACCGCTACACCACCCCTTGTTCTGCTCTGCACCCTTTCCGGCTGAACACCTTGCTCCAACCCCCTTTCTCTGTTCTCTCCTAATCCTGCTCCCTCCGAGAGGCTGACGACTCCACCCCCTTTACTCCGTTCCGGCTGAGACGCCTCTTGCTGCGTCTGTCTTCCACTCGCTCTCCGTCTCCTCTGTCATCTCCTCCTCTCTCCCAGAAACCCTGACAGATATCAAGCTTTTTGCCATTTTTTAATGAATGCATATGCATGTCAGTAATGTAAAGATGAAAAAGTCGTGAATTAACTAAGAAAATGGAAGTTGAGGCAAACTGCATGTCGTGCAGAAGAGCAATAGAGGAATTGAACAATTAAAAAATCACACCTCTTAATCCTGCCCTGCTTGCATATTTCTTCTTGTGTCCTGCATCAGATGGTGCCTCCAAACAAATATCATTCATACATACATACCTATACATGATTTTTGTCTACAAAATGAAGTTACAGTGACAGGAATTATTGCCAACTCTGAATCTGAAGTAAGAAACTGGAGTCTTTTGGAACTCCTGGAAGGCACTTTGTATAACTGCACCCAGGTGTCATGGTGGCTCTAAAAGGACTTCACACAGAGCACACCTGAGTGACTAAGTGACACTTTGACTTCAGCCTGTCATGGGCGACAATACAACTTATGTACACTATCATTATTGTAGTGTTATCTGGAATATGTTTGTTCGTTTATTCCCTCTCTTGGAATGGGGTAGAATGAACAGTGTGACAAGATGGTACAATTGTCTGCGATGGGTGGATGTTACTGTTGGGGCTTAGTGGTCAAATTCTTGCGTTGTGTTCTTTCACCTCCACACAACGACTACTGCCTCCCAACCCATATATTTTTAAGAGTGTGAGTCTGTGGCTGCTGTGTGAGACATGCTGCACCCCTTTGTATTTATCACTCAGTTTCTTGAATACCCTACAAGCAAAGTAGCTGCAGAGATGAGGGACTTAGACATGCCTGATCAAAACATTCATGAAAAGCTATGGACACTCAGCTTGCTTCTCTGGGGCAGCAGTGGTTTCCAGGGCTCTCCAGATGTTGTTGGATACCAGCTCCAACCATTAAAGAGGTGGTAAAAACCAACCAACATGGCCATTGGTCCGGGATGGCACCTTCCCAGGGCAATATAACCCTTCTTGAGACTCCCTGGGGAGAGTATGGTAGTGTCGGATGGTGCCATCAGAGGGACAGAGCCTTCTTAGTGTTGGCATTCTCACTGTGGAATACTCTCCACAGAGAGGCTCAACAGGTTCCTACTTTGATTCCATTTTGTCCCCAGGTGAACAGCCTCCATCGTGATATTATTTTATTCTGCTCTTTTAGATTTTGCTGGTTTTAATCTTCGGTTTGTATGTTTGAACTGTGTAATTGGTTGCTGTTACAATGTAAGCAGTCCAGTGGTTTAAAGATGGAGTAGAAATCTCCACAACAAATAAAGTCATAATTGTGGCCATGGGTGGCTCTTTTAAAACATTTCATTCTCACAGCCACTTAGCCCAAGAAGTACAAATGGCAAAACGAGCATTTAATGTGTGTGTTTTTTCTTCCCCCAGTCACTACAACTCTCTCCTCTGGGCCTGGACACACTAGACAATGCAATGAAACAGTCAAGTCCTATTGCGTCAACGGTGGCGTGTGCTACTACATTGAGGGCATAAATCAGCTGTCCTGCAGGTAAGTGAACAGATTTCTTTTTTCCTACACAAAAGAACCCTTGGAATCCAAGAGGGTAAGTGCTCTGTGCAAGAGGACAAGGTGTGACATTGCCTGATGGTCCCTTGGCAATGACTAAGAAGAGGAGCAGGCTTAGCTAACGGCTGTTTCTGTGGCGCCAGGCCATTTCCCCCATTATCCTTGGTGTCTTATGCACCATCAGCACTATAACAAAAGTGCACCTATGCTGGATGTAAAAGCAGCATCTCTCTCTTTCTCTCCCCACTCCCTTCTTTCTCTGTCTGCTGTCTTCCAGATTCAGGTAGGTAGCCGTGTTGGCCTGACGCAGTTGCAATAAAATAAAATTAAAAAATTGTCCAATAGCACCTTTTAAGCTATGTTTGTTCTGGTATAAGCTTTCGTGTGCATGCTTATACCAGAACAAACTTAGATGGTCTATAAGGTGCTACTGGACAATTTTTAATTTTTAATTTTTTCTTTTATTTTGACTGCTGTCTTCCAGTTTCTTCTAGTTGCAGGGAAGGATCATCCATTCTACTTTTCTTCGCAATTTAGAATCAATATTTCACGGTGCAGTTTGGCAATTTTAGAGTGTGAACTTAATTGCTTTAACCCAGCAACCCCCCTATAGATGGGTATATTTACTTTAAAATGGGATTAGCAACCCCTACTGGGTTTGGGGTCCCTCCTGCTCATCCTCCCCCAACACCTCAGACACTGTCATGAAGAGACTGTCATCTTCCAGGGTAAAAAGCCTGGATATTACCGGTAATAGGCCAGTGTCTACCATTATGTCAAAGATGCCATCAGTCAGCAAAAAGGGATGCATTTCATACTTTTCCATTTCTTGTGGTCCAAAGTGAAATAAATAATCATTTAGTAAAACCAGAGCTTCATTTTCTGGGTGCAGAGAGTGAAAATCACATAACTTAGAGGGCTATATGAGAAGAAATTATAGATACAGTATTTGCCTATAAATGACTACTTGCTATAAAGGCAAGTAGGAAGTGAAAACTGGGAATTTTGTGTGGCTTCTAAAGGTTGCCTAATATAGACCTTATCACAGGAAAGGAATGTTTTTTTCATTGCTAGTTTCCAATGGTAATGGGCCTATATTACACAACCAACACCATGGGTATTCTGAAGAGAAGGTTTGTTGAGAGAAAGGACTGTGGAGATTGCGGTTGCAGTCCTATGCACACTTTCCCAGGTATAAGCCTCACAGAATACAGTGTGACTGTACTTCCAAGCAAACATGTGTAGAATTGCCCTGTGAGCCACCTGGGAAAGCTGACAGGTTACAATCCTTTGGCAGGACATTAATCAGGATGGTTGTTTCTGCTTGTTGTGCCGGGATGGACAGTTTTCCCTCAGTTACTGGGATGCTCACCTCCAAACTTTGCCTCCATTCATGTTTGTGGCATTCTCCATTTCCATAACAGACAAGACAATTCCACATGCCTTTTCAACATGTCAAGAAATCCTTTTGGTTATCTAGGCCCATTCCATCTCACTACCATGAAGCAGTGCCGATGCAGTTGTAGGCGGTTCTGCCAGCTTTAAGTATAAATATACGTAATTACAGTATGCAAAATCTAGATGCCACAACTGGCTGCGTATTTCAGCCCATGCAAACTACGGAACTGGGTGCTGGTAATATTCTGTATAGACCTGAAAACCATTGCTTTGTGGCAGAGCTGGTGCTATCATGAGGTACAGTATAGCTAAATTGGTAGAGCGTGAGACTCTTAATCTCAAGGTTGTGACTTTGACCCCTGTGCTGGCCAAAAGATTCCTGCTTTGGACTAAAAGACTAGAAGACCCTTGTCGTCCCTTCCAACACTACAATTCTATGATTCTAAACAGGTACAAATATTTAGTTGACTAGTCAGCTTGCTATAGCTTCCTCACCACCTTGAAAAACTAAGCCTGCACAGTCCTTCCTTGCCTTTTGGAGGGAGAAGAGGAAGAAGGGTCTGAGCAGTTGCTGGAGGAGAGAGGAAGAAAAACAGGCAGGTAACTAGGGTTCCCATACGTCTGGAATTTCCTGGGCATAACCGGAAGCAGTGTCCAGGCAGAAATTGGCAAAAATGTCTGGTAAAATCCGGACATATGGCAAGCCATGTCAGCAGTGTCGTTTTTGCCAATATTCCTAAAAAGCAGCTCAGAAAGCTCAACAACTTTTCACTTACTGAAATATGGCAACCCTACTAACTGCATCGCTGTTCTATCATTCTCCTGTTTGCTTCCTGGTTTGCCTGAGAGAGAGTCTTTTGAGGTTCCTCTCAATTTGGGGAGACTGTGCTCATTTGTGATCCAGTCAAAAGGCGTTTGTGCTTGCTTCAGTTGGGACAGAGAGAGAATCTGAAGGAAGCTGGATTAATTTCTGTGCTGGTGTACGTGGGGAAGGCTTGAGGATTGGGCTGAAGTAGTAAAACAAAATAAGGTAGAGCAAAATATTTTGGGGACCAGGAATGAACGTGTGTAGTGTGTGCAGGAGAGAGAAAACTTGTAACACTACGGCATTTTTAATCAGATGTCTATTTTTGGAATCCTGCTCTCTTACTCCGTTTATATATCTTACAGAAGGCAAAGAAATGCTAGGCATTTTTATTTTTATTATTATTGTATCTTAAGATACATTTCTTTCTGGGAATTAGTAATTTGGGGATTTTCCCTAAGTACACAGTTCAGAAATTTTGGGATTCAGTCTCTTTACTTTAGTTTTGTGTTCCTTTTTGTTGTTTGCAGTTGGTACTAGGTAGTTGTGCTCAGCTCAGCTCAGCTCTGGAAGAAGATTATCCTTGGCTCTGATAACATTTTCAACTCTATTTGACTCCCTGCTTGTGGAATTACTATTATTTTTATTACACATTTTTATCTCATCTTTCCTCCAAGGAGCTCAGTGCAGCTTACAAGGTTCTTCCCCTTTCCCCATTTTATGTTCACAGAAGCTGTAGGAATTAGGTTAGGCTGGGGGACAAATAAGCTTCATGGCTGAGATTTGAACCTTGGTCTCTCCCCATTCCTAGTCCTTTGGGAAGAGGAGGCAGGTGACATAGTAACGTAGATGATGATGTTTGCTCTCCCTATTGATCTGAAACAAAGTTATTTCTTCAAAGTCACCTCTGGGCACATTCACTAACCAATCTTTGCAAATTGCTAAATTCTTTGCCACAATGTTCATCTCATGGCAGGAAGAGCTATAACTCAGCTTTACTCAAGCTAAAATACAGACACTTGCTCTGCAAGCAGTGTGACCCAGTGTCCCCATTTTAGGCAGAGTTTTCTGTAGATGTGCTAAGGCTAAACAGAGAAGGCTTTTCTTATATATTTTCCTCTTTCTACTCTCATTTGTCTCTCAGCGTAACTTTATGCATTTCCTGCAACTTCCTCTTTCCTCCTTTCACGCTTAAGTTCTACATTACTCTTTCCCTCTCCTCTTATCCCACTTGCCAGTTTCTTCCATCCTTCCTGATACTTTCTTCCTCTATCATCATCACCACCACCACCACCTTTCTATCTCCCTTTCTAATTTCCTTCAACACTTCCTCTCCCTTTCCCTTCAGAGGAGGGAGACCTCCTTCCCCCAATTTCCCTGCCTCCCAGTCACCTTTGCTCAGCATGTCAGAAGTTGGTGTGCTGGCATTGGTCCAACCAAAAGGCTGCTAGAGGGTGGAGCAGGCATGTAAGAAGGTGCTGGACAAGCTGTGGTACTGAGGCCCAACTGAAAGTGGTCCAAGGCTTGCAGCAAAGTTGGGCATGACTTGGGGAAAATGGCCTGATGGGTCAAAGTAGGGTCTCTACTTTGGTCTTCAGGGTTGAGGTTCACTGCCGATCAAATGAACAAACATCATTGTAGGCATTAAAAAACTGAAAGGCCTTTTTACCTCTGCAAAAAATGATCCCCAAAGACACAGAGTACTTCCCTACTGTGGCATACCCACCAGCCTATCATTAAAAAGATCATAGAAGTGTTTCCTATACTCAGGCAGTCACAATGAAGGCCCATACAGCTCCTGCAGAGCCCCTTTACCTGCATGGTTTGATTTCACACCATGGAGTAGGCAAGGGATGATGTTTCACCTGATGTCCACCACCCACCTGTCAACGTGGCTCACAGTGATTGTGGGAGATCAGGGTCCAGCTCACTAGCCGGATCCAATTTCCCACCCTTGGCCTTCTCATTAACATTACATTTTCTTGCACTCTCTCTCCCTCTCACTCAACTTAATTCGGATTTATAGACATTATTACCTAGTAGGAGTGGCCTAGTCTGTTTTGCTGCCTAAAGTGAAATGGGAAGATGCAGCAGCATCACTGAATGATCCCATATTAGTTGGGAACACTGAATAAATCAGGAATCAAGAAACAAATAAATCAGGAGATATTGCCCTCACTTTGACTTTTTGTCTTTGGTGATATCATCATGAAGCTGACTGTGTTGTGTTGTGATGTCACCCTAATCATTGCATGATTCCTGATTGGCTGGGATTTGCCATGTGATCCAGGAAGGTTGTATAATCAGAAGGGATAAGTGATGTCAAAGCAAAAGTATCTGGTAGAAAACAAGACACTGACTAGGACTGGATTATTTTCACAATCAGCATTTTTTTTGGGGGGGGGGGGACTTCTATCCCTGTCCTCAAGAATCCGTATTTCTGGCCTAAAATTTAAAACAGAATAATATTTATCACAATTTTACTCCATATACCCATGGATTTTTAGCAGAGATCGCCAAAAGAGAGAATTTCTGACAGGATATTTTAGCCAAACAGACTTCTTGCTGAAATACATTTGACTTTCTTCCAATGTGTATCAGCTGTTTGGTGAAACAATTGTTGCAGACGTGTTGACTGATGGCAAAGTAGCTTTCTTCATACTAACTGGGCACCTGAAATGATAGGATTGAGGTATGAAGCTGGCTTTCTCCCTGAGACAAGAATATATGAAGAAAGATAAGAGTTCTGTGACACTGAATGGACATTTATCCCGTTACTTGGTTGGCTTTCACTGAATAACTGTAGCTCATCTTTCAGGGATGGTTTTGGCCACTGTTTGAGGAATGAATGTTGATCTCTTTCCTTGCCCATCCCCCTGCTACCTCCTTCCCTTTCTTGCTTCCTGCCCATAGCTATTGCTATAGTATCTATTTAAAAAATTGGGAAAATCCTGAAAAATAATAAATTCAATATTTTCCATTGATGATGTAAGAGAATGAAATATTAGAAGGTCTGGAATTGGATTGTAGAAGATAGAGTTTGGGGATAGCTGCTGTTGCTTAGAGACTGAGAACTGCTTTGGGGTTGGGCTCCCTGCCTGTTAGCTACTTAACTTACATAAAATAGACAACTGTTACAAAAATACCATAAGTCTCTATTGCTGTATTACCCAAAGTAAGCTACCAATGCAATTGTATACATGCCTACTCCAGCTGGTGGTCCCACTGGGTTCAATGGGGCTTACTCCAAGGTAAGTAGGTATAAGATTGCAGCCTAAGTGGCTTTCTAAAACTCAAACTCCCCACTAGTTGGAGAAAGAAACTTGGAAACACCCAAATATTCCATTTGCTGCTTCTCTAAAATTAAGGAAGAATATTGCTCCACAAATAGATTTGTGGGAAAGGTATAAAACACGACTGGCTTTATATAAACTAACATTCCAGCCATCCAAGTATCTTTATTGTTGTTGTTGTTGTTAAATTGACTTACCAACTATCTGAATGCTCACCTTCCGTTATGCTAATTGGCCTCTATGGAGCAGCTGGCTGCCTGGGGGTGGGGGGGTCGCTGGTGAGTTGTCAATAGCCTCCCATCATGCTGCCATGGATTTCCTTGTAGGCCACAGGCAACATCTTGAACGACCTGGGATACTCTTAAAGTAAAATTGCCATCAAACCTCCTTCTAAAACAAAATTCAAAATTAATTTCATTAACTTTTTTTGAACAAAAATAATTTCAGTTTTCAAATGTTGCTTAGCAGGTTCCATATATCTCTCTTGTCTGGATTTTCCCTAAAGAGACAAAACAGCCAAGGAATTAAAAACAAAGGCACTCAGTTGCAGCAATGCAGACGCAGCATTATTTCATAATCTGATTCCCCCAATCTGACACAACCATAATCAAAAACAGGGCAAAATTACTGTAGATAATTTACAGAACAACAACAAAGCAAAAAAAGCAAAAAAAAAAAAAAAAGCAAAGGGAATAGAGAAAGATACACTTCGCAACCATCCCAGAATTAAGGAAGCCATCCCAGCTTCTGATAGGAACCTGGAATGTCTTGTTTTTTGGTCCTGCTCTCTGGGGTGAGTCATCTGGCTTGCACTAGTGCCGGACCAAAAGATGCTCATTTTTAGGTTCCACACTCTCGCATGATTCACCTGTCTCCCACAGGATCTCGGGACCAAAAAACAAGCGTCCTGATTTTTCTCAGTGGGATGTTGGAGGGTATGGAAAGAGAGGTTGTGTCCCAAGGGGCTTATAGGAAAAACAAATGTTTTGGGGGTGAGTGAGAAGCAAGGGTAACCAAAGGACCAACAATAGCGAGAAATGGAAGAAGTGAATAAATGAGATGCATATGAGCAAGTGATATCTGTTTTGGCTTTGTTTCATTGGAGGATGAGGACTAAGGCAGTAAACCAAGTGCTTTGAAGAAGATGTAGATTTTTTAAGAAGAATCTGAAGGAGGGATGAGTAAAATATCTTCTGACTCCTCCGATCCCCAAGAGTCTTGTCCTCCTGATCATGTGTCTAGTCAAGTTTCAACTGTTGGCTTTACACCACCCTTTTCTCCCTTGGTCTTGCTCTCCAAATTGCTCTGATCAGTCGCTAGGACACTGGGGAATGGACTACAGGTATATGACATCTGGGATTGTATGCCTGCAGTGATTCTGGTGAATAGGTTCTCACTTCCCATTTCTCACATACTGTCACAGCTGCTTTGTCTAGGGATGCAAGAGGAACTTTATATCTTGAAAATGAAGCTGTTAATTTAGTTCAGGGAGCCCTTAACGTGCATCTGAGATTTCTTAGAGCTAGAATAATATAAGAGAACCTCCTTCCTTATAACAGTAACCAAAGATCAGTTTTTCAAAGCCAAATTCTATTGTTTCACTGAGTGACAGCACAGGGCTTCTCTGCCAGTATGGATTGTGACTGGAACTTGAATATGCACTAAATTTTGCATGCTATTAAATAAAAAAATAGAGTTTTGCTCCTTCCAGGTTATCCTTTGCCCAGATCCTTTATTATGCAGATCAGAGACTTCTGTATTTCCTACACAATCTAAATAATAACCTTTAAAAAACTAGTTTGTACACAAATGATCAAAACAAATGGAAATATGAGAAAATTATTCAGGAATCTTCAGCAATATTTGACTTTATATATTAATTGGTTTAAGAAAGGAGAAATTAATTTGGACCAAAAGCATAATGGCTAACAACATAATTCCTCACTTGATGAAGGAAAAGTTTGCAGAGATGTTTTTCTAAATGCCAATGCCTTTTTAAATGCCAATGCCTTTTTAAAACAATTGCTTCCCCCACTGCTGCTTCTTCCCCAGATTGTGCTAATGGGGACTATAGCTTGATTTCTCCAGGTGGAAATAAATTCATAGCTAGAGTTTGTTTGTCACTGATTGGAGTTAACTTACCAATATGAACCTGGGGAAAACAATATGAGGGAGCAGCAGTGGCATAGCGTGGGGGGTACAGGGGGGGGCGGCCGCACCGGGCGCAACATCTGGGGGTTAGGGAAATCCACGGGTTAGGGGGCACAAATCCATGGGTTAGGGGGCGCAAATTACTTGCCTTGCCCCGGGTGCTGATAACCCACGCTACACCACTGGGGAGCAGCATCTGAATCAGGAAAGTCCATGCAAGACCCAGACTGATGCCCAGATGCAGTGGTGGGTTGCATGAGGGAAAATAAGTTGAGTTTGACTCCTGGCAAGGCAGAGCCTCTGAGGGTTTGTGGTTACCGTACCTCAGATATAGGCCAGCTGCCTGCCCTGGATGGGGTTGTATTCCGCTGAAGGAGCAGCTGTGTAATTGGGCCTCGCTCTTGGATCCAACTCTGTTGTTAGGAACACCTTCCACTAGAAGTGCAGAAGCAGTGACTGTTTTTCTGATGGGATGGCTTGATCACAGTAGTTCAAGCATTGGTAATTTCAAGATTGAATTATTATGATGCACTATGTGTGGGGCATCTCTTGTGGTCGGTATGGAAGCTGCAGTTTGTGCAGGATGCTGTAGCTCGATTACTGACGGGAGTAAGATCTGGCCAGGAGCAGTAGTGCCTCAACAGGGGGCGGTGTGTGTGTGTGTGCTTTGCCCCGGGTGCCATGTCTGGGGGGGTGACAAGAAGGCACCCCATGGGGGCTTGTCCCGTGACGGCGGCATGAGCAGCCATCGTGCCGCTGCAGCTGCATGTGGAGGATCCTCTGTTCGTGGCTGCAGCTGCGAGCAGAGGATCCCAGCGCAGTTAGCAAACTTCTATGTACAGCGCATGTGCAGTGTCATATGCATGCACTGTATGTAGCGACGCCGCACATGTGCTGTACATTGCGGTTTGCCACTGGCGCCGCTCGAGCGCCATACTGTGGTGGGATCCCTCCATCGCCGCTATAGCCGCATGTAGAGGATCCCCCGTTCATGACTGCAGCTGCGAGCAGAGGATCCCAGCACCAGCCGTATGGCACTGGAGCAGCGCCACTGGCAAACCGCTATGTACAGCGCATGTGCGGCATTGCTATGTACGGTGCATGCGTCGTATGTAGCGATGCCTGTCATGCACCCTATGTAGCGATGCCCGCCCTGGGTGTCACAACGCCTTTGCCCCTGGCCAGGGGATTACATCTGTGCTCAAAGATCTGCACTGGCTGCTGATTTGCTAGGAGCCAAAGCTCAAGGTCTTACATGTAGTATATAAAGCCCTTAATAGCTTGGGACCAGTTTACTTGAAGCATGGCTTTGCCCCCTGTGTGCCTCACTCAGATCTATGAAACTTGGACTCTTGCAAGGACTGCACCTTACAATGTTCACTCTACATCTGTAGGAAGGTCAGCTTTCAGTTTGGTCCTCTGGACCTTCCCACCTTCATCATGCTGTTGTAGACAGCTTCTAAAACCCATCTTGTTTTGGCAAGTCTATTTGGACATGTAAATGAGCTACGAATACCTGTTTTAAAGTTTTGCTGATTTTTATTTTTATATTGATAATTGTTATATTGTCTTCTATGGTAGACCACTTGAGGATTCTTTAATAAAACTGCCAGCTTGTACATTATTCTAAATAAAAAGAAATATGGGATGGCTTAGTACAGTATAAACACTCTCTGAAAGGCAGAGAAAGACACACGATCATCCTGTGTGCTATGAACTGTTACATCCAAACAGTACAGAAATGACAACTATTGCGTAGAAAGTGACTTCAGTCCCTTTCCCACCTCACGGAACTACAATTCCAGTGGTCAGTCCCTCTTCTCAGGGAATTCTGGGAATTGTGAGCAGCCGTAACACACTACACTTCCCAGGATTCTCTGGGGGAAGCTGCGACTGTTTAAAGTGGTATGATTTTGCTTTAAATGTATAGTGAAGATGGAGCCTTAGAAGTAAATCCAGCATGATTTTTCCAGGCATTCTGGGTTTAAAAGAACCGGGTACATGCAGCTTTGCCCACTAGATGAACGGGTGATGTTAGCTTCATTCCTTTCCAGTGCTTGTCCAAGGACTGCCTTTTCAGTTATTCCAGAGCTATGCATTGCAATCCTGTGCATATTTACTTAGAAGTAAATCTTCCTAATTTCAATGCGACAGCTCCCTAGAAAGAATGCACAGGACTGCAGCCTTGTGGTTAGAAGATGTGTATAGTCAAAACACGGGTATTTCCCTCCGACCATGTTGTAAGAGCATTCTCCTCCTCATTTGCTCACTTTGGGTTAAAGAAGATGACCTTTTGTTTTGCTAGATAGTGTCTTTTTGAAGAGATGCCTTTAGGTTTGTTTTCCTAGTCGGCATAACTTATTTTCACTTACTTATACTTTCCATAGCCAGCTAATTGTATTGACAGGTTGAAATTAGCATCAAACAATCTGAACAAGATACTGACAGTCCCAGAGATCATGACTGTATCACACATAAGGAAGAAAGATGAAAAATTGGGAACAGCACCCCAATGTTCCCCAATACAACACGTTTAGAAATGGGGGGGGTATTCAAATCCCTAGGCATGGACTAGTGGGCCTTCTCTTTTTTTCTCAAGGCTGAAACCAATTGCCCCCAAGGAGGCCTGTGCAGGGCTGGGGGTAGCTGGGTACACTTGCCCCAGGCTTCGGAGGGCTGAACTGTCCGGACTCCCCCACCAGGGGCCTGCCAGGCTTATGCTGTCCCGCCCTGGGCTTCAGACAAGCTCTAGCCTGCATATAAATTAGAAGAATAAAGCCTTCAGAAAGCACGGGGAGGGAAAAGGAGCTCGGTAGCCCCCATTTGACACGGCAAAGATTAGATCAAGGTGCCTTACATTAGCTGCTTTCATTTTTTTTAATTCACCGCTTTGCACTTTTATTTCTAAGCCTAGCCTCAAGGATGATGCCAGCCTTGTTCTGTGATTTGTCCCCTTTTCCTCCTCCAGATGTCCAAATGGATTCTTCGGACAGAGATGTTTGGAGAAACAGCCTTTGCGATTGTACATGCCAGATCCTAAGCAAAGTATGTTTGAAGAAAAAAATTGCACCATACTACTTATAATCTCCTGGGTACAGCGCTGGATTTAGAATGGCATAGTGAGGGTGTTCTTTTGAGTTAAGATCTGGGTTAAGGTTTAGGGTTGCAGGTAAGGGACCAACCCCAGGCACACCAGAGGAGAAATCTCGAAAGGGAGCTGATTTGGCAGCAGAAAGAGCCTCGTTTCAGTCTGTTTGGATGTCATGCTATCTTGTTTCTCTCTCTTTCTGGTTTTCTTTCTTTTGTTAGGTGTCCGAACGAATTCACAGGGGACCAGTGTCAGAACTTCGCAATGGCCAGCTTCTCCAGTATGTCTCTTTCCACTTCTCTCTTTCTCTGTTTTTATCATAACACACTGTGTGACACCTTTAAAGCAGCTCTTTTCTGAATAGGAACCTTCACTTTCCTGCTTTGTGCTTCAGTTGTTATTGCTCCTGATTCTAATCTGAACAGAACTCACCACTGATGTATAGTTCAGGCAAAATCTAAATGCAGCAAGGAATGAGGCTGTGTACGCATTGTCATTTATTCTGGCTCCAGTGTGCTCCTGAATCTGTGCACAGGCAATATTACCCACAATGTAGAGCTATCCTGTAGCTGGTTGAGAAATAATGCTGTTTGATGCATTTGGTCTCAACACAGCTTAAATCTGAAAGCAAAACGTAAGCCACATTCACTTCACATTTCAGCTGAGGTGTCTGTGTTTGTGAGAGCAATTGCTCATGTGTGTGCTTCATGAATAGAAATTTGGGGAAAATTTACCGGGGCTGGGAAAACAAAACAGGTTAATGAGCATTGAGTGAATACATCCCTACCTCACCTCTCGTGTGTACAACAAAATGCAAAAGCAACTTGAAACACAGTAGGAAGGAAGCAACTGCAGCAGGTTTTAAGCTGCTAATGTGTACATAGCCTGAGTCCAGTTAATCTGTGAGCTGCCCTGAAAGTGTCCAACCTGCAAGGAGGTCATTAGTTCATTATGTCACATAGCATAATGCAAGGGGATCGTTTTTCTTGCCCTCAGAGCTATAACAATTTGGCAATTAGATGAAGATTGCACCTAAGTCTGAACTTTAAAAACAAGTCCAGTTTTATTCTAAGGGCACTCCATGATGGCAACAGAGGAAGTGGCTGCCGCTAAAAAGACATGGAGAGAACCAGAATTCTCTGCTGTCATCAATTGACCCTATAATGTGTCAGCGTTGCCGATCTGAGGACTATATGATGCCATTTTGTTTCAAGACAATGACACTATTAGTGACCCAACCTGTAGCCATACCTGTGTTGATCCATCTGTTGCCAAATGCCTGCAAGCTAGCGTAAATCCCTTGTGCCAACATGGGGACCCTGCAGCTCAGTACCATAGAGCAGCGATCCACAGAACCAGGGCATCCTGTTATTTGCTTTTCCAGAAGTGTTGTTCACTATGAAATATGGGTAGGTGGCTGATTTTTTACACAATTTTGGAAAAAAATTAGAAGTCTTTGCTTTCAGACCCAAATTTGATATTATAGTTGATACCAAAAAGTTGGGGAAATGTAGGTAACAACAAAAACAAATTTTGAAAAAAGCATGTTTTGGACCTTCCAGTTTCACCTCTGCTGGATTTGCTGCTCAACGCCTTAAATGGCACTGCAGCCTATCACAGCCTGCCTTGCATGGTAAAGTGAGGACTAGGTGGAAGGGTAGCAATGGCTATAAAGGGAGGATGGCCGGAGAGCATACTGCCTGCTGCACAAGCTTGTGTATCGGCTTCTACACGAGGAAGTGCACTTTGGAATATTGAGTTTCAGGATGTGGCCTCCGCCCTCCCCCCATTTTTACTACTGGTGGTTTTTAGTGGATTGGGGGGATATAAATGTTTAAATAAATGATATTTTCTGCATACATGGCTAATTTCATTGCAATGCAACCTTCGAACAAATGATGCTTAAGAACAGTGATGCTCTTACTTTTAAGAGCTTAGGATAGGAATTCCGGCCATATAAGT
The DNA here is from genome assembly GCF_964234715.1 of Podarcis melisellensis. NCBI lineage: Eukaryota > Metazoa > Chordata > Lepidosauria > Squamata > Lacertidae > Podarcis > Podarcis melisellensis. The sequence goes on from NC_138539.1 coordinate 87,819,772, forward strand.
TTTACACTCTGTCATAAAAAGTATTCAATAATCTGAGCCTTATGAGGTTTTGTAAACTATAAACGAAAACAAAACAAACACAAAACCCCCCAAAATAGTTTTAAAGTTCCAACAGAATACTTGCACCCATGCAAGTAAACATGAGTCTAAACATATGCATGTTTAGTTGGTTCAGTCGTCATATGCAGGACTATTTTTTTCTAAATTCCGCGGCAGTTTAGTTCAATGGGGGAGCATCTGCTTTGCATGGAGAAGGTTCCAGGTTCAGTCTTTGGCATTCCTAGGTAGGGCTGGGAAACCCTCCCCTCTGAAAACCCTGGGGGCCCTGCTACTGCCGCTCACGGCAGACAAACCTGATGGATCCAGGGTCTAACCCTCTGCACAATCTCAGTCCAGGGAGACTGGGAAGTTTTTAAATGAAAAATTAGGAGAATAATTTTTCTCTTACTTGGCCAGCCAAGAAGGAAAAGTGGAAGCTTTGGAAAAATCAACTTTTTTAAAAGAGGAAAATGAAAGATCCCTAAATGAGAGGGATCCCTATTTAAATGAACAATTTTGTCCCCTTTCAAGTTACAGACAGGAGTAGCGTTCCATTTATTTATTTGTTTTGCAATGCAAAGCTAAAGAGGAGTTTGCTGAAATGCAGGAGCAATGGTAAAAGTAACATTTCCATAGCAGTTTCTTTCATACAGCAATTTATAGAACACTGTTAGAGGTTTTCTAATATTATACAGGATGCAGGAAAATAAAACTTGTGGATTATGTGAGAGGAAACATAAATCCAAAATATTACTTGAAGGGGGGAAAGAATGAACCTTGATTGTTCTCTAAACCTTGGACAACCATTTCATTTAATGATTGTTTTATGAAACTGCTTTGCAATCTTTGTTTCAACATGAAGCCTCGGTTTATGGAACTGTAGCTCAAGGAAAGCATTAGTTAACAGTTACTTCAAAATATTTTAAAGAGGTGATCTAGTGCAACATCTTTCTAGAAGTGTTCAGTAGAAATGTAAATGAGAATGTAATAAAAGGAGCAAGCAGGTAAAATAAAAAGCCTCTTTCCTTCAAATATCAGTTAACATAGATTATAATGAAGCCAGAGACAACAGGTAGGCTTAATAGACCTGGTGGTGGAGAACCTTATGAAGAAAAGGAGGGCCATATTTGAGTTTCCTTAGACCACAGTCTGACTAGTTTACACACCTACATGGAGAAGGCTAGGACATCATTCCATAAAACAATTCATTTTAGCACACCCTTGTTTTCATCAGAGAAATGTTGGAGGGTATGCATTTAGCTATCACATATCTTCTGTGTAACAGTGACCAAGCCTTTCTGTATTTTTATCATGGCCCACATAGTGCAAAGAAGAGCCAGAAGATGCTATCTTTAGGCATGCATGGTCTAGAGAGGGGGGTGGGTTCTTTAAAATCATATTGTGGGAAACCTGGGCTCGAAAGAGGGCTTTTGCATTCCAGCCATGTACCTCCAGATGCTTTCTTGTTAAAATTCAAAAATCACAATTTCCTTATGGTTGCCCCGGGAGGTGCTTTGAGGTGCCTCAGTTTCTCATATTAAGCCCCCAAACAGCTGTTTCTCTAGCACTGCAGTGTGTTTGTTAGGTTAAAAGGTGTCAAATACAGAGGCTGATTAGTGTAGTAGATTAAAAATAGGGCTCTTTGTTGGAAAGATCTGTTAACAATATAAAATACAAGAAGACATTCCTAATAAATTATCTAACCCATAGAGGTAGGGCCCAAACCTTGACAGATTCAGAGTTTAAAGTCAAATCAGGACAAGAAGCAAATGGCCAACCGCCATACCTTTAAAGCATATTTAATCAGAAAACAGCAAGAGCAGACTAGAAATTATCTCCAGCAGCAAAATCTCCAAAAAAGCCAATAGAATCTGTAAATGATTTTCCCACTACTGGTCTAACCAGTTCCCCTCCAGTGTGTTTGTAGGCAAATTGGGCAGCGATCAGCTAAGCAGCAGGGGAAGTGGTAGTTATCTTCAGGTAGATTGTGTCCTCCCTAAAAGAGGGCACATGTTGCGGTGAGACCTGGAGACCGACCTCCTGTGTTGTAGGTGGGTAAGATTGGATAGCCACAACACCCGATTGGTAGGTCCCTTGATGTTGGGTTTAATCTGGCCAATGGGGCACAGTCCAAACAGATCGAGGGACCTATATATACCCATGCATGTGACCCAGAGCTTCCTCTTTCAGCTCATGCATTTGGAACACCAGCCCACCTCTCCCTACTTTTAGGGCATTTTTTGCAATTGACCTTGCTATGCTGTCATTTGTCGTCTGTCATTGGGACAGGGCCACAGCAGGAATTTTCCCCACTTGGCTGTTGCCATTTGGGTTTCACCTGCCGCATAGCAAATCATCACAACTTGTAAGCTTGCAGATAGGCACTGGTTCAGGTGATAGGGATGGGAGAACCGTCTTGCCATTCCTATGTGAAGGGTATTCTGTTACAGGAATCCAGGGACTCAGCTGGTTTGGTCAACCCCTGAGAGGGGGTTGTGCCCGTACCTGAGTCCAGGGGAGCATCTGGAGGGTGAACATAGTCTGTTCCTGGCTTTTCGCCTTCCCAGGTGTTTACCTTTGGCTGACCTATGCTGGTGCCCTGGGTCAGTGCTGCCTGCAAGGGTGCAGGGAGCTAGTTGAACCAGAGCCTATGTAGCCACTCACTTTCTGTAATCAATAAAGTTGTGGCCTAAATTCTGCCAAAAACCAAAACTAAAATTTGAGTCAAATGTGTTTTTATTTAGGGGGGAGGTATCTGGGTCTGAACACGCAAAAGCAAACACCTTACTCTTCATCAGTGAAGCGCCTATACAAATAGCAATATGCTCCTGGGTAACTGCACCCTGAGAATGGAGGTCTTCCACATGAGTGTCATCTGTTAAGTGCTAAGAAAGATGACTGGGGCTGAGAAAAGAAGATAATGTGAAGGATAAGTTTTTAGTGAGCAGAATAACTGAGTTTGTACAATGCATTCAATAGTTATGTGGCACAGACAACTTCCCAGCGTATGGGTGAATTTGTAAGCAGTTTAAATTTTCTTTTAATCTGAGGAGGGGTTGATTCCATAATTTATTTATATTTTGAAAAAAGAAATTCACAGAGTTATGTAAGCCCTCTGAAGGAAGGTGACAAAATTTAACTTCAGTAATAGCTGTAATTTGTTGAAAGCATTTCACACACATTGCCTGAGTAATTTTCACATCAAACCTATATATGGTAGGCCATTTTATTATTAGTCCTGTATGATCCCTCTTTTATTATTGACTTCAGAATTGTCGAATAAGCCAGGAAGAGTGTCAGGCATACCATCCAGTCTGTTATTGTTAAAATTAGGGTCTTAAAGCTGAGGAAGAACAGCTTGCAGCAATGCTGGCTTTTATCGTAGATGGGAAATGGAGTGAATCTGTGGCAGAGATCTGAAAACAAAAACCAGCAGAAATTACTTGAGGAAGGGAACCAAGCCACAATATGGATTTAGCATATCAAAAGCAATGACAAATCTTAAAGATAGGAAATGGAGACATACCGGTATATGACTTGGGTAAAGTAATCTTGCTCTCACATGCACATAGCATCTTTCCCCCCTCTTCCACCATGAAGTAGCAGCAGCCGCCGCCCCTCCCTTCTCCCCTATCTTGACTGTGTCCTGGTAGCTTGGGTCAGGGGTTTCCCTTCCACACCGTTCTTCTCATAGGCAGCTGGCTCACTGATTCTTATAACATTACTATTATACATTAATACAGATCCATTTTGTAAATTGCCAAGTACATTGTTTCACAGGCAAAAATAAAAAGGTCCCTGCCTCCAAGGAACTCTAGGCTCTAAAGGATCCTCTCAAGTTTCCAGTGTTTGTCATTCTAATGGAAATGTTCCAGACAGGGATGGAGCTGTGATGCTCTTCCTATGAGGATGCCCTACAAGAGAGGTTTCCTCTTTCCCCAGGCTGTATCCCAGTGCCTTGTGGTATTGGCTCCCTATTGAAGATTGGCTCCTTGTTTGGTTTTTCTGCAGTCTGAATGTATCCTCAGACCATGTTTTTCAAACTTTGAGTCAGGGTCAAACCTTCTTGAATCATTGGGATTCTTTTTCTCTTTTAAAAAACCCCAAACAACAGCAGTTTTGTGAAGAGGGTCAAGGCTTCCTCAAACTCAGCCCTCCAGATGTTTTGAGACTACGATTCCTATCATCCCTGACTAGCTAGGGATCATGGGAATTGTAGGCCACAAACACCTGGGGGGCAGAGTTTGAGGAAGCCTGGAACCGTTAAACACTCCTGCACATGCCAAAAGTTCAAATCATTATTCCTCCATTACCCACCCAACCCCATGACTGTTGTTAATTTTTAAAAGAAGGAGAACCCCCAGTATGGGACTCAAATATTTGCTTAACATCACTATCACTTCTGGTTTGATACTTAGACTTTTGTATTTGCTTTTAAGGTTGTTAAAAAAAATACATCATTCTTCATCTCCCTGCACTTTAAAACTTGGGAAGTTCCCTATGGCCAGTTATCAGAGAAGACATGGAATGGTTGAAATACCCTGATCAGCCAAAAAGAAGAGGAAAACATCAGATATCAATAAGCATCCCAGGAGTTATATGCAAATAGCCTGGGTCACAATCTGTAAAAGCCTGAGGAGAGATGGCTGGCTGGTGCTCAGGATGCTGCTGAGACTTTAGCTTACCTAAAGGCAGGAGCTTGCTTGTGGTGGCCCCATCTTAATTGATATGATTACCAAGGGGCTTCAACAAAATGGCCAGCATTTACTCTCTATGTCCACTTGCCCCAGGTTTTCCTTAACATTCAAACTGAAGAAGAGTTCTGGAGAACTCAAAGGTTTGCCCACTGTGATTATTGGATTTGCTAATCAGCTGAAATTACTGTACAGTGGTACCTCGGGTTAAGTACTTAATTCATTCCAGAGGTCCGTTCTTAACCTGAAACTGTTCTTAACCTGAAGCACCACTTTAGCTAATGGGGCCTCCAGCTACCGCCGCGCCACTGGAGCACGATTTCTGTTCTCATCCTGAAGCAAAGTTCTTAACCTGACGTACTATTTCTGGGTTAGCGGAGTCTGTAACCTGAAGCGTATGTAACCCGAGGTACCACTGTATATGATTTTTATGTCTCCTGTGTGCTGGGGAGTCAATGCAGTCTTATTGGCCACTAACAGAATTTAAGTTTAAAAAAACAAGCCTTCAGTCAGGAATAGGACAGGGAATAAAATGGATTCAGTTTGCATTTAAAGTGTTTATCAAATTTGCCCTTTCCAAAACATTGTAGGAACTGAAACACAGCCATCCATCAAAATTCTCTTTTATATGAAATATGCTATGCAGTTCTCCAACCAAACAACATTCACAAATATGTGTACATATTTGTGAACAAAGTGCACATAAACATTATATTTGTGAAAATAGCATACAAAAGGTCATCAAGTTAGATAAAATTGCTTGCAAAAAATTGTACATTAGTCAAAACTGCATGTTAAAATGTGTTTATGGGGGTGCACTAAAATGCTGAAGAAATTTCAAACCTAAAGGAAAATCACAAATTGCAGCAGAAATGTGGAAATATGAATTTAAGATTGAAAAAATGAAAAATTGAGAGAACTGAGATTGATAGATTCTGCCATCCCTAGTCGGGAACATTGAATCTGTACTTTCATATCCTCTACTTTCTTTTCCTTTCTCCATTTTCTGTATAGGTTGAGTTATTATGCACAAATAATATTAGACTATACTTTTTATTCTTTCCTTTGGGCAATAATTATATTTCTGGGCATAATTAATTGCCCTTTTTCATTTCTCCTGTTGTGTGGATAATGCAAACTCTTATCCCAAACCATTAATGTTTATAAGAGATAACACTATTTCTTAAATGATTCTTGGTGTTCATAAATGATTTCTTAATTTAGTGCAGACTGTGGAAAATGCCTTACAGCTTGATCTTAACCACATTCACTTGGAAGTAAATTGATTTCAAGAGGACTTACTTTGAAGTAAATGTGTTTAAGATTCAGCTAAAAATGTCTTGCATAAATTTCATTTCGTTGCAGATGTAACGGTATGTCCTGTTATGCTTCAGTCCTTCAGAAGTTGTTCATTTAAGCTGCAGTCCTGTACATGCTTACCTGAGCGGAAGTCACATTGAACTCAATGGGACTTACTTTTGAGTAGACATGCATAGGATTGTATTGTTACTGCTATATACTGCCATAGGCATGTGTGGCAGTAAAGAAGGGTTGTATACATGTGCAAATCTACTACCTCAATGTTGCAACAATAGTGAGAAGGAAAGATCTCTTTAGCAGGAATACACCTATACAGTACTTAAATAAAAGTATATGTGATAAATGCCTATTCTAAAATCAAATTCCAGGTGCCAATAGACATGCTTGCTTTTGAAAAAGCCCTTATTAATTACCATTGCAGATCTATCTCGGCATTCTTTTATATGGAATGTTTTAAAAATAAACTGGTGGTGACAGTTCTGTATGCTTTGATGCTTCTCTTGTGATTTTGAAAGCTGATGTATTTTATGGGTTTTTTTAAGTATTTTAAAATATTTGGTAATCTCTCCTACCAACCTGTTTCTCTTTTCTCCTTTCCTTCTCTGTTCTCTTTCTGCACTGGCAGAGCACCTTGGATTAGAATTAAAGGGTATGGACTCAACCATTCATTTGTTAACCAGATACCATTACGAGCTGCTGACAGTCCTTCATATTGTATTTTGATAGCTTCAGTGGGATGGTTTTAAAAATCAGCTGTTCTGTTCCTTGTTCTGGCACAAATTGGGCCAAACATAATACCTAAAATTACACTAAAGGAATTAAATCCTAAATAATCTGCATGGGTTTATTGCAGCACTTTTCCCACTCACCTTAGTGGGAAACGTGTCTACCTCAGGTGACATTAGTGGGCTGCAGAGACTGGTCTTTGTCACTTTTCACTTCCGTGCTCCATTATGTTTGGATGTAAACTGAAAAATTGATCGTGTCATTCTGGAAAACCATTGGCTTGTATAGTGGGAGCAGTGGACAAACACTCCAGTAAGGAAAAGGTTGGTGTGAAAAAAATTAGGAAGTTGAAGCAATTCTACAAAGCTACCCTGGCTCTGAAAAAATAAACATGGAAAAGTCTATTTTTATTTCCCCCTCTGCCTCACTCCATTATATTCCATGTTCATTTGGAAGGAATCAATTTAAAATGATAGAGCTAGGTAGGTCACGAGGACTTGCCCAATGTTGCAGAACTACAATTCCCACCGAAGATGACCAGTGGCCAGGGATTATGGAAGCTGTAGTTCAACAACATCTGGAGGACCAAAGGATCCCCATCTCTGAGGGAGGCGTATGTTGAAATGTAAGGCCCCATAGCAGCCCGGTCCTATTTCACCAACACTAGCACTAGGTTTAGATGAGTTCCCCAACAGCTGTTCTGAATATGATACAAAATAAAGTAACACCCTGAGGTGGTAGGTTTCTGGGCTGTACCGCTTCCAATTTCAAGTAGAGGGTATATTTAGCCTTAAAAAAAATACACAATTCACTGCATATACTGGATTTAAGGCCAAACTACATATGTAAGAAGGGACGCGGGTGGCACTGTGGGTTAAACCACAGAGCCTAGGACTTGCCGATCAGAAGGTCGGTGGTTCGAATCCCCGCAACGGGGTGAGCTCCCATTGCTCGAACCCTGCTCCTGCCAACCTAGCAGTTCGAAAGCACATCAAAGTGCAAGTAGATAAATAGGTACCACTTACTAGCAGGAAGGTAAACGGCGTTTCCGTGCGCTGCTCTGGTTCGCCAGAAGCGGCGTAGTCATGCTGGCCACATGACCCGGAAGCTGTACACTGGCTCCCTCGGCCAGTAAAGTGAGATGAGCACCACAACCCCAGAGTTGGCCACGACTGGACCTAATGGTCAGAGGTCCCTTTACCTTTACCTTACATGTTTAAGAGAGATTTATGAAAGACTCTTCTAACATACATTTTCTGCTGGTTGTGTGTAGTAGCAGGCCAGGGAGGATTGGGTCCAAATAGTGGCACTGGGGAAGAGAATATCCAACCTTTTTTTTTCTCTGAACAGTTTTTGTCATCTAAATGGTCCTCTTTAGTGAGGGGATAAAATACACTTTGGGTCTTAACACCTTAGACAGAAAATGATGCTGAACCTTTCTCTCCAGTATGCTAGTTTCCTATGTGGAAGGAGAATTTTGTATGGGGAAATGTCCAAAAATCTCCCCCATCTCCAAGTGGTACAGGCCAGAATTCTATCACCCCTTCACAGTAGCCTTCACAGAGCGCATCATGGAATAGTGTGAAAACACTTACTGGACATGCCCTTTAAAGGTTGAGTGTTCCATGTTAATGAGAACTGCACATGCAACTGGATTCCCAGCTGTACATGCATAGAGACCCTTTCTCACTAATGCTTGATGCTGGGTTGTCACTGCTGGGTGTGTTTTGCCTATGTGTGGTGGCATTCATTGCATGCAAGAGGGGCTAGTTTGAAACCCACCCACCGCTTATTCTGCATCATCTGTAGAATGGCTCTTGGGAAGAAGTACCGTACATGATCCCATTGCCAGAGGGACTGCGCTGGGGTCTGAATGTATAAAAAGCTAAACTTGGAGCATATCAGCAGTTTCTGTAGGAGGCTATAAAGCCATCTCTGATTATTATTATCAGCCCTGTAGTCTAACCAATGATCTGCTTCCTTCTTCTTTCCCCATTCACTCAATATAATAGCAAAAATAGCTTGTTGTGTTGGCACATTGCTGTAGTAATTTCTGAGAAGAAACAATTTCCCACGCTTAAACTTAACAAACAGGAAAATGTGCTCACACGTATTCAAAGCTAGATATCGTATCCCAAACATCTCCCTCTGAGTATCCTACTTGTTTCCTATGATCTACTCGCTTCAAGTGAGGTTTATGAGGCTGGTTGAAAAACAAACAAACAAATCCTTCTACATATGTCAGGGCTGGGAACCTCCCAGTTTGGCGCATGAGGCTGTTTCTCCCCAAATGATACCCTCTGGCCTCATATCTGATGTCTTTTCCCATGGGGAACTCAGTTGCACAGATGGCATCCCTAGCTCGGTTGGCCTTGGGAAGAGTGAGGACAAGGCAGGGTGAAGCAGCGATACCCAAACACCCAGCAAACTCCTGGCTATCGGGTGCTTGGGTGGTGTTGGCCAAGGGACCTTGATAGGCAGCTGGGTCATATCTGTGCTTGATGGACACAGAGGTTCTTGGAAGCACCCTCAAGTCCCCTTCCTTCTGCCTTGCAGCTGTTCTAAATCCATGCTCCACAGGTTTTCACATATTTCCTCCTCCTCTTGGCTATGTAGCACTGACACACGAATGAGGCCAGTGAAAAATTATAAAAGCATAAGAATATAGAAAGGGAATTACTATAACATCAGGTGTCTTAGAAAAGCACATGTCTTTCAAGCCTCAATGACAGTGAAAACCAAATGCTTGTGTTCAGAGAAAGTTTATAATAATACTTTCACTTGTACGAAACATGGACCTTAGTCCACAGTGCTTGGTTATCATTTACCCACACAATCAGTTTGCAGGACAGCCTATCTAGGAAAGAGCGGCAAGCGCTTTCCAGAAAGAGGGTATATATAGCACTAGTGAGCCTTGGACACCCCCCCCAACCTATTCCTGTATGGAGTGTTTGTCCATGTTTCCAAATTACTACTGAATCTTGCAAAATTTCATACTGATAGCACCAAATGGACCTGTGTGAATTCATTAACCACAGTACATTCTCATCAGGTTCCTCTTTGTGGTGGGAATAGTAATAATAACAGTTCATAGGGAACAGCTACCTCCCACCCGATACATCTGCTGACAAGAATGCTGTAATTGAAGGGGAAATGTGCCTACTTATGTATCAGACCATAATTGTCCATTATCAGGAGATCCACTTCTGTGAACGAACAAACTTTATGTAGAAAGTGGCCTTGAATTGACAGTGTTCCTGAATCAAAAACTCTTTGAAAAGACATTTGGAATTGAGGATTTTTGACATCCCTACTTAGCTTAAACTTGTGTTGCTTTTTTAAAAATGTATTTCTTTCTAGGCTCACTGTTATGCAAGAAATATCTTTTGCCATCCTGCCTCTTCTTTTCAGCCCCTCCCCCCAGCCATGTGTGTACCTGTAACGCTCCGTGGATGACATTTCTTCACATGCACGCGATTTCCTCTTAACAAATTATCGCACAAGATAATTTGTTATTTTTTAAAAATCACATTCTAGCACATGCATGAAATTGTTACTGGACCCTGGCTCAAATTTCTTACAATTTAAGTGGAATTTCGAGTTGCTGTTTACATTGCCTCATATTCTCACTGTACAAACCTGTATAAGTTTACATGTTATAAATTGTTTCATAGCTAACTATTTTTGCTGAACATTAAGGTCTCTAATTTCAAATGAAACTTTGTGATTCCAAAGTATTGTCACTACACAGTAATAGATATAACAACAAATGAGATTTGCAGCACAGGCCTAGACATGTCTACTCAGAAATAAGCTCCACTGAGTTGAATGAGACTTAGTCCTCCATGATTTGTATAGGATTGTGGGTGCTGCCATCAAATGTTTGATGTTGTAAATGGATGACGACAGAATTTTCATGCAGGTCTCAAATGGTGGATTGATCAGCTCATACTGGCTGCATTTCATGTCAGAGATTAGGATTTCATGTGAGAGAAATAAGATTATGGAGAAAATTATTACCTTGATAGTTTTGCTCCTCCAGATAGTTAACAATTCACTGTTGAATTCAAGAAAATTCCTAATAAATCTTGGTGAGGACTTAATTTTATCACTAGGAAGAGTTATATTCACCAATCTGAGAATCAACATTTGAGTTTTTTTCCTTCCTTCCTTCCTTCCTTCCTTCCTTCCTTCCTTCCTTCCTTCCTTCCTTCCTTCCTTCCTTCCTTCCTTCCTTCCTTCCTTCCTTCCTTTCTTTCTTTCTTTCTTTCTTTCTTTCTTTCACATCCTGCCTTATAGGAAACAAACAGATCCTCCCACAGCAGTCTACAATAAACATCAACCTATGTTGTTGCTGCTGCTGTTTTTAAAAAAAACTCACAACCAAGAAACAATATAAAACTATTAAAAGCCATCAGGATCCTTACCACCAGGCAGCTGGTGGTAGAAAAGCCTTGTGGGGGTGAGATAAGAGGGGGGTAATCCCAGTTGGAGCAGATCTGAGGTTGTGGTCATGGAATTTATTTTATTTCAAAGCAAAGTTAAAAGAACAAGATCACTAAAGAAATAAACTCACAGATAAATTATTGTATTAAATCTGGCTACTTTTGCAGAGTACCAAGATCCGTGGGTACAGCACTCAATAACAACACTCTCTCATAGTAAGACTTGTTAGCTATTTGTTGTAGCTGTGAAGAACAAATTTTCAAACTTTTAGAAATTACGCTAAATACGGTGAACCGTGTACCAATATAAAAGTCTTCAGTGTGCGCTTTCTTTCTCTCTCTATATATGTGAAACTTCTTCCATCTAGGCAGTCTCAGCATAGGGTTGTTCAGGGAAGGAGTGTTTAAATGTGCAGCATGAGTAACAGACTGAAAAAATTCCTGATGGGCAGCCTTTCTGTTTCTTGCAGCAAAACATGTTCAAGGCTGGTTCATATCCTCTAGTTTCTGATGAAAGCAATGTGAATCTTAGGTCTTCTTTAAATTGGTAGATGCCAAGGTTGGAGCAGCCTGATACCAGTTCAGATTTCTGGTGTCTATGATATAAAGTCAAAGGAGATGCTCTGCATTCTAAAACCATCGTCTGCAGTACGTTCATATGCCTGTCTAATATTGCAAAGTGTTGAAAATTTAGATGTGGCTCAGCTGCCAGGGCCCTTGCTGAGATTTCAAATTGTAATGTGGGAGTGGCCTGTATACGCTTCAAGAGAATTGGATCCCCCCCCCCCAATATATTTAATTAGCTAGTTAATTTATAGACCACTTCATGTTTCAGCAGAAATCTCTTAGTTCATGTATCACAAAAAAGGGGTACTTAATCTGTTCCGGAAGTCCGTTCTTAAACCAAAGCATTCTTAAACCAAGGTGAGCTTTCCCATAATAGTGGGGGACTCAATTTACAAATGGAACACACTCAACAGGAAGTGGAACATGTTTTGCTTCCTAGGCAAAATTCACAAACCAAAACACCTACTTCCAGGTTTGCAGCGTTCTTAATCCAAGTTGTTCATAAACTAAGCTGTTCTTAAGCCAAGGTGCCACTGTATTGGTATAAGAAATCAGTAGCTGAAGGTGGCACTGCTCACCTGACCTCTCTCTGGCTGAGTCGCTGCTGTATTCAGGTGTTATGTACTGAGTCGAATAGGATCCAAACTGCAGCAGTCTGATTGGTCCTAGAACAATAGGCTCCAAAAGGCAGCAGTCTGATTGGTCCTAGAACAATAGGCTCCAAAAGGCAGCAGTCTGATTGGTCCTAGAACAATGCAGCAGTATGATTGGTTAGCAGGAACCACCCAATCATGCTCCAGATAGAAGTGAATCCACAACCTGATTGGCTTACAGTAGAATTCCGGAATTAGCCAATCATGTGCAGCCCATTGTGTAAATAATGTATATAAAGCAGATACTCTGAGGGGACATTCATTCATTCCTCCTCACCACTATGAGCTGAATAAAGAGCAGGAAATCACTTTGCGACTCTGAGTATATTTCATCAGGGATGGCAAGTAGGCAGGGTGAGGCCAACGTGGTACAAACACCATGACAGGAGCAATGGATTGGCTCCAGCAGCGCATTTGTACTGCACCAACCTCTCTGCCCCTTCCCACCCTGGTTTTCAGCAGGAACTCAGCTGGAGAGAGGTCAGTTGCGGTGACTGATGATACTCTATGGCTAATAATTATTCTACCTACATCTCATCTTTGTAGCAAAGATCTTTTCCGATCACAAACCAGGCAGAGAGGAAGGGTTTGTGGACTGGCATGTACAAACTGGTGAAAAGGCACTTGCTTTCCCTGTTTCCAGCTTTGCATGTCCTGAGTATAGAGAGATACTCTAACATCTCAAGTAAGAAAAAGGCTTCTTATCTTACTGATAGTCAGTGGGATTTGCCCATTTAAGCCGCTTTGAGCTAGAGTTATAATAGCACATGCCCATTTTGAAAAGCAAAAAGTAGGGTTTGAGGGCCTAATGTGTGCCTGCAAATTCTGACAGCCAAAGTATAAACCTCCTGAGTGCTTATATACTGGAAAGGTAACACAGTAGTCAAGCCATATAATCCTCAGGTATATTCACACCTGAGGCTGAAAGTGAAATCTACAGTGCCCTTCAGTTCTCTGGCATCAACATGAATAGCAGGAGAGAGGCTAAAAGGCGCTTTAAGCCTGATATTTGAAAACACTCTTTTTAAGGCTAGGTTTGATACCCACTTTTTGGAATGGAATTTAAGCTGTAAATTGCTTAGGATGTCTTAGAAATCTTGATCATCACATTATCGAAATTTCCTTCCTGGTCCTAAAGTGGGCATGAGTTTTTCTTTCACCATTTGTCAGGCAGTAGATGCCAGCAGTGACAGATGATAAGAATCTCTGGTTTTGGTGCCTTCCTTTCTGAGGAAAGGCCAGATCCTGATCCATCCAGCGCCTCTACTTGGTTGGATGACACACAGAGGACTCTGGGAAGTAAAAGAGGGAACTGTTGGGGTTTTTTGTTTGTTTGTTTGCTAAATCCTAAAAGGAGGAGTTATGTAGAACACATAGTTTTCAGATGCCAGCAAGCCCAAAAGTAAAATGAAACCACCACTGCACAGAGAACAATCTTTGTGTTTGGATTGCTGCCTGATTGCACTGTAGCATACCTTTTAGGCATAGCTGTCAACCTTCCCTTTTTTTTGCGGGAAATTCCCTTATTTCAGTTTCCCGCTGCTTCCCGCTGCTATCCCGGATTGTTAGATATCCCGTAGACTGTCCCCGGGACAGGTGAGGCTGCTGATCCCTTGTTTTCGAGGCTGCTGATCCCTTATTTTCAAATATGAAAGTTAACCAGATACCATTACGAGCTGCTGACAGTCCTTCAGATGACAGCTATCCTTTTAGGGCATATTATTTCATTTATAGGTTCAAATTTCACAGCACAGCAAAAGCTTACCTGTCATACTTTAAAGTGCATTACTCCTTTATTTCTATAGCTGTGTTCAAATAGTGGAGCTTAGACTCTTATTGTGGAATAAATCAGAAGTTCATGGGCAGTGTCCCTCCCCCCACATTAGCCTCCTTGTTAGTTCATACCACTTTTTTGTGAAATAGCTTTAAAAGTGAAGTAGAATTCATATGGGCTGAAAAGTTACTCTAAGGATGTGAAAGAATTGAATTGATTTGTAAGACTCTAAAATAAGGGCCTGATAAAAATTTATGCACAGGTATGTGCAACAAACTTCAGCTGCTGGTTTGGTTGCAAAACCCCCCTCAAAACAACCCCCCCATACACAAAGGGATCATTTTCAGTGAGTGGTGAAAGGGTTAAGCAGTCCTCCCTCCTCCTGCTTCTGTGCTCTAAGTTGTCACTTCCTAAAGCAGCTTTTCTGCAACAAAAGCAGCCTTGAGAGTTTTGTGACACTTGTTTGCCCATAACATTTGATTAGGCCTTCAGACAGAGCTTTTCATGCCAGACAAGGTAATTGCCTTAAATTAGAATGTATGCATATACAAAAAGACAAAAGTGTGTGTGTGTGTGTGTGTGTGTGTATCTGTTTCTAATTCTATATAAACCAAAATATTCCATATACCTAAAATATTTGATTACTGCCTATAGTGAAGGGCTAATGTACTTCATTACAAAACTTCGGCTGGGAGGGGATCATTTTCAAGGTCATAATCTTCTCTCTTTTATGAAATTGTAACTTAATATTATGCGTGTGTACCCAACAAGTGTAACTTGAGAATTATTTGGCGCAGACTATGAACCATGCCTTCATGGATTTTTATAATTTATATTGCCTTATCTGCAGTCATTCCTTTCTCAGACCCTCCATTCCCAGGGAGACTATTCAGTCTCTCACCCCATTCACACTGGGCTGTGCAAGCCTGACCCCCATCAAATTCAGGGCCTGATTTGGTGATCTGGATCCAGCCCTGATTAATTTTGGATCAATCTGAGCCCAGTGCAACCTGATCTGGGACTGGAAATCAAAATCTTGTGTTCATGTTCACTTAAACTCTGAAATCAAAATGGCCATTACTTTTTTGTTTTTTTTCCACGTAGGTGTATGATATTGGGAGACATTGTAGCCTCCCAAGAGAGGATTAGCCTTGCCAAATTTCAGGCAGACATTTTCTGCTTGTGTTTAAGTTTGTATTCCCCTCCAAAAAAGAAACTAATGTTATTAAGACTGTACTGCACTGATGTATGTAATATTACCCTGTATGAGTGCTGCTTGTTCACTGACTGTGTACAATGTATTGGACTGTGTACAATGAAGTCACAAGACTTAGACATAAACACAGAAGACTAAGTATTAATACAGAAAGCAGAACACAGCTGTAAATAAAATGCAAACCTAACCTTAAAAACTAGGGCCAACATTTGGGGTAGCGGGGAAAACAACTGGTTATTTTGTGGAAGGCTGGGACTGGATTGATTGGGAAAGGATGGGAGACAAATAGGTATGAGAGATGCTAAGCCAACACTTCAGCTGGTGGAAGAGCTGCAACAAGCAAGCCGTTGGCACTCTGCTCTCGTATAAAACACCCCAGTGAGAGAGACACGGTTGTTGAAGAACCTCATTTCAGACAACATGGAGGCAGACACGCCAAACAAACAAACAGACAAACATGACTGGCATTAGAGACCAGATCTACCATTTCTAGGAAATTTGGTGACTGAGTGGATGTGAGACATTGTTAGACCTGGCCTCTGAGAAAATTATATTCCAGGTTTGCTTCTCTGTTGTTTCTCAGTGCGTGAACCTGCATCTAAACGCCACCTGTTCACTCGCAGTTGTAGCCCCCCATTCCTGCCCTGGTTTCCTTCCCTCTCCCAGCCTTTAACCAGGTGCACTTCTGCTCCAATTGACTTGACAGGCTCACAACACTGGGCTACACCTTCATGGTGGCCATATGCTACTCTAAGCCTGCCTACCAACACTGAGTTACTTTGCAGGGTCGACATAACCCATGCTTTATCAGCACCACTCCTACCCTCTGCAATATGAGCATAATAATGATGGCCTTTTTTGCATTGGCATTAGCCCAATAATTTTTTTAATGTTTACTAACTCAGAAAAATATTTTTTGTATGAAATAAGATATGACTCAGAAAAATCTTTGCTGCTGCCTTTGTCTTTGAGCTACTACACCTCAACCACAGCAACACTACAATTCTGGATAGCAGAATTGCTTTCTGTGGGGCAGAAATTGCTTCTCCACCATTAAAGACTATCAGAAAAATCTTAAGAACAAACCAAGATGTTCCTGTTTTGAAGACTATATCATTAATGTTTAATTCAAACCTTCTGTTTGTCTTATTGGCTAGATCTTCTTTCCTAAAAGTCAGTTATTGCTGACACTTCATTCATTGACCAAAAGGCTAGTCTGTCATAAATACCAATGGGCGAGCATAGTGCCTGCAAGTGGTGTCTCATATCTCGTGTCCCTCAAGTGCTAGGGACATACTTTTTTAAAAACGAAAAGTAAGCTGAGAAACTGGAGATTGTAGCTTATTTGGGGGGTGGGGTGGGGTGGGCAATTGCACTCCCTGTCTTCCCTGCAGACACCCATGCAGGCAACCCATTTCTCCCCAGCAAGTAATCACTTTCAACCATTGGTACATCTGCACAGCTTCTGATAGCAGAGAGGCTGGGTCTAGACACATCAAAGAAGCATTTCAGTTAAACGCGTTGTAAATTTAAACAGGGAAATCTGGTAGAGAAAAACAGGACTCCACAATGTTATATTGCATATACAACACATATAAATTGCTTCTTTTTTACCAGTGTAGCCGAGTCCTGGATACTCTCCTACTCCTCTGCTGTTCTTAGAGGCTCCAGTAGCCAAAAGATACACAGTGATTCAGTTTCTCTTCCACTGTCTTCTGGTTAGTTGTTCGGGTTCTGTGACTTCTAAATGCTACCAGAGTTAAGAGATACAGAGCTCAGAGCGAAGTGTATGTAGATATATATTTCCTTTGGCTACTTTACCAACAAAAAATGAAACTCAGCAAGTGTTTCCACTGTGGGTCAACATGAATTTTCTGCAGTATTGAAGGACATTTGTGAGTATGAAAAGACGCCACTGATATAGTGCCAAAAAAGAGAAAAGGAACAAAGTAGATCAATATATATACAATGTGTATATTGTTTTATGTGTTATATTTATTATTTTATGTAGACATAATTACATAATTTAAACAACTGCAATACATTTCATCATAGTGGGGAAGGATGACCATGTGATCTGAATGCCTGCTTACTCCACTGTTCAGGTGCTAAACGTTGATGGGCAACTTCAAGGCCCCTCCTTTCTCTTCTCAGGGTTGTTTATTTTTAAACCAGACTTGGACCAGATAGCCCTTCAAATAGAGAGGTTCTTCAAATGCAAGACCGCTCTCTGTAAAGTAGGACGCATGACCACTCTATGAACATGAGACCTCTGAGAATATGAGAACTGCTACGCTCTTGCTTGAATGCTGTCATACATCGGGTATTCTACAAATAGTTGTTCAAAAAAGAAGTAGGTTTGTGGGATTATTAGAAAACATGGGAGAGATGTCTTGGAAAGAAAAAGGAACCCAGTGTGAATTGTTTTTTGTTTGATTTGATTCACGTGAAAAGGAAATAGTAAAAGTAAAGGTTTGGAGAGAAGTAGAATATCTACACCTAATGTTGGGCTAGGAGTACAGATTTTAGTGTATAAATCAGGAAAAGAGCCCATTGGGTTCCGTCTCCTAGTGAGAGGGTTGGTATATTCAGAATTCATATTTTTAAACTGATATGCTTTTAACCGCTCATTGTTTTTATGTCATTTGCAGAAGCTGAGGAGCTGTATCAGAAGAGAGTTCTAACCATAACTGGGATTTGTGTTGCATTGCTTGTTGTGGGAATAGTGTGTGTGGTAGCCTACTGTAAAACCAAGTGAGTGACATTTCTTAATAGTAAAGAGAGCTTTTATAATGCATGGGCATTTTATGCCGTTCTTAAAGTTCCAATTGTTACCAGCCTAAAATACTGTTGTGTGTAACCTGAGCTCTGAGTGGCGTCACTGCAGGGATTCCAGCACTTACCCAAGGGTCAGTTTCACTGGACACATAGGGTTTTATTTACACCTATATGCAACCTTACTAAGCTTTAGGGAGGAAAAGGAAGGGAGTGAGTCTACTGTTTTCAGCAACTGGTGTAACATGCAGTTCCAGAGTGCTTTCAGACAGTGCTTTCAGCATAGCTACATGGGAGGAGGCTAGAGCAGTGTCCACTCGCCAGGACAGGAATGGGGCCGAGTGAGGCGGAAGTGAGGTCATGGGAGCTCTGGGTTCTTGTTGTTGGTCCCACAAGTGGGTGAATGCTACCACCCACTGGGAGCTCTCCCCACCTCATTGCCACCTTGCTCCGCTTCCATTCCTCAGGGATCAGCACCAGTGCTTCTACTCTGATACCCTCAGGCGCCATTGTTGCCACCCATGGTAAGTTACATTGTTAACAATTTTAGAAATATAGGCAAAAAGCTGTTGAAGTGTGAATTAGAAAATCTTTAAAGAAGAAAAAAGGAAAAAAACTGATAAAGTGGTGCAAACCAGAACAGTAATAGTAAAAGTTTACTGAAGTGTAGATGATATTATTATTATTATTATTATTATTATTATTATTATTATTATTATTATTATTATTATTTACTAATTGTTACAATTTTTTCAGCTGCTTTATCTCGCTCAAGGCAACCCAAAGTGATTTACAACCAAACAAAAAACCCCACACAGAGACACTGAAACCATATGTAAGCCAATAGGCTCCCTCTCTCAATACATCAATGCACACATTGAAAACCATGCCTTAGTCTAACAAGAACAACAAGGCAGGAGAGTGGTGCTAAGAACAATTCCCAGCTGAAGTAATTGTACTACTGTTCTCTTCATGCATCTCCAGTGTCTTATCTAATCTGATAAAGTTCCCATATGCAAACTGCAAAGATTGAGTGCAAGCCAAAATTCTCTAATTCCCAGCCGCTTGTCCAAAGGGGGACCCTGTCTTCCTTGGCAGAAGAATGCAGTAAAAAGAGCTGACCATTGTCAAACTTTGTATTCCCCTATTCTTTTTTTTAAAAAAAATGTTGATTTCGTTTTCAAAGGTTTACATACTTTGCCATCAACAATACGTTTAATTATTCCTTTGACTTTCCATCCCTCCCACCATGATGTTCTGTGCCTATCTTTTAATGCTGTATATTTTAACTTATGACACTCCATATATACATCCTATATTATTGGCATTAATGTCTTTCTACTGTTGCTCATATTTCAAATCCTACTGGCATTTTCATGCAATTACAATAGTTCTTTAGATATTCTACAAAAGGTTTCCAATCCTCAAAGAACATTTCGTCATTTTATTCCCCTATTCATAACTGAATATCTTTTCAGGATGAAGGCAAGCATCAGTAAAATGTATTAATCTCTTTAACTCTTTAGAAAACAGAGAAATCAAATGCATAACCATTTGCGGCAAAATATGTGTCCAGCCCATCAGAACAGAAACCTTGCAAATGGCCCTAGTCACCCCCGGCTGGACCCTGAGGAAATTCAGATGGCTGATGTAAGTAGCTTTTTTTAAAAAAAAAAATCAGGGTGTGGGAACCTCTGAAATGGCAATGGGGGAGGGGATAGATCAAGGACAGAGGGGCAAATGGTCATTTCCTCCTCCTCCCCCTCCTCCCCCCCCCCGTTCTATTTCTATTTCCCTTCTTCACTTTCTCCCTCTTGTCCCTCCCTTGGCTTTTTCCAGAGGCAGTTCATGTAGTAGTTTATTGGTGGGGCTCCCAGCTGCTGTATGTGAGGAAGGGGGAAAAGGACACTGAGACACAAAGGCACAGAGGCTGCTACTTCAAGTCCCTGCAGGTGCATAGCAGCCGAGTGGGCAAGCAGCAGCCCAGAGGGTCTACAAACACACCTGGTGTGTTTCCCAGGGATGGGGGAGAACTTTCATTGCATTTAGAGGCGGATCCATCAAATTCACACTTTCTAGAACCAAAACACAGAACCTTCCTTCAAAATTGGCAATTAACTGAATTTTGTGATGTATTTCTCCAATCAAACAGTGCATATATTCACAGTAAGGTTTGCATTAAGAAAGGAGCCTGTTAGTGGAAATAACATAAAAATGCATTGTATTAGGACAAAGCGCTTGTAAAACCGCATTTTTAAAAGTCGGTTTGGAGAAACTTACACAAGAATGCCGAATAATTTTCATTGCTGTGGAAATGTGGAGAACTGAATTTAAGATTGGAAAAAACGAGATACGGAGATCACTGAAATTTGCAGATCCTTCCATCCTTTGTGCTGCCCACTTTGACAGCCACGGTGTGTCTTCAGGCTGCCCCCCCCCCCCCCCGCCTTGCAATGCCTTCCAGTAAGGATAACGGGGGAGGGCCTTCGTCATGCAGCAGCCCCCACCTTTGGCTCAATTAATTGGAGGATTCCGGTTTGCTATTATAGTTGTTTCTTTTAAAGATTGCAAGTTCAGCTTACTGCTTTTTGTCATATGCAACGCTGTCCTGGGCTTAAAGGCTGGGTAGGAATTAAACATGATAATAAGTGTTAGCTTCATTTGGGTAGTCTGAGATGAGCATCTGTGCATTTCAGTTGGTGCTATTTGGTGTGTGGAAAGGGGTTTCATTCCTCACTGGCTTAGTATTTAAGCAAGACTTAAACGTCTCTAAAGAGATTGGTTTTTTGCTCGGGTGATGCAACCATTGCTCTTATATGCAGGTTGTCTCCTCCGGTGATATGTGTTGCTCTGCATCTTTAGTGTTCTGTGCTTTGCTGCTGGGGAGATGCCAGCCCAGAGATTAGCATCACAAGGTCATAAGCTTTTAAAAGCAATCATAAGCAGCACTTCCAGGCAGGC
This sequence comes from Podarcis melisellensis, assembly GCF_964234715.1. Lineage (NCBI taxonomy): Eukaryota > Metazoa > Chordata > Lepidosauria > Squamata > Lacertidae > Podarcis > Podarcis melisellensis. Next base: position 87,840,942 of record NC_138539.1, read on the forward strand.
TAATTGTTTTGGAGGTTCTGAAATTGAAGAACAAAAGTCAAGCAAAATTAGGGCGATCTGAATTGGCTGGCCTAATTCTTATCCTCTGTAAATGGAAGCATAATGTAGTATGGTTCATAACAAGCCTATAAATAAAACAATGTTTTCAGCTTAAAATTGATGTCAGATAATTTGTGACTTTCCGCCCAGTATATGTCGAAAAACGTTCCTGCTACTGAGCATGTCATACGAAGGGAAACGGAGACCACTTTTTCAGGGAGCCATTCCTGCTCACCATCCCACCCGAGCTCCACAGGGACTCCGAATTCAAGGCAAAGGTACTTCACACCCCAGCTTCAAAACTCAGTTTTGTCTCAACTTACCTGCATAGCGATCTGTGCATATGCAGACATCTGGGAGTGCAGAAAAGCCCTTCGGTTAATGGCATGATGGAAATGTTCCTTGCAGGCCTGTGGCCTCATTTGCAACGTTTAGTTTCAGTAATTGACTTTTGCTTGTGCCTGTGACATTTTGCTTTCAGATCTCACCTCCCTCATGCTAGCAGGGTCCTCTCATCTTTCTAGAGACAGGCAGTCAGGAAGGGGTGAGCAGCCTGGCTCTCTCACTCTCAGAATCAGTTGTGCCCCTTGGAGTGTTTCTGTCCAGCTCTGAGCGGGTTTGAGCAGTCAGAAGGAGTGGTGGAAGGGGTGAGGTGCGTCCCAAAGAAAATGCTCCACATGGAACTCTGTGCTCTTAACCCCTGCATGCCCGTGTATAAGTAGAAACACAGCTGCATTCATTACCAGCCTCCTTTCTACCCCATCCTCTTTCTCCAAGAAGCTTAGAGCTGCATACATGGGATTAGCCCATTTTATTCTCTCACAAGTCAAGCCTGCTAAGTAATTTGTGTGGATCTATGCAGTATGAGGCTGCTGGGAGGGATCCAAAGTCACTTGCTCTGGTTTGATCCGCAGACATGGAAGCCACACTTGGAGCCTGGAGCAGACAGAAAGCCTGACTTCGGACTGTCAGTCTGGGATTATGCTGTCTTCCGTGGGGACCAGCAAGTGCAACAGCCCTGCCTGCGTGGAGGCTCGCGCTCGGAGGGAGGCTGCCTATGCCAGTGAGGAGCAAAGGAGGCCCATGATGCAATACAGAGACTCCGTGGATTCCCTTCGAGACTCACCACATAGTGAGAGGTCTCGTTTTCTGCTGTTATTCTCGCTTGCTGTTCCCACTTGCTTGTCAGTATGGATGGTGTTTCACAGACTTTCACAGACAATGTCCAGTCTCTCTCATGAAACAGTGAGAGAGAAGGAGGGGGATGGGGAGAGCTTTGAGTATCAATTCCAGAGTTAAGATGAATAAGCTGAGTTAAAGGGTTTTTTTGTTTTTGTTTTGCAACACACACACACACACACACACACACACACACACACACACTAAAAGGCCATGTGGCATAATGGCTAAGGGCTCGTCCACACTTACTTTTGCTCTGCATTTCTAGGTCTGGGCTTTCCAGGTCTGTGTCCGACAGTTTTGTTTGTTTGCCCCACTGCTTTCCCTGCAAAAACCTTGCTGCTTAATTGGAGTAAATGGCATTCTGCAGAAAATTTGAATTGCCATTTGTTCTGATTCAGCAATAAAGAGCAGATTTTCCTAGGGAAAGCAGTGGGATGACGAGGACAACAACACTTGGCCATAGACCGGGAAAGTGAAGTCCTGTGCCTAGAAAGTGTGGCGCAAAAGGTAAATGTGAATGAGCCCTAAGAGTCTGGATTAGGAGGCCCATGGTTAAAATTTGCCATAAATCCACTAGATAGCTGTAATCTGCTCCAGCCTCACCATATGCAACCTGGGGGAAACAGCACTGACTTGCTTTGCAGGTCTGCTGCTGTTGCAGAATTACGACCATATAATCTAGGTGAAGTGGTTTGCATGCTGTAAAGCACCACTGTGATCAAAGCCTGGCCCAAACCAGGAGCTTGCTATGTGCTTAGTTCTTTGGCTCTTAACACATCTTCCTCACTGATCTCTTTCCCATTTCCTCCAATTCTGCCACGTGACTTCCATCTTAGGCTCACACAGAACTGGAAACTGAACACATGACAGCAGCAGCCAGGCACCAATTACTTTCTTCAGTTGTGTCCTCGAAAATGCTAGAGAACATGCTGCTGTAATGAACTACGTTGTGGCTAATCCACATCCGACAGAAACAATGCTGAGGATTAAACTGCAGTGATGTGCACACTTGAGTGAAACCTAGAGAACCTATTGTACTCTCAATAAACACGCATAGCAATCCACCCCATGGGATAAAGAGGCTACGATAATAGGAAGGGACATTTAAGTAGAGGAGAGAGGCATGTTCGGGTTTTAAATGCACCGGATAGTGGTCAGCAGAATAACATACTGTATTTTTCGCTCTATAACACACACCCGACCATAACACGCACGTAGTTTTTAGAGGAGGAAAATCCGTAGGCATGCCACCCATAGGCATTCCCTCCATAACACGTACAGACATTTCCCCTTACTTTTTAGGAGGAAAAAAGTGAGTGTTATGGTGCAAAAAATACGGTAATTCACCTGAGAAAGTAGAAATGGTTGATTTTCTTGGTCTGAGCATAAGTGCAAGTTGCTTGGGAAGAGTGATCGCAGGGGTCTGATCTCTGACAATAGGCGGCAGCAGATGCTTCAAGGAAATAAAGAACATAATTTTACTATCATTTTCCCCAGAGCTTGTTATGTAGTGTTTTGTCCTCATGATTTTGAAATATTCCTTGTTAGAAGGATCATCTTGCATTGTTTCAGATACATGTTTAGGAGTACTCTCATTTTGACTCAAGAAAACCACCATTTTATAGTTCAAATTGGGGGAAATAAATACAATAAATGGACAGAAGTATAAAGATTCACAAAATGTTTAGGGGTATACATACCCCTGCGTCCCCCCAGGAAAAAGCATTGAATTATACCATTGTTATTTGTTGCTTGTTCAGCTTGACTTTGGGGTTTTCCCTTGCAAACACAAGTGGGGTTAGGCTTTTAGCCTTAATCTGCTTCACACTGTAAAATTTAAAAATCACTGAACTGTTTTGCTCATAATTGTTCTTTTCACATGTAAAGAAGTGATCCCATTTGTTTCCTGTGTGTTTTATCTGTGCTCCTAAGTTAAGGTCTGAGCCTGTAACTGAAAAAATACCCCCCTTATTGTTCATTTGACCAAACCCCATAACAATTCCCACCTTGCTCCTGTCGGTGTGGTAATTCTTCCCAGGCCCCGCGGACGATGACTGTCTCCTTGCCACCTCTTTCTATCTCATTGTAAACAAAACACACAGACGAAAAGAAAAAACATTTCTGTGCAAGTTGGGCTAGTAGAAAGCATTAACTCAGCCTGGATTTAAAGTTGTGTGCTAAAGGGGGGGGGGAGAGCTCTTCATTGTGACCCTTCAGCTTGATCCCAATGCCTTTGTTTCTCCTTCCAGGTACGTATCTGCCTTGACCACCCCAGCACGCCTGTCGCCGGTTGACTTCCACTGCTCCGTATCAGCCCACATGCCCACCTTTGAGATCACTTCTCCTAATTCAGCCCATGCAGTCTCTCTGCCTCCTGCGGCATCCATTAGCTTCCAGGTGGAGGAACAGCAGCCATTGCTCCGAAGGTACCAGATCCCTTCCCAAGATATGCAAAGGTATGAGAGTTACTACCAAAGAAGGAGCTACCTGAACGAGAGCACAGGGAGCTTGCCCTCCAGCCCCTTCCGCATCACGGAGGACGACGAATACGAGACAACACACGAGTACATCTCTGTGCTAGATCAGCCAAAGAGAACGGGCAGCAACAGCAGGCGGTGGAGGAAATCGAAACTGAACGGGCACCTGTCGCACAGGGGCAAAATGCTGAGAGACTCCTTTTCAGTGAGCAGCGCCTCATACAGTGAATCTGATGAGGAGCTGGTGGCCGAGAGCACGCCTTTCTTAAGTATGAGAAACACGGAGGCAATGGACCCCGATTCACCCCCTCTCTATCGCCTGGCCGATAGCAGGACTTACTATTCCTTCGACAGATGCAACACGCAGGGAGGGAACCAAGTGACACATAACAGCAGATCCCGCCAAGATTCAGCACCACCTTAGAGGCCACACCGGCTCTCCCTCATGCCCACTCCCATGAACACACCAGGACTGAGGAAGCGGGGAGGAATAACAGAAAAGACAAATTTTTATTTTATATATAAAAAAGAAAAAAATATGAAATGTTTTATTTTCATTTTAGCAATGATGTCTTATAATAGCTAATGGCAAAGACCTTTTTATAAGGAATCTCTATTTATACGTAACATCTTGATTTACAGCTTCTGAGAAAAGAAGAAATCAACAAAAAAAATTAAAGAGATGGGCCAATTTTTGACTACTTACAAATCATTAAAAAAAACAAAATTCGTGGTGCCTTTTGCTGTACGCTAATGCCAGAGTCCACAATGAAAATTACGTTTAAGCATTCTTGAGATCATAAGCTTTATGTTTAGGACAACTTGTTATGGAATATTTTAATAAGCACTTTTCCATTTGAACACAAACACCCTTTTAAATTGCTTGATATCTGGATGTTGGTAATCTAGTGCTTTTAAAGTGTTGCGCACACATACACTTTCTCTTTTGTGCTCTCTCTCTCTCTCTCTCTCTCTCACACACACACACACACACAACATACGTGTCAATGTTTCCATAAGTCCCTTTCCCTTTCAGGGAAAATAATATGTACTGGTAATTACGTTTTTTAATACAAGATAAGTAGGAAGTGAATAAAGCACACAGTAGCAACAGCCCTTACAATATATCGCTTAGTCTAAACAGATCCATGAGCAAGGGGAAACCAGATAATTAAGCAAATTAAATACTTCGAAGCAGTGTGGTTAAATAGGACTACTTCAAGAAATGCCGATTCTGAGATCTGCTTCAGCCCTGCTACTACTGAGCACAAGTGCTAGCTGTTCATCAGTGACTCTGAGCATCTGCTGTCTGTTCTTCAGAGCCAAGAAAGGTGCAGCCCAGATTCTGATGCCAGCTTGGTCATAAAACAACCGTGGAAAGTTCAGGGGCTGTTGATGACGTGTGCGCACCTATTTTAAAAGCCCAAAGTGAGCTAAGAATCTCCTGAAGTACATCGCCCCGAGCACTAGCTGTCTCCTCCTCCTCCTTGTCCCAAGTAGCGTCACCAGCATGCTGGCTCTTGCCGCTACCTCCCCCCCCCCGAAAGAAACAAAATAAATGCCACTACCAGTGTGCCCTGTTTTGTAAAGACAGTTGTTATTGTAACGTTCTAGCGTTTCATAATGACTTTCTTAAAAATATCTATCTATATATTTTAGCAAGCCGCACGGCATCCCATCGTGTCACTCGCAGCTCTGAGACAACTTCTTTGTACAGCTGGCAAGAAAACTCCCATGACAGAGAGAGATCCCTTCTTTCCTTTCCGTTCCTCGTGGGGCCCTCGGGTTTACATCCTAGCCTGCCTCTTTTCTTTTTCTCTTTTGACTTCTGCATGTCCTTTGCATTTCAGATACTGTAGATTGGATGCATGGAGAAGCTGTGACTGAGAAGATTAAAATACAATTGCCAGTGTATTTCTTTTAACTTTTAGCAATAAAGTACTTTAAACCCTTTGTTCCTCATCCACAACAGGGTCCAATAGAAACGCTGCTAATTTGTCATAAAGATGATTGTAAAAAACAAAACAAAAAAAATTGCTCTGGATTGTCTGAATGTCAGAACTCTTGACTGTTTAACACTTGAACTTTTTTAATATTATAAATAAAAGTAAGAAATGACTATCAAGATTCTAAAATCAATTTGACAGTCAGTGGTGAGAGAGAAAATGAAAGACTGGGAGCCATTATAGGAGGTCTCAATTGGATCTAGACTAAAGTTCTCTGATTTGCAATAACAGACCTGGCCTAATCACCTCCCTTTCCTTCAGTGAGTAGCCAGTTGCTCTGACCTGGGCTCCCCAAGCCAATTCTGACTCGGGATGGAAGGATCTATCAGTTTCAGATCTCTCAGTTTTTCATTTTTCAAATCCTGAATTCAGTTCTCCACAATTTGCAGGAATGTGTGATTTTTTTTTTTAAAAAAACACATTTTCATTTTAGTGTGAATTTCTCCTAATAAACACATTTTATACACAATTTTGACTGTTGTACACATTTTTGCAAGCAATTCCCCTTAATAAAATGTGTTTTCTTTGTTAGTGAAAATATTAATTTTAACAACAATAGTAATTCTGTGTACACTTTCCTGTAATATATCATTAAAAAAAAATTAGTTGGTTGGAGAATTGCATTGCAAAATTCAGATAAGTGCAAATTTCAAAGGATTTCAGTTTACATATTGTTCCAGAAAGTGTGAATTTGAGGGTTTAGACTTCCGACATGTACCAAATTCAATCTCCCCTCCATCCCTGGTTCTGACACACCAATAATTTGTCCCAAATTGGCATAAAATTGCAATTGCATTAATGCTGCAATCCTGTGCAAATTTCTTCTGAAAAAAATAGCATAGGATTTGAATGCACCTGCCATTTTATTGGTTGTTCAGCCAGTTTTTTTTTAAAAAAACTGGATTTTGCAAAATGAATAGCCTCACTTTTTATATTTTACAAACAATAAGCTTAAACCACAAAAGAAAATAAATACCCCTACTCCCTCCAACCTTCAAACATGGAAAGTCATTGTTCAAATGCCCACGTCATACAGGTAAGTATATTGATGTCTGGATAGCTGAGATGTCATGAGCCTCAGGAAGTCCATATTTCCTTTTCTGGTGTAGGTTTAACCTTTGAACAGGAGAAAACTTACAAAAATCTATTCTCAAATCACATTCTGAATCATGATTTTGCAATAAAATGCAGTTCTGTCTAGACTCCAATAAGGTATTGAAGCTCCATTGAGTTTCATCAACAGGGATCCTTGTTGCTCACACTGGGTAAAAGACACAGGAGCCGGCGCTGACCTCAGAGGAGGCTGTGCTGAAAATCATGAGTTTTGCAGGCTACAAGTCTCTGGACCTAGTGGGTGATACCTATCCAGATAGTAAACTGCTGAGTGTGTTGAAATGGCAGCTATTTTGTCATAACTACAACCAGATCCATCATGAAATTAATCGTTTGAAAGATGAGTTTTGTTTTGAGTAGCTTACTAGTGCTGCGTACACCACCAGCAAAATGTCTGTTTGTGTGAGCACAGAGTGCCTTTTCTTAAATCTGTGAAATGTTGGACAGTATGGAAGTGGTGCAGCCTTTAGCAGCAGGTGCAGCCCTAATAGCCATTTTTGGTATCCCATCCCCCTTTTGGCATTTTGTAAAAAGATGGACAGGTACATTGGGGTTTATTCTAGATTTATTGAGATTTTATGCGACTTCTGCTTTCCTTTGCGTGAAACATCATTTGCAGATTCATTCACCAAAGAGCCCATAAAGTTATTTTAATGTTTTCATGCATTTCTACATAGGTTTTATTACACCTACCTAATAAAACGGATTTCTTATCTGCATCTGCCTGATTTCTTTAACATATTGCCTTATTTTATTTTTTTATAACTGCCAAGAGTCTAGTTTTCACAAAAGCTTTGTAAGCGTTTTTCTTTGCTGTGATACAACAAGCATTTGCAGATTGCTTGTGCAATTAAACCAAATAAACACTTAGGAATGCCCACAACAATAAGAAGCCAGCAATTATTACATACAGAAATAAAAATGATTGCATACAGAGTCTAGCCAGGCTCCAGTAATCTCTCTCACACTCCTGAGGGGAAATGGGGCAGGTGAGCATGGCTCCCAAAACAGCCTTAGAACAAGGCTACATTATGGCACAGGGCGAAGGGAAGCCTGGAAGGAAAGCAGGCTGCTCCAAAAACCTGCTTGGATTTCATGGAATCAGAGAATTGCAGAGTTGGGCAGAGAGTTGGACCAGGGTCACCTGGTCCAGCTCTCTGCAATGCAGGACTCTCTTGGCCAACACAGAGCTTGAAGTCAAGGCTCTGAGATTATGTGTCTACCAAGAGCTGCACAACAACACCATCTCACTCCATGGGCTTTTGCAGGGTGGGTGTGTGAGAGGCAGAGGGCAGTTGCCAATAGGCAGTGCAACCTTTGCTGATGTCACATGGCCCCCATGTGACTCCTTGCGCCTGGGTTTGGGACACATTCTATTCCTTCAGTGGCTAGCGGGGGGTGAAGTTGAGTATTTGCAGGCTACAGAGGAGACTCTCAGTCTCCACTATGAACATGGAACATGGAACGCAATGGAGTCTGAATTTGGGATGGTGGTGCTGTGTGGGCTTGCCGTTCAGAAGGTCGGCGGTTTGAATCCTCGAAACAGGGTGAGGTCCCATTGTTCGGTCCTTCTCCTGCCAACCTAGCAGTTCGAAAGTGCAAGTAGATAAATAGGTACCACTCTGGCGGGAAGGTAAACGACATTTCCACGCGCTGCTCTGGTTCTCCAGAAGCGGCTTAGTCCTGCTGGCCACATGACCCGGAAGCTGTATGCTGGCTCCCTCGGTCAATAAAGCGAGATGAGCACCACAACCCCAGAGTCGGCCACGACTGGACCTAACGGTCAGGAGTACCTTTAAAAAAAATATGTAAGCTACCATATTTTTCCATGTATAAGAAAATATTTCCCCCCAAAAAATTTAAGTTTAAAATTGGGGGTCGTCTTATACACGGAATGTTGCAATTAAATATATAAACAAATAAATACATACCATCATCCATATTCTCCCCCCCCCCCAGCCTCCCCTCACTATTGGCCTTACAACAAACCCTGGTCTGGTACTCCCCTCCCAGCAGCCCCCACTCCGGACATTGTTCCTTCCACCCGGTTCCCTCAGCCGCCCCCTGGCTACCCAGACCCCCATTCCCCAAGCGCACTCACTCAGGCAGCTCTGGCAGTCACAGCTCCTCAATCAGCGTTTGCATATGCCGGCGCTCGTGGAATAAATACGGTACATACCGTAAATACTGAGACAAAAGTGCAACACACAGGCGGGAGAGATGGAGCTGCAGCTAGTGTGGAGTTACACTGAGCTGACAGGGGCAGCCCCCATTACACAGCTTGCCTCACTGTTTGATGTTTAAATATACAGGTGTTTTGAATATTTAATAAAATATCAAAGTTGTTCTGCTTAGTGTTCAAATTATTTATTTCCTAATTTGGGACTCAAAAAATAGAGGTTGTCTTACACATGGGCACATCTTATACACAGAAAAATACGGTATTTCCTGGTTTGGGGGGGCAGTTTATGAATGTTTGCCAAGTTTTGTTGTTGTTGTTACTTGTGACATTAGCCATTGTGGGAGGAAGGCCTGAATAGTCCCAGCTTTTCATCCTCATCATCCATTCTGAGTTTGTTGGAGTCACATTAGATATGGCAGTTGCCTTTTATAGAGAGAACATAACTAACAGCTCACCAAGTCTCATGAGCAATGAGGGGGTGGGCAATTCAGTTAATTCCCCCCACACACTCCTTGTTTTTCCTCCACCACTCTCCCTCCATCCTCCCATTTCTCAGGAAGCCTAGTGCCTCCATCAGAATAAAGGGAAGGGAAGGGGGTGAATAGCTTAGTAGAGTTCTTGGGCAAACTTGCACATGGTTGTAGCTTCAGCCAGACAGCCCCTAAATGGCTAACAGACATTTTCATTCTATCTCTTTTCACATCTCTGACATGATGTGTGAGATGCCCAGATAATTGTTTGTTCCTGCAATTGTGGGTTTTCCCCCCTTTGGGTGCTCTGGGGGAGCAATGTAATTGGCTTGTCCCACTGGCTCAACAGGTGTACACTTGTGGGTGCCTAGCTGGGTGTGTAAGGAGCTCCAGTTTCCTTGGTGCCAGGAAGTCTGGGGAAAAGGGCTTGCAGTAAGATGACTTTCCAGGGCCCTGCAGCTAGCCAAGACCAAGAAAGCACACCTTTTTCCCAGGATGGAAGAGAGGGTAGGAAAAGTCGGTGCATTTTGGACTCGCAGCTGTCCATGGAGGCGCAGGTCAAGTCTGTGTCCAGGGCAGCTGTTTACCAGCTCCACCTGGTATGCAGGCTGAGACCCTACCTGCCCGTGGACTGTCTCACCAGAGTGGTGCATGCTCTGGTTATCTCCCGCTTGGACTACTGCAATGCGCTCTATGTGGGGCTACCTTTGAAGGCAATGCGCTCTATGTGGGGCTACCTTTGACGGTGACCCAGAAACTACAACTAATCCAGAATGTGGCAGCTAGACTGGTGACTGACAGCGGCTGCCGAGACCACATAACACCAGTCTTGAAAGACCTACACTGGCTCCCAGTATGTTTCTGAGCACAATTTAAAGTGTTGGTGCTGACCTTTAAAGCCCTAAATGGCCTCGGCCCAGTATACCTGAAGGAGCGTCTCCACCCCCATCATTTTGCCCGGATGCTGAGGTCCAGCTCCAAGGGCCTTCTGGTGGTTCCCTCACTGCGAGAAGCCAAGTTACAGGGAACCAGGCAGAGGGCCTTCTCAGTGGTGGCACCCGCCCTGTGGAACGCCTTCCCAGCAGATGTCAAAGAGAACAACAACTACCAGACTTTTAGAAGACATCTGAAGGCAGCCCTGTTTAGGGAAGCTTTTGATGTTTGATGCATTACTGTATTTTAATATTTTGTTGTAAGCCGCCCAGAGTGGCTGGGGAAGTCCAGCCAGATGGGCAGGGTATAACTAATAATAATAATAATAATAATAATAATAATAATAATAATAATAATAATTACTACTGCTGCTGCTGCTGCTGCTGCTGCTGCTGCTGCTGCTGCTGCTACTACTACTACTACTACAACAACCAAACTGCGGGAGGCAGTGGAGGACAGGAGTGCCTGGCATGCTCTGGTCCATGGGGTCACAAAGAGTTGGACATGCCTAAACAACTAAACAACAACAACAATAATAAAGAAACTAAGAAGGAAGAAATGTGGACGTGCATGGTAGTCAGGGGAAAGTGGGAATTCAGTGCTCAAGGTCATGACCAGATGGCATCTGAGTTTGTGCTATCTTGGGAGCCTGAGAATTTGGGTAAGAAAATTAAAGTTGGAGAGTCTTCCCAACCCTAACCCTAAGTAATATTAGTAATAATCATTTATTACCCTCTATTGGAGAAGGGTATATGATAGTGTTCTTGTACATATTTGTAACTTGCACCAGACTGTTGTTCTTTCTAAACTCTGAAGTGGAGATGAAATACCCGGAAAACTGTTTAAACAATCCGCATCTCTTTGCAGGCTAAACGGAAAGGAACAATCCAGGTGACTCTTTCTGGGCCGGGGTTCTTCAGCCCACCCGAAAGAAATAAATGTGCAGTTTCCTCCACTGTGGAAAATCTCTCTATATGTGTGGGTATCGTTTCTGCTGAGTTGTTGAAAGTCATCAGAAAGAGGACCAGGTAGAGCTTTGGATTAATCCATTTTATTAACAGGTTCATCATCATTTGTACATGATTTGTAATTCATCATTTCAAATAAAACTATCAAACTGTACAAAAACAAAGAGATTTAAAAAGGGGGTGGCAAAACAGGATGGTGGCTTCCCCAGTGGTACGAAACATGGAAACTCAATAATTTATAAATTCTCAAAAGCTGTGAGAATCCAAACAAATCTCTTTATTATCTTCATCTTAAAAAGCTGCAAAAATAGAAACTGTAAATTACTGTAATTAGCAGCCACAAGATCCTTTAAAACTGGAACTTGATTAACTGTGAGCATGTCTAGAAAAGAAGATGAAAATGAGTCAATCAGTAAATAAAGTGCTGAAGGCCTTGAAAACGCAGCGGAGTCACTTCTACCACAGCAAGAAAAGAACAGTAGCACAACATCCCATTGAGCGAGTATATTTATGCTTACAGCAAAATGGAATATGTACAGCTATCTGTGATGAGCAGCTCGGTCCCCCACCCTCCCCACGCGTGTCGCTTAGCTTGCAGTTGCCTGGATGCCCATGAAGCAGAAGGGAAGGGGCACAGGAGAAGAAGCAAGAGAGAATTCCCTATTGGCGGTGGCTGCATGCATGACAAGAGCAGAGCCTGCACTGCAGCACAGCCAGCCGGGATTCAGTTACAGAAGAGAAAAAGAAAGGTCCATTAAGCTACTAAATGTTCAAAACGTTACTTAGCACTGCTAAGATCCCTGTATAGCAAAGTTATTTTCTTCCTGTCCATGTTTTGGGCACTCTTACCTTTACAAGGTTATATATTGGACACCAAGTTTTAAAACTGTACGTACATTTTGGCAGTAGAGCAGATAATGTAGTTATTGCAATACATGGGCCACTCATTGAGTTCTGGTGATAGCATTTGATTTTACATGTACACTGTTCACCCAGTTACCTGTAGAAATGCTGCCCATAGATTCTGTTTATCTGCTGTCCTAGTATTTCTTGACCTGTATATTGTAAGGACTGTGGCAAGGCAGCACCACTGGTTAAGGAACAGTTAAAGGAACAGATTTGGTCGTGTCTCCATGTTGCTACAGCACTGCAGCAGTTGCTCAGTGGAAAATCCAGCTGTTTACAAGGAAACGCAGCTGGCAAAAGAACATCCCAATCCTTGTATGGAAAACTTGTCCATTTATTGCATGCACAGTAAAGGGAAATGTCGACAGTGATAACCAGTGCAGACAGTCTATGATCCTGGAATACTTAAGCACCAGAAGAGAAGCTTCTTTGAATTCTTTCTGCTGTAGTATTTGCATTATGTACTTAATGCACACCCAAGAAACTATTGTGCTCATAAGTTTCAGTTGAGGAGGACAAGATACTACTTTCTGGTTACTTTAACCTATTGGTTACCTGACGTGTTCTGGTCTGTCATGTCTTTCTCTGCTTTGCTGTTTACCACAGGCAACTGCCCTTGGCTAATGGAAGGGCTGGAGTAGGTCTTCCTCAAGGAAATGTCTTCAGCTTCCATTGTGAAGAGGTTGGCTTCTATTTTTTCCAGATCATCTGTTCCGGCCTTTATCTTCGCACACAGAAGATTGATGTATGTCTCATAGCGGCTTTTCTGTGAAGGACAATGAAACAGACCAAAAAGCCTGAGAGAGAAAGTCAGAAATGACCAGAACAATAGACACAAGAGACAAGTGCTGGGGATTCCTCTTTTGACCAGGAGGATGTGTTTGCTTCAAGGATGGGTAAGCTCTGGCTCGCCAGAGCAGCGATGTCACGCTGGCCACGTGACCCGGAAGTGTCTTCGGACAGCGCTGGCCCCTGGCCTCTTGAGTGAGATGGGCGCACAACCCCAGAGTCTGGCAAGACTGGCCCGTACGGGCAGGGGTACCTTTACCTTTACCTTTAAGCTGTCAATAAGGGAGCGACTACAGGACCCTAATCTGGTTCATTACATCACATGAATTGACATATAAATCTGCTCCATCCCATATTTATCTGAATAATTTTTGGGAAACTTCTTTAAAAGTCCACATAAATTTAATTCTTTTTTTTAAAAAAAAGTTAAGTAATTAGGAGGTGGTTTAAGAGTTCTCTCTCTTCCCTGTTCCCCTTTCTTCTTCCTTTTTACACCTACCAGCCCTGTTTTCTGCCACAGCAACTCCCTGAGAGCAAGGACACAGCATGTCCCATCATGCGCAGGAGGAATTGTAGTGCATTTTCCAACACATGCAGCAGCAGGAGCAGCATGCTAGCTTCTTTGATGGTCTGGAAGGACTAGTGATGGGGAAAATGGCTTCTAGCTTGAGCTTCCATTAGTGTACTTTAGAAGTGGACTTACTCTTATGTGCATATTTTCTATCAAAATATGCATTTTGAAATACATTTTGGTACATTTTTGAACTGAGCTTTTGAAGAGGAGCTAAGTCTGGATCCATGCCAGGATTAGTCCAGGAAGGGGGATCAGATCCTTTCATCTTGGAATGCACAAATACTTAATTCCTCAAGCATCATTACATGCACTTGGGCTCCTGGCCAAAGAATTCTGTGAGGACAGAGAAGGTGTACCTCTTTTGGACAAGCCAAAAACAAAGAACAGCAGTAGTTCAGAAAACCCAATAAAATACAACTTCAGCAGAAGACCTACTGAGAATGGATAACACGTTGAGCTCATGCATTGTGCAGAAATCACATGGGCAGGCGCTATGCCCTGAATGCCTCACTTCAGGTGGATAATAACTTTGTTTATCTCAACAATTTGAGGACCTTCCTAAACATCCTATACTCATTTCAACAAAGAACCTTATTTATAGTGTTTTACAGGTATAAAGCTACTTGGGAGACGTGCAATTAAGTCTAATCAGGATAATTATATAGGGAACTGAGTCTTTTGACTGCCGGGAAGATATTGTAAGCCGAGATTGAGAGAGAGAGAGAGAGAGAGAGAGAGAGAGAGAGAGAGAGAGAGAGAGAGATATGCTTAGAGGTTTGCTTTGTGTGTGCCATTTCTGCACTAGGAAACCATGTTTAGGGCCCTACAAAAATATGTTCCCTGGGAGAGCATCCCAGGCACCATAAGCTATTGCTCATGCCCCATCTGGGGGCGGAAAGAGGAAGTCAGACCTAAGAGAGGAAGATCTGGCCCAAGTGGCTTCCCCACCACCACCACTGCAAAACCTTCTGTTCCCACTGCTTCACTGATGCTGGAGCTCAGACATTTGTAGAGCCTGACAAGGGTGTGGCAGGGACCTATCTAGTCCTCCAACACGCCCCCAAACCAGCGGGAAGACTATGCAAGTTGACAGGGTGCATTTTTTCCAGTGGGTAGAATGATGGAAAGTCCCTAGGAATGTATATGTGACCCTGCAATTCTACTTCAGCCCTGGTGTCATGAGCCCTGCAGGACACTGGAAATGGTGACTCATTTGCCCTCCAGTTCTCCCTCCTGCTGTCTGGTTGGACTGCTCCCTAAAAGTCTTTAAACAGAAAGAGATTATGAGCTCACCCATGCTTCCCCAGTCATTCTCTCCAGGTTTACCCTATCTTTGCCCCACAGATCATTTGTCACCTGGAAAGCCTCACCTCAAATATTAAGTAATGCTCTTTCAGGCGATATTCTTCAGCCTCTTTGGACTTGAGGCCTTTCACTACCGGGTGTAGTTTATGCTCTGTTAACTCATCTGCAACTTGCCTCATTTTATTCTCATGAGACTGCAGCTGCTCCTCCTGGAAGGCGAGGAGGAAGAGAGACTGAGTCAAGTTCTTCAGAAATAAGCATGTACACAAATACAAAGGGATTTACCTGAATTCAGACTTTGCACTTTTTCTGGAGACATATAGTTGGAACAGACCTGGCCAGAGTCACACATGCCTTTGTTAAAAAGAGTTACAATTGGATTCTCACATGGAACTGCCTTTGAAGTAGGACCAGATGCAAACTGCTGCAGCTGAATTTTTTTATTGTGCTACCGAGTGGATCATGTGACCACGTCATTACATTGACTTCATATGTCCATTTCCAGCACAATTCAAAGTGACCGTTGTTACCTTTGAAGCCCTGAATGGTTTGGGATCATTGTAGCGGAGCCCGCCTGCCCACCCAGGTCCTCAGGCTTTTCTATATCCTGCCACCAGCAAGGGTTCAGTTCGTGAGTACATATCAGATGGACCTCTCTGCAGTGGTTTCTGGACTCGGGAACTCCCTGCCCCAGGGGTTCTACCTGGCCTGCTCCATGAGAAAAGAACTTTTATTTCAACAAAGCCCATGGGCTTATTGGTTTCTGGGTGATCTCTCAAACTGGATTCTTTCTTCTGCTCATTTTAGACCGTGTTGTGTTGTATTTTTAATTGTGTTGATTGTATGCCACCTTAATGCTGCAGAAATATTTTTGGAAATATTAGATATGGATTTAGAATTAATATTTAAATAAAGAAATAACATAAACAAACATGGTGGAATGTAATGGGTGGCCTATCACCACTAGCAAGGTGACCCTAATGTCAAAGTTACCACAAGGGCATCACTCTAAGGGTGAGAGGGTAGCTGTGGGAAGATCCTGTCTCCCTCTTGTGGGGGAGCCATTTTGGAGGACTTGGAGAGGAAGCAAGAATGACACCACATGCCTCTTCCCTTTAACAAGAGTGGACAAATGTGGCAGACAGGTCAGGAAGGGCGAGGACTGAGTGCAGGCAGTTCGTTTTATCCCAGATTGCAATCTTGCTTCATTCTACCACTATTAGTGTGTGTGATCCTCAACGACTGTGCTAATGTCGTGAAGAAATTAAGAAAAAATGGGCCAAGATGAAGACTTCTGCATACATTCAGCACTCAGTTGGATTGCTTTCTGCCATATATGTACATACACACACTTTTCCCTTTTTCCTTTTACCTGACAAAGCTTGGTTGTTGAAGATGGCAAGAGAGGACGGCAGAATTTTTTCATGGAGCAAATAGCAGCTGGAAATGCAGGGGCAGAAAAAATGGCAGCCACCAAGTTTATTCTCAGAATCCAGGACAGCATTTCTCCTTTGCTTCTATGGAGACCAGGCAGGGTTGAAGGAAAAGGACCATTACACACAAGAGTAGGAGAGGCAGGATGTATCAGAAGTGGGGCGGGATAGAGACGGAGAACACACATGCCAATATGATAAAAGTGAAGGGAGACTCAATGCATTTCTCTTCCCACTAAGCAGCCTTTCTGAACTGCTGGGTGTGTATTGAAGCCTTTGCTAATGACTTGAGATCCAAGCAGTCTGGGACCAGATTATCTGAAAGAATGCCTGATTCAATATAGACCTGCCTACCCACTTTAATTGTAGCAGAGGAGGTTCTCTGGTCATCCCGCTTCCTGTGGGAATCCATTACATGACCACCAGGAAGAGGGTCTTCTCTGCATCCACTTTGTGAATTTAAGGTAAATTAAGGGGGTTGGAAGCCCAGGTGCAGTTTCCAAAATAGGCCCCCCCCCTTCTCCCCAGAAGGAATGCATGAAATAAGGTGCCACACAAAAGTCTTGTGGTATCTCAAAGATTAACACATTTACAATGGCATAAGCTTTCCCCTCGGTCACCCCTGTTTTTGCACCAAGGGGTTAAACCCTCCTCTCTTTCATCTAACCATGTCATAGAGATGTAAACCAGACAAGAACCTTCATCCAAAATCAATCATCTCTTGGTTTATGTGGTTAGTGGAATGCTTGATGGACAGTTGCTAGTGCCAGTTAAGTAGCCACGTTTGCAGGAGGCCTCAGAATAGGGATATAGACTGCTTGCGTCTTCTGAAGGCAATTGCCATAGCCGTATGCAAAATAGCTGGCCATGGGTCTTAGAATGCGGAGGCAAAACCAAGAGAGCCCTTCCACAGCCAATAGTACATGGGGGGGGGGGCTTATTTGGAGGTGGTCAGATCTTTCACTATTGGAGGGTGGGGTGGGAGACACATATTTGAGAAAGGGAGAGAAAGAAGTAGATCACACCCATATCTTATTATTCCAAAGAACTCAGTACCTTACACAGTTTCCCCAGAAGCTTACAAGGCCATACCTGCTTAGCTTCTGCAGTAAAACAGAGACATGTTCCTTCAGGTAATAAGGAGCTATAATGCCAACTAAGCAGTGATGTCCTGTTTTCTAATTCTGTCTTTAATAAGAAACACAATGTGACAAGGTACTTATGAATAAGCCCCCTGGAGACGAGGACTTTCCTAACGTCCCCCATGATGTGGAGAATGGCTGGGCAATCTGCACTTGGCCAAGTGAAAGGACAAGAGTAGGACCTCATGGGTTCTGCTGGAACACTTACGGCGCTTGGAAGAGGAACACTCTCCAGTCTGCAGTCTTCAGCTTCAGCACATTGGATTTTTTGCTATAATCGGAGGCTTTTGTGGCTAAGGCATGGTGAATGCGGATGGCATTCTTTAGATCAACTTCAGAAAGATCTTTGTCAGGTTTGTATTCATCCTGTGAAGGAGAAGAGAGATAACAGTAATAGCAACTCAGATGGAATCATGCTGGAAGGGACTCACTAGCTTTCCAAAACTGTTCCAGGCAGGTGTTTATCCAGTGTCTCCTTAAACACACACACATACACATCTCAAATGAAGAAAATAAAAGACAGAAGAGATTAATCAAATGACACCCACTAGTTGGGAATATTAGTCTCACAGGAAAGGGTAGAAGGAACAGTGGCTTTAATTCAAAGAACCATGAGGCGCATGAGTTTGTTAGCACTGCTCTGTGAATTATTGTTCTGGAATAAAGTTTGTGCTATGTTGCATCTTGAGTTGCATCATATTGTTAGAAACATACAGGTTGTAGTGTTTAAGTGTGTGGTGTATTTAGGTCCGTATAGTTAAAGCCATGGTTTCCCCAGTAGTGATGTATGGAAGGGAGAGCTGAACCATAAAGAAGGCTGATCGCCGAAGAATGGATGCTTTTGAATTCTGGTGCTGGAGGAGACTCTTGAGAGTCCCATAGACTGCAAGAAGATCAAACCTCTCCATTCTGAAGGAAATCAGCCCTGAGTGCTCACTGGAAGGACAGATCCTGAAGCTGAGGCTCCAGTACTTTGGCCACCTCAGGAGAAGAGAAGACTCCTTGGAAAAGACCCTGATGTTGGGAAAGATGGAGGGCACAAGGAGAAGGGGACAACAGAGGACGAGATGGTTGGACAGTGTTCTCGAAGCTACCAGCATGAGTTTGACCAAACCGCGGGAGGCAGTGGAAGACAGGAGGGCCTGGCCTGGTCCAGGGGGTCACGAAGAGGTGGACACGACTAAGCGACTAAACAACAACAACAAGTATTTAGGCAAGTGAAGAGCGCTGGGGTCGGGACCCATGCTGTTATATAAAATCAATGGGGTGTTGCAGAGAGAAAACGCGGGTGGCTGTGTACTGCAGATTTAGTAGATGCGATGATCAACGTTTTGCCCGACACATGAGCAGCCAGTTGCATCAGTGCCAGCAATACACAAATTCTTTGTTAGCCAAGAGTTAGGAGTATGACTTCACTGAAATGTGCACCACACAGGACAAATCATTTTCCTTCAATAAACTTTATTGTTACAGGCCAGTGAACAATTGTGCTCTATACAAGTGGAAGTAGCTTTTGTGATGCAGCTCTCCTGTTTGACACCCCCTAGTGCCATTGACATCAGTGCCTGTGTCCATGCACACACTTGCTCTTCTCCTCCTCTGTCGTGTTCCAGGGGACTCTTGCCCGGCCCTGACACATGGCGGTCCAGGAGGTTCTGCACCAACCCCTGGTGCACTGATCCATGACCCTCTCTCACTCTGCATGGGCTCTTCGTCAACGCCAGCCATTTCCCTCGTGGTGGTTGTGGCAGTTTCTTACATGGGTTCTCCCCCACAAAAGTTAACTGGTGTTTTCCTTAGACCCCTCAGCTCCTGTCCTCAATCGTGCATAGCTCCACTAACATTCAGAAGTCCAGTCCACATAGCCTTGTACTCTTGTATGGTTGTTTGATGCAGTTGGTGAACTCCTGGCAGATGGACCTCATCATGCTAGTGTTCTTCTCAATCTGCCTTTTTCTGGGCCCACACATCCATAATGATATGTGGGTGGTGTTGGGCATCTTTCAGCAGGTGGGCAGCGCATGCTGTATGCCTCAAGGGATGGCAAGGGATGCTTCTGGTGGTGATGACACATAGACATTTCTTGTCCTCCTATTATTGGTTACACCTAAGGCAGAAAGAATAATAGAAAAGATCAAACATGACACAGCCAGCTGGCATCTATACATTTTCTGAAATACATATACACTTACAACATTCATGTACACAAACAGCCCACTTATATGGTGATTCTCAGTACAATGTGCTGATAACTTACATTTCATCAAACAGGTTGTCCGTTCAGAGAAGTCCTTGAAGTCTTTGTGGTCATGCATAAAGTTTGAGGTGTCTTATCTGTGCATTGAATGACAGAAATATATCTGTAATACTCAGTACATAGATCAAGGAAATTATGCTAAATAGAAAACAATTAAAGCCAACGAACCATCAGATGAATAATTGTCATTATGCCATTAAGAGGAACTCCCACTGCAAAGTTTTTGCCAGGCTTCTGGAAAGAAAGTGTAGTACACACACAGAGTATGGAATTACTTGCAGAAATACACACTGTCATATTAATAGATGATTGTTAAGCATTGCTAGAGAAAACTGACACCTGACCTCTCTGAAGGCCAACCAGGGGATCCCTTCCACAGTAATCTCTGAGAAATGGGGAGAAAAGCGTGAGTCCAAGCAAAATTAAAGCAGAAATATTTGAAAGCATTTCCCAATCATAAATGATATTTTCCACATGGTGGAAATGTGTAATGATGTCAAAGAAATAATGGAGGATTTTTTAAATCACTTGATAAGGATTCTAAGCTATTCTATGAAATTCTGTAGGGCAGAATAATAAAGTACTAGAATCTTATATTTTAGTCCTTTATATGTTTGCAAAAACGTAGAGATAATCAGCACCACCCGAAATTAAAGAATAGGTTGGTAAACTGTTGGACTTTGCAGCAATGGCTAAGTAGACACATTTCCTTGGATTTTGGGAAAGAGAAGAAAGACAAGACAATAGCTTGATTAGACTGCAAAAAAATTATTAAATATAATGAAAGATGGGTTAATATCAAATATGAGTTATGGTTTTTGCAATGTTTTAATAATAATAATTAGGGACACGGGTGGCGCTGTGGGTTAAACCACAGAGCCTAGGACTTGCTGATCAGAAGGTTGGCGGTTTGAATCCCCGCAATGGGGTGAGCTCCTGTTGCTCTGTCCCTGCTCCTGCCAACCTAGCAGTTCGAAAGGACGTCAAAGTGCAAGTAGATAAATAGGTACCGCTCTGGCGGGAAGGTAAACGGCATTTCCGTGCGCTGCTCTGGTTCACCAGAAGCGGCTTAGTCATGTTGGCCACATGACCCGGAAGCTGTCTGTGGACAAATGCTGGCTCCGTCGGCCCATAGAGCGAGATGAGCGCCGCAACCCCAGAGTCGGTCATGACTGGACCTAACGGTCAGGGATACCTTTACCTTTACCTAATAATAATTAATTACAATAGCTAATAATGTAGCTTAAGATATAATAGGTATGCTGGCTTCTGCAGAGAATTCTTATTAACTATAAATGTAATCTCCAGTACTTTGGCCACCTCATGAGAAGAGAAGACTCCCTGGAGAAGACCCTGATGTTGGGAAAGATGGAGGGCACAAGGAGAAGGGGGCGACAGAGGACGAGATGGTTGGATAGTGTTTTCGAGGTTACCAGCATGAGTTTGACCAAACTGCGGGAGGCAGTGGAGGACAGAGGTGCCTGGCGTGCTCTGGTCCATGGGGTCACGAAGAGTCGGACACGACTAAACGACTAAACAACAACAATAAATGTAATATCAATTTGGGCTGTTTTTAAAAGAAATCCCATCTACCGTGAGTGATTAATGTTTATGTGAACCTCTAAAAGAGTGGATCTACTTTTCATCTGCAGCAGTATTTGTAAAACATATTTAACACATATGTGAAAAGTGTTCAGTTGGTTATTTCCATCTATCTTTGTTTTCAGGTTGTTCATAAATGTGCTGTTATGAAGTTGTACAGACTTTAATTTTATACATTGGGGTTTCCATTTCCAGCTGTGAACTTGTAGAGTCACTCCCCTGAGCTCTCCAAAGCCCCCCCCCCCATTGGAGATAATGGGGGGTAGCAGGGGATAGTCTCCCTCTTAATGCCTCTGATGAAATTTGTTCTGTCCCATTTCTGCAATAGTGTGTGTGTGTGTGTGTGTGTGTGTGTGTATTAGCAACAACTGTGGTGCTTTTATTCCCTGCTCCCCAATATCCTTTAAAGAGATAAAAGCTGCTTGAAGCATCTAACAAGTGTGAATTGCATGTGTGCACTTTGAAAACTCTGGTCCCAAGAGCTTCTGAGTCATCGTGAGATGGGGGAATGATGCGCTGACTTGCACTGTACGGGGGGAAGAGGCTGCCTCATACACCTATGGCAGCAGACATCTTCTTTGTGTGTACCATGCAAAGCATGTCCGACTCATCATCCAAATCACATGACTCATGGCAATTAGACGTGTTGTGTGGAGGGCAGATATTTTTCCTTCAGGAAGTACTTTGTTGCAGGGATGTTGCATTTTGCCAGCATTTGCTAACTGAGGAATATAATTGTGTAAGTCTCATGGGAACCTACTGCATGGTGCCAAAGACCTCAATAGTAGTGTCGTTTTCCCAAAATGCCTGAATCAATTAAAACTTTTTTGCTAATGATTATTTTAATCCCTTTTAAAAGTCATCTCTCCTCTTCTGTGACGGGAGTTTAAATTAAATATTGTGACACTTAAGACTGAAAGCATATGTCTAATCTTTGAAACCAAGCACGACACACATGAATGACAACAGCCTCTCCCCATTTGGGTGAGATTTCCTTTACATTACTTTCAGTTCTCTGAAGGATGTGGGCTTTCCCTCTTCAGTGCTGAAGCACCAATTTTGCAAGGTTCCAGCCTAACCTTCAGAAAAGATCCCTCGCAGCACTCAAGCAGGGGGATACAGGGGCCTGAGCAGGCTTGCAAACAGCAGCAACTGCCGGGTTGCTGAAAAGAAGTGGTAGAGAGCAAAGAAGAAGAGAAAGAATGGCTGCTCTGCTGAAGATGAGTGATCAGCCTGGTGCCCTCCCTGAAAATCAGCTGCGTCCTTTAATTCTTCATTTTAAGTGCACAAAAACGTTTAAAAGAAACACTTTTTGAAGGTCCATTTTCCTATGACATCTGCTATCTCATCCCCCCACAAAGGGAAAAAGACTTACCTTAAAAAATAGGGTCAAGGTAGCAAGTGCCATAGGGCTCCATCAAAGATGGAACAGCCTACTGCCCTCCCTCCATTTGAGAAGTGAGCGACGTTCTCCATGCAAATTCCCCAGGATCCCCAACGGCAAGAGATATTGCCAGTGCTACTGCCTGGTAGCACTTAACTTTCTTCTGGAAAGGAAGACAGACCTGGCAAGCTACTCCATCTTCTCAGAAGCTTCCCCACGACCTGGCCTGTCTCCCCCTTCACCAAGGAGACTTTTTCTCTTGGAATGGAACAGAAGGCATCAGAGAGCTCAGGAATATGAGCAGAACCGAGGTGGGGGAGCCCTTCACAGCAAGCTGTGCCCACTTTGTTTTTTGCCACAGGTGTTTGTTTTAAGTGAAAATCCTTGCACTGTGGAGAGTTAACTTGGTGGGATCTTACAGAACTCTCAGAGTGTTAAACATACCTTTTGCAAATACAAGATGGTTCCTTTAAGAACAGCATAAAACTTCTTCCACCCTCTTCTTCCTCTGGGAGCTGAAAAACATATAATTCTGTTGATTACAACAGATCCACAGAAATACAATTTTTGAACTAATCCACAAAAGACTGCAATTATGATGGGGTGAGGGGGGGTAATACAGTGAAGTGATTATCAATAGAAATGGGAGAGAAACTTAATCTAGTTCACATTTAAAACGGAATTTAATGTACAGTATTTGCACTTTCTGAAACAACGTGAGAGAACAAAACACACTTAGCTGACTTTTGTGGTGCAGTTCTCCCAACCACCAGTGTTTAGGAAAATGAAAATTAGGCAAAAGTATGCATAAAAGCAAACATAGTGTAAATAACATAAAAATGCATTATATTAGGAGAAATTGCTTGCAAAAATGTCAAACTGCATAAAGATACATTGGTTAAAGTAAAAATCCATGCTAAAATGCTGAAGAAATATCATGATTTTTTTTTAAAAAAACACACACACACAAATCGCTGCAGAAACATGAGGCATTTTAAGGAAAACTGCCATCATCAGCCTTGGCAAAGGTCTTCCCATTAGTTCATTTGTGGCCTGTTTATGCGCATAAGGACCTGTTTATTTCACACCCAGCAATGGTGTGAGAGTCACTTTCCTATGTGGCTTCTTCTCATGCTACTCCAGGAACACTGGTGGGAATGGTGGGGAGGAATTCCAGCAATTGCTTCCACCTAAGCATTGTCTCATCCAGAGAGAGCAGCATTTACATTGCAAGGAACCATACAAACAAATCCCAAAGTTACCAGTGTGGTGTAAGGAGAAGCCATGGAGAAGGGACTCCCATGCTATCACCAGTAGCTAAAACAACCCTGGAAAATATGAAGGGTGATGCGTCCCATGCGTCCTTGTTGTAGCCCATGCATGCATCAGTGAAAAGCCAGACTCTCTCCTTGAGCATAACCATTTCAACAAGCGTCTCTGCCACTGCTGCGCATCTCTCGCCCTTGTTGCTGGACCCCCTTCAATACGTACTTCTCTTCCCATCCATGTCCGCGTGGGTTTTCCGAGTGAGGATGCCATGCTTGTAGGTTACAGCATTCTGGGCCTGGGGGACGTCCAGGAATGGATTGCTGCCATCAACTATCCTTGCCATTTTCTTTGTGCTGGCACCAAATTTATCATCCACCAGTTCTGACAAAGACTTTCTGAGCTCATCTTCATCACTTGGAAATAAAGCGAAATAGAGAAGTTAAGCAAACTAAGACGGAGATGTGTGTGGGGGTTCCCTTTGAAAATGGGTGGGTGGGTGGGCAGGAAGTGGGGGAGAAGTCTCTATTGGCATTAATGGCTGTTGCTCTGAAGTCATCACTTATGTCTAAAGGAGTGTCTCTACCTCCATCATTCAGCCCGGACACCGAGGTCCAGATTTGATGGCCTTCTGGCGGTTCCCTCATTGTAAGAAGTGAGGTTACAGGGAACCAGGCAGAGGACCCTGTGGAACACCCTCCTATCAGAAGTCAAGGAATAATAACAACTATCTGACATTTAGAAGGCATCTGAAGGCAGCCGTGGAGAGGGAAGTGTGGTGTGTTACTGTTGTTCTTTGTTTAGAGAAGTTTTTAATGTTTGATGTTTTATCGTACAATATTGGCCTGAATAAAAGCTGCACTTTCCCCCCAAACTCCAATTGTGAAAAGTTAAAGTGGGGCTTATATTTGCAACCTTATGGTATTGCTGCTGTAACAGCTGCCCACGAGGGCCGTCAGGGGTGCAGGACAACTGCGCCCGTCCCAACCGCATCTCCAACCCTCCCCCAAGCCGCCGTAAGGAAGGGGAAAGGAGGGGAGGCCATCAGCAAAGCAGCCCAGGAGCGTGGGGCAAGGGCGCACAGCCTGCCCGCCGCTCCTAGTCATCCCCCGGTGCCGGCTTGGGGTGGTAGTGCCAGGAGTGCCAGGAGGCAGTAGTGTTGGGAATGGGTGCGCAGTGTGCTCGGAACCGAGCGCCAGCCACCACCCCACCCCCCGCACCCTGTTTAGGACAGTAGTGCCAGGAGGGGGCCACACCCACAAATAAGCCTTGAATTTTAAAGGTGTGGCTTATTTGTGGGTGCATCTTATATTCGGTCCAATACGATATTTTTAATATTCTGTTGGGAGCCACTGAGAGTGGTTGGGGAAACCCAGCCAGATGGACGGGGTCAAAATAAGTTGTTGTTGTTGTTGTTTTTGTAATTTGTTGGAAGATGCCTAGAGTGGCTGGGGCACCCTAAGATGGGCAGGAAATTAACAACAACAACTTGGGAAATGACTCCTGACTCTTAGGAGACAGGACAAATGTTCTCCATCCGTTTGCACATCAGCTGCAATCCAAAACTACACCCAGAAATAGTATTAGTAAAGGTAAAGGGATCCCTGACCATTAGATCCAGTTGTGACCAACTCTGGGGTTGTGGCGCTCATCTCGCTTTATTGGCCGAGGGAGCTGGCGTACAGCTTCCGGGTCATGTGGCCAGCAGGACTAAGCCGCTTCTGGAGAACCAGAGCAGCACACGGAAACAGCGTTTACCTTCCTGCCGGAGCGGTACCTATTTATCTACTTGCACTTTGATGTGCTTTCGAACTGCTAGTTTGGCAGGAGCAGGGACTGAGCAACGGGAGGTCGTCGTGGGGATTATCATTCTTTAATCCTCCCCCTCCCCCCACCCTTACCCTGAGAGGGAGGGGTTTTTTGCCCTTGGGACAGAGGGACTGGTGGGAAAGGGAGAGTAATACAAAACTAAAAATGAAACAGAAATCTAACAAGGATTATAAAGCAAACAGGAAAGATTTTGGAAAATCCCAATTAATTTTCAAGGTAAGTTGGAGGGGGCTTGCACATCTCTATTTAAAAAATGTAGTGCTCAGTCTGACTCAATTCCTCTCTGCAACTTTTTATCACTTGGAGAAGAGGGGAGTGTGTTCACACTATAGTTCTACGAAGATTCAGGAACTGTGAGGTTGTGTGGAGGAGGGTTTGCTGGCCTCTTCCATGTCTGTGCTCCTTAGCTGCTGAGACGAACAGCAGCAGCCTCCTCAAGAGAAAGAGCTGCAACAGAAGTATATCTTATGGCTAATGCACATATTGTGTACTATCTGGCAGAAAAGCATATCTGACAGCAGAGAGATAACCAGAGCATGGAGGTAGCGCTACCATCTGCTGGGAAATCTCTCTGCTTAGATGTTGAAATGTCCTAGATAGTGTCCTATTTTATCATCAGTTTACACCAAAGGGTTTCAGTTCTGGAAATCATATACCTGTCTTTCAAGGCTAATGAGTTCGTCACCTGCCTTGGGTACTTTTGAATGGTGTTTCTCCTCCTCCTCCTTCCTTCCTGCATGCATTTATTTATTTAACCAGATGCTCAGATGCACTTTTTTTGAACTCACTTATATAACACTTCCCCCAAATGCTAGTGTTTTACACGCAGCCAAATGGAGATAGACAGCTAGCTCCCTCCAGTGGATCTTTTAAATTAATGTTTCAGTGAGATGTATACTGCCACTCTCTCTCTCTCTCTCTCTCTCTCTGAAGTAAAACTGACTTTAGCAAAAGAAGACTATATTTTGACGATCCCACCAAAAAAACACAACACCTTTCTCTAGTGCTCTGAATACTTGAAACTACACATCTGCAAAACCTTCCTGAAAAATGTCATTAGCTGGGCATGTATTTCCTCAGAAAACCAGGCAACAAACAAATTTAAGCTTTTTTTTAGAGCCAACCTGTACAAATTGTTGTGACCTACCGGGCCATCCATTAGGCTGACAAGGAGAATGATCATATACCCCATTTTACAATCGCAGGCAATAATGTGTTTATTAAACTCCTGGTGGGCTGCCTTACCTGGCTAGTGGATGGCTGTTCGTTTGATGGGTCAGAAATACAGATGCTGGCCATTGGGTTGGGGTGTGGCCCAGTTTGTTCGGAAATTTGGGACAGCCTCATAAAAACCAAGGTGCAAAGCCATGCACCCTGCCAGCGGCTGTTTCTTTTTTTACAGTTGGTGGATTCAGGTTGTTGTGCTAAATTCCCTCAACTGCTGGCCCCACAAATCTGTCAGAATAGTTTCATTTTAAGCGTTGGCAACCCTAGTCCTAAATTGTGCAGGCCTGCCCTTTTGGTGCTATTAAAACGACTAGAACTTGGTTTTGCCTTAAAAGATCATTATGTAAAAGCTGCACACAAATCCCTGTGATGTAATACTAAGGCTATATATAGATGACTTTTTTCTAGTCAGATTGCTGATTGACCCATTTTCTTCCTATGGCAAATGTCCCTGCTGCCGTTTGAGTGGCTGTTACAACCAGCCGATTAGATAATGACTGTCATCTAACTAAATATGATATGCGGTGCTTCCCCCTCCAAAATAATGTGAGTGCCATATCTTCACGATATTTGGCACTTTCAGAAGGAAATAAAAAAACACTTTACAGTATCCTTCTCCACAACTGTACTCAAGCAGTCCTTTAAAATGAGGTGGCGGGGTGGGGTGGGGGTGGGATAGTGACCAAGCAAGATTGTTCCAACAACCTGCATTTCTTCAACATGTTGTTCATTATTTGCTCCCCTTTCCCTGCCCCCCACCCCATCTCAAACATAAACAATAACCCTCATCTCCTGCTTTTGGTCCCCAGCATGCAAAGCTGAAATTCCTGCAGCAAGACTTCTCTCCCCAACATTTGCCTGATTTTTGCAGTACATCTACAGAATGGGGTTCAAGTGGTGATAGTGCCATGGGGGGGGCAGCTATAGCCAGCCTGTGAAGCAAATCATCTCACAGCATAGAAATGATTCTGAGGCAGAGAAGGTGCAATCCTATATATTGCATTGCTGGACAGGAGGGGGAAATCCAGCTCTTAAATGGGCTTTTAAGGTTTTAAAAATACATTATACATGCCAGACTCTATTAATTCACCCTTGCATTTAAATCTAATCAAACAGAGAATGTGAACTGAATAGTCAGGAAATTTTATTTTTGTTTTGAAATACTCATTTTGGTTGAGGGAGAATGATTAAGTAAATTGTACTCGGATCACTCAAAACAAGTTTTTCTATTAGTTTTGTGCAAATGTTTCCCAAATACTCCATTTGACTTTTGTCCTCAGCAATGACCTCCAGAAGAGTGCTTATAAAGGATGCCGTCCTGGAGGGATCAGCAGTTTGCATACAGGAAAAAAACACTGCTTGCCTTTGCAGCACTGCATCAAGAACAGCTGCCATAGCAGAAGGACAACCGGAGGGAGATTCACGTTGTTCCCTAGAATGCTCACACGATGGAAGCCACCATCTTAAGTGCTTGGCCTGTGACTCTTCATTCAGTACAGAGTTACATATGATCGAAGATGGTGGTACCCATAGTGTAGACTCTCTGCAGGACACTTTGGATGGTCCTTGGAGATACTGTCATTGAAAACATAGCTGAAAAGGTCAATAGGAGTGCAGGGAGGAAATTGCTAGCACACCCCCCCCCGAAAAACAACAACAACTCAGTTCTGCTAGTGCAGGGGTGCTAACATGGTGCCCTTCAAATATTTTGGACTCTAATCTCCCCAGTCAGCATGGTCAATGGTCAGGGATCATGGGAGTTGTAGTACACAACCTCTGAAGGGCGTCACATTGGCTACCCTTGTGCAAGTGATGGCTAGGCTTCCACTGCAATGTTTCAGAAATAAGATGAGCTGCTTCTTCAGATGCTCCCTTTAATTTCTGCACAATACAATGTGAACTGATTTTAGTGGGGAGATATAAAGAGGATGCAGAACCCAAAACAGCTGGTATAGAGCAAGCAGCAACCCATTGCAGAAAGACCAATGGGACACGACATCATTAAAAATGTCAACAAATGAAGCAATAAGCAGCTAAATATAATAGCAGATCAGAGCAGGTTAAAATGATATTGTATGTGAGTGAATTAAAAAAAAAAGTACAGCTCCTTGCATCTGCATTGTGCTAACTGCCGAAATGTGGGGTGGATTTCTGTGGCCCAAAATACAAGGGGCTAGATCCAGGGTGTCAATTCTGCAAATGGAAAGGCTCCTTCCACTCACAGAAGGGACTCCAATTTAGCCAACTGCCTCTTTGCCCTGAAGTTCCTCGTGTCACAAATAGTCAAGGGCATGGTTACCAGATGTCCCCTTTCCTGGGGACAGTCCCTGGATTTACAAATCTGTCCCCGGACAAAATCTGTCCCCGGAATGTCCCCGGATTTCATTTAATGTCCCCGGATTTATATTTTAAGTATTGTAGATTTATTAGTAGGGAATGAATGTTGCATGATTGGTTCAACGGCACAAGACACATCATATGGGGACTTCCGGCGAGGCAAAATGGCGGGCGCCATGGCAGCGAGCAGCTCCTGAAGCCAGCCAGAACCAACTGCGCTACCAGGCTGAGCTCTGGGCTGCTGAGACTGCCGCTGCCGAGGGGGAACCGGGACACCCAGCGCGCCAACTGAGGGAACCCATGACCCAAATTGAGCCAGACACAAGAGCACCCAGCCACCCTGTCAACTGCCAGGCGGTGCTCCGGGGCCAGGAAAACCCCGGAGCTGATGCAGGGAGAAGGAGGAGAGGAGAAGGAAGAGAGAGAAGGAGGAAGGAGAAAAAAGAGGGGGGCCCCAACCTTGCTAAGCCGCTACCACCACCACTGAAGAGGAGAGGTAGGAGAGCACCAGGAGGGCAAGGACACATGGCCGAGCCCAGGTCCAATCCAAGCCTACTCCACGGCGGCTAGCGCTCCAAGAGAGCAGCCTGGGGCCCAGATTAAGGACAGAGGAGACCACAGAAGAGAGGATATTACTTCTTGATTTTTTTTAAAAAAAAAACTTTAAAAAAATACAGTGATACCTCTGGATGCGAACGGGATCCGTTCCAGAGCCCCGTTCGCATCCTGAGCAGAAGGCAACCTACGTCTGTGTGTCCTAATGCGCTGCTTCTGCGCATGCGCGTGACGTCATTCTGAGCATCTGCGCATGCATGAGTGGCGAAACCCGGAAATAACCCGTCCCATTACTTCTGGGTCGCCGCGGAAAGCAACCTGAAGCATCTTTAACCTGAGGTATGACTAACTTTCCCCCCTCTCTTTAAAAAGAAAGGGTCCCTTTGAAAAAATCTGGTAACCTTAGTCAAGGGTGTCGTGCTGTAGGCAAACTGGATTCAACCCACTGATTCAGCTCCCCTGCCAAAGTTGCCTGCTTCTTTGAACCCCCCTGTCCTTCCCATTCAGCAGAGAGCAAAGGAAGCTGCTCCAAAGACGAGCTCTATGCTCTAGTATGCATTCCCTGTAGATGGCAGTGCCTCTGACAACCTCTTCTACTGTCTACCTGATACCATTCAAGATGTCGATTACTGAAACTGTTTTCTGTCTTGGACAAATTCTAAGATACATTAATCCTTTTTACAAAGGCATATTATAAAACACTTAAAAACATACTTACATAGCCCATTCTAGCTTTTCGTTTTTTATTGAGTTATACAGTGCCTGCAACAAGAACACAAAGTCAGCTCTTAGTTGGTTCTCATAAAATGATTCCCATCTGTGGACAGTGCCCATATCAACCACTGTTAAATCTGCCTATAATGGTGAAATGTCGTCATAGCTATATTCTATCCCTGACTGATCATAGGAAATGAGCTTGTCCATCTTAACTTTTAATTAAATTATTAGAACAATAAAGGAACAGTTGTTGTTTCTTCTTGGCTTGGTCACACCTGGAGGCATTTGCAAAACTTGTAAGTAATAGCATAAGGAGAGTGTTGCTGGATTAGACCAAAGGCCCAGCTAGTCCAGAAGCCTCTTCCCGCACTGGCCAGCCAGACTCCTGCAAACAGGACCCATCACAGAACTAGGGAACCTTTCACAGCCCTAGGGCTACATCCGCTTTGGGGCTACCTGCCGCCCTGTCTGCCTCAGCCAGCATGGCTAGTGGTCAGGGATGGTGGGATTTGGAGTGCAGCAATATCTGGAAGGGCCAGGGAACTGCCTGTTCAAATTCTCTCACATAGGCAACGCTTCATCTTTGAAGACGATTAATGCATCAGACGCAGAAGCCTGGGCTTTAATCTTTCCCCTTTTCATGTCAGCTTTCCAAAGGCAGAGAATTGTGCCATCCCACAGCTGCAATCTGAAGTGGGGCAGCCTCAAGGAGGTGGAACCACATGTATTTATTTTCTGATCATGATATATAGAAGAGCATCTCTAAGAATGAATGTGAAAATAATCACAGCATAGATGGTGGAGCAGAGGCTAGGGTCCCCCCCCCCCAATTCATTCTTATTGCATGCATGTTCAGCACCTTAGCATAATGGAACTTCAGCCACAGACACTTGGAATTTCCTGCAATAACACTACACCCCATTTCTCCCCCACTGTCCTTTACTAGATATAGGATTACCTTCAACAGATCCTTTGCAAAATCCTTCCCATCATTCAGCCTGTCCAGATTTGCTGTAAACTGTTGGCAGGACATCTTTTTCCCAATATTCTGCAATGCAGAAGAACAGATACTTTATTTCCCCCATAGGTTTTTAATGCTACAGGCAATATATATATACATATGGAGATAAATGAAGTAAACATATGTCAAATGTACTCTTTCTTTGTAGCCCAAAGTAGAGCAGTGCCAAAGAAAGAAAGTGGAATGTTTTCCTTGCATAAACTGCCAGGCTTTGACTGAACCAGGTTATCAGTGTTTGCCTATGAATGGGAAATGAAATGAACAAGGCACTCTGCTGCGGACACCCAGGCTGGGCTATGGTCGCCAGTCTTGCTGCAGGGCTCCCCCCCCCTTTTTTGCAGGGGGGGGGAGAAACTGGGGAATTGTTTCCCCATTGTCATCTTACTGGATTTTTCTTTGCAGGAAACCTGTTTGAAATGTGTGTGTTAATGTGCGACACTGGAGATGCATTGTGGGGCACCTGATAAGAAAAACAGTGTGTATATATAGTCAAAGGATGCCTTGTGCAGGTTCTGAATTATGCTGCTCAGAGCAGAATGATTGTCAAAGCCATATTCTCTTCTCCTTGCCACATCTGACACAATGGCTGCTCCTGCACGGTCCCTGGTCCCATAGCTTTTTGGTTGAGCAAGGTTGTGCGATTTATCTACAATACTAATATCACACCTCTTGCTAGGGCAGGGGCATCGTTATGAAAAATTAGCCTATTAAATTGCAATACTGTACTTCCTAATCAATGGATTCAAAGAAGCGGATGTTGCTGAGAGTGGCAAGGGAACAATCATGAGACCTGGAGACCCAGTTTGCACATCACATTCAGCCAAACTATGGTCTGCTGTGAAAGAGAGGGCATGATGGTGCATGCTGCTCCCATTGCGCCCACCCGGCTCCTCCCTTTCCAAGCTGGAAGGGGGGAAAGGAAAGACTGACTTGGGTTTATGTGCAAACTAGTGCTTGTGGATTGTTTCTCCAAACGATCATGAGAGGAAGTCAATTTATTTCTTAACAAAGTTGGGAAGACATGCATGTTACACACATTTTCTTTGGTAGGTGTTGCTTTCCTTATTAACGCATATATTTTACAATTCCATGTGCCCAAAATGTACAGAAATGTAGTGCAAATTGTAACGACTGCACTTACCACCTGAGAAAGGGTTAAAGAGCAATAATAAGAGGATCCCGGAGCAGAAGAGGAAGAGAAAGGAGGAGAGAGGAAAGAAGAAATTAATGTCACCATAGCCATTGAAGGTTTACAGCTCTGAGATGCCTTCCAAATGCTTATCCTCACTGAACTTGCTGTATTTACCAGACCATTTCACCTACAGAAGAATTTGGGACTTTGAAATTTAATTTCCTGCCCAATTCTCCTCCTCCTTTCTCAGTGGTAACTTAGGCCTGGTTTTCACAAGCAGCAGGTAAACCTCTTTGGCTACTAAACCATTTTAGTACTGACTGGAGTTGCAGATTTACATGACTGAATGTTCCTCCACAGACAGAAAATAAAATCTGCACACAGGAAACAGGCATGTCACAGGGAAGAAAGTTCCAAGAAGCAGCTCTCCATGGCATTTCTATTTGCAGGTAAATTGTTGCGCAGGGAAGCATGTTGTTACTTGAGCCCCTTGCTCACTTCTGAAGTGGAACAGTGGAGAAATCAGTTCCCCGTGCCATCCAGGTCCTTTTCATGCATTCCTTTGGTACAATCCCCTCACTCTCCTCCATGCAGTGAGTGTATTCATGGAAAGATGTGTCAAAAGGCCTCTGCTGCTTGTAAAAAGTGGGCCTTAGAGACAGAAAACAGAGACAAGCATGCAACTGGTTTGGGTTAACCGAAGCCTGTTCGTCTTGTCAAACAACAGTATAAATGTTCCCTTTAAATGTGATTAACTTTAAATAAGGGGACGCGGGTGGCACTGTGCTCTAAACCACAGAGCCTCTTGGGCTTGCCGATCAGAAGGTTGGCGGTTCGAATCCCCGCAATGGGGTGAGCTCCTGTTGCTCGGTCCCTGCTCCTGCCAACCTAGCAGTTTGAAAGCATGTCAAAGTGCAAGTAGATAAATAGGTACCGTTCCAGCGGGAAGGTACACAGCGTTTCCGTGCTCTGCTCTGGTTTTGGGTTTCCGTTGCACCAGAAGCGTTGCGCACATGATCCAGAAAAACTACCTGTGGACAAACACCGGCTCCCATGGCCTGTAAAGCAAGATGAACGCTGCAACCCCAGAGTCGTCTGCGACTGGACTTAACTGTCAGGGGTCCTTGACCTTGAGCTTTATAACTTTAAACATGCTTAACTGGCGTACCTAACTCACTATGCTGACTGGCAGCTCCTTTCCACAGCTGCAGACAAGTGTCTTCCTCAGTAGTTGTTAGGCATTGTACCTTGGACAAACAAGGCTTGTGGCCTACCATGGAGCTACAGCACTTCAACCTAAAAGGATGAGTGCTACTGTCCGAATCAATGTAAGTTGCAGTGTTATTTTCTAAGCAATCAGCAATGCAGCAATCAGAATAATGCAGCTGGGTGCACATTTATCTAATTAAGCAAATCACAAACATAAATACTTCTTGGGTATGTGCCTTTGCCTAGTATATTATTAGCCACTTCACTCATTTGAATTTTAAGAAAGAACTAATTCTTCCAGTCATGTAAGCATTTTTGTTCAGCACGTACATTCCATGGGCAGCCCATGGCCCTCACGACACCCACACACCAATACTGGCACATGGAATGCAACAAGGGTCTATCCTGGCTCCTTTGGAAGGAAGGGTCGGATGTGAATGTAGCAAGTTGCCTCTCATGCTGTTTAACATCATGATAGTGCTGTATGAGGTCTCAGGTTGGTGATGCCTCCAATAGGCTTGCGATCAAATTACTTGTATCTCTCTTTTACACAGATCCTAGGCAGTCTTGGAGCAGCATCTGAGATCAGTCATGGACTGAGTAATAGGTGAACAACTGAAGGTTAATCCAGACTAGACCTGACAGGAAAGTGACATTTTTGAAGGAATCTAATGGGAGTCTTCATCATATATCTCAATTTATTCTGAAAATATACTCTTATACACGCTTATCTTAGTTTGCCCTACACAATCCCAGATGGATGAGACTTGAAGGATGAGGCTTCCATTGCTGCATACTCTCCAACATATCACAGAGGAAAATCGGGATGATTGTCTTTTGGGTCCACACTCTTGTCAGGATCCAGTCAGAAGCAGGGATGGCTTCTGTAATTCTGGGATGTGAGACAGTTGAGGGGTATGTTGCTTAAGCAGCATTTTTGCTGCATATAGAGCACAGAACTGAATGCCCTTCCCTGAAATTGTCTACTACTGCCATGACATCAGTTTTCAAAGGCATTTTCCAGATAGCAACAAATCTACCTGGAGAGCAAGAGCGCAATGTATGTCTTCTTCTGAAAATACTTACATGGCCATGCAAATCTGTGTTGAGCAGCATCAGGGCACAAGTGAGTGTGTGGATTCCATCTGGAAGATGCAAGTACGGTAATTTAGCCTCTTTCTAAATTGCACTAACAACTAGATATATTCATCATATTGTGGTCCTTGCCCTCACAAGGCAGGGGAAAATTCAAAAAGCCAAGAACAAAATTTGAGAAGGTCAGCTTCATTTGGCTCCAAATTATGATATTGTTCTACTTCCGCAACAGCCTCACTCCCACTTACTTTTCATCCTAATAACTATTTAGCTATTTGAACCAAATGCGGTTATTAAGCAGGTGGCATTATTCCAGGAAACCATCTAGTCTTTCCTTTCAGTTTGCTTAAAACGCAAAACTTACCATTATAAAGCTCATTTCAAGGGTTCAAAGTGCTGCTCTCAGGAATATGTACAAAGATCCTAAATAGGCCAGTCCAGTATTAATATTCTCCTGTGGTGCAGTTAGATAATTTTAGGCTCTTATTGATGGAGGGACGACTCCTCTTTAGATAGTAACGTGCATTTAATGCACTGCATTATTTCAAAATGTGGGAAGCCAGTTATTCTGTTTTTTGGGAGCCCTTCAGCTCATTCTGCATGTTTTCTGTTAACTTTTAAGGGAGATTTCACTGGCAAGCCTCTCAAAAAGCTAGTTATGGCAAGGTGCTGTGTGGGGCAAAAAGGCCCAGTTCTGAACCATAAGGTTGTGTTACCTTCTGATGTGCTCTCTTCTGGATTGCATTGGCAATATCGGTGTGAGAAATGGATGAGGACACGTTCCCGTTCCTGCGTCTCTCCCATCAAGGGGAAGGCTTTTAGGAATGTTCTAGACATGGAAAGGTAAGGAAGTTAGCAAATAAATAGAAAGGAGACCAAAAGTTGCTGATCATAGGCCGTGAGATACCTAAAATGGATGTGGCTCTGGGTCTTCTAAAGTCACAGTTTACTACAGTGGTACCTCAGGTTACAGACGCTTCAGGTTACAGATTCCGCTAACCCAGAAATAGTACCTCAGGTTAAGAACTTTGCTTCAGGATGAGAACAGAAATTGCGAGGCAGCGGTGCGGCAGCAGCGGGAGCCCCATTAGCTAAAGTGGTAGTTCAGGTTAAGGATAGTTTCAGGTTAAGAACAGACCTCCAGAACGAAATAAATACTTAACCCGAGGTACTATTGTATTCATTATTATACTATTATACTATTATATTATTATATTATACTATTCATTATAAATGTTAAATCTCCACGTAGCTGAGCACGCCAACACCATACCTGGTTTGGGGTGAAAAAAGGCACAGGACTGAGGCTTTCGGCGTCATTAACCATGGTGACCTCTGGGAGCAGCTCTGCACAAAGGGGATTTGGGGCACAGTGCGACAGGGGATTTGTCCCCAACTAGGAACTGCGTCTGACTACCGAGATGTGGGGAAAGTTCACATGTGTTGATCTTGTTTTAGCTTTCCAGTGATTTGAATTATCTTTTGAATGATTTTAGCGGTCCTTTATTGATGCCTTAAAAGTTTTATTCTTTTTGTAAACTATCTGGTGGTTTTATTACAATCAAACAGTATATAAATCTTGTTAGGTGAATGAATGAATGAATGAATCTATCTGACTTGATTCACAACTCCTGGACTAACATGTGAAAGGGGGAAAACTTCATATTTTGATACAGCTAAATACAGATAAAATACATTTAGAAATGTGTGCATTGATAAATAAAATATTATTTAAGTACAAAATGTTATGCAGATTTTATTTTAAAAATGCAGGTTAATCCAGAAATAGAATACATTTATGAATGAGCAAATGTGAAATTGAGAAGAACCAGACCCAGACCCATCTGTCCATCTCTGCCTCTGCCTGAACATTTCTATTGCAATCCAGAAGGACTGTGGGCTCTGGTTATGTGAGTGCCATGGATTAAACCTGGAATGCCACTTATAACAACCAGCACAACTCTTCTCACTGCTTCCCATTTTGTGTGCCTTCGTAACCTTAAATAATTAGTTTTATAGCCTGTGCAACCCTGAGGAGTTGAGGTGGATACCAAAGGCAGGAAGTCTCCAGCAAAACAGGGTGAAAATGTTTCTATGTAATAAAAATATAATTAAAATTCCTTCTGTCTTTGCCAGACTGAGACCCAGGGAGGGGCCACAGCACATGCTTTGTGTGCTGAAGGCCCTGTTCAATCTGCATCTACAGTTTAAAGGATCTGATTGCACATAATGGGAAAGACCACAGGCTGAGGATTTGGAGAACTATGGCTGCCAGTCAGTGCTCGCCCACACCTTGCTTGTCCCTTGCCTAGAAAGCACGGGTCCAATAGGTTTTCCATTTTTCTTGTGCTTTCTGTCCAAGTGGTCTTCTGTTTGCCCCACTGCTTTCCCCAGGAAAACCCTCTTTTACCACTGAATTGTAACAAACGTCCATCTGTGGAAAACTTGATTGACATTTGCATCAAATCAGCTGGAAAGTGTGGGTTTCTCTGGGTGGGGATGGGGGAGGTGCTGAACAAGCAGAAGTGTGGACAAGCACTCAGAGTTTTACTATTTTTATTATTATTTATTAAATTTGTACACCACCCTATACCCACAGGTCTCAGGACGAGAACGGTCTAAATGGGCAATCAACCTGGTAAAAGGCAGCTTCGTATGTTCCTAGGACCCAAAAAGTCTTACAACACATTTGGAAGATACTTGGGTTTCTACTCCCAAATGTGACTCTCTAGTGAGAGAAAGTCTCTCTTCATGTTCTTGCTGTCTTCATCTGTTGTACAAAGTGTAAAAACGAGCTCCTAATCTCAGATGTTGTAAAGGGTGGAGATGTCTGCGAGTGGAGATGTCTCCAAAGTACATTGGAGCTAAGCTCTTCAGAGCCATGTAGTTTAAAGCCACCTTCTGGAATTGTATCTGGAAGAGAACAAGGAGCCAATGCAGACATCATAGTACAGGCGTGATGTGCTCCCAGTAGCTTTCATTCATCAGATGGTGTGGGGTTGTACTGAGTGTAGCTGAAGCTTCCAGGCAGTCTCATTTGGCAGTTCAACACAGCAATTTTGAAAATATTTAGAAGCTAAGCAGGGAAATGCTCTCCCAGATATAGAAACGTCTGACCTGCTATTTCAGTGGGGAAATGTATGCTTGTATTAGATGACATCCAAATATACAGAAAGTAACCATTTGGACCAAGCCCAGCACCTGGCAGGAGGAGGAAGGGAGAAGTGGAACACACAGCAGAGAGAAACAGATGGGAATAGAGACTGAGAAGAAATGTACTCTGGCTAAACAGGCTGGGTGTCCTAAATGAAAGGACTAGAAGTCTGAAATGGAATCTGACTAAGTGTGGAGAATCATGTATACTGAAACCAGATGTCTTTTTATGGGGGGCGGGCTGCTTTGTGAAAGGCTTTTTCCAATGGAGAAATGTATTCCTACCCCTCTTCTCCTGCTGGAACTACCCTCTACTGGCAAACATACATTTGGAACCTCCATGAGAAATCACTCTTAAGTGACTTTTCTCTTTTGAAAGAGCTATCAGGCTATCATCACACATATTTGCTCATAATGTTTCATAAAGCCCTAAGGATTTTCAAAGGGAACAGAAAGGTAACAAAAAGGCAATGCTAATCTTCAGCTTTGATCGTTATTTCATTGAGGCAATATATGAGCCAGCCTTCCCAGCCTTCATACAAAGCTCAAAGCACCCTACCTGCAGATGGGAAGGGGAAAGCATCACAATATGAAGCTGTGTTATTTGCGACACTCGGCCTGCCACCCTGCCCTTTATCTGATGACCCAAAATGCGGCTGATAAAACTAACCTATTTAAAGGCAGTATTTGTAAATAAAGAGGAATCCAGACATAAGAGACATGCAATCAAGTTGAAAGTGCTTGATTTTGTTAGACTCCTGAGATGTCTGAAATTAAATGATGGTAACAGAAATGGGTGGTGTGGGGCCTTACCTCTAACTCACGCATTCGAGATCCCTGCCCTTGCAGCTCACCTGAGTGCTTTATCCAAGGTCAGTCCAGTGAAGTCAAAGAAACGGAGATATTCTTCTGCTACCAGTTTGCTAAATTCATTACTGTAATTAAAGAGGCCACAGTCAGTGTACTTCTGCATACTCTTCACCAGAGAATCTAATTCCACAATCCACTGAACATGGGTTTGTGTTCCTACATTAGATACTTGTCCCAGCACATCCTCCATCTGTAGTGAAATTGATCCAGCCAAATATGAGCTCTTTCCAGTCCCATTGGTTTTCAACTGCAGAGCCAAGCCATCCCACTGGACTGAAAAATATCCATGCTCCAAGTTCACTATGTATGTATTTTTGACTCATTGTGTGACTTGGACGTCCTTCCCCCTTTTAATGTTTGCTTCATTATTGCATTAATGAAGCAAACACTAAAATTCTCAGTGACCGGTGAATAGCAGTTATTAAACGAGCTGTCAGGACTTGGGAGCTAGCCAGGAGAACTGCTAGCAATGAAGGACCAAAGAACCAGAGCTGATGTGGTAAGCAAGGATATGGAATATTTTGTTGCAATGACAGGCTGCACTCCAAGATTTATGTTGTTAGCCTTTGAAGTCTTCCTCGTTCAGCTTACGCTTTTTGCATTTATTTTTGGAATGTTCCACTAAAAGAGAGAAGAGGTGGGCTCTTAACAGGTACGTATGTTGGATATTTGATAAATGTTGGCATTTACCAATAATTTTTAGCATTTTCAGGAATGCAGTGGGAAATTTCAGTCATATAATGGTAACTCTCACAACAAGCTTGCCTGGGTAAATTACCAGATTTTGTTCTCATTTCTGGTGCCACTCACTGGTGCAGGTTGAAATCCGCCACATCCAGATTGCTCTTTGCACATATCTACCAGCACTGATTTGTTGCAATAAATGAATTTTCAGATGGGTAGATCTCGCAGCAAAAAGAACAGAGTCTTATGACACCTGATAGACTGTTGTCTTTCTGTCTACCTGGAAGACTGTTGTCTATGACAGCTTATGAAAGCTTACGTTTTAGTTTTAAGCTGTCCCCTCACTGTTGCTTTTAACAAATGCATTTATTAGTATATATACAATTCATATGGAGAAGCAATATATGTAACAAAAGCACTTTAATTTCCACAACTTCCCAGCATTGCTGGTGAATGTGGGATTTAGCAGTAAGTGATAGAGATGAGAGTAAAAGTGAGTCATTTGTTGCCGTGCTAAATGCCTGTGAATAATCAAAGCATCTTGACCGCTGTTCCCCAGGCTATGCCAAGCAAAAGAGATGAACAAAAAGAAAACACTGTGATTGATGGGAGTGTGTTTTACATGAAACTCCAATTCACATGTTATGTATACTTGAAATCATGTTTGTTAACTCCTGCCGCAGCTCTAGTATTCCAGAAGGAGTAAGAATAAAAGTAATTAAAAGTCTTTTAAAAAACATACCTTCCCAAAGAAAAAACATTTCCATTCCTTTGAGTTATTAAATTTTCATATTGCCTTTCTGAAACAGCATAAATGCTGGAACAATAATTCTCCTAGGATATTTATTCATATAGCATAATGGGTTATCCAGGCCAGCTCTCTCAAGACCACCATGGGGATTATGGTCTGGAGGACAACAGCACATTCCTAGGCAGGGTGGGGCAGGTATCTCCAGCCACAGTACTTTTTCCCGTGGAACAGTCTGCCCTTTTTGGGATTCTCAACCTCCTAGATGTTCAGAGTGACACCCTTGCCTGTCCTTCCTAAAGAGTTTGTTTCCCCACTGGTTCTCTCTCTACATCAAACTGCTGAGTGGGGTCAGCCAGAGTTTTGGAGTATATCGTCAGCAATATTCTGATGACACACAGCTCTTCTGTGTCCCTCAGATGAAGGCTCTTGGGCCAGAATTAGCCAACCTTGGATCAAGCCATCTCATTTACCAGTCATATTGTGCAGTGTTTAAAGACAAGCAGTAAAAGCAGAAAGAAATTAGGCTCAGAAAGCACAAGCACAGCAGAGATGTCTCCGCTGCAGAGCAAGGCAATATCCTTTCCTCCTTGATCTAGTCATTTGGCATCTTTTGGTCATCTCGTGAGCAATTTCTTAGCTCAGTTGCTGTATTTCCCTTTCCAGAGAGCAACTATGAAAAGCAGAAAAAGTCATGATGGGAACCGATGTCTGCAGGGAAATCAGGACCGGCCAACCCCTGGGGCAGGCTGAAACAGGGTGCAGAGGCAGGGTGGCAGAATCCTACAGGGCAGTGCCCCCATGAGTGCCCCACCTGCCCCTGCTGCCACTGGGAAGAAGAAGAGTTTGGATCTGATATCCCGCTTTATCACTACCTGAAGGAGTCTCAAAGCGGCTAGCATTCTCCTTTCCCTTCCTCCCGCCCAACAAACACTCTGTGAGGTGAGTGGGGCTGAGAGACTTCAAGAAGTGTGACTAGCCCAAGGTCACCCAGCAGCTGCAGGTGGAGGAGCAGAGACGCGAACCCAGTTCACCAGATTACGAGTCCACCGCTCTTAACCACTACACCACACTGGCTCCGGGGTCTACTGGGGTTGTGTGGCTGCAGCTTGTTCTGTCGAGATCTGTGTGACCCAAGTAAGCGAGGCTGGGGTGAGGAGGCAGAACCTTCCTGTTTCACCTCAGGAGGCCCAATGGGTGGGGACCCCCTGAGGAAAATTTAATTGATTTTTTTTTTTAGTGCAACTGCAAAGAAGATAATGCTATTCTAGGCTGCTTTATCCTGCCTTAAGGGACGCGGGTAGCGCTGTGGTCTAAGCAACAGAGCCTAGGGCTTGCTGATCAGAAGGTCGGCAGTTCGAATCCCTGCGACGGGGCGAGCTCCCATTGCTCAGTCCCTGACCCTGCCAACCTAGCAGTTTGAAAGCACATCAAAGTGCAAGTAGATGAATAGGTGCCGCTCCAGCGGGAAGGTAAATGGCATTTCTGTGCACTGCTCTGGTTCGCCGGAATGACCTGGAAGCTGTACGCCGGCTCCCTCGGCCAATAAAGCGAGATGAGCGCTGCAACCCCAGAGTCGGCCACGACTGGACCTAACAGTCAGGGGTCCCTTTACCTTTATCCTGCCTTGGTTATACCACACCTGGAGTAGTGTGTCCAGTTCAGGCCCCACAATTTAAGATGGATATTGGCAAGTTGGAACATGTGTAGAGGAGGGTGACCAAGATAATAAAGGGTCTGGAAACTAAGCCTTATGAGGAACGGTTGAGGGAATTAGGAATTGGGAATGTTTAGCCTGGAGAAGTGGAGACCAAGAGGATATAAGATAGCCATCTTCTAATATATCAAGGGCTGTCACATCAAAATGGAGCAAGCTGAACTAACAGCTCCAAAGGAGATTCTGACAAAACATCAGGAAGAGCTTTCTGACAGCAAGAGCTGTGGAATGGTCTCCCTTGGGAGATTGTGGGCTCTCCTTCCTGGGAGGTTTTTAAGCAGAGGTTGGATGAGCATCTATCATGGATGCTTTAGATGAGATTCCTGCATTGCAGGGTATTGGGCTTGGTGATAATACTTCTCCTTTACATCTGCAGGTGAGGCAGTGGGTGAGCTGGACTGTTGCCTTGCTTTGGTAATGGACTGGAAGAGAGCCAACAAACTGAAGCTGAATCCAAATAAGACTATGGCACTATCAGTGGGCAGTTGCCTAGACCTGAAGGAGTGGGAATGCAGCTTGGGGGTCCTTCAGGATCCTTTGCTGTTGCTTGAGCCTCAGGTGGTCTCCGTGGCAC
The DNA here is from genome assembly GCF_964234715.1 of Podarcis melisellensis. Taxonomy (NCBI): domain Eukaryota; kingdom Metazoa; phylum Chordata; class Lepidosauria; order Squamata; family Lacertidae; genus Podarcis; species Podarcis melisellensis. Next base: position 87,883,839 of record NC_138539.1, read on the forward strand.
TGATTGCCTTCCATCAGCCTCAGCTGGTGGCCTTGCTGCACCCCTATCTGGACAGGGACAGCCTAACTTCTGTTGTCTATGCTCTGGTAGCCTCTCTAGATTAAATTACTGAAAGACGTTATATGTGGGACTGCCTCTGAAGCTGGTTCAGAAACTTCAGCGGGTGTAGGAATCATCAGGGAAGACTGCTTCTGCTCCAACTGTATGGGCTGCCAAGTCTGGGCCCAAGACGCACTGCTGGTTTTAAACAATCTATTAAACTGTGGGGGTTATTGGGTTTGCCTGTTGCTCTGTTGTGTATTTTTGCATTTTTATATGGTAAACCACTCTGTGATCCTCAGATGAAGAGCTGTATAGAAAGGTGGAGTTTATATTTGAAGACTTGAACTGGCCCTAGTAGAACTGAAATCTCTAGCATATGCCTATTCCTTTTTGAGCATCAATCCTTTGCTTGTTTCTGGGGAATGCTTCCCTAGCCCTCTTCCCCATCATCTCTCTCCTTTCTCTCTTTAAACTAGAAACAAAAATGGAAAGCAGGAACACAATGTCAGGAAAAGCTGTCACTTCGAAAATCAGGTTCCTCTTTTTTCAGCAAATGAGGTCAACGTGCCCTTCGGGAGACATTGTAATAAAGCTATTTTCATGCTGTTTGGGACTTTAAATTAGTAGGTGCCCCTTCTCTCAGAAATAAGTGTTCTGATGAGAAACTGCACCATTTAGTTTCAAGACATACATTTGAGTGCAAAATATATTTAAATGTGAATGCTAATATTGTGGGATGGGGACAAGAACTATTGACCCTTTTCAGATTTACCATACAGCAAGCCTTAAGAGCAGAAGTACAACAAGGAACATGGGCTCAGTTTCCCCACATAATGAAATATTAGAGGGAGGGAGCGGTGCTGATCTGAAGCAAGCCTGGAAGTCACCCCCAAAGCCCTGAAAGACACACTCTGTCTCTAATCTCTGACCATAGTTTACTGCTGGTGGAAGTTGACTCTATTGGTGCTCAGGGAAAAGCTGCCGATGCATGTGTCCCAGGGCTAAGACCTCAAATAGAAAAGATTCCAAGATAAAGCCTTGAGTGAGCCCTGACACAATTAAACCCCATGCAAAGGGGTGAAGCTTTCCATGGAGGAACTGAATTTGGGGAAACTTAAACTTTTTTTTTTCACTGTGGAGATTGTCTAGATAATAATGGTGGTGGAGAAATGTTAGCGAGAAACCTTATAAATTCAACAAAGTTTCTCCATACCTTTTTCAACCACTGTTTCTCCAATCTGCTGCTGCTTGGGTGATTTTTATTATTATTATTATTTAAAGTTTTTCTAAGGCCACTCAGAAACCACATAGAGAGCATGGCAATGTCACATTGCAACCAGAGGTGGCTATGTTTTTTGACAGACTAGATCCATTGAAACTAATAAACATTTATTTAGTTAGTTAATTTATTGCATGTATATACTGCCTTCATCTTCCAAGGATCTCAAGGTGGTTTACATGCTTCTTCTTCTCCCCATTGCACCCTCACAACAGCCCTGTGAGTTAGGTTAGGATAGGAGGTGTGACTGGCCCAAGATCACCTACTGCACTTCATGGTTGAGGGCAGATTCAAACCCTGCTCTTCAAGATCCTCGTCCAATACTCTCACCATCCCACCACACTGGCTCTCTTAACATGACTCGGTTAAGCCCATTAATTTCAGTGGGTCTGCTCTGAGTATACTGTCTCTCTCCCACTCTGGCCACACTGCACTGGCTATTTAGTAGGCATGACTAGTTGGGACAAGGTGGGAAAGGATGCACATTCAGATCAATCAAATGGGGATCTTTTTCACCCATGTTGCATTTCCTTCAGTGAGCAGCTCCATCCACATTTTATGTGCAACTGGATCAGGGTAAGGGAACTGAGTTGCTCCAATTGCGACAAAAGCAGGGGCATGTTCTCTCTTCCTTCTCACTTCCATACCTTTGCAAGCGTTTTCATACTCTGTGGCAAATTACGGTAAAAGGGGGACACCCCTTTCATGAAAAGAAACCCCCCTCCCCCTTTGGCTCTGCACTTATCCTGGTTCTTTGATGATGGCACTTACTTCTTTCCCAGCTGGCGGGCTACGTCACAGTGCTTGAAACCTTCAAGGTGATACAGGCGTTTGGCCAGTCTCTTGGCAGCCGCGTTGTCTGCCTTGCAGCCATTGACAAGGGTGTCTGTGCTTCCCTGGTCAAGTTGTTCTGTGCTGCCCATATCAGAGTCTGAGTCAGAAAGGGCATCTTTTATGCTGGCATCACTGCAAGGACAAAACAACAACAACACACAGCTAAATAAGCAAAAGCTTAACAGGGTAGTGGAGCTATCGGGCACAACAATACCCCTGCCAATTAAACCATGTTGTTTTTACAAAGTACTATATTTTTGCCCCAATTTTACATTGATAAGTTGTTCAAATAGATATGAGAGTAGTATTCCCACAAGCGGAGACACTGCCACATTGGCAGACACTGGTTTAAATGTATTTTTTCTTACATGTCTTACATGTTATATGTTCGGATCATCAAAACAGGATTTTTCTGCCTTATCTTAAAACATGGGTCAGCAACCTTATTCAGCTGTGGGCCGGTCCACCGTCCTTCAGACCATGTGGTGGGTCAGACTATATTTTTTGGGGGGGGGGGATGAATGAATTCCTATGCCCCACAAATAACCCAGAGATGCATTTTAAATAAAAGGACACATTCTACTCATGTAAAAACATGCTGATTCCTGGACCGTCTGTGAGCTGGATTGAGAAGGTGAATGGGCTGCCTCCGGCCCCCGGGCCTTAGGTTGCCTTCCCCCTGTCTTAAAATGTCTGACGAGGACCTCAGCATTCCACATATAGGATGTTTGGGATACAGGGGTCACACTTCACAATATACCAGGATTTGGGGTAAGTCAGGAGCACAGCTTCAGTCTGTACAAAACAATTCAAATGATATGTAACCATTGTTTCTGTGATCTCTCAAGAAGCCAAAGACCATCAATTAAGACTTCCAGATTAATGAGTTGATAGGATAGTTTTATTATGAAGACAGCTGTCGAGAGTTGACAAATGTTAGGATTCATACTACTTTGGCCTCATAACAGGTTGCCTTCAGGTACAAAATATATGCACTATGAGTATGGTACGCTCAAGTATATTTTTTATAAACGATTGCTTAAAATACATGGAAAGAGATGAGCAGCAACGGGCTGAGCTGTCGCTTCCATGCAGGGCAGAAACACAACTGTCTCAAAACATGTTGCACTTGTCTACCTGAGCACAGATTCTAGTGTGACAATGTTGAGAAGCAGCCTTTAGAGCTGAATGTTTAAGGCCCTTTTAGGCTGTTATGATTAGAAATCTGTGCTCTGAACTTGACACATTTTTAGATATGTCCTCCTTTCCGTTCATCTTATTTATTCCATACATCTGGGATTTAACCTGGTTTCTGCCTTGGGACTGTGCACTGGCCTTATAGCGTCTTTACGATATATGGCATTTTGCAAATGAAAAAAGAAAAAAATGTACCTATCTTAAAGAACTTCAATCTAACTTTACTATAAGATAAAGATGTAGCCTCTTTATGGTCGTTTACTGAAAACTAACATTTTTAATTAACATTTGAAATAGAAAATGCACTTTAACATGAAATCCCATAACAACTTATATTTTGAAAATATCTCTTATTGCAGTAGCAATAAAACTACACCTTTCCTTTTAAGATGTATCCAGAATTCTCTTTCCTTGTGTAATGTTGATTACATTATATAAATTCATAAGTTTATATAGAACTGTAATATTCCATCTTTTATCTATTTTATATAATTTATTTTATATTCCATCTTTTATTTATTTTATTTTATTCAGTGGAATCAAACCGTTACAAATGTTTGCAGTTTAATACTAGAATCATAGCCATCATCTGTTGGTTTTAGGCACCCATCCTTTAGGCCAAACCCCACACAATATGCAACTCCTCTGGCTTCAAAACCAATGGTGTGCCTGAACAGAATCATACGAAGACCCCCAAATGCTACAGATACCCCAAATATCAAATCATGGAAGCGCAGGGTGTAAAAATCTGATTTCTGCCACTGCAAGCCACCTCTCAGCACTGCTACAGTTGTAATTTCTTCAACTTTAGACTATGAATTGTACGGAGCATGACATGACCTGCTCTTCCCACCCCACCAGATCTGCAATATACTTCATACCCATCAAGCTTTTTCACCTCTATATAGAACTGGCCAAGGAGTTATGTGACCAAACATATATCTGACATAGCATGTCATAGTCCCTGATTCTGAAGTGGTGTCCCTATGTCACCAAGAAGAAAGCCTCTTAAAAAAATTCCTTTGTACATAGTGCATCAAGGAGTAAGGCTTAATAAAAGCAAGCCCGTCATTACCTAGGGAATGATATTGTGCTAATGGGGGGATTGGTTGGTGGTAGACTGCCTATATTGACTGGCCATGAGGAGAGAAAGCAACAGTGACTTCCCTGCCTTGGGGACTTTCTTGCTTCTGGACAGCAGAAAGAAGACAGGCCCTCTGTGGCGTGTAAAGGAAGCCCCTGGCCAAAGTGGACTGGGGCTGATGAGGGATTTCCTCCCAATGCAAACAAACAGCTTCAGAAAAGGGGCTTTCCTAAGCATTGTAAGGTGAAAAGGGAAAGGACCCCTGGACAGTGAAGTCCAGTCAAAGGTGATTATGGGGTGTGGCGCTCATCTCGCAGTGGAGAAAACGAGGACGATTGTCCTCCCTGACTGTAGTGATCTTGGCAACTATCGGTGCCCACAGTAAACTAGTTAATCATCAACTCCCTAAAAACTTGCACATCAGATGCAAATTAAGACATTTGATATCACATCTAGCAGAATTCCTGAAGGTAGAGAGCATTTTCTAAAGCTGAATGAACAAGAAGTGGAGTCTATAGAAAGAAACCCTGATAATATATTTCCATCATTTATCTCTTCCCTCCTTCTCTCTCCTATAGTAAAAACTAAGACTGTAAACTCCTTGAGTCACATGCTGCCTTTCCCTCCTGATCCTGCTTTCTTAAGCACTGAGGCAATATATAAATAATTAGGGTTGTTGACCAATTATTTATATATTGCAAACCTATATTCAGTGCAAACCTATATTCAGAAATAAGTACCATTAAGTTTAATGGACTTTGCTCCCAGGTATGTGGGTATAGGATTGCCACTTCAGTTTATTAATAATGCAATTAATTAATCATTAATAATACAATTAATAATCTGTCCGTAACCAATTAATACATTAACTAGGGTTATATTAATTAGGAATATATTTGCATGTCATCAGAATCTCAGTACAAGTGTCTTCTGAAGATACTTATGAAAATGTGATAATTTAATAAACAAAATCTATGCATCACCCTCTTCAATCAAATTTAGCACCCAACAATTAATAAACTTACACTTTCATAGATTGATCTAATAACTGGACTAATTAAAGCCTGCAGCTCTATAAATACTGCAACAACAACATCAAAAATATGAAATAAAGCTGAGTTTTCAAGCGATTCATTAGTGAATAATTGGTTGAAACAGCATAGTTAATCAACTGCAAATATCCAGCTTATTGACAGCTGTTAGTATAAGAGGATCGTTTTACCTGATTGAATTAATAAGCCTTGTGGCATCTTCCTCTGGTCTCTCCATGTGGTACCCATTTGGGATGTTTTTCAGAGATACCCTGCTCAGCACATTTTCGGACCGGCTGCTGGTGATGGAATGCTTCAGGGGGCTCCCAGAGTCACCATCTATCGCCCCGGCCATTGTGTCTTCCTGCTTGTCTGTTCTTGTGGGCTCCAGGACTTCCTTCGCGTGAGCAAGGAGTTTCTGTTCTAAAAGTTCAGAGCTTTCCTTAGTTCTTTGCTGAATAAGAGGTGTGAGTGGAGCTTCAAAGCTAACACAGCTGTCTGTCTCATCTGTCAGTGAGAGCACATCCAAGGAATCCAGACTGCTATAGTATGTACCCTTCATGAGGTCAGATTCAACAATTTTTTCAAAGGTAGAACTGAATCCGTCCCTGATGTCTTTGAATGCAAAATCTTCCCTGTCATCATCACTGCAACTTAACTTGCATTCTGCACCAGTGAAGCTGAAATGAAATCATACCACTCAACAATAAAGAAGTTGCACTCAATGAATGTCATTTTTTTCAGAGATAGCATAATTTGTGAATTGGGTTTCAAGAGTAGAGATGCAAATCACAGAATATAGGAAAGCTTTTGCACCTGATCCTAGCATATAACTTTTGCAATAATCTAGTCAACCACTATAGCACAAGATGCTCTCTAAGACCAGAAAATGTCTAACAGCCTGGTATTTTCTTAGACACCTCCATTACATGCTGAAGAGGCAAAATGTTTTTGCGTTAATTTTTAAAGCAAGAAAAAGCAGTTTGCTTCTTTAGCAGAGAAAGGGGTGGAATGAGAACTTCAAAGAATGATAAATTCTTTGATAAGTAGAAGGATGATAAATAGAACCAAGAAGTCAGAATCTGGCTCCAAAATGGGAAACATTTGGGCAAGGCTGCAAGAAGCTTCTGACATACAAGACATACTGCACAACTCCTCTGATAATTAATTCCTTTGTGTCTGAATTTTGTGTCAAAGAGGTTCCACAGACACAGAACCCTGGGGCTAGCTCAGGCTATTCAGGTGAGAAATCTGAATCAGTCCACCCACCACCCAAGGAAGTTTACTTCCCTATGAATTCCTGTTGGAGAAGGCAGAGGGCACAACCCCAGGGGATGGCTCCAAGTTGGAGTACCAGCCCTTTAAATAAAAAGCTGACACATTGGGGAAAGGAGGAACAAAAGGGGCAGCAAAGGAAGGCGCCCTCTGAGCCAACGGCAGCCTTGAAAATGTTTCTTTGGTAGTGTCATTCCCAAACCTGGGTCCCAGCTTAAGGCAGCTTTCAGGAGAAACTCAAAGGCATACACACTAATCTGAGTATCAAATGAATGGACTACATTTCTGTTACCTTATCTGTTCTTCTCCATCCTCCGGATCAAACAGCTCTGCAACATCCTGCTGTAGATGCAACCCTGCATTGCTGAGTGTCTCGCTGAATAGCAACGTGTTCTTTTCCAAAGCAGCAGCACCAGTCCTCACAGTGGTTTGAGTCTGTGTCAGAGCTTCCCCCTTGCTGTAAAAATCTCTCTGTTCTCCAGACTCAGACTCTGTGTGTAACCCATTTGTCAGCACCAGGCTGCTGATACTGTCCCTGGCACTTCCTGACTGTTCTTGCTGTCCCCTTCCCTGCTGCAGAGCCTTCTCCCTCCTTGTGTCTGCTGCTGCTCCCTGATGTTGGGTTGCATTCTCCACACAGGAACCCTGATCTGTGCCTTTGTACATTGATCTGGGTGGCTCGTCAGCATTGTTCCGGACACTGGAAGTGATGCCAGGGGTTTCTGCTGGCTCTGTCGGCCACTTGCTCTCATTCGAGAGGACTGTGGCTAGCTGCATGCTTGAGGTATGTGGCTCATTGTATGCCGCTGGTGACTGTGAAAATGGAATATTTCCATTCATGTTCTGTTGGTTCTGGCTTGGCTCGTTGATTTGAATATTGCCTACAAAGAGAGAGAGAGAGAGAGAGAGAGAGAGAGAGAGAGAGAGAGAGAGAGAGAGAATATCAGAATCTCAACTGATTAATCTTTAAAATTAAATGACAGTATAATGATGAGAAGGCTTATTAAAACCTGGCATCTCCAGCCAAAAGAAAACCCAAGCACCAAGCACTGCATTGGCACATGTCCACCTTTCTCTCCCTTGCTGCCCCTGAGTCCTTTCCTCTCCTAACTCCTAAGCCTTTAAACAAAAGCATCATACTGTGTAAAGTGCCTTATCCATTGGTGGTCCTATATAAATCATTCAGCTGAAAGTATCACATTATGCGGTGTTGCTAAAGCATGGTGAGCTAGCATGGTAAAGTGCTAGTGGATCACTCTGTATATCTGGATCACAACAGCTTTACTTCTACAACCAGAGAATTGTACTTAGTAGAATAGTTCATAATGCACTAGCATCTCTTATGTTAGTGTGTTAGTGTGTCCAGCCGCTCTGGACAGCTTACAGCACATATAAAAACATAGTAAAATGTCAAACATTAAAAACCTCCCAACTTCAGATGTCTTCTAAAAGTTCTTTATCTCCTTGACATCTGATGGGAGGCTGTTCCACACCTTATGCTTTGAACTGAACTGTGTGGGCTCTTCTTAACCATGAACTGGGAAATGGTGACAACTAGAGAGCATGCAGACTATTATGTTCTGCTGAACTACTATCATGTGTGGCAAAATCCAAACTACTACTACTACTACTACTACTACTACTACTACTATTCTTCTTCTTCTTCTTCTTCTTCTTCTTCTTCTTCTTCTTCTTCTTCTTCTTCTTCTTCTTCTTCTTCTTCTTCTTCTTCTTCTTCTTCTTCTTCTTCTTCTTCTTCTTCTTCCCTTGCAGTTATAAAGTGGAATTCTTTATTTACAGCACCTCCTGCCCTAAAGACTCAAGGCAGATTATGGCAATTCCATTCTGAAATATAGATAGGTCTCTGGCAGCGTTTATAGTTTCGGCATATGAGAGAATATTTGTAATTTCCGTAACACCTTAAACTACAGCAAAAATGTGCAAATTTGCAGTTTTGTTCCTGCTGACAAGTTAGTTATAAATATCTTTCTCAGTGCAAGAGTAACACCTTTTGCTTCCCATAAATACTGCTGAGATGTATCACACCAGTGGGGTGATTGGAAATGTGAATTTACTGGTGTGTAATGAGGAAATTTCATTTAGATTCAAGGTGGGCTTTTACTGGCTGGAACCAAAAGAAGGACCATGCTTTTGGTATACATACTGTTTTGAGGTGTTTTTTGGGGGGTGGGGTGGGGGTAGGCTGTATGCCTGAGTCTTATATCCAACAAGGATCCAATTGCTGGAATAGGCATACAAGTTTCTTGCTAATGGCCCCTAAGCATGGGTCATTAAATAACAAAAGAAATGGCTCTCTGCCAGAGGACAAATGGGGGAGCCCCCTCCCTCAACTGTCAAAGCTAGAGTGGAGATGTGTCAACTAGAAGCAGGCAGCAGGCTGGACAGCTGAGAGACAGAGGACTCAGCTACCCTAAAAAAGAAAAAGTGCTTTATATGAGTTACAACACTGTGACACTAGATGGCACTGTGGAGTCCCGTCGTTTGCCAATGGGATTTCCCTTTAAGAAGTTTACAACACGTTTAACAGAATCGTGTTATTTTTGCTGTGTCTAGATCCAGCCAGAATGAGGCCTGATTTCTGCTGGAATTGAACATTATTAACTTCCTGTAAGAAAGAACTGGTGTGACAAACATAGAGAGAATATGGGGCACAACACAAACTGAGAAATAAGAGGCAAAGCCAAGACTTTATGTTGGGGGTTCATGAGTATTCTGTAGTTTGTTCCAAAAGAAGCTGATCTTTTGAAGGTGCTCAGTTTGAGCTGCTACAACTTGCCTGACACCTTTCCCACCTTCCAACATCCCCCCAATCTAACAACTTACCTTTGGGGCAGATGGCAGCAGAGGTAGCAGTGGGCACTTCAAGGACCCTGGGATGGGCTTAGAGGACTAGAGATGCTCTGTTGGGGCTTGCAAGCATCTGCCACCAATCCAGTTTTTGAGTTTGGGGCTCAGTGAAGGGGATGGCGGCTGCAGAGGCAAGATTTACATGAACAGAGCTGTGCTTGCCTTCACCCTGGTTTTTTTGAGGGCCCTGTTTGAATGAACATAACATCCCTACTTTTATGCCTGGCTGTCATAGGTGATGGCAATGTCATCAAGGAGATGGAAATGGAAATGGAGTGAGTAGTTTAGTTTGGTAGCTAGGCCTATTCATTCATTTTAAAGCAACTTCTCTTCCTAGAAATTTATGGAACATAGTTGCTCCTCATGTCCTCACTTTCAACTTGCCTCAAAAGAAGGATGGGTTTATCACCATCTCATAAGGTAAAGGTAAAGGTACCCCTGACCATTAGGTCCAGTCGTGGCCGACTCTGGGGTTGCAGCGCTCATCTCACTTTATTGGCCGAGGGAGCCGGTGTACAGTCATGTGGCCAGCATGACTAAGCCGCTTCTGGCGAATCAGAGCAGCGCACGGAAATGCCATTTACCTTCCCACCAGAGTGGTACCTATTTATCTACTTGCACTGGTGTGCTTTCGAACTGCTAGGTTGGCAGGAGCTGGGACCGAGCAACGGGAGCTCACCCCATCATAGGGATTCGAACCGCCGACCTTCTGATTGGCAAGTCCTAGGCTCTGTGGTTCAACCCACAGCGCCACCTGTGTCCCATCTCATAGAACCCTATAATTGTAGAGTTGGAAGGGACTCTGAGGGTCATCTGGCACAATGCAGGAATTTCAACTTCAACATGCTGGAAACTGAACTGTTTGTGTTTCATCAGAGTCTTCCTCACTTTGATTATGCTCCAAATCTTCTAAGATTGTCATACATTTTGTCACCTGAACATGATATATTGGTTTTATATCAGTACTGTTATAGACTACAGAGTTTGGTGTTTTTCTTTGTCTCCAATTTTCAAACACAGAGACACTTGAACATCTAAACAAGAGTTCTCAAGAACAATATTATAAATCATTTTCACTAATTTGTGTATTTTTGTCAACCCTAGTAAAAGGTCTTACATTTTTTTCTTTACTGGCCCAATACAACTTTTGTCTAATATGCACTTCATCCACAACAAATCACCTGTTGATCTATATCTATTATCTGCTATGTTCTTTGCTGTATCTTATTTTTCTCCTGTGTAAAAGATTGTTGCACATCAATAACATGGCACCTCCCACAAGAAAGTATTCCAGAACATTTCTACCAGTTCTTCCCATCCCCATTTTGCCTTGTGGTCAAATTGGGTCAGCTCTGCTACTTTTTCATTTTTGTGATCAGGACATGGCAAGAACATTCACCAAAGAAGCAAGAATTTGGCCTTGCTTTGCTTGTAATTGGAAACAAGACTGTAGTTGCTTTAGGAGCCTGTTTTGGTACCAGACCAGCTTTTCATTAAAACTGAATAGGCAGCAAAAAGGATTTACTTGGTAATTTTATTGCTGTGCTATTGGAAGGATTCCCACTGCTGGTCTGGACGTTGCACTAAAGCAGGGGGCAGGGATGACTTTGAATTGCCACTGCAACTGGTTCTGATCTTGTTAGCAGTGAAATGGAAGGAGGCTGCAAGGACAGTCAAAGCCTTTCTTTCAAAGACTTCTGCATCAAGCCCTTAAATTCTCCTTCTTCTGGCAATGGAATATCATTTGTTCCTTGCTAGAAAGGACAACATCATCAACAGCAGCGAAGTAGAATCCATAGGCACAAAATCAATGGGGATTACTCAGAGAACAGAAATACCTATTGAAGATTACAAGTTGAATTTGGGATGATTTATTATTATTATTATTATTATTATTATTATTATTATTATTATTATCATCATCATCATTACTATTACTACTACTATTACATTCCTTCCTTCCTTCCCTGACAGGACTCCAAGGTAGCTTACAGATAAAATAAGAGTAGCTAAAAACTTAGGGGGAAAAACAATAATTTAAAAACAATTAAATATACACATGCACTGCTGGCTCCCCTGTGACACACGTGCTATTTTTAATAACAATTTTATTAAAAGTTTTTTTAAAAACATTAAACAATAAAACTCAAAGTCATTTATAAGAAAATATGAAACACAATTGTATAGGGGAAAGAAAAAGAGAAAAGAATAGAGAAGGACTAACTTAGAAGACAGTTCATCACATGCATGTTGTGCATATCATATCATGTATCCACATAGAGCAAGGCAGATCCCCCCAGTTCTCACCTGGGTGCCTCCCTCTTCTCCCAGTCTCCCCCTCTGAGAGATCCTTCCTGCCCTGCCTTTCCTGCAGGTACCTCCCACCTCCACATGTCCCCTTCCTGTGTGTGCCCTCCTTGATTCGTAATAAAGGAATCTTGATATAAAAGATACTAAAATATATAAAAAGAAAAAGGAATTCCTGCTTCCCTGTCTGACAGTCATCTATAACAACTATTCTGAATATTTAACATATGCACTCCAGAATAAAATCCAGCCAGTTTCCCCTTCAGCAAGATGCCAATTTCCTAGATTCCCAAGTTGAGCCCTAAAATTTTAACCACTCGGACAGCACAATGTGACCCTTATAATAATTTTCCAATAATCCAAATTAGCATTCCTCCTGTTTCTATATCCAATTTCTTCTAAAGCCTCTTTAAAACAGTTCCAACAAATCTCAGCCAAGTCATGATCCAAAATTCTTGCCTATTTTAATGTTCATCCAATCATGCTGCTGCTGCTTCTTCCTCCTCCTCCTCCTCCTCCTCCTCCTCCTCCTCCTCCTCCTCCTCCTCCTCCTCTCTTCTTCTTCTTCTTCTTCTTCTTCTTCTTCTTCTTCTTCTTCTTCTTCTTCTTTTTCCTCCCCCCCCCCAAAATATTTGAACACTTTAATCCACTGCAGCGGAGCGGGGAGCACCTTGGTTCACTTTTCTCAAAGTTACCCTCCTAGGGCAACATAACTTGCATCATCAACAGTTTCAGGAAACTCTTCCATGCCAAGATCTCCCACGCCAGTTTAGCCAAACTGAGCATTTCCATAGAGCTATTTCTCTCTCGCTCCATTGCTCATACTGGCCGCCCATTCCTCTCTGCTGGAAGTCCCCCCCCCCCCAACAGAACTTTCTGGCACCTCCATCGAGTCATCCACAACCACTCCCAGTTCATGATCACAGTCCACTTGTTCTATTTTTTGCCTTATCTCTTGGGTCTCCTGTTTAGTTTCTTCTTCCCCCTTCTCACCATGTAATTCCAATATCTCTCATCCTCCTTGTCCATTCTCCAGCGCTGCTACAAGCTGCCCAAGGGAGGAGGCCGGCAGTGTGGCCATGGGACGCTCTCTCACCGCTGCCACTGCTGCCGCTGCTCAGGACCAACTCCAGCCTCTCCTCCTCCCTGGGCTCAGTGGCACTGGTGGGAGAAATGGGGACATTCCAGGATAAAATCAGAAGCTGGGGTGGCTTTCATAATTCCAGGACTGTCCCTAGAAAACAGGACACTTGGAGGGTATGCTGTCCTGCTGTAAATATTCCCTAACTAATAAATCATGGACGCCTGGAAGAGGCAAGTGGGTGAAGGTTAAGCTATGTGTGGTAGCTACTTTCACACATACCAACTTACAATTTTCAAAGATCCCTATTGGCAAAATATTTATTTTAAAATCCAGTCAATGCCTGTAGGGTGGGGGGAGAGGCCATCAGTTTCAGAACAATTTCTTGTCATAAAATTGCTATGTCTGACCTTGGACATCTTACTGTCCTTTGTCTTCCCATCTATGTCAAAGAGATTCTTTTTGTACTTGCTAGCTGAGTTGTTGCATTCTGGCAATCAGAGGCAATTGTTAAAATAGATTGGGTTGTTTCCCGTCCCTCTTTGTAGGCCCAGATGTAAAAGGAAGAAGCGGTGTGAGATATTCACAGTCCCCTTACAGAGATATTCATAGCTTTTTATCCACCTTCATTTTTTGTGTTGCTCTGTGAGGTTCCTCTCCTTGAATCCTTCCTCTTTAGCCCTTTCTATCTTCAAATCCCTGTCTGCTTCCCTCGTTTTGTTGTTTTCTAGCTACTCTTCCACCACTCTGTTCCAGGGGTACATACTCCATGGATTCAGTGACTACTTATCCCCCAGATCCGATTACTGAGAGAGCCAGTGTGGTGTAGTGGTTAAGAGCGGTGGACTCGTAATCTGGTGAACCGGGTTCGCGTCTCCGCTCCTCCACCTGCAGCTGCTGGGTGACCTTGGGCCAGTCACACTTCTCTGAAGTCTCTCAGCTCCACTCACCTCACAGAGTGTTTGTTGTGGGGGAGGAAGGGAAAGGAGAATGTTAGCTGCTTTGAGACTCCTTCAGATAGTGATAAACCGGGATATCAAATCCAAACTCTTCTTTTTCTCTTCTTCTCTTCCATCCCTTAGATCACATACAGCTAAGATATTCAGTGGTGCTTAGTAACTTAAAACTAAATTTTCCTGGTTTGAGACACCTACTTCCATCAGAAAAAGACTTTTCAGTTTAGGGTTGCCATACATCTGGAATTTCCCAGACATATCAGGAACACTGCTCAACAACTTTTCCCTGTTTGAAATTCGGCAACCCTATTTTCAGTTCCTTTACAGGACCTGCACTGTTAATCAACATGCTATCACTGCAAAGTGTGTACAGTAGTTAGTGGTAGCATTCAAGAATTGCTGTTGCAGAGAAACCACTCATGGCTCCTTTGCAAAATACTCCTTAGAGCAAAGATGGGGAGCTTGTGACCTTCCAGATGTTGGACTGCAACTCCCATCATCCTGACCATTGTACACACTGGCGGGGGCCGATGGAAGTTGGGAGTCCAACAACATATAGGAGATCAACAATTCCCCATCCCTGTCCTAGAAACACTTTAATAAAAGGTATTGACTTCTACTGAATTGGGCCATTGGCTCATTTAGCTCAGTATTATTTATCTACACTGACCAGCAAAAAGCTTTCCAGGGTTTCAGGCAGGGGTCCCAAATAAAATAAGTTGGGGGAAATCAGGCTCCAAACTGCTCCATATGGAGTTGCAGACACGGCATTTTGAGGTTTTTGGGCAGGTGGCTCAATTGTCCCCTTTCCATGCCCACTACTTCCTCAATGATTGTATTTCTTTTCCAGGTTGTAACTATTTTCAGTGCACTCTAGAATGGTGAAGCTTTTCTGTTTTCTTTGATCTCTCAGATTTGTACAAAACCAGAAAACAGCACAAGCAAATCTTTTGCACACTTCTTGGGTCTAATTGAAATGGAGGGAAAGTGGATTAACAGCTAAATGATGCTCAAATGTAGAGAAGCCCATAGTCTCCTGCACAACTTTAAAGGCAAGCAATGGCTTCTGATTGCAGAGATACAATGATGAGTATTTGAAGTAAGGAAGGGAGTTTCTACAGCTCAGTGAGTCATAGCTTGGCTATGGCTACCTAGCAGGCCTCAGAGACAACATTGGAGGGCACCATGTGTGCAACCCCAGCCCCTCAAGATTGGGGGGGGGCGAAGACACCTCAGCTCTGTGGAGTTGGCACCTATGGCGGGACTGCAGCTGAGGTGATGTTTGAACCAAGGACTTTCCAGGTCATAGCTTGTACTCTTAAGTAAGGCTGGACTGAATGCTGTTAAGATGGGGACACTGGCTCACCACAGCAGGGGGTGCCCCATCCAGGACTGGCCCAAGTCATCTGCGGTGAATCACAAAATGGTGTCCCTCCCCACAGGAAGAAGTGGTGAGTGAAGATCTACATAGGAATAAGGAGGGGATAAAGTTTTGCATCAGGAACAAGGGAGAAGTGACACTCTACACTGGGAACAAGGTGGGGAATCAAATCAGCCTTACTCAACAGTTGAAATGGGAATCAAAGGCTGTTGCGAGGTTGGGGAGGGGCCTGCTCTGAATTTTGCTGGGGGGGTGTAGAGCCCATGAGACCCCAGTGGGCCAGCGCTGGCACCACCTCATGTGACATATCTGAAAAAGCTCAGGCCTATTCTTAGCAATTATGCAGCATTGTTATGCGGGAAGTCTAGTTGTGAATAGCTGAGATGTGTGAATAGAGATAAAATTAAGAAAGAGAAAGGAGAGGTGCATTTTATTGAATATCATTCTTACATGGAATCACAAAGCCAAGCTAAGTCACATGTCCATTTATGCAAGGTGATGAATGAACAAAGTTGCATTTTGTGGTCAAGGCTTCCCAGCAATGGAGGCTCTCAATTCCAAGCCAAGAAACAAAGTGGCTGGAAATGACTGAGCTTTGTGGAGCTCTTCTAAATTAAATGTAATTTGGAATGCAGTTCCAAGTATAATTATCCATTGAAAGGGATGGGTCATGTCAGGAAGTTAAAGAATGGTTGCTCTGGCAGCAAACTTCATATGACGCCTGGAAACAGGAGGAGGGTTCTGCCGCGGATGCCCATAGATGGCTCCTGTGCCTTTAAATCTTAAGGGCTCCCAGGGGGTTGGTAACAGTGGCCTTCAGGCCAAAAAAGGTTAGGAGGGGGAAATCCAGCCTTCAACCAATGCAACAGTATAAGGGTGGAGGGGTGCTTTTGGTGCCGCCTCCCTTTCCATGGGATTTTTACAATTTAGGGTCTAGAGGTAGAAGCCCTGATATGATCAGTGAGGGGGAAATGAAACAAATCCATTCCTAGGAGAGATTAAAACCAAATCCTCTATGAAGGAGGGAAGGATGAAACAAGCCCTGGACCATGTTGAGCCAGATTCTCTCTAGGGAGACTCCCTCTCACTGCAGAATGTGAGCAGCTGAGCTGTAGCTGGTGGCCCTGAGTCTTTGTCCCTCACCCACTCTGTTAGTGGCACCTCCACCCCTTGAGTGACATGAAGGGCACCAGGGCAGAAGGATGCTGGCAAAGTGAGAGGAAAAGATCTGGCTCTGCTGAGGTCACCCTTCACCTCCCTTTCTGTTTCTGGGCTACTGGCAGCCCCTACAGGATGGGGCACAATGGTAGCCCTAATTCTTTTGTTTCGCATTTATTTATGCATCCATTTAAATGTTTCTCGCCTTTCTTTCCTTTTTTAAAATAAAAAATGGCTAACAATGAAAAGACAATATGGTTGCCATATTTAAAAAAGTATTAACCAGGACACCGCAAACGTTGTTGGCCTTTTTTTTAGACATCAATTCCAACTTTGAAATCCTGGCAATGTCCAGGAAAATCAAGACATGTGGCAGCCCTAAATAATCAAAACAACCATTGCATCAACAACATAGTGAGCATAGTGGATAATGTAGACCAGTGTCTGAAAATGCAATGTCTTGACTTGGTAGAAAAATTAAACTGGAGATAAGGCCATGACTGAAAAGGCCCTGCTCCTTCTGCGCATCTACTGTGCCTGAATCAATGGCAGAAGCTGGAGCAGGCTCTCTTCTGTTGCTCAGAGTGCATGGAGTGGAGGGTGGACCTTAGGGAAGAAGAAGTCCTTCAGATACCTAAACCCCCAAGCTATTTAGGATTTCAAAGGTAAGAACTGGCACCTTTAATTGAGCTCAGAAACAGATGAGCAATCAATGTTGATCAAAGATACTCAGAGTAATACGCTCCATCTAGCCAACACCAGAAAATCTACCAGTGGCACTGTGCACCAGTAGAAGTTTCCAGGCACTTCTCAAGCGCAACACTAGGGAGAATATTTTACAGTATTTCAGGCTAGAGGTTACTTAAACTTAGATGGATATAGGCAGGTCTGTTTTCTCCAGAATATAATACAGCTAGCTGAAGCTGATAAACCAAAAGCAGTGTCAGATCCAAGAGTACCCAAGCTGCAAACCTGCATCTTCAGGGAGAGTGCAGGCTATAGACCTATCTCTGGACCAACTCGTAACAAGAGTGTTTCTATCTTAACTGGATTAAGTTTCACTTTGATCACCCATATCCAGTCCCTCACTGTTCCAAGTTTCTACCACTTCCCTATAATCTTATAAATATGAGGTACAGTTGACTATCACTAACATGCTGGCATAAGTGCTGGATCCAGAAGGGCACTGGGTGCTCTCTAGACACCACAAAATTCCTGCTGAGGGAGCTGGGCACCCACAAATTATGGCGGCAGGTGCCCAGGGCATACGTGTCTGACATGAGCACACCTGGTGGCATGGGGTGGGTGGGTGCTGACGTCACTCCTGCACACCGCCGGGTGTGCTGACATCACCACACTTGTCCCCATGGGGTGTGGCCCTGGGGACCCAGGGTCACGAAGGCAAGCTGGCGTTGCTGCATGCTGATCAGTCCAAATATCTGAATAATTTCACTAAGTGGTTTTGTCTGGATGATCTGAAAAAAGGCTGAGCGGAGTCACACTCACTCTGTCTCCTGATGCAATTGTCCCCAAGGCTAATGTCGACCCACAACTGGGCCAGAAACCACGGAAAGAGATCTAGATGGAAAATTTGAGATGGGGAGTCAGAGAGGTCCAAGGTAATTTTTCCACAGAGTGTGTACTGCTGCTTGTTTCAGTGCAGTTGAAGGTATTGCTGTCCATGTAGACAGGCCCAACCAGGTTACCTTGATTTATTAATTTGGAGGGACAAGGGTCAAGCACATACGTGATCAGCCTCATCTCTGAATGAATCCTGTTCACATACTCAACTAGTATCCAGCTAGAGTGCAGATTGGCACCTGACCCATCATGAAAACATAAAACACCATCTTAGGTGGATTGCTTGGCCACAACTCAGGGGTCTGCTAGCAAATTATTTTTCCTAGTCTTGCAGATATTACTTACATTAAAATTTCCTTCCTAACACAATCCTTTGTATTTGACATGCTGCTGACAGGATAGAAACATTAAAAATAAAGGCTGAAATTGTATTTTACAGAGACAATGGAGATGCCTTCCTACTGCATTTCTCAGATGCCTTCAAATTACACATTCATTGTATGAGCACATAATGAGACCAGATTAAATCATAGGCAAAATTTGTGTGCCTATATAAAGAGGAGTCTGGTGGAGTTCCAGCTACAACAGAAGCATAACATGTCTGTGACATGAAACTGAATGCATTTCTTCAACAACATGAATACAGTTTTCAGGAAAAATCCTTTGTAGCGCATATTGCCTTAGGCAGGAGAAATTCTGCCGTATACATTATTCATTTCCTTCAGTAGCTGACACATTTCCTTTTACCACTTGCAAAATGTCACAGTCTGGTTTGTAAAGGTGAAACGAGCAGATACCGAATCTGTACTGTTAAGATTCAGAGAAGGGTGGGTGGGTTGGTGGAATTGGACTCAAGTATGGCTAAAGCAATTAAAATATTCTTTTGTTACAAAATAATACATCTGCATTGCTGCTTGTAGAGACATCTCTTTAAGATGTATTTGAATGCCAGCCCTATAGCTGCAGAACTGCCCTTCCTGTGTCATCTCCATTTCCAGTCTGACAAAAAAAAAAAAGCCAGATGTAAATGTTAATGTAGCAATTAAAATTATGATGGGATGTCAAAGCAGCCACATCCATTTAAGGTCTTAACCTTTTAAAATTGCAGTGGATCTTTCTAAAGTGGGGGAACCTGTAACTTAGCACAGCCTTTTTTAATGCACTAGACTAAAACATCACACACACACACACACACACACACACACACCACTACCACAGATCAGGGTGCAGCCTCAGAATCTTCCATGGTCCAGCTGCAGTCATATTGCTTCACCTTCCCTGCACATCTC
The DNA here is from genome assembly GCF_964234715.1 of Podarcis melisellensis. Taxonomy (NCBI): domain Eukaryota; kingdom Metazoa; phylum Chordata; class Lepidosauria; order Squamata; family Lacertidae; genus Podarcis; species Podarcis melisellensis. Next base: position 87,903,202 of record NC_138539.1, read on the forward strand.
CATGACAACCATGTAATTTGGATGCTATACTACTGAACTGATGCTGAAATACAGTTGTGCTATAAAATACAGAATGCATCAGAGTTCTTGTAAAGGAAGACAGTCCTATTCATGATGGCTGGTAACTTAAGATTTATTGGGTGTGGGCGTTTTAAAAAAAACAAAGCTGCTAAAGTGATTTGATTGTGTGTTTCTAATTGTTACCCACCCAGAGCCTTTGAGGACAGAGTGCGCTAAGCAGCCACATAATTACATGAACATAATTTCCAGGCTTCCTTCCCAGAATTCAGATATATAAATAATAATTAATCTCATCCCTGGATGATTCAAGGATTGTGAAATCAATTAGAATGAAATACAATTGTGCTTGATTAGGACAATAATCTTCACATTCCACATTCTCTCTCTAGGAACACACTCAGGAAATGCTTACCTCAGGACCCAAGGATGCAAACTAGATAAATCAAATCCTAGTGATTGCAGCTTTAAGCTAATACATCACATATGAATGACCATAACACTAACAAAATGCCATTCCAAGAACAATATTGCATAGGATGCCACAGAGATGCATGGATATAGGATGAAAATGAACACACTGCGATTCTACTTACCAGAGCTAAAAGGTTTCCCTCACAAGTGCAGCTTGTTTTTCCCTCAACAATCCATGCAAAACCGCCAGCAGCTACATGTAAGGAGACATTCCAGCCCCATGCCTTCTCAGGCTTCCCTTTATTGTCTCCCCCCTCGCCACTTGCAATGGGTTACGCCTCCCCAGCTTTCCTTCAGGTGTCAAAAGATTGCTAGGAAGCAGGTTGCAGGAAAGAAGGGAGGGGAGAAAGAGGAGGGGGTCGAGAGAGGAGCCTGAGCAGGAATGATGGAGCCTGCCTTCAGCGAAAGAGCAGGGGAGAGACCTGATGCTCAAGCCTTTGGGCGAATGTCTGCCGAAAGGCCAGCTAACACTTTAGAAAGAAGATGCTCCAGCCACTGTGAGCAAATTGCTAAGCATATTTAACATTTTCCTCAAAGATCTGAGAGCTGGCTCTGCTTCTGCTAGCCAATCAGATACATTGAAACTGGACCTTGGAAATCCCTGCCAAACAGGCAGGCTGTCTTTAAGAAAATGGGATGCATACGAACCAACAACCTCAATAAAACTCCCAAGAATATCTTTAGATGGCCTGTCCATCCTCTTTCCTACCCACCCTAACCACAAAAGAAAGCTTTGATTTAGCTTTTAAGGCTTTGTTTTCCCTTTGTGTTGTTGTTTCCTGTTAGGTTGTCTTTGTAAGCTGAACTGTGAACCTTTTCGCCTGTTTTTGAACACAGAACATTCATGTCCAGTGCAATTTCATCTCCACAAGATGCTGTATATGCGAATATTTTGCCTCACCTTGCGTACAGGGAAGAGAAAAGGAAGTCACAGGAAGCATCCCAGACTGTGTGAATTGTGCGTTCATTGTAGTATGCATGAAATGTGCACACTGAGAGTGACGCTGGACTGGAGAAGACTTTTTCCAAGAGGTAGAAAGGAACAGGGTCCTGAACATGAGCACAGCAGAGGAGCAAAACACTTCAAACACAGTGTTGCTTCTTCAAGGTATTTCATTATCAATGGCTCCATTTTGTCTTATCTCCACCTCAAAGTCAATTGGCTCAGCTGGATGGGATATTAAGGAATAGGGTAAATTTGGGCAGATTTTTTTATGTGTGGAAACATTTAGATGGTCTCTTCTTCTTCTTCTTCTTCTTCTTCTTCTTCTTCTTCTTCTTCTTCTTCTTCTTCTTCTTCTTCATCTGAAGTGACCTTTGAGTTATCAGAGGTCTTAGAGGCTTCCAAGTCACCCTATCTGTACCTCCCAGGCCTTTGGGCTTGTCCAAACTGCTGCTTGTCCCATGCCTAAAAAGCATGGGTCCGAGTGGTTTTCCACTTGTCATGCACTTTCTAGGCATGAGTGGCTTTGCCTTTGCCCCACCACTTTCCCCCAGAACACCTGCTCTTTAGTGCTGCTAATCGGAACAAACAGCAATCTGCAGAAAACCCAACAGCCATTCAATGCTTAACTGCAGGTTTTCTTGGGGCAAATGGAGGCATGAATAACCCCTTCCACTTCATGTGGCAGTAGGTAGTGAGAGACACCCTCCCGACGCCCATCCCAGTGAGCTACCCCACCCCCACCCTTTGGCCCTCCTTTCCAGCCTTGCCACTTTCTCTTCCTCATTTCCTCGTTTTCAAGTTGCAGCATGCATTCTGTTTATATTAAAACCATTCTCATATATTTGAGAAAGAATGCGTAACAACTGCTCAATGGATATATTTTTTTTCTCACTAGAAAACCTTGGTCTCAGATGGCAGCGGTCATGACCTCGAATGCACCATGTGGCAGCACATCTATCCACAGGCCCACTGTGGAAATCACTGAGGCAGGGGCCAAGAATGGGGAATGGCATACATATGCAAAGTACTGTCATGTCAAAGTTGTCTGTATGGGCTTCGTTTCACACCCAGAAACCTGATCAGTGAAGAGATGATATCAAGAAGCAATTTTGAAGAATCACAGTTTGGAAATCCTCTTATTCATTCATTCATTCATTCATTCATTCATAATAAAATCCATAACATTGTCCCTAGAATACTATTTATTTATCCATTCATTCATTCATTCATTCAGTCAGTCAGTCAGTCAGTCAGTCAGTCAGTAACCGAGTCATGCTTTGGGGGACAGGGGGACGGTGGGTGTGGGGGACTCCCTGGTCCTGAACAGGGTAACCGTGCCCCTGAAGAACCAGGTGTGCAGCCTGGTTAGTCATTTTGGACAGCTATTTATGATGGTACAGGTCAGTTCTGTGTCCAGGGCAGCTGTCTACCAGCCCATCTGGTACACCAGCTACGACCATACCTGCCTGCAGACTGTCTTGCCAGACTGGTGCATGCTCTGGTTATCTCCTGTTTGAACTACTGCAATGTACTCTGTGCAGGGCTACCTTGGATGGTGACTCAAAAACTACAACTAATCCAGAATGTGGCAGCTAGACTGGTGACTGGGAGCAGCCACTGGGACCATATAACACCAATCCTAAAGGATCTTCACTGGCTCCCAGTATGCTTCCCAGCACAATTCAAAGTGTTGGTGCTAACCTTTAAAGCCCTGTATATCTGAATAAGTGTCTCCACCCCCATCATTCTGCCCAGACACTGAGGCTCAGAGGGCCTTCTGGTGGTTCCCTCACTGCGAGAAGTGAAGTTACAGGAACCAGGCAGGGGGCCTTCTCAGCAGTGGCACCCTCCCTGTGGAACACCCTCCCATCAGATGTCAAGGAGATAAAGAACTAAACAACTTTTAGAAGACATCTGAAGGCAGCCCTGTATTGGGAAGTTTTTTTAATGTTTGATGTTATATTATGTTTTTATATGTGTTTTTATATTTGTTAGGGCAACCCAGCCAGATGGGTGAGGTATAAATAATAAAGTTGTTGTTTTCCTCTTGAATAAAATATTCTCAAGACAGTAGAGTAGAAATTAGGCTTGTCTGCCCCTTTACGCTGAGGCCAGAGAACGAAGCTGGTGTCTCACTCTCAACATCACCTGTTCCACTGTAAGCATTAATGCACATGTCTTCTCACCATTTACTAATGTTGTGAATAATCACTATGCTTATTTTTATTGTAAATTGCCCTGCGACCCTCGGATGAAAGGTGGTATAGAAATTAAATAATATATATAAATTAAATTTACACACACACACACATAATTTTATATATATATATATATATATATATATATATATATATATATATATATATATATATATATATATATATATAATATTTAACAGCCACAGATGCCAATCGTAGATACATTTTCTGCTTGGATGTTTTTTTTCCGAATCACGATCAAAGATGCCATCACACAACAGTTACAGATTCCGTTTTGCTCAATTCAAGAACACAAAACTCCTTCTCCACTGCAAACACAGCCATTTTGCCTGATTAGTCACATGACGTGCGCTATTGCCTACGCCCGGAAACTACAACTAATCCAGAACGCAGCAGCTAGAGTGGTGACTGGGAGCGGCCGCCGAGACCACAGTCTTGAAAGACCTACACTGTCTTGAAAGACCTACACTGGCTCCCAGAATGTTTCTGAGCACAATTCAAAGTGTTGGTGCTGACCTTTAAAGCCCTAAACGGCCTCAGTCCAGTATACCTGAAGGAGCATCTCCACCCCCATCCCCACCCCCGGACACTGAGGTCCAGCTCCGAGGGCCTTCTGGCAGTTCCCTTACTGTGAGAAGCAAAGCTACAGGGAACCAGGCAGAGGGCCTTCTCGGTGGTGGCACCCGCCCTGTGGAACACCCTCCCACCAATGTCAAAGAGATAAACAACTACCTGACATTCAGAATACATCTGAAAATAGCCCTGTTCAGGGAAGTTTCTAATGTGTGACATCTTAGTGTATTTTTTGTCTTTGTTGGAGCCGCCCAGAGTGGCTGGGGAAACCCAGCCAGATGGGCGAGGTACAAATAAATTATTATTATTATTATTATTATTATTATTATTATTATTATTATTATTATTATTACACTTCCCTCAGTAACGGAACCAGGGGTGGAGGAAGGGGGTGCAGTGGGGGCAGTTCACCCTGGGTGTCACCACGGAGGGGAGTGACAAAATGCCGGGCGGCATTCACTCCTGGGAGTAACGCAGTGGCTTGGGTGCGCACAGGCTCCACACTGCCCAAGCGGTCTGCCCGCTGCTTCCCCCCAGCTGTAGGGCGGCTGAGTGGGAGGAGGCAGGCAGACTCCTCAGAGGCCCCGCAGTGAGCCCTGCCCCTATGGGTGGCTTGCCCTGCCTGCCGCTGAGCGAAACACAAACCTTATAAGTACATCTACCTCACGGTTCGCAGTTGTGGTCCGTGTTATCGCTTGTTACTGTCTTACAGCATCTGGAAACTATACTTCATTATGTATCACCCTGTATATTTCTTTTATTGTTGTTGTTGTTTAGTCGTTTAGTCGTGTCCGACTCTTCGTGACCCCCTGGACCAGAGAACGCCAGGCACCTCTGTCCTCCACTGCCTCCCGCAGTTTGGACAAACTCATGCTGGTAACCTCGAAAACACTATCCAACCATCTCATCCTCTGTCGCCCCCTTCTCCTTGTGCCCTCCATCTTTCCCAACATCAGGGTCTTCTCCAGGGAGTCTTCTCTTCTCATGAGGTGGCCAAAGTACTGGAGCCTCAGCTTCACAATCTGTCCTTCCAGTGAGCACTCAGGGTTGATTTCCTTCAGTATGGAGAGGTTTGATCTTCTTGCAGTCCATGGGACTCTCAAGAGTCTCCTCCAGCACCATAATTCAAAAGCATCAATTCTTCGGCGATCAGCCTTCTTGATGGTCCAGCTCTCACTTCCATACATCACTACTGGGAAAACCATAGCTTTAACTATGCAAACCTTTGTTGGCAAGGTGATGTCTCTACTTTTTAAGATGCTGTCTAGGCCTGTCATTGCCCTTCTCCCAAGAAGCAGGCGTCTTTTAATTTCGTGGCTGCTGTCACCATCTGCAGTGATCATATTTCTTTTATACTGTACTTTAATTGAATTGTCACATACTCTTGCTTTTCCATTCCATTACCATTTCACCCCACAGTTTACAATGTTTTCTTTAGACGTGTGTGTGTGTGTGTGTGTGTGTGTGTGTGTGTGTGTGTGTACATATATTCCTGTAAACTGACGATAACACTTCATGCATCTGATGAAGCGGGCTGCAGTCAACAAAAGTTTATGCCCTAAAAAACTAGTTGGTCTTTAAGATGACACAAGACTCTTCATTGCTGCATCTTAAACTGGGTTCACAGCTGTGGCTGAGCCATTGTACTAAAAGAATATGACAAATAAAGTCCTGGATATGAGGCCTCTGTGGGAACAACAGCCTAGACACTGAAAGGAGTTTGCGCAGAAAGGGAAATGGGGAGTAGGCTTTGGGTAAATGGTTGAAGTTCAACTTGAATAAATTAATTCTTAAAAAATCTTTTATAATTTTGCTCCAGTGGTCTGGTTTCTTTGTTTCATTTTAAATATGTAATTTTTGGTTGGTGTTTAACCTCCTTCATAAATATTGCTTTCAGAACCAATCTCTTGGGGTTATCAGCAGCCTAATAAAGCCATTTCAAAGCGCCCATTTGCTCTTTCCATTTTTAGCTGTTGTGACCACCAGGCAGGCAGCATATCACTAGAATACCTTACATGGGACTTCAGTATGGTTCAAGATATAGATGCATACAAATTTTCTGAAAGTACAAATGAACAAATGGGGAACAGCAAGGTTCTGCTTCACGCCTGATCCCACTCATACATTATCTCATTTACATGTGTATATTCAGGTGGTGTTAAGCTCCCACTCTGTAATCTGTACACTGCAAAACAAGAGTATTGATCAGGTGAAAGGCGCCTAGGCATGCACACGCCTATGGAAACAGAAAATGTGAAGAGACTGAAAATGGGACCAGTGGGCCCAATTCCCTCTCCATGCCTTCGTATATATGTACCGTATATCCAGGAACTAAGGTCTCTAGTTTTATTCCACTGGTGTGATGATAATGGATAATGACAAGAATGACTTTATTGTTGTTATCCACAGCCTCCAAATGCAGGATCAGTATAAATGACATAGAAGAAGGAGTGAGAAGACTGATGGGCCTGGGAAAACCTCCTGGAGAGCAACAGTCACAAAAAAAACCTTCAGCATTATCAATGGTTTGTGCACAACAGGATCTGGTTTCCACAAATAAGCATGATTGGTTGGCCAATGACTTTGGTATGCTGAGAGTATAGAATAGCTATAATTAATGATTTGGATGAATCCTAAAATAATAGGCAAGTCTATAATAGTGCATGCAAATATGGTGTCTGCAGTACCAAGGACTTTCAAGGAGAAGAAGAAACTCCAGAGAACTCAAAAGATTGAGGGGGTGAAATAAGTACAAGGGAGGGCAAAACATGGCACACATTCCAGTTGAACATGTATTGTTGTTGTAACTAGGGATGGAAGGATGTGCCGAATTTGGTTCTCTCAGTTTCTCATTTCCCCCAGTCTTAAATGCAGTTCTCCATATTTCTGCAGCAATTTGCGATTTATTTATTTTCAAGTCCTCATGAAAATTCATCGACATTTTAGTGTGCAGCTCACCTAATAAACACATTTTGGTATGCAGTTTTGACTAATGCACTATTTATTTCCACTAACATGTACATTTTGATGCAAACTTTCCCCTAATGTATGCATTTTTGTAAACATTGGTTGGTTGGAGAACCTCATTGCAAAATTTGAAAAGTGTGAATTTCATAGAATAGCTGTGTTTCTCACGTTGTTTCAGGAAATTTGATAGTTTCGACTATAAATGCAAATCAAATCAATTTTCTCCCTTGTCTCTAGTAGTCACTAACAGGTTTACTCAGAAGTAGACTCTGATGGACTCCATTCCACTGAAAGCAATGAGGCTTAATTTAGGTGGGATGCATATGTTCTGTTGGTTTCAGTAGGATGTTGCCACAGCTTATATTAGCTAGAAACATGTCTCCTGGACAGTACACTTAGACTGCAATCCTAACCACACTTACTTGGGAGTAATTCAATAGCACTTCTTAAAAGACAAGGTTAGGACTGCACTGTTAAGGTAGTATATTATAACAGAGCAGCGTTTCTTAAAGGCCATGTAGGTAAAATCCATATCCTTATAGTCTAGCACACATAGGTTACCCTCCTGCTTTGCTCCCTGTTATTTCTCTGTTTAATTTTGATATATGTAACCAATGAAAATATAATGGCTATTGAAGCACAGAATTTTGAATTGTTACTGGTATTATTTGCCTGTGTTCACCAACCTAAACATCATGTGGTATTGTACACCATACAGTAATTACAATTGCTCTGGCATTTATTCTCATAACTCTGTCTACAAGTTAAAAATGATATTACAATCTTTTATCTTATTTAATTGTTATATGTTCATATGCAACGAAATATGTAAGTCTATGTAAATGTATTTATATTATTTAGAATTAAAAAGCAATAAAATATATTTTAGAAATCCATATCCTACTGTGCTGTTTATTATAGGTAAAAGTGCATGGACTTTTTACAATGAATCAAGACACAGTTTCTGAATGCCAGATGATTACCCTACTGCCATAATGTTTGTGTTTCTCATTGGAAACTTCTCCATGACAGAGAATGACAAGCAAAATTATTCAGGTGGAGCAAACAGTGTTGGCTTTAGGGAGCAAACAGATCACACAGGTCTTTAATTTGAGAAGACAAGCTGAATGGTTTAATGATGGAGATGGGGCTGCATTCATTATCCTTAGGTCCCCTTTGTAGGAGAGACAAAGAAGAATATGCACAACTCAATTTGCATCTAAGGCTGCTTCCACACTAGTCCTTTCTTCTGGAATCGCTGCCCTTTGCTCACCCACATTCTGAGAGTCCAGCCCCGGCCCCCCAAAACCCCCATCAAAACTTGATTGTGAAATTGTTGCAGTCCAGTGTTTTCTGTTTTGTTGTCCTGTGTTTTCCCAGACCTAATTTGTCTTGGCTTTTGGGGGAGAGCAGGGAAAGGGAACGCCAACCTGTCTAGTATGCACAGGCAAAGAACTGTTGAAGCTTTTTAGGGCTCCTGTGTCTTTAATGAAACATTTTCTGTTTGCAGGTCCTGCTCAGGTTATTGTTTGAATATTAAGGAAACTATAAATGTAAATATCTTTCTTGCTATGTAACAGATACAACAGGAAGTGCATATAGGTTAAGAATATATAGAAAGCACAAAAGAGGTGAATCGGAAATCAAAAGTATGTGTGAAGTTAGACGATGTGTTGTTAGTTAATCATTGTTAGTTGTCATTGAGGTGCTGTTCTTGTTTGTTTGTATTGTTTTATGTAAATAGTTTTGCTATAAAGTTAAATAAAAAATTAAAAGGTTATTGCTTCCTATTGATAGCAGTTGATGTGATGAATTGCCCCACTTTTGCCCACTGAAAAATCCTCTCCAAAATGCCAGTTCCCATGGGTGGTGGTGGGTTTCTGGGTTTCTTCCCTCTTTTTACACAAACATGGTTCCATTCCACTATAAAAGAAAATGGAAACAAGAATGCCAGGGTCCTTGACAGGAAATTATGCACAGAGGGCTTCTTTTGCCACCGAGAAGATGTGCCATGAGGCACCTCCTGTGCTTCCTATGCCCGGCACCTTCTCTCCTTTCCCAAAGATAAGAAATTTTGAGTTGGATGGAGGGAGAACGGTAGGTGTGGAGGATGGGAGCACAAGTCCCATTTTCAGCTTGGTTCAGCTTGAGGGAGAGCTGGACCAAACTCAAAATAGGCTTAACTGGTCACGTCCCCCCACCACATTTTTACCCTACCCCATCAATTTCAAATACTTGCTCCATTTGTATGACGGGTGTCTACTTTTTCCCCAGTCAAAAATGTCCGGATGATGTCTTGGAAGACACAAGTTCTACCCACCTTGGAAGAATGGCAGATGAAGGTGATAGATTACATGGGACTGGCAGAAATGACGGGCAGAATCCGAGACCAGGGGAGAGAGACAGCGGAAGAAGATTGGAAGAAATTTAAGGACTATCTTAAGAAATATTGCAAAATTAATGAGTGTTAGAATGGCGCTGGTTTAGAAACTGTGTGGTTTCCAGCCGAATTGGATAAGTAATAAGAAAAGAAGGGTTAAAAATGAAACGAAATTAAGGGGAAGGATTTGCTGAATTAATATAATAGAAATTGGAATACAGAGAGGGGAGGTATGGGGAAGTCGGGAAAGTAAGGTATAAGAAAAAAGGGAATGAAATTATACCTGTTCTTTTTTGTTTCGTTTTTCTATTGTCTGTGTTTTATTATTATTTTATTTTGCTTTTATATAACTATTGAAAACTTAATAAAATTCTTTTTTAAAAAAATGTCCAGATGATGACCTTGAGCTATTCCTGACCATGTTCAGAAGCAAGAAACACGAGATCATTGAAAAGACTACAGGTCAGTGGCATAGTATGGTGGCAGTGGGGCACAGGAGTTTTTGCACCAGGTGCAAAATTTTAGGGGCACAAAATACAGCTGCAAGCTTCTGTTCCTGGGCTCCGTTGAAAAATGCTTTCCCATGCAGACTAGGAAGCGACCTCTCCAGACAACTCACATTTTCTCTTCTCTGTGGCTGCAATCTCCTAGGTGACATGGACACAATTAGGCAGTTGAATGCGCATGCGTACTTCATCTGTTTCGCTCTCACTCAGCCCCTCCACACGACCCCAGGTGCTGGCAACCCATGCTATGCCACTGTTACAGATATATCGGTTCCTACCTGGATTCTTTAATCAATAAGGCTTGTCTATTTTTTCAGGTTATACACTTTTAACATGGGGTTTTTCCTTTAGCAGTAGCTCTCATGTGACTGGCTGATTGTGAGTCCTCCTGCTGCTGCAGCTGCCATGGGCTGGGCGCTGCTTCTCCTCCACGGCAGGAGAAGGAGGAAGCGAAGGAGCCGCCGTGTTCCTGACTTGTGCGACTGTGCAACGCCTGGGTGTCATGTGCAACATCACGTCCAGGTGTCGCACGATGCCCAGACGAATATTGAGGGGGCCCAGCCCCTCAACAAATATTGGAGGGTGGCTCAAAGGGGTTCATCCCCTAGGAGTCAGTGCTCCTACTTGTATGAAATGCACTTGTCAAAACTAGCTAAAAACCAGTTCAAAGTGCTGACTTCCAGGGAGAGTTAAAAATACTGATGAATCAGAACTGGATTTCAACCAGGAATTAAAATGGTTCAGTTCTCTATTCAGACACAGAATTCCTTATGTTACATGCCATCAAGTTTGGACTCATGTAGAGTCCTATTTAAGCTTTCAATTAAGCAATTGGAAATAATGTACTGTAGTGGATTGCAGAGAGCTTTACCGTTTCCCAGCCTCCAGTCTCTACCACCAGGTGTGACATAAGAAAGATGATAACTCCAGTACCTGAGACCAGAGAGGCCTAGGACTCATCCAGACTTCCTTTTGTGCCACTTTTCTAGGCACAAAAGCTCAGTGTCCAAGTGTTCCTCACCCCCACCCCACCTACTTTCCCCAGAAAAATCCACAAATGGCAATCTGGGTTTTCTGTGGATTGTTGTTTGCTCTGAATCAGCAGCAAGGAGCAGGTTTTGATGGGGAAAGAGCCAGGGCAAGAAAAGTGCTCAGACATGGAGCTTTAAAGAGCAAAGCTGTGCCTTAAAATGTGGCAAAAAAGGAAGATGAGGCCTTACTTTCAGGGAAGCTTTCAAGAAGCTTTGTCTGGTGCCCTGAGCTCCAGTGTCTTTTATAGCCAGAAGAAGAACTTTCCCCTCAGCTGGTATAGAATGTAGTGGCAAAGGCCAATGTGGACGTGAGGATTCCTGGCATTCACTTAAAGAGGCAGAGGCAGGTCTCAGAAGGTCGTGAGACTCATCATGCCAGCTGCATTCTCTTCAATGCCCAACAGAAGTGGCATTGCTGCTGTTAAGTTGTGGGTGAACATATCAGACGACACAGCGATTCTTCAAACAGTTCTTGTTTATTCACAGGCCAGGACGGAACTGAACTGAAGGGTTCAGTCAGCCTGCTTATATAGAGCTCCAGTACAATGTTACTGTAACAACTTTCTGTAACTATCCAATCACTGAACGTCACTTTCAATCCCTTATTTGCATAACTATCTACAGTATCCCCCTGCTGGCCCAGGGTGAAAACTTCAGTACATAACAGCTACAGTTAACAGCTGGTTTGGAATGTATATGGATTCCTACAGCTCATGATGCTTCCTCAAACTCGGCCCTCCAGATGTTTTGAGACTACAATTCCCATCATCCCTGACCACTGGTCCTGCTAGCTAGGGATCATGGGAGTTGTAGGCCAAAAACATCTGGAGGGCTGAGGTTGAGGAAGCCGGTATTACATCTATTGAACATGACAAAGAGAAGAATAAAATTAGAGCAGTTTCAAACAGCTACTTAAAACATCCAGGGAATAAGTAAAATCAAAGATAAACTAAAAACATGACAACTTTCTGCATGTCTAGATAGGCTTGCCTAAACAAAAATGCTTTCAGCGGGCACTGAAAAGAGAAGGGTGAAGGCAGCTGCCTGGTATCAACAGGCAGGGAGTTCCAGAGGGCAGCTGTTGCCACACTAAAAGCTTGGCTTCCTACAAATGTGAAATGGCTATCATGTGACCTGTGTAACAATGCCAGTTCCACAGTTTGAAGTGTTCAAAGGGGCATATTTATTTACTATTGTATGATTAAATTTCTGTACCATCCTTCATCCGAGGATTACAGGGCCGTTTACAATTTAAAAACACAAAAATACGTAACATATTACGAAACAAAACAGGTGATCTCGCAGGTTGTTAAGGGCTGTATATACTATTATGGAATATGTTTGCATGGATTACAGTTCCCTTCATCAGATGCAAGGAGCTGTTTTCTCCCCTGTTCTTTGTGGATTAGACCCTTTTAGTCCTTTGGAAGGATCTTTGGCCCCATCTAGTGTCCGAACTGGTGCATATCGCACCTTTCTGCTGTCTCACGCTGCAGCTATCAGGGGCCTGTGGAAATCTGAGGGAAGTCTTTCCCTGAAGGAAACCACAGGCTACGCTGGGGGTTCAGAATACTATTCCTGCACTTGCACAGGATCCTGATCTCACAGCAAGGAAGCTTCCCCTTCCAAGGCACAGCAGGCGGAACAATATTGGGGATGAGTAACTGATATTGGGAAGGGCCTGGCTAGTAGGAATCACAACAACGAGGCACATCAGGTTGTCTGTGTGGCAGGATGGGAACACAGCTCAGACTCAGAACTGACTGTAGAGTTGGAAGGAACCCTGAGGGCCATCTAGTCCAACCCATTCGATGCAGAATCTTAACACGCTGCCCCCCATCCAGACCAGACCCTGCTTAGCTTGGCAAACAAGAAGCTATGTGCATGCCATCTTCAGGTTTCTCACATCTGCAGTAAGGTCATGCATGGGGAAACTAGGGTGACCAAACATCATTCCCCGTGTAAATCCACGTGTCTTCACGACAGGTGGCGGAGTGAGGAGAAGAGGCAGCAACAGGGATCAGTCTAGAGTCGTTTCTTTAGTATTGGTGTTTTTGTTGCCCACAAATGCATATGCTTCGCCCACCTGCATCTCAGTGTGGCCTCGGGTCAAGCAGTCTTTGTAGGCTTGGGGGCTCCTAATGATTCCCACACTGAGTCTTTCTAAATTATTTTATTGAGACAAATCCTCTGCAAGTTTTGGAGGTGGGTCTGAATGACCTTGCAGTGTCTTTTTATAGCCCCCCCCCCAGCTTTAAAAGCAGTATAGGAACTGGATTGGCAAGAACCGTGCTTGTGCCTGAGTTAACTGATGGTTATCAACTCAATTGGTAGCTTGTGAATAGTCCAGAAAAGTGGGAACACCGTTCACCATTTTGTCCTGGGCAAAGGGAAGGGCTGAGTGAATTCACCTTGGGGTGAATTGCCCGCCTGACACAAGGGTTGCAGATGTTGACTGCTGTCTAGGTAGCCTGTCTAGGTAGCCTGTTGATTGTGCTGAGGAGAACTGAGGAGGGTTGAGTTTGGAACAAACCTTGTAAATAAACTTTTTTTAAAGTTTATTTACAGAAATATTGTAAAATTAAGGAATGTTAGAAGGATGTTGGAATAAAGTTATGTGGTTTTAGCAGAAATGTTATAAAGGATTAAGAAAAAATAGACTGTTAATTGGTGAAAGGAGGGAAAGTAAAGTTACATTATATTAAGATAAATTATAGGACAAAAACTGGGAAAGATGGAAAGGATTTGCTGAAATAGCTAACCGAACTAGAATACAAAAAAGGGAGGTGTGAGGAGGTAAAGGAAACAAGCAAATGAAAGATAGGTTATGGGAAGGTTTCTTGTGGTTTTTTTTAATTGTTTCTATTTTTCTGTTTTTTCTTTTCTTCTTTTTTATTGTGATGTGTTGTCTTGTTTTTGTGTAATTTGGTGTTTTCTCTTTTTTCTTTCTGTAACCTTTAAAACTTTAATAAATATTTTTTTAAAAAAAAAAAGAAAAAGAAAAAAACCGAGTATGGAACAAACCTTGCCCCTAAAATAAAGGTGAAGGTGAACAAATTATGAGCATTTAAATGGGGGAGAGGTAGAACGAGGCATTGAGAGTGTAGGATAGCAACTCAGAGAGGCCAAAGCACCATGGGTTAAGATACAAGCACCAAAAACATTTAGACAGAGGATGGATATGTATGTTTATATGCTAATGAATAAACCAAAACAGGTGAGCTGGAGTGCTTGGTCCCAGAAGACAGCATAGATTGAGGGCTCATCCACACTTACCATTTGCTGGGCACAGACCTGCACTTTAAAGCTCTGCATCCTAGCGCTCCTTGCCCTGCCCACCTCTTTCCCCAAGAAAACCCACTCTTTAACCCTGAATCAGAACAGCAGTTCAGGTTCCCCGTAGATTGATGGTCACTCCAGTTCAACAGCAAAGAGCAAATCTTCATGGGGAAAGCGCCAGGGCAACAACAACAAGAGATTTGGACACAGCACTTTAAAGCCTGAACTTGTGACTAGAAAGGTAAAGGTAAAGGTACCCCTGCCCTTACGGGCCAGTCTTGCCAGACTCTGGGGTTGTGCGCCCATCTCACTCAAGAGGCCAGGGGCCAGCGCTGTCCAAAGACACTTCCGGGTCACGTGGCCAGCGTGACATCGCTGCTCTGGCGAGCCAGAGCTGCACACGGAAACGCCGTTTACCTTCCCGCTAGAAAACAGTCCCTATTTATCTACTTGCACCCGAGGGTGCTTTCGAACTGCTAGGTTGGCAGGCGCTGGGACCAAGCAACGGGAGCGCACCCCGCCGCGGGGATTCGAACCGCCGACCTTTCGATCGGCAAGCCCTAGGCGCTGAGGCTTTTACCCACAGCGCCACCCGCGTCCCTGTGACTAGAAAAGGAAGGCACAAAAGGAAGTCTGGATGAGCTCTCCATGGGCATAATAGAAACCTGGGTGGAATCTACACACATATAAAAAATGTTCTGAAAATGCTTTTTTTAAAAGCATTTTTAAAAATACATTGACTTTTCCATGGCTCACCATCTATCGTCCCATTGTATGTTGTACTTAAAACACACTTAACACATTTATTTGCAGCTGTTTACCTGAGTCCCTGATGGAATGGAGAGAACTAGAGAGATCCTGTCCTACCTATGAACTTCGCAGGTATGCTGGAGGTGGCGCACATCAGAGAGGACATGGCCATATCCACACGATACCCTTAAAGCATACTTGTGCTACTTCTTGGCTTCCCCCAAAGAATCCTGGGAAATGTAGTTTGTTAAGGCTGCTGGTAATTGTATCCCTGTGAGGGTAAACTACAGTTCCCAGCGTTCTTTGAGGGAAGCAATGACTGCTAAAATGGCATAAAGTAGCCACTGTCCTGCAGTGGGCAGAGTGGTTAAAACCTCTCCACTCAGCCCAGGGCCCTGATGGGCAACGGCACTGACCCCAGCAGGGCCCGGGGGCCCACCATCGCATGCCACCCACCACCGCCTTACCTCTGGTGCTCTGGCGGCAACTGGGCCGCGGAATGGGCCTCCACCATGGGGCCTCTGTTGGGGCCCTCTGAGGCCAAGGACATGCTTCTGGTGGGCCTCTGTGGCCACAGCAGGACCCAACAGAAGACACGCAATGGAGGTGCAGGCCCAGGCCCATTCAGTGCCGTGGCACCACAGTACATGCCCCAACAGTCATGACATCACCATGTCACATGACGTCATGACATCATGGTGTGCAAGCTGGGCACCCACAGTCTGGGGCTCCAGTCAGCACCATTGCCGATGGGGTTGCAGATTGCCCCTTCCTGTTACTCAGACTGATCATTTGATGAATGGGGAAGAGGAAGTAGCCCCCTCCTCAGCTCCTCTGCATGAATCAGCTGGGAAGAGGGGTCTTGTAAATGTATTTAGCATGAAAATAAATACTGCCCAAATAAGCAAATCAGTTAATATCAGGTGATGTGGAAATTATAGAAAAATAATCAGTCATAAAATCTGACTACAGGATTGCTATTTTGCATCACGTAACAAATCAGATTATGATGCATCCTGAGTCTCTCCCTGCGTTTTTCACTCCACCTCTTTTTCGTCTTTGCTTGCTTGAGCAGACAGGCGACCTTCCGATTTTGCTAATGGCTGGGGCCCGGGAGGATGCTGCTAAACAAAGATCTTCACATTCCTATTAGTCCGGGGCTACAAAGGCCTCTTCTGAGATCCTCTTTCCGCAGATGGAATTGAAGGGGGTAGGTATCTGTGCACAGAGCACCACAGGATGTTTTTCCTCTCACCAACAGGCAACTGTGATCCTCATGCGCAGTGCAAACATCTGATAGGCAAGACACATTCTTAGCCTTTTCCTTTTGGGTAAGAGCAGTTGCTAAGCGACAGCATCCCTTGGGAGTCGGTGGTGCCAGCGTGCTGATCCCATTATGTCAGCGAGAGGGGATAAAACCACCCTGCAGCTTTAGGTAGAGATGCCAGGGAGGATGACAGAGAGGAGGGGAAACAGCTTGGGCCACGAGGCACAGTGCTGAGACAAAGACCATCCTTCGGAATCGCTTGTGGGGTCCCTGCTTCCCTGATCTGAAAGAGGATGATGAATCAAATGAGTCTTGTGAGGAGATGGAGGGAGGAATGGACTAAGACCCACCCACAAAACCATTGAACAGAAAGGGTCAACAGCAACTGTGTGCAAATAAAGTCAAGAGCCACACAGCCCACCATAATGTTCAGAAAGCAATAGCAATGCAATGCACAGTGCATGCATGCACACATGCAATGCAAAGTGCATGTGTGTAAGTACACACAAGCCAATGTGGTATTATGGTTAGAATGTCTGGCTAGAACCTGGGAGACTTGGGTTCAAATCCCCACTCAACCATGAAGCTCACTGGTTGACACTCTCAGGCTAACCCAGGCATACCCAACCTTTGCCCCCCCCCAGATGTTTTGGACTACAATTCCCATCATCCCTGGCCACTGGTCCTGTTAGCTAGGGATCATGGGAGTTGTAGGCCAAAACATCTGGAGGGCCGCAGGTTGGGGGTCCCTGGTCTAACCTACCTCACAAGGCTGTTGTGGAGATTCAGTGAGGAGGAGGAAGGGACCTATGTAAACCACCTCAAGCTCCATGAGGAAAAGATAAAGGGACCTCTGACCATTAGGTCCAGTCATGACCGACTCTGGGGTTGCGGCGCTCATCTCGCTTTATTGGCTGAGGGAGCCGGCATACAGCTTCCGGGTCATGTGGCCAGCATGACTAAGCCGCTTCTGGCAAACCAGAGCAGCGCACGAAAACGCCGTTTACCTTCCCGCTGGAGAGGTACCTATTTATCTACTTGCAATTTGCCGTGCTTTCGAACTGCTAGGTTGGCAGGAGCAGGGACCGAGCAATGGGAGCTCACCCCGTCACGGGGATTTGAACCGCCGACCTTCTGATGGGCAAGTCCTAGGCTCTGTGGTTTAACCCACAGCGCCACCCACGTCCCTCCATGAGGAAAGGTGAGATATAACTTTAATAAAGAAAGAGATGAATGACACATGTGTGGGCTGTGGGCAGGAGTTACTCAACACAGATAAGAACAGGCTGCGTTGTTACAAAAAGTGGACTCTGTCAGGACACAGCTTGTGTCTCATTTGCGCCATGGGGGCAACTGCAAGACCATGAGGAGCTATTTATCTTCTCCATCAGCAATGTCACCAGGCAAGCCTCACCATTTTGCCATAACTCCAGGTTGCTCTTTGGCTGTAGGAGTGCAGCAATGCTTGCCTGGTCACATGACTGCCATTGCTTGCAGATTCTGACCTTTTATTGCTTCCTGTTGACCACATCTGAGTTTTCCGTTTTTGTTGTTGTTGTTAATGTGCATGGGGGGCACACAGGTCCATTTTTTCTTTGCATACTTATGTACAAGTTCATCACAAACCCAATTCATCATCAAATCCATGCGGTCCAACTGTGAACATGCCAAAGAGCATTGTGAGGGTGAGCTTTCTAAATGTGCATGGTGACCTTTGGCTGGGAGCCATTTATCACCTCATCTTCCTGTTGGGAAGGTGCTCCTCCTGGGATGCTGGTCAGGCTGACCAGGCACACGGCCAAACCCACAGCTTTGCAACTCTAATATACTGGAAAGGTGCTTTTTCTTTTTTAATGGCCACAACCACAAATAAACAAATGGCTGCCCACAATTCACTTCAGTTTTCCAGAACATATGGTGAGCAGGGAAGTAATGCTTGAGGGGAGGGGACAACAGCACGCAGGGTGAATATATCCCATCAACCACCACCCACTACTGTGGACAGGAAACATCAAGGGATATTTTAGAGGCATAAAATTGAAAGCACTCATCTGTGGACAAACGTGCAGAAATGCACTCACTGAAACACCAACCCAGATATGCAGGAATACCCTAATTGTGGACCCAGCCTACTTGCTTGCCTGCACCTCCTCCTTTGCAAACCTCCATCCAAGCAACCTCCTCCGTTTGAGCTCCTGCTAAAGAAGTCACCCCTGGCCCACACCATCCATTCCACACTGTGTGTTGTTTCATTTTTGTCCTGATCCCCTGACCTACCTGGTAGGCGGACAGTGTGCCAAGACGAAGTTCCAAGCCCAGAGGCCAATTCACACAAGCAAAGTCCAGAGATCAGGAAATGCAGTCCAGGGTCAGTCCAAGTAAACCAAGATAGGAGCTCAGCAGTCAGGATACAGGCCAGAGTCAATCCCGAAGTACAGACCCACGGAGGTCTAAGGAGAATCCCAGGCGAGGTCCCTCAGTGTGGGCAGTTGATCAAACACAGCACCTCAGCTCTGCTGCCTTTTGGCCATATGACCTGCTCCCAGCTTGCCCCAGCTGAGGAATTACATGCCTCCTTCCCCACCCGTCCAGCTAGTGAACTAGGCTGCAGGCCCTGGTCTGCCTCTTCTTCTTGAAGTGCCCCACACGCTGTTCCCTTTGTCTTGGGACCCGCTGTGTTTGTGGGGATGGGGGCCTCTTTAGCGCTGGTGAGGGGGTCCCCCTGCTCAGCCATCATCCTCTGTCACCCTGTGAGTACTACCTACACCAACGTGTGACCCCCAGTTGCACCCCTCACTGAGATCCTCCTCCCTGAAGTCCTGCCAGTTCATGACAATTTGTTTGTATGGACAATTATTTTGAAAACAGATCAAAGATCAGCTGACCTTCTTCATGGGAGGGAGCTGGTACACACACCAACCTTCCATATTTTTAATACTGCAGTCTCAAGCACTTCCAGGCTGTCACTAATTTGGGGTGGGATTCAATCACATAACGGCAAAATGAGGTTTTGATCTGGAGTGTGGACTGAATCGAATTGTTCCTCCATTCCTAGCTGAGGGGGAAGCAGAAGTAGGGGCTGTTGTGGCAACAGTGAACACTCATGGAAACATCACCAGGCACATGACAGACTCCCCACCCAAAAATGTGCTAGTGAGTTTCCACACCAGGCATGCCAACTCCATACCCTCCAGCATTTCTGTGATGAAAATAGGGATATCCTATTCAATAACAACAACAATTTTATTATTTATACCCTGCCCATCCGACTAGGTTGCCCCAGCCACTCTGGGCAGCTTCAAAAATATATAAAAGGGGCTGCCTTTAGATGTTTTCTAGAGGTTGTATAGTTACTTATCTCCTTGGCTTGGGGTTTGCATAACTCCATACCCTCCAACAGTTATCTGATGAAAATAGGGACATCCTAAGGAAAAGCAGGACATTCCTGGATCAAATCAGAAACCAAGATGGCTTTTGTAAATCCAGGACTGTTCCTGAAAACTTGGAGGGTCTGCAACTATAGGGGGTGGAGGTGTTGTCAACCCCCTCAATATTCCTTAGCTGAGGGCTCAGCCCCCCAAATATTGAGGGGGCAGAGGAGCTGAGCAGAGCAGGGCAGCATCAGCGGAAGGAGACACTGCAGGGACTGGCATGTCCTGCGCACACTGGCTGCGTAGCGTCTCCTGACATTGCGCAGGCAAATACAGTATTCCGCTAGGCTGCGCCCGTCCGGCCTGCACAGTGTTGGAAGACGTTGTGATGTCACATGATGCGTGGAAGTATAATGGCTTACTTTTACAGTAGAGGAAAACCTGCATTAAATGTAGCAGAAATGTGGGCCTGCATTTTGATTGCTATGTTATGTGGAGAATGCAAAAAAATACGTACGCTTGAGCAGCATCGGTTCCACTATAAAGTCCCACCCAGAAGCAGATTTCTTCATATGGGTGAAAGTGGTTGTCAAGGTAACCAGGTCTCAAGCCCTTAAAGTTTTACAGGTTAACACCAGAAATTTAAATTGACTCCCAAAACAAACAGAAAACCAATGCAGTTGATAGAGGATCACCAGCATCTTCTCTGATCACCACACAGCAAACAACTTTCTAACCTCTGCAGTTTGTACCAGCTGTAGTTTCTGAATTGTCTTTAAAAGCAGCTCCACAGAAAGAGCAAACTGTGGTCTTGCTCCTTGTGGGGGGGGGGGCAAACCCATCTAGACTGGATTGACAGAACCTCTAACCAACCGTCTTTCCATCTTGTCTCGACTGAGTTTCAGTTTTTGTCTCCCAGTCTATCAAAGCTGAGCCCAAACCTGCCACCTTGATAGAAATACGATGCAGAGTGTCATCTGCAATACTGATGGATCTTCAGCTGAGACCTCCTGAGCAATTATCCTAGCAGTTTCTTGTCCATGTTAAAAAGCACAGAAAGCAAGATGCTTCCTCGTGGCAGATGGCTTGCCACAGGGGAGAGCACCACTTTCTGGGAGCAACTCTCCAGAACGGAGCAGAGCCACTGAAAAGGAGGGCCTTCATCCCAGAACGGAGCAGAGCCACTGAAAAGGAGGGCCTTCATCCCACCAAGATGACTGGTGACATCAAAATCTGCTGAGAAGGTCAGCAGAATCAGGAGACTCATCTGCCCCTGCCCAACCACCCCGTGGGTCATCTACTAGAGCAACAAGTGTGATTTAGTTCCAGAGCCAAATCTGGAACCCTAAGTAGATTTCAATCCTCCATCTAATCTGTCCATGTCCACAGGCTAATCAAACGGAAAGGTAACCATAGCAACCTGACCAGACAGAGCTATAGCTGCATCCGTCTCCGATTCTGCTATTACTGTGACATCCAAGTTGGGAAGGAGTCAAGTGATTTTATTTTCTTTTTCCTTTCCTTTTTGCAAACAGGTCATAGCAGAACAGGCTTTCCTCATTCTCCTTAATCGGACCCCACAAAGGGGCTGTAATTACCAAGTTCCTCTCTCCTTTCCCCGCCCCCTCTTCTTTTTATATTGCTATTTGCTCTTGCTGCGACCTTCGGAGAAGGTGCTCAGAGAAAAGCAGTCTGCCACTTCTTTCCTTGACCTTTGCCCACCTTGCCTCATGATATCCAGCAGGAGAGGAATGGCCAGCTGGGTCCAAGAAGCTACTTAAGTCTCCACTTCGGGTATGGAACTTATTCTTCTTCTTCCTCCTCCTCCTCCTCCTCCTCTTCTTCTTCTTCTTCTTCTTCTTCTTCTTCTTCTTCTTCTTCTATCATTCGTAGCCGAGTCAGATTGTCTTCCATAAACACAGTTTTAACAATGAGTCCGTAAGTGACTGTGGAGGCCAGTTCTGGATCCACACGTCCTTCCACAGTGGGGACATTGGTCGATCACGGTGTGGATTTGCCAAGCCTGCCTTCCTCTTAGTACATTTCTCCTTTGTGTCCTGAGTTCGAACGTCTTCAAAGTCCATGACACCTTTGGTAAAGGCTGTTCTCCAACTGGAGCGCTTGCAGGCCAGTGTTTCCCAGTTGTCAGTGTTTATACTACATTTTTAAAGATTTGCCTTGAGACGGTCTTTCAACCTCTTTTGTTGACCAACAACATTACGCTTTCCATTTTTAAGTTCAGAATAGAGTAGTTGCTTTGGAAGACGATCATCAGGCATCCACACAACATGACCAGTCCAACGAAGTTGATGTTGAAGAACCATTGCTTCAGCACTGGTGATCTTTGCTTCTTCCAGTACACTGGTATTAGTTCACCTGTCTTCCCAAGTGATGTGTAAATTTTTTTAGAGACACCGTTGATTGAATCTTTTGAGGAGTTGGAGATGGCGTTTGTAAGTGGTCCGTGTTTCACAAGCATATAGTAAGGTTGGTAGTACAATAGCTTTGTAAACAAGCATTTTGGTTTCCCTGAGAATGTCCAGGTCCTCAAACACTCTGCATTTCAATTGGAAGAAAGCCGCACTTGCACAGCTCAGGCAATGCTGGATTTCAGCGTCAATGTGGCCCCTTGTGGAAAGATAACTGCCCAGGTAGGAGAAGTGATCAACATTTTCCAACGTTACACCATTGAGTTGGATTTGTGGTGCTGCAGAGGGGTTATATGCAGAGGTAGTATGGAACTATCTAAGGAGTCTCACCCAGCATAATACAGTATAGGCCACTCCGAAGAAAACCCCCCTTGGCTCTGGCCACTCACAAATATCCCTTTCCCTTGGCTCAGGCTGTGCGGCTGCACAACTTGGATAAGACTTGGCAACTGCACAGTGCCATTTTCAGCGAGACAGACATCTTAGGTTTACATCTACTCATTTCAACTTTGATCCCTTGGACACCAGTCCCACCAGCTCCCGCCTCTGCAGAAAAGTTTACATTGCACCAAGCAGTCCAGCACTCAGCAAGGTGTTCTTGTACATCCCATGAAAGTGATGTGTTTTTAGCGGGTGGCCAGGGGGTTCCGCTCCCGATCTTTTGCACTGGGCCCCAGATCTCTTGCTCCTTTGCCCCCCTTCCTTTGCATTTTGTTCTGTGCTGCTGAGGATGCTTCAAGACGCAGGAGCAAAGTGAGACGCCAACCTCTCAGCATCTAATTCGCTCAGAGACTGGAATTTGCATTGATACACAGCACATATACAACTGTGATGCAGGCGAAGGGTGAGCTCACTCAGGCTGCAATACACAGCGGCAACAGGGATCTCTTGGCCATTTCTAAGTGGCTCCCATTCCAGCACAAAGGATCCTTTCCATGAGAGTGCCCAGGAAATTGAGGGTCAAGGGTCAGCAAACTAAGGCCCAGGGCCAGATCAGGCCCAATTGCCTTCAGGATCCAGCCCTCGGACTGTCCATGGATTGGCATGGGGATTCTGTTTGTTTGGGCTGCACCATTTTTTCCCTGCACCATTCTATTCCCCCACACAAACACACTGCGGTGGCACCTCCTCCCTCCCTCCTCCTGGCTTCTCCCTGCCCTGCCTAGAGGAGGAAGGG
The DNA here is from genome assembly GCF_964234715.1 of Podarcis melisellensis. Taxonomy (NCBI): domain Eukaryota; kingdom Metazoa; phylum Chordata; class Lepidosauria; order Squamata; family Lacertidae; genus Podarcis; species Podarcis melisellensis. The sequence continues at coordinate 87,926,589 of NC_138539.1, forward strand.
GGCTGGGCTGAGCTGGCTGAGCGCCATTTTAAGCAGCCCCTCTCCGGAGGCAGCCCTTTCGCGCCACTCATCTTCCCTCTTCTGTCGCCACTGCCGCCCTGGTGCTCCTGTGGGCCAGGGAGCAGAGTGGACAAGCTTGCTCTGCCTACCTACATGAAGCAGCAGCAGGGGCAGGGGCAGCAGATCCATGGAAGGTAAGCGCAGTGGTTGGGGCTGGGGGCTGGGGAGGACTACTTGCCCCCTTGCCTCTTCTTCCAGCTCCCCCCCCCAGTGCCGCTTCTCCAGCCCACCACAAGGTCTGAGGGACAGTGGATCAGCCCGCAGTTAAATTTTTTTGCCGACCCCTGATTTAGGTAATGCTAGAGCCCAGCACTGAGTGAGGTGTCCACAGTCTTCAACAAACCCAGTGCTGTGTCTCCGTTGCCCTGAATTGCCTGTAAGAGAGCTGAATCGGGTTTGCAGATCTAATCAATATTGACCATGTGTAGTGCAAATGGAAATGTGCATGACCTCCCGTCCCCTGGATCAGGGACAACCTGCCCACCTCTGGATCATTATCTAGCTGAGATTCATGCATTGGGGTTGGACTAGATGACCCGTAGGGTCCCTTCTAACTCCACAATTCTATGCTTCTATGGAAACATTAGGGGGCGGCCTGAACAGGAGGCAGGCAGTACTGAAATCACCAAGAATCAGTTTAACAAGAGGGCTGAGTACAGAAGAGAATGTTCTTGTTAGGTTTCAGAGTTGAATGCTTTGTCTTGTGGGGCCCTTGTAGAATCTGCAGTCAACTTGGGGGCACCTGAGCCTTGGAGGGGGGCATTGAGGTGGAATTGTAGAAAACTTGGTTTTACTCTTTACATCCAGGTATTACAGAGTCATATGCTGCCACCATGTGACCTTTTGTGGTGATGCAATCGCTACTGTAGCTCACATTCTTTTTCTTGCTTTTACTGTACAGTACTTTGAAAAATAAAACTCAACACTTTGTTTCAACTGATCAGTTCTCTGCCAGAGCGGTTCTCTGGAATACCACTGGATTTGCACAAATCTTCTCATCACCAATTCCACTGAAAGCTGCTGTTGTCGGATGAGCAATTGCGTTGGTAACGAGGTCTAGTAGCTTGGCTATGCTACCGGCGTTTCCAGCTGTATTTTAGGAACAAAATAATTCATTGTATGAGGAAGGACTTATAATAAAATATCTGATTGCTCAGTTGTGTTGGGTGACACTGTACTAGTAGGGGAAACATTGATCCCTGTTCACCTGTTCACATGCTCTTGTCTGGCCTTTCAATGTGCTCTTTCAAAGGGAGCTTCAATGTGCTCTAAGTCTGTCAAGGTTATATATTTGGATAAAGAAATAATGAAACTGTCTGTTTTATTCTTTCCTTATAATCCCTAACACTGGCTTTAACGTTCAGATTGTTTCAACTATTGCACTACATTCAAATGATCTTTCCCACCAGAACCCCATGATCTGTTGTTGTTGTTTAGTCGTTTAGTCATGTCCACCTCTTCGTGACCCCATGGACCAAAGCACACCAGGCATTCCTGTCTTCCACTGCCTCCCGCAGTTTGGTCAAACTCATGCTGGTAGCTTCGAGAACACTGTCAAACCATCTCGTCCTCTGTTGTCCCCTTCTCCTTGTGCCCTCCATCTTTCCCAACATCAGGGTCTTTTCCAAGGAGTCTTCTCTTCTCCTGAGGTGGCCAAAGTCTTGGAGCCTCAGCTTCACGATCTATCCTTCCAGTGAGTACTCAGGGCTGATTTCCTTAAGAATGGATAGATTTGATCTTCTTGCAATCCATGGGACTCTCAAGAGTCTCCTCCAGCACCAGAATTCAAAAGCATTAATTCTTCGGCGATCAGCCTTCTTTATGGTCCAGCTCTCACTTCCATACATCACTACTGGGAAAACCATGGCTTTAACTATACGGACCTTTGTTGGCAAGGTGATGTCTCTGCTTTTTAAGATGCTGTCTAGGTTTGTCATTGCTTTTCTCCCAAGAAGCAGCCGTCTTTTAATTTCGTGGCTGCTGTCACCATCTGCAGTGATCATGGAGCCCAAGAAAGTAAAATCTCACACTGCCTCCATTTCTTCCCCTTCTATTTGCCAGGAGGTGATGAGACCAGTGATCTTCGTTTTTTTGATGTTGAGCTTCAGACAATATTTTGCGCTCTCCTCTTTCACCCTCATAAAAAGGTTCTTTAATTCCTCCTCACTTTCTGCCATCAAGGTTGTGTCATCTGCATATCTGAGGTTGTTGAAGGCAACAGGCCCCTTCATGGATCACTGCCTTGCTGTGGTGAAGGGGCTTGAATAACTCAGAGCAGCTATGAGCAGGGCCACCCCATGATCCAGGGTTTGGTTATAGTCCTGGATATGTAAAGCCAAACTCACCAAAGTTCTGTTGCCACCCGGTCTGGAGATATAGTCTTGGAGATCTACACAGCATGTGTGGGATTTCAGAATCCCTTATTTGAATGTGATATGCAAAATTCAATACACATAAGCTGGAGTCATTGTCCACCGTGCTCCAGATCATTCCCTATTAGAATCACAGAACTGTAGAGTTTGGAGGCCCCAGAAGTGTCATCTAGTCCAACTCTCTGCAACGCAGGAATCATTTCCCCCCAACCTGGGGTTTGAACCCACAACCCTGAGATGAAGAGTTTCATGCTCTATGGACTGAGCTATCCCATGGTCATCACATTTTCTGTTAAGTACATCCTTGAAGGAAACCATGGTGAAAACTGTCCATTGCTAGCTGTCTATGGCCTGCCACCCTCTCCCACCCAGTCACCCCTGGCACTGTGCCTTCTTCATTCTGGCTGTCAGAAAGTCAGACCTGCCAAGGAAGAGAAGCCAATATGGTTGCCCTCAGGCCTGCTCTGGGGGGGAGGGGCTGCCTCTGTGCATTCCCGCTTCTGTCCTGCCTTATCCTTTTGGTACTGCTGCCTGCAACCTGTGAATGCAGGAGCTGCCCTTGTCCCTGACTCTGGACTTACTAATACAGAAAGCTCTGAGCAGTTTGGGAGCAGCTTGCTTGCAGGATCGCCCTGGCCACACTGGACTGCTTGGGTGTGTGGAACTTGCACTTCTCCAAGGGCCACATAATGTTTGTTCTGCATCTGTTTCTTTCCATGCGGCAGCGCCTATACTTAGGCCCCTGCTAAAATAATGTTTTTTCCAGCAAGTCTTGCCACAGACACATTATGCAGTTAAGTATACTTCTTTTTAATATTTGCTGATTATGTCTCTACATCATGGATCACTGTCTTATATTGTTTAAAGCACGCTGTTCGGTTGCATTGGGGTAGAGTATTAATCAGTTTATACATTTTTCTAAGTTAAATAATTAAGTGGCAGCCATTCAGTTTCTGGAAAAGCTAGGATTCTTGAATTTTGACTTTGCAAACCCCCATCCACTCAACTACTGCTGTCAAGCACCGATGAAGAACTAGGAGGGCTGATCCTGGGTCCAGTATTTACTGAAAAACAGATGTGATTGCCACCAGCACACTTGAACTCCCCTGCTGCAGATGTTTCATGCAGATGTTGAGCAGCAGGTAAGATGAGGGCACAGATGAGGGCTTTGAAGAATTCTGTAGCCCAGCTCCCACTGGGTCTGGGGAACAAATCCTCTAACTCGAGCCCTTGAAGTAGGGCTGCCATATCTTGAAGAGCAAAAAGAGGACAGCCCAAGCCAGGGAAAGAGGCACCTGGGTGCGCAGGGCTGCCGCCGCCACACCTGCATGCCTCTTTCCCCGGCTCAGGCTGGCAGAGGCTGTGGCATGCAGAGCAGCCCAAGCCACCGAAACCTGAGCCCCAAAAAACTGGACATTTCCTTTAAAATGTAAAAATCTGCCTGGATGAGCATGTTGGCCCCCAAAGAGAGAACATGTCCAGGTTTTCTCAGACATATGCAACGCTACTTGAAGTTGTCCCATGAGGAAAGAGCAGAGGGAGGGGAAAGTTGCACTCTGCCTGCCATACTTTGGAGGTGGCATAGTAGGACCTGTTTACTCCATTTGTACTGTGCCTTCCTCAACAAGTTCAGGCTGTCACATTCTGCAGATTTTCCTGATATCTCCAAAGCTGGGCTAAAGTTTCCACTGTGAACTTATTAGTGGAACTTCAAAGGGTCTGAGGAGGAACAAGAGGAGGGCAAGGGGGTGGGAAAAGAATTAGGAGACTTCCAACGGGATGACGAGAGTTATTGGGGGGAAAGCAGCAGTGACAAACTCCTCCATTTTTAGGGAGGGAGGTGCTTCTCTAGCACTTCCCAGGGCCCCTCCATCACCTGCGCTGAGAGACCCGTTCCTTCAGGCCCCTCCCTCTCTCATCATGCAGCAACCTTCCCCCAACTCTTCATTATAAGCACTACTATGGATCTTTCAGAATTGGCTCCAGAGTTTCCTTGTTTTCCTCTGCCTTCCTCACCTCTCTTTCCTGTTGTGTGGCGTCTTTTAGATTGCAAGCCTTTGGGCAGAGATGGGCCATTTTATTGATCTTGCTAATGAGGTTTTGGCTAAAAAGCAGGGTAAAAACACACACCTTAAATAAATATATAAAAATTACCCCCCCCCAAGGAATGCTCCCCCCATTGGTGACAATTGCACTCTCTCACTCTCTCTCTCTCTCTCTCTCTCTCACACACACACACACCCCTTAAACTGCAGGTGATTGGTAGCTCTTCTTCATTATGGAATAAATGTACCATGGTAATACTTCCTTTCTTGAATATCCTGGGTATAATACTGGGTCTTCACAGGGGTTCAAAGATGCCAGGACCTTTTGCTGCTAAATCCACAGCCTTTTGTGACAGCAGCATTTGCACCTTCCTCCTAGGGCTGCAAGCTGCTGGTGGCAGGTCTCTTGCTTATGATCTGAAGCTTCCCTGCTTAAATTTGCATCCGTTCACGTACCATTTCTTCAAGCTGTCCTAGATCAAACAGCACCCTCATTCAGACTGCAGTCTCATCCATGTCACATAATCAATTCCCTAGCCCAAATGGCAGCGGTGGTTCTCTTATTTTATGAGCCATACCTTGGGACATAATTAAGGCAATTAATCAAACTTTTACATTGGTAGGTGTCCCTTCATTTGTCCACTGGCTGCCTGAAGTGCCTTTCGGCTGCACAGTTTTAAACCTCCTCCTGGATCCTGGAGTATAGGACTGGAAACATGGAAGCTGCGGCAGCCAATGTTCTTCCCACGATTGTTGCATGAGTTTACCAGGTTATGGGGAATGGTGGAAAGGTAACCCTTAAACACCACCCGGAAACCCAAATGTTGGGTGCAGCAGAACTGAAACAAAGCACAGCCTCTCGCACTCCCCACCTTGCCCAATTGACCAATGGGTCCTTATACTGTATCTCTGTGCCAACAGAAGCAGCTTTAAGGGCAGGCTCAGAAAAGTTAGGAAATCCAAGAACAAGGTCAGGCAAGGCCAATGGGATCTGGAACACAATGCATTGTCATGCCTCGAGAGTGCTTGATTTATCTAAGTTAAAAAAATAAAGTTTATATACTGCTTCATTGTAACGTAACCTCTGTACTATTTGAAGAAACAGTAAAGATATCAATATAAAAATGGTAAATCAGCAATAAACTGAAAAGGAATCACAGCATGTCAGCATCTACATGTCTGGATAGACTTGCCTTAAACAGAAATTATTTTGCTTTGTATTTGTATTTAATGAGGCTTTCATTAATACTGTGTTTCAATATACCACCACAAATCCAGCAATACCTCACATATTTTGCGCCCTTACAATTGCCAAAAAGTGTCCTTTTAACTCAGCATGTTGCCCACCAATTTATTGATGAGGCTACTGGGTTGCTGTGGATTTTTTTGAGAGCGGAAGAGAGAATGAGCTCTTTGTTTTCATCACGAAACAAAATGGAGAATGCACAGTTCTTTTTTCCTTGCAGTGCCACACAACGATGGACCGCAAATTTGCTTTCTGCAGGACAGTGTCACCCTGGATTTCCTCCTGTGATCCCTTCTCAAGGAAGGCCCCCTCCCCAACACCTCCATGCCCAACAGGGGGCTTGGGCCACGGAAATGCTGGCTGGGGAAACGGCTCCGGCCTCTGCAGTCTGGCAAAGAAGCAGGACTGAAACCGGTGTCTGCGTGACACCGGCTGCCGCTCTGCTTGGCCTGACCCGAGGAAAGTTAAAAATAGAAAGGTCACTGCGGGGCTGATGAAACCGCCTGACAGCAGCACTGGGCGAAGGCTGGAACTAATATCTCTCCCCTATTAGTATTCTAACAGCTGCCGTGTGACGCAGCAGAGAAGCGTCGCCTTCATAAACTTAATGAGGAGAGGAGACGAAAGCCCTGAGCGTGGGACATCCGTGCCTCTGGCTCAGGTGCCTGCTTCTTCTTCCTCTCCGCCTCTCTCCCAACTCTGCAGCTGGCCATGCGGCACTTTGCAGCCTATCACAGCCCTTCCTGGGGAAAAGCTGCTCCGCCTGATTGGCACTGCCACCGGCTCCACAAAGGTTAATTGATGCTCTAACACTCCAGAAGTCCCACAGTCAGCACTCTGCCACAGCAGCCTCCCTCTGCCGGCTCAGTCTTCCCTGCCAGGAAGTTTTCTCTCCTGATAACCTCTCCCCCACCCGCCCCACCTCCCCTGAGCTCTCCTCCAGCAGATGGTTCCCCGCTCTGCGCTTCTGAAAGGCAACAGGTTCGCAGGCCCTTCTCCTCGTGGGCAGCGGGGTTCTCCCAGCAGCAACTGCTGCCTCCTGTCAGCCTGGAATCACCCTTCTTTGTTTCCATGCCTCGTCTTCAGCAGCAGGAGAAATGAGGCTTTTGCTTTTCTTTCCCTCTCTTTGTCCCCATATATACAAAATGCTGAGGGCTAGAACCAAGGACCCAGAGAGAGAGAGAGAGAGAGAGAGAGAGAGAGAGAGAGAGAGAGAGAGAGAGAGATGCACACACGCACACACACACACTTTCAGAAGAGTTATACACACAAGTTCAATCACGTGAGGCTTGCATTTTCCATGCACAGGTGCATGCTCCTGGCTGCTACTGGAAAGCCCCTCCCTTTTTGCCAAATCCAACTCCCAGGTTGGGCTCCTATGTGTGGCTTGGTCCTGGGATGCTGATCCCTATAATGGAAACTTAATGCCCCTTGCTTCTACTATCAGGTGCCCAAATGCACTGTTTTCCGACATCAGTGTGTCTTGGGCACCAAAGGGTGGGTGGCCTGTGGTTGGAGTACAGCTGTTGCCCTCCAGTTCATGTAGCTGCCTCTCTGCCAGAACTCCTCAGCCCTGCTCCCTTGCCACCCACATATTCAGCACAAGCTGCCTGGAAAGGGGCAGAGATGTGGGAGGCTTTTGCTACTGTGCCGCTTTTCCACAGAGCAGCCTCATAAGCAAGAATATGGAGGCCCCTGGCAGGGGCAAATGCAGCTGGGAGAGAGTTTGGAGAGGAAAACAGCTGGCAAGAGGGCGAGCTAAGTGCAAAGTGCCCCAGCATGCTCAGCGCAGTCCTTAGCGAACTAGTTTATGTATGCATATCTATCTAAGGCAATTTTAAAACATGCTAAAGCATATCAAATTTAAAAGGCTGGTGCTGAAGGAATAATCCTTCTGGTAACGAGAACAACATCCAGTGGTCGCTTGACTCGTTAAAACCACTGTTTATTGTACCCTGAAATAAAGAGCAAAGCAAAGGTGCTGTTTTCCTTTTAATGAAATGCTAGCAGCCACCTCTTGGATTCCTTGAAGATAAGTATAAGGGAAGCTATCAGTTGCAGAGCATTTGTTGTGATTACTTTCCATTTTAATAGCTAATCACAGGAACAGTCAAGTAGTCAAGAATTCTTCAAAATGCACCTTTGAAGATAATTCAAGGTGAAGAAACATCGCAGCCCAGAATACACTGAGGTCATATAAAGACTCTGACAAATGCTACTTACTGAAACCCTTATGGGGCAGTTCTGTGGTGTAGTTTTTGATGGGCTGGAAGTAGACAATTGTATGCTTGAATCACATGAAAACTCTCCAAACATATCAGGGAGAAGGCTAAGTTACCTGGTCAGAAGGACCTCTTTCCCTGGGCAGTTTTTGTTTCGTGTGAAACCTTTGCTTTAAAGCAGAAGCATTAGAAATATCGGGTGCTGACTTGTTCCACTCTGACCCTGGACCATCAAGCTCAGTCTTGTCTACATCGACTGGCAAAGGTCCTCCAGGGTTTCAGGCAGGGAGACTTTCCCAGCAGCCCTAACTGCAAAGGTAAAGGGACCCCTGACCGTTAGGTCCAGTCGCGGACAACTCTGGGGTTGCGACGCTCATCTCGCTTTATTGTCCAAGGGAGCCAGCGTACAGCTTCCGGGTCATGTGGCCAGCATGACTAAGCCGCTTCTGGCGAACCAGAGTAGGGGCCAGGAATTGAAGCTGCAGCCGTCTGCTCAGCCCTTCAAGCATGGTATGCCCCACACCCACCTGCAATCTGAAATGGTGCAGCCCTGCAAACTCTCCTACTAGTGTGCGCAGAAACTGCTCTCAAGGGTCAGACTCTTTATTACAGTAAATAAAAGAAACATTGCACATTGCAGTCTCTGGGGGCCTAAAGGTTTAACCATTTCCTTGCACATCACAGTCCTGGTGAAAATCTCCCTCCACCAGGAGAGAAGCTCTCACAGTTTGACCCCATCCTTGTCTACCAGGGACCTGAGCCTTATGCCCCATCTCCTATTTGGGGGGGGGCTGGGGGAGGGACGTTATATGGAGTCTGAATCTCCGTGGTGGCTGTCTGGAAGCCACTATGGGCCAGAATTTGAGCTTCTGGTTTTGGTGCTGCAGCTATCATGCCAATCCATGCCTGCTATCATGAAACATTTAGACTTCTCTAAGGTTTTCCAAATAACTCTGAACTTCTCAGCCACAACCTACCTGCCAATCAAAAGGTAAAAGGCTGTCAAAGGGGTGTCAAATGTCTCATGAGACAAATGCGGCCAATTCCCATTTATGAAACAATTCGAGTCCCATTGATTTCAATGGCAGAGGCAAGGATGCATTTAGCAATGCAATCTGATATGCACCTACTCAGAATTTAAGTCCTACTAAGTTCAATGGGGCTTACTTCAAGGCAAGTGGGTATAGGATTGCACCTTAATTCTCTCCCATTGAAATCAATGGGACTTAATTTCCCCTCTTGGTTTCTGAATATTTAGCATCCTGAGAAGCTTGGTGTTTTAGAAGCTTGGCTGCATGAGAAGAAGGAATATTAGAAACTTGGACTGCATCTTCAAAGGCTGATTAGGCTTTAGGAAGATCTCCAGAGGGAGAGCATAAAGCAAGGAGGACGGAGGCTGACAGCTGGAGCACAGCAAGCAGGCGCACCCACCGCTGGGAGAAGAGCCAAGCCAGCCTCTCTCCAGTGCCCACAGCCTTGCTCTGAAGTAACACAAGATGGTTTCATGGTGATCCCATTTCTGCCTGACAAACACTTTTCTGAAACCTGAGGACTTGCACACTCCCACCACAGCTTGCTCCTGCTCCTGCTGAGAAGATCTCATGCATTTTTTATCCTTGCCAAAGTGGTGCTTCACATGGGCTCAGACAGGGGACGGGGGGGGGCAGCTGCCCCCATCAAGGAAATAAATAAAAAATACTTAGCTAACTGACCATTCACATCACAGATAGCTCGGTTCTGCCCCCCCCCAACATAAATGCTGCTGGGGGCACAGCAACCACCCCAACCCACTGGATGCTGGTGATCTGGCTGGTGGCTACTCTCCTCTTTCAGGGCAAGGCTGCCCACCTCCAAGCGTGATGAGTTTCTTGGCAATGTTTCCGTCTGGCTCCTGGGACTGCTTTGGGGATGAAATAAATGTTGGTCACAGAGCAGCCTGGGTTGAGAGAGTGACGGGGTGACACACATCAAGTTGCTCCTTCTGCACATTTATGTAGCATCTGATTCCATCAGGCCATGAGGTCTTTCTGGATCCCCTGCCCGCTTCTAGGTTTTTACAGTAACTCCACTTCTACTAGGTGGAATAACATGGTGCATGGACACTGTAGTTTGACACCCTGCCAGCTATGTTAGGATGTCCCAAAAGGTTCTGAATCTATATTGTCCTCCCTGCTGTTCAACATGCAAGACATGTTGGGAGTTGGGTGTCACCCATATACTGATAACACCAGTTCTGTCTCTCGTTTACACCAGACTCAGGTCTGCTTCAGAGCACCTTGCTGCTGGAAAATGGGTGACTAACCTGTGACCTACAGGTAGGTAGGTCTCTGGCTCCTGATTTCTGGTGGCCCTGTTGAGGGCTATCTCAGTGATTGCACCCAATTGTGGAATTACCTCCCTCTGCATACTTATTTATTGATCTATAGGGTACTGTTATTGCTGTTCTTCCTGTTGCTGCTGCTGTCCCTGTTTTTATCTGCTGCTGTCCTCTCTCCCCCCCCCCCTCTCTCTCTCTGGCTCATCCACACTTCTGCTACCCTGCACCTTTTAAATGTTGATGGGGTTGATGTTGACATTTGCTCTGATTCTGCAGTAAAGAGTGGGTTTGTGGTGGGGCAAACTGCTTACTAGGCACAAGCAGAAGTGTGGACGAGCCCCCTCTCTCCCTCTTCCACCACCTCTTCGCTCTCCTTTGCTCTACCAGAGTTTGTTAACGGCCATGAGGAGTAGGCAAGTAAATAAAACACACGCTAGGAACACCATCCTGGTTTCTCCCACATCAGAAATAATGGGGACTGGCTGCTGCACTACCTCTAAAAATCCCAGACTAAAACAAGCACACAAACAAACAAAAATCCCACCACAAATCAGGTGCATCACCAGGATCAGGTGCAGTCAGATCCTAACTGTACAAGACACGCAGTGTTATGGCGGAAGTGGACTGCACTGCTTCGAATTGCAGCTGGAGGTGCTGTTTTTGAAAATACTCTCCATGTAAAATCTAAGGGTGTGCAGTTCTGACCCTCCTCCTAAATGGCTCCACAGAGAGAAGAGATCGAGAGCCACCATAATTATTGGTCTAGAGGATGACCAGTTAATGACAATTAGATATAAAAACACATGGGAAGCTTAGAAAGGTGAGCAGGATGGAAAAGACATCACATCCTGGGGTTCCCTGGTGTCTTATCTGAGGTTCCTCAATGAAAATATCATTGATCTTGGGCATACAATTTCTTGAAAGACATCTTGCTTGCACTTGCCAATCTTGTCCTGCCAATCTGGAAAATGTGAGCTATTTTCTAGGAGTCACCCATGGCTGCCTTCTCTGTGTGAATCTTTCATGCCCGAGAATTCTCTGTTGTGTATATAAGTGCCATAGTGCTATTGGAAGGGGGGGGGGGAGTGTGAAACTGTCAGAACTAGGGAGTTGTGGTGTCTGGTGTTCAGTCCGAAGACATGGGCATGTGTAAGACTGCAGTCAATGGAAAGAGTTGGGGATGGATGAAAGAGGAGAGATTAAATTCTTCTCCATCTGCTATCCAGAATGGGGAGTGCACTAGATCTTTGTCTACAATACAATTTATTGACATAATTTTGACCAGAAACATTCTGTAAACATTTGCAAATTCAAAGACTCTGCTTGCTTTTGAAGGTGGACTTCATGGCACAATAAGGCAAGCGCTTGGTCTCTCTTGGAGGACAGAAATGGGAAGACCCCTACAGTGCAATGGCAACATTAAAAATGGCACCTGACCTGTGTTGACAAAAAGCTGCTCAAATAATAACTCCAGTTCTTCTACTGCACTGCAAATAGCATTTGGCAAGCGAGCCATCTTAGAATGATGCTGGCCCATAAATTGTCAGAAACGTATAGACAGCCTTGACAAGCCTTGGAGGAGAACGGCACTGAAGAAACTGTGATCTGGAGAATGCTGCATTTCTGCAGTTCATTTGCAGTGCTGGGAGGGGTGGATTGGTGTGAAAACCGTTGCAGAGTGTTGTAGCAAAAGCGGAAGGCACAAAGAATGAGGTGTTGGCGGAGCTGCTTCTTGCAGCATGACTTTGGCTTCACAGCTGGATGCCAGTAGAATGAAAGCATTGGAGGCGCAGCCCCACTGGAGGGAAGGCAGAACCATCTAAAAGGAGGGGGGTAGCTGATTAAGATTTCCAGTGGTTTGAAGAGTGAGGCTTCAATGAACTATTATGCAAAATAGTAACCACTGAAAAATACTTCATGCAAAATCAGGGAAATTATGTAAATTTCATTTCTTGACTCTCTGTAATTTATGCAAGGTATGCATATCCAGCTTTTCTTGATGTAAAAACAAGATTGCCTTGAGTACCTAATTTTAACACCCCTCTGTGGCTCTTTTGCTGCCACCAGGACTCTAGAAAGAGATTGTGAGTCCAAAGCTCCACTGAAGTCATGTCTCTAGAGGCTCTTCCCTTGAGTCACGGATTTGTGAAATGTGGTGGGGAATACTCAGTAGTTGAGAGGCTCAGGAGCTGCTCATTGCTGGAAAAACTGGTCCTTAATTGAAGATCCTTGACTCAGTTAAGCCAGGTGGACCCCAAAAACCTCTGCCCAGTTTGTTCCTTTTCTGCCTGTTAACGTCCTGTGTGATTCTTTTGTGCTCCTGCTTCCATTCCTCTTTCTTTTCTGCCTGACCTACTTAATTCAGAGTATAAGGGTGGGATTCATATATGACACTGTGAAAACAGACCCAAGGGATTGTGAAATACATCTGGAGTGTGTGTCTACTAGCCAGCTCAGCTTGAGAGGACGCTCCTGGCGGATATTGCTTTTCTGTCCATGTATTTGACTTTGAATGACCGTCTGCTGATTCTGGGCGTCAGTGAGCTTTCACACAGGGGCTCCCTGGCTCCATATTCCCAAACTCTCCAACACATCAACACAATTTGGGACACATTTTTTTCAGACACTGTCTTCCCATTTTTTCTTGTCAGAACAACGGCAGCCATTTTTGAAGCCATGATCTTGCATGATTTTGTGCCGCAATTCCCCCTGAAAAATGCTTTTTCTGGGCATGGTGCCAAAAAATGCAAGTTTTGGGTGCCATGTAAGATCATGGCCTTAAAACAAGCACTTTTGGGGGGAATTGTGGCGCAGAATCACGTGAGATCATGGCATCCAAAATGGCCATGATTTTCTCACAAGAAAAAAACAGGATGTCCCTGTTTTTCCAGGACACTTGCAGGGTATGTGTCCCATAGGGTAGGGTAGGGTACCCACTACCCACTGTGGCTACTGAGGCCCTGGTGGTTTCATGAAGTCCTGGTCTTCAGATTTCAAAGCCTAATCAGCCACAAATGTCACGGGGCCATCTTGGATTCTTGCCAAACCATCAAGGATTGTTGTGAAGGTAAAACAGGAATAAGTCCCTTTTTACACCACTTTGGTCTCCTTGTGGAGGAAACAGAACAAATGTGCAACCAACTTTAAACTTAGTGAAAAGGCTGGGAAGAAATGCTTTGGTTCTCATTTCCTTAAGATTTCACTATGTAAAATCCGGTCATGTTTTAGCACAAATGAGGGAAAGCAGAAAATCTTCTCTCTTCAGGAGATTTGGGACACTGCTAGAATTTCAGCCATCTGTGATTGGCCCTTGGACCGTCATAGCCAATTTATTCTGCAGCCAAAGTTGTTCAGCCATCTGCTCAGGTGGAACAGCTTCCAGTATCTATTCCCTGCAGTGCTCCTCTGAGGGCAGGTGGATGTTTTCTCCCTCCAGTACAACAGCATTGCTATTTCCACACAGAAAAGCAGCCCACTCTCGCTGCCCTGCTCAGGGAAGTCTGCTGACTCCAGCGCAACCTGACCTTGAATTTTAAGCAGTTGATCAGGGAAGCGTGGATACTGTCTCCACCAAGAAAGAGTCAAGCTTTGAAACATCTTCACTGCAGGGTTGCTAATGAGACAGAGTTTTAAGCTGTGTTCATTAGCATTTTTGAGGGAGAGGAAGAAACATGGGACCAAACTTTGGCAGGCATAATAGCTACAGTTGATCCACATGTTTACTATTGTGTTACATATTATAGCCACCCTGACCGAGATTTGTATTCTGCAATGTGCCTGCTTGCAACTACATCACAGTCAGTCACAAAATAACCACAGGCTACTAACTAATATGCTGAGATTTTTTTCTTTCACTGTGAGCTACTGAAAGCCAAAGTGATGAGGAACCTTTGGCTGTGTTCAACTCCTGGCCAGCGCGTCTGTCATTTCGGCTCTGCTCCTCACAGGTCTTTCTGTGCATGCATACTTTCCCCTTCCATAAACTGGGGGGGGGGGGAGTAAATGCTAATTTTGCACAATGGCACCCATGCACACTTGCAGCTTTTGATAAATGTTTATGAGTTTGCTTGGGAAAGGTGGTTGAAGTGGGGGTAGGGAATCTTGAGATAGGAGTCGCAAGTGATTGGTCTCTAATATGAACTTCTGCTAAAACAAAGCAGTGGAGCAAAAAAACTAAATGAGTATTTACAGTCGCTCCCCCCCTCCAGATGTTTTGACCCATGGCTCTCTTCATTCCCATTGGCCTTGCTGGCTGGGGCTATGGAGAGTCCAAAACATCTGATGGCACCAGGTTGGGGAAAGGCAGATTCAGAGAATATATTGAACAAATTCAATATCAAAATGTGCTGTAGAAAATTTGGAAGAGAATGTTTGAGGGCAGATTCAGAGCCAGTGTGGTGTAGTGGTTAAGAGCGGTGGACTCGTAATCTGGTGAACCGGGTTCGCTTCCCCGCTCCTCCACATGCAGCTGCTGGGTGACCTTGGGCCAGTCACACTTCTTTGAAGTCTCTCAGCCCCACTCACCTCACAGAGTGTTTGTTGGGGGGGAGGAAGGGAAAGGAGATTGTTAGCCGCTTGGAGACTCCTTAAAGGGAGTGAAAGGCGGGGTATCAAATCCAAACTCTTCTTCTTCTTCTTCTCTCATTAAATGCAGCACCATGAATTGTGCCTTGAAGCTAATTGGCAGCCTGTGTAGTTAAGCTTCTAGGCACATGATGAACATGTTTGTGTCTTCTTGCACACACAAAGAGGTGTGCAAAAAGTTGTGTGTATCAGCTGAAGCTTCCCAAAGGTTGCCAAGGACAGCCCCACACAGAATGCACTGCAGTTATGAGGACATAAATTCTCAAACCACCAATTAAAAGCAACAAATACAGCCTAAATCTGGCTCAGTGGTATATTAGCAGCTCCTAAAGCATCAGTGTTATATGGCTCCCACCAGGTTGCAGCATTCTGCACTAGCTGTGGCTTCCTGACCCTCATTAAGAGCAGTTCCACATAGTATACGCAGCAGTAATCCGCATGTGAGGTGACCAGATTGTGGTGGGTGGGGTGAAAAAAGGCAGATTCTATGTTAAGGATCATTAGGAAATGGTTTTAAAATAAAATGCCGATGTGATAAGGCTGTTATAAAAATCTATAATGCAACAACCATTGGAATCCTGGTACAGTTCTGGTCTCTGCACCTTTATGTGACCTCTGAGGCCATTTTGTTTAGGGGCAAAAGGTGAAGGGGGTCATGTGTAAAATAGGCATGGGGAGGAGAAGGCAGGCAGAGAGCCTTTCTCCCTGTGGTGTTGGAACCAATGGAAAGCTGAATGATAAGAGATTCAGGATAGAGAAAAGCAGGTACCATTTCACAAGGTACATAATTAAAGAACAGGCATGGCTACCACAAGGTGTGGTGATGCCCATCAACTTAGATGGCTTTAAAAGAGCATTTGAAAAATAACAGTTGATGCAACTATTAGAGGCCATTAGTCATGACAATGATGGCTATAAAGTGCCTCCAGGATCTGAGGCCTCTGATTGCCAATCACTGGGAAGCCACCGTGTGAGAGGACTCTTGTCCCTCCACCCTGCTTGCAAGATTCCCACTGTTCTTGCTGGGTATTTGTGTGAAATTTCAGCAGGAAACAATCTCAGTCTTTATAAATTGTCAGTGGTGTGGTGAGCACCCCCATCACTGGAGACCTATTTTTGCATTTTAATCTAAGAGAATAGTGAACAGGGCAGTGGCTGAAGCATAGCCTCTGGGTTTAACAGTGGCGTACCGTGGATTGCCAGTGCCCGGGGCAAGGCAAATATCCTTGGAACCACACACTTATAGGCTGGAACAAAGGGACAATAGCTTGGCGACCTACCTGAGTGGTGTCCCACGTGCTTTGAGCACAATGGAGATTGGGTCAGGGGATTGGTCAGGATGGGTATATTTCTGAAGTGCATGCAGAAGGTGCTCCAGCAACCACCCGTCGCCCAAATCTGATTCTCAGTCCACTCATGCGTTTAGGGAGATTTTCTGTGTGAGGGGAAGGGCGCACTATTATTATTACTTTATTGGGCTTTTTTCCCAGGCAAAACTCACCAGAACTCATTTCTGGCACCTCTCAGGTGGGTGCCATTGCCATTATAAGAGAACAAGGGAGGCATTCATGGTGAGTTTTGGCACCTCTTTTTCTAGAAAAAAACAACACTGCTACTTTCTATTTTTTTTTTTTAATTTGTGCCCCTAATAATTTTGTGCCCAGGGCAGCTGCCCCTGTTACTCTGCCCATGCCACACCACTGGATTTTAGACAGGGACAACAGAGAATATTTCCTTAAAAGGTTGAGCAGATATCTTTTTCACATCTGGAGATTGTCGGGCTGTGCGGCTTGAATGTGAAACCCCAAAGCAATTATCTTCCAAAGCCATGCTTATGAAATAAGTTGACCCGTCTTTCCAACTTAAAAGTCAATGCTGTTCATTAGAGGTTTTGATCCTGTCTCTCCCCACCTCCACCTACCAGGAACGTCTGCTGGAGAACCCAGGCCCTGCTGAAGCAGCTAATGGACATGGGACAGAAATGTAGGGTGAGTTTAACGAAGCTCCTCTTTCCTGGCTGGCGACTGAGCCCTGAGATGCCGAAAGAATAAGGCCCCACCATCAGCAGCATCAGCAGCTGGAGTGCCTACCTGAAATGCTTTCCTCTCTGGGCTGCAGGAAAAACAACTGCAATCACTCTGCACAAACAGCCAGCAAAAGCAGCCATTAACCACAGACTGACACATCATCTCATTAGAGGACAGAGGTTTCCGCAACGCCAGGCTCCGCTGCTGTCTCAGCTCTCCAGATATCCCTGGAGGTAAAAGCCTGGTGAGGACGGGAGCAGTAAAAGCACTGTTTGAAATGAGAGCAGGATTCCTTGTGCAACTATGACAAAGGAGCCATTGGAAACAGCCAGATAGCATTGCATCCAGATTTTTAAAGTTGGAAAGGTATTTTTGGAGGCAATTTGGAGGAAAGGAATGATGCATTCTCACGAATAGTCCTGTCACGATGCCTAAGATGAGAGGGGAAGGTGGTGCCTCCTGTACTTGTGTTGCTCTATAGCACAGCCCTGCTCCTCCGGAGGCACCAAGTTGCAGGATTATGACCATGATGTAATTGTATATAGGTGTAAGAACCAGCCATGCCATTTTACACAAATAGCAAGTGAGATTCTCTTTTTCCACGCAATAAGGAATAACTCTTGAGACAACTCAGGGTTTGTCCACATTTGAGTGCTATTTAGCTGCTAATCCATTCCCCCTCCCCACTTGAATTACACCAGAGTAGTCCACACCCACAAGCTGGATGCTTGCCATTTCTGATAAAGGGTAGTGTTTATGCCCTTGTCTCCACTGCAAATTAGCTGTGTGTTGACTGTTGCCCTGCTGAATTACATTGCATCTGGCGTGCTCCCACAGCCAGTTTGGAAAGAAGTGGTATACACACGACATGAGCCACAATTCATATCTATCCTGTTGTCTCTTATGCAATGCTTTGTTCTGATGTGTTTTCCCTCCCAAAGCAGCTTCTATCTGAATTCAGGAAAATAACAGCCTTGCAGCATTTTTAACTGGTAATGTGTACCAAGCCCCAGTCTGTATGGCTTACCAGTGGCGTAGCGTGGGGGGTGCAGGGGGGCCAGCTGCACCGGGCGCAACATCTGGGGGGGCGCTCGCACTCGCAGCTCTCTGCCCCTACCTGGCTCACTCACTCTCTCTCAGTTAGGGGGCGCAAATTACTTGCCTTGCCCCGGGTGCTGACAACCCACGCTACGCCACTGTGGCTTACCCCCAGAATATTCCCATCAAGTGGGGAGTTTCTATACAATGACAGAGAAGCCCTTACAAACATGAGGAAGCTCGTGTGACTGGCTAAGTCCCTGTGGCTACTGAGTGTTACCACACAGACACGTCTCGTTATTGCCAAGACCAGCCTTAAAATGTTGGTAATGCATCTCTCTGTGTCCAACATTGTCAGACTCCCCAGACTGACAAATTGCTCAGAGGAACAGGGCAACTGGATGTTCAAAGGGGAAGAAGTATGAGGAAGTCAAATACGGAAAGCTAAAGTATGGCAGTAAGAACAAAATTGTTCCCCAAGTGCTGTGAAGAACGTCGGGAGGGACCAGCTGTCTGCTATGGGGTCACAAGGGGGTTTCATCACCAAGAAGGAAGAGTGCCCCCCCACACACACACCAGCATTGCAGAAAAGAGTAAGACATGTTCATAATGGTGGGGGGGGGGAGAGATTGCAATGTCATTAGAGCATAGGAACAATGATTCATGGCAACCACTGGTATACTTTTCAAGCAGCTGGTGAAAAACGCTTGGCCTTTCAAAATGCTAATATGAAAGCCCAGACAGCCATTCCTAGTCAAAGCAGTGCTTGTTTGTTTATTTGAAGGGGGAAGGCAAATCTACTCAGACTCTAAGCAGAACAGCACTTTCTCTTGGTGGGCGAGTGGCCCTCAGGCAACCAAAGGTCCCAGGGACTCCACATCTGAACCCACAGACACCTTGGCCTAATTCACAGGGGCGTACCTGGGGGTCGGACAGGTTGGTTCCCTCCACGGACACATGCCCAGCAGGGTGCAAAAATCACACTGCTTCTTGCAGAGCCTTCAAATGTCCCTGTTTTCAAGGGGCAGTTCTGGATTGATTCACAGAAGCCATCCTGGTTTCTGATTTCATCCTGGAATATCCCACTTTTCTTTAGGATGTCCCTATTATCATCAGAGAAATATTGGAGAGCGTGGAGTTATGCAATGTCTGAGCCAAGGAGATATGTAACTAGACAAACTTTAGAAGATCTCTGAAGGCAGCCTTGTATAGGGAACTTTTTTAAAGTTTAATGTTTTATTATGTTTTTATATATGCTGGAAGCCACCCAGAGTGGCTGTGATAACACATTCAGATGATGATAACAACAACCACAACCACATCCCTATTTTCACCAGAGAAATGATGGAGGGTATGTTCTTGGCTCCCCTTGGGCTGGTTCGTGGGCAGAAAGGGTTTTCCTGGGATGAAGCGAAACAGAGGCGGAAGAGGAGGATACAGTCTCAGCCTCTCTTGCACGTGGGCTGGAGGCTTTCCATTGGAGCAGTCAAAGGAGGGGCAGTGTGTGCTTTACCTGCCGCCAGGCATTCTGGTAGCTATGGCAGACCCTGCTGCTCATCTGCTCTGGAGCTCTGGGGGCCATGCCACAGCCCGGGAGAGAAGATCAAGGCGCTGAAGCTGAAACTGGTGAGTTCTGCTATGCCCCTTTTCTGGATTGCATGGTTTGAAACTCTCTCCCTTTTCTTTTTCTCTGAGCCTGTGACACTGTGTTCTTCTGAGTCAGACCATTGGTCCTTCCAGCCCTGCATCACCAGCTTTGATTAGCAGAGGTCTCTTCCCAGCCCTGCAGAGATCCTTTTGCTGGGAGATTGTGGGACCTTCTAAGCCAATGCCCTGCCCACTGGGCTATATGGCCTCTCCTAGTAGTTTCACGTCCTGAGATTTTTCTCTCAGGGTCCCCCTCCCCAGCTTCATCAACCTCTCTCTGTCTCTTCTTCTTCTGATGCAGAAGAGCTAAGGATGCCCTGACCTAAGAGTAAAGAAGCACCACTGGACGCAGGGGGACATACTTGCAAGTAAGCATGCATAGGGTGGCAGTTTGCACTCTCTCTTTCTCTCCACATATCCACATAAACAGACACATACTCTACAAATATGATGTGCGCAGAGGCTGGTGTAGTGGAGTTGCTGAGACTGTGAACAATGAGCAGAGAAGCTCAAGGCTCAAATCTCATCTCAGCCACCTGCAGTTGAGGATCATAACACTGGCCTGCCTTACAGGAGTGTTGTTAGAATTACTAAAAATAACGGCTATGAAACACTATGCTTTGAACACTATGATTGCACAGCATGCATGGCGAATGATGTTTGCAAACTTGATGAATCCCATATACATGTCTAATCCGAAGTAAGTCTTGTTGTTTTCAATGAAGCTAACTCCCAAGTAAGTGTGAATACAATTGAGCCCAATTTGGGGAAAATCTGAGAGGAATTATACTAACATGGTTGTCTGATATGGTCAAATCGGCTATGTCAGGCATGAGACAGTAAGATCTTTCCCTGCACTCTCAGGGCAAATTACTGGTAGATTTTACTCTCTCTTCTCCCCCAGGTTAGATTAGTTGGTGAGTGGAGTGAGGGGCAGAAGGCATTTCTCTGTCTCATTTGGTTTGTTTCACTGAACCTCTTCATCCTGAAGGCATCTCTGGTACTCAGTGGCACAGTGGTCTAAACCACTGAGCCTAGGACTTGCCGATCAGAAGGTTGGTGGTTCAAATCCCCGCAACAGGGTGAGCTTCCATTGTTCAGTCCCAGCTCCTGCCAACCTAGCAGTTTGAAAGCACATCAAAGTGCAAGTAGATAAATAGGTACCGCTCCGACAGGAAGGTCAACTGTGTTTCCGTGTGCTGCTCTGGTTCACCAGAAGTGGCTTAGTCATGCTGGCCACATGACCCGGAAGCTGTACGCCGGCTCCCTCGGCCAATAAAGCGAGATGAACGTGCAACCCCAGAGTCGTTCACGACTGGACTTAACTGTCAGGGGTCCTTTACCTTTACCTATAGTTTAGGTATGGCATCCCATAGGAAAAATATACACTCAGACAACTAAAATACATACATAAAAATGCATTTTTAAAAACCCCCAACCAGCTATAATGCCATGTCAGAATCAACCTTTCTGTTGGGCACTAAACACCATCATCCCGCAAAAGCTTCTGTAAACAAATAGGCCTTCAACTGGTGCCTGAGTGTTGAAAACTACAAATGGTTTTTCAAGGGAAGGGGTTCTGTAGTCAGGGTGCCACCACAGAGGAGGCCCCACCCCATGTCCCTTAACAACAAATTCTAGCAGGGACATCAAATTTGTTTGTTTGTTTGTTATTTGTTTATTCTTAATATTTATATTATTTATTATTTAGACCATTAAATTACATGGAACATTTAATCCATGAAATTAAAGCATTCACAACCAAATCGACAGTAATTAATTGCATTTAGATAAATAATGTGGCTGTTGCAGTAAAGTGATTTTTTTCAAGAAGGGGTGCCAATACAGCTTCTTGCCAGGAGCACAGGGGGCCCTAAGTATGCCTCTGCTAATTCATAATAAATCTCCAAGACATAGGTGCCAACTTGAATAAAATATTGTGGGGGGGGGAGGTAAGCCCCACACCCCATAATCAGTCACATGATGCAGTGCACACACATCATTTGAATGGCAATGCCCATCAAGAGAAGCTCAAGTGGCTGGAGGTTTTCTCCTTTCCAGAAACCATTCCTTTTCCTTCAAGGTTTATTCCATTTATTCCCTGCCCTCCCTTTCACCTTTGATGGCTTCTTGCTATTTTTAACCATTTACATATTTTCTCTGGCTTTCACGCAAGGCTCTCCTTCTTCCCCTCCTGAAAATGTTCCTGCAGCATTTCTCCTTGGTGAGTCATTCCTGACATTGTTCTCAGATGGGTTCCTGAACTGTGGTGCCTCTTCTTCTCCACCTGCTTTCTCTGAAATGACCCAGGGCTGGAAAGTTTGGCCAGTGCTCCCAAGTGGAGCACTGCAGGAAGAAGGCTTCTTGTCTTGAAAACTGGGGACTGGGCTGCATAGACACTTCAGCACCAAAACCATTCCAGAAATCATTGGCATTGCGTGGCTCAGATGTGCACCAGTGTGCAGCTGATGTTGAAATGGCCTGTGCAAAAAGCACTCATGTGAGCATGTCATTACAGAAGGAAGTATCATTGCTAGCTGCAAAAAGAAAGAAAAAAAGTGGTATTGGACCAAACCAGGGGCTGACAGGATGCAGCATTTGAATAAATGTCCTGACTGTGTAGACTACGTTCCTGGCATATTAATGGCACTTGCTTGAGCCATGGCTGTGGTTGTGCGTGCAGGCAGCTCTCGATCTCTGAATGAGTGCTCTGTTTTCCTCATTTTATGAAGCAGCGTCCCAATGTTTACTATCCGAGGCCCTTGAAATGCTTTTCAGCACCGTGCATTTGTTTGCTTTATGGGACTGAACGAAAAAGAAGAAATACTTGCATGATGTGAAAAGAGCTCGATGCTGTGCATGCACAAGGTTTTCTGCCCAACAGTCTACGCAGGGCGAAGAAGCTATACTTGTTCTGAATATATGAGTTGTACTTTGTTGCATATGTACAGATTGAACAAATGGGTTCACTGTGAGATGTGTGAATGAGAAGAGATCTTGTTTAAACACAATAGTAGGTGCTTCTTGCATCTCACTACATGCGGAATGGTCTTGTAGTTGCAGCTACATGCTTGATGAGAGACTTGTACAGACAGAAGCTGCAGATTGGTCAGAAGATGCCCGCTAAAATTTATATACTTATGAGGGTCTTTAAAAATGCTAGGACTTTGTCTGACTGAAGGGAACACTGCAAAGGTGTTTTGTTTTGTTTTCCTTCTGGATTTTGGAAATCTGAAGAAATGATTCCACCGTGTACTGGGTTGAGAAGCAGGTTAAAGTGGATACCAAGTGGATCCTAAAGCAAGAGACTGGACAAACTTTTTTTTTTAAGGGAAAGAGTGCAGTCTGTGGTCCAGCAGGATTCTCAACCAGTTGAAAAGGAATGCTATATTCAGTGGGGGGTTTTCTTAAAAAAAATGTTTAGGGGTACTCTCATTTTCCTATTCATATTGAAATATTGCCCCTCCATGAGGCCAAACTTAGATTCACAAAATGCATCTCCCCAGAAAAAAAGCACTGGGTATATTATTGACCACCTGCAAAGTCAGCATTTGCTAGGACTAAGTCCATACACAAGAAGCAGACAGATACACTTTTGTATAATTCTTGTTAAAACTCCAGACCAGAAGGGAGGAAAGGACCTTGGAAGGCCTGTCGTATGAGCAGATGTCGGCTCATGCAGTGTTGGGTATCACCCTTCATCTTTAATCTGTAGCTAGGCTTCCTCAGCCTGGTGCCCTACATTTGTTTTGGACTACAATTCCCATCTGCCCCGGCGGCCAGCACAGCCAATGGCCAAGGGTGCTAACCCAAAACATCTGGAGTGCTTCAGACTATGGAAGCATGTTTTAGTGATGCAGGTGTACTTGTTATGATTGCAAAGATGGCTGGTTTTTGTGAGATGAATTTTCATATGTATATGATTAAGCAAGACAAACAGAGTATTTTTTTTTTTAAGGGATGCTCTCTCCTTTATGCAGGCTCCTCTGGAGATCGTTTTCCTTGTCTCCCAGAGGAGGGGGGTTGTTATGTTGCCCGTGTCATTGTCCTTAAAGTAATTTTGAAGAGTTTTCAAGAGACTCTTTCTAGTTAATTGGTTTGTGGTTAGGATGGGGGCTAAAGGACCATGATGGGGGTGGTTTGTGTTTCCTTTTCTATTTTGAGGGTGGCTTCTACTGGGGCGTGATCTGTGATTTTAATGTTTCCAACGTTTGTTGCTTCTACTGAGGGGATCAGGCCTTGTGTGAAGACGGACAGAGTAGATGTACTTTAGCTAATCAGATGTTCTGACTGGCTCACTTGTTCAGCAGCCTATAGCCATAGGCACAAAGCAGGTCTGGTCCTACTTTTGCTCCTAAAATACAAAATACTGGTGCTGGGTACATAAAGCGTCCGAAGGCAGACAAGAAGAATACAAAGACAGAGAATACAAAGATTAGATGGACTACGAAAGAATTTAAGAAAAGGAAGTGACTGAAGAACAGATGTAAAGGTGAATTAGATAACCAAGAGACATGTGGTGAACGCGGTGGAAGTCTTTTATAATGTTTTAACTAGGATTTAAATATTGTAATGTTTGAAGTATGAATTTGGAATAATTGATTATGAAAAGTATTTTTTCTCTTCATTCTTTTTCTTATTTCTTTCTTTTATCTTTTGTCTTTCTTCTTTTCTAGTCTGCATTCTGGAAAATTGTGTAGACAAAATATTTTTATGTATGGTTATGTATTGCTTCTATTTCTTTTTTCTATTCATTTCTTGTAACATTTAATAAAATTTAATAATAATGATAATAAAAAGAAGGTGCCCACAATGAAACTTGACAAAGCGGTCTCTGTACATAGCAGAGGTTACTTTTTGAACCTGTAGTGGATTGATTTCTTTCTTGGGCCATCTGGGTTCCACCTCCTTCCAAAGTAGTTGAAACCAAATGATTCAGAAGCATTTTAAAAAAACACACAAAAAAACCCCAGCTATTCTTAGGGTCATGTTTTTCTCCCAGAAGGCTGAGGAACTTTTTAAACGAGCTTGGAGACCCATTGTGGGAGTCAGGGATGCACCACTGGGGGACATTAACAAACCATCCATCTTCTTCCCTCAAGTCATTCCTTGATGGGCAACATCCACTGATTTCAGCACCATCTTCTCAGAGAATTGAGAGGAGTGATTTTGACCTACTACTGAAGCTCTTTATTCTGGACACCTCCTGTGAATGAAATTGGCTAAAGCCAGGTGGTCCTAGTAATTTCACTCACAGTAGGAGCTACAGGTAAAATTCTTCCATGTGCAACCGAAAGGTGCTGTTCTGAACTTCCCAGCTGAAGCTTGGGAAAGCAAAGAAGGGAGACACGTGGACAAGAAGGGGACAGGGGCTTGAAGAAGAAAAAGAAGGAAATATAATAAGTTTGAGCACGGCAAATGTCCACACGCAAATATTGTTTTAAACAAAAAAACCACCCTATTTTTTGCTGCTGTGGTGCCATTTTTCTTTTGATTTTGGTTTCTTCAAGATGACTATCTGATTCTAGCCAAATAGGGACAGTGCACCATATGATGATGTCTTACACTGCATAGCTATTTTCCATGGTTATATCACAAAGTCAATTCAGGGAGAGGGCAGGAAGCCTAGTCCCATATTGCTCTGGCCCCTGTTGAGCCACCTCACAAATCGCTAACAGATGTGGGGTCGTGTTTTTCACAGCTTGAAACACCAAAGTAGCCTCACTCATCTTCTCTGGTAGCTCAGATCCCCTTGGTTTTGATCTTTGGGGTTCTTTCGTCTTGCCTAACTGGGAAGTTTGGTAAAAATAAAGGCAGATAGAAGCAAATTAGCTCCAAAAACTTCACAGTGCAGTTGCTGCAGAATTTTCTGTTGTATTTGCTTCTGCTAGATCTGCCCCGAACTTCTGGAGGAGAGGAGAGGAGTGGTGGTGGCTGCACCCAAATGCCATCTTTAAGTCTTAAATGCTGTTAGGATTATAAGCAAGGGTTGGGGGTACATCCAGGTTGCAAGAATTTCAGTCCAATTGTTTGTCCAGTTGAAGAAGTGGGCCATACAATATTTCCAAAATACCACCAGAGCACCTCAGAGAGTGAGGCTAGGCATCTTCCATTCTTAAGGAAAATGGGGTAGATGTGAGCACACCTGAGAAGGCTTACAAAGCGCCCTCCTCTGGGGAGAGTTCGCTGCACTCCTCAGACTGGCCCCTTGCCTGATTTTGCATTCTTAAGCTTTACATGCAGTTAAGGGTTTGTCCTCCAACTCTGAAGGTGGGGGAAAGATAGGGTTGCCGTACGTCCAGATTTTCCCGGAGATGTCCTTTTTTTCAGGCTTAAAAATTCTGTCTGGGTGGGTTTTTGGAATTCTCCAAAATGCCCAGGTTGTTGTTGTTGTCTGTCTGTCCTGTGCCCTGCCTCCTTGTGCTCCCGCTTTGCCTGGCCTGCCTGCCTTGCCTCTCTTTCTGGCTCCGTTTCTCCTCCTTCCCAGCCCTTTCCCCCTCGACAGGAGCTGCCTGCTGGCTGTGGTGCCTGGGCCTAGGCTGTGCTGTGCTAGGGGCAGACCCAGAAGGGGAGTGGAGGGAAGGGAAGCAAGGCAAGGCCCGGGACTAAGGCAGTGGCTGGCTCCCTCCCTCTCAATTTCCCCCCTCCTGCTCCCTCCTTCCTTCTTTTCCTTCCTCCCCCCTCAGATATATAAAACTATTTTCCACCCCATCGCCCAGTTTACGTGATCCGGAACTCCTATATTATTGCCTGCCATCGTTCTGCATGAAAGAGTTTCTATAAGATACCCCTCCTCTGCATCTGACCCCCCCCCCCGTGCTTTTAGTTTTTCTCTTGGGTGTCTTCCTTTTTGCTCTTCAGAATATGACAGCCCTAGAAAAGGCCATATCATCCAGCGTGGGGGGGGGAGCAATAAAGGACATTCCCACAGGATCCCTGCTTATTTCCTGTCCTGCCTTGGTTCTTCACCATGCCATGTCATGAATTACGGCAACCCATGACGAAAATGTTGGCGAATTTCAATAGAAATAGCTCAAAAACTCTTTTCTTTCCTTTTTAAGGTAAAGGTAAAGGTACCCCTGCCCGTTCGGGCCAGTCTTGCCAGACTCTAGGGTTGTGCGCTCATCTCACTCAAGAGGCCAGGGGCCAGCGCTGTCCGCAGACACTTCCGGGTCACGTGGCCAGCGTGACAAGCTGCATCTGGCAAGCCAGTGCAGCACACGGAACGCCGTTTACCTTCCCGCCAGAGCGGTCCCTATGTATCTACTTGCACCCGAGGGTGCTTTCAAACTGCTAGGTTGGCAGGCGCTGGGACTGAACGACGGGAGCGCACCCTGCCGCGGGGATTTGAACCACCGACCATGCGATCGGCAAGTCCTAGGCGCTGAGGTTTTACCCACAGCGCCACCCGCATCCCTTTTTAGATATGGGCAAAACTTTTTTTAAAAAAACCTCAACAACATTGCCAAAAAAACTCAATAACTTTTGAAACCCTAAACTATCTATCATCTATCTGTCTATCTATCTAATCTATCT
The DNA here is from genome assembly GCF_964234715.1 of Podarcis melisellensis. NCBI lineage: Eukaryota > Metazoa > Chordata > Lepidosauria > Squamata > Lacertidae > Podarcis > Podarcis melisellensis. The sequence continues at coordinate 87,953,683 of NC_138539.1, forward strand.
ATCATCTATCTATCTATATCTATCTATCTATCTAATCTAATCTATCTATCATCTATCTATCTATCATCTATCTATCTTTGTACAGAGAAAACCTGGCAATCATTACATCAGCTTCATCAAACAGGAACTGTGTGCTTATGTTTTTTGTGTTTGCAAATTTTTCATTTTTCAGACATTTTGTCCTTGGAGCTGCTTTCCTGGTTTCTGTGGGGCTTATGAAACTGCATGTGTCGTGATCAAGCATGGAAGGAAGAGGTGGGATCCTTCTTCTTGACTTTAAAAACAAACACTATGACACAGGATCCAGTACTAAGGCTGCTAAAAGGAAACAATCTTTAAAAAGAACTTGCAGTGAGCACTGTGGTGGGGGGAATAGGTTTTCTGGACAGCTCTCCCAAAGCTATCTGAGGAGGTGCCTGATGTTCTGCACATGGTCATAGGGGCTGATCTGGTTCTGTTCTTCACACTCAGGGCTCATTCAGATGTTTCTGGAGCTGATGTGGAAGTCACTTCATGGTGGTGGATACCTTCCTGCTCCAAATGTAATATAGAAAGGTCTGCATAGGTCTCTTTCTACGATGGCATTGCGCTTCCTCGGTGGTGTGGAGGACATTTTAGATGTACAGAAGTGTCCTTTATCAGCCCCACTGAGTTTCAGATTAGGAACTTCTTCACAGGTGGGAACAAAAAAAAATTCCTTCCAGTAGCACCTTAAAGACCAACTAAGTTAGTTCTTGGTATGAGCTTTCGTGTGCATGCACACTTCTTCAGATACACACACGAAAGCTCATACCAAGAACTAACTTAGTTGGTCTTTAAGGTGCTACTGGAAGGAATTTTTTTTGTTTTGACTATGGCAGACCAACACGGCTACCTATCTGTTCACAGGTGGGGTCATCTTAAGCACAACAAATCTTTAGTCTCCAGTAATTCTGGGCTCATCTACATGGGAGTTTAATGTGGGTTTGAAGTTGCTTGTGCTGCATGAAAATGAATCAGCAGGTTCAGGAGGCAGGAAAGAAAAGGGGGGGGTAAGAAGAAAAGTACTTGCTCACTCTCCACATCCCTTTCCCACAAAACCAATATCCCCTTGGCCATGTGTGCTTGTGTGTGAAATGTTCTGTTTATTTTCTTCTCTAAGCCATACTGACAGCTTGCTATGGTGTGTGGGTTTTTCCAGGGAGGGTCGTTCTGGAGATAAGATGGGCCCAACCATCTCCTGCCTGGTGGTTCTTCTCATTTGTGAGTGGCAGTAGAAGAAGCCTAGCCTCGCCTCTTTTGGCCAGCCTTTCATGGGGGGGGGGGGGGCTTGACAAGATGTAAACATTCGCCTGCATTCCAAAGTGTTTTGTCCCAACAAGTCAATGGCACAAGATTCCTTTGAAAGTGTTGGCCTGCCTTAGACTTGCCACATGTCAGGGAAATTCCTGGCATGTCCTGGTTTTTGGGTGTAAAAATGGTGTCAGGGGAATTTTGTCATGGAAAACCTGGATATATGGCAACAAGATGGAAAAAGCAGTGGAAAGAGCTCCAAAAGCTTAAAATCAACAAGCTCAACAACTTTGCGGGTGTCAGGAATTTTACTTTTTGAAATATGGCAACCCTAACAGGCCCTTGATGTTGCATCAAAACTTCAACGAAAAATACAAGGGGAAGTAGATGTTTTCAAGAGGCACTAGTGCAAAAGACAAATTTTTTGTGTGACAAAATCTGTGAAAAAGGAATAGCCACACTGCAAAATGGACAGAATAGCCAAGATACTAAAAATACTCTAGAATCCATTTACTGTGGTGGTAAAAACAATGTCACTGAGGAGATACAGTGCAAAGAATAACCACAAGGAGGCAGTAAAAACTGCAAACATCCTAAGAGAAGCCTTTCAAATTTGCTTTTTGTAGCATGCCCAGTGGCCCAATGCAGAGGGACCTTTAGGGGGGAGTGGATGATAACATGCTCATGGCAGGGCAAGGAGATCATGCTAAAAGCCCCATGGGGTCAAGAGCCAAACCTGTAGCAGACATATCATGACCAGTTCTGCAATAAGGAGTAGGTCGTTCTGTACAATGGCCGGTGCTCACTCTAGCTGTGGATGCAGGGAGTACATTCTGTCACAATTACTGGAATGTGCAAGTTCAGTTTCCTCTTCCAGTGGGAGAAACATCTGTGCTCTGGAACTCCCTGCCTAGTGACAGATCATTTCAGACACTTGTTAAATAGCTTTTTATTTCAGCAAGCTCAACCCGATGTATCATTTAGTAACCTACGCTTGTTTTAAAAGTTTTACTTATCAGTAGTTTATTGATAATTATCTTACGCATGCTTGCTTTTTAACAGTTTTGTGCGGTTCAGCTGCACTTCATTTTTTTATGCTGACTGTTCAGAGAGTTTTGTGGTTATGCAGTCTATAAATGTTTCTAACTAAAATAAATGGACGCCTTTCTCATCTTGTACATTTATATGTAAGTAAAACTAAGAAACCATTTGCTGTCCAGTTTACACAAAACAAGACCCTCAAATTAAAGGAATTTTCAAAGCTGTTGCAACAACAAAGCCGAAAAAACCACTATTGAATGCCTGAGTCTTTCACACTGAACTTTTGCAGCTTTTAGAAAACAAATTCAGGTTTGGGCACATTTATTGCATACAGCCCAGCCATCCTCCCTCGAGGCTGTGCTGTTGAAAGTAAATCACGTTTCCCCAGGACTTGTGTGTGCTATAATTCAGCAGCTGAGAAATTGCAGCTCTGTGCTGTGAGAAGCCACAGCTGCAGAAGACACCTCAGCCAGGACGGACCAGGGCCTCCTTCTGGCCATCCCACAGCCATGCGCCTGCCTCCACTGCCACCGAGTGGCGCATCTGCGTATTGGCATGGGAGGCCTCCTTCCCATGGGCATTTCACGGGGGCGGGGGCCTACAACTGCCACCACGAGCTGCCCCTGGGGGAGAGCAAAAGCTCATCCAGACCTTTTTGTGTCACGTTTCTAAGCCCAGGCCCATGCTTTAAAGCTCTGTGTCTGAGGACTTTTTTCCCCTTTGCCCCAGGATTTCCCCCATAAAACCCTCTCTTTATTGAGGAAAACAATTTCACAGAAAACCCAAATTGCCATTTGTTCCAATTCAGTGTTGAAAAGTGGTTTTTCCTGGTAAGTGTGGGTGAGTTCCAAGGCTTTCTCCTCCCGGTGGCAGCGCATGGGGTGGGAGCCTTGGGCCGGCATGGATAGCGAACTTGGGCTCCTGGAATTAATGGGAAGCCCAAGTGAGCAGCCGGTCTGGTGATGCCATACTTTCAAATACATGAATATGAAATTAAACTCGTGACGAGAGGGGCTGAACGCCACCTTCCCTGCTGTCGTAAGTGCTAGAAACATACTTAAGAAACACAACTCAGGATTGAAAGGTGCCTCATAAGTGATTCATTTCAACCAACAGCTTGATACAATTTTGCATGTTGACACACATTGGATGAGGTGCGGGCCTCGTGTGCAGCAAAACACAGGTAGCAGAAGGATGCGCAGCCTGTCCTGGAGTTGTTGTGCCCAGTGTGAATGACGGGTGGCTGAGCCAGTCCACCGCCTGCTTGCCTCTTCCGCTCCTCCTGGTGATTCTCACATGCGCTGCCAGAAGAGGGGAGTGCGCTGTGTTTTGGTCAGGGAAGCTTCCCCTGTTGTACACGAAAGAAGGGGAACCTAAACATTAATTTATCTCCATGCTGCTCCAGCGACAGCTCAGAAAGGACACGGTGGCAGGGGCAGAAAGCCCTTTTTGTTTGGCCATTCTGTTGTGCTAGACTTCTTCCAATGAAGCTGGCAAGAGTAGCCCTTTAAGTTCAGCGGAAGAACAAAAATGCAGGCCCGTCTCACAATTAAGCACAGCATCAAACTGAGAAAGGATCAATTGAGCCTAGAGGAGAAAGCTCCCCATGTGACAGATTCCAGAAAGTACGTGATACACCATGCCCAGAGCTAGTACATGCCTGCTGTGCTTCCCAGTACATGATTAATTTGACTCAGGGCAGCAGGGCTGCAGGCAAGGAATCTGCAGCACAGGCTGGAAAGTTTTAACTCTTGGAAGGCTGGATGCGCAGCTGAACAGGAAGCAGAAACAAAGAAAGGCAGGCAAGAGGGAGGGAGGGAGGGAGGGAAGGAAGGAAGGAAGGAAGGAAGGAGATTTTTTAGATTTTTGAATGATCATATCTCTGGGATTGGGGGTGGAAACAAGCTCCCCCCCCCCAAAAAAAATAGATGCACAATCTATTTTCCTGCCAGCACTTTTGCCCTTCCCTTCCCCAAAGTGGTCGGTCTCTCTCTCTCTCTCTCTCTCTCTCTCTCTCTCTCTCTCTCTCTCTCTCTCTCTCTGCCCCTTTGCTTTGAACAAAGGAGGAGTGAGCGACTGACCATTGTGCCTTTTTGGAGGACTGTCTCGTTTAATTCAAGTTGCCATTGTCTGTCCTCCAGCACTTCCTTGTTTTCTCACTGTGGGTGTAAGCAGGGGGCGGCAGGGGGATGGGGCCGGGCGGGCAGCGGGGTTGGTGTTCCTCCATCTACTTGCCTCGCTTTATAGCCATGGACAGATTAGATATAATTCATATTTTAGCCTCTTTAATTGAAGGAGGAAGAGCAATCTGGCAGTGTTCCTCTAAGGCAGATTGATGGAGCTACAGCACCAAGCGGAGACCGTGAAGTCAGAGTGGAGCAAATGTGTTTATGCTCCCGTTTGTTCAACTAATGTTACCCTGTGGTTGCAGGCAGTACTCGCCCTGGTGGCTTCTTCCACCTACAATATGCTCCTAGGACTGGGCAAGTGCAGGGTTGGTGTGTCCTTCATCCTTCCCTTGACAGTCATTTTTATTCTGAAACTACACCGAAGACAATTTTCTCTCCCCCCCCCCCCACTACAGGCTCCAGACCTATGACGAAAACACAGGACTGGAACCCAGTTAGTAGGGTGGGTGGGTAGGAGCCGAGATTTCTGGGAAGAGACTTTCAGGAGAACAACCGGTGTGGGAAGGTGGAAAAAAATTTTCCTGCTCCAATAGTGATACTGAAGCTGCTTCTCCCTGGACCCCCACATTTGAGTGCTTGAGAATCCACCTGCTGGTGACCCACCCAAATGAGCAGCAAAGACTATTGGGATAGGAAGGAGACAGTTCCCACAACCAAAATCTTGGGCCTCTCTAGATGGTTGGATGCCACAGATTCGCTTCCAGAGAAGCCTGGAAGAAGGTGGTGTCCCATTTGCCAATAGACCAGCTGCAGGACCAGATGGTGATAGTCATAAAAGAAATATGGAAACTGCCTCTTCCTGTCGCTCTTATTCCTGTGCCAAGGTGGCATTTCAGGGCCATGCCAATGTCACCAATGCCTGGTGGGCAGCTGGCCAGGTACAACGGCCGGACGATAAATGGGCAAATAAATCTGCAGCGACCCAAACCACTCTCCCAGATGTGGTCTGAGACCTTTCCCCATAACAGGTAATAGCCTACATGCCTTCAAAACAGTCCTCTGAGATTGGATCAATCTGCAGGATAGCCACTCCTGAAGCCTAAGAAGACCTGTGGAAAGTGAGACTGGAGGGGCATATAGATGGCAAATAATAACGTGCCCCCCACCCTTTGTCGTATTTGGTTTACCTTATTGAAACACTTGCTTTCCTTCACAAAAACTCCAAAATATTTCCTAAGGTGGGGTCCCCAAATTTGCTTCATAGTTCGTTTTACATGGAATTTCAGTTGAAACTCTAATAGATAACCAGAGATACAACATATCTCTGTGAAATCCCATATCCAAGCTGCCAAGGCGCTGAGCTGGCATCTCCTAAGGTGGTCATTTCTGCCTCAGAACACAACTGACAATAAACAAAATTCATAATAAACACAAGACCATTTAAAAAGTGATGGTGACTGATGAAGACTTATGTCCGTGGTGGTGAGCATGGTGTCCGCTCTCCTGGCCTCAGATGTTGTGGTTGCTGCCATGATGGCGGTTTCAAGTGAAGGCCTTCCAATGTTCCAGAGTGATCAGAGAAGATAACCCCTCTCCCCGCCTTCTGTACCCCTCCAAGAAATGTGCAGATATTTCGGCCTCTAGGGAGCTGGACGTCCTATAGCTCCTGACTCTTCCCTCTGGGAGAAGCGATTTGTGAAGGCTCCAGGGGGGCAATTATGTTGAACACCAGTTCACCCAGGCTTCAGGTGGAGCTGCAGAAGTGGGCTCCAGGCAACCAGGACCAGGTAGGGCCAGATCTTTTAGTCACTTGGGCCCTTCACGCACTCTCGTTAAAAGTCCCATTGTGTCAGAAGCCACTGGAAGACCTGAAAATTCCCCCCAAACATAAATGCACCCAAGCACATTTCCTTGTGCCATCTCTGACCCTCACTAAGTGTGCTGTCAAGGGAGAACCATGAGGTAGCCCATATTGCAGGGGACTATGACCTCCAGTTCTCTTCCCATGGTAATTATAGCTAGCGCTTTTTTTCAGCCAGAAATCACCAGGAATCATTTCCGGCACCTCTCAGGCAGGCGACATTGCCATGCTAAGAGAACGAGGAAGGTGGTCATGGTGAGTTCTAGCACCTCTTTTTCCAGAACGATAACACTGCTTATAGCCGGTTCAGAAGTCATTTGGGGGTATGATTGTGAAACTAAGATGTTTTTTGTCGCAAAGTACATCATTTCCTAAATTACCGTGAATTCATCTGCCAGTTGGTTATCCTTTAATTTTGGATAATTCCTTGGCCATCTGCTGAGGATGTTAAGATCTGGAACAATTTGGTGCCATCGACAACTCTTTGTTTTAAGTCACAGTGGCTGCCAAGCTATAAAATGGCTGCCAGAATCCCAGCAGATCACTACAGTGAGCAATGACCAGAGTACTATAAGAAATAATGGGTTTGTCTATGGCTGCTGCATGTATCCCTGACTGTGCCTGCCCTTTATCTCACTGCAAGGCTCCACGGGGCCTTCCTTCTGGTAGTGTCAGTGGTCACTAGAGGATGTCTGGCAGGCAGCACAGGGCAGAGTATGAGAGACAGGCCATAAGTCAGAACCAAGTAAGTAGTCCCCAAGTCGGAGAGATGTGAAAAGGGGTCTCGAGGGTCAGGAAAATGCAGCAGCCGGAGAATATGGATTGCAACCAGGCACAAAACTAGCTCAGTCTAAGGAGGTGCAGGTAGATGCAGAGGGGGGGAAACAGCTTTGCTTTTGGAGCCTGAGGGCTGGCTGGCTGGCTCCCCTCATCACACAGAACACCCAGATCCTAGTTCCTGGGTTAAATTTCTAGCTGGGTTTAATGTTGAAAAGTTTAGAATAGAGAACCAGTGTCTGCTCCCTACATACTCCCTATGTAGGGATTGCACCTCATATTAGGACCACAACCCATTTTAAAAATGTTTCCCTCATGGCTCAGTGGCAGCACATGTGCTATGCGTACAAAATGTCCCTGGTTCAATCTCGTTAAAGGGATCAATGGTAAAGGCATGTGCCGGGGGCGGTCAGAGGTGACAAGAGGCTATTGTTATAATATATTTATTTGTACTCCGCCTGTTTTCCTGGCAGGCACTCAAGGCAGCTTACAGATAAAACAGGAACAGCTAAAAACATTTTTTTAATCATTAAAAACCAATTAAACATTCATAGAATTAAAACTATATATAAATATAAAATATATATTAAAAATGTACAGGTAATGTCAATAAAAACAGCACAGCACCGGGCCTTTCATTAAGGGCAGTCATACTCAGGGGGTGAGTGGCCGGTCCTGGTCCAACGGAGCTACTGTTGCAGGAGACTCTGTTTACCATCAGGACATTTTGGTAAACTTCAACAATATTGTTCAAAATAAATGCCCAAACCAAAATACTTGGATTTAAACCTTACCTTTTTTTAAGGGGTGGAGGAATAATAGAGGTGGCAATTCTACTTTAACCAGATCAGCTCCAAAGCTAGTGCTGCCAGACATCCTACTTTGCAGAGAGCAATTCTCTGTTTTGAAGGTCTGTCTGAGGACAGTCCTCTGTCTGGAGGTCTCCTCTGTTGGAAGACTATCCAGCTGAAATTTGGTTTAAAGGTGAAAACTCCAAAACAGAAGAGCAGGGCCCATCAATAGTTAGCACACAAGTCACCTGCTCTCTGCCCCACTGGGTGGAGAGATGGATTGTAGTTCCATTTACATTATAATAATTTCTGGGTGTGCGTCTATATCAGTGTTTTTCAACCACTGTTCCGCGGCACACTAGTGTGCCGCGAGATGTTGCCTGGTGTGCCGTGGGAAAAATTGAAAAATTTAAAAAATTAAAAAATGAAGTATTTTATAATTTTTCATATTTCTGTTTACTTACTATTTCATAATAAAGTAATTATAAAATACTTTCTTTGTGTTTATTTGATTCCTATTCAAGAGAATTACTTTATATATAGTCAATATAGGCACAGAGTTAATTTTTTTAACATTTTCTAATGGTGGTGTGCCTCGTGATTTTTTTCATGAAACAAGTGTGCCTTTGCCCCAAAAAGGTTGAAAAACACTGGTCTATACAGAAAAAATGCCATATGCAAGTGAAAGGCAATTTTGTATCCTCTTTTGTAGTGATGCTAACCCTCTTTTTCTTTTGTTTCCCTTGGCAATGACCAGCCTACCAAAAGGCCAGATGGAGCAGATATTCTTCGAAAAGCCATGTTTTTACACTGCTATAGAAATCCCCGCTTCCCAGTTCCGACTTTTGCTGCAATGAATCCTCTCACCTCCTGAGAGGAAGGTGCTTGAGAATGCAGGATACAGCAGTAAACCAGCTTCAAGAATTCCTGGAAGCAACTGATTATCAGGACCTATTTCAGTCGGGCTTTGAGCCTGTTTTGGGGGGAGAAATGCTCTTGATCACCCTAGCAGATCGCCTTCTCCAGGAACTAAAAAGGAGTATTTATGGTACCTTTTTCCATGATTCCAGACCTGCCCCACCCTCCCAATTCAAAATGTGGGGGGGGGAGGGGAAGCAGGCAGGCTGGAGAGAGACTTTTTATTTTGTTTGTTCCAGTGTCATATCCTGGTTAGAGGGTTGCACTGGGACCTGGTTGCTCGGGGTTCACTCAGCCATGAGGCTCACCTGGGCCACTCACTGCCTCTCAGCCTAACCTCCTTCAGAGGGTTGTTGTGGGGATTAAGTGTGGAGGGGGGAGCTCCTTGGAGAAAAAGGTAGGATATAAACGCAAAACATAAAGTAATTTAATTTATCAGTATTGTGTTTATATCCATTCCACCTTTACTTTACACCATTGTTTTACACTTCTTTACATTGAATTGCATTTGTAATTTCAGTGTCCGTTCACTCAGTTTTGAGCCCGTTGTTGTTGTTCTAGTGACCCTGAACAACTTAATATCATCAGCAAACTTGCCCCCTTCACGGCTTACTTCTAACTAGATCACTGATGAGCACATTAAAAAGCACAGGACCAAACACCAATCTTGGGGGTCTCCACTTTCTACATCTCTCCATTCATTTATCTGCCTGTTGAACAGACCTGGCCAGGGCGGGAGATTCTCCATGCAATTTATTATTTTGTTAGCATTTCTTCTGGACACTTAACAGCTGGTTCTCAAAGAACAGGACAAAGTGACTGGGTTGGAGAAGATGAAGAGAGCATTTTGAGAAGACCTTCAGGGTCCTACTCCCATGCCCACATGGTTTGTGGACAACAATGCTTTCAGGGTTTCTAACAACCCCAGATGCAACCCACAATTTATGCTCTAAGAAAAATACTTAAGGGGCAGCTAAAATTAATTATACTTTTTTACTGTGCAAAAGCTAGCATACCCTTTAACATTTGCCTGATGAAAATAGAGGTGTCCCCTCCAACATTTCTCCAGTGCAAATAGAAACATCCTAAGGAAAAGCGGAGTAGATGGGGATTTCCAAATTGCTTTTAGTTGTTGCAGCCAGTTATCCACTTCTGTTGGCTTTGAGTTTTCCACAGGTAAATAAGCAAGGATAATGGTATTACATGAGAATATGTAACTGTAATTACATGTCTTTAGAACTTGCTCATTCCTGCATTTTGTGTGCACATGCGCTTCTGGCGAAAGGGGATATACAGATTGTCAAACAAATGATGCTGTACGCATATTTTTACTACACAAAGATCCTTTCAGGGTGGGACGGCTCTTGTGTGCAACAGCTTATCTTTCTGTATGTCTGCAGGAAAGGTGACTTCAGATTCCAAATATCAGGTTGAAAGAGGTTAAGTTGCATTTTAGGTGTTATGAAAATTACGGGGGAGGGCACATCTTTAAAGCTGTTAAATGTTACAAATATTATGCCTGAATGTATCCTTTCAACTTGACAGCTCAGGGAAGATACCTAGCTTTATAAATCATATAAAATCAACCCCTTTGCCAATTTCCTCCATTCCAACGCCATTTTGCCCTTGGAAAAATGACCTTTTCCCTGCCACCCCCTGCCATAATTGCTCACGCCTGAGGACATTTACACCCACCCCATCAGGGGAAGTGCCCAGGGGTGACAATTGCTGAGCAGTTAGTTTCCAAAAGCCCATCCCCTGACTTGCCCCAGGGTATGGATGTGCAAAGGGAGCTCTATTGTCCTTTGATGGTGGGTACTTGAGAGGTGTAGATAAGTACATCATCTTTACATCAATTGACACGTCACAAAAGGGGAGGGGTAGAGAGGGGCTACGCTAGTTCAACCTTGGCAAACATCTCCAGACAAGTCCTTGGTACAAGATTAGCATAGGCAAAACATCTCCAGGCACCTCTCAAGTAAAAAGGTAAAGGTAAAGGTACCCCTGCCCGTACGGGCCAGTCTTGACAGACTCTGGGGTTGTGCGCCCATCTCACTTAAGAGGCCAGGGGCCAGCGCTGTCCGGAGACACTTCCGGGTCACATGGCCAGTGTGACATCGCTGCTCTGGCGAGCCAGAGCTGCACACGGAAACGCCGTTTACCTTCCCGCTAGTAAGCGGTCCCTATTTATCTACTTGCACCCGGAGGTGCTTTCGAACTGCTAGGTTGGCAGGCGCTGGGACCGAGCAGCGGGAGCGCACCCCGCAGCAGGGATTCGAACCGCCGACCTTTCGATCGGCAAGTCCTAGGCGCTGAGGCTTTAACCCACAGCGCCACCTGTGTCCCCCTATCAGTGATGCTGTACGAACTATTCTGGGATATTGTGGGAAGTTTTAAAAGCCAATGTCACCCCATGCTCAGGGTTCCTTACTCCTGTGGGGACCTGTTGCACAACAATAAAGATCATGGTCTACTGACCGCTGTTTTGCTCCAAATTACTTGGCTGGAATTTCTTTCTTTTACTGACCGCATGGACCCGTGAGGGACTTGTACCCCCATGAACTGGGCTATTGAGTAGTCTCTCAGCCCAGAATTTTCCTCACCATAGGCACGTACTTATCTACATCAATGATTGCTAACACTTTGTTCCCATTTTGCAGAGGGTGAGTTCAAAAATAGAGGTTAGTGACTTGCCTAAGGCAGGCATAGGCAAACTCGGCCCTCCAGATGTTTTGGGACTACAACTCCCATCATCCCTAGCTAACAGGACCAGTGGTCAGGGATGATGGGAGTTGTAGTCCCAAAACATCTGGAGGACTGAGTTTGCCTATGCCTGGCCTAAGGAGATCAGCAGATAACAGAGAATAGAACTAAAGCAACTGCTGTACCCCAATGGAAACTTAAAAGGAGACCAGCCAACTGAAACAAGCCAAGCTTGTTTTGTGGGATTGGTTTTATTTTCCTGAGCCTTATCCTGAGCTTGCTTGGGAGAGTTCTCACCATCATTAATCAGATGTCATTCACCCAAGAGGTCTTAGACCTGAAATTGCTGATCTGTTATCAAAGATATGCAGTGTCATTAAAATTAGTCTCCTCACCATTTAATTTGAGGGACCCAGGAGGACTCGGTTCTAACTTCCCTCCCAGGAAAATGGATGCAAAACATTTCTAAAGCTAAAAAGGGAAAACAAACACAGGACAAGCCTTGCTGAGGATGAATCTGCATGACTTCTGCACCAACCTTTTCAGAACTCTTTGAGAGTATCGGTGAATAGAGCAACTGTAGTGATAGAAATGTTTTTAATATTTTAAGGTTCTGTTGTTATTGTGAGCTGCTTTGAGCTCAACGTTTCCTAGAAAAGTGGGATACAAATATTAAATCAAATAAAAAAAATTAGTTAAAGAAACATGGAGGCTGGGCTCCTGACCTGTGTAAACTTAGTAGTTGTGGGTAGAAAAAATAGGTCTTCTTATAGATTGGTAATCTGGTAAAGAAGAGGGAAGCATTGAATATTAAATTGTCGTGGTGGAAGGGAAGTAGGTAAAGCTTTTCATTAAGTCCCTCACCTTCTGAGTATGTGTAGGACCGGCCTGCTTATGGAGCAGGAAGCAGAGTGGGAATAAATGGAGGGTTTGTAAGAAGTGGCGTCCACCAAAGATCAGTCTTGGACTTGTGCTTTGTCACTTGTGCAGAAATGGTTTGTTGTTTAGTCGTTTAGTCGTGTCCGACTCTTCGTGACCCCATGGACCAGAGAACGCCAGGCACCTCTGTCCTCCACTGCCTCCCGCAGTTTGGTCAAACTCATGCTGGTAACCTCGAAAACACTATCCAGTCATCTCGTCCTCTGTCGCCCCCTTCTCCTTGTGCCCTCCATCTTTCCCAACATCAGGGTCTTCTCCAGGGAGTCTTCTCTTCTCATGAGGTGGCCAAAGTACTGGAGCCTCAGCTTCAGGATCTGTCCTTCCAGTGAGCACTCAGGGCTGATTTCCTTCAGTATGGAGAGGTTTGATCTTCTTGCAGTCCATGGGACTCTCAAGAGTCTCCTCCAGCACCATAATTCAAAAGCATCAATTCTTCGGCGATCAGCCTTCTTTATGGTCCAGCTCTCACTTCCATACATCACTACTGGGAAAACCATAGCTTTAACTATACGAACCTTTGTTGGCAAGGAAATGGAGAAATGGTAGTATGAAGAAAAAAGACAGGCATTAAAATGGCAAATGTGATTCAATGTAGCTAAGTGAAAATGATTCGCGGTCTATTAACCCTAACTTTACATATACACTGGTAGGGGCTGAACCGACTGTGACCCACTAAGAAAGGGATCTTGGAGCCATGGGGTACTCTCAATCCAGGTGTTTACTCTGGAATGGTCGCCGTTTGTCACCTAAGTTTTTACAAGTCTTCTACACAACATGGTAAACTTGCTTTTTCATTCCTTTTGAGAGCTCACAAAATCCAACCTTCTTTGTGTGTGGGTGTGCACAAAGTCTCATGCTGTGATTTGCCAGGATCTTAGAAACATTTGGACTTGAAACTGAAATGAAAATTAAATAAGTAAAAAAGTGAATAACCAAGCAAGTATCACAAATAATCCTGTCCTGTCCTATGGATTTCTGTAAATCCAAAAGCCTATGCTATTTCTTTGTGGTTAATATTTGCAGTTCCTTTTGAATTAACATTCAAGAGTTCACTTCCAAACTCTTCCCTCAAATTCAATTTTCCTGTCTTAACATTTTATCCCCTGGTTGTAAAGGTCAAACAGAAGGTAGCAAAGGTGGACCAAGGGGTCCCTTTGGGGTGTCCATACCTGGGCAGTGTAAGGCCCTCCGAGTCCCTTTCCCATTTTTAGTTGCTGCCCGGCCTCTCATAGGGTGCTTGGTTGCTGATCTGAATAACTGCAGCACATGGATTGCTTTATAAAGGAAAAAACTATCTATCATCTATCTATCTATCTATCTATCTATCTATCATCTATCTATCTATGCTTTCTGCTATGCTCCTAGAGTAAAATTCTCTTCTCAACAATCTGGATTTTAGTAGAATTGACAGAGTGCCTGGTTTTCGACTGGTCTTTCTCAGCAGGAGAGAATTTTACCCTTGCTAGGAACAAAGGAATTGTCGTCGTGGAACAAAGTAATGTCCAATGTAGGCTGACATCCTGCTTCTGGCAATGGCCTCTGCGAAATGCGTTCAAAGAAAATAATATAATGGGCTGGTGGTTTATAGATGGTAAAAACACAGATTTGCACCATGAACGGAAGCTTGTCTTCCTGACCTTGTCCACCTAACCATTTTCTCAGTGGCAAATGGCCACAAGAAATCCTGAACCATGTTGCTGGAATCCCATCCAGCATAAGTACTTTCTCTGCCCTTAAGCAGAACTTCCTCCCTTAAAATGACCCCAGTTTTACGCATGTATCTAACTTCCATTGTGATTATAAAGCGGGTGAATCGCTTTGAAGATTGCAATTTATTTCTTGAGAAGTTTCACAGAGTGAAACGACTGCATAAGACAAGGATTTCAATGGGTCAAATGAGATGGTCAAATCTTCAGGTGTTTTTCTGACATATTTTTAAAGCATTTTTTGTTCTAGTGTTTGAACATTGCTGAAATGGGAAAGTTTTTAAAAGTGGAATTAAAATGTTAAATTCAAAATGTGAATTCTGACACTTGAAAGTTCATTTGGAATTTCTACCAATTTTGTTTAAATATTGTTGCGCATATATATATATATATATATATATATATATTCCAGATAGAGCGCAGGAAATTCTGGTGCTACTTAAAAGTAGGGATTGGGGGGGTAGGAATAAATTTACAACTTCACAAATGTAAGGAAGTCCATGGTTCCTGTATTGGGAGTGGTGCTATTTGACTTATTCATAAATCGTCTGGAGTCTGGGATGAAGAATGAAGCAGATTGGAAGATGTCACTGAATTATTCAGGATAGTTAAATCCCAAATGGAACTGAGAAAGGATCTCTCCAAACAAGGTGAATGGGTAACAGAATGACAGGTGAGATCCACTGTAGGTAAGGGGAACACTAGCTCTATAAACACTACAATTTGGGGTCACCCAGTGAAGCTTGCACTTGTTCAGGAGAAACAGGAAGAATATGTAAGGAGGAACTCATTTATGGAATTAATTGGCACATACTACTGAGGTGACCACAATCATTAAAGGGAAAGGACCCCTGATAGTTAAGTCCAGTCGTGAATGACTCTGGGGTTGCAGCGCTCATCTCGCTTTACAGGCCGAGGGAGTGGGCATTTGTCCACAGACAGTTTTTCCGGGTCATGTGGCCAACATGGCTAAGCCGCTTCTGGCGAACCACAGCAGTGCACAGAATGTCATTTACCTTCCCGCCGGAGCAGTACCTATTTATCTATTTGCACTTTGACGTGCTTTCGAACTGCTTGGTTGGCAGGAGCTGGGACAGAGTAATGGGAGCTCACCCCGTCGCGGGGATTCAAACCACCGACCTTCCAATCGGCAACCCCTAAGCTCAGTGGTTTAGACTACAGTGCTACCTGTGTCCCTCTGACTACAATCATAGATGACTTTAAAAACATGTTAAACAGCTACATAGGTGTTTGAGCATGTAATTCCTTTTGTAACAGACAACTCACATGTTTTCCCCCAACAGTTTGCTCTTCTCACATCCACAGGTTAGAAGTATTCGCATAAAGAGTGGCAGTTGCATGAACTTCTATGATTGGAATTTTAATCTCTTAACTGTAAAGCAATGCAGACCGGTGCAAAAAAAATGGCCGCTTGAGATGTGCCCTGAAGTGGCAGTGAATGAGCAGAAAAGAGATCTTGGGGTTGTGGGTCAATGAAAATGTAGAGTTAGTGTGCAGCAGCTGTGAAAAGGGTGGATTCCATGTTAGGGGTTGTTGGGGAAATGATTGAATATAAACTGTTTATATAATACCATTATACCAATCTGTGTTGTGGACTAGCTGGACACAGAAGAGAGGTGGGAGGCACCAGCTGGGGACCCCCCAAGGGATGAAGGCTCAGAGCTTGGAGGTTGGGGGTGGGATGACAAGGAGTGGTCAGAGGGATCAGACTGGGAGGAGGAGGTGCCAGGAGATGAAGCGGTTTAGTGAGCAGGAGACTGTGACAGAGAACAGTCCAGAAGCAGAGGCAGACGCTGGAAAGGAGTGGGGCAAGATGCGGAGATGAAACAGGTGACTGAAGACGCCATGGAGGCTCCCCTTCCTGTTGCAACCAGCTCCCCTCTCCCCATGTCTCCCAGGACCAGAAGGCGTTTGAAGAGGTTGGAGCAGAGACAGATGCGTCAACTGAGTCTCAGATTGCATGGCTTGGGAAGGAACCAGGGGAGGAGGAGACTTGGGCAACTGTGGGAAGGTGGGGACTTTCTGTCCACACAACTGCCTCATTGAAGCAGGATCTTCTGGGAAGAGTTGCTGTGCTCACTAGACCTGATCTCCTGAGCTGCTTGTTTCTTTGAATAAAGAGTCAACTTCACTAACGCTGTGAGAGTTATTACTGACCTTCTCCTGGCAAGACCACACTTGCAATTTTGTGTATAGTTTTGATCACCAGCAAAGAGGAAAAGTCTCAGAAACCAGCAACTAAAATTATTAAAGGGTTGGAGCAACTCCCCTCTGTGGAAAGATTACAACATTTGGGAATTTTTAGTTGGGGGGGGCGGAAATGAGTAAGGGCTAAAATGCTAGAGGTGCATGAAATTATATCTGCTGTGGCAAAGGGGGACAGAGAGAAGCTTTTCTCCCTCTCATAATATTAGAACTTGGGTCCATCCATTGACACTCCATGCTGGAAGATTCAGGGCACACAATAGGATATACTTCTACACTGCATTTGGTTAAACTGTGGATTTCAACATCTCAGGAAGCAGTGGTGCCTACCAACCTGGATTACTCTAAATGCATGGCAGAGATGGCCATCAATGGCTACTTGCCCTGAGAGCTGCGCTTGGCCTCCCCAGTTGGAGGCAGCATGAACCCGTTGCTGAGCATCACAAGTAGGGAGATGGCCATTGCCCTCATGTCCTGTTTGTGGGCTTCCCACAAGTCTTTGCCACTGAGAAAAACGTACAGGATGTGGTGGGCTTTTGGCATGATCCAATAAGGTTCTTCCCGCAAGTAAGCTTGAATTTGCTGCAAGCCGTAGGTGCGTGAGAAAGAGGAATATGCTTATATGGTCCTAGTGTTTGTGCAGGCAGAGGGTTATAAAATAACTATTTGGCTGCCACTGTCAAGAGATGACTGAATTTGGAAGAAAGCGGATTTATTGGCGACACCTTGGAGATAATGACTGGCAGGAACTGAATCCCTGGGTGGAAGCTCCATCTTGGCCGTGTTCATGCCGTGGGGGTGCTAAAGCTGATCATTAGAAACAGAAGCTGATTCTGTTTGTCTGGCCTTACCTTAATTTCTTTAGGTCAGAAATGAAATAATTTTCCCCCCTTCTCTGACCCCTAGCTCCCCACACATCCTCTTCTCGGGTGTCGCTGCACACTTCTGAATGAGCCGAGTTTTAAATCACCTGGCCTCCCTTCCCATGTCCCAGATCAACAAGACCCAGCTTTCTTTGCACCAGCTCAATTGTGCTCAGGGGGAAAGGATTCTTTCAGGATTTTGGATGAAAAAGAGTTCCCCAATTTAGCAATTAGAGGGTTAAGTTTTCCCCGGTCTCGCTGCATTAACTGGAAAGGAATGAAGTGTCAGGCATGTTCTCGCCCCAGCAGGCTGTTAGAAAGCGAGTCCCCTCTCTCCACACACGCACACCTCCCACTGCTGCAACCAAATTATTTTCAATCCTCCAGAGACCCAGGATGCCAGACAAAATCTGCAGTGTGAATCTGATTCATTGCAAAAGGATGCAGATGTAATATCCCCCGCCTTTTTCCCTTCCTCTTCTGTGGTTCTTGCTGGACTTCCTGCCCTCAAATTCATGCCACACCTTCAGTGTTCAGAGGTCTGCAGCCCAGCCACCCACCCACCCACCCCCGCCCTCCACGCTGTCTTCCCAAACCCAGAGCTCAAGCTCACATCTCAGACAAGGAGCCCCCCCCAACCTGCTAATTAGTGCACAGCACAGAAGTAAATAGGTATGACTGGTGGTAATTTCCTGGCTGAAGAGGTAATTATTTGTCTTCAAAACAACCCCTGAAAGGTGAAATAGGAAACTAAATTCAAAGAGGTTTCCTTGTTGTCACTAAGCGGGACTGAAAAGTGGTTTGAAATTCCTCTCTTTTTTTTTATTTATAGTGCACGGTATCCATGGAAACCAACTGAGGAGGTCATGGTAGCTAGGCGTCCGTCTCACCCTGCTTGGGGAATTATGGTTTCACAGTGGCAGGCAGCCATGGAAGAAAGTGGATTCTCAGTTCCTTGCAAACAGTTCCCCACAACCATGAACCTTTAATTTTTGCTCATAAATCTCCTCTGAGACCTTAAAATGAAGAGAATTCTTTCCACTGGCCCCACAGAGAACAGCACTGAGTAAATACGTGGAGGTCCAAGTTTAACTGTCGCGTCTGCTACCTCATGCTCCCTTCAACTGTGTTTTTTTTTAATCATGGTGTTTGTTTAGTAGTTTCTCTTCCGTTACAAAACTGACACGAACTGTTCCACAGGGTCGCAGTGACTGGTTCATATGCCATGCGAATTCCATGTGAAATTTATCTTAACATCTTGAACTGGAGAAAGCTGGAGTGAGGCAGGCATTCCCAATAAATTCTTACACAGTTTACTTCCAGGTGCTTTGCATTCAGTTTTTATTCACCTCCCACCCCCCGTACAGATCCCATTTCACCAAACACAAGCTGTCACTTTGCCGGGAAAAAGAGGGACTCAAAATATGAGAAATGTCCTTCTGGCGGTGAAACAGTCAACATAGTTAAGTGGAATGAGAGATAATGAACTGAAGCTCCATCTAGACAAGACAAATATATTGATGCTAGGTGCTGCTTCTGTCTTCGGTCCTCAGTGGGTTGAACTTGCACACCTTAAGTAATCCATTTTTTAACCGGGTTAGATCTCATTTTATTGCTAGATGCCAAGGGGCACAAAGTACCTTCTACCAGGTGTAACTGGTGCACCAGCTCCTGAACTGAGACAGGCAGTACTTTGCTAGCCATGTTCTCACACTGATGACCCATTGCGCCTCCTGGCACTCACTCTTTGACCTTTTTGGCATCCAGCAAATGTTTTATTTACCTGGGTTTTAAAAAACTTTTTAATGTAGTTGCCATTCGCCTCCCTCCTATTAAACTCTAATACTGCTTTTAGACTGTATTGTGATTTGTTCATAATTTATTGTTTCATTGTTTTCCCCCCAATTACAAACTGCCCTGAGGGTTCTTAATTGAACCAAAAATATAATTATAATATTCTAAATAGATGGATAGATAGCTAGATAGGTAGACAGACAAGACAGACAGATGGACGGATGGATGGATGGAAACTCTTCAATAGTTCATAGAATCATAGAATCATGGAGTTGGAAGAGACCACAAGGGCCATCGAGTCCAACCCCCTGCCAAGCAGGAAACACCATCAGAGCACTCCTGACATATGGTTGTCAAGCCTCTGCTTAAAGACCTCCAAAGAAAGAGACTCCACCACACTCCTTGGCAGCAAATTCCACTGTCGAACAGCTCTTGCTGTCAGGAAGTTCTTCCTAATGTTTAGGTGGAATCTTCTTTCTTGTAGTTTGGATCCATTGCTCCGTGTCCGCTTCTCTGGAGCAGCAGAAAACAACCTTTCTCCCTCCTCTATGTGACATCCTTTTATATATTTGAACATGGCTATCATATCACCCCTTAACCTCCTCTTCTCCAGGCTAAACATGCCCAGCTCCCTTAGCTGTTTCTCATAAGGCATCGTTTCCAGGCCTTTGACCATTTTGGTTGCCCTCCTCTGGACACGTTCCAGTTTGTCCGTGTCCTTCTTGAACTGTGGTGCCCAGAACTGGACACAGTACTCCAGGTGAGGTCTGACCAGAGCAGAATACAGTGGCACTATTACTTCCCTTGATCTAGATGCGATACTCCTATTGATGCAGCCCAATTAGGTTGACCAAAACCAATTTAGCACCCCGCCTTTTATTCTGCATATAATATATAATGACACTGACAGATACATTTCCATACTAAAACAACACAGGGACAACGTAGGGAAAAAACATTCCAAATGGTGCATTTTGAACTTTCCAAACATGGTTTGGTTCCCCCACCCCATGAAAGTGCATCATCCTGAAAAAGGAAATATCAACAAAATGTCAAGAGATTTTTTTAAAAAAAAATGAATGGGGGAGAGAGAGAGCCCAAAGTTTTCCTCATGATACTTGTGTACCATTTAGCAACCAGAGTGCCAAACCTGCTGTGTCTGCCATCTTTTACTACCTGAGATTCAGAAGACGCTTCAGCCACATCATTCCCCATGTCAAGATAGTGGGTAATGGGGACTTAGGCATCTTCATGGGGAGCTAATTCAGTGAAGGTTCAGATCCTGTTGGAGAATGCCTGGACTGCGTGAGCCCAGTGGCATAGCATGGGGGGTGCAGGGGGGGCCGGCCGCACCGGGCGCAACATCTGGGGGTTAGGGAAATCCACGGGTTAGGGGGCGCAAATTCATGGGTTAGGGGGCGCAAATTACTTGCCTTGCCCCGGGTGCTGATAACCCACGCTACCCCACTGCGTGAGCCCTTTGCACCCTGTTTGACTGCAGCTCCACTGCCTGCGCTACCACCAGCATGTTATCTTTTCTGTCGCGACAAATGATGTACTGTTTGTTTGTTGCATTTATACCCCAATTTTTTCTCCAAGCAGCTCAAGGGGTCTACATGGCTTTCCCCTTCCTCATTTAATCTCCACAAGAACCCTGTGAGGTAGGTCAGGCTGAGATGCAGCAACTGGCTCAAGGCCACTCACCGAGCTTTGTGGTCTCCCAGGGCCTAGTCGGACACTCTGAGCGCCACACCAGCTCACAGCGCATCTTGCCGTCACCACTGCACTCTGCCTGAAGTGCAGCTTGAAACCAGCTTTACTTCCCTGCTCAGCGTTCATGGGCTATTTGAGGAAAGCCCAAAAGAATTCCGGTAGGATCTGACTCTGCCTTTGAAAACACACGGAGAAACCCCATCCAAAGGGAAAGTGCAAAGCGTGCCTTGCAGCAGAAGCAAAACATGTCAAGTGACAATGCAGGGGGGGAAGCCTGGAGAGACCCTGCAGAAAACCGAGAGGCAGGGAAGCCCAGCAGCCCTTTCCAAAGCGACTGCTGCTGCGCTGCCCCTCCCTGCAGCAACGTTTGATCACTTCAGGAAATATTTCAGAACTGCACTATAATGGGATGATTTAATAATGCCAGTGGTGTTCCATGTATTTTTGGAACATTTTATTTACAAACACTTTAGCAGCGGTTCTTGTTTCTTATACCCAAAGCTACAATATGAAGTCTCCCTCCCCAAGGCAGTTGTTCTCATCTGGAGTCTGATGTGTGCTTCATCGGAGAGGACCAGATCTCCTTCCCTGACGCGTTGTCTTGCTAATGCCCACACCCTAGTTTTGAAGGATTTTAGGATTTTCACCTCAGAAAGAGTGGCTCATGCAAGACTCCTCCCCACAGCCATTGCTGTGGAAGGTAGGAGAAAGAGTGTCGTCAAAGGGTCCTTTTTCCAAGGACCACAAATGTGTGAGGTTTTTTAGGTAAATCATCCCTTTGAAACGATCTAAATTCTGTGGGCATGGCATGTGTGAGAGTGTGAGAGGACCTGGGCTTTCTGGCCACCAGTGACACTCAGAGGCTGGCCAGTCAATGGGAGTAAAAGTGAGAGGGGCTTGTAGCAGGAACCTCCCGTCCTCTTATCGGTGCTGGGATTGGAATGAGTGCCTTTCGCCCTTCCTGAATTCTGATTGAACAAGCCAATTTCTTTTTTAAAAATTCTGGTGCTTGAGCATGTGTAGTCTGCTGCTGCAGCTTTGAGTTCCATCCATTCAGTTCCATCTATCCTTTTCCTCTCCTCATTGCAAATAAGCAGTCTTGACAGTTTATACACTGTTTTACCAGTGTTCACGTATGCTTCTGTGCAATGTCCCACAACAAATATCTTGATGCAGCCACAAAAACTGTCACATCAAGACACCTCTGATACTGCTTGCTGGAGATTGTGAGTAGGCAAAAGTTTATATGCTCCTTGCAGGCCTCCCGTGGACATGTGGTCTGCTCTCATGAGAACAGAATGCCTGACGTGATAAGCATTTGGTTATATCCATCAGGCTCTTAGAATCAGAGTTGGAAGGGACCCCAAAGGTCATCCAGTCCCACCCCCTGCAATGCAGGAATCTCAGCTAAAGCATCCATGGCAGATGGCCATCCAACCTCTGCTTAAAAACCTCAAAGGAAGGAGAGTCATGAGGGAGTACCTTCCACTGTCGAACAGCTTTTACTGTCAGAAAGTTTTTCCTGATGTTGAGTCGGAATCTCCTATCTTGCAACTTGGAGCCATGGGCTCTCATGTACAGTGGTACCTCAGGTTACATACGCTTCAGATTACATACGCTTCATGTTACATATACTTCAGGTTACAGACTCCGCCAACCCAGAAATATTACCTCGGGTTAAGAACTTTGCTTCAGGATGAGAACAGAAATCGTGCTCTGGAGGCATGGCAGCAGCAGGAGGCCCCATTAGCTAAAGTGGTGCTTCAGGTTAAGAGCAATTTCAGGTTAAGAACGGACCTCCGGAACGAATTAAGTACTTAGCCCAAGGTACCACTGTACTTCTGAGCTGAATTGGGTTGAGTTGAGATAGGTAGCCGGACATTGCAAGCCAGTCAGCGAAACGTTTGGCTGGGAAAGATCAATAGGCCCTCTCAAGAGACCGTTGGGTCCCTGAGCTTGGAGATACCATGTAACACCCCCAACAGAATAGCAGTGCTCTGCCTTCAGATAGGATGTGGAGAGCACTGGTAGACAAAGATTGTTTAGATTGCACAGATTGTTGCAGCGAGAACAACAAAGATTCTTGTGACCTCAAAGACTGGCACATTTTTTATTAGGGTATCCAATGAAGTGGCCCACAAAAACTTATGCAATCATAAGTTTGTTAGTCTTTACCATAAGATTCTTTGTTGTATGCACTCAGTATCGCCTCCCTTCTTCTCTTGTGTTTCCTCTTACTGTGTGAACATTGTGGCATCCTCATGCGCCTGCCTTCTGTGCCTGATCTTTCATTAAATACTGAATGCCACCTGGAAAGTAGGGCATTGCCAGGGGCTGCCTGCTAGAGCACGCATGCCGCTCTTGGTGCAGAGAGGGGGCTGTCACTGCCAAGTAGCAGCCAGGGGAGGGCGTGTGTTTATGACTCATTCTTAGCAAGTATTGGATTTCATGTATACCAGTTCCCTATCATGGCCCTTATCACAACCTCAGTACTTTCTTTCCGGTCCTGTCTTACTGAGCTCTCTCCCTTTGCTTCATAGAAGGGATTCGCCAAAGGATGCAAGGAAGCAAGACTTGATCATCATTATTTTAGAATTAAATAGTCCAATTCTAGAAGATGTGCGGAATAGGAGAAAAAAGAAAGATGTGACACAAATGCAGTGCTTTTTTTTTCTTGTACTCACAATGAAGTTGTTACAGTAAGTGCCACACTTTTAACATTTGAGATAAAGGTGTTGGTACTACAAAAAAATGCACTGTGAAAGCTGAAAGGGTTAAAGGGCAATGTCTTTTAGATGGGAGGGGTGACCATAGAGTTGTTGGTGGTTTTTTGTCCTATCACTTCACAGAACATTGAGGAACTTCAGGAAGCAGAGAAGTTCTGTACACAATTCACACAAGCCAGTGGTGAAGCTACCTGCTCCGGCACCGGGAGTGGCGTACATTCTGGAGCATAGCTGGCGCACATCCCAGGGGGCGTGACATGCTGCCCGCAGGGGCGTGGCACACGTCGGGGTGTGTGTGGCAAGTGGTGCGCATCCCATGGTGTGAGCGGCGAGTGTCCTGGGGGTGCACAGCGAGCGCTGAGCATGCCGGGGGTGGCCGCAACATCACCCCTCCCCCAGATGGCACCTGGGGGCAGCTGTCCCCACCCCACCTTCATCTGCCAGTGACTCAAGTATCTCGGGGCTTGCCAGACCAGGGGAGAAAACATGGTTTCTTGGGGGTTAGGTAGAAGCATTTGGTGGAAAAAGCAGGTAGCAGTTTTAGGATGAGATCAAGGCTATTTTGTCAGGTTCTCAGAAAGAGGCAATTGATAACGTCAAATCAGCAGATGGCAGAAATCAAGTGACTGCAAAGGACATTGAGCCAGACTGAGGCAGACAAGGAGGAAACTGACAAGTTATTTGATGAAATGTGATTTTAAAAAGCAAATCTCTCTCACCAGAATAAAATCCTGTTTCTTTTCTGTTGCTCCTGAGGGCAGAACCGGAACCACTGGGGTCAAACTGCAGGGGATCTTTCCTGAACATTAGGCAGCAGGTGCATCGTGAGGGAATGGCCTCCTTTTCGTTAGACAGTTTTAAGCAGAGACTGGTCTGCCACCTCCTCTCAGAGATGCCACAGCAGTGGACCGCCTGCATTGACAGGAGGCTTGACTCACTCAGTGGCCTTTGAGATCCCTTCCAAATCTGCGATTCAAGAGGTCACAGTGAATTTCTTTAAAATGCATTTTGCATATTATGCACACAGAGTTTCATGTGTCACTTAAAAAGCTAGGAGAGGCCTACGGTCCCACTAGGATGGCAAGACATGAGCTGCAGGTGCCAAGCAGAATTCAATAGCAGTCAAGAAGTGGAGAGCAGGGGTCATCTGAGCCGCACATAGGAAAAAGTGACACGTGGGCAGTGTTGTGTAGTGGTTAGAGTGCTGGACTAGGCCCTTGAAGACCAGGGTTCAAATCCCCACTCAGCCATGAAGCTCACTGGGTGACCTTGGGCCAAGCACTGCCTCTCAGCCTAACCTACCTCACAGGGTTGTTGTGGGAAAATAACGGAGAGGGCTCCTTGAAGGAGAGGTGGGATATAAATCCAGTTAAAGGAATAGACAGACAGTTGTAAATGTCCTACACACTAGATCAATGAACAGTGTCCATTTTTTACAAGAAAATTGTGTTTTCTACAGTTTTCTACAATTGTTGGACTGAGAAATGCAGAATGGAGTATATCAAAGAGCGACATATTTTAACAATACAAGGAACTGCACTTATCTACAAAGTGTCAGACTATCCATTGATAGTGATGACTGCTACCTCACTTTCTACCTCACTGCCTTGAGTCCATGGATTTAGGCTGCTGGGGGGAAGAGTTGCATTTGCACAGATTTTCACCTCAGCATTCCCAACCTTCCATCCTGTTCTGTCCAGGAATATCATTTTGAGAATGTACAGGCAAAGTATGCGATGGTTGTTTCCTGCAGCAGCTACCTGAGTTTTGCTCAGCTAGATAATGAAAAAGCAGGTCTTTGCCCACAAAAAGGTTGCAAGGTATTGAAGTACCACAAGGGGGCAGGAGGACCTGAGTTTTTCTAACCATATGGAAAGTGGCACCTCTGGCAAAGGAGAGCCTCCTAGGGATTTGGCTCAGTGTACACAATAGCCCCCTTCCCCCCCCCACTTGCTCATATATAGAAAAACACACACACACAAGTGGCAACAGGGGAACTTGCTGCAGTCTGTGGAACTTCTGTTGGTGCTGCATGAAGTCTGATGCATCTGCAGTAAGTTCCAGCTAGGTAAGTAGAGGCACTTTGAAGATGGTTAGTCACACTGCAGCATTCCAAGCACACACTCCTCCTATCTGTACAAGGCTAGGCAATCACCCAAAGATCCCCCACTAGCTCTCCAACCAACCTCACACCATCCTGGAATCTTTACAGACCATTTCACATTTGCAGGCAGCCTCACAGAGAGCGAGGCTGTCTGTCGTTCTATCCCCTGTGGAGTCAGTGAGCAGAAAAGCTTGCTCTGTGGCTTCCAGGTCCTTTTTCCTTTCCCCCTTTCTAACTATTACACCATGCAAATAAGAGGCTTTGAAATTAAGCAGCAGCCCACTTTGAATCAAATCAAAACAGGGCCTGAGGCCGGAAGGGGCTGCTGAAGTGAATGTTTGAGACGCAAATCCAACCTTACGGAGAGCACCAAATGTTCTTGCACAAATCCTATCCTCAAACCATCCCACCTACCCACCAACCCACCCCTCTCTTTCTGCCCTCTTGGTTGCTATGAGTGCTTAAATCTCAGAGGAGATGCTCGTGCGAATGATCCCCAGGAGTGGCAGAAACAGTGGGGCTTTAAGATTCCTTGCTTAGATTCCTTCCTAGCCTTGCCAAAGCGAGGCGATATCAGCCTGCCAAGGTGTGCGGAAAAGCCTTCCGTTTCTGTGTGAGGCAGAGAGCGAGGACTAGAGAAGGGTTAACCAGAGGCCTGCGATTTTGTCCGCAGGCCATGCTGCATCAGACACTTCAGCTTCTCTTGGCAGACGCAAGACTCCTGGGCTGGAAGAATCGGCTGACCATGTGACCCCGGAGAGTCCCTGGAATCTGAGGCGAGAAACAGGAGGAGGAGGAAGCCACTCGGCAGCTTAGTGGCGAAGCTCCAGAGCCAAGGAACTGACAAGAAGAGCAGCAAAATGGTGCTGGGAGGCACAGAAATGAGGCCGCTTCCTTCTCAAACTCACACAGCCTTTCCCTTTTATCGGGATTGTCTCTGATCAACAGAGATGCACACATGGATTGAGGTCAACATACGTATAGATTCAGCATTACTAGTTCCAAATGTCCAAACTAAGGCAGCGCAGGGACCCAAGAGTGTCCGTAAAGTGTGACTGTTGTGGGGTTCTAGGGAAGCCATGACTGTTAATGTGGTACAAGAGTGTTTTAAACATATAGTGTGGGTGTAAGCAGTGTGTGTGTGTGTGTGTGTGTGTGTGTGTATGTGTCTGGCTGCGCACATGCGTGCACACTCACACACATATGCACGCTGCAAGGTATCTGGATCTTGGGGAACTGTACAATTGCTGCAAATGTTAATGTAGTTGCTGCTGATACTCTCAGTCAATTCTCCCATAATTCCAGTGCATCCCAGAGAAGCAGGTGGAACCTATGACATCCCATAGGACAACTTCATATGTATATTTTTCCCAAATGGATTTTTTTATGAAATTTGCACAATATTATAAAATAATATCTAGAACAAATATAATCGAAAAGGCGGAAAAATTGAAAGAGAACAAGAAAAGAGAGAGAAATATATATATATATGAGCAATATATAAAGAGAATTCTAAGATTATGTTTAAATGGGAAAAGCAATAAAAATATGATATAAAAAGGGGGGAATGGAGGGGAGCAGAAGTTTCCCAATTCCATCTTTTGGTCAGGAAAGAATCGGACTGCTTATTTATTTTAAAAGTGATACCTTGCACTTTTCTTTTTCTTTCCCCCCTTTTTTTTTCTTTCATTCCAAAACCACTCTCGTAGTCTCCAGATCTGGCAGGTGGAACAGAAGTATTCCAGGGCTGATAGCTGCTGAAAGGTACAAGAGAATCAACAGGAAGGAACCGCAATCCCACTGTTTGCCTCCAGCAAAAGGTTGTCTCCCAGGGCGACAAAGGCCAAGGGCCCCTTGAACCCAAGTGTGGTCACTGGGATCTCAGCAGTGAGGATTCCACTACAATTAATTCATTGGGAAGATAATACCATGGCTCCCTTCGATAAGTGGATAGAAGATATGACAACTCTAGCAACATATGAATTGCTTTTAGACACAGATTGTGTATGGGTAAATAAACAATATTTGGAATCCATTCATAAAGAACAAAATGTCTTCTTAATAATAATTTTAATTTATTGGATTAATTGTATCACAGATGTACTTATAGGCTATTGTATACTCTATTGCATTGTGGGGGGGTTTTTTGTTATCCCCCCCCTTTCACATTACAGTGGTACCTCGGGTTACAGACGCTTCAGGTTACAGACGCTTCAGGTTACAGACTCCACTAACCCAGAAATAGTACCTCGGGTTAAGAACTTTCCTTCAGGATGAGAACAGCGGTGGCGCAGCAGCATTAGCTAAAGTGGTGCTTAAGAACAGTTTCAGGTTAAGAACAGACCTCCAGAATGAATTAAATTCTTAACCTGAGGTACCACTGTATTCACATTATTCATATTTCTTTCATATTCTTTTTTCACTGAAAATGTTTTAATAAAATATAAATATTTTTTTAAATGATGGGCCGCTGAATGAATAAAGCCCTCTGTTGAACAGAAAAAACTCTGCTGAGTGACATTGCCTTAAATGGTAGTGGAGAAGTAAGGGTGCGTTGCCTCCATCATTGCCACAAAGTGGGCTCTGGCCTGGGTTCAGCTGGACTTCTGCTTCTGAGCATCTCATGAAGCAAGTATTAATCGTTCCTGATGTCTGGCTGTTTTCTTTGCCAAGCCAAGCATGTCCTCCATCCCAAGCATTACTCCACCAAAGGAGCTTTCCTTCCTTGGAAAAATTAATAAAAATACCAGTTATGTGCATATTCCTATATAGCACCTTCCATCAACACATATCGAATTCCTTTCTTCTTTAGTGTTTGGAGTGGAGAAATGCTATCTTGCAGGACCATCTCCATGCTGACTCACCAAAAACCCATGCCATCATAAATTTGGTGATCTTTAGGGAGCCACATGACTCTTTGTTGGTTTTGCTGCAAGATGGCCACCACTTTGGGAATTGCATTACTTCCAGCCTTTTGCAGCAATGATCACTTGGTGATCCATTGGAGGAGACAAATTAGGATGCTCCAACTATAAATTTTTACAAATCCCAGCAAGCCTGTGAGTGCCTGTCATGGCACAGCTAGACAGCAATGGTCACGTTGATTGATTTGGCTGTATATCCCATAACCTTACCTCAGTGCAGATAACCATCAAACACAAATCACCTGTCCTCCCTCAGCCACAACAAAACTCCATGGCTGCCTTCCTTTGCACGTAAACTAGCTGATTCCTCCACAGCAAAACCCACTCAATATAGGG
Source organism: Podarcis melisellensis (assembly GCF_964234715.1). Taxonomy (NCBI): domain Eukaryota; kingdom Metazoa; phylum Chordata; class Lepidosauria; order Squamata; family Lacertidae; genus Podarcis; species Podarcis melisellensis. Next base: position 87,982,506 of record NC_138539.1, read on the forward strand.
AGTTCTGAGCTAAGGAAATGGAAACAGTGGTATGTATGTATGTATGTATGCATGTATGTATGTATGCATGTATGTTTTTACTTCTTACCTGGCCTTCACCATAAGTTTAAGTTTAAAACAAGAAGGGGGGGAGGGCTAAAAATATATCTCTTGAGTGTCAAAGGCCTTCCATGGAGGCAACTCACAGAGCTGATAGAACATGTGAACTACAGTAGTACCTCTAGTTACAAACTTCATTCCAGAACTCCGTTATTAACCTGAAATTGTTTTTAACTACAGGTGTGCTTTTGCTAATGGGGCCTCTTGCTGCTGCTGCTGCGCCGCCGGCACACAATTTCCGTTCTCATCCTGGAGCAAAGTTCTCAACTCAAGGTAACTCTTCCAGGTTTGCGGAGATTGTAACCTGAAGCGTTTGTAACCTGAGGCGTTTGTACCTCAAGGTACCGCTGTATAGGGTTTGGGATAAGGTGTTAAAGAGCAGCTCTTTCCTTCTGCCCTGTGCCTTACCTCCACCATGAATTATTTTTCATAATCACTTATGTCCTAGAGAAAGCATCCAACTAATGAATATTACCCCCTCCATCCCCAGCAACAAAATTATTGTCTGAATAAAAAGATCTTACATTTCTTCTGGATTTTTGGTGGAGCATGGAATCATAGAATCATAGATTTTTAGAGTTTGAAGGTACCTTCAAGGATCATCTAGTCAACCCCCTTGCAATGCAGCATTCTCAACTAAAATATCCATGACAGATGGCCAACCTCTGCTTTCAAATCTCCAAGGAAGGAGAGTCCACCACTTCCTGTTGAACAGTTCTTACTGTCCTCTTGACGTTTAATCAGAATCTCCTTTCTTATAACTTGAATTCATTGGTTCAGATCCTAGTTTCTGGAGCGGCGGAGGGGGGGGGAGTTTGCTCCATCTTCTACGTGACAACCCGTAAAGTATTTGAAGATGGATGTCATATCTCCTCTCAGTCTCCTCTTATCCAGGCTAAACATACCCATCTCCCTCAATCATTCCTCATAAGGCTTGGATTCCAGACCCTGATCATCTTAGTTGTCCTCCTCTGCACTTGTTCCAGATATTCCATATCCTTCTTAAATTGTGGTGCCCAGAATTGGACACAGTATTCCAGGTTTGGTCTGACCAGGCAGAATAGAATGGTACTATGACTTCGCTTCATCAGGACACTGTACTTCTGTTGATGCAGCCTAGAATAGCATTATTGGGAAGGTTTTTTTAATGCCTGATGTTTCGTTGTATTTTTACATTCTGTTTGAAGTTGCCCAGAATGGCTGGGGCAACCCAGTCAGATTGGTGGGGTACAAATAATAAAGTGTTGTTGATGTTGTTAGATGATGGTGATGATGGTGATGATTTTGCTGCTGCTGCTGCTGCTCCATCACACTGTTGAGTAATGAGTGGTCTGCTAAGATCCCTAGATCCTTTTCACATTTACTACTGGCAAGCCAGGTGTCCCCCATCTTATATTTGTGCAGATAGTTCTTCCTGCCCAAGTGCAGAACTTTTTATTTGCCCATATTAATTTTTTTTTTTAATGTGGGCCCTGTTCTCCAGTATGTTAAGATCCTCTTGAATCCTGATTCTGTCTTCTACGCCTCCCACTTTGGTGTCATCTGCTTCATCCAATTCATTTATAGAGATGTTGAACAATGGGTCCAGGACCAAACCCTGCAGCACCCCACTTGTCACTTTCTCCCCACAGAAGTGTTAGGAGCACTCTTTGAGTTCAGTCAGTCAACCAGCTACAAATCCACTTAACAGCTACCTTGTCCAGTCCACATTTTACCAGTTTCTCCACAAGAATATTGCTCTGCAAGAATATTCAGTGTTTGCATAGAAGAGAACACTTGAATGACACTAATATATTTTGGATTGCCCCAAAATATCCCCCAAAATGTAGCTAATAAGTCTAAACACTTTGACACCACCATCTCTTCCATGGGTTTAAGTATATCAGTTCTGTCTGTGTAACTGGGCCTGAGCATGGAATGGGAAGTATTTCTGATCATCTTCAGCATAATTTTTTCCAGCCAACCTAAAGTTGACTCTGGAGTCCTCATGACTCCAGCCTTCATACCAGACAAATCATAATTCAGTCAACACACTCATCACAAACCCATCTCTTTATATACCTAATTATAAAATCCCCACCAGGACTTCTGCATTCTTAACTCCAGGAAGCCCGCCTTTATTGTGAGTGGATGCTAGTTAATCTCTTGAAAAATGGATCCCTTCTAAAGGATTGCTTTCCACTTCCTTAGAATGATCTCCTATGAGACCCTCATTCTCTGTGACAGGTGAAGAGCATAGGTTCAGGACATTTCCATCATGTCTCTGAAAATCTCATCTAAATATATCACTGCCTAAAACCTTCAAAGCCATTCAGAAACACCAATAATCCCTTGTGATCAATAGTATCAAAGATCACTGAAAGTTGGAGTACCCAGAGTTTTCCAACTTTTTCACCATGTGTAAATAAACAGCCAAAGCTATGTGCAATGCCATACCTCATTTGTAAACCAGATGGACAATCTGACCATATTCAGATATGGTGTTATTAAACCAGGTGTTGTAGAGCTTCTTCAAAAAACCTTCCTCTTCAAGGGAAGTAAGTGTGGGTTCTGAGGTCTCCTCAAAGCTATGCCAAAGTACTTTGCAAATTCATCACAGTGGACAGTATTTTTCTATGGAGCCCCTGGCTTCAGACTCTAAAAAATTCAAAACAGAGGCACCAGTACCACCCAGGCACCTTTCTTTTCCTGTGACACTTTCCCCTCTTCTTTTTGACACATTTTCCCTGAGCACCGCAAGCCCTTTGCTCCCCACTTAGTCCATCCTTGCATCTCCACTTCAACTCTGAAGAATGCCACCCCAGGCCCAACTGTTCCAGTGGTGGAGGGAATGAAGGTGACCAGATGCAATGAACTGTGGAGGCTTCCATGTCTTGACTTCTGTTTCCTTATTTCTGCTCGAATATCCTATCCTGTGCAGCCAAAGGTATATTATAATAGCCTACAATTTCCATCGGACACCATATGCAAAAGAGAACAATCACACACAGAGGACTGTGGTGAAGATGCAAAATCAATCCAGCTAACTAGGAACAGAGGGTAATTGGGGAAACAGAAATAAACCAAACAATTTACTACCAATTAATCTCAGCTTAAGTAAAACAAAATAGATCTTTAGCCAGCCCAGTTCATTTATTCTGGTGTAGCTCTCAATGGAAGTTTGGCTGTCTCTATTTCTTCAGTCACATTGACTCCAAAGATGGTGCCTGGGTCACTGTTATTCTTCACATTTTTTTTAACCTCACACTTCCTCCAAGCTACTCAGACAGACATACCGTATATGTTTCCCTTCCAGTTGCATCCTCATAACAACCCTGTAAATTAGGAGAGGGAGGGACTGGTCCAAGCTCGTCCCAACACTACACTGGCCAGTCCCTGCAAAAGGAGGTTCCTGATGTCTACCTGATCCTTCTGCACAGCCTGTCTTCTTGGATGACTCTGAAATATATACTTTTCAAGCATGGCTTATAGCGCAACTCTATACGCGTTCACTTGGAAATAAACCTTAAATTCAATAGTGCTTACTCTTGGGTAAGTATAAGTGGGCCTTATTTTGTGTCTGAAAAGAACATTGGAAAACAAAATGTAAGATTGTGTTAATCTGGGACTGGGCGATGGCCTTCGTGGGGTGGTGACTGCTTCCCTCCGTGGGGGAGCCTTCCCAGACCCGCTGAAAGAGGCGGTTATTAAACCGCTTCTTAAAAAACCATCTTTAGATGCGGCCACAATGGCCAACTATCGCCCAGTCTCAAATCTTCCATTCTTGGGCAAGGTGATAGAGCGAGCGGTTGCCGAACAACTCCAGGCACGCCTGGAAGAAGCGGACCATTTGGATCCCTTCCAGTCGGGATTCAGGCCTCATCATGGGACTGAAACTGCCTTGGTCGCACTGGTTGATGATCTCCGGCGGGCTAGGGACAAAGGTGAGAGCTGTTTCCTAGTTCTGCTGGATCTCTCAGCGGCGTTTGATACCATCGACCATAACATCCTTCTGGACCGTCTTGAGGGGCTGGGAGCTGGGGGCACTGTCCTACAGTGGTTCCGCTCCTTCCTCCTGGGCCGTGTTCAGAAAGTGGTGGTGGGGGATGAGTGTTCAGACCCCTGGGCTCTCACTTGTGGGGTGCCTCAGGGTTCTGTCCTCTCCCCCATGCTTTTCAACATCTACATGCAGCCACTGGGAGAGATCATCAGGAGGTTTGGGTTGGGTGTTCATCAGTATGCAGATGATACCCAGCTCTACCTCTCTTTTAAATCAGAACCAGTGAGGGCAGTGAAGGTCCTGTGTGAGTGTCTGGAGGCGGTTGGAGGATGGATGGCGGCTAACAGATTGAGGTTGAATCCTGACAAGACAGAAGTACTGTTTCTGGGGGACAGGAGGCGGGCAGGTGTGGAGGATTCCCTGGTCCTGAATGGGGTAACTGTGCCCCTGAAGGACCAGGTGCGCAGCCTGGGAGTCATTTTGGACTCACAGCTGTCCATGGAGGCACAGGTCAAATCTGTGTCCAGGGCAGCTGTTTACCAGCTCCATCTGGTACATAGGCTGAGACCCTATCTGCCTGCGGACTGTCTCGCCAGAGTGGTGCATGCTCTGGTTATCTCCCGCTTGGACTACTGCAATGCACTCTACGTGGGGCTACCTTTGAAGGTGACTTGGAAACTACAACTAATCCAGAATGCGTCAGCTAGACTGGTGACTGGGAGTGGCCGCCGAGACCATATAACACCGGTCTTGAAAGACCTACATTGGCTCCCAGTATGTTTCCGAGCACAATTCAAAGTGTTGGTGCTGACCTTTAAAGCCCTAAACGGCCTCGGTCCAGTATACCTGAAGGAGCGTCTCCACCCCCATCATTCTGCCCGGACGCTGAGGTCCAGCGCCGAGGGCCTTCTGGCGGTTCCCTCATTGCAAGAAGCAAAGCTACAGGGAACCAGGCAGAGGGCCTTCTCGGTAGTGGCGCCCACCCTGTGGAACGCCCTTCCAGCAGATGTCAAAGCAATAAACAACTACCTGACATTCAGAAGACATCTTAAGGCAGCCCTGTTCAGGGAAGTTTTTAACGTGTGATTTTACTGTATTTTTGGTTTTTATGGAAGCCGCCCAGAGTGGCTGGGGAGGCCCAGCCAGATGGGCGGGGTATAAATAATAAATTATTATTATTATTATTATTATTATTATTATCTGAAATTCCTTACCTTCTGACCCGCGGCAGCAGCAGGAGGAGCCGGAGTCGCTGTTGGGGGCTGGTGATGGGGTTAGTTCCCCCTTGTCCCCCTTCGCGAGACGGCCTTGCCGTCGCCTTCATCCCCTTCCTCCTCCTCTCTGTCCGTTTGTCAAGGCTCGCGCCATTGCCGTGTCTAAAAAGGATGCCAGACAGTATGATACCGTCCAGGAGTCTCCAGTGGTGATAAGGACATGAGACTCCTGCCAGATTCCAGATGGTTCATCACAACTGACATCTAGGTAGGCAACTGTGAAAAAGATCCTTGGATTATTTTATTTTATTTTCATTGGAGACCACAGTCTGTCTCTCTCTCTCTCTCTCTCTCTCTCTCTCTCTCTCTCTCTCTCTCTCTCTCTCTCTCTCTCTTTTTTTTTTTTTAACATACCATTTTCAACAGTAATTAAACATACTTTTACATCTTATTCAGTTTTTTTGCCTTCCATCAGTCCTATCTGAAAATTTTCCAATCTAATCTCTTAGTATGCATTTCTTATTTTCCATATTACATTTCAAACCCATAACCAATATCTCTATTTTTTTCTAATTTGTAACACTTCATATATTTCTCCTTACAAAACTTCTTGTAGTCCTACTAGTGTAATTTGTTGATTACAGTTGCTCTTCAAATAATTCATATACTTCTTCCAATCTTCTGTAAATCTCTGGTCCCGCAGGTTTCGAGTCCTTCCTGCCATTTTGTCCAATTCTACATAGTCCATTAATTTCGTCTGCCATTCTTCTTTTGTCAGAATTTCTTCTTGCTTCCATTTCTGGGCTAACAATACTCTTGCCACTGTTGTTGCATATAAGAACAATTTAACATCTTGTCTATTAATGTCTTGGCCTATAATACCAAGTAAAAATGTTTCTTCTTTTTTAAGAATGTATATGTCAACATCTTTTTCATCTCATTATATATCATTTCCCAGAAGTTCTTTACTGTTGGAGACCACAGTCTCAGATCTACAGGATACACCAGGCTCCATATTTCCTTTAGATTTTTAAAATAACTTTCTAATGAGGATGACTGATACTGTTATTGTAAAGGAGAGAGGTGATACAATGAAAACTTCAGAAATGGAGGTAAAAGACAACATTGCAGTGCAACACTTCATAAAATCAGAAAACCACGAGCAAATTCAAGTGGAAAAGAATGAAAGGTGTGCCGATAATAAAAATGATGTGCAGGAGAAAATTCAGATGAGCCAACACAATCTTTTGAAAAGGAAGAGAAACCCTTGAAAGATGAAGCAGAAAAGGAAAAGTCCATTTATAAATTGCCCAGGAAAATGTTATCAAGAGATTCTAGCCAAGAAGATACAGATTCAACTGGTATAGATCTACATGAGTTTTTAGTAAATACGTTGAAAAACAATCCCAGGGACAGAATGATGCTGCTAAAATTGAAACAAGAAATCTTAGATTTCATTGGTAATAACGAAATCCCTCAAAAGATATCCCCCCCCCATGACCTCTTACCACAGAATGTTATTGCACAGAGTGGCTGCTTACTTTGGACTGGAGCACAATGTGGACCAGAGTGGAAAGTCAGTTATAGTAAATAAAACCAGCAATACCAGAATACCTGACCAGACATTTTGTGTATCATTTTAAAAAAATAAAAAATTGCTTACCTTCTTCCACATTTTGTAGACTGTGGATTTTGGTGTAAATCTTACCTATTCTTGTTGAACACATAAACCTTTTATTCCTCTGCCTTACTTCCAGGGATGATCTTTGATTTAGAGAAGAGAAGTCAGGATGACGGCAAGCTATGCCAGCAGATACGGGCTCCAGAAATGCCTTCATTTATTTGAGTTTGTTAAATCCAGCTTTTTATTCCATGCAAGCAGCGCTTAAATTTACAGATATGCTGTATTCTTGTTATAGTATGTCATCAAAAAATGACAATGAAACCACACAAAACTTTAAATGAAAGTGAATACAATTGGATTCCATGAATCCGTGTCATTATTGCATTGTTAAATGAATGGGTTAAGAAGTATACCATAGAATCATGTCATTACATCTGCATTTGTACTTGAATTTGAAATGCTTCTCAGTTTCTTCTCTCTCACTTGCATTTGAATTATTCAGCTCTTGGGTCACTGAGCTCTGTCAATTGATGATGATGATGATAGGAGCCAACTCCTAGGGGCTTTGAGGGCTTCGGCTCCCCCAATAAAATATTTCAGGGAGCTGCCCCCCAAAATTAATGGGCATTGTCATTTAAATGGTTTGCATGCACCATGTCATGTGATGATTATGTGGGTTACCTCCCCCCCATATTTTATTCAGGTTGGCACCCCAATGATGATGATTTGTATTTATATGCCACCCATTCAGCAAGGTTCTCTGAGCAGTTCACAAAACAGTAGGTAACTCAGGATATACAGAAATGGAATGTGTCTCTGTTTCTGGTCAGCAAAATTACCTCATTGCCAGATGAAGAGCTTGGAAGGAGATCCGTTGTGGTTCCAAATTCCTTGGAACACAACTGCTCCAAGCCACACATTCAGCCACTGCCTAGAGAGATGGCCCAGGGTTCCACTAGGGCACCGACGGGTCTTGTACCTCAGGATGTCTGTCAAAAACAATACAGCTAGATCCAAAGACCACCAGAACTTCTTATTAATGAGTCTGAGGATGCCCCATGCCGTATTGCAATTGAATTTATATACTGCTCTATACTTGCAGGTCTCAGGATAAAATCAGAATATAAAACCACAAGGCACATAATCAAAATAAAAACAACAACCCAATAACAACAACCCCCCCAAAAAACCAGCCCAATAACCCCCCTCCATTTTGGATGAGGAGAAACTGTTAGAAATTGTTGTTTCATTGTCTTTGATAAAATTATTTCTTGAAAATGTCACACGCAGACAGTGAAAGCAAAGGCACAGAAAACCATTGGGGCATTGATGAAATTCTATTCAAACAATACAATAAAGGAGGGCAGCTGATTGAACCTACCCCAAAGACATTTGGTAGCAAAGTCCTTACCCAAATCTGGCATTGCAATCTGTGGCTCTGATTCAAAACCCATTAAAGCTTTTTAAACTGTGCAGAATCCCCCCCCCCCCCGAAGCTATACTCTCTACCATCAGGAATATCAGCAACTCTTCTTCATAGAGAATCTGGGCAGCCAACAATTAAGGCAAGAGCAGACTGCGCTCAGTTAAAGTATATTTAAATAATTGCTACTATACATGTTGAGCATTTTCCTGCACTGTACTATATGGAATTGGATGATAACCAACTCTCAGTATGTTTTAGACTAATATTATTTTCCAGAACTGAGCTCTGCTTTGACCTTGAATAAGTGTCAACTAAGGGATTCCCTCTTCGGGATGGAATCCAGGAGGAAACTGCAACTAGTTAGAAACAAAAAAATTCCTCTTCCTTAAGAAATACCTAAATTGGGTTATGTTTCCAAATACAGTGGTACCTTGGTTGTTGAACTTAATCCGTTCCGGGAGTCGGTTCGACTCCTGGAACAGTTCAAACACCAAGGCTGCAGGAGCTTGCTACACTCAATCGGAAGCTCTGGAAGCCACGTCGTACGTTCGGCTTCCGAAAAACATTCGCAAACTAGAACACTCACTTTGTCCACCGACTGGGGAAAAAACAGGAAAAAGGAGTTAGATAAAACTATAAATTGTTGTGGTGATTCAGAGATTTAATCTGAAATCAAGCTGGATCTGAGTTTATTGGTGTCTCCAGTAACCTGTCTCATAGATGTTGCCTCATATTATGGATGCATGATCTATACTGTTTTATTGGTACTGTTGCTGCAGGTTTATTATGACCTTTTGCTAGAACAATAAACTTTGGTGGCTGGTGGCTACTAACTAGTGTGCCCACTTGCTAATGTCAAACTAATGGAATCAGCTTAGCAGCTAGACAATAGGCAGTGAAAGCAAGGGAAATGTGGAGATTTTGCCACTGGCTGGCAAGATTGTTAGTTGTTTGTTTTGAGGAAGCTGGCGGTACCCCCCCCCCCATCCTCAACTTGTGTATTTTCAAATGAACAGACTTTTTTTTCCCCAGTAACCAGATAAGAATTCTCCACTGCTCTCTCCTCAGGAAGAAAGTGACCTTGTAAAAGACACCCCCTGGAAATTCCTGCTTTACAGAGAACTGTTTGCCTGTGTGTGTGTGTGTGTGTGTGTGTGTGCGCGCGCGCGTGCACCTATGTGATATGCAAGCCTAGGTGTTCCAAACAAAACAAAGTCATAGAGTCATAGAACTGTATCGTTGGAAGGGATCCCAAAGGATCATCTAGCCCAACCCGCTGCAATGCAGTTAAAGAATCCCTGAGAGATGGCCATTCAACTTCCATTTAAAAACCTCCAATGGTGTATTTATTTATAATGTTTATATATCCTACCTTTTGATTGAATGACCTAAAAGAGATTGCAGTAATATGAAGCAAACTCCACAATGGATCGGCTCTGAGTGGAGCAGAGCGTTCTTCCTGAAGCGGGGGTGGGGGTAGGCATCTCCTGGCGGCGGCTGCTTCTCTGAGCAGGGCAGGGGGCCGGTCTGGTTTTCCTCCGGCACGGATGAACTTCCTGGGTGGCTGGCTGCTCGTGGCTGATGGAAGGCGCCAGAGTGTGTTTCTCTTCAGTCCCCGTTTTATTTCATTCCAAATTCATTCGGGTTTGAAATCTTACCCATTCAAGCTGGGTGGGTGGTTCCACCAGTTGTTTGTCTCAGATAGACACACATGCATTGAATATAAGAACCTTGTGCATTAGTCTAAGTGCACTTCACACATTTCTGCAGATATTTTTTTCAAACGAACAAGCTCCGTACACTGGTATAATCACCATAAGGAACACATGGAAAGAAGTGACCAGCTTATAAGTACATGGAAAATGCAACTTACTCTTGTTAGCTTAAATGTGTGTGCTTAGATGGATGTTGTTCCTGTTATGTATCCATGTCTGTTCATATAAATTATATGAACTAATGGATTATATATTAGCTACGCACTATTCACAGTTGTCAGAGTTGCACACCCTCTATTTCAGCCGGTGGTGGATTTCTCACTTTCTCTCTGTGATTGCCTCAGAAATCTTGTGTTGTGTGTGTTACTCTGACCTTGACCTGGGCGAACTCACTGCAGAAACAGCTGCTGCAGGAGGAGGAGGAGGAGGAGGAGGAGGAGGAGGCGGCAGCGATGGAGAGAGAGAGAGCTCAGCAGCCTTAGCTTTCTGGCAGGGGTGGGGCCTGGGAGCCTCCACTCAGCCATTTTGCAGCCACTGTGGCCTTGCTAAAGCTTTATGCTGGCTTTTTAAAAGGCTCCCTAGATGATACACACGCAACGCAGGGATGCACTTAGCCAAAGAGAGTGTTAGGTCCCTGAAGGCCTCATCTTGCAGGGCACGCTGGCTGTTTTAAGCTTGTCAGCATTCCCAAAGGAAACTGTTTAAAGCCGTGCTGCCTCCCTTTCATACTGCCCAGACCAAAGCGCAACTTGATTTTGCTGGGTGATGGGGCTGTTTCCGGCCTCCCTTTGAGCCTGTAGAAACATGGTCTCCCAAACTCAGCTTTCGCACCTCCTGCTAGGGGCAGCCCTTCCCATTCAGCCATTACACTCCACTCTCTTTGCCTCGCTGATGGACAGAGACACGCGGTGTCTCAAGGTGCTCTGCTTGGGTCCAACTGCTGGGTGCCCTGAGCCTTCACCCGATGCAGGATCTTGCTGCCACTGAGAACCAGAGACTCCTGAAGATGAGACCAGATTTTGCATGGATCCCGTGACGACTGGAATCGGTGGTGCACAGGCGCTTCTCAGCATCGCTCCCTGGGAGAGAGAGGTGGTGGCTGCAGTGCTGTCACATTGCATCAGCAGTTCACCCAGCTCTTCTTTAGCTAGTGGGAATACTGCACAGTGACCTAGTAATTGCTGGGCTGCTTGGATCCGATATCCTCTGAGCTGGGTGGCTGCAACTCCCTGTTCAGGATTAAGGTCTCCAAAGACTGGAGGCTGAAATAAGACAGGCCCTTAGGAAATGGGAATTCGCCTCCTCCTCCTCCTTTGTCTTCATTTTTGCAGCTGAAGAAACAGAAGCAGGACCATGCTGAGCAGACAAGAGCAGGATTGATCACTAATGACTAGCATGCCTAGTCCCCACACCAGTGTACCCATGGGGGTCCCACAGTGTGCATCCCTCACACTCATGGCAAGCAGGTGTGGGGTCAGCCCCCACCCCGCTCTCTGTATCTGGCCTTGGGACCCTTCCTAAACAGGGGCCCTGCTCCAAGCTGCAGGTCTCAGCATCCCTATTCTGCATCATCCTTGGCCTCTTTTGACTGGCTGAAATGGGTCCTTGAACTGTGCTAATGCCTCTTGCTTGCCAGAATGGAGGACCTTTAAAAATGCCCGATGAAGCCTGCTGTGCCCTTTTTTCCTGTGACCCTTCTGGCATATGACCAACAGGAAGCGTGGAAACCTAGGCTGGCAAAGGCTCCCCACCCCTGATGTAGCGGAATGGCTGCCAGTCAGTCCACGGGGAAAAGCAAAGCCCCTCTGATGATTTACACTGACATCAGGCATCCTTCTGCAGCACAAGCTCCCCTGCCCCTTCCGGTACTCTTGACTGCAGTACTAAAGGGCATTACACTAATTATTCATACTTAGGACTGGGTGTTCAAAAGATTATTAAGAGAAATCTGGGTTTTGTGAGAGGACTATGTTCAAAATGTCATTTGCGCTGGGAACTGGGAGCTGGGGAGAAAAAGAAACAGCACGGAAAACACCAAATTAGGGAAGAAAACAGGCACAGCTGCTTCACAGAGGCCAGGTGCAGCATTCTGGTGAAGATCTGGCTTCTGACAGCCCCACCTCTGCCCACCCTGTCCGCTGGGTCCCCCTGGAGAGGTGGGCAGGGAAAAGTAGATTCAGGTAGGTAGCCATGTTGGTCTGACACAATCAAAAAAAATTTAAAAAATAAAGATTGTCCAGTAGAACCTTAGAGACCAACTATGTTTGTTCTGGGCATAAGCTTCTGTGTGCATGCACACTTCTTCACACACTTCAGTATCTGAAGAAGTGTGCATGCACACGAAAGCTTATACCCTGAACAAACATAGTTGGTCTCTAAGGTGCTACTGGACAATCTTTTTTTTTTTCTTTCAGGAAAAAGTAGTTGTGTTCCTCCCAGGGGTGTAGAAACAATGGCAGCCTCCCTGGGAAGTGGGCTGGTGCCCTCCCCAGGTTCCTAAGAGGGCTTTTCCCAGTGTGAGGGATGCCCTGGCACCCAGGGCTGGCCTGCCCATGAGGCACAGTGGAATCCAACAGGATGGGGCCCCGTGGGTGTCCTGCCTGCCACTGCTGTTGGAGTGTCTTGGAGTGGCTGGACACACAGGAATCATAGAATCATAGAGTTGGAAGAGACCACAAGGGCCATCGAGTCCAACCCCCTGCCAAGCAGGAAACACCATCAGAGCACTCCTGACATATGGTTGTCAAGCCTCTGCTTAAAGACCTCCAAAGAAGGAGACTCCACCACACTGCTTGGCAGCAAATTCCACTGTCGAACAGCTCTTACTGTCAGGAAGTTCTTCCTAATGTTTAGGTGGAATCTTCTTTCTTGTAGTTTGGAAACATTGCTCCGTGTCCGCTTCTCTGGAGCAGCAGAAAACAACCTTTCTCCCTCCTCTCTGTGACATCCTTTTATATATTTGAACATGGTGGGATGGCACCAGCTGGGGGACCCCCCAGGGAAGAAGGCTCAGCACCTGTCATCTGCAGCTTGGTGGTAGGACGATGAGGAGTGGACAGAGGGAGGAGGGGGAGCAGGCTGGGAAGAGGAGGTATTGGAAGCTGAGGAGGTAGCAGGGTTTAGTGAGCAGGAAGAGGCTGTGGCAGAAGCCGAGGCAGAGGCAGGAGAGGAGGAAGGCAAAGAGGCAGCCCTGTGTCAGGCTGGCACAGGGACAAATAGAAGAAGACGCCTTCACCCCAGTATGGCTCCCCTTTATCACATACACAGCCCAATAAGACAATGACAAGAATCCACCAACAGCATACGGATCAATATGGCTAACCTGATCCAAAGCATCCACCCACCCACTCACACATGAAAACAAAGTTCACCACAGCCACTCAGAAATGAACAGTCACACCCTAGGCCAACCCCCAACCTCTCTCACCACCAAAGGAACACAAGTGAACAGCAGAGAACCTGCACAAGCGACGCTGACACAAAACCCCAAACATACATTAAGTAGGATAGAAACATCGCCACCCTCACTCACCATTCCCACCTCCACCTCTTTCCCCCTTTTCTTCCTAATGTAACACTAATGTCTCAACAAATGAAACGGATCTGTAGAAAATGTAACTTGAAAAAAGAGACATTGCACATACCAAGAAATCTTTAATAAAAATACATTTTAAAAAAATGTCAGGCTGGCGAAGAAGCTTTGACAAGCTCCCCTCCCCCCCGGTCTCCCAGGATCAAAAGAGGTATGAAGAGGGAGGAGCAGAGACACGTGCTCCGGCATAGTTTCAGATTTCTTGGGAAGGACCCAGGGGAGGGGGAGGTTTATGCAGCTGTGGGGAGGAGACCTCCAGTCTCCACAACTGCCTCATGGGGCAAAATCTACTGAGAAGAGTTGATGCTCCTTGGGCCTGGCTCCCATGAGCAAGTCTTGCTTCTGCTAATAAAGAGTTAACTTTACTTACTCCGTGTGATTTATTCCTGACACCCACTCCTGACATGGGGTTTCATGGCTGTGGCGGCTGCTTCCAGGAAGATCTGGCGAAATCTTGCAGAACTTTCACAAGTTCTCTCTGGAAGATGACCCTGGTAAGTGAGGCTTCAGCTGGGGGCACCTTCCTGTTTTGATTCAGGCAAGTTATAAAAGTGGTGGAGGCTCCTATAGACAGTTCCATAAACCATTCAATAACTGGACACTCTCTTTAAAGTTTACAAATGGGGGGAAATGATTTAAAATATACAGCTTTCCCTCTTACCCAAGTAATTGCTCAAGTTTTAGTTCAATGAAGGATATGAAGGATGCTACAGCAGAATCACATTTCTGTGTTCACTTGATATGGAAGAAGCATCCCAAGGCGACGCTGATGTGCTTTTTTCTTAAGGATGCTCCAGTCCCACAAAGGCTGGCTGCCACAGCTCATTCTGTTATCTCAAAAATGCATTTTTTCATTAAATGCTTTTCAGGGGGAGGGAACACAGCACCAATAAATGGCACCAGAATTACCCTATTTTTTGTGGTTGTCTCTTTTGTGACTAAGTTTTTTAAAGCTGTTGTGCTTTAAATTGCTGTCACTCAGCCTGGGACCTTATGGTGAAGGGCAAGAAATAAATAATCATAATAATCAAGAACGGGCCAAGCAAACTATAAGCAGCCAGCATAATTTATGCGAGGGTAAATTATGTTAGTGTAACTCAACTCTATTCCAAACTCCATTCAGGAGTGGAGCCTGGCATTTGGAAAACAAGCCTTTAAAACAGAATTCCCCTTACACCACCCTGGTGGCTGGAGTAACTCCCACTGGGTTGCTAGGACACAATGCCAAGATGAATGAAGTTTGGAATAGGGATAAGGCTCCCCCTGGCCCTCCCCACCAGCCAACTTTGCACCATGCCCTGTTCCAGCTGGCTGAGCACCACCTGAGCCAGCGTGGAGAACTTCGGCTGCATATCTCCAGCCAAGCCAGGAGGAGCCACGTCCATTGGTGCAGCCACGGCTGAGACCAGGTTCGGTGGGAGGGAGAGCCACCTGTTCCAAACTCTGCTCATTCTGGCGGATCTTGGGGTTGGATGGCTCACTAAAAGTCACTTCTTGGGTGTGTAAAGGGCACTGGCAAAATATTCTCGGGAACGTATTTCCTAGTATAGCTTCTACTCCAAACCTTATTGAATAAGTCTCTGCAAAGAACCACTGATGCAAAAAGCCTTCAACTTTTAAATTTCTAGTGTCAAATTTAACAAAGGAGAAAGAATTCAAACATGGGCTTTAAATTTACAGGAAAAAACACAACAACTGTCAGCTCACGTTGAGAATACAATAGCCACCAGCACTTTGCTCTAAAATTAGTGAGGTCCTTGGGCCATTGAGTAATGGGCAGGGGGCATTGATCCTTCCAGGCTCAAAGTATAAATCTCTTGGCAGCCAAAAGGCATTGATACATCCATTTTTGTCATTGTGCTGTTTATCCCTATACTAAAGAAACATAGTTTAAAAGTGTACAAACATCTGCAAATGCCTTGTGAGAGGTGGTTGTGCTGCTGGATCTTCTCAGTGGCCAGCCGGACCTCTCTTGGAAGCTTGCAAGCCTGTCTTGCAGGTGAAGGTCTTCCTCTTTTGTCTGTCCCCAGAATCTGATGCTCAGAGATCTGATGCTTCCCCTGTACGTGCTGGTAACTCAGTGGCATAGCGGGGGCTGGGTGGGCCATAGCCCTGGGCAGATTTTTTTGAGGGGGTGCAACCAGGCGCCCCCGCGACAGGTTCCCTCATTGAGGGAAGCCCAGACCCAGCCTTCAGGGTGGGGTGGTGGTGGTAGCGGCTCCTTCCCCTTAGAGCTGCCCCTGGGCCAGCCAAGAGGGAGGGGAGGGGGCAACCACCAGCCATCCGCTGCTCCACACCTGGGGCAAGCCTGACTTGGGGGCAGAGGCGGCAGAGAGGAGGGGAGGCAGTGGCCTCTCCTCCACTGGGCTGCAGTGTGCAAGGGCACTGTACAGTGGTACCTCGGGTTAAGAACTTAATTCATTCTGGAGGTCCTTTCTTAACCTGAAACTGTTCTTAACCTGAGGTACCACTTTAGCTAATGGGGCCTCCCGCTGCTGCTGTGTGATTTCTGTTCTCATCCTGAAGCAAAGTTCTTAAACCGAGGTACTATTTCTGGGTTAGTTGAGTCTGTAACCTGAAGCGTCTGTAGCCTGAAGCGCCTGTAACCCAAGGTACCACTGTATAGGCAGCTTCCTCGCATGGCAGCCCAACGCGGCCGGCTGGCCACAGTTCCTCTCCCGGTTCAGGCCTGACTCAGGGGCAGAAGTTGTGGGATCTGGTGCATGATTGCGCCACCTGGTTGCACACTCCGCCCCCACCCTGCCCACCCCCAACACAGTGCACACACACCTGCCCCCCCACGGACAGCAATAGGAGACGCTACACGCCTGTGTCAACTTGAATAAAATATGAGGGAGGGGCAAGTCTTGCCCTGCACAATCAATCACATGATGCGCTGCATGGACACCTTTTGAATGGAAATACCCATCAACCTGGGGGGGAGCCCCCTCAAATATTTTATTGGGGAGGCCGAAGAGGACCTCAGCCCCTAGGAGTCAGGTCTTAAGAATGCAGATTCCATCTAGCTGCAAAGGCTAAATACCATTGCTAAAACTTTCCTTCCTGAGCCCTTTTAAAGGCCTCTCTATATATTGATTGGTGATAGGTTTTCTTTTTCTGAACTAGCCATTTTTGTGGAGTTATTGGCAAGGCTCCCTCTGCCTATTTCTGATATTTTTTTTTAGCTATTTGAAGTTCAGCACTCTAGTTCCCTATTCCCATTTGGAACGAGAGCCTTAGCTATTCAGAAAGACTGATAATATGGGATACAAAGGATTTGAATATTGAATTGTGGCCCAATTGATTTCTTCTCTAGGCACTCCCCCCCCCCCATCAGATCCCATGGTTTTCAGGATCACCTTTGTGCTGATAACACCCAGCTTTGCTTCTTTATCCCTGATCACTCCCTTTCCTTGGACGCCTCGCATCTCTGCCTATTTGATAGCTCTGAATATTATCAACACCATCTCAAACTCAACATGTCCAAAACTGAACTGCTCATCTTTCCTCCAAATCCTTGCCCTCCTTTTTTCTTTGGGTCTTTGTTCTCCTTTGCACCCCATATCCAACCTGTTATCTGTGTTTTATTCCAAGATAGTCCACAGAGCGAATCCTGCAGGCTTATTAGCAGTCCTTGGGAGCTCAGAGAGTCAGCCTGGCCCCACACAATTGTAAAAGGTGATCTCTGGGAAACATGGGCATAGCTAGGATTTATGTTAGGGGGCAGGACTGAGCTATTTGCAATATGATAGGTCACTTAAGTAAGTATTTTTTATTTATTTATTTTCTTGATTTGGGGGAGGCAACTGCTGGGAAGACTGACTTGTGCACACAGTCCCTGAGGGCTGAAGCCTCCAGTCCGTCCGCTAAGCTCCCAGCATACTGAGGGGCTGATCAGATCAGCAACACAAAGAAGGGGAGTGTATGCAGCACAGCTTTTTATATGCAACCTTACCAATGAAGAGACGCAATCTAAGCGAGGCATGTAGTAGTTCCAAACTCCATGTTACTCTCTCTCAAACACACGCACACCTTTCATGTTGCTCTTCAGACCTTGCTACCCACTGGCTGCTTTCAGCATCTGCCAATAATCTCTCACAGGGTGTCTTTCCTGCTTATTAGCATCCACCAGGGGTATTGGCTAATATGTTTGCAGGCCAAGTCTTGATTTCTGTGCTCCTGACCCCTCCAGGGCACTGTGCTTTCTGGCATAGTATCCTTTGCAAATGGCAAGCCGAGACCTTTCTTGCAAGCAGGAGGCTGTCGCTCTGTACAGTTAAGCCGCAGCACCAAATAGCAAACCTCTATGATTAGCTGCCTTGCGTGTCTAAGCCAGGCTGAAAAGCAAGGTATAGTAAGTAGCTAACAATGCTCTGTCCGTGCTTTTAGTGATGTTTGTGTCAGGCAGCCAACCAATCTAGGTGCCAGATCACTGTTACATTCGAGACGTGCATTTCTTTCCCAAATCAAAGAGTACCTGGGCATGTCTGGGTAAAAAGTAACAAATAATTCACCATTCTGCAAATTTTATATGATTTTCCTTTTTAAAAAAAAAATACGTTCCACCCTTCACTTTAAAAAATTGCCCCAGAGTACATAACTTTTAATCTGAAAAACAACAACTCCAAAACTCACCCCAGACTGACTTCCTGTTATTTGCAATTTAGAATTAACAATTTTTCCAAAAAAAAAAAAATCCCATTACACTGCCTCTTGTAATGGACAGTCTAAAAGACAGCAATAGTATATCTAAATGATTAATCCACAGTAGTTATTCATTCTTCCTTAAATCAAGCAAGCAAACAAGCCCTGGGAACTGTGATTTTGTGAGGGGGTGCCAGCATAAAATTGTCAAGGTCTCAGAAAACTCCAGTTCCCAAAAGTTTTAGGGGGGAGCAATGATAACTGAAGTGCTTATCAGTTCAGATTGGTTGTATAGATAGGCTTTCAAATGTGAGCTAAGGTCTATTCATCAGAACATTTCCTCCCAATATATGAGGGGGGAAGGAAAGCTGGATTCTTGTTATTTTCTTAAAAGAACTGGTTGTATGCTGGAACCATATACAGTGGTACCTCTGGTTACGTACTTAATTCGTTCCGGAGGTCCGTTCTTAACCTGAAACTGTTCTTAACCTGAAGCACCACTTTAGCTAATGTGGCCTCCTGCTGCTGCCATGCCGCGGGAGCCCGATTTCTGTTCTCATCCTGAAGCAAAGTTCTTAACCTGAAGCACTATTTCTGGGTTAGCGGAGTCTGTAACCTGAAGTGTATGTAACCCGAGGTACCACTGTAGATAATTTGACTGATTTCTCAAATTTGAATATAGAGAGAGATGTCCCAGATTTAGAAAAGTCATCCCGCTTTCTGATTTGATCCCGGAATGTCCCGCTTTTCCTTAGGACGTCCCTATTTTCATTGGGAAAATGTTGGAGGGTATGGAGCTATTCGACCCCCGAGCCACCTGAAGGCAATCCTGTGTAGGGAAGGGTTTTTTTAATGTTTGATGTTTTATTTATGTTTTTTTATATGTTGGAAGCTGCTCAGAGTGCTGCGGCAACCCAATAAGATGTGTGGCGTATAAATAGTAAAATTATCATTATGGAATGGGACGTCCCTATTTTCATTGGAGAAATGTTGGGGGGGTCTGATATAGTAGGATTTTAGCACTGGCAACATCCTGTTTGCAAATGGAAGAGCTTGTAGAGATCTGAAGAATCAGACATAAGAAAGAAGGAGAACTGCCCATATGAGTTATCTGGTGGCTGGTTGTTCTGCTTGTGAGGTGTATCACTCCCTTCTGTTTCATTTGGACTTCTGTGTGAAGCCAGTGGCGTAGCGTGGGTTGTCAGCACCCGGGGCAAGGCAAGTAATTTGCGCCCCCTAACCCAGGTAGGGGCAGAGAGCTGCGAGTGCAAGCGCCCCCCCCCAGATGTTGCGCCCGGTGCGGCCGGGCCCCCCCTGCACCCCTCCGCTACGCCACTGTGTGAAGACGCTTTATTCTGTTACCTGAGACAATTTTTTTTGGAGATGGGGAGACTGAACCTAGCACCTTCTGCAGGGAAATGGCTCACTTGAGAAGCCTTCCAAAACTAAGGGCTTTGAACTGATGCAATCTCCTTACACTTATTCATCTTTACAACAAAAGCAGGGTGGTTAAATTCTGTCTGGCCAAACAGCAACAATTCCATAGTAATCCTGACTTTCAACGGCTGCATCTGTTTCACTTCTGACACCTCTGGCAGAGCAAGTTGTGTTTCTAATCCAGTCCCTCCATCTAGTCCTACTGATCTAGAAGAAGTGTAGTGTTCTAGATCTGCAGGTAACCAAGCAATTTCAAGAAGTACATGATTATGCATGTCACAGACATATGTGAGCTGTTAAACATGGGACAGCCTCTGAAGTCAGTTCAGAAACTTCAGCTGGTGCAGAATTCGGCAGCCTGGTTGCTTACCGGAGCAAGATGGTTTGAGAATATTACACCGATCCTGGCCTGACAGCACTGGCTGCCAGTTAATTTCTGGGCCAAATTCAAAGTGCTGGTTTTTTACCTATATAAAGCGTTAAAAAGTTTAAGACCACAATACCTCAAGGAACATCTCTCCCCATATGAACTGAGATCATCACTTGAGTGCCTCCTCCATGAGAGGTCTGGAGGGTGGCAACACGAAAATGAGCCTTTTCTGTGATGACTCCCTGTGTGCAGAATGCTCTCCCCTGGGTGACTCTCCTGGGGCCTTTGTTACATATCTTTAGACGCCAGCATTCCTCTTATCCCAGGCCTTTGGCTAATTAAACAATATATGGCCTTTTAAACTGGGCCAGGGGGTGAGTATTGTTTTTGTTTGTTACTATGTTGTGTATTTTTGTGTTTTTATACTATAAACTGCACTGTGATCTTGGAATGAAGGGCAGTATAGAAATGTAACTAATAAGAACAACAACCATAATTTGACATACCTGTGCATGCATACAGTTTAAGAGCTAGTAGGATCATAACGTAAGATCATAACCCTATTGGATCAGGCCACAGTAGATGACTATGGGGAGGCCAATGAAGGGGTGCCATCTAGGTGAGGTCGAGAGGCCAAGCCCCCCCCCATTTTTCAAGGAGGGTGCCAAGCTGCCACAGCGTGTGCGAGTAACATCAGGACATCACATGGCATGTGTGCGTGATGTCAGCATGTCATGAGGCGTGTGTGCACAACATGCCCACGTCAGGTGGTGCTGGCCCCCTCAATCCCTGACACACCTGGGCCAGTGGCTGGCCATGTAACCCCCAGAACTCACCAGCTGTTCCCCAGAAACTACTATTCAGTGGCATACCAGCCTTGATACTGGCGGTGGTGGCTGGTGCCCACTGGTAGGGCAGAAGGCAAGGAGGCAGAGCCAGAGCCAATGGCAGGTTGAGTGAACTAATTCTCATTTTGTCCCCATCCTCCTCCATGCTGAGTCCTACAAGGGCGAAATGGAGATTAAGAAGGAGGAAACTGAGGGCGAGGGCCACCCAGCTGCCTAGGCAGCTGGCTGAGGGCAGGTTGGTGGAAAAGTGCCCAGTTCACCCTAATGGGCCAGCCATCAATGTATTCTGGAGGTATTGCAACATTCCTCAGATGAAAATACAGACATCTATTCTACATCAGTATCACTGCTAGCTAGTTGTATTTATTCATTTGGAGTTTTCTTTCCCCCTCAGACTCCCCTAAATGCAAGACATCAATTCAAAGATTTCTGTGCTTAATATACTGATGTGTTGTGTGTTTCCTATAGTAAAGAAAATTTTCCCATTTTCATCTGAGGAACATTGGATGGTATGGATAATGTAGCTAATAGCTGTTCATAGCATTGTATCTGGATTTTCTGAGTGTCAAATGCCAGTATTTGCCACAATGGCCAGTCTTGCTTCACAGTCCCAGCGCATCACAAATTCAAAAGCCTTATTTTGTGGATGCTTATAGATGAAAAAACACAAATATTTGTCCTTGTCTGGTCTAGAGGATGCTTTATTAAACTCCCCTTCATTCTTGTACCCTAGTTCTGTATTTGTGAAAACACGTAATACTGGGACACTGAAAATTTCTCTTGTCTCTCTCTTGTGTATGAAATCCCCATTAAAACATCTCTGGCAATACACAAACTCTCCTGGCAACAGAAAGATTGTTTGAAGAAAATGCTACCAAGAGAATCAAAGGGTTAGCACAGCGAAAGAAGCACCCTCCTGCCATCCCAGGGAAAATTAGCAGCCGAGACAGGGTTCGGAGGCTGTACAAAATCAATAGTGCTCTCTGGAAAGCCCTGCTGCTCATCAAGGCGCCTGTCATTCAGGAGCAGGGTCAGTGGCTCTGCGCAAGGGAGAAACATCTGCACAAGGCAAGAAAAACCTGGGGAAGTAAGCAACCTCCAGGGCTGAATTCAGCTGGACAAGAGAAGAAGACTAGCCATGCTATTGTGACAGGTAATAGGGGTGGGTGAGGACAGGTTAAGTACAAAGCACAATGACACACATACCTACACCCAAAAAGAAACGGTGTTTTGTTTTGTTTTGTTTTGTTTTTTTAAAAAAAAACCTGCAGCACTTTAATGGCTATGACATTTTTGATGGCATTAAAGCTTTCATGGGCGAGAACTCACCTCATCAGGTGCAGAAAGCATTAGGAATGATGGTCGATACAAAACCTGTGTGTATTTCTGTGTGTGTCTCTCCCTCTGTAGCAGTTTTACACAGTGGGATCAAAAAAGAAAGAAGAAGCCTCTGCTTTCAAGATGGCGGCAGCAGGCCCTTCGTGGTGGCTCTTTGGGGTCTTTGTTGCCTGCGTGCCTTGGACCGTGGGGCCAAATGAAGTAAAACAGTATTTTGCTCAGTTTGGCTCTGTGAGAAAATGCATGCCACCATTTGATAAAGAAAAAGGATTCCACAAAGGTTTTTGCTGGGTTGGATTTTCTACAGAAGGAGGCGTTAAAATGTTTTGTAGAAAGACACTCAAATTCTAGAAGGAGCTAAGCTTGATGTTAAATATCAGAAAAGTAAAGGCCAACTTTCAAACAGAAGAACAGCTAAAGGAAGGAGGCTTTATTTCACTGCTGTGTAAAGAAACTAAAATAAACTTGGATATGTATTCATATCAAAGAGGGAGAGAAAGAAGAAAAAGCAAAAGAAAGTTGTGGGCATACCCCACTTTTATGTCACTTTGAGCCAGTAGCGCAGTGGCAGCCAGCTGAAGTGCTTTCAGGACTGGTGGCACAGGGTTCCATTGGGCTACCACACCTACCAACCTAGCAGAAGCATTCTGCACCAGCTGCAGGATCCAGGCCACCTTCAAGGGCAGACCATTGCACTGTCCCACATACAGAAGATTACAATTGTCCAAAGGGACGTCACCCAAGTGTGGGTGACTAAGGCCAGGCTATCCAGGAACGGCTGTAGAGGGTGAATTAGCAGCAGAAACCACTTGAGAATTTGCTTTCCACAGCGCCTACCCGCAGCTCTTGATTCAGCCTTAGTTTATTGGCCCCCATCCAGCCCATCACTGTTTCCAGACACCTATCCATCACTTTCACTGGCTCTCCAGATCCTGATGGAGAGACAGAGCTGCATGACATCAGCTCCCAATGGTTGCATATAGATTCTAAATAGCACAGGAGACAGAATGGACCCTTGAGGAACTCCAGAGCCCCAAAGCCACAGATCCAAGCCATAATCTCCTAGTACTCCAAAGTGGTGAAGCAAAACATGGAAATATACAAGATAAGAATCAAATCAAATAACAGAAAAGTTTAAAGCAGGCTTCCTCAACCTCAGCCCTCCAGATGTTTTTGGCCTACAACTCCCATGATCCCTAGCTAGCAGGACCAGTTGTCAGGGATGATGGGAATTGTAGTCTCAAAACATCTGGAGGACCGAGGTTGAGGAAGCCTGGTTTAAAGCAACATTGACTAGTGAAAGAGAATAAAACAGTAGATGAAATAGAAACAGTAAATGAAACATCGTTCAGCCGAGACACTGAGGTCCAGCTCCAAGGGCCTTCCGGCAGTTCCCACACTGTGAGAAGCGAAGCTACAGGGAACCAGGCAGAGGGCCTTCTCGGTAGTGGCGCCCGCCCTGTGGAATGCCCTCCCATCAGATGTTAAGGAGATGAGTAATTATATAACATTTAGAAGACATCTGAAGGCAACCCTGTTTAGGGAAACTTTTTAAGGTTTAATGTTTTACTATGTTTTTATATATGCTGAAAGCCACCCAAAGTGGCTGGGGCAACCCAGCCAGATGGGCAGTGTACAAATTATTATTATTATTATTATTATTATTATTATTATTATTATTATTATTAAATTCACAGATAAATCCACTTATGCCACCAACCTGGCAGATAAAAATCCAAGTCCTGTTCATCAAAAGCCCAGACAAGTTTTGTTTTGTTTTTAAAGTCTTAGTCTGATGCTTTAAAAGTGCAAGGTGGATCACTTGCCCACCAGTTCCAGAGGACAACCCTCCAACTCTCTCTAGTGACTCAGGACACCTGGGATAAGAGGAATGGTTTCACCTGGTGCCTAAAGAGATGTAATGAAGGAGGCAGGCAAGGCGCCCTGGGCAGGGCATTCCACAAACAGGGAGCCACCACGGAAAAGGCCCCTTCTCCTCTTGCCACCCTCTGGACATGGAGGAGGCACATGAAAGAAGGGCCTCAGAGGACGATTGCAGGGTCTGGGTCAGTTCATAAGGGGAGAGGCAGTCCTTGAGGTCCTGTGGTCCTGAGCTGTTTAAGGCTTTATAGGTCAAAACCAACATATTGAATGGAAACTAGAAACTAACTGGCAGCCAGTGCGGTCAGACCAGGTTGGACATTATATGCTCAAACCATCTAGCGCCACTGTGCAACCTGGCCGCTGAATTCTGCACCAGCTGAAGTTTCTGAACCATCTTCAGGGGCAGCCCTATGTAACCCATTGCAGTAATCTAACATAGGGGTTACCAGAGCATAGACAGGCTATCCCTGTCCAGACAGAGGCACAGCTGGGCCACCAGCCGAAGCGGATGGAAGGCAATCAGCACCACTGAGGCCACCTGAGGCTCAAGCGACAGCAAAGGATCCAGGAGTACCCCAAGCTGCTCACCTGCTCCTTCAGAGGCAGTATAACCCCATCAAGAGCAGGCAACCTCCCATCCATCCAGACCAGTGCCTTAGTCTTATCTGGACTGAGCTTCAGCTTGTTGGCTCTCATCTGGTCCATTACTGAGGCAAGAAAACGGTCCAGCACACCCACTGTCTCACCTATAGATGCTAAGGTGAAGTAGAGCTGTATCATCAGCATATTGCTGACAACGTACTCTGAAACTCCAAATGACCCCACTGGTTTCATGTAGATGTTGAACAGCACTGGGGGTAAAATCAAACCCAGAGGAACCCCATAATGAAGGCTCCTTGGGGCTGAATATTTCTTTCTTAAATTTCTATACAGAACATACAGAATAGCCACTGGCACAATTCATTGAGGCTAAGAAGGGGAGCCTGTATCATTCTCATTTGGGAAATAATATGACCCTTCTGGTTTGCCTTCAAAGAGCAATGGTTTCGAAAAGACTCTGCAATCATCAACACAGTAGTCACTGAGAAAGAAACCCCCTGAAACAAGAAAAACTTGCTTTGGGGTCATCTCTAGCTCAGTTGGTTAGAGGATGGTGCTGATAATGCCAAGGTCACAGGTTTGATCCCGAATGAGACAGCTGCTTATTCCTGCATTGCAGGGGGTTGAACTAGATGCTCCTCAGGGTGCCTTCCACTCTTCAATTCTATGATTCCATGATTGGGCTGGGTTTTTCTCCCAGGTGTTTGATGTGTTTAATCAAAGAAAAACAAGAAACAAATAGAAATCAGTCAAAAAGTCATAGGAAGAATTACATTCATTTTAATTTGAGAAATAGATGTATATTTTATGCTTTTGAGAGGAGCCTAAAAATGCAGATGATATTAACAGAAAGAACCACGGTGAGCAAATATTTTGTCAAAAGTATAAAAGTGTAGTGGGTGTCTGTGAAATACAATCATCTTAGCTATTACATTATTTTTAAAAAAATGCAGTTGATGCTCGGACAGTCTCATTCTGACAGCATAAATTTTACCAAGAAAGGAAAGGAAAGATTTCAATGGGCCTACTCTAAGTATGATGTTGGAGATTATCCTTTATAATTAAAATGTATTAGAGATACAGTCAAAAGATTCTACTGTAGATCTTTCTCTATCCCATTTATCGTATTTTTCACCCTATAGGACGCACCAGACCATAGGGTGCAGCTAGTTTGGGGGGGAATAAGGGGGGGAATTATTCTCCCCCCCCCGGCACAGGGCTGGGGTGGGGGAAGCCCGAGCTTCCCCCGACCCCAGCCCCCAGAACAGGCTGCTATCTACAAGCCTTCGGAGCCCGGCGGGATCTCCCGCCGGCCTCTGAAGGCTTGCAGATAGTTGCCCAAAGCCCGGAGAGCCGAGGGCTTCGGGCTGCAGGCTGCTCCCGCCGGGCTCCCAAGGCTTGCGGATATCTGCCCGAAGGCATCTGCCCGACATCTGCCGGGCTCCCAAGGCTTGTGGACATCTGCAGGCTGCTATCCGCAAGCCTTGGGAGCCCGGCACCGACCCCTCTCGCTCTCCAGGCTTCAGCGAAAGCCTGCATTCGCTCCATAGGACGCACACACATTTCCCCTTCATTTTTGGAGCAGGAAAAGTGCGTCCTTTAGGGCGAAAAATACGGTAGTTGTGAAAGCAATGCAGACAGCCTTAGACCAAATCTGAGAAGGTTTCCTCAAATGTATCACAAGAATGGCAAGCCGAACTGCTGTGAGGGGTTTTCTTCAATATAACTTTTATGAAAGGAAGGAAGGAAGAAAATGTGTGGCTGTGGGGGTAGGTTGTTTGTTAATAGTAAAATAGCAGAGAAAGTGGTTTTACTCCAAGTTAAAGAACATTTGCGTTTGGGAGGCTGTTGTCTTCAGTCATTGCAATTGCTTCATGAATCTTTTGGGCAGCAATAGGTGCATCTTTAAAAGTTTTGTGTTCATTTGTTAAATGGACAGCGTTCATTTAAGAAACGTGTGCAATTTTCTACCCATTTGGATCTTGTGATGTGAATATCTGTTTGCTTATTCCTTTAAAATGCTTATATCCTTCCTTGCCATATGCTAACAACACGAAATACAAAAATTAAAAATAATTGTAAAGCCAACTAACTAAAACAATGACCACTTGACATTGAACAAGCTCTTTATAAAGTTAACTAATTTGTCTAGCAATACTTTATGGCACTGTCTGTGAGGCAGAAACTGAGCAACGGCACTTGACTCTCAAACCTTGCAGTTGATCCAGCAGAATATATGCATATCTATTTCCACCCCCACCCCAAAAGTGGAGAAGCACCTGGGGGGGGGGGAGAGATGCAATTTTGAGTGGGGAAAAATTGCTGAGGGAAAGGGGTTGAGCAGTCTTCTATGGTTGATATTGATTTTTAAAAGTTATCTACATGTAATAGCTATCATTTCCTGTGTAAATGTATGATGTGTGTCCATCTGTTTATATACAACATGAACTCAGGTCCTGAGCATTCTCAGTGTCATGGGTCTGGGGGTGCATGTGTCCAGTCTTTTTCAAAATATATGACTGTATATTATAATTTGGAATAATTTCATTGTCTGTTCCTCACACTTATGTGGCACAAATAATTTCCTGTCCTTGTGATCTGTTTAAAGCTTGAAAATATTGATTGTTTCACAGAGAGTGGACTAATTAAAAACCTCCTGACTTTTTTTTAAGGCTGTAATTGATTAATAGGGGCGACCAAGGCTGCAATCCTATACACAGAGAGACTGCTTAAACCCCACTTAAGTCAGTAAGAGTTAAGCAGACTAATGGTGTACAGGATTGCGAACTAGTTTTATTTTTAGACTATAATTGTTTAATTGTGTAATTTATGTATTGTAAACCACCTCAGGATCTACTATGGCTGAAAGGCACTCTAGAAACTGAGTAAAAAATAATACTGTTAATGCAACTGCCATTTTCCTCCCCCTCATTACTTGGTGAGAGTGTCCACATTTTCCTTCCCAGCTGTGAAAAATATGGTAAACATGGGGGAACTAAAGCCAAACTGCATATTACTTTCGTGTGTGTGTGTGTGCGCGCGCGCACACACACATGCGCAAGCACATGCACACTTAAATAGCAAACCACCTCCCCCATCTGAATTTGGATGGTGACAAGGGGGTGAGGGTTTAACCATGTTCCCCCCACACTATGGTGCCAGCACAAATGATACAAGAACTTTTCCCAGAGGGTAGATAGCAACATTCATTGGAATGTGTGTGGTTTTCATTGAGAAAATATTATGGGAGGAGTCAAACCACCTTCACCTCCAGTCTTGGGGACCTATGACAACTATTTTAAAATGTACACACACATACATGCATGCATGTGAAGACATGTTTAACGTAATATGTTGTTTGGCCCTCAGTGCCTGCTCCTCTCATCTTTTCCCACCCCTCTCCTGAAAATAGAGGTAATGGCCAGGGCTGTTACATCTCTGTTGGTTGTAGCTCCAGGGCACTCCCAATATTGGCTCTGAATCATTGGTTTTCCCAATAATGCAGAGATATCCTGTAGTTTCTTGAGAAATACTGCTGTTTGATGCATTTCCCCCTCAAACCAGCTTCAGTCTGAAAAGAAAACTTAAGCCACATTCACTTCGCAGCTAAGGTGTTTACACTTCAGACAGACATTGCGCATGCACAGATGACAGCTTCGTGAACAGGAGTTTGATGGGCTGCAGAAGCAAGAGAACCAAACAGGCAATGTGCATCAGGAGAAGTCATTCCTGCCCCCCCAAATGCAACTTGAAACACGGGGGGGGGGGGAGGTCCCACTGCACTTTAAGCCGCTAATGTGCTTATAGCCTCAGAGAGTCTGACTATTTTTCACCAATGGGCTTCCTTAACCACAAAAATTATTCCTCCCCATTATTCCAAAAGGGAAGATGCATTTGAGGGTAATGTGAGTGGCTGCCTGGAAAAGAACAGAAGAATTTGCAAATCTGATTTCCTTTTGCCGCTTCTGGTTGCCCATTCTCTCATCTGAGCAGCTTCCACAAACTGACCTTGCTTCTGCTATTTCCCCCCCCCCCCACGCTTGTAAGTTGTTTTAGTTGGTGTTGTTTACCCCCAAAGCAGACACCACATGCACACACGCTCTCTCTCTCTCTCTCTCTCTCTCTCTCTCTCTCTCTCTCTCTCTCACACACACACACACACACACACGCCCCAGTACACAGCACAGATGGCTGCAGAAATGTCACGCTATGCACAGCCTTCCACAGAAGGGCAGAATTTGCTGGTAAGTGATTATGCACCAATCGCAGATGCTCTCCTAGGAAATTTTAGCAAGGAGAGCACCAGGGAAAGGTGAAATCGGTGCGGCTGAGGGTGGCAATGATAAACCTCTCAGAACGCTTGGCAATTAATCTTGTGAGTCAGAGGGACCCAGAGCCACAACCCAGTCACTGGCAATGAGACACACTACCGGATCCAGCTCCAAGGAGTTAATCTCAGCTTTGGGAGCTTTCAAATGCCATCAGGCTTAGAAAGATATTAATTCTGAGGAGGAACAAATGAAGGAGGCACGTTTGAGGGGCACCCTCGGCAATGAGATGTGCAGACACGCTGACAGCAGCTTGTTCGCCTGTTGGAAAAGCTGCCTGGGTGTATCAGCAAAATATACAGAAGCAGGCTTGTTCCGCCTTTACCTTGGGAACATGAAAAAGAGCTTTTGGGTGGAAATGGCAGAGCTTCAGGTCACAAAAGTGACACTTAGGGGCATATTAGCAGTGAGCAAAGAGTTGGCACCCTTGGACTTAATTCACAACTTGGGGGTGACTGTTTTCATATAATTCCTCTTCTCTCTTTGCAAAGGTTCCCTCAATACCAGCAACACTCCCTTAAGCATGACTGTTGCTGCTCAGTTATCTTTCGCATGCACTAAGGACAGGAGCGAATGCAGTTTGCACATTTTAACAGCAGATGTCTCTCCTATTATGATTTATCCAAATGTTTAGAATTAATAATACTAACGTATTTATAGGAACAAAATCCCATTCCTCGGCAGGCTTGCCCCTTGGAGACTCCTGAGTGGGTCTGTGTCACTCTTGAACATGCTTCGGGTCTGATATTTCAGGAGTACAAACTCAAAAAATCCCAGTCAGATATTTGAGCAAAACAGCAGAGTCCAAACACTATTAGCACACAAAATGTGTTAAATGTTCCAAATGGTGAGAAACTGACTCTGGGAGCCTGATTCTACATATCTTGACACTGCAATGGCCTTGCAAACATTAGCAGGTTATTTGAGCCTATTTCTTATTAGGTGGGGGAGGAGAGAATGTGCAGCCTCTTAAACAATCCTTTCTGTCCCCCTCCTCTTGAACAGACTATGTCTAATTCTGATACACTCCAGGTGTATTTCCCAGGGACAGTCCCGGAATTACAAAAGCCATCCTAGCTTCTGATTTGACCCTGGAATGTCCCTATTTCTCCTGCCAGCTCCTCTGAGCTCGGGGAGGAGAATGCAGTGGTGTTTCGGGGGGGCAGTGTGCCCCGGGTGCCATGTCTGGGGGGTGACAAGAAGGTACCCTGCAGGGTGCTCACCCCTTCACAGCCGCATGTGGAGGATCCTCCATTTGTGGCGGCAGCTGCGAGCAGAGGATCCTGCCACCGTCCGTACGGCATTCAAGCGACACCAGCAGCAAATTGCTATGTACAACGCATGCACAGTGTTGCACACATGCACTGTATGTAGCAATGCCGCACATGCGCTGTACATAGCAGTTTGCCGCCGGTGCCACTCAAGCACCATACGGATGGCGGTGGGATCCCTACATCACCGCTACAGCCGCAAGTGGAGGATCCCGCCGCCGCCACTACAGCCATGAGCAGAGGATCCTGCCACCATCCGTATGGCGTTCAAGCGGCACCAGCAGCAAACTGCTATGTACAACGCATGCACAGTGTCGCACACATGCACTGTACGTAGTGACGCCACACATGCGTCATACGTAGCGGTGCAACGCATGTGCAGCTGGCGATTTCCCCCGCCCCGGGTGTTGGTTAGCCTTTGTTCACCCCTGGGAGGATGAGCTGGCACTTGTCCCAAGCGATGACGATGGATGGATGATGATGTGAGGGAGCATCCCGTTGCTTCTTCATGGATGTTCCCATTCTTTATGGGATGATTCAGGGGAGGACCTTTACAACTGCAAAGGGTGGGGGGCTTCTTAGCTCATATTGCACTGCCAGCCACTGTGGCTATTCACTTTTCCTAGAGTGCTTCGTGAAGAATGCTGGGGGAGGCACACTGAGGAGGAAGAATGGCAGCAGGGATCTGCTGCTTTGCCAACAACTTTTTAAAGTGGGAATACATTTCTTTTAAAAATGAAACTGAAACAACTACAGTGGTGCCTCGCTAGACGAAAAGAATTCGTTCCGCGATTCTCTTCGTCTAGCGGTTTTTCCGTCTTGCGAAGCAAGCCCATTAGCGGCTTAGCGGATTAGTGCTAGAGCTGTCAAGCGGCTTCCAGCGATCAGCTGTTAACCCGCCGAGGGACGCAAGATTTTTTCGTCTTGTGAAGCAACCCCATAGGGAAATTCGTTTTGCGAAGTGCCTCCAAAACGGAAAACCCTTTCGTCTAGCGGGTTTTTCGTCTTGCAAGGCGTTCGTCTTGCGGGGCACCACTGTACTCCCAGTACAACATCTGTGAATGACGTGGCAAATTGGGGGTGCCTATTTTGGCTCACCCCCCCCCCAGGCATGGCTAAGGGGGAAGCAACCATCCTTTTCAGATACAAAAGGGTCACTTAATTTAGAAAAAGACTTTAAAAACTGTTTTAAAACTTCTCTGTGCATTGGAGAGGGGCAGGGAGACAGAAATGTGTCTCATATCATTGGCACTATCCACTAACCTCTGACCCCAGTGTCACCACCCAGATACACATCACTTGTCTCACTCGCTGGATCATCACCTTTTCGTGGTGAGTGGGTTTGCATGTTCCTATGACCCTTGTGAGTGAAGCCATTGGAGTCTCGTACTCCCAGCAGGGTCACCAAAGGCAGTAAGGTCAAAGGGGAGGAGCTAGACAAAGAATGATCCAAGAAGTCCTCAACAGAAGAACAGGCGGAAGATAACAAGCAGTATGTTACAACAGCTGTGAAGGCGGATGGAGGCTGCAGCAGATAGGAATCTACCGGATGTCTTGATACTCATGCCATCAGAATAGAGCCTTACTGCGAAGATTGCGTTGGTCAACATGCACTGATCTACACACATAAAACAAATTCACACACAGGAGTCTTCCAAAAATGCATCCCAAGCCCTAAAAAGTCCCATGACAATCAGCAAATTGTAACGGGGGCAGGAATATGAAATCTGGAAGCCCCTAGTCATGAACTGGCACATGGGGAGTAGATACAGATCCAGTCATTCTGACTCGAGGAATGAGGCAGTTGAGTAGCTTGGCAGCTGTATCCATGACTGAGCAGATCTACTCTGCTCACCCCGAAAAGGGGGAGGGGCTAGAAAAGGTTCCCTAAAGGTAATCCTGACTGTGGTCACCACCAGTGGTCGTAAAAGACAATTTAACTTTGGAACATGGAATATATGGATTTTGTTGGGTAACCCAGATAATGAGTGTCCCAAACGCAGGACTGCCATCATTGCAAGAGAGTTGCAACGTTTTCACATCAATATTGCAGCACTTCAAGAAACTCAAAGAGTGGGAAAGGACCAACTGAAGGAAGAAAAAGGAGGCTACACATCCTTCTGGAAAGGTCTACCTGAACAAGAACGTCGAATACATGGAGTAGGCTTTGCTATCAAAAACGATATTGTGAAGCGCTTGTCAGAAGTCCCTACCAGTATTAATGAGCGACTTTCAACCCTTCAAGTAAAACGCACCAAAAACAAGGATACTATTTTAAGCACTTATGCACCAATGCTGGATGCCGATGAAGACATTAAAGAAAATTGTTATTTTCAACTGGATGCCATCCTACCAGAGACGCCTAAGGAGAATAAAATTATCCCCCTGGGTGATTTTAATGCAAGAGTTGGGCAAGATTTTGATCTGTGGCCTAGGACTATTGGGAAAGAAGGAATTGACAACAGCAACCAGAACAGAATCTTACTTTTGACTATATGTGCAATGCACAACCTTGTTATTGCCAACACACTCTTCTGACAAAAAAATATTTTAAAACATCATGGAGGCACCTTTGGTGGAACCATTGGTACCTCTTGGACTATGTAATTGTCCGAGCTGAATATTGCTGTGATGCGCTCCTTACCAGAGCTATGACAAGTGCTGACGAGTGCTGGACAGATCATTGATTAATACGCTCCACAATGGCTATCAAAATTATACAGTACCTCAGCACAGACTTTAAGGAAGGAAACCAAGGCACAAAATGAACACTCAAGCCCTTCAAGATCCTATTAAGTGGGATTGCTTCCAAATGACTTTTAAGGACCATCTGCTATCAGAGTTCCCTGATAACATCAGGGAATACTGGACCAAGCTAAAGACATCCGTTATTGCAATCTGTGAACAAACTATTGGATACCAAACCAAGAAACCAATATGAGAATGATAGTGAGATTGAATGCAGTATTGACAAGAAGAGGTAGACCTTTCAGATCTGGCAAAGAGATAGAAATTGGTTGTACTACCAACCTTCCTGTATGCTTGTGAAACATTGACCACTTATAAACACCATCTCCAATTCCTTGAAAGATTCCATCAATTTTCAGTGTCTCTGAAAAATTTTACATATCACTTAGGAAGACAGGAGAACTAATGCCAATGTACTGGAAAAAGCAAAGATCACCAGTGTTGAAACAATGATTCTTCAACATCAACTTTGTTGGACTGGTCATGTAATTTGGATGCCTGATTATCAACTGCCAAAGCAACTACTCTATTCTGAACTTAAAAATGAAAAGTGTAATGCTGGTGGTCAACAAAAGAGGTTTAATGACTCTCTCAAGGCAAATCTTAAAAAATGTAGGATAAACACTGACAACTGGGAAACACTGGCCTGTGAGCGTTCCAATTGGAGGACACTCTTACCAAAGATGTCATGGACTTTGAAGATGCTCAAGCTCAGAACAAAAGGGAGAAACGTGCTAAGAGAAAGGCACGTTTGGCAAGCCCTCACTTTGATCAGCTCCTGCCCAGAAACCTATGCCCCCACTGTGGAAGGATGTGTGGATCTAGAAATGGTCTCCGCACTCACTTACGGACTCACTGTTAAGCGTGTTCATGGAAGACAATTTTACTCAGCTATGAGTGATTGCCAAAGAAGAAAAAGAAAGACACATCACTTTTTGCCACACTTTTCAGGGCTATCTACTTGAAGCACTGTGAAAACCTCCCAAACCTGTTTAATCCGAATCTGCGGCAGGACATAAACAAAGGAGTGCCCGTAAGGCAGGCAATGGCCCTACAGGCATTCCTTTGACTCAGTGGTAGACCACATGCCTTGCATCAGGGTGCCAACCTGAATAAAATGTTGGAGGAGGGGCAGGTAAGCCCCACACCACATAATCAATCACATGATACGCACACAATTTGAATGGTAATGCCCATCAACTTGGGGGGCCCCTCAAATATTTTATTGGGGGGAGACGAAGGGACCTTGGCCCCTAGGAGTTGGCTCCCATGCCCTGCTTACAAAGGCCCCAGATTCAACCTGTGGCATCTCCAGTTATGAAAGGAACAGGCAATGTGAAAGACCCAGGAGAGCCAGTGCTGGTTGCAGCAGACAATTCTGGGTTAGATGGGCTAATAGGCCAACAGGATAGACCGGGGCTGTATAAGGCAGCTTCTTTCTGTGGATTCTCTACAAACTGCTTCCAAGTCTCTGAAATATTGCCGGCATACAATCGAACAATTGCTGCTGGTTGGCCACCAACTCTCTCTGTAGCTTCGTATTTTGGAACCACACAGCAAGGAGGAGGCATCCCTTCCTCATCAGCTGCACTGTGTGAAGAAGTGGCCCAATTACTGCTTAGTACTCGGCTCTGCTGTTTCCATGGCTTCACAGTATAGCACTTCCATCTCTGGAGGCCATCAGTGCAGGAGCCAGCATCTTATCCTGATGATCTTGACTGTAGCATCCTCAACAGCTGCAAGGGATAAGATCCTTTTCCCTACAGGAAAGACATTTGCTTCGGCTCTTAAGCTGCAACACAGTCTTCATGAAAACCATCACTGGCATGGAGAAAGAGTGCTGGTGATATGGAAAGAAAGGACGGCATGGAGCCCTTTAAGCAAAGTCCTGTGCCTTTGTTATGCACTTCATCACTCCATATTGTTGGGCAGCCATCTTTTGTGTTAAGCTGATCTCTTGCTAAAAGGAAGAAGTTGAGCTAATGGCTGTGGAAATTTCCCTTAATGTTCTGGAATCTCTCCTCAATCCTTTGGGAGAGGGGTACCATTCAGATAGAGGGAGGAACAAATACATAAATTTGAGCCCTTAAGAATTTGTTGCAGAAAGAGGGAAAGAAAATGAGTTTTTAGCAGGACTTAGCTGGATTGGAAGTAGCGGGTGGGGGTGGGCTGGTTGCCATCCTGTTGCTGTCTTGATTCTGTATATACAGCCTGAAGCCTGGTTGGAAAATGTTAATCACATCAGGGGCATACTTCAGTAATCTTTTGTAATATGACACCCTGTGTGAGGACAAAAATTGGCACCCCCAAATGGATCTTCTCAATTTTGCACTCCTCAGCTTGGCACTCTGTGCAGGGCAACCACTGTCTTAAATCCAGTGCTGTTCACATGAGCTTTGTAGATTATTTCTTCCTATTATAGTCATAATTTTCTACCAGAGATACGTGTTGAATATGTAGCAAGAGTTGTCCAATTGTCTAGTCTTGGCACCAAGCCTTTACATGCCGTGCAAGTTGCTCACAGGGCTTCTGTATATAATTGCATGAGGATTTGGGGGTGACCTCAAGCGAAGTGCACACAATATAGCCCATGGGCATGGGCAGGAAGGCAGCTGCCCCCCCCCGAAATATTTAACTAACTGACCAATCACGTCAGTTCTGCCCCCCCCCCAGCAAAAGTCCTAAACCCCACTCCCAACAAAAATCCTGGTTATGCCCATGATACAGCCCATCACCTTCTTGGACCTCAGACCTGGAAGGGGTGAAGATGGCTATTTCCTCCTTGCACTTGCACACTTGAGACTGGCTGTTACTGAGAACATGTGACTGGATGTGCAAGGCTCATCCCATAGGAGGGGGAGGGATGCCATTGGGTTCTCTGGTGTAGGATATAGACCCATCTGCCTTTCTGATGGAAACCTTGGCCAGGAAAAGTATGGCAGGCCTTGAGATGTCTCAAGATATCTGGAGGCTCTTCTTTGAGTGGCAGTGTCCCTGGCAGTCAAGCCACTCCACTCCTCTTGGCCGCTGCCCTTAGCATACTGCTGGCTGGAGCTGGTTGCCTTGGCAACTGGTGCTGGAGCACTGAATGTTCTGCTCTTCTGCTGCTGGCTCTGGTGGTGGCAGCCCTCCTTGGCTAGACAGGCTGCAGTGCACCATCAAAATAAGAACAAATAAATTGAATCTGAGTTGAGTTCAAGGTGCTGGTGCTTACCTTTAAAACACTATTTGGCTTGGGACCTGGGTACCTGAAAGATTATCTTCTCATGCGTCAACCTCCCTGTGCACTGAGATCACCTTTAAAGATCCTTCTCCAGGTGCCTCCACCACCTGAGGTGAGGCAGGTGGCAGTGGGTGGCAAAATCTCCAATGTTGTAGAGCCCTCAACATCCCCTGGAATTTCAGTGTGAGATATTTGGGGAGGGGGGTGGATGACAGCTGGAGCAGTGATGGCAGAATACTGTGTGCCTGATCAAACACTCCTTAGAGCAGAGCTTTCCAAACTTTTCATGCTGGTGACACACTTTTTAGACACACATCATTTTGCGACACAGTAACTAAGTTTTACTAGCAAACTGGAGGTTAAATTAACCCCTTTCCAGTCCCGGGAGGAGAGCAGGGAGTGTTCATGCGACACACCTGCACACTGCAGCCAACACACCAAGGTGTCGCGACACACATTTTGAAAAGCTAATTGCACCTATCATGTGATGGTGGAGACACTTTGCTACCTCCACTGTATCCTCTAGTAGCTGTCTGGAAGAACTTTTCTAACAGCGTGAAGACTGCTAACATCCGTCCCAGTTTGTGAGGCTGTGGTTGCCTCAGAATTTCCTTCTGTTGCGGTGGTGATCTTTTTCATCCAGAAATTTAGGGGACAGATAAATGGCACATTTTTTATTATACATATGACATGGTCTTGAATTCTTTTAGGAATGCAATGAGATTTGCTAAGGCTTCCCATATCCTTGTTTACAAATACACACCAGGTCCCCCAGAGTCAGATGCAGCATGCTTTGTTCTGAAATAGCCAGATGCTTTGAGAAAGCCAGTAATCATTTGTCAGGTGTGATGTTTGATTCCCTGGCATGTGTCTGACTTCAGTGCTAAATCTCTGTTACTGAAGTGAAACTGCGTTCCTCAAAATGCTCTGAACCACTTAAGTCAAAAGATGAAACTGTTACTTAGAGTTCCCTGTTTCTAGTATATTCCCTGCAAATCCATATCTTACAATTAAAGCAGAACCATGTGGCTCCCCCCCCCAAATCCTGGGGGTGTTAGGAATTGGAAGTCTGTGAGGGGAAACTTTGGTTTGGAGGGTGCCATGTGCTTTAAATGTGCATTGGTGTTCTTTAAATGTATGGTGTGGATCCACCCTGACTCATCTTTCTTGTATCACCTACATTTCTACTGCTTTGAGAACTGTCCTCTGATTCTTGACATGTTCCATGAAGGATATTTGCAAGCCCAAGTCTCTAACTATATCTCTCATGCCAACTATGTTTCCACCTGCATTCTCATCTATATTAAAATAAATGATTTGTGGGTCTCTTGATGGCTGTGTTGACCCAGTGTGGCTAATCTGCAATACACTCTCCTTAAAAGGTAAAGGGAGCCCTGACCGTTAGGTCCAATCGTGACCAACTCTGGGGTTGCGGCGCTCATCTCGTTTTATTGGCCGAGGGAGTCGGTGTACAGCTTCTGGGTCATGTGGCCAGCATGACTAAGCCGCTTCTGGCGAACCAGAGCAACACACGGAAACGCCGTTTACCTTCCCGCTGGAGTGGTACGTATTTATCTACTTGCACTTTGATGTGCTTTCGAACTGCTAGGTTGGCAGGAGCAGGGTCCGAGCAACAGGAGCTCACCCTGTCGCGGGGATTTGAACCACCAACCTTCTGATCGGCAAGTCCTAGGCTCTGTGGTTTAACCCACAGCACCACCCGCATCCTTAGCCTTTGACAATTCCCTCCTGTCTCCTGAAATTAATGGGAGGACTTTTGTGGATTTTGCCATTTCATTGTTCATAATAAAATGCATCACGTACCAACCAAGACTTATGTATGATCTTACAGAGTGTGTTGGGAGGGGTGGGGGTAGATTGCTTCATATTCCTTCCTTTTTCCTCTATCATTCCTTTTTTTCGATGTCATGGGGGAGGACAAGCGGTGAGCCAATCTTATTTTGCCTTCAAAATGGTGTCTTGGCACACCTCCTTACATGTAAGCTTCATCAGGGATAGTGTTGGAAGTCAGCCTGAAGCACGGGGGCCAATCTCTCTTGCAGGAAAGCTGCCATCTCATTAAGGACTGTGATGCAGTGCCCAGCCGCCTCTGGTGCTTCACAGAGAAAATAACCCGCATGGGCCCAGTCTGTGTAAGCCCGCAGAGACAGAACCAGAGAACTGTAGAGCTGGGAGGGACCCTGAGGGTTATTTGGTCCAACCCCTACAATGCAGGAATAAATGCAGGGTGCAGATGAGGTTCCCTTGAAATGCTTTGGATAAAGGTGAGACTTCCCTCACAACATTCTGGGTGCCCAGCTTCCAAACATCTTCCTCGCCCTTCCCTTTCTATAATCTTGCTATCATGATGCTGGCTAAATTGATAAGCTATTGAATTCATTCTTGTGAAACTCTCAATCTCAGGGTCGTGGGCAAAAGATTCCTGCATTGCAGAGGGTCGGACT
Source organism: Podarcis melisellensis (assembly GCF_964234715.1). Lineage (NCBI taxonomy): Eukaryota > Metazoa > Chordata > Lepidosauria > Squamata > Lacertidae > Podarcis > Podarcis melisellensis. Next base: position 88,021,311 of record NC_138539.1, read on the forward strand.
AGATGACCCTTCTGGTCCCTTCCAGTTCCATAATTTTATGATCCTATGAAGAGCTTTGTGAAATTTAGAGCAGTCCCATTGTAACCCTCATAAAATTCACCAGCCTCTTCTCTGCCAGTACTTAGGACTCATCTACACTTTGCTTGTTCCACTTATTCGTTGGCATGACCAGGGACAGACTACACATCACACAGGAGATTCATCTAACAGGATCACTGATTGACCTATTTTTAAAATTTAAAAATGATAATTTCCTCCTCTTGACATAACCCTTGCCCCCTGAAAGAAAATATCCCCTAAGGAGCTGCTTTTCCATCCAGTGGTGGAAAGGAACGAGTAGTGATTATTTGGGAAGACAGCCTGCAAGATAAGGGTTAAACTTTCTCTCTTACTGCTCAGGCCCCAGGCTCCTGTGGCTGCATTTTGTTAAAAGAGAGTGAGACTATTACACTTGACTTTTGCTCTATAAAAGCAAGTTTGGCCTTTTTGCAAGACACGGATCTTTCAGAGGGAGGGAATAACAACACAGAGCAAGGAAGCGACCCTCATAACGTACCCCCTAACCCAGTTGCTCCTCTTAGACATTTTTGTGTGTCCCAGTCTTCCCACAGCACCCATCTGGACAATTATCAGCATATGGTAAAGCCACTCTCACAAGGAACCTTTCAAATACGGTGTCAGGAAGTGTGTCTCTTTCAAACTGCATTTCCCTGGGCTTCCCCACTGCCCAGGCTAGTTACTCCCCCCCCCCCCGCCGCCCAGGAAGAGCAGCAGTGGCCTTGTGTGAGAGGGAGCAGCAAACGGATGAAAGCCTGGCAGGAAGTGGGCAGCGGCATGGCAGCCTTGAGTGCTGGGAGGAAAATCTTCAGGGCAGCCTTTAGTGATGTAAGCCAAGCAAATTAAAGGAAACCTCCCATCTGGATTTGCAGAAAGCTAATCCACAAAACTCACAGGATAAAGACTGCTCAGTGCATGGTGAGCACAGCTCCATTCCCAGCAGCACATACTTGCCACTTTACTAACTGTTTCTCGTGTGGCACTTATCCGAGCCCTAGTAGGTCTGGCACTGAACCTCGCTGTCGATCTGCTGGGTGACCTTGGACTTCTCGCCTCCTCTCATTCTGCTTCCTGGTGCACCTTTTCACTCAGAAACATCTGGAGGGAAGAAAGTGGAGGGTAAAAGCATTTCCAGTCTCATCTGCTTTGACTGCAGCCAGACCAAAACCAACCCCAGCCTCCATTCTTCTTCACAGAACTTGACTGTGTCACCTTGGCTACCATCACCACTGGTATTCTTTATGGATTTAGTGCTGTACAGAGTCCATTGCAGGGTAGTAGTGTAGCTAGCCCGGGGTGGGGTGGGGGGCGCTCTGCGCTGGAATGGGGGGCAGGCATCATGGTGGCTGCTGTGCTTCAGGGGTTGGGATTCTTGGCAGCAGGTGGGCGATTGCTGGGCATTTTTGGCATCCCTGAAATCAACAACTTTGATTTCCCAGAAAAAGCTCAACAACTAGTCTGCCCCAGGTGCCACCAGGGGTTGCTACTACGCCTCTGTTGCAGAGATCTTCTTTCACCTGGAGCCTCTTTAAGTTCAGGACACTTCTATTTAACTTTACATAGATATATAGGCTGGACTGATCAAGAGTTCAAATCTCAGTTTCTCTTGGATATAGAGATGCTAGACCAAGCTTTCTCAACTTTGGGTTCCCATCATTCATGACTGCTGCTCCTGCTGGTCGTGGATGACAAGAGTGGTAGTCCAAAATCATCTGGGAACCCAAAGTGAGAAGGGCTGTGCTAGATCAACAAAGCTGTTTTCACACATACTGTAAAATTGCTTTCTAGTCTAGCAGATCTCTTTGTTTGCTCAAATAAACTGTTTGAATCAGTAGAAGCTGATTAAAATAACCAGAGGAAGCTAGGAGTGTCCCCTGACTACATGTCCTAGAGATCCCTGAATTAGGAGATATACAGTATTCCCTTTCTCTTGTTGTTTCTTTAATTTTATTTTTAATTCTTCATGGTTCCTCAAAGAACTATGGAAGATGGTCAGCATCTAAATCTGGCTAATGGAAGCCTTCAAGAATGTTTCATTTCCCAAGAAAGATCTAGAAATATGGTCAAGGTTGAGACTCTCCTTGTTAGGCCGAATTGCTGTTATTAAGATGAATGTATTGCCTAGAATGTTATTTTTATTTCAGACGTTGCAGATTTTGGACAAGATGGACTGTTTCAAGAGGTGGCAGAAAGACATATCTAAATTTGTCTGGCAGGGCAAAAAGCCCAGAATAAAATTTAAGATTTTAACTGATGCAAAAGATAGAGGGGGCTTTGCCCTGCCAGACTTAAGACTCTACTATGAATCGGCAGCCTTTTGCTGGTTGAAACACTGGCTACTTCTTGAAAACACAGACATTTTGGACTTGGAAGGGTATGACAATAGCTTCGGTTGGCATGCATACTTATGGTACGACAAGGCAAAAGTCTATAAGGGTTTTAAAAACCATATTGTTAGGAAAGCACTATATAACGTTTGGATGCGGTATAAAGATTTACTGGAAAGTAAAACTCCCAGGTGGTTGTCACCAATGGAAGCTAAGGAGGTGAAAAAACTTAATATGGACTCTAAATGGCCAAAATATTGTGAAATTTTAGAATATGACGGTGAAAAGGTTAAATTACAGAGTTATGAGAAATTAAAGTCCAAAGTACGAGATTGGTTGCATTATCATCAGATAAACGAGACATTTAAACAGGACAGGAAAATAGGATTTCAGAAGGAGAGGTCAAAGTTAGAAACAGAACTGTTAGATTCCAATACTAAGAATCTGTCAAGAATGTATAATTTGCTGTTGAAATGGAATACACAGGATGAAACGGTGAAATCAGCTATGATTAAATGGGCACAAGATATCAGTCATGACATTATGTTTGCGGACTGGGAACAGTTATGGATCACTGGTGTTAAATTCACGGCATGTAATGCCTTAAAAGAAAACATAATGAAAATGATCTACAGGTGGTACATGACCCCAGTCAAGCTTGCAAAAATTTATCATTTGCCCAATAACAAATGTTGGAAATGTAATGAGACTGAAGGTACCTTCTACCACCTCTGGTGGACCTGCCCGAGGATTAAAGCCTTTTGGGAAATGATCTATAATGAAATTAAGAAAGTCCTTAAGTGGACCTTTCCTAAGAAACCTGAGGCTTTTCTCCTGGGCATGGTTGGCCAATTGGTGTTGAAGAAGGATAGGACGTTTTTTATGTATGCCACCACAGCAGCAAGAATTCTTCTGGCAAAGTATTGGAAGACGCAAGAACTACCTACTCTGGAAGAATGGCAGACAAAGGTGATTGACTTTATGGGACTGGCAGAGATGACCGGCAGAATCCGTGACCAGGGGAAAGAGACAGTGGAAGAGGATTGGAAGAAATTTAAAATATATCTTAAAAACTGTTGTAAAGTTGAGGAGTGTTAAGATGTCAAGGAATAAGAAATAGAGAATTACAGCTGTAACTATTAAGTTAAAGAAAATTTAATGAAAGGGAATCAAAAAGTTAATTGACTGGAGGAGTTGCTAAAGAAATGCAAAACAAGGATGCAGCGAAAGGAAGGTATGGGGAAGTCAGGGGAAAGAAGGTGTACGAAAATAAGAGTATGAAATTATACATGTTTAAGTGTTTGTATGTTTTTGTTTTGTGCTTTGTTTTTTATTATGTGTTTCGAAAATGAATAAAAATTTATTAAAAAAAAAAAAAGAATGTTTCATTTCCCAAAGGTGGCCACTTTTGCATCACCAAAAAGAGGACATGCATCATCAAATAGAGCACAAAAGAAGAGGCAGATTTTCATTTTGAAAAATGTGTGCTATTTTTTATGTATAGATGGGTACATACAAATAATGACTGTAAATTTATATAGGAAGACAGTCCAGCTCACCACAGTGGGTGACCTGTGTTTGCCTTGTCAGCCTGCTGCCCAGGTGCTAACCACTGAACTTCTAGGCCCCTCCTGCTCTCCCCCTGCTTAGGGTTGCTTTTTCTTTAAAGCCAGACTTTGATTAGGCAGTCCTCCAAATAGAGAGCTGCAAAGTAGGAGGCATGACGGCCACTATAGGAAGTCATTCTACTCCCTGCTGACCTGCTTCCAGCCTAACCAGAGGAAATGAAGAGTGGATGGATGTGTTCGGTTTTAATGATTATACTGTCCATGAAAGGGACCCCAAGAAGACCTGCTAAGACATGATGGAGCAAGACAAATATGAGAACTGGGAAGTCTGATGCTGAATCTGAAGATTTGTTTTCTATTTGATTTTTGAATTTGCATCCTTTTCACATACTTTCTTAACGTGCAATCCTACAAGAAGTATACTCTAGAGGCCTACAGCCACGTGTTGATAGTTTTTCTTTCACAGCCTAGACACACAATGCATTCTACCCTTCCTCTGGCTAATGGACCACAGGAGGCTTGTCCACAAACATGTTTTGCCTCATGAAGCCCCAAATGCATGAACCCAAATTAAGTGCCTTCAGCTAGAGTTGATCCTTACTGGATTTGAACCATCCAAAACTGGCATATTTTTTAAAAAAATCATCTGGACTGTGAGAAAGCTCACCCTAAATGCTTGTTGAAGGGCAGCTGTTACTATGCTTATATTTACATAAATTAACATTTTCAAATGAGACCATCAAATGGGGCAGATTAACCATAAAGCTTCTAGGGCAACAGTTTTCCTGCCCTGTTATTCTAATAGCCCCCAGCAGGACACCATTCTTTTAAATCAGATTATGTCTCTGCTGCAGAATCCAGCTTCTTATTATGTAAAGTGATAGCTCCACCTTGTTGGCATCTAAATAACAGCCCAGCCCTTTTGAGTGACAGCAGGGAAACAGCCACTGTGGTGTCTCACTGAGATGCAAGTTGCCACTAAAAGGCTAGTAAAGAAGAACCAGATGGCCACCTGCATAGCCTTTGTATTGCAAATATATATGTGGGGACCTGTGGGGGTGGGGAGAGTGAGTACATGCAGCAACCCTCCCAACCCTTCAGAGGATGTGTAAGGTCTGTAGCTGGCTGGGAAGTCTGTTGTCTGGTAAGAGAGGAAGTAAGGAGTGCCAGAAACATCTGTATAAAGCTCATGAATGGCTGGCATGGCCACTCCTGTTTTGGTTTTGATTCTTAGAAGAAGAAGAAAGCTCAAGAAGTTGACACCTGCCTCAAGGTTCGATCAGCCTGTTTTCCATATTTTAAAATGTGAGTGCTTTACCTAAATATATACATGTAAAATCAGCTCCAGGTAGCAAGACTACCTGGACCTTGATGGCTCCATTTGATCAGAAATATCTCAAGACACCATGACCATCAGAAAGTCCCTGAGTAAAAGTGGAGAATGAGAAATATATTTATTTTATCAGAAAGGCTGACACTCTACTTTTCCTCTCCAAAATGTTGCTCAAAGCAGTTATCATTAGTTAACTAGTATAGTTAAAGGGAACCTTCATGTTCAATAGCAGTGTATCTCTGATTTCCAGAATGTGGGGACAAAAAACTGAGGTTCATACTGTCTTTACAGTTGTCATATTTCAAAAAGTAAAAACCAGGACACCCCAAAAGCTGTTGAGCTTTTTCTGTTTTTAGGGAACCACTGAAATTGTTTTAAGGAAACCCCCGCAATTGATTTTTCAATTGACTTGCCTAAGATCCAGGAGAAAGCTCCACATTTGGAAATTCCCCCTGGATGTCAATTCCGCCTTTAAAATCCCGGATGTATGGCAGGCCTAACTGTCTCAGGCCATTGGTCTGCCAACTCTGACTGGCACCACTTCTCCAGTCAGTGGTCTTTCCTAACCCTGAGTGGTATTCAGTGAAGCTTTACTCAGAACATGGGCACAGCCGGGATTTTTGTTCGGGGTGCAGGACTTTTGTTGGGGGGGCAGAACTGACCCCCCCCCCCGCCCCTTGGCTATGCCCATGACCCAGAGTAGATCCATTGCAATTAGGTCAATTCATTTCAGTGAGTTTACTCTGAGTTAAAATTTCATTGAATGTCAGCTCTTTTCCCCTGGAGATACAGTTCCTTCCCTCAAAAGATGGCTCTTTTCTCACTGCGCTGATCCTGACCCAGACCAGAGATCCCATCAGCAGTAGTGGCCCTTGGGGACTCAAATTTCTGTGACGCTTGTGCAATGCCAAATTTTGGCCCTCTGCCTCTCGCGCTCCATTCTAAAGCATAGCTGTGGCATCACCTGTTGCGCTCCCCTAAATCCTCTTCTGCCTCTAGACCACAACACAGTGGCAAGTCTCTCTCAGCCCTTTTGTGTCTTTTAATGCACAATGCTTCGGCTTGAATCTGGGACGCAAAGCATGTACAGTATTCTACTGCTTGCAATCTACTGCTTATGCTTAAAGTGTAAGCGTACATTAATTCATCTCTTGCTCCCCTCTTCACATGCAGATTACATATGAATCAGTTTGTCATGCTACTCTGGCAAATATCCTTTGACAACCTCAATTATGGACTCTCAAAGCAGTTTGTTGTTTTTTTACAAAGTCAATGCCACAAAGTGTGTATTAGGCCCAACAAAAGAAAAGAGACCAATATTATTGATCACAAATATAAGGAAGGGGTTGGAATGAACAACCCCTAACAGGAGTTGTGGGCATAGGAGGCCTTTAATATCTGGATATCACAAACCATTATAAATCCTTACTTTCACCCGCTGCCCTTTTCCGAAGAGAGCCGTTTTTCCTGACTGTGCAGAAGGCTTCCTTTGATGAGTTTGGGACTTGAGTTGGCAATTTATGTATATGCTACATTCTACTTCTGACACTTGGATAACTGCAGGGTGCATGTTGAAGAATCAAGGTTTTCATGCATCCCACGTAATCAGAATATTAATGAGGAGAGGGGAAATGGCTTCTTCCTAGAAGCCATTGGGCTTATCAGGAATTTGTGCCAGTCACACTTTTTCTCTCCGCATGATCATAAAGGAAGAGTCTGGGAGCAAAGCAGGAGCCCTGAGGATGCCGGAGCATCTGCTGCAGCCCTCCTGAGCAGATGATGAAGCCAGAGGGAAGTGGGCAGGCAGAGGGGGGGAGGGGGAGGGACATGGCAGCCCTCATCCTGCATGACAATAGCAGTTCCTGAGAAACACTTGGCTCCTCTGTGAAAGTGATGGGTAGTGTTATCTTGAGGAATTGTTTCTTTTTCCCCTTCATGTTATTCAGGCCCTGGCTCCGATGAGCTGCCCCCTACAAAACAGCCGCAAAAGCAACAATAATCCAGAAATACTTAACACTCTGGAAACGCTAAACAGAAGTTATACAGAGCCTCAATCAAAGGAAACTCAACCAGACTCAAAGCGTAAGTTAGCCTGGTTTGAAATTTGCCATTTGGGGCTGCAAGATCATGCAAGGGGAGCCACCCCTCAAACAGCTGACCGCCTATTCTGTTTTAACACTTAGAAGATTCAGGTCATAGTTAGAAAATCCGGGGGAAATGGGCATAGGCATGTCTAAGTAAACTGATGGGAAAAACCATAAGTAAAGTCACAGTAAAAGAAAATTAAATATGGAACTGCAAACTGGGCTGAGTAGTGGTCCAGATATTCTAGGGAGGAAAATGGCTCCTTTTTACCAGCCATTTGAAGTCACATCATGGATGCAGCTTGATCTGTATCATTTTCAGTCGGAGACTCGTCACTGAGCAACTTTGTATGAGCTCTTGTTATGTGTCAGAGCTTTAGCGTGTTGGGGAAGCAAGATGGCACCTGCTGACCAGGCCTGCCACGTGTGCCTGTCCCAGGCTGTCAGGTGTCCATGTGGTGGATGTAACATTTGCAAAGATCATGCGTATGGAAAGCCCAATGCAGCAGGGAGATCTGCAGACAGGAGGGGAAGTAATTAAATCCATGTTAATTAGAATGAATCCTCTTGCTGCTTGTTGAACTGAGTAAGCTGGAGCCTTAGTGCCTTTCTCTAAGCAGACAGGACAACATTTAATTTTTATGATTGTAGGGAAGACTCCTTTGCATACAAGAAATAACCAGGTATCGTCATGTCACAGGTTTGCTGCTCATTGAGAACATTTCCTTGCCCCTTTAACCAGTGCCTAGTGCCTTTACTTCTTCTCTGAGTGGTGGAAGCAGCCATGAGATTAGGATTAGGATTCATTTCATTTGTATACCACTTTATATTTTTAAGGAAAAAATCTCAAAGTGGTTTACAGCCTACATTAAAACATCAAATAAAACCATCCAGAATGGTCTGTTTCCTTTGGAGGAGATGGCAGTGGCAGTTTTTGATAGTTGCTAATCTGTTTCTTTTTTGAATTATGGTGTTGGAAGAGACTCTTGAGAGTCCCATGGACTGCCAGAAGATCAAACCTCTCCATTCTGAAGGAAATCAGCCCTGAGTGCTCACTGGAAGGACAGATCCTGAAGCTGAGGCTCCAGTACTTTGGCCACCTCATGAGAAGAGAAGACTCCCTGGAAAAGACCCTGATGTTGGGAAAGATGGAGGGCACAAGGAGAAGGGGACGACGGAGGACGAGATGGTTGGACAGTGTTCTCGAAGCTACCAGCATGAGTCTGACCAAACTGCGGGAGGCAGTTGAAGACAGGAGTGCCTGGCGTGCTCTGGTCCAGGGGGTCACGAAGAGTTGGACACGACTAAACAACTAAACAACAACAAGCTCCTCTTGTTGCCCTGCCTCATGTTCAACTAGCTTGGGGCAGCTGCACAAACGGCTTGGTAACAAGGAAGGTAACAACCTTTGTTCATCTGAAGAAACATTGTCCATACTGCCCTTCCCTTTTGTCTTAACAACCTCTCTCATGAGATAGGACGAGAGGACCACTTTTCTTTTGCCCCAGAGTGCAGCTAGAGGCAAGAAGAAGACTTGGAGCAAATGAATTGCTGCAGAAATACATATAAATGGAGTGGCAATGTTGATGCCATTTGAAGTTAAAAAATTGTGGGCCAGATTCAACTAAGTCTGAGTTGCTAATCTACAGCACTTTCATGTTGTCTTTTCTGATCATTATTTCTCATCCAGCTATCAAAAACCTTCTGATTAAGGTATAAAGACCCCAAACTACTCTACCAGCTAAGTGTGATATGAAGGTCTTATGGCATAATAAAGACAAACTGGTTTATTGTGAAATGAGCTTTTATGAATAGATGAGTGCACTCTTTGTCACTGAAGTTTTAGGACATAGTCTCCACTCCACAAAAACATACATAGCAATAAATCAGTTATTCATTAAGGGGGCTACAGAACTTCTTATTTTTGTTGCAATAGGCTAACACGGCTGTTCCTCATGGAAATAAAAGTCAGAATTATAGTTGTACTGAGTTCTATATATCTTCTTATAGAACTTGTAGTATTTTCATCTTGCCTTTGTTTTGCCAGACCAAGTTCAGATAAGGACCCTGATGTGTTTTATTCATGTGTTGGTAAAATGACATATTTAATATTATATATTATATAGGGTTGCCCCTGAATATAGTTCAGAAGCTTCCACTGGCCAAAATGCAGCCACTCAGGTATGTGTTGCAGGAAACCTGTTACACCTCTCCACAGGCTTTTTCTTTGTGTCGTTACAATTCAATTGGTTCATGATGCTGGTGATGACCTATGAAACCCTAAATGTACTGGATCAATGTGCCTTCCTTTGTATCAGTCTTCACTGCCCATAGTTTTCCAGTCTCTTCTCTTCTCTTCCATGTAATTATGAAGAACAAATTGCTTTACTATGTCAAATAATAATAAAAAAAGAAACAAGTAGTATCCTAAGAGCCACAGGTCCAGATGTTGTGGGTGCCACCTTAAATCATCGTCAGCCAACATGGGCAATGGTCAGGAATGATGGAAGCTGTAGTTTATAACATCTGGGGGTGGACATCAAAGGACATCTGCCACAGTGACTGTGTTGAGGTCACTCCGCTTTTAAAGACAATAATTAGGGAAGAGAGAGTGTGGGAGGGTCTAAGGCAGGGGGTTAAGAAAGTGTAGTTCATTTTAATTTCTCCCTGTCAGAAACAAGCGCAAAGGGGGCTGTTTGGGAAGGAATAAACTTCTGATTCAAGGGATGTTGCCTATGCAGCTTCCCAAGCCCAAAGTGCTGGACGCAGCTCTTCCTTTATTGCACGGCTTGGAAGTCTTCCCAGTGATTTGTGGCTTTGTGCTCATCTGTCCCCATTGCACTTATTTTTGCAAAGGCTATCATTTTCACTTGCCGCTGCCTCTGGGACCCAAAGGTAGGAGTGCTTGAAATCAACATGGCTACATCTGGACAAGATGCTTGCAGCTGTATGGCCTACTACATGCTCTCTCAACCCATCCCACCCTGCCTGGTTTGTGCCGGCAGTGGAAAGTTGACTGGGTGAATCCAGGGTGTAGTGAATGGCAGTGGTGCAGCCACTGCTGAAGAAAACACCCTGGAACCAAAGTTTATGCCAGGTACTGCATGCTCAAAATACACTTTTTTTTTTTTTAGTAAGGTGACTGAGAGTTTGGTGGCAATTCAGCTGCATACACTCTTCAATGAAATTGATTGTCTTGACCCATTTCAGTTTGGGGACAGAAACAACCTTTACTGTCCTGATGGATGATCTTCACGGAGAGGGACAGGGAGAATGTGACCCTGTTGATTCTTCTGAATTACTCAGTGGTATCATATATTGTTGGCCGTGGTATCCTCCATGACGGTCTCCACCAGCTGTAGATTGATGGAACCATTTTATAGTGGTTTCACTCCTACTTAAGGGGAATGTTCCAGAAAGTAGCATTGGGTTACGGTGCCTTCACCCCCTGACAGTTGATCTGTGGAGTGCCACAAGGCATGATTTTGTCTGAAATAATATTGTATCTATATGAAGCTACTGGGGGCAGGCATTAGCAGATCTGGGGCAAGGTGTCGCCACTACGCTGATGATATCCAGTTTCATCTCTTTGTCATATCTGAAGCAGGACAGGGTGCGCATGTCCTAAACTGGTGTCTGGATGCAGTCATTAACTGGATGAGGGCTAACAAACTGGGATTGGATCTTGAAAATCCTGAAAGGGCAGAGACCCTGTGGATAGGTGGTTCTAATGTCTGGAGATTGGGTTGTGTACCAGCTCAGAAGGAGCAAGTAAGTACCTTGAGGAGCTTCAGGTCCATTGCTGTCACAATAAACCAAAATGATCTCAGCAGTTCAAAATGCCCATTACCCATTTCTGTACAGAGAGAGCCTTGCCATGCTTTGATCACCTACAGTATGCTGTATGTGGGGCTGCCTTTGCACCCATCTCGGAAGCTGCAGATGGTGCAAAAATACAGTTGCCAGGGGGCTGAGTGTATGTCTGAGATTAGATATGCACCCACATCTTGAGGTCACATACGGAGACTATGACTTGGAAAGCTGCCATTTCAGTTGAACTTCCACAAAGCCACTGTGCTTAGATAGGCTCTCTAAGAGTCTGCTGTTCAATATTTTCCAGCATTCCTCTATTGGCTTGTTAAAAATATTAATATACCACCCTGCTAGATTTCAAGGCAATCTACAAAATAAATATTGAGGCATGGGAAACGGCTTAGTATAAATTGGATCACTGGGATGTTTGTGTTTGTGTGTGTTGTTGTTTAGTCGTGTCCAACTCTTCGTGACACCATGGACCAGAGCACACCAGGCACCTCTGTCTTCCACTGCCCCCCGTGTTTGGTCAAACTCATGTCAGTAGCTTCGAGAACACTGTCCAACCATCTCGTCCTCTGTCGTCCCTTCTCCTTGTGCCCTCCATCTTTCCCAACATCAGGGTCTTTTCCAGGGAGTCTTCTCTTCTCATGAGGTGGCCAAAGTATTGGAGCCTAAGCTTTAGGATCTGTCCTTCCATTGAGCACTCAGGGCTGATTTCCTCCAGAATGGAGAGGTTTGAGCTTCTTGCAGTCCATGGGACTCTCAAGAGTCTCCTCCAGCACCAGAATTCAAAAGAATCAATTTTTCGGCGATCAGCCTTCTTGATGGTCCAGCTCTCACTTTCATACATCACTACTGGAAAAACCATAGTTTTAACTATAGGGACCTTTGTCAGCAAGGTGATGTCTCTGCTTTTTAAGATGCTGTCTAGGTTTGTCATCACTTTTCTCCCAAGAAGCAGTCATCTTTTAATTTTGTGACTGTTGTTACCATCTACAGTGATCATGGAGCCCAAGAAAGTAAAATCTATCACTGCCTCCATTTCCTCCCCTTCTATTTGCCAGGAGGTGATGGGACCAGTAGCTATGATCTTTGTTTTTTTGATGTTGAGCTTCAGACCATATTTTGCGCTCTCCACTTTTTAAAAAAATAATATTTATTACTTTCCCAACAGTTTAAACACTACAAAAGAAAAAAAAAGTTAAACAAAACAATACAGTACAATACAAAAACAAAGACACTAACACTAAGACATTAAACTAGCAAAACAAAACAATTTAAGACACATCAAACAATTTCAATATCTTATCTTTCATTCACTTGTTTCAACGACCTCCTCACACCTCCCTTTTTGTATTCCACTTCAGTTAATTGTTTCAGCAATTCCTTTTCATCTTCCTCTGTTTTCTATCCTGTAATTATCTTAACATATTCTATCCTTATTTTTTCCCTTTAATACACTAATAATCTATTTGTACTTAGTTCCTTATAACATTTCTACTAAAGCCATATAACTTCATTCCAACATTTTTCTAACATTCATTGATTTTACAGTATTTCTGTGAATAGTCTTTAAACTTTTTCCAGTCTTCTTCCACCGACTCTTCTCCCTGGTCTCGGATTCTGCCAGTCATTTCCGCCAGTTCCATATAGTCCATCAACTTCATCTGTCATTCTTCCCGGGTGGGTAAATCTTGTGTCTTCCAATACTTCGAGATGAGTATTCTTGCTGCTGTTGTTGCATACATAAAAAAAGTTCTGTCCTTCTTTGGCACCAATTGGCCGACCATGCCCAGGAGAAAGGCCTCTGGTTTCTTCAGGAAGGTATATTTAAATACCTTTTTCATTTCATTATACATCATCTCCCAGAATGTCTTAATCCTTGGGCATGTCCACCAAAGGTGAAAGAGTGTACCTTCAGTCTCATTACATTTCCAACATTTATTGTCAGGTAAATTATAAATTTTTGCAAGCTTGACTGGTGTCATGTACCACCTGTAAATCATTTTCATTAAATTCTCTCTTAGGGCATTACATGCCGTGAATTTCATACCTGTGGTCCATAACTGTTCCCAGTCAGCCATCATTATGTTATGTCCAACGTCTTGTGCCCATTTTATCATAGCTGATTTCACCATTTCATCTTGAGTGTTCCATTTCAACAGCAAGTTATACATTCTTGACAAGTTCTTACTTTTTGAATCTAACAATTCTGTTTCCAATTTTGCTTTTTCCACCTGGAAACCAACTTTTTTGTCCAAATTGTATGCCTCCATTATTTGGTAATAATGGGGCCAATCTCGCACTTTGTTTTTCAGTTTTTCAAAGGTCTGCAGTTTTATTCTGTCTCCATCTTGTTCCAGAATTTCCCAATATTTCGGCCATTTGGCCTCCATGTTGAGCTTTTTCTGTGCCTTCGCTTCCATTGGTGACAACCATCTTGGGGTTTTTCTTTTCTAACAAATCCTTATATCTTATCCAAACATTAAACAGTGCTTTTCTAACAATATGGTTTTTAAACGCTTTATGTGCTTTTACCTTATCATACCACAAATATGCATGCCAACCAAATGCATTATTAAAACCTTCTAAATCCAGCACGTCAGTGTTTTCAAGAAGCAGTCATTCTCTCAGCCAATTTGCGCTCTCCTCTTTCACCCTCATTAAGAGGTTCTTTAATTTCTCCTCACTTTCTGCCATCAAAGTTGTGTCATCTGCATATCTGAGGTTGTTGATATTTCTTCCAGCAATCTTAATTCCTGCTTGGGATTCATCCAGTCCAGCCTTTCGCATGATGAATTCTGCATATTAATAAGCAGGGAGACAATATACAGCCTTGTCATACTCCATTCCGAATTTTGAACCAATCAGTTATTCCATATCCAGTTCTAACTGTAGCTTCTTGTCCCACATAGAGATTTCTCAGGAGACAGATGAGGTGATCAGGCACTTCCATTTCTTTAAGAACTTGCCAGAGTTTGCTGTGCTCAACACAGTCAAAGGCTTTTGCATAGTCAATGAAGCAGAAGTAGATGTCTTTCTGGAACTCTCTAGCTTTCTCAATAATCCAGCGCATGTTTGCAATTTGGTCTCTGGTTCCTCTGCCCCTTCGAAATCCAGCTTGCACTTCTGCGAGTTCTCGGTCCACATACTGCTTAACAAACTTGATAGCACCTTAAGCATCATCTTTTAAAATTTTAAGTAGTTCAGCTGGAATGTCATCACTTCCACTAGCCTTGTTATTAGGAATAGCACAACCCACCAGTTGTAGCAACTGTGCATGTAGATTTCATTCCTCTCACCCCAAAGCTGCAGAATGAAATAAGGCACTTTATTTTGCCATTAAACTAGTAGTAATACATTCATGATGCTGTGTACTCAAGAGTGTGCTGGCTGGTTGTGAGGAGCAGAAGTGGATAGCCCCTGCGAGGAAAAATCCCTTCCCCAATATGGCAAATTTTTACTCTCTTGGCTAGGCCAGTTTGAGCTGTTTGAGAAAGATAAGAGCACCCATGAAAATCGGCTTGGCTTTGGAATGTCACCTCTGGAATTGTCAACACTTGAGCACATATTGCATTTCATCCCTGAATTGCTGAGAGTACATTACACTTTCAGGGACTATGGGGAAATAGCCACTGCTCTCATCATGGCAAGCCACTAGTAGGGACATGGCATATTTTTTATTTTATTACAGTAGAAGATACTGTCTGATTTCCATGGATTATGCAACAAGAGATTCACTCTGCACCTTCCATACAAATGCCACCACTTGTGCCATCTTTATGATTCCTTGTCTCCATGAGTTTATTGCTCTGTGTAGCACAGCAAAACCGGCCCTGGGACTTGCTTGCAG
This sequence comes from Podarcis melisellensis, assembly GCF_964234715.1. NCBI lineage: Eukaryota > Metazoa > Chordata > Lepidosauria > Squamata > Lacertidae > Podarcis > Podarcis melisellensis. The sequence continues at coordinate 88,036,349 of NC_138539.1, forward strand.
AATCCCATAGCCAACATCTCTTTCAAGCAGGAACTGAACGCTTTGTTGCATGGATTCCTCAAGTGCTTGAGTCAAGTAAAGTCCCTAAGTAAGCGTCATAGCCATATAACACCAAATACATTTGTGATTTTAGGGGGCTTGTATGGATGTCTTGTCATTTCAGAATCCCAGCTGCCAGAGGACTTGCAGGACAGACTGTGTAGGCATTAAGTTACATTAATCAATGAATTAACTAAATGGCAGCCATGCCTGTCAATCATTCCAGAGCCTACGTAAATAATAACAAAGCAGCAACAGCAATAAGGACCCAGTTGAACACCCAGCCCTGCTCTTGGTTCTCCCAAGATGAAATGTGCATCAAGCGCCACATTTTTTGCCAGGGATGTTAACTCTCCCTTAACATGCATCCAGGTTTTGAGTCGTGACTAGAGGCTGCAGCTCAATGTTACAGCTGCTGCTTTTCATCCAGAAAGTCCTAGGTTCATTCTTCCAGGGCAGAGGTTCCCTAACTTATTTGGCCCCTTTTCCAATATTTTTTTTACTTTGTACCCCTGGAAATCTACCTTCTTTAAGTGAACAAACAGAAAGATGCTGTGACAAATTTGCGTTCTTTTATGTATCTCTGTTTCTACCTACATCCTACAACAAAATAAAGAAAATGTTGTTGTAAATATGACACCCTGAAGCTTGGATTTTTAAACTTATTTATTAAAATCAACCATAGTAACATTTGCATTACACACAGGCCCAGGAAAACTCCTCGCCTCCAGCAGGACCATCGGATCCAAGGGAGGCCTTGTCCTGCAGCAGCGCCCAACCTGGCAGTCGACATCATTATACGACAGAAGAATGTGTATGAATGTGTTTTTTTGAAATTTTCTTCTCTTCTCTTCTTTATGCTTCCCCCGCCCCCTTAATTTTATTCAACGCCCCCCAACTGAACCTGAGGCTCCTGCTGCCCCTCTAGATCATTCCAGAGCCCCTCGGGGGGCAGTGGCGCCCACTTTGGGAAACACTGATCTAAGGTTACCAGTTAAAAGATTCAGGTAGCCTGTATCATGAAAGGCCTCTGCCCCGAATCCCTGGAGCAGTTAGATGAGCAAATAGTCTGAACTGGTGCAAAGCAGGTTTCCAGTGTGGTTAGCATCGGACAAGAATTTAAACACAAATTTAAATGATGACGACAGTAAATTGAAACATGCTCTTGGGCTGAATTTGCATTAGTTGAGTGTGTATGTAGGCCTAGCACAGGAAGGAAGTGGTGGTATAAACTGTGTCAGCACTGACTTCTGAGTAGGAAACATTTCCCACATAATTGTTTAGCAGAGAACACCATGAGCATTGCCAGCAAATATATTTTGTAAAGATTTATACACTACTCTTCATTACAGATTCCATGGAATATTGCTGAGAAGTCAGCAATTTCTATCTACGACAAGTGCTCAATGCAATTTGGAATTCTTTTCCAGCATCATTTTGTATAGTTTTTAAGGGGAGGATTCATTTTCAAGATGTTGTGGGTATAGAATGGGTAACTGAATTTTAGTCTGCATCACAAGCATTCCAATCAAGCTGTGGCAACCTCTGTGAAAGCATCACAGAAACGCAACTGTTCTCTCTGTGGCATGAAAAGCTGCTCACACCACTGTAGTTTATCTGCTATTAAAACAGCAATCTGTGGGTCGAGATTTGGCCACCCAGCTGCCCCTCTAATGCCAACAGCCACATTCTACCATCATCTTATTCAGAGGCCGCAGTGTTATCTTGCCTATTCTAAGCAGTTGCAGGTCTAGGATTACGGAGATGTCTGCTTGCCCATTGTGTCTGAAAGCTGTGTGCTGTGGTTTTCCCGATCATAGAACATCTCTCATCTGCAGCGTTCCAGGATGTCCATTGTGTGATCAGAAACGGTGCTTATTTTCTATGACATTGCAAGACCTCTAAAAGAGTACCTATTCCTTTAAAGTCTGTGCTCCTGATCAACTCTGCACCTAACAGAGCTGTGTGCATTTCTGTGGTAAAAAAAAAATACAAACTACATGCACTAAAAATACGTGCACTTAAGGCACTACAAATTCTGTGTCAAGAAAATGAGAATTCTGAAAGCCGCATGCCTTTGCTTCATAACATATTCTGTCTTTTGCTAATCCTGGCACCAGCAGACCCCAGGAAGCAACAGACTTCCAATAATTCACCACATATTTCTGCTGCCCCCCCTCCCCCAATCTCCAGCTGATCTTCGTGGCTTTAAGTCCACATTTTGTTTTTGAGGTTGAGTACTTCCACAGGATGGTGGGATGCCCAGTTGAGTCAAACGAAGAGGTTTGTGGCAAGCAGGGGTGAGAGGAACCTAGTCCATGCTCACCTGGAATTCGGTTTTCCTTGTATTTCCTTATTTTGTGTTGCTAGTTGTAAATTACAACTTGTTTCTCTCAGACCGTGAAGCAAGAGGAAAGTGCAAGTGGTGCTATAGCTCAAAAGTATGGCGTATTCTTGGTGGTCCTGGGATACAGAATTTGCCTTCTTCCATCCTTATGTTTCCAAATCAATTTATACTTTAGATTTCCTTGAATTGCATGAATTCACGATATATTTGCAGTGACTGAATGGCAATATCGGAACAAGTTTGCTTCCTTGGTGTAGTCACTTAAGAAATAAAATAAACCCTCTCTTAAGCACTCACCTAATATTTTTATTGACAAAAGTACTGTTTTATGTTAATGAGATTGTCTTGCCTTATGCAAAACAGAGGTAAGCCCAAGATATCAAGGAACTCAGTGACAGCAGCTATGCGAGAAAGACCAAATCCTGCTCCTTCTTTGCAGTAACTGACAGCCCTAAATAAACCAATATTTAATTTATTCCGGGCTGCATCCAGTTGTGTGTCTTTGTTGATAAAAAAACATTTTTGTCCTCTGCACACCCCTTCCCATCTTCTATGGAGAGGTGGGGGGGGGGGGAGAGAGAAACTTTGGAAAAGCATGGGAGGTGGCCTAGGGAGCTGTGGGAGAAAGGGGAATTCAGTGAAAATGCATGGAAGCCTCCAAAGGATCAGTGAGCTTTCCATATATGGAGGGAAACAATTGTGTATAACCCCCCTGAAGCTGGGGTAGCCAACACGGTGCACTTCAGATGTTGTAGCACTATAGTTCCCATCAGACCCCCCCCCCAAAAAAATGGCTAAAGATGATGTAAGTTCCATTGACTTTCATCATCCTTGACCACTGGCCAAGGTGGCTGGAGCTGATGGGATTGTAGTCCAACACCATCTGACGGGCACAGTGTTGGCTACCTCTGCTCTACAGCCACTTGCAACTCATTTGCTTAAGGCAAAAACAATTTGGTGGCCTAAGACAGATAATATCCCTATAAATTTGGAAACATGAATGCTATGTTGATTTCTAATTGTTCTGAAAATTGATGACCTTTCAACTTATCAGATGTTTGTTTGGGTTGATAAATAAATCCAGATCCCATACCCATATATTTGCGGAACATGTTCAGCTAGCTAGTAACACAATGCTGCTTACAAAGGGAAAGGTCTCACTGTTTCATTTCTGGGGGGGGGGGGGGGAGTTATTTAAGAAGAAAACATGAACAAACAAGAACCCTTGGTGTGATCTCTAATGTCAGTACTACTCAGAGCACACCCAATAAAATCAATGGGTCTGCTCTCCATATGACTTGGGAGATCATACGTTCATGCCTGCCTGGAAGTAAATCCTACTGCATTCAATGGAGTTTATTCCCAGCGAGATGAGTGTCGCAATCCCAGAGTCCGTCACGACTGGACCTAATGGTCAGGGGTCCCTTTACCTTTACCTTTTAAGTAAGGTTAGAGTTGCAGCCTTAAAAATAACCAGCTGCCTTAATTTAAACCACCTGAATGGCAAACACTGGAAAATACTGTGTGTGTGGAGGAAACCCAACGTATCTAAAAGAGGCCATATTCGTTTTGCCTTAGTATTGCCCCCCATGGCAATCAAAACATAAACAAAGCCCCCCTGCATGCAACCAAAACAGACAGAATAATGGAAATGTAAACCATGACACAAAACATGCTTTCATTTTTATTCACAAAACAGCCTGAATCGCTAGAACATTACAAACAGCCTTTCAGTTAGTGATGGTCAGAAAGCAGGGAAACAAGGGCTTTGAACAGAAGAAAAAGACTCATATATGTTTCCAACACGGGTTCTGCAATAGCTTTATATCTGAATTCCAGTAATGTTTTTCTAAAAGAGAATAATTGCAGTTAATTCCAGGTTTATTCTAGTGTGCAGTTCTTCTTGGTCTAAACTTAATTATTATTTTGCTTTGCTTTAAAAACTTGCCAGTTTTGCAGTACATTTCCACTTTTTCATACCAAACATTTTGCTGATTAAACCTTAATCTTATGTGTATGTTAGGGAAAGGGAAACTACCTTATTTTAAACATATTTTCATTTATAAACATGAAGTTGAGCGATTCTAGAAACTAGCCACACTATTTTTCTTTAATGATGGAAATTAATCAAACAAAAATATGAATGAATAAACAGCTGTGCTAATTACAGTAGTGCTTATTAGTAACTAGATTTAAAAGGTTACTGTAAATTTACATTCTCTACACAAAAACTGCATCTTCCACACATAAACAACATCAACACCAAAACACAGGAAAATAAATTGATTGTCCATACTCTATAATGTCTTGTTACTTTATGGATTCTTTTAAAAAAATTATTTGAAAAGCAGTTAATGTTTGTTTTTTACTAGTACTCGAAGATGTTAAACAAATGCCAAAAAAATTATAAAAACAGGAATGAAATCTGCGAGAAAATTTTTTTGGTTCTAAAGGAGACACAGGCGCATCCATTCATTTCCGCCCAAAAAAGGCCTTGCCTGAGACAACACAAGCAAGCAGTGACATTGCACTGGATGACAGAGCTTTGGGATTCTTGTTCCTACTGAAACCACCGGAATGCAGCGCCTGTAGGAAGCATCACTTTCTGCAGAGACAGAAGAGAACAGAACAGGGACACATGATGAGCAGGGAGGAGAAGAACAAGCCCCGGGCAGAGTCAGCAGCTTTGCGCCTTTTAAGGAAAGTCCAGAACATTACACCACACACAATGCCCTGCCATTCAGCTCCAGTGTGGCTGTTCTTCAGTGCTAACCTTACACCATTACATATTTGTAATTCCAATTATGGTGTCCTCCCCTCCCAAACCTATTTTTCCAACTTTCTGCTCCTGCAAAAGACATATTTACAACCTCACATCTTCTCTATTTGCAATTCTTCATGGTACCCAGTCTCTTCTGAAACCTTTTGGCCCTTTGGCCAAATGCTTTTGCTGTATACAGCCTAAAGAAGCGGCAAACTGCTCTTTTCATACTTTCAAATGGTACTTTTTGGCAGGGAGTGGGGAGAAAGTGGTCTGAAGTCTCTTTATATGAACACAGAAATAAGTCCTCACTGATCACTGGCCTCATGTCATGCAGTGTCCACTAAGAATAAACTTCGATTCCCTGCTGACCATTCCAATAGCACAGCAAATGCATACAGTATTGTGATGAAGGGACTCGTGGCTGGCAGTTACACGCTCAGGAGATACTTGTGCATGTTTATTGTGCTTGTTACTTTGTCAGTCACATGCATACATATCCTTACCCCTATAATAGAGAGCTTCAGGGATGCACAGTAATCTCCACCAAGGTGGGGCAATAAAGAGTTGCAACTTCACAATCTGGAAGGAAGAGTGGTAGACAGGACTACCTATCTTTTAAAATTGACTTCACCATGCTGTGGCGTGCAACCTTTCCTGCTACTGTAAACAAGCCAGGAGGAAGGAAGGAAGGAAGGAAGGAAGGAAGGAAGGAAGGAAGGAAGGAAGGAAGGAAGGAAGGAAGGAAGGAAGGAAGGAAGGAAGGAAGGTAGGTCAAAATTTCTTGAACAAAGCTAACAGGAGAATGGGGTCTGCTGGAATGAAAAGCTTTGCTCATTTAATTACCAAAGCCTCCAGGAATGTGCTTGGTTGCTGTTGTTGTGGTTTGGTTTCATTGGTTGCTCAGGACGCATCTCAAAGATGGGGCGGGTTAGGGTTAGGGAGGGGGAGGCATTATCTGTGGCCGTTTCACAATGGTATAATTCCTTCTATCTGGCCAAAGCATGAGTATCTTCCAGGAGCACTGTAATATTTTCTGTTATTGAGATATTTACCTTCCAGCCATTTGGCATGTTATTTTGATGTGTCCATTTTATGTCTCTGGGTATAAAACTATAGAGGCTAGAGCTATACAGAAACTTTGATAGGCTAGGAATGGCATTGTGTGGGAAGCATCTCTCCTTCCCAATGCAAGGCTGGCAACACAATTTAGTATTTTATTGGCTCGCTTGTTTTTCAGACACAAAGGAGGTGAAAGCCGAGGAAATTGCCACCAACCTGTCCAGCCATGTGATGGTTAACAGCCTGAGAACTTTAAAAAGCCACAATATAAAGGGACTCATTGTTGACTTTTTAAACACAGCACCATTTCCTCCATGACTGATGGCAAAGGGAAGGATTTATCCATCCCTCCTTAAGGCTTCATATTGCTGCTTCAGGTCGGAAGATTAGGTAGTCCTTCAGTGTCCTCTGACTAAAAAGGTCGTGTAGACTAGGCAGTAGAACTCAAAATATGTCTTAGTCCAGAGCGACTTGCAATAAAATAATTTATCATACAAAAATGCTAAAGAAAATACCAACTGGGCTTCTCTTCCCTTTTAATCATCGCCATCTTGCTTTTCTACTTTATAAAAAACACTAACTTTTGGAACAATAAAGACAGAGGAATGAATAAAATACCACTTCCAAAACCGATACATAGTTTTGAAAGCGGCATTTTATTCATTCCTCTGTCTTTATTATTCCAAAAGATAGCAACTGTTTTAGTAACACCTTTAAAATATGTTTTATGAATGTTCTTGAAGTGGTAAAACATACCACTTGCACATGCCATTAATGGAGTATCCGGGAATTGCCACTTGGGAGCAGTGGGCACTGCCTTTATGTGTCATTTCAAAGAATAAAAATGATGGAGGCAGGCAGGGCAAGTGTAGTGGAAATGGCCTGAACAAGATTTTGCTGTCCTGAAAAGAGGTGTAGCAAATGTGCCATTGAAAACATTTCTGCCACACATTATGTTTGTCTCTGTCCTGAAAGACTGCCAAAGCAACAGGGAATCAATCATTGATCCATGCAATCAAACATGCAGATATTTCATAACAGCTAGCTTGGGCCTGATAAACTTGTGGCCTGGTCTTAGGCATCTGTACTCAGAAGTCATTTCTACTGAATTCATCTGGGACCAAACTCCTAAGTAAGCATGTTCTGGATCACAGCCTAAACCTATGATCTAGTGTAACATTCCTCTTAGGAAACCGATTGTCCAACAGCCAACATTTGGGTTGCACTTATTAAAGGTGTCCCTCGTCAGAGAAACACAAGTGATATTTATGAATGATTCTGATTCTGAATCAACAGCTTTGCCCCACAATGGTTGCTATTCGAATCCTGCAAGTTGTTGGCATTTACCAGCTGATGAACCTGAAGGGACAGAAAAGGATGCTTATTTCTCACTAAGATGAGCCATTATGAGTTGTTCAGGAGCATTTCCTGCTGTGAGGAGCTCTTAGGTTCAGTTTGCTGTTGGAACACAACTCTTTGACAATGAGCCAGGTTTCCCGTGCTTGCAGGGTTACCCTGACCTGTCACTGAAACACACACACACACACACACACAGAGAGAGAGAGAGAGAGAGAGAGAGAGAGAGAGAGAGAGAGAGAGTGTGTACTGGGAAATAATCACTTTTTAACCTTCACAGGCTTGCCTCACAAATTTGGAGAGTCCATGAGAAAACAGCAAAGCGGGTCTTGGAGAAGGCAATTTCTGAAAGGATATTTAAAATGATCTGGAGCAGGTCCTCTGCAATTGTTCTATTTGTCCTCTCAGTGTTCCAGATGCAGCACAGCTGACTCCCCTGCTCCTTCCGCTGTTCCGGATGTCAGATGCAAATGGGCTGGGCAGCTGTTCCCATGTCTACTGGCAGAGCAGGGCTGATTTCCTTCTTGCTGCCCCTAAACCACCCTTGTATATTAATATGGGGGGGGGGGCTCAGCTGGAGAGCTGTGGAAATCGGAACAATCACCAAAGCCCACGTCTCCAGGATTAGAAAAGGAGGCAGGGGGAACAGGTGGGGGGGGGGTACCGGCTAGGCTTCTTCAGCATGGATACAGATGCAAATGCCAAATTTAATTCATAGGGCAACACACTTTTAATCTTTTTGCATTGTGCCAGCTAAACCACAAAGCCTAGGTTTGCCAATCGGAAGGTTGGCGGTTCGAATCCCCGCAATTCGAATCCCCGCAACAGGGTGAGCTCCTGCTGCTCGGTCCCTGCTCCTGCCAACCTAGCAGTTCGAAAGCACACCCAAAAAGTGCAAGTAGATAAATAGGTACCGCTCTGGCAGGAAGGTAAACGGCGTTTCCGTGCGCTGCTCTGGTTCGCCAGAAGCGGCTTAGTCATGACCCAGAAAAACTCTCTGTGGACAAACATTGGCTCCCTCGGCCAGTAAAGCGAGATGAGCGCCGCAACCCCAGAGTCCTCTGCGGCTGTGGTCAGGGGTCCCTTTAACTTTTAGTCATACTAACATCAATGATCTGTACAGAAACATGCAACATCCCTGCAAGCTGGCTTTTGAAACAAGAGTATTTACTTGGCATGAATAGGCATAAATGATAGCCTCCACATACAACTGCAGCCTATCTATCAAGTTAACAGATGCTTTGAGTACCTTTGATGCCCTGCTTGTGGTATTTCAAAGGCATTGGCCTGCATCTTATTCAAAACACTGTTGGGTTAGATGGACCTTGGTCTGATCTATCAGGGAGGGCTTGTGTTTTGGGGACTGGGAAGCAGGAATTGGAGAAATTACATAATTTTAGTTATTTAATTACTATCCCTTCCTTCCACCCAAAAGAGCAGAGGATGGCAGAAAACCAATCAATGGCTGATATTGCTCCAGGGCAAACTGTTCAGCAGTGGGGAATTTCACCAGCTCCAGAGTGGGAGAAGAATATTTTTGCTGCCTGTAGGATAACAAGTTGTGTGGGACTCAGGAAGTCTGCTAAGGTGACGACGACTGAAAGATGGTGAGACATCAGAATGTGTTTGTCACTCATGTTAAGTAAGCAGGGTGGAAATCCTGCAGTGGGCTGTGACTGCAGATTACATAATCCTGCACAGATGATATTATTAATACTGAAAGGAGTCTAGACACAATTCTACTATGCCTTTGTTCACAGACCTGTGGACTATTATAGAAAGGGGAAGAGGGCTGTGCAAGGCATTTTAGATAGAACAAACTTTCCAGTTAAATTGGTCTGGCTAAAACAAATGTTGCTTGCTAGTGATCCAGGATTTGTGTGGCAAATGCAGCTCTCGGTGTTGAGTGAGACAGCTAGCGAGATCAGGCCGCGACTGTACAGGTCGCTTTCTACCACACAGCCTAAACTACACCACAGGCTTGCTGAGAGGATAAGGGGGGGGGGGGAGAGACCACCTGCACCAAGATGAGCTCCTCAAGGGAAGTGCAAGAGACAGAAGGGATAAGCGACCCTAGCATGGCTCAGTTGGTAGAGCATGTGACTCTTAATCTCAGGGTCCTGGGTTTGAGCCCCACATTGCAGAGTATTGGACTAGATGACCCTCAAGTTCCCTTCCAATGCTAGAATTTTATGAATCAATGAAGTACAGAGATGATCAACAATACCTTTGAAGAAGTTTACAAAACTATGTTGCAGGAGATCCTTAAATGTAAGCCTGCTTTGCCACCTGTCTGTATGGTATCTTTCTCAGCATCCAGCTGGCCTATGCACCATGTTCCATTATAGAACAGGACAACTGAAATTACTGTGGGACACCCCCCTTTCTTTCTTTTTTAAAAAAAGGATTCTGACAAATTTAACTTCAAATGAAAGTCAAACATTTTATTTCCTATTCACACTAACCATTAATATATATATATAGTAGTTTCTATCTACTTATGCAGCCTCCTATTTCCTATGCATGCTCTCTCCCACGTCAGTCCCACTGTGGTCCCTGGGGCTTGCTCCCAGGAAAGTGTACACAGGATTGCAGCATTAGAGATATCAAAGACTGAGCAGGTTTCTCCTTACATTATTTTCATTTATCTGATATAAACCAGTAGCAATTAATTTTAGCTCAGAATACGCCTGCCACTGCTTGGGAGATGCTGGTCCTAACTCTCCCAAAATTAGAGTAGACTTGCTGTGAATGGAGCAAGTCCCATCATATAATTTGAAAGCGGTTTCATTTATTCCCATTTCCCAGTCAGCAAGAGAACAAAATAAAAAAGGAAAAACCAAGCTATAAAGCCTTCCACAGGTTCGCTGTGTCATTTAACTTCCCCCATAATGCAAAGAGAATGAGGGAAAACACAGCAGCCTAATATGCACTGTGGAATCCGTTTTCCCACTTTGGGTCTCTTTAGGAGAGATGGACTTTCCCCTTTCCCCTTTTCCAGATCACTGACTCAGCAAATTAGAATTTAGCAATATGGCAGTTTGGGGAAGATACCAGCCCCTCATATCACCACCACCCAGACTGGTCCCCCCCACCCTAAGTATGCATTCCAATCTGATGCTAATTGAAAAACGTTGAATGTGGCTAATAAGAAAGCAAGTTATTACATTCTCTGTGCAATGTATTGCTGTCTTCATTGAGTGTGTGATGCCTATAGCCTTCACTAACCTCAGAGAAAATAACTTAAGCAGCATAACCAGGAAAAAAAACTCATTGCCCCACTGCCCAATATCTAGATTAAATGGAATTGAAGGGGGTAGGTTCCCCCTCCCCACCCCAGAAATTGAAGCTTTTCAAAAATTAGCCAGCTGCCTAACAAGAAAGGGTTGCAACCTGGAGAAGGGGCCTGTAACTTTCAAAGACCAGCAGCAGAGAGTTGTACAAACATGGATGCTACATGCCTTCTCTCTCCCCCTTCAACACCAAATAAGGAACAAGGGGGAGGTCAAATGGCAAAGGAGACACAATACTTTGCTTCCCTCCATTCAATAAAGCTAGCTAGCTTAGGCCCAAATGTCAGCAGTGCATATTTTCTGTTTGTGCTTGCAATCATATGGGGCTCAAACCAAGTGGGTCAATCTCTTCAACTTCCTCCGTTCTTCTTGAGCACTGCTTGGTGATGGGGAGATCAGCTCTGCATCAGCCACAGAACCTAATTTTCAAAGCTACAGGATCCTTCTTTCAGTTGTGACCTGACAACTTTGCAACTCAGGAATAGCAAGGCGTGTCAATAGAATTGATCCATCACCTAAAGCAATTCTCAATCGAGACTGCATTGTTTATATGAAAGAGAATGGCAGAGCTACATGTTACATATGAATAATGATGGCTGCTGCTTTTATCAAAAAGCATTTTGGAAGGGAGCAATTTTGAGCAGAGGTGCTTAACCCTTTCCTATGCATGCTACATTTCTCTGGCAATTCCTCTCCCCGGCTATGCTGCTTTTTCTCCCATCAGGTTCCAAATATGTCTTTACATTTTGCAAACAGGCACCAGGAACCCCACAGAAGTGGGCAAGCACCCACGGAAGAGGTGATGAGTGTTTCAGAAGAAAGACAACAAGTATCAGAAGGGTTAAGCATCTCTTCCCACTGCTTCTCCATTCTGGATTACCAGTATCAAGCTTCTCAACAGCACCTGCTTTCCCCCCCTATTGAAGCAGCAAACATTGTGGTTTGGTGCACACATTTGCATGTAACATGTAGTTCTGCCCAAAGGCTACTGCTTCACTACCTTGCCTGGCTTGCATTCAGCACTGAATGCTATCCACACATAATGTCATATGTAAGGTGGGCAACCCGGCCCACTTGACAATGTGGCTTGCAGAGAGTTGGCAGCTTTGGGATTTGGGGTCCTTGCCTCAAATCCCCAGTCCCCCAACCTGCTCTAGTGTGAGTAATGAACAGCCCCAAACCTTTCCACATCTGGGAAACTGACCGATTAGCAAAGTAAAATTTATTCTGCATCTTAAGATGCGCTAAACTTTCCTAAGATAATTTTGTTTGCTGACAGGGTTGCATCCTTACCTTGATCTGCTTGCATTTCATATGCATCTGATTACTCGTCCTGTTCTTTCATTTGCCATCTTCCATAGCATGCTTGTCATGTTACTTCACTGTGTTTTGCTTTGTTTTCACCAAGAACCCCCTTTCAACTTACAAGGAAGACTGAGAGCTGCTAGGCAGAGGTCTGTAATCTTTACTAAGTCACATCCCATTGACAAGAAGTGCACCAACAAAGGCATTGAGTTTTCAAGAATCACAGCTGCTAGGCTAAGTCAAGACAGCCCAACGTCTGTGACAAGACTCACTTCACCCCTCCCAAAGGGACTTCCAGGAAATAAAAACCCGCTCAACTTGGCATTTCGCAGTTGGTAGTTGGGCTGGGAAAGAAATATGCCCAAGACCTTAGAAAGTGACCAATAGTCAAAGTAGGAGGATCTGTACTCAGAAGCTTCATATACTAAACCTATAAAGTCAGAGTTAGTAATTGGTCAGTAGAGGTTTTGGAGAGGCCACAATGTCTTGACTTCACTCAGAGTATTAGCTTAGAAATGTGATTAGAACATTTTGAAATGAAGTTCACCTGCTAGAAGAAACTGCTGTAAATTGGTGATTGGCCAACGGTTAAGAAGAGGAGACGTGTTCTCTCCCTATGGTATAAAAGACTTTGGCATTAAGGCCTAGCTCTCACAAACAGCAGCTGAAGTGATAAATCTTTGTCCAAACTGTACCACTTCTGACGTCTATGCTTCCTTACTGAAGTGGGGCAGAGGAACACCCATTTGTACAAAATGAGAACTAGTGCTGTGTTGTGGTGAAGGAGCCAGAGCTACAAATCAGGAATCCCTGTTACTCAGCCAGGCTACCACCAAGGCAAGCCACTACACATTTCTGAATCAGCCTCCCATTTGAAATATGGAGCCAATAATGCTCATCTACTTATAGTTGTAAGAATTGTGAGATGCAGTGCTTTTTTTGGTCAGTGTACCACCACCTCTACCCCCCCCCAACTATCTCACCGCTGCTGCTCCCCCCCCCCGCTACTTCCTGTGAAGGTGTCTGACGATTGTAAAAAGGGCATGCCAGAGAAGAGGCACTTTGGCGCAACCCTTATGATCACCTTCCCAGAAGGTGCCAGACTGCACTGGCGCGACTTTTACGACGCTCAGGCACCTTCCCAGAAGGGGCTTTGTCGATCATAAGGGGTCGCTCCAAAGCATCTCCAGGAGGAAGCAGCAGCGATGGAGGAGCAGGAGGAAGGGGCAAAGGTGGGGGAGCGAGCGGGGGTGGGGTGGGCATGGTGCATACCAGCACCTATTTTCTTAAGGAAAAAACACTGGTGAGAAGATAACAGAAATGGAAACACTTTGAACAATCAAAAGCATTATGTACATTATTATAATTACATGTAAAGCAGCATGTCAGGGTTCTAGAACAACCCCCACACTGTCATGCTAGTTTCAATGTCGGGGATTATTATTATTATTTTTCCCCTGTGAAGGAGTGTTTTAAGTCCTGTGAGATCTCAGATGCAGTCTGAGATAATGGAATCCAGAAACAGATTGAACACACCATCAGCTATTTGTAAGGAGTCTACAGAAGGCCCCAGAGAGCCACTCATATCATCACAGGAATGAGGGCGAATCTGAGAGTTTCTTTCCCAATTACTAATAATAATGGTCTGCATGTGAGAAGACTGAAGCCAAGTGGAATATAAAAGGTAAGAACTGCTAAGAGATTCAAACCCCTGACATTTCCACATCCAGTCCACATAAATTGGCCTTGTGGTTCCACACAGAGCAGCTGAGGGGGAACTATTAAGCTGCCTGACCAAACCCAATTACCTCCAGTGCAGCAGAAGGCTTCTTTTTAAGTTCCTCACATTTTCGGAATTTGCAAATCTGGTGCCCAGTTTTACGGTTCCTACAACTGCTGCACTGCTCGCAATTTATCCGTCTTCTGCAAGGAGGACACATGCCGCACCGTTTCCGTTTCTTTTTCCCTGAATTGATGGCAGATGCCAATTCGTTCTGCATTGGGTACTCTGCTAAGCCAGCCATATGGAGTGCGCTCTCTGCCAGAAACACGCCAGCAGGGGTCATAATGAAAAGGCCAGGGTTGATAGGAAAAGCCCCCAGGTAAGGAAAATCAGATGGGCTGTTCATTGTCTCTGCAGCCGAGACGGCTTCCATGTCTGAGATGCCCGTCCCGTGGTCATTAGGCAGGGGAATGTGCTCCTGGACTACTCTTTTGAGCAGCTCTGTCGACTGAGCAAACTGTTGCAAGATGCTCTGTCCTTCTGCAGAAATATCTGATTTGCTCAGCATGTCGGAGATGCTTTTGTGCTTTGAGGTAGAATTGCTTTTATCCATAGTTGCTTCATTGCCGTTGGCTACGGGGGCACCTTTCTCAGAATGTTCACTTAATGAGCTGGTGCTACCAAAAGTGGAGTAGTGGGAAAGTGGTCGAGACTTCTTAAGACTTTTGTTCAAAGGTTCGCTTATTATCCCACTTTTGTTCCTCCTTTCTGAATTGACTGACGGCTGAGAGTCATCTGGGTTCTTGTTTTTTTCCAATAGGCCTGGCTTGGAACTGGCGTCTTGATGAGAGCCAGCTTCGGACATCTTTTTTCTTAACAAAGAGGAGACCAGATAAAGCAGCAAGCCCACTCACGGTGGAAAACAACACACCGCCACAATACTAACAGTACCAATCACAAATGATGGCGGGGAGGGGGCAAGGTCCGTCTTCAGTGCACTTTCAAGGCCATCACAACACGTCCTGCAGTTTCATATACGACAGGTGCCTCTGAAAGTTAAAAAGGGAAGAGTGAATTAGCGAAGAGTTAGGTGTCTGCTGAAACAATTGCACCGTGTTGTTTTTCACTCAGGCCCTCCCCTCGTGATAAAGTCAGCTCTGTCCCCATCACGCCCATGAACACAACCATATGGAAGACTACAACCACTGCCAAACCACTGGACCTGAAGGTATCCTGGATGGGAATGTGCCACTGCTACAGGTAGCTTAAGGATACCTTCCTATGCATGGTATACAACAACATTTTACTCAAAGGACTCATTGAAATTAATGGACCTAATTTATTTAATATATTTATATCTCATCTTTCTCCTAAGCTATCCCAGATAACTTACAACATTAAAAAACCCACACTATAAAATATAAACTAAAAAAGTCAAAGGGGAAAGGCTGGGAAAGAGATGCTACTAGTCAGTGTAGTCCAGGTTTGGCTCATCTGATGTTCTTGGACTCCAGCTCCCACGGCTCCAGAGTCAGTGATAATGGGAGTTGTAGTCCACCAACACCTGGAGGGTCAAAGGTTAGCCAGACTTCATGTAGCCAATACTGAGCTAGCTGGACCTATGGCCTGACTCAGTATAAAGCAGCTGTCTGATTGCAATGTTTGCAATACACCCCACTTAGAAAGGCAAAACAAGAAGAAGTGTGATCCAAAAGAGCATAAAACAGTACTCCTGCACTGATGGGTACAAGCTCATTGCATACAAAACAGCAGTCCAAATATCTGGGTGTTTCCACTCTTGAAACAAAAGCAACAGTCATAAAAGTAGGTTTGAGAGTAGTACTGGGTCCATTGGGGAGGGGGGGAGGCTGTGCAACCCTTATTCAGACTTGCATTAATTTCTTCTCCTGCCTGGACTTTGAATTGGGAGCCAGATGTGCAATTAAGACAATCATACATGCCCATGACAACAGTGGTTCAGTCCTAGCTGCTCTCAGGACAGCAGAGAGCCTTTCATGGGCTCTATCTTAAGTAGGAAAACACTGAGCAAAAGCTGCATGTGACATACCTTTTGATGCAAGGGACCCACTCCTAGATGCTCAGGCTTGTTACTGATTTAATTATGCAAGCACATCCTATTTAAGTCTATTTGCAGAAACTCTCTTAACATTTTATCTCTCTAGCCACTTGGAGAACTGGTGTCCAAAGGCAGAGTGGCTACCGAGATAATGAAAATTAAAATGCCCACTTCATAGATTTCATTTGCCCTGTGGACAAATGACAGGCGTATGTCTCCTCCCACCCACCCTGTTCCTTCTACCCATCAGACACTCAGAAGGCCATAAAACAGGTTGTGAGGCGGGAGAGGGAGGATTTGAGCAAACCTCTGAGGCTGCTTGGCACCTGCGTGGGTCCTGTGATCATGCAGATAATGGTGACTTGGCAAGCTGGCTTCTACAGATGCTTCCTCCATGCAGCTCACTCGCCCACCGCTTGCCTATGCCAATTGCTGGTGCTGCTGGCGCCCTCTGCGCTTGCTCTTAACAAATGACTGATGACTGAGGTTTGTTTGGATTTTTCCTCTATTTTTCTAACTGAAGAGTGAACCAGAGCTGCTCTCTTAAAGCCAATCTCACAGCCAAGACACAGCGACGGCTACCGATGGTCAGCTTCTATGGCAGTGCTTTTTGTGCTTGGCTTGGAGCTTTCTTCTATCTTCCTGATGAGTATTACTAGCACTCCTCTGTGCCCCTCTCCATCTCCTAGAGTTACACCTAGGAACAGCTATTAGCCTGGCTAGTTGTAACAGCGACAGCTTCTATGGTGAAGGCACAGGGATAAGTCAACACTTCTCAGCATTTTTCTAGTCCACAGATCATGGGTCAGACTGAAACCTACAGATATCAGGAGAGGTCACAACCACCTCTCATTCTTCAAAAAGCGCAACTGCTGATAATCTAGACCGGGACAGTTAATACACATAGATCTGTCCAAATCAGAAATATCTCACTGATAAAAGTTTCTTTGTGGTGAAGCAGGACTGATGTGCCTTATGTTGCTTGTCAAACTCAGCACAAGCCCACAGCCAAGCCCCCTCCTGCTCCCAGGCCATCCAAACTGTGTGAGCCCTGGATGTGTTGCTGAGAAGCTGCTTGGCCTTCACACCTCAATATACCAAAGGAGAATCCTGGCAGGGCTCCCTCTCTGAATTCTGTCATTATTTTGTGCCACAAGGGCCAGAAAGCCTTTGGATAACAAACCTGGGTTCCACTTTTGGCGCTACCACTCCACTTTCTAACAGACAGGAAATAAGGAAATACATCACACAGTGTCCCTGTGTTGTAGACGTTGTGGAGCCATTCGAGAACTGGAGGCAGCCTAGCCATGCCAGGTGTCAGAAAGGGTCCCAATGGAAAACGAAAAGCAACACCCATCATCCTTCCAGTCCAGAGAGGAACAGCCCCATTATTAGGGGGTGGCCTGAGGGGCCCATGTACACACCATGGGTCTGACAGCAGCGGCTGCAGGAGTCAAGCGTGGAAGTAGCACTGCACCACCACTCAGCTATGTGGGCGCTGGGGAGGCCAAGGCTACTGAACTCCTATTCAATTTCTAGCGATGATGTGTTTGTACAGAAAACAAATGGGCTGCTATTTTCTCTCTCTCTGCCCAAATTCAGTTCCCCTGGAAATGGAAACTCGTGGCAGAGTTCCCACCGATGGCATGCGGAGCAGCCAACTAGCCGTGGTAGCTGAGCTGACAGGCTGCCCTGTTTGGGGAAGCCCTGCCACTGCCTGGGACTCTGCTAATAGTGTTGAGCTCCCTCCTTGTCTTGCCCCAGAGAGCCTGTTCCATCAGCTTTCTCCTCCTTTACCCAAAGCTCCCCATCATCCTTCACCAGGTGCCAACTGAAACATTTTTGGTCCACAACATTAAGTAAGCTGCCAATATGTCATGGACAGAAGCCTGTCAGTTTCTGCATAAATGTGTCCAAGGAAGAGATTAGTTTAAACGTGAAGAGGGGACAGGGGACACAGGAGAGTTCAGGACTGCAGATTCATCACCTTGAGAATGGCAACAATGGATAGGGAACGAGCCCAGAACAGGGTGTCTACAGTGTCCTGTTGGGAACTGACTTGACTGAAATCATCCCTTTCCTCTCTTATGCCTTCTCTCCCCCATCTTCTCAAGACAGTCCAAGACAGCCAGTGGTTCCAGCACAGAGATGCTGCCAAGCCAGTATGATCTGAGCTACTCAGTAGGATATTACACTGGGAGAATTAATTAAGGAGCAGCATAATTTATTTAAATGTGCACCTATACTTACAAAGTAGCCTATGCAAATGTTACACATATCTGTGTGTATGGGCCTGCGCCCTGGATCTTTTAAGTCCTTAGCAACACCTCTAACAATAATAAACTAACAACAAAACGATGACCAGTGTCCCACACAGGCAGCTCCTTGCTGATCAAGTATTGCTCTCTGCATTTAGAGAAGGATTAAAACACACCCACATATCATGGCGAGAGAAACACCCATTTGGTCACAGAAGACTTGAGAGGGGCTGCCTGAGGGTGTGCTTGGCTTGGAGTCCTCATGGCAACCTAGGCCATGAGCTGGAATTCAAGGGGAAATGAAGCACGGGGAAAACAGCTGAAGCCGGGAGAAAATCCATCCGTTATCAGCGCTACCAGAAAAATGGAATCCAGCCACTTCCGTTGGCATAAGGCAATTTTTGAGAGTTCCCTCTATGAGCTCAATATATCATTGCACAAACTGGCCTGAGGAAGGGATTCTTATTAAGCTTCCCAAGTTCCATTCACACCTCAAGCAAAAAACCCGAAGTTTAAAAAACACATGCCTATGAACTCTATACTTTAAAAATTCGGCAAGGCCCAACCCTCAAATTTTGCAGCTGGATTCGACAAAGTCTGTAGGTATCAAAAAAATTACCTGCAATATTTTGGATAACTTTTGGAGATTTTTGTTCTTCCTCCTTCCCACAGAAACCTCTCCCCAAATCTTCTATGTTGTTAGCAATTTGGAGGATGAAGAATGAAATGAAGAGGGAAAGAATTTTTCAGATTTTTCTCCACAGCCATACGGATTAAGTGGCACCTTCTTCCCGCAGAGATTGAGTTTGTCATGAGTTTTATCCAAATGGCATTAGAAGTGATGGTGACCATGCCAGGTGGAGCAATTGTTGCAGCTGGATTCTGTGTGTGCTTACACAAAAATAATTCCCACTGAATTTCAACAGGACTTACCTTTAGTTAGTGAACATTGCAGCCTTACAAAGCAATCATTGGTGTGTGTTTGTTTTGTATGCATACGTACACACACAGAGGTAAGTATGCATTGGGCTGTACCTGTAGTCAATTAATGCTACACACATAATACTCTGTATTAATTCAGTATAGCCACCACAACCTGATTCTGTGCTCTCCATCATTAATTCACTCAAAGAATGCTGACTCCACATGGCCTTGCTATCTGCCTTCGACTATTTACAGGATGCAGCGTAGTCCCCCTTCATTCATTGCTTGTGTGAATGGAGTATCATGGAATACTAGGGAGCAGGGTGGCACTCCTGGCCCTGGTGGCAAGTCTGCTGCCTCACCCTTATTTAAACATATGCATGTTCGTGTGGTCATCTGCAAAGAAGCAGCCTACACATGGAATAGCTCCTTGTAGACAGGATTGTTCTTTGCAGACCACCATGCTGACATCTAGGGGCAGGGTTGGTTAGCGCTTGTCTGTTATCCCCTTCACATGTGACTGGGAGTGGCCACAGGGACCATATAACACCAGTCCTAAAGGATCTTCATTGACAACCAGTGCGTTTCTGAGCACAATTCAAAGTGTCGGTGCTGACCTTTAAAGCCCTAAAAGGCCTTGGTCCAATATACCTGAAGAACCATCTCCAACCCCATCCCTCCAGCCTAGACACTAAGGTCCTCCTCCAAGGGTCTTCTGGTGGTTCCCTCACTGCAAAAAGCAAGATTACAGGGAACCAGGCAGAGGGTCTTCTTGGTATTTGCACCCCCTGTGGAACAACCTCCCATCAGATGTCAAGGAAATAAACAACTATCTGACTTTTAGAAGACATCAAAAGGCAGCCCTGTATCGGGAAGTTTTTAACATTTGATGTTTTAGTGTGTTCCTGTGTAGCCGCCCAGAGTGGTAAAATTAATAATAGTAATATTGATGATGGTGATGATGATGATGTAAAGAGTATTGCATACCCTGTGGGGCTCATCAGAGGCCCCAACACTGCATGTAAAAGACAAAACTTCTGCTATACGATCACAGATCTCTCTCAGAATAAACTTTTCCAAGCTGTTGGATCTTTCTGCATCCACCAACCTCTGGTTCTGCCCACTGGATGTGTGGATCCACACAAGCCAAGGGGTTTTGATCACAGAATAATCAGTGGTGTAAACTTGTGAAGTGAAAGCTCCCCAGTTCTGTCCTCCAGTAGACCACACGTCTGAAATTAGTCCAGTGCCTTATTTAATGAGTCTTTGATCACAGTAATAATCTACCTTAGGATTTTGGCTTGAACAGAAAAGCAGCAGAAAGGTGGATGGTCTGTTCTTCTTCTACGGACCACAGCAGATCGCCACAGGCTAAATTATAATCCACGTGAAAGTCATCAACAAATCCATGGATCTGTCCCTGGAAATTGGAACACAGAAGAAAATGATAATTATGGCAGCAATCACGGAAGGGGGAGGAAATGCTTGTATGAAGCATTTGCTACTTATCTGCAGTGTGCAAAGGGCCAATTCCCAGTTTTTATTACTCACAGGGGCCTCACTCTCAAGGGTTGCCAACTTTTGAAGCATGCAAGTCCCGTAGTTGAGCAGCTTGGTATCCAGACGTTAGTAGGTGATAATGTTTACTGCCATGCTATGAAAAGCTCTACCTGATGACTTCTGCAAATCAAACCTTTGTTTAAATACCCAGGAGCAAACCAGGCCATCTCCTCCTCACCATGATATTTCGGGGGGTGGGGGGAGTAAGATTATGTATTCTTTTTTTCAAATCAGTATCATAATCTTAAACTCAAGAGGAGGAGCATCACTCAATATTCCATGTTAAGGCAGCTACTGCACCCCCCAAATAAGGCAGAGATCCCACAGTAAAGCAGGCAAAATTTAGATTTGTCCCACAAATAGTGCTGCAAAAACTGAATCAAAGACACTGGAGCTTGAATGAAGGACAAAATATGGGTTAAACAAAGGTTACTGGTTACCTTTCCATCCAAGAGTGTTTTGCCTCAAAGGAAGCTGGAGACAGCGGAAAGGAGCCGAATGATGGCTGTTGTGGATGGGATGGGGTACAAAAGAGGCCATATGGAGAGTTGAGTGCATAAAGGAAGGGTGGCTAGCGAGAAGCAGAGGGAAGGAGTCTGATGAGAGTCACCAGTAAGCTGAAGGTCAGTCTACTGTTCATCATAGAATGACTGCTCAAAACATGGCCTGTTTCCTGGCTCCTCATCACATGAAATGTCTCACACCAAGAGATATTAAACTATGTACAGCAGCTCTGTGTCCCTCAGTAGACCCTACCTGGACTGCTAGGATGTCACAGTTTAGAGAAAAAACTTAGATGCGGAAAGTTTATTTATACAAATTTTTGCAGCTTCCCCCATTTTGCTTCCCTCACAACAATTGTAGGTTTCATCTTAAATTACTAAAGGGGTTGTTGCAAATACCAGACTCCAGAAGCTGAATGATTTTAAAAATATACTAAAAAACACAACCTGGAATATGACAGATGGCTGAAACTTTGGAAGAGGGGTATGTATCGCTGGTACATCACCCCGGCAAGACTGGGGAAGATGTACAAAACCGGAAACAGCACTTGCTGGAGATGTAAAAACAAGGTAGGAAACTTCTTCCATATGTGGTGGACTTGTGACGTGGTGAAAAGATTCTGGGGACAAATTTATGATGAGTTAAAGAAAATACTGAAATATAACTTCCCTAAAACACCGGAGGCGTTTCTCTTGGGTATGATTGGAGAGGAGATCAAAAGTGAAGACCAAACATTCTTTCAGTATGCCACGGTGGCGGCCAGGATCTTATTGGCGCAAAACTGGAAAACTCCCAACACCCCCACGGTCAGAGAATGGCAAATGAGATTGTTTCAATACATAGAGCTAGCGAGATTGACACAAAGAATTAGGCATCAAAATAATGTTAAATTAAAAAACGATTGGAATAAATATTTAAGTTATATTGAAGCTAATTTGGGAATTACCAAAGTCACAGTGGACGGAATTTAACACCTGCGATGTATAGAATATAGAATCAGTAGTATACAACTGCAGAAAGGGTATAAGAGTATCTAGCCTAAACCGGGTTGGATGGAGGTCAAGTGTTTGTAAATTTGTGTGAAATGTGGTAATCTGATTTTGTCTTTTTGTTTTCTTTGTCTTTTCTTTTTTTCCCTTTTCTGAATTTTTCTTTTTTCTTCTTTACTTTGCTTTTGTCTTTTAAAGTGTGTGTCGTTGTGTTTTTTTCGTTTTTTGTTTAATGTATTTTGTAAAAGCTCAATAAACAGATTTATAAAAATAAATAAATAAAAATATACTAAAAAAGGAAAGAAGTAAAGTAATAGTTCCTCCCCCCGCTTTAAGAATACACCTAGAGAGCAGAACTGCAGCAAACTTACAGTGCTGATTCTACGCATGTTTACTCAGAAGCAAGTCCACATGGCACTTACTCCCAGGACTGCACTTTGAGGTTCTTTGTAGATGCTTTTGCACACAAATTTGGCAACTGGGGTCTAGTTGACTGGGGTTGCAACTGGGCTGCAGTTCATTATCGAGTTTGGTAGAAAGCGCAGGTGATAAACATGTTGGGGATGAGAGTCGTTCATTCCCAGAAACAAGGATTTCCAAAAGCCGCTTGAAGCTGGTTTGTTTACAACAGGTGCAAGGTCACTCTAAAGAATGTTCCTACATATCTGTTTCAGTGCTGGACACAGAGAGATGTTTAGTCTGAACGCTGCTCTTGTGGTGTGAAGATGTGAGAGCAGGTCTGGCAGCTTTAGGGCTAGATGGAACAGTTTAAACTAAACCTCTATCTGGGATGATAAGATGGTTGTATCCTGTTGTAACTGTTATGCTTAAAGAACAACAGTAAAGAATTCTGTCTGTATTTGAATGTTTCCTGCAATTTATTTGTACGCTCCGTGCTAGACCTGGAACTCCTACATGCTTGGAAGCTGTGTGATACTCTGAAGGGGCCTGGAAGTGTACTAGACCCAAAGATAAGGAGTTTTGGTTGCTTAAGAAAACTCCCAAGAGGTTATGTTTAACCCCATAACTCCAACAAAACACAAGTTTCTATGTATGTCACCCACTCCTTTGAGTGGAGTTCATATGCTGGGTGATGCCATATTTCCACACCTACATACTCCAACACGGTTGCGTCACAGCTCGTGTTAGTGGGACTCCAGTCTCTGAGCATAAAAATGAGTCAGTTTCCGCCGTTCTCGCTGCCAGATAGACTGCCTCTGCTACTCCACTGTGAGTCAGCTCAGAAGCTGTTGTGCAAAAAAGTTACAGATAGCCACACACATTTCACTCACACTTTTCCCTCCTCTGCTATCTGTATTCAGTGAATGACTGCTGCGTTTGTCTGGAGGTTTGAGGCCAAACTAACATATTTCACCATGTAATGGTCACCACCGCATATCAGGCGCATCCCCCCTTTTTTGGACCCTAAAATCGGTCCCCAGAGCGTTCACCACATGATAGTCGCAGGGGTGAAAATGCCTTGCCAGTGGGACATTTTGTTTTGCTCTGAAGTATTTTGTTTTGCTCAACAGCATTTCCCCGCTTTTGTACATGAAATGGTTCTGGTGCAGCCATTTCCCAGCCTCTTCCTGGGCCTGCCTGTGGGACATGCCTCTTGGCAGAGCCGGCCCTCAGCCCATGGAGGATGAGGCAGCCCTGCGCGGGAAGCAAAGGTGGCAGCAGCTGAGGAGGCCTTGCCCGACAGCTGGCGATGGAGGAGAAATGCAGCAGCAGCAGCAAGGTCTTGCCCAGAGGCGGGCAGCTGGGGCTCGTGGATGTGCCCAGTAACTGCATGCGCGGGGAGCGAGTGGCAGAGGGGTGCATGCCTGAGGCAGGGCCTGTGCAGCAAGCCCCACTTTTCCGAGTGGGGCTCGCGGGGCAGGGTTAGAGACCTAGGCTAAACTATGCATTTACTGCATAATAGTTGCACCCCCCTTTTTTTGAAAAGAAAAATCAGCATTAAAAATGCAACCATTATGTGGTGAAGTACGGTATTTGGAACAGAGCAGCTTCATTTATATTATCCACATGCCTGTCATATTCACATATAAAGCAGAGGACGCAATGAAGACAAGAGGAGTCTGCTGGATCAAGTCAACAGCTCCTCTAGCCAGCATCCTGTTCTCACAGTGGCCAACCAGACGCTCCAGTGGGAAACCCAAAAGCAGGACCTGAAAGCGAGAGGACTCTGCAGCCCCCATGGCTTCCAGCAACTGATGCTCTGCAGCACTGCTGCCTCAGACTGTGGAGGCAGAGCTGCACAAGGTAAAGAGCGCATGGGAGAGGGACGCAAAAGCCTCTCCCCCTGCATCTTACCTCACAGCACTTTATTGTTTCTCAGCATTTTCTCACAGCCTAGCTCAGCGTTGCTACTGGAGCAGGGCTGAGGGAGAGCGCAGGGAGCCAAGGCACAGAGGAGCTCTACCTTCCCCTTCCTCAAATGCTGCTTTCCATGTAAAGAACAGCTCCCACCTCTCCTTTACCTGTATACGAAGAGGCACATATATGAATGCCCCTTCATGTTGTGGCTGACCGACAAAGTCAAGGAGAAGCCACAGCGCTGCCTCAGTAGGCCTGGGCACACCATCCAGAGCCCCCACACCCTGTCAACGCAAGGAGGGGAGGAGGGCTGAGGCTGCCTGTCCCGCCACTGACCTCCACATGTTGCCAGGAATGCAGAAAAGAGTCCTCCATGAGGCGATTAGGGCCATGGCCTTGGGATGCTGCTCCCCTCCATGTCCTGGCTGAATGCATGAGCTGGCATGTGAGAAGGTGAATAAGCCTATGAGCAAGGCTCCAATATCTGGCTTTTTTCTTTAATCTATTGCCTTAAAAACATGTTGAATTATGTCAAACTGGGAACAGAAAAAAATATATTTTATTTTATCAGCTTTTGAAAAAAACGAAGGTTATTGTTGCTTTCAGCAACCTGCCATAATGACTCAATTAAAAACAACTAGCCCATATACACTAAAATCTCCTGTACTGTCAACAGCAAAAGACAGACAACCAATTATCTTTATATGCCCATTTCACACACACATGCTTGGGATGCGTGTCCTTTTTTGCCCCACCCTGGTTAGACTATTAACGCACATTTGCCTTCTTCTTTTGACAATCTCACGTGGTATCTTCTTTCTCCACCTCACTTTCTGTCCAGGTTGCTGTTGTTAATTAAATATATATACTGCCCTATAACCTGATGACTTGGAAGACGCAGCGGCAGAAGAATCTCCCACAGGATACACTGGGATCGGAAAAGCCAGAAGACTTCTGAGCTAGCCTGGTCAAAATGGGCCGATGGGGATCCACCACCAGGTTCCATCCTGACTAAGTCATGGTCTTCTGGGATGCCAGGCTCTGCCCAGCCAGGCTTTCCCTAGTCCAGCCTAACTCCATCTCCAGGCCCACAATGACCCAACATCCAAGGGCATGTACTTTTTAAAATCAAAAGTTGCCTCTGCCTTTTAAGACTGATTTCTGCATGAGAAGGAAGCAGAGGACATAGAGCACGTGTGGCAATCCTAGAAAGGCCCATATAGCAGCTCTAGCTAATATGAGTTCTAGTTCCTAGTTTGCTGCTGCTATTATTATTATTATTATTATTATTATTATTATTATTATTATTATTCTATTATTATTATTATTATTATTATTATTATTATTATTATTAACCACTACTACTACTACCACCCCACCTTTTTCCCTGACAGGACTCAAGGCAGCTTTTATACAGATAAAACAAGAACTGCTAAAATCCTAGAAAAAACAATCATTGAAAACAATTAAACACCAATAGAATTTAAACTATATGCTTATATAAAATCTGTTTAGAACATTGCAATAAGAACAGGAAAGCACCATCCCTTTCATTAAAAACAGTCAGTTCCGCAAACCCTGTTGGAACAAGGAGGTCTTCAGCTGCCGGCAGAAGGACAAGGAGGGAGCCAGTCTAACTTCTCCAGAGAGAGACTTCCGAAGTCTGGGAGTAGCCACTGAGAAGGTCTTCTCCTGTGCCTGTGGGGGTGGTGGGACCGAGAGAAAGCCTCAAGGTTCTCAAAACCCAGGCAGGTTCCTATGAGGGGATACAATCTTTCAGATAGCTTGGACCTAAGCCATGTAGGGCTTTATGGGTTATAACCAGCACTTTGGATCATGTCTGATGACCAGCCCCAGTCAGCAATCTGGCTGCAGCAATCAAGCCATTAGGGTGTTTTCTCTCACCATTAACACTCCATTATGTCAGAGCAGTTCCAGCCAATGGCAAAAGGGGGTGGGGAATCTGGAGTGGCAGACCTTTTTTAGTACAGTGGTACCTCAGGTTATGCACTAAATTCGTTCTGGAGGTCCGTTCTTAACCCAAAAACTTCTTAACCAGAGGCACGCTTTTGCTAATGGGCTCTCCCGCTGTCGCCGTGCGACTGCGCGATTTCCATTATCATCCTGCGGCAAAGTTCTCAAACCAAGGTACTACGTCCGGGTTAGCAGAGTTTGTAACCCTAAATATTTCTAACCCAAAGCATTTGTAACCCGAGGTACCACTGTATATTAAATAGATGTAGCTATAGCAAGTATGTATAATTTCTTCCACAAATCCTTGGAACCTCTTCAGCTGTTTTTTCAGAAGTAGAATAGGAAGCAGCCAAGATTTCTATTGCATATTGCATGGGAAAAAATTCTTGGGAATATTCTGAGCAGAAATAAAACCACACATAAGCTACATTAGTTTGCCTTTGGACATACCATACCAGAAGGAGCTGACAGAGCTGTTACAGTCTACCGGACCGATAATCCACAAACTAAGATGGATTCATTGTACATGGCAGATTGTAACAGCTCCAAAGAAACCATCACTACCTGCTGCATTTATTCACTTGCTCTTTAAGGGGCCCAAAACATGGGATTTCAAAGATAAGGTGCACTAGTTGTTCTGATCTGCTGCACACATAAACCCTACCAGGAACGGGGGGGGGGGGGGGGACAACACAGCAATCTCCAGACAAAAATAAACACGATTACATTTTCAGTGTTCTGCTTCAAGGACTGAAGTTACAATGGATGACCAGAGATGGTGGATGCACCTCTGCTAACTGCAAGGATTTACAGAACCATTTCCGCTGTGATGTTATCACACAAAACACATGGGAAGATAAAAAATAATAATTCTACTGATTTGGTCAAGTATTTCCACAACTATGGCACAGGCTTCAGTTTGTTCCATCTGGGAAAAAGAAGCACACTTATTTACTTAAATCAAAAGAATTTGAAACTGGTCTGTTTCCATGCAGCACCTTCAAAGTTAGTTTCATCATAGGTCTAAACTCCATTCAGGGTTGTCATCCACCAAAATTAGGTCAAAGGGTTTATTTTGAACACATACCATGCTTTTAAATGTTTATCTTGTTTGCAAAGCTGTCAGGCTCAAGGCGTGCAGCTGCTACAGGTAAAGGATCTTTTAAGGCTGGAACTAGAACAATTGCACAGCCTGCTCATGTCATCTGAAGGTTATAAACTGCCCTAAACCTGGTGAAAATTCACCCTTATAAAGATGTAACATTTATTCTGAATGTAAGAAAACATTTATAACGTTTGAATTTAAGGAAACCCCTATGTGGTTTACAGAACTATTTTTAAAAAATAAAATTATTGATAAAACCTGTTAGAAATAGGTATTTTAAAATATTCAAAATTTGATTAAAATCAACAGCAGCTAAAATGAAACAGAAGGCATGTAACTTCTGCATGTGTGGATAGACTTGTCAAAACAAAAATGTTTTAAGCAGCTTCTGAAAAGAGCATAGCAAAGGCTCCTGCCTACTGTCCCTAGATAGCGAGTTCCAACGTGTAGATGCTGAAAGAGTGGTTTATTACAAGTGCAGAATCAGTATTATGTGGTACCTGCAAAACTGCCAGTTCCACATGGTCCCTTAGGTAAGCCAGAACCACTCTAGCACAGTGCCACAATTCTCATGCCACAGAGCTGCCCAAGGTTCATGTGAGGTGTTTTCAAGGGAGGCACTCTTAGAGCACACCTAAGTCAACTCAGAAATAATTCCCATTGCGTTCCATGAGGCTTAAAGGTAAAGGTAAAGGACCTCTGACAGTTAAGTCCAGTCACAAACAACTCTGGGGTTGCGGCGCTCATCTCACTTTACTGGCTGAGGGAGCTGGCATTTGTCCGCAGACAGTTTTTCTGGGTCATGTGGCCAGCATGACTAAGCCGCTTCTGGCAAACCAGAGCAGCGCACCGAAACACTGTTTACCTTCCCGCCAGAGCGGTACCTATTTATCTACTTGCACTTGGACGTGCTTTCAAACTGCTAGGTGGGCAGGAGCAGGGACCAAGCAACGGGAGCTCACCCAGTAGTGGGGATTCACACCGCTGACCTTCTGATGGCAAGCCCTAGGCTCTGTGATTTAGACCACAGCGCCAACAGCATCCCTCCATGAGGCTTACTCCCAGATAAATGCATATAGGATTGCAGTTTTGATTGAAGCCAGTTTGAAAGAAGATTCTTCAGGCTACAGAGCATAAAAACCAGGAAGTACTCTTGGAGGTGATAAGGCTTGTTGAAAGAACTTATTCCCACAACTGCCAAAGTTTTGCACAGTTCCCTATGCCAAAGTACATCATTGGGATTATTTCCTCCAGCTGTAAGGAAGAAGAAACAGCTACTAGCTGAATTAGAATGCCCACTTTCCAAGGTGAATATCTGCCAGGAAGGGACCTATTGCATTGCCCCATGAAACAGGATAACCACCACCAGAATATGCAGGATGGCCACAGGATTTTCTGGCCCTGTACACTGTATGCGGATTGGTCCCTCCAACCCACTGAAAGTAAGAGGGCATAGATTTGCATTAAATTTGCATATGATTTGCGTCATATGTAGATACATGTCCAAAAGTATCTAACAGACAGAATGTGAACCTGCAAAGCTTCCGTACTCCTAACAAAGGCATGCAAACTCTACAAGCTTAAATGATGACATTTTAACAATATACTTCCCCGTATCGTAACCCTAAGAGAGGCCACAGCTCAGTGGTTGAACACATGCTCTGGATGTAGACGGTCTCTGGTTCAGCTCAGTATCCCCTGTTGAAGGTTCTCAGGTGTCAGAGCTGGGGAAGACACCTCAGCCTGCTGGGCCTTGCGCAGTCAAAGATGGCAGCACTGGGTTAGCTGGACTAACAACATGATTTAGTAGAAGGCAGCTCTATAGCGTAGCTATTTAATAAAGATGCAGCTTGTGCAACGTTACAGAAATGTGTTGGCTATACACAGCAGACTACAAGCCAAAACAAGATACTTATAGGCTAAAAAGAAGATCTCTGCAGTCTTAACCAAACGTTCACCACAGGCAAACAAGCAGCAACAGTGACTGTCACGGCCTGCTCACCTGCAAGCTCTCTTGAGTGAACTGCGGCCATGACGATGGAAGTGAAGAGGAGAAGCGCCTGCCTGCTCGCTCTGGACTGGTGAGCAGGGGAGCTATCAAGGAGGGCCCTCAACTTGGCATCAGCTCTGGAGAAGCAGGGAGAGCATGTTGTGCCCCAGCTCTTGCTCTTGGCGCTATCCTGAATGTACAGTGGCTTGTCAGATTTGGGGATGGCAAGCAGAGAGCAACAGGAACTGAATGCCGTTGGTAGACCAGCAAGCTGGTGATGAGCTGCCAGTCAGCATTATGTCTCTTTGGGAAGAGTGTGGGTGCTAAAATGAGTGCCAACAGACTTCATGAATGTGCAGGAAAAACAGCTGCCTCTTACTCCACAAACCATTTACTGACCCTAACCCGTCAATTGTACAGTGGTGCCTCGCAAGACGAAATTAATCCGTTCCGTGAGGCTCTTCGTATAGCGGTTTTTTCGTCTTGCGAAGCAAGCCCATTGACAGCTTAGCGGATTAGCGCTACAGCTGTCAAGCGGCTTCCAGCGATCAGCTGTTAAGCGGCTTATCAGCGGAACAGCTGATAAGCGGCTTAGCAGCTTAAGAAAAGGGCGAAAAAAGCGAAAAAAACCCGCGGGGATGCAAGATTTTTTTCGTCTTGCGAAGCAACCCCATAGGGGAATTCGTCTTGCGAAGCGCATCGAAAAACGGAAAACCCTTTCGTCTAGCGGGTTTTTCGTCTTGCAAGGCGTTCGTCTTGCGGGGCACCACTGTATCAACTTCCCCTTCCCCTCAGGATCCTGCGGGATATGATCTGATTGCACCAAAAGTGAACTACAGGTAGGGAGGCATGGTGGACTGTGCCTGAGGGGAAGGGGAAAATAACTGAAAATCTGATCTACCAGACAGGAAGACAACATCTTCTGTGATCTGTTCAGTTGTAATGGGAACAACCTTCAGAGTGGAAAGCCACCTAATGAGGCATCTCGGGGAGTCATGAGAAACACACTTTGGCCTGGTTCACATGTAACACAAAGCCAAACCATGGCTTCCCATGAACTACTGCGGCCACAGCACACCTCTCGCGACCCTGCTGCTGACCCAGGGTGCAGTGACTGCTGGGTTTAGCTGAAGAACAAACCCAGGCTTGTGATTTCTCTCACACCAGACAAACCATGAGCCTGGGTTCTATGCCAAACCATTACTTACTCCCAAGGAGCGCAGTGGCCACGATCTTCACCCTAGGAGCCCACACATTTGCACTTAGCCATGATTTGGCTCTCCATTACATGTGAATACACCTGCAACGTTTGGAAGCAGAAACAACCGATGAGGCAAATTGCTTGTTGGAGGGGGCAGCTTCCCCACCCTTCCTTTTCAGTGGCAGGAGACAGCAGCGGATGTGGGGGTGTCACAGCCAGCACTGCGTAAGTGTGCTGTTGTTGAGTCACCCCAGCTGATTCCAGCGTTTGTCCTCTACAGCCATCTATTCAGCAACACGCTGGCTGAGATACTCCCATCTGCAGCCCCGTCTCCCATTGCCAAGAGATGCAAACAGGAAGGACCTTCTCCCCCCCCCCCCCAGCAGCTGCCTCATCAGTCACAGTTTTCACCTTCTCCGCCTGCCTGCTCTTTCAGCCATTCCTAGGCCATGAAGGTATTGCTCTGCATTTTCAGGCCCTTTAACTAAAGATGCTCCGCTCGGACTTTCTGAATAATAATAATAATAATAAATTCTTACTGAATCCTTACTCACCCTTCCCCATTACCGTTAACAGCAACACTCCTCTTAGATCTTCCTCCAACAGCCTGCCTTTTCTGACCAAAACACCCACCCACCCAATATCTAGCCTGTGACTCATTTAAGTCTCCAGGTCCTTGATTTGGCTCTCATCCTAATCTAAATACACTGCAGACAGCGCTCTGTTGTGCTCTCCTCTCCTGAAATGCTAAGATGTGACAATTGACATTCCTGAGTGATGTTTCATTACATGATCAGGCAAGTGGATAAGACAGCGTCCACTGGAGCAAACATGTCACAACTGGTAGGAGGATGGAGGTGTGTTGGCTAAAGCACATGTGATGAATGCAGAGGTGCCTGTTTCCCCACACCATCCATGGTGTGGCCCCATCACCAGCCAGGACTTCCTACCACATGCCAAGCCATTTCATGGTCCACATGGAAGACACATCTATTTAGGAAAACTGCCCTTGTCTGAAGCAGCCCCCAAATAGTGACACGTTCTTTTTTCTGACTTTGCCTTTCCAGCAGCTTATTCTGCATTTATACTTTTCAATAACAAATGGAGACAGGACGAAGTTCCAAAGGATAATGCTGATGCCTCGCTCTCCCCTTGTCCTGCTGATACAGAATGTTTTGCCAGCTCTCCTAATGCACTGCAGAGACTCTCGGCTCAGCTGAATAAAGAGACGAGATTCAGCTACAGCAGGAGGTGGGAAGAGAAGGCCCTGCCTCATGAATATTCAACTGAAGCTCCAGGCCCCCAGCTAATCCTTAAAAAATTTCACTCCAGAGGGATCACAAGAGTTCAAAATAGAAAAGGCCGTATATTACGGATTAGTAGACAGAACCCATCCCTTCTCCTCGGACAGACAAGAGCCTCAAGGTGTGGCTTGCTTCTTTATTTTGTTACTCAAATGCTACCATTTGATATCCCTCTCTTCTTCAATATTCTCTATGGACTCAAGTATCCTATTACTGCATATTTTAATTATGGGTGTTTATCTTTTAAAAGTTTTAAACAATTCTATTAATTGTGCACCCTAATTATAGTTGTTTATATTTTAATGCTTGTGTGACATTGGTTTTGAAACTTGTAAACTGCTTAGAAGGCTATTTGGGCGTTAAGCAGTATAAATAATAATTCTTGCCTATTATTTCTAAGTCTGTTGGTTCTCCCACTGAGTGCCATTTAAGTTTGAACTTACAATCATCGTCATATATATGACTGAGTATAAAATACAACTTTACTCATGGGAAAAGTTGTGGAAGGAGGATTAAAAATTTACGGATTGTTGTACATTGAAAGAGAACTATATGAAAATGATGTATTGTTGGTATTTGACTCCTATAAGATTAGCAAAAATGTTACAGTGGAAGTGTAAGGGGGGGAAAGGCACATTGTACCACATGTGGTGGACATGCGAAATAACAAAATAATTCTGGGAAATGATATATAATGAATTGAATAAATGTTTAAGATAACCTTTGTCAAAAAGCCAGAAGTTTTCTTATTAGGAATAATAGGTGATGAAATACCAAAGGATTTGAAAAGAGTGTTTATGCATGCATCAACAGCTGCAAGAATGCTTTTTTCCCAGAGATGGAAGGAAAAGAAAGTCCCAACCAAAGAAGAATGGATAACCAAGATGATGGACTTTGCCGAAATGGCAAAAATGAAGATCAGACACCAAGATGAGAAGAAAATTAGTAAAGAATGGGGGGAAATTATTGAGAACCTTAAAGATCACTGTAGATATTTAAAAACATTAGCAGGATTGTTAACATTTATAATGTAATGAGGTTAAAGATAAAAGTGGATATAAAATGAATTTGGAAAATGTAATTAGATGCAGTAGAAAAAATAGACAAATATTTGAAACTGGGGGAGGGGGCAAAGGGAAGTCCGAAGATTCAAGTACAGTGGTGCCCCGCAAGACGAACGCCTCGCAAGACGAAAAACCCGCTAGACGAAAGGGTTTTCCGTTTTGGAGGCGCTTCGTAAAACGAATTCCCCTATGGGATTGCTTCGCAAGACGAAAAAAATCTTGCATCCCCCCACGGTTTTTTTCCCGCTTTTTTCGCCCTTTTCTTAAGCCGCTAAGCCGCTTATCAGCTGTTCCGCTGATAAGCCGCTTAACAGCTGATCGCTGGAAGCCGCTTGACAGCTGTAGCGCTAATCCGCTAAGCTGTCAATGGGCTTGCTTCGCAAGATGAAAAAACTGCTATACGAAGAGCCTCACGGAACGGATTAATTTCGTCTTGCGAGGCACCACTGTAATCTCAGATGTGTGAAATTTGAAATTGATTTAAATATAAATAATGCCGTTAAAAATGAAAATTTTATTTAAAAAAAAAAACAACCACCAATCATTTTACTTTGTAAAAATGAAGAGCTGAAACTAGGTGCATTGCATCTGCAGGTCCCACACAAGCACAGGGGTGATGTGATGAGCCTTTCTGGGAAAACCAGTGTCAGCAATATTTGCAAACAGTTGTCAAAATAAATCCAACTTGGATATTCCTGATGATTTGGGAGCAAGGTCAACCAAACACATGCAATATCCAAAAGTGAGCTTAAATTGGCAAGAACATAAAAAGGGGCTGTTGGATCAGACCAATGGCCCGCCCAGTCCAGCATCCTGGATTAAATGGGACGGACCCATGGGAAACCCACAGGAAGGACCCAAGCGCAAGGGCACTCTGCCCTACCCTCCTGCCGCGTGGTTTCCAGAAACTGGTGTTCAGAAGCATTACTGCCCCTGACCATGGAAGCAGAGCATAGACATCTTGGCTAGTACAGTGGTGCCCCGCAAGACGAATGCCTCGCAAGACGAAAAACTCGGTAGACAAAAGAGCTTTCCGTTTTTGAGGTGCTTCGCAAGACGAATTTCCCTATGGGCTTGCTTCTTGCAAGTTTTTTTCCCTTTCCCCCTTTTTTCTAAGCCGCTAAGCCGCTAACAGCCGCTAATAGCGCTAATCCACTAAGCCGCTAATGGCCGTGCTTCGCAAGACGAAAAAACCGCTAGACGAGACTCGCGGAACGAATTATTTTCGTCTTGCGAGGCACCACTGTACCCATTGATGTCCTTAAGGTAAAGGTAAGGGGACCCCTGACCATTAGGTCCAGTTGTGGCCGACTCTGGGGTTGCAGCGCTCATCTTGCTTTACTGGCCGAGGGAGCCGGCGTACAGCTTCCGGGTCATGTGGCCAGCATGACTAAGCCACTTCTGGCGAAACCAGAACAGCGCACGGAAACGCCGTTTACCTTCCCGCCAGAGCGGTACCTATTTATCTACTTGCACTTTGACGTGCTTTCGAACTGCTAGGCTGGCAGGAATTGATGTCCTTATCCTTCATTAATTTGTCCAATCCTTTTTTAAAGCCATCCAATCTGGCCGAAGCCCACACATATGCACACCAGTTGTGTGCTGGTTTGGGGATGATGCATAAGAACATCCCTGAGCTCTGACCTTGCTAGCTAGGGGTGATGAGAGTTGTAGTTCAACATCTGGGGACCCACAGGTTGAGAAAGGCTTATTTAAATGGTTACATGCATTTTAAATAGTGCTTTTGCTGGGTTGGAAGTGAAACTCCATTTTGCAGATTTAACCTTCAGATCTGAATCTTCACATTTTACATTACGTGATAATATTCACTGTTAACTTCTGATGGCATCTATTTTGTCTAAGTTTGAACCATTAAGATGACGTGTTAAACCTTTCCAGTAGGATCTCTACCAGGAGGCAGTTCTTCATTTTTGGTGGCAAAAATCATTCAAGCTGATTCAGTGCTAAGCAAAACATCAGCATTTAAAACCCGAACAAAACCTTCTAGCATACCCCAAGTGTTAAGGCACAGCAGAAATGCACACGTTGTAGCTTATTTTGGAAGGAATAAACAAAGACCCATGGAAAAACAGAGTTACAGAAATGAGAACTAACCAGGTAGAAGTTTGGAGTGCAAATTCTGGTCCCTTCTGGAGCCTCAGCCCAGGCCCCTCCTTGCACATCATCTGCCAGCCTGGGTCACTTAGAATGGTGGGCGGCTGCTGTGTGATTCCTAGACCAAGTAATCAGATGGAGCGAAGCTGTTTTGCTAAGCTCCATTATTGATGGGCTGGCAGATGGTAATCAGATTTCCTGACCAAGTGTCCCTTAGTTAGGCTGAAAAGAATTTGAGAGCTCACCTCCCTCCTGTTGAAAGTAGTGGCAAACATTCCATTGGCTTCAAGCAGAGCCTCACAGAGACCAGTAGGTCCATTCTGCTAATTTGTAACCCACATTACAACAACCAAGACTTAAAAAAGTTGCCTACCACACTTTGGTCGACTCTTCTTTCTTAACTGAAGATCCTCTTATGCAAGCAATCTGTCCTTGTCTCCTCTCTGTAGTTGCTTACTTGTACAGTGCAGAGCTGAAACAAGGTAAGAGATTAGAAATTTAATACATTTCAGATTTAAAATTCTTTAGAATTCTGATGGCTTTGAGGTATATCTTTTTTTAAAAAAGTACAGTGGTACCTTGGTTTAAGAACAGCTTAGTCTATGACCAACTTGGATTAAGAACGCTGCAAACCCGGAAGTAGGTGTTTTGGTTTGTGAACTTTGTCTTGGAATAAGAACATATTTCACTTCCTGTTGACTCAATTTGGAAATTGAGTCCTCCGCTGCTATGGGAAAGCACACCTTGGTTTAAGAACACTTTGGTTTCAGAACGGAATTCTGGACAGGATTAAGTTCGTAAACCAAGGCACCATTGTAATGTGTTTTAAGATAATGTTTTAAGTATCAACTTGCTGGTTCCTTATGGGACGCGGGTGGTGCTGTGGGTAAAAAGCCTCAGCGCCTAGGGCTTGCTGATCGAAAGGTCGGCGGTTTGAATCCCCGCGGCGGGGTGCGCTCCCGTTGCTCGGTCCCAGCGCCTGCCAACCTAGCAGTTCGAAAGCACCCTCGGGTGCAAGTAGATAAATAGGGACCGCTTTCTAGCGGGAAGGTAAACGGCGTTTCCGTGTGCAGCTCTGGCTCGCCAGAGCAGCGATGTCACGCTGGCCACGTGACCCGGAAGTGTCTTCGGACAGCGCTGGCCCCTGGCCTCTTGAGTGAGATGGGCGCACAACCCCAGAGTCTGGCAAGACTGGCCCGTACGGGCAGGGGTACCTTTACCTTTTTGCTGGTTCCTTGCTTCTTCCTAAAATATTCTAGCCCCACAGCATGCTTAACTGCTGATGTTGGGGTAGAAATCAAATTACGAGAATATGCATTTGAATTTCTGCAAGCAAATTAAGAGTTACGAGATTTTGCTTGAATATCTCCCTTGAAAAACTCATTACGACTCTAATGTAAAGTAAACTTCATCTCCTTCCAAGGAACTATAATGGCTTCTTCCTGTCTACCACAGAGAAGGCAAGGGCATTTTCAAGAAAAGTCCCCGTTTGCTACATTATGCTGTTATGTAATCAGCACTAGCAGCACCACCTACTGCCAGTTTATAAGTATCACAAACATTATGCTACTATAGCAGGCGGGTGGTGGGGCGAGACGCCTTCGTGGAGTTAGACATTTAAAGACGTCTGCACCCTGGGGCAAAACCCCTTCTAGGATGGCATCCAATTCAAGGATAATTTGCCCCAAGTTTGAGGTATATCTTTTTTTAAAAAAGTACAGTGGTACCTTGGTTTAAGAACAGCTTAGTCTAGAACATCACCAAAAGTATTCATGGAATGGATAGCTATGCCCAAAAGATCAAGCCTTTAAGGAACAACATGAAGGTGATCAGTTCAGGCAGGTAGGCTGGTGCAAAACAGGCTGGTACTGCGGATAACATTATTATTGTTTACTGAATGTTATTTCCTGCCCTTCTCCGTTAGATCCCAGGATCCGTTCACCAACTAATTAAAATTCAATATTAAAAACAGTTCAAAACTGTAAGTCACAGGGTTCCTGAAAACACAGATTCAGTTGTCAAAGACCAAGGTGAGAGGAATAGGAAGGAGACACTAAGAACGGTGCCAGACGCGCTTCGTGATGTGAGAATATTCTCGTGAATGAGAATATTCTCAAGAATATTTTCTCCTAGAAAGTTCTCCAGAAAATATTCTCCACAAACTGTAAATTCTAAGGAAAGAAACAGTTTTACAACACACATTTAAAAAATCTAGCAAATAGTAAGTCAAGCTGTGATATTGCCAGTGCAGGTAATGAATAATGATTTTTTTTGATCCGGTTACATTACTGGGCATTGTGTCATTCACCATTGGCAATTCTGAAATGTGAGCTACAGAAAACATTTTTTTTTTCTTTTTTAGTTTTAAACATGCTATTCATTTAATTTGATGAACATTTGAATTCGTATGTATTTCAAACATATGTAATAGCCTTTTTCCTATTTTGGTGTGACCTTATTCTTAGCAATTCTATACCCTTGGCCATAGAGTGTGGGGTGTTGGTTGTTGTTGTTTTTTTTTACAGAAAGTGGCTTTAAAGCATTATACCAGGCATAGGCAAACTCCAGCCCTCCAGATGTTTGGGACTACAATTCCCATCATCCCATCATTAGCTATGGATGATGGGAATTGTAGTCCCAAACATCTGGAGGGCCGGAGTTTGCCTATACAGTACCTGCTTTATACACTAAGCCTATACAATTATGTGTAACAGCATGGTGGCCTTGATTTGTTGAGCTGTATATGTGATAAAAGGGAGCCACACTGGTGTGAAAGCATCCTTTTTTGCATGTGCCTGTGCTAATTTATTTTTGTTGGTTAACTTTTCTAGCAGGGCAGTTTCCCATACAGTTTGGTACCAGTCATGCTCACCAGGCAGAGAAAAATACAAAGCAATGCCAGGTTGAATGTATGTATCTGGGGTTGAAGACCAAAGGCAGACTGGCTGGCCTAGTGTTGTTAAAGACAAGGTTGCCAACTGATCAAAAAGAAACTTGCCCGGCCTGCTCTGTAACTCAATCAGGAGGTAGATCTTTGCATGGAGTGAATTTAAGCACTATCATTTGTCAATGTTTATGGGTGAAGCTTATGTTAAAAACAGAGCAACCCTGGCAGGAGTTTGAACTCTGCTACTAAGTTTGATTTTATATGTAATTCTATTGTGCTTCTCTCTGAGCTTACTAACAAATAATGTTTCTGACTGGTAGCTAAAGAACTTACCCATGATGTTCCGTGACTCTAGCTTAAAGTTATCGGTGAAAAAATAAAATAAAAGCTTTGTCCTTTGCCAGAACGCAACATCACCTTAGACACCGAAGAGTTAAAGATTGGTGCTATGGGACTACAACAGTTTAAGTGCTGTTTTGGGCCTCATGGCAAAACTGTATCTGTTATCATCTAACAGTGATGGCAGCAGATGGTGAGGTTAAGGAGATTAGGAGTAGGAAGTCTAAAGTACATCACATCCAGCTCTCGGCCTGTCAGACCTCCATTTTGGGAGACAGAGCTAATGGTCATTGCACACTTCCAGGCATTCAAAGATAAACCATCCTGTTTTACTCAACCAGTTTCAACTAAGATGAAAGGGTAATGCCCTGCTCCATATCCCAGACCAGAGGGTCAGATACACAGGTTGTGGAAGCACACACTTTTCAGATGTGACCTCTATATTATGGGATGCGCTCCCTGACCATATGGTCCAGCAGCACATCTCCTACCCAGCATACAGAAAAGCATCCTAGAGATGCCCCGATTTTCTCTTTACAGTAGTGGTCCTTGTGGCTAACTTTACAACAACAACAACAACATTATCATCATCATCAGAACTACATCAGAAATAGGAAACCAGCCAAGGAGACTGTTGTAGCACCAAATGACAAATGAGTAAAAGAACTACTGAAAGAAAATAGGGAGATTGCAAAGAAACTGGAAGAATTATTGGCATTAGTCTTCACAGCAAAAGATACTGGCGACATACGGACACATGGATTGCTCTTTCCCCCTAGGACATCAAGAGTTCTACCGAAAATTGATAAAACAAAAAACCAAGTATGGATGATATACTCCTGAGAATTTTGAAAGAATTCAGATGTAATATCGTTGATTATCTAACAAAAAATATGCAACCTGTCCGTGGCTTTCATACCATAAGATTGGAAAGTAGCCCATTTCACACCAATATTGAAACAGTGTTCTGGGGAAAGCCAGGAAATCAGATCCATGCACCTGATGTGCTTCTCCAGTAAACTGGTAGAAAGCACTACTAATTTTTTTAA
This sequence comes from Podarcis melisellensis, assembly GCF_964234715.1. Taxonomy (NCBI): domain Eukaryota; kingdom Metazoa; phylum Chordata; class Lepidosauria; order Squamata; family Lacertidae; genus Podarcis; species Podarcis melisellensis. The sequence continues at coordinate 88,075,894 of NC_138539.1, forward strand.
TAAAAAAAAACCAGTGCTTGAAGAAAAATCAGCAGGACTTCTACTATGGGATGTATGGTCCAACCAACATTTATTAATTGTCTGAAGGGGTTCTCAAGCATGTCCATCAGCTCACCTCTATCTATATAGTCTTGAACTTCTCTAATGTTTTTGAAGAGGTTCCTCACCAGAACTTGCTGAATAAACAGGATGACTTATCTTATGGATTGACACTTGATCAAAGAAACAGGAAACAGAGGGTAGAACTAAATGGACAGTTCTTGCAACATAAGCTTTGCAGTCCCCAAGAGTTATACTGGAATTACAGTGGTACCTAGAGGAACAAATGCCTCAGGTTACAAACTCTGCTAACCTGGAAGAGTTACCTTGAGTTGAGAACTTTGCCCCAGGAAGAGAACGGAAATCGTGTGCCGGCGGCGCAGCGGCAGCAAGAGGCCCCATTAGTGAAAGCACGCCTCTTATTAAGAACAGTTTCAGGTTAAGAATGGACCTCTGGAAGGAATTAAGTTTGTAACTAGAGGTACCACTTACTTCATTTACTTCATATGTTCTATCAGCTCTGTGAGTTGCCTTCATGGAAGGCCTTTGACACTCAAGAGATATATATTTCAGGCAGAGCAAGCCAGGACAATGCAGCTTGTTTGCTCTGCTCAGCTGGAGATTGGGAAGGCGCCTGCCTCCCAGCTGAGCCTTAAACTGCGCTGGGGATCACTCATCTGGGGGGCAGGAGCAGTTTAAAGAAGCCGAGGGAGGAACAAGCTGTATTGGCCCAGCATTGCAGCCTGCTCCTCCATATGAGGGGCAGAGCGATGGCAGCTTCACCCAGCAGTAGATCACAGGTGAAACCACTGCTGCTCCAGGGTCCCTCCAGGTTGAAAGCAGACTTGACAAACAACTAAATGGCACCATGAGCAAAACCTCTGAGAGCGAGAGAAATTCTGTGTTAGTGAGGATTGGGCCTGAAATTGTCAACAGCTCAGGAATGCAAATACTGTATTAATCGTTTCAGAAATCCATCAAAGCAATGCAGAATCTGTAGACAAAAGTCAAAATACTTTCTTTTCACCAAACCTGTTAATAAGAACAACTGCAGTCAAAGAAAATGAGTTTTGCCTGTACCTCACATCTTTCACATTGAAAATGACTATTTGTGGTAATCTTAAATGAATTATCACATCGGCAAGTGATAAAAGTTAAAAGTACTCAGTGCTTTCAAGTAAAATGAAGGGGACATTTTTGTTTATTGTTATCAGATGCCAGATTTCAACATATTTTAACCACGCCTTTTGTTTTGCAGACAAGGGGACTGAAGAGAAACAGCGCAGACATTTCCCACTCTTCCAAGAAAAAAACTGCCTAAGAATAAGTTTGCTCTAGAATTTATTTTTTGAGTTAAGGTTAAGTACAGCGGTACCTCGGGTTAAGAATTTAATTCATTCCGGAGGTCTGTTCTTAACCTGAAACTGTTCTTAACCTGAAGCACCACTTTAGCTAATGGGGCCTCCCTCTGCTGCCGTGCTGCCGGAGCCCGATTTCTGTTCTCATCCTGAAGCAAAGTTCTTAACCTGAAGCACTATTTCTGGGTTAGCGGAGTCTGTAACCTGAAGTGTATGTAACCTGAAGCATCTGTAACCAGAGGTACTACTGTACTGCCAAACCAAAGACCAGATTCAATAGAAGAGAAAGGAGTGAGCAAAATTTCCACAACCAAGAGTGGGGATATTCAACCCCTTGACCAGAACTACAGGAAAGCCAACGACCACTCTTCTAAAGCTGTTTGACACTTTGGGGGGGGGGGTAAGCTTTGGGCCAAAATGCAGCATATAAATAAACCATGACATAACAAAGAATGAGGCAAGGATGATGATAATGAAGCAGGAGCCAGAATTACCTGTGTGGGTTTCTGGCACAGCACTGCATCCCTCCTCTTCACATCACTAGGCTGCCATGACTGCCTCTCTAATCCTGAACATTGAGAGTTGGCCGAAAAGGAAAGTCCCCTCCCCTCATCCCACCTGTATCATGCCAGATACAGCAACCTTTTTCAGCAGGGGGCCAGTCCACCGTCCCTCAGACCACGTGGTGGGACGGACTATATTTTGAAAAAAATATGAACAAATTCCTATGCCCCACAAATAACCCAGAGGTGCATTTGAAATAAAAGGACACATTCTACTCATGTAAAAACACGCTGATTCCCGGATCGTCGCGGGGCCGGACTGAGAAGGCGAGGAGGCCGCATCCAGCCCCCAGGCCTTGGTTTGCCTACCCATGTGCCAGACCTTAGGCAGCTCTGCCTGGGGGTATCTGGAATTGCAGCAAATGCTTTGAGCAAGAAAATGAGCGCCTGATAATATGCAATACCAACAAAACTGATTGTGCACTCGAGTACCT